>NC_141701.1:105580332-106848788 GCF_971803275.1 Cyanistes caeruleus
TCTCTCTTTCCCTGACTAGTGGTATCTTTTGTGAGTTCCCTTTCTTTCACTCTCTATGGTCACAACGTGCCTGCAGTGTAAGGCTCTCGCAGAATCTCAGAGTGGTTGAGTTTGAAACTCAACTGGAAGTCATCTGGTCAGCCTTCCCTCAAGCAGGGCCACACAGAGCCAGTTGCCTAGGACCATGTGCAAACAGTTTTTTAGTGTCTCCAAGGATGGTGAATCCATCACCTCCCTGGGCAGCTTGTGCAAGTTCTTGGTCACCCTCACAGTGAAAAAGTGTTTCCCCGGTGTTTGAAGGGTGTTTCCTGTGTTCCAGAGTGTGCCCATTGCCTCTGGGTGTAAGGTATAAAAGGAAGCAATGGGCCAGTTAGCAGCTCCCCACCACCCTCATAAAAACCCCAGTTTTGTCACAGAGCAGATGAGCTTTTGGTGTAGGCTGTGACACCCTGTCAGGAGTTGGCCAATTTTCTGGTTGTGTTGCTGAAAAGTTGTCTAAGAGACCACATAGTACTAATCATCTTCTATACCTAGAAACCTTAGTGTGACCCAGAATAAGACTTGAAACAAAAATACAGAAGGTGTTAACACAGCTTCTTTTTCTTTCCTTGTTAACTGCAGGTAATGCAGGTAGTGAAAGAACAGATAATGAGAGCACTCACTACCAAGCCTAGCTCTCTGGATCAATTCAAGAGCAAACTTCAGAATCTCAGTTACACGGAAATACTGAAAATACGCCAGTCTGAAAGAATGAACCAAGAAGATTTCCAGTCTCGTCCAATTCTGTAAGTATTGTCTTCTTTCCTCACTCATTTTTTCATGGGAGGATTAACAAGGGAGAATGACATTTGTGAGCTCTTCTGGGGAATCCCAGGGAGAAAAGCTGTCCAGGGAGCTGTGCTCAAAAGCAGTAGTGAGGCATCTGCTTAAAGTACATTATGTTTTCTTCTGCTGGGAATCATAACTTTTTCCTTGAGTTCAGTGAAGACAGATTTGGCAAATCCCAGCAGGATTTCACATGGATTATTTATATGAAACAGTGCTTTGACATTTCCTAGCTCTGCATGATTATGAGCCTGATTTTGGTGCTGGTAGTGGCTTTCAAAAAAAAAATATCCAGCTAATCAAACACCACAACTTGGTCTTCTGTTCAGAGCCTCTCTGAGCAATACAGGAGGAAGCCCAGAAGAAGAGGTGCCAATACACACTGACTTTCCAAAAGAGTTGTTCTTGTATATAGCATTATAAATTGGTGTTAATGACAGGCATTCATTTACTTATTTGTAAACAGCAACATTCTGGCAGCTAGCCAATCCTTTGCTTGTTGTTTACTGCAAAGTATGGAAGGCTAATATTGCCTCCATAGCTCCTTCTCATTTCTCAGAATACTCTTTGTTCTGTTATATGAAGAATGGAGGCCACACTTGGCTCTGGACCAAGTCTGGGCTCGTGGCTGAACTGATGGCACAGGACAGATGCAGACTTTGTGCTGTGCAAATGTTGTACTGAGAATAGCAGGAGCCTTTTGAGATCAGCTGAGAAATGGTGAGGACTCAGAAGCATCAGCTGAAATGTCATGAAGTCCTGATGGTTGCAAGTGGAATGGCTCATGATATTGTAAAAATCTCATTTTCCAAGGCAAAAGTATAGAAATGGATTTGGACCAGCGCATACGAGGATTCAGAAACAGGATATCAATTTTGATTTGTTTCTAAAGGATACAGATACCTTCAGTACAAATTCTGGGGACACATTTCTCCAGGGACACCAGGGCAGCCGTGGTAGCACAAGCGAAATAGAATTACAAACTGAATTTTTACCATAATCAAAGGTGGGGGGGCTGCTTCTTTTATGTTTCCAGTGTGTTAGAAAATATGACCTAATGCCCAATTAGAACTGATGTCACCCATAGCAATGCATCAATTAAAAATCTACAAATGGTTCCAGTTAGTTTTGTATGGTTTACATTGCTCAGAAAGCCTCTGAAAATCCCCTGCAACATTTAACAGCTCAGAGCTGCTCGCAACTGCAAAGCTTTTCCCCGGAGCTTGTCTTCCCTTCTTTCCCTATGATTTATCAGTTTAAGCATGATACAGGTCAATTATTTAGATTCTCTTTCACCATCATCAAGCACTGAAAGGCTTGCCAATGCCCTGTGCAAACTCTTCATTTCCAGTGTCACTCTGGCTAGCTGCTGCCACAATGCAGAATCTCCTTCCCCATCATGGAACAAGTGAAACAGCCAACACAAATAGTTAAAAGCAACTGAAATGTTACCAGAGAATCATTTCAAATTCAGGATAAAGGCTAAGCCTAAAGGCTATAAAGGCTAAGTAAATCGATAAGGTGTTTAAGCAATCACAACTGCATTTGCAGAGATTTAACTCCATGCATTTGCATTTTGATTACATCCATGATCACTTGTTCTTGACTGTGAAAAGAAACAGTCCTTTCATTTTGCGCTTTGATTTGATTCCCTGTACTGAACTCTCTCAAATTGCATAGATGGCACAGTTGATAGAAGCACAGAATCATGGCCTCATTGTAGGGAAAGAGACTGTGAGTGAAAAGAGCAATCGTGGCTGTGCTGTATATTTTAAAGCCCTGCAGATATGCTAAAAGAGATTGTGCACAATGGTGACTGTAACATCAGCAGACCTTGTTTAATTCTGCTTGAGAATATGGCAATCAGGGAATGGTTTTCCCTGCCTTGTACAGGATAGAAGTCTTTCTTTTTCTATTCATTGCAAGAAGCACTGTAGCTTTAAGCATTCAAGCTGCTGGATAAGAGAAGCTTCAGTGAAGTTGTGTTTGAATGTAAACTGCAAAGTGATGCCTTAGATCTCCATAACTACAACAACCTTGTTTTGCAAGGATTAGCTGTTTCTATTATATGAGCATCATTGTGTTATATGAAGTAAAGCTTTATCAATACCTATTTTTGATTAGGAAAAATAAAAACTCCTTCAGAATAGATTCAGGGACTTGGGATTGCTATTGATCATCCAAATTGCCATTCCCTAATGAAATGATAAAGTATCCCAGTTTCATTTTGAATGGCTGTAGAAGTGGTTGTCTAGGAATCCTGTGGGCCTACAGAGGACCAGAGATCTCCTTGACAAATTGAACGGCAACAGAGGTGGATTAATGCTAGATAGAATTTGTCATCCAGCTGGGGACTTGCTGGTTAAAGGAGAGTTAATCGCAACTAGGGAGCCATTACTAAGTAACATCTGTGTGAAAATCAGCAACATATGGGGAAAGAGAGGAAGGTGTCTGGATGCTTTTCTGCTTTTTATCTTACATACTTCTCTGCAATGTTAGAAAGAGTCACTACTGCCTGCTCTGAATGCATGATCAGGAGAGGGAGCATAGCTAGATGTCAGAAAGATAAAAGGACAAAACACATGAAACCAGTTCAGGGATTACTCTCCCATTGTCTTGTAATAATTTAAATGTCTGTAATATGCGCTGTCCTGGAAAGAAAATCACTATTGAGAAAGTCTTAACTATAAGCTGGAATGGTAAAAGCTGGAGACAGTTTTAACTGGTGCTGAAAAAGAATTTGTGTCATGTGGAAAACTTGAAAATAATTTCTAATGATTTTCAGATATTTTAAAAACAAGTAACTGTTGTTAGTATTGCCTCCAGTGTTAAGACCAGTGAGATCACAAAATTAGCAATCATATATATTAATGTGTGTTTTCCTCAACCCCTCTGTCTTACCAGTGCACTAACTTTTTGCATTCTTATGGGACAGAAACACGGTAGGAAACTAATGGCAGTTTTTAAAGTCACTGTCTCCTTAGACTTAGTATTTTCTCTCTCTTGACAAAGCAAAAACTGTTAAGCAAATGTCATCTGAGGGACAATAAATAAATATTCGCAAAATGTGTTTGCATTTATGATCTTCCTTTAGCTCATTGCTCCTGATGGATTTTGAAATTAGGCAGGAGGACGTATTTCTTGCACAAAGATTTTTTCCCTAACACTCCTGTCTTTAGACACTGATCGTGAGGAACAGAACTCTATTGCCTTCAGATGGCTTTTAGAAGGAGATACAGTTTC
Source organism: Cyanistes caeruleus (assembly GCF_971803275.1). NCBI lineage: Eukaryota > Metazoa > Chordata > Aves > Passeriformes > Paridae > Cyanistes > Cyanistes caeruleus. The sequence continues at coordinate 105,584,401 of NC_141701.1, forward strand.
AAAGACACACATCTTTTGTTTGTATGGTGTGGTTTGGTAGTTCTGACCCATTTCTGTCACCTCAAAATGGCGCAACAGAAACCTTGACAGTGTGGAGCACTCAGTGGCAGGATCACCTGCAAAAACATATCTGGAGTCATGATGTCAGAATAAGGGCTGAGAACCATTCAGGTCAGAGTAACCATGTGCTGGCATGAGCTGCTGAGGACAGTAAGTGCAGTAGGTCACCATGGCAAAGGCTTGATGGTCTTACAGGCTTTCACTAAGTCCAGAGTTACCAGAGACTGTTCCTCCATGCAATAATGAGTTGTCTCCACAACTTCTGTGTGATCAAGTTCAAGGATCATCCAACAGAAAACAGCAGCACACTGAGCTTCACAACTGTCAGAGCAAAAATGTATGTGTGCAGAGGGCCTCCAGAACATAACCTAAGAGGCAAGAGGTCCCTTCTTTCTCACCTCCCCTTCTCCTATGTGAAGTCTGCCTTAGGCACTGAAGTATTTTAGAGAGGATTACCTGTTTCATTTTGGATTGGTTAAAAAATCCATCTCTTCCTCTGGTTTGTAAAGGGCAGGTGGGACATTAGAGGCCAGAAGACAGAATTTCATGAGCAAACATTCAAATGTTAATGTTCTGGCTGACCCATTCATATTTGGGTTTTTTGCTAATGTCTTACAAATACAATGTTATGATATCTTTAACACCTACTTAATGATAACCATCCAGCTTCTGAGTTAAACTACCTAAATATCAAACTGATGTTTATATTGGTCTTGAATGCTTGAAATTAGTCCAGCTGGAGATTTAGTCAGCAGCCTGGACTGCTGAGTAATCCACACTTGTGTTTTAACACTGTTCTACTCAGCCACTGCTCTCAGGTTTCACCTGAGGAATAGGGAGGCTCATCAACTCACTAAAGGCAAGACTTTTATTCAAGCACAAAATTATTTTAATCACAGTATTTAACCATTCAACATATTTATATCTTAGATCCCAATGAGAAAACAACAGTGCTTGAAAATTCAATTTCTAAAGGACTAATAACACATTTCCAAAAGATGGCCTGTTTCTATAGTTACAATGCCTCACTGGGTTTTTGATCAGCTAGATTTTCACAGCTTGTAAATATGCAGTGGGTTATGCATCCAATCAGTTCACTGACACCTAGGGGAAAGAGGGCATTTTATTTTAAAGGCCTGATCATTGTAGCAGAGGATTTGCGGTGATTTCAGTGGGGGTCTGGCAGATCAAAGGCATAGGATCCAAATGAGTGTGGAAATCAGCAGAGAATGGGCTTCCTAAGTTTTCAAGAAGAGAAAATTTTTTGTTGTCTCTGTGGGATAACACAGCTTAGCTTCCTTTTGATGATGATTGCTGGAACATACTGCCAGACAGAATGATTTTTGGTATTACCCAATTTGCACAGCAATGCAAAATTATGGTTCTGACAAACTTCATATTTTATAAATCCTCTACACATTCGGTTATTTTTTTTTTAATCTTACTAGGCTTGCTGTCGAGTTGATGTTTAAACCTGTCTTTTATGTATTCTTAATGAATCTAAGTGAGGCTAAAACTGATGAATTCAGACATCTGTGAATCCATGTGATGGTGTATGAAATTAAACTTTAAATATTATGTGCATATGTTTTCTGCCTAGTTCTTGACATGTTGAACCCTTATCAAAGTAAGATGGAGAAAATGGATTTTCTGAAGGATATATAAGATTATTTCTAGATGCATTGTGGGTCTCTACACTACTGGGCAAAGGTGAAGTTGGATCCTTGGGGGATCCCTAGTCATGAGTTAGTCTTCCAAAAATTTTGATAATAACAAAGTAATCAAATTATATGAAATTTAGAACAAGAATATAGTGCTGGTCATTAGTTTTTCTCACTGGCATTGCTCCCTGTTTTTTATTGCCTTTTTAAAATGTTCTAGCCTTCTTGTGTTGCCCTAAATAATAGTGCTAGAGAAGTGCACTGGCATAGGAATGTGCAACAAAAGGGGTCAGACCCTCAAATAAGCTTCACAGGGCACCAATGACGAAAGAGCACTATTTTGCTGTGGGAAAATATTGTTGATGCATTATAGCAAAGGTTATTTTTAGAATGAGTAAAGTAATACAAAAACAAGCAACTTGCCTGAGTCATACACTGATGTTGTAGCAGGGAGATGTCTACAACAAAGATATCCTGACTCCCATTCTTTGTTAAAAGAAAAAAGGCTTTTTTCTCTGGGGCAGACTAGATTCTGGCCTGGGCATGTCTGTGACTGATGTCCTCTTCAAACGCCTTGCAGAAACATCTTGTGAGAGTCTGTTTCAGAGGAAGGGGGATGGTCTTTGACAAGAGCCTGCTTTCTCTCTTCCCAAGGGAACTAAAGGAGAAGATTCAGCCGGAGATCTTAGAACTGATCAAGCAGCAACGTCTCAATCGACTTGTGGAGGGCACCTGCTTTAGGAAACTCAACAGTCGACGTCGACAAGGTACAGCTCAGACTTCCTAGTCTGGCTTTATATTGTCACTTTGGTCTAAAAGTTGAGCTGAGGAATACTGTTTTCACTGTCAGGATCCTTGGTTGTAGTGCTGTCTTGACTGCTTTTACCAGGAGGCATCTGAAAGCATCTCCAAGCTACAGATTTTCAGGATTTCCTGTTTCCCTGAAACTGGTTTCAGCCTTATCACACAGAGGATCTGGAGCAAGTTCAGCCTTTGACAAAATCTCAAGCAGCAGTCCCACATTCTGAAATGAGTATTTTGATTTCTGACTGAATGTTCAGGCTTTTTGTTCATCTCAAAACAATATCTTTGCAGGAATAACACATGAAACTTGAATTTGAATGTCTCAGTCTTTGATCACCTTTATGTATGCAAAAATTTCATTCTGCATCCCTCCCTCTAATACTGCCTGTCCTTTGATTTAGTCTTACATTCCCATATACAATGATTATATTATGATGCTTAAATATGCTTTTTGAAAGCACTTATATCAGTAATTTATGTACCTTCATATGAATACTTGATTGATGTGAGATTATTTTCCCAGTTCTATGAGTCATTACTCATTCTATACAGTAAAACTCCCTAGGTTCTTTTCCCCTCAGAGAGGCAGGCTTCTTTCTCCAGATAGCATAATGGGGACATAGTTAAATTCAGCAGATTAATTAAAGTCATATCCAAAAGTTTCCCTTTAAACTCCTCATTTTGTGAGGATCCAGACTAGTATTTGTTTTCCTCTGTAAATAGAGAACAAATTAGAAAGTTACAAAACTAAGAGCAAGAACTGACAAAGATCAATATTTGAGACTTTCAGATTAACTGGGGGAAAGTGTGTTCTTCACAGGGAAAAGCATCCCTCACTGTCTCCTTCCTTAGAAACGAGGCAATTTTCCTTAACTCATTGAGGTTATTTATAACCTCTCTGTCACGCATACCTATGAAGCCCACCGCACAAAAAGATGGACAATATTCCACTGTGAATTTCTGTACAGCCATGATTCATGTTTTTCCTTCATCAGCACACTCATGAAACTAGGTAATGTGTAGTTTGTCTGGCTATCAGTAGTGAGGGTTGTTTATTTTATTCCTCTTAAAGCTTTAATCCAAATGACTCAAATTCTAGGGAAGGAGCAGGATTTGTAGCAAATATTCTTCTTTTGGCTGATCTCCAAGAGGAAGATAGACTGTTTATTTTATCTTAAATTGCTGTTAGCTCATGATTTATAGGATCAAGAGCCTTAGGGGAGTATAAATTCATTCAACTTATAAGAGTACAGCTGAAGCTAAAAAATAAATATTTTTTAAAAAATCATTGTAATCTTCTCGTCCTCAGTTGAGAGGGCTCCTTCCTATCATGCCTTGGAGTGAATTCTATGGGCCAGCAGATTAATTGCTTTGATGTCATATTTATACAGGGCCAGAAATAATTCATGATTCTTTGGAAACAAATAAAACATAGGGCCATGCCTCAAAGAACATTACCTTCACTGAAATATGTTGTTTTTCACAGATGGAAGCCCATTTAGGAGGTCATGTTTCCACATGGCCTTAAGAGTTGTGCACGCTTTATGATGGACTTCCTGTATTCCCTGAAAGAGAAGGGTTGATTAGCATTTGTGAGGGAGGCAGTAGACACAAAACCATTTAGAGGATGATGATGCATGAGGCCACCAGGACTAAATTCAGTATGGCAAACAGTGCATAGCAACCAGGCACAGCATCACCAGCAGGGTAAGAGAGGGGATTGTCCTGCTCTGCCCTGCACTGGGGCAGCCTCACCTCAAGTGCTGGGGGCAGTTTGGAGCACCACAATATAAAAAAAGACATTAAAGTGTTAGAATGCAGCAAAGATGGTGAAGGGCCTTGAGGGGAAGCCATATGGGGAGCAGCTGAGGTCACTTGGTCTGTTCAGCCTGGAAGAGACTGAGGGGAGACCTCGCTTCAATCTGCAGCTTCCACATGAGGGGAAGTGGAGAGGCAGACAGTGATCTCTTCTCTGTGGTCCCCAGTGGCAGGACCTGAGGGAATGGCCTGAAGCTGTGTCAGGAGGTTTTGTTAGGATATTATAAAAAGGGTTTTCACCCAGAGGGTGGTTGGGCACTGGAACAGGCTCCCCAGGGAAATGTCACATCACCAAGCCTGACAGAACTCAAGATGCATTTGGACAGTGCTCTCAGGCACATGGTTGTGATGTTTGGAGATGGTCCTGTGCAGGGCCAGGAGTTGGACCCCATGATCCTGTGGATCTCTTCCAACAACTCAGCATATTCTGTGATTCTGTGACCTAACACTGTGTGATTTAAAGCTTATATGCTTGGCATATAAGCCATTCTGTTGAGAACCTCCATTTTTAGGTACAGTGCCTGGCACAGTCCAAACAACAAATACTGGCAACTGGTAGAGATCAGAGGAAGCTCTCTTGAAATCTGTATTTATCCTTCAGGATCTCCTGTGCTCCAAAGCAGCACAAACTGTAAAACTGGGGCTGTCATGATGTCAAGAACTAGAAGATGAATTAAATGAATTAAAATGAATGGAGGACCTAAGGCTAGTGATACTAAACATTATGACAGTCAGTCTTTCAGATAATTCCTCTGAATGTCTTGATAAAAATAGTAGATGTCCCAAATTCTGAATATGTCTTGCGTTAGCTTTGTCCCTCATCCCCATCTCCTCTCCCACAACTCATCTCTCTGTACAAGTGCCCAGTGTTACCTCAGGGGGTTCAGGAGCCCTTGTCACCTGCCTGGTGCTCAGACTGGGAATCCTCTTGTCATGGAGCATTACCAAGGCTCTAAAAAGGGCATGGTCCATCCAGGTTGACATGGAACTGAAATAGAAATGAGTACTGCTCTGAGGCATCACAATTTGCCCGTTATGTGGCAACCTACTTGTAAGAGTAGCATGATCAGGTAGGTGTTATACTAAAGGATGTATATGCTTTTTTTACCTTCCCTATGGTTCTTTTGTAAGAACAATCTTTTTCTTTTGTAAAACAATCCTGGAATAAATGTCACAAATCTGCAGATTGTACAAGAAGAACCTGAACCTGTCCTACACAGAAGCTGAAAGCATTAAATTGCCCATTTAAAGATAATTAACAGGCATTAGCCCATGATAAAGACTCCAGAGCAAACTTCTGTTAAGATTATTGTTTGAACATGTGGTAGGACACACATGGTTAGTCACAGTAAGATGAAAAAATTGACTTACAAAAAAATGAGAAGGGAGTTTACAGCCTCTTACGGCCTTTTGAGAAGAGATTAAACACTTTCATATATACTTAGCATTGGAAAGCCTCCAATCCAACAGGTGATTCACTGGGGGGATGCTGAAGATTAGGCTGTGAGCTATCTATATTCAGATCTCTGCTTTTTGTGTTTCAGCACAGGATTATCATAGCAGGATCTCTCTGTAGCTGAAATTCAGAAATATCATTGTTGTCCTAGCAGGATCCTTTGCACTTCCAAAAAAACACATGGCCTTTCCCTTGCAAGGTTTTCATAGGAGAACTGCAGCACTAACTCCTGGGTTTTTATTAAGTATCTTAATCAGCTGGAAATGAAATAGTAAAATCTAGCCTATCCTTCTGATCACTGTTCAACAGCAGATCATCATGCTCTGCAAATCCCCACTTTGTTCCTGGACCATGGACATCTGCTGACAGATAGACCTCTTCAGCTTTCTCCTTCCTTAGATAATTCCTAAAGGAAAAGGGAGAGGACTAAAGCAAAAACCTGCCAAGCACTCTACATCCCCAGCAGTTATTATTTCCAGTAGAGCTAAGTAGCAGATAAAGGCATTTTATTGAGGATAATAGATACTTCTAATGCTGTCATCCAGTACATTTGTAGTATATGTTGCTGGGCACACTCTTGAAAATAAATTCCCCTTTTTACCTTTATAAAGATCGTAGAGAAATTGCATGTTATTGAAGTGATTTTGCAGGCAACATGAGGTTTCTCAAACAGTAATTTTTGGAAGGAAGGGAAACCCTGGTGGTACACACCATTAAATTAAAAACACAAGGTGCCATGGAAGTAACCTGGAAAGAGAAAACTTGAAACAAAAAATCTAGTGAAGACAGGTTTTCCATCTCTTGCTAGGATATGTAACTCACAGTTCTGAACAACAACACACACTTTGAATTTTTTCTGCCAAGCTCTTTCCTACTGCTGCTTCATCCTACTCTACAAAGTCCCACTAAAAACCTAATATTCTGTGAGTGTGTGACTTGCTGAGAGGAGACAGTTACCCAAAAAAGCCTCTAATAATGCCACGGGTCAATTATTTGCCAGTTCTTTGGAGAGATTCTTGGCTTGATCTAGGCAGTTAAGACCAATTGGAGTGAAAATGTCAATACAATTTTAATAGAGACAGAAAAAAGAAAAAGAAAAAATATGCATGCCCACATGCATATATAGATATAAAATCTGCACAAATACATGTCTTCACAGATATATTTTAAAGCAGGTTCCTGTTGCTAAATCTGTGAGGATGTTTTTCTTTGAACAAAAAACTTCTATAGTAACCTCAAATGTATCTTGGGGAAAAAAACCTATATTCTCATACTTCTTTCCATGCATATCTGAGCTACTTTCTCCCCAGATTCTAACAATAGAGCACTTCTGTACTAACCACAGCAGTTCTTTACCTGGAATAGTATTGTTAGAGGCATATGAGTCATTGGCCATTAATGCACTTGGAAACACACCGTGTAAATGGCCAGGCACGCTGTAGCCCACCAGCAAAATGTTCTGTGATTTGCTGTTTGTTCACAATTTTGAATATTGCTTTTGTAGCCAAATTGTAGGTGATTTTCTTATTTGGGTTTTTTTTTTAACCTCATCTATAATCTTCAGCAATGTGCTGTGATATATTTAACCCCTTGGCTGCTCTAGCAAATATCTGAAAAATCAGAAAAATTTGCTTGAGAACTTTTCAGATTAAAAACCAGAATAACAAGTTCTGTTTCCCAAAGAAAAATTTTTAGCACCCTAATGTGATTGCACCAGTGGCCAGAGAGCTGAAAGTCATAAGGAGTTGCCAGAAAGTGTAAATAATGTAGCGTCTCAAAATTGTGATGAAATATCAAGTCCGCATCATCTCTAAAGACTGTGGTTAGCGACTGCCCTCCCTACAGCTTCTTGCTCTGAGCAGAAGGTAGGTGTAGTAACACTGGATACACAGAAGGGACCTAGTCTTTGGGGAAAATTCTTCGGCTTGGGCCTAAAACCAAAACAAGCCCATTTCTTCCTGCGCACAGCTGCCCTGTTCCAGCTGGGCACATGCACATGGATCTGCCAGATGTTGAGTACAGGGACCGATAGGGAAGGTCTGTCCCATCTTTAAAGCCTTCTGTAACACTTCAACTCTGCAGACTTTGTTTTAAGAGTTTTGGAGGGTTTGGATAGTAGTTTTTATTTGTTTTGCAGACACTATTTTGAGTCATAGTAGAAGAGACCTTTTTCTTCTGGTTTTTTTTTTTTTTTTATTTATCAATTTAGAATGCAAATTAAGTGCTGGCCACTTCCCATGCACTGTCCTACAATTAAGATTTCTTCACCCTTTTTCTTGGTGGAAGCAATTTCATATAATTTTTGTTTTGACTGCAGCATTATTCTATACACTACTTTTCCAGTATAATTGTGTTCAGCACTTGCACTACAGTAAAATAGCTGCATCCAGTTTCAAGCTGTTCCCCTCCAAGGCACTGAAATCTCATGTGAGTGGGATATTTTCTGATACACTGTTTGTAGCATCATGTACAGCTGAAGTGAAAACCAGAATGGGTAAGGCTGAGGTGGCTGTAGAAACCAGGGCCCCTTCTCCTAGCAACATGCTATCACTCTCCTCAGCCTGGCTGGTGCACTTATTTAGTGGCTGTGGCTGAGGAAACCTCGTTAGTTCCATTTGTAGCTTTCATTTAAGGGCTTTCCCCTTGACAGCAAGGCTGTGGCAGAGCAGAGTTATTAGTGAGCCCATTGGAGAGCTGTGCTGGACATGTTTCAAGCTACAGTCAATGGCCATTAGTTTTTAATTAACCTTGTGTTATGGGGAATTGCCAAAAGAGGCTCCTCAAATATTCAGAGTTTGGGTTTCTTCCCATTAAGCCACCCCTTCCCAAAACAAAATAAGATATTTTCATGGAGGGGTGTTCCTCTCTTATTATTGAAGTGTGGCACTGATAGAACCAAGGTTACCAAAATGCTAAACCCTAGGAGATAAAAGAGCCAAACCCTTGCTAACACCAACCCCATGTGTGATAAATTGAAAAGAATACATAATTTTATTTTTTTTTCCAGTTAGAACATCTATTTGTCCAGATCACTGAGAAAGTAATGAAACCACTTCAGTTTTTATTAAGAAAAAATTACTGTTTTAATTTTAGAGTTGGAAAGTTGTATTACTTTGTACAACCCAATAAACAATGAGATTACAGTTAAAGCTAGGTGTGAAAGCCTCCTGCTGCAGTTACTGTAGGCTTTTCTTTAGGCATAATGGTCAACCATCACATTCAGTGGGGTATATTCCTTAAGCATCAGGTTTTGCTATGGTTCTGGTAGAGTTCCCTGTAAAAGGTATGAATCTAGAAAATTTTCACACACATCCTTCTGAGATACACAAACTGCCTAACGAGTTGCTTGTGTGCATGCTCTTCAGATGAGAGTCTACTGAGTGAGGGCTCATACTTGCTCTAGTTCCAGTTCCCTGCAGAAATTTTGAAAGTGGGGTCTTCTTCTCAGTCCAATCAATACAGTGCCACACTATGTTCTGCTTACAGTCCAGGGACGCTCCTATTTCAGCAGCTCTTCTTGTATGCATCACAGGAGCATAATCTCAGGCTCTCTACCATAAATCTTTCAGTATTGTGCCTGCCTCTGATGTTGATAACCAGAACCTCTCCCACGGCCATTTTGAGCCTTTGCCAGAGGTTTGTAAGGTTTTTGTAACCTTTCTGTAGAAAGCACTGCACACTCAGAAAGTAGTTTGAAGTGTGTAGGGCTTTTCCCCCAAACCTCTTTACCCACTGTGACAAAGAAATTTAAAAGGGTGTGTGAAAGTCCATTTTTGCCATTCAATTGCCTCGTTTTACTGCACTGTATTTTAAATGACTGGCCAGGGCCCTGGAGTGTCCTTCAGGAAGCAGCTGGGTCCATGAAGCCACTGTTTTACTCAGAGAGCCAAGAAGCCCTTCCTCTGCTAACACCCCACATGAGCTCACATATGCTGGTTCTACAGCTCTTGCAGTGTTTTATCCAAACTGAGTCTCCCAGAGACTGCAGAGCCGCAGGGCTGTGTCAGTGCTAACGTTTCCCCTAAATTGCCCCTCAGGCTGCTGCTTGGCACAGCATCAGCACTGCCAGTACGAGGGAAGCACAGAGCCAGGGAAGCCCTCTGCCCCCCTCCACTGGCATTTTAACATCCAGCCTTGCTCTGAGCTGTTGGAGATTTAGTTTGGATGTAACAAGATTGTATTTCTGACAGCCAACAGTATGTGACCTTCTTATTAAATAGAACGTGTTCTGACGAGGAAGGGTTACCTCTTTCTTGCCATTTCAGAAAGGGAATTGGCAAGCACCGTCCTTGCACGTTAGGCAGAGTGGTGGCCTGACTCTGCAAAGGTGATGTTCTTCTCAGGAGCAGATTTTAACCAGTGTTGTTAGGGGGAACTGTGTCCTGCAAAGCACGAGTTGTCAGGAGATGTAAATGTACATCTCTTAGGAAGGACAAAAATGCAAACCGGGGTGTGAACTGCACGGTCACACTTATATTTGTGACCAGGCAAAGCACTGAGTTATCTGCAGGACAAGAGACTTAATGTCTGCTTTTTAAGTTCCTGCATGTTTATTAGGTCCAGTCTCTCCACAAATATGGGGGTGTTCTCCTATGTCTATAAAAAAAGACATGAGTCATAATTTTCATAAAGTATGGGATATTTCAAATTTATCAGTTTTTGGGTGTCCCACACAAGACAGCTGGTAGGGCTTGATTTTCACATAGTGGGTGCTAAAAATGAATCTTTTATGGGTAAATTAAAGTTATCCACTCACAGTAGTTACTTTGCCAGTCTTCTGGCCATGAGAGTTTATAATATCTGGTAAAATTGGTAAGTGCATTTTTTCTCACTAGTATTTTGTTTTTTTGAGCAAGTAACTATGTCAATAACAAAACCCCTGTAGATTAATGCTAGCTTCATTTAATCAAGAAAAATTACTGAGCAAAGTCCCTACCCTTCTTATATATACCCCACAGGTTTCTTCTGAAAGGAAAGACATCTTTCCCTGTAGCATGTTGCTTGAGTAGGCTTTCTCCTCTGCTGTTGGTAAGGCTAATGAAGACATGTCAGTGACCTTGCTTAATGTGTTTATTTCAACAGACAAATTTTGGTATTGTCGACTTTCACCTAATCACAAGGTCTTGCACTACGGAGACTTGGAAGAAAGTCCACAGGGAGAAGTCCCTCATGATTCCTTGCAAGATAAATGTAAGTCATACGCAAAGATTCTGACACTTCTGCTTGTTTTATGCTAGTTTTTCTTTATAACTCGTAGTAGGTTTCTCTTCACATGGGACATTATGAACAGCTCTGTTTATGAAGATAAAGAGCAGGGGACATTTCCTCCTGCATTCAAACACCACTCTCCTGGGTTTGGCAAGTGTGTGTGGGGACTGCGTTAAGCGTTTCAATGAGTTTATAATTTCATTCATCTTGGAAACGTCATGTCTTTCCTAGGGAGGAAAGCAGTTTATTTTCATTGCTCATCTAACTGCTGATGCCAAATAAAAATAATTGGGGATTTTCAGAAGCACTGCCTGTCCATGGAAACAGGCAGTCTCTAGTGACTGGAGGAGGAACATGTGGCAGAGGTCCTTTTTGTTATTGTGAGGAGTGGACTCAAAGGTGACAGGTCACTGTGAACAGTATTGAGAGGACCTCAGTGTTTCTGTGAAGCCAACTGGGAGAGGACATGTCTGTGTGGCAGCTCCTACCAAGGGATTTATTGGGATTTTTCTCATGGTTAAAAGTAATTTTGGAGCTTCAGAACCATCATACTCTAGTGATTTCTCCTTTGTACTTCAACCTGTAGGGGCTTAACCTGTAATCCAGGGAAGCCTTTTTATGATAGTGGAAATAATGAGCATAGTTCTGTCACTGGTAAGTGACTTCAAGAAATCCAGCATTGAATAAGAAATAATTTCTTTTTGTTCTTTACTGAAAATCCTTGGCATTATCAAATTAGACACACTTAAACGGGTATTTCAGTTGGTAGTTTCACTTCTTTCATGGAATGGCAGAAAGACTGATTTTTCAGAAATTGGGAATTTTTCCAGCCTGAAAACTGGGGAATGATGTGAAATTTCCTCTCCTAACCTGTCTCCAGGCAGCACCTTTTAAACTGTCCAGGTGCTCCCAAATGCAGTCTGAGAGGGAAAGGAGAAGAAAAGCCTGTGTGATGCTGGAGCCCTGACAGTTTGCAGTCACATACTCTTGTTTTCTGTGCTTTACAGATTGCCTCAAGGATGTTCCACAGTCTCACTGCAGTCTTGGCAGAATGTAGGACAGGGCTTCACATTGCTGCATTGGCACAGAAAGAGGCTGTTCTTGTGGACAAGGCTTAGAGAAATAGCCATAGAATGTTACAGTAGTGTCAGAGTGACAGAAGAATGAAAGTCACACTTGAACTGCAGGCACAGTTACAAGACCAGCAGTTCCCAGATTTATTTGCTTGGAGCACGCTTCCATGCACAAACCCCTGACCCTGGCTGTGAGCTTCATCTGGCACTTGCATTTTCCATAGGTTCTTGAGCCTACTCAGGAATGTCAGGACCCCACAGGGGCAGAAGGCTCCTGCTTTAGAAACCATTGGGCCAGACCAACAGGGTTCCCTTAGCATGGCTGCTGGCAGAGCAGATACCAATGCAGTTTCAGAAAGAGGTAATTATTTCATCAGTATCTTGGGTTTTGAGGCTATGAATGATACAAGATTTACCATAGTGCTACCCACATCAGATGGATTTTCACTAAACAAAATTGAGAATATTGCAAGTCACAAGATTATAAAGTGGCACTATTGTTGGAAACATATCAGACCAAACTGGCTTGGGCATTTTACAGAATAATTTTCATAAATATCCTGGTTTTCTCTGGACAGATTATTGATTTTTGAATTCTTAAATATTGAATAGGATGATCAACTTCTCAGCATTTCAACGCAGGTAAAAAAAAATAAAAGAGAATAGGTGGGTAAGAAAACAGAATTAAGAGAATCAGCATCAAGCATTTAGTGCACTCCTTGCCAAGCCTGAATAATTAGTCTCTATCCTCAAACATAAATGTGTGGGTTTTTAACCTTTTCACTTCTGTGAATGTCACCCCTCTCTTCAGGCTGGCAGAGTTAACCAGCCATGAAGACTCCAGCTGGGACAGAAAAGAGCTGCCCTCTTTCTCAAGGCTTTATCCTTGTGTGTGCACATCACAACTGTGCTCACGCCCTCCAGCATCTTGTAGTCAACTTCTGATACCTCTTGAAGTCTTTGATTCTATTTTTCTAAAGCAAGGCATAAGCCAAGTTCCAAATAAATAAAGATTAGGATGTCACATCAGTCTGTGATCTCTCACTATAACTGCATTCCAGATCACACAGATCAAGTGTATGAAACCTGAAGAAAAGCCTTCTCAGTTGAGAGATCTGACCTCAGAAAACCTTATCTTATGCAAACAGAGAAATTGTTTTTTCTAGGCCCCTTCAAAAAACTCTTCAAGAGTTCAAGGAACTCTTTTTTCTTAAGAACACCTTTCTACCATAGTTGCAGTTAAACATCTCCTTCATTTCCCAGTTTTTCCTAGCTCATTCTCTCCTCTGAAAAACAGTATGTCTCCTTCAAAATAGGACTGTCAGAGGCATAAAGAGTCAGCAGGCCCACAGCATAAAATTCTGAGACTAAAGGCAGAAGTTGAGTAGTGAAGAGTCAAATTATTTCCTTTCTTTTCAGTCTTTCATGCAAAGCAAATACTTTAAGAATGTATTTTACATCCCATACCAACCATTTGGCTGTAGTGCTGAGGTAATCTGTCATAAAATATATAGTGCTGCTGTGCCCAGTAGAAGGGTAAATGCATTTCTCCCCTTCACTATTTCCATTAGTTTTTAAAGAACTTGGCAGTAACAGGTTTTCATATTACTGTCCTGTTCTATATATAAGATACTTTTCTGCAGCCACAAGGATAATGGATTATTTATAGATTGTAGAAACTGTCACTCAGGGACCATATTGTATTGTAGAGCATATAGATTCTCCATAATGTAATTACCTTTGGAAAATTGACTTCCGCTTGAAACTCAGAGAAATTTATCTTTATGCTTTAGTGACCTCACTCTGTGACTCTGAGTGGCAGAAGATTCCAATACTTCTTCTTACCTTTCTTTTCCCCCCAGTCATTTCTGATCACTTCACATTTTAAAGCAATTGGAATGACTCATTATAAGCCTTAGTATTCCTTATTCCTGCTAGTACCAGAAAGCAACTAAACTGCTGATGGGAGTGAAATAGAAAACTATTTTTAAAAAATTCCTACAGGCTTTTAAAAGAAGGAAGACAGCGCTGAGTGAGGGGTCCAACTTTCCCAGCATCCTCTCTCCAGCAGAGAACTTTACCTGGATGCCTAGGAAAGAGCAACATTAACAAGGAAGAAAACTATATGATTTTGAGATCCATGAGTTCACATACTGTCCAGACACAGGTACACATTTATATGAAACACTCTTAGCCAAGGTAGTCTAAATAGGTAAGAAAAAGCATTTTCAGACTTTTTTCCAGGCGCCTGAAATTTTGTCAAGACTCATTGGTTCCTGTGTTAGTTGTTTTCTTCCAGTTTTCTTTCTTACAAAAGGCTGGAAATGGCAAAGGACATGGCAATTTTAACACATTAGTCTTGGGTCTTTTCAGACTCTGTAGTTTTACATACCTTGCTTCTAACTAATTTTCTGGGGTTTGATTTTCCTTCTTTTTAATGCAGTGCCAGTGGCAGATATAAAAGCTGTTGTGACTGGGAAGGACTGCCCACACATGAAAGAGAAAGGAGCTCTTAAACAAAACAAGGTATGGCTCTCAAATTGTTATTAACACATACTGTGCAGAATACTAAGCTTGTCAACTTGACCTTCCCTGAAGTAACACAGGTATTTTTCATTCCAGCTGCAACATTTCTATGTATGTACACTCTTTGTTTCCATCTCAGACCATCTGAGTTAAGTTATTGGGACAGTTTAGCTTTCTTTACTCATATTTCCTGGCAGATGTACATGGTGATACACCCAGGGCACAACTGGAATAGTCCTTAGTAGTGATGTTTTCTATCACTAAAGCAAAGCTGCAATGGCTGTTGGTGCCTACTCCTGAATTGTCTCTGATAAATAACTGATTTGTTCCAGCTGTGTTCTCTGATGAACCCACATTCAGGAAACATATGCCAAAATTGCAGTTAATGTCCAGCTGATGATACCTGCAGGTCCAGTCAGGTAGAAAAACAATTGCCAACAAAAGGCTGTAAGGTACATCCTGGGCAATTAAGGAGGTGTATAAAGATGTGCTCAGCAGTTAATTTGGGAAAAAAATGTGTAGGAGACAATATTCAGCTTAAATTAGATTTATACTACCTTTCAGAGTTTCATAGCAAGAGCTGTAAGCTGACAGTAATACTAAAATTGTGCAGAGTGTAAAGAGTTTTTGTTAGTAAGAATTGTCACCACATCAAGAAGAAACAGAGTTACTAGCAACATCTGGCATCATTAGTGGTGAATGCCATATTCAATAAGGTATGTTAATAAATTTTCTATCAGGTTGTGTCTCACCTTACAAGAAGCAATGAGACTCTAATGATTTCAGTCTGACCTAGAACAACACTGAGAGAGGCCTGGGAGCCAGATCAAAGGTTTCGAATCAGAATTTCTTATTACCTGAAACTGAGGAATTTTGGGTCAGACCATAAGGAGATTTTGATGGGCAAAATAGTGAAGTGTTCCTGCTTCAACACTTTAGGCAAAATTGGAAAAAGCAGTTCTAATGGAAGCCATAAAAATTGAGAAGGCACTGTCAAAGCTACATCAACAACCTTCACAGCTGCAACTTCTCTTTCCTTAATGGTGCACAAATAGGCAAAGCATCCTGAGTATTTTTTGCATTTGTTTTCTTACAGAGAAGTTTCAGCATTGGCTTTACACAGTAGGAAAGGAAAAAGTCATGTCAAGTGAGGGAAGGAGTGTTTTTCCTTGTTGATTTTCTGAATCAGGGCACAAGCACAGGAGTACAATAGATTACATACAACTCCTACGTCATGTTACAGCTGAACCGTCAACACCGTCAACGTTTGGCTGGGACATTTATATGATGCATATGAAATATTTTTAGTTCTTCCTTGTCTTAGCACTCATATGTCCGCACAAAAGGGAAAGATGGAAAGCAGTGGGTGGCAGTGATGGAAATGTGTCATCGTTACGGAGCAGTAATGTCTAGATAGTATTTAATGCTAAAGAGGAATGATGCAGATCAGTTTGTCCTCAGCTCTCAGCGTTGCCCCATTTCCTTAGGTAAAATTGTTTTGGACTGGTATAAAATTTCTGGCTGAGAATGTGAAGATCAGGAATTCATAGGTAGCATGGCTGCATCCTTGTCTTGAGTGTTTTATTTGTGACCCAGACATGGCAATTTTGATGGTTTTACTGCTTCTGATGTGGTGCAGGGGTTTTGATGGGGTTTGGGGTTTTTGGTTTGGTGGGTTTGTGTTTTTTTATTTCCTCAATTCCTCGTTTCTTTCCCTGAGAAGCACAGAATTTTTGAATTAGCCTGTCATCCCAATCAAACTGTCAGGTACACTATTGCAACTATTTAACTGACATGGGAATAACATGTTGTTTGCAGCATATCAAGTTATATATGGGTTATGCAACTAAAATTTATAAAAAGGTAGATGAAGAATGCAATTTAGCTGAATTTGCTGTATTGTAAACCTTTCACTTTCTGAAATTTCACAATCAGTGATATATTTTTAAGAGGTCTTTTCATTCTGTGCTTTCTTTGTACATATTTAATGTCCACCTCAATTTTATTCACTGGCAGAAAAGAAAATTGAATGGCAGAATGAGCATAGCTGGAATTGGCAAAATGTCCATAACAAGGTTTCCACATGGCCATTGTTCTTTCAGCAGGATAATTTAAAAAGAAATAAGAGTTAAACTGAATTGAAATTTGCATGCATATGAAACTGGAACAATGTTGTGGGACCAGATCTGAATCCATTATTGTTCATCTTGCTTGTATTTTTAAATTAGGTTTAATTTCTAAATCCTTATTTCTGACTCCCATGTAGTACCAATGATTTTCAAGGAAATGAAATGTCAGATTTTGCAGCCTTCAAAATAAAGCATGACAGAAGAATTAGAAAAAAAACAGGGCCAGATATTTTGAAGTGCTCTCTTAACACCCTTTATCTGCTGATGTGGGAGGTTTCAGGCTTTGTGCCTTTTTAGTCAGCTGAAATGGTTCTGCTCACATCCCTGATGAATGAAGCATCTCTTTTCTCTCTCCCCTCTCCCTCTCCCTCTCCCATTGTTGAACAAGTTCCCTGCTGCTGCCTGTCTAGATAGTTCTTTGGGGCTGATCTTCTGACTCTGGCAAGCAAACTCAACATGGCAAGGCCTCAGCCTTCAGTAAAGACATGGGTGTTTTGAGGGTGTTGAAGACAGAGCCGGCAGAAAGTGGTGAGGTCATTCCAGCTGCATGGGATCACTTTCCATAGGCACCCCAAATGCCAGTTCATGGCTTCTGACCCGTGCTGGGGACTCATAGAGGCTGGGGGAGAGGGCAGCTCTGGGCATGGCAGAGCAACCTTCCCTTCATGCCACCTACAACAGCTTCCCCCAGAGAGCTGAATCCCAGGAGTGGGAAGGATTGGCCTGCTGTTGCAGAGTCTTGTTCTGTTTTCAGCACAGCTCAGAAGAGAGGCACACTGTGGGTCCCAACGCTGTTACCTTTGAGCAAGGTCTGGGGAAGGGCAGAGGTCTGACACGTGGAAGGAGCTAGGAGTGCCAAGGGAGTGGGTTCAGCAGCTTGAGGTGCAGGAGAAGGAAAGCAAAACAAAAAAAGGAAGGAGCAGGTTGGAGGGAATGTGAGATAAAAAAGACCAGAAGGATAGAGAAACAAGTGGAAAAGGCTTGAATGAAAAGTTACTGTGAGAAAGTTTGAGAAGTAGAACAGAGAAAACTACAGACAGCAATAAAGACTGACTAGTTCTCCTTTAAGAATTGCCAGCTCCTCCTTGTCACTGATGGGACTGCAACAAAACCAGGTGGGGGTCCTTGACAAGTCAGCCAGCTCAACTACTGAGACCACAGTCAGTGTGGAAGGCCAGATGGCAACTCCAGCTCCTTTGGCTTCCATTTTCCTTGACAGTTTGCTGTGCATAAAGCAGCAGAGATGCTGGCACCTGGAAGCTGCAATTCCCAAGCCTTTACAGTCCAGGGCAGCCAGCAAAGAAGCTAAGCTATATCCAGGTCTGCCAAAGTAACACTTTACCCCAGAAAGAGAAGCTTGGTGCCCTTAATGTAGTTCTTTCTCATTCTCTGGCTGACTGGGAATGACCAAACTCTAGACATCCTCACACATTCCTCTTCCCTTCTTCTTTTCCCTCCTTTTTCTCTCTTTGAGGTGAAGAAGTTATGTTTGTTGGAGTTTCCCAAAGGAAAAATTAAAGGGGTCAGGCCTGTGGGATTGTTGACCTTCATGAGATTCAGGAACATCACAGAATAAGAGTACAAGCCCTTTTTCCAGAGCTACAATCTCAGTGGCATTTCTTGGCATATTCTGTCAGTAATTTTTAACACTGTTTGAGGAGATAATGCCAGGTTCGTGTGGGCAGAGGCAGATTTGTTTCTGTAATGAGGGACATCACTCTTAATAAGGTGTGGCTGAGAGACATGCCTACAACAAAGAAAGGCCATGTGAGCCCTGAGCACTGGTTTGCTGAGTGCACCAGCACTGTTTGCACTTGCAGCCTCCATGGAGATTTAACACAACGAGGATCTAACACAGCTTTGTCTCCTGTAGCCTTGGCAATACATCAAGTTGAACCTAGTAACTAAACTCAAGGAAAACAAGAACATTTCCCATGAGAAGCCTGATATCTTATTATCCAAGATTATCCCTAAGGATTGGAAGTTTTATGGTTCAGACTCTGCCCTTAATCATACAACTTCAAAACCAAAAAAGCCTTTACAGAAATCCAAATATCTATGTCTGTCTCAGACCAGGAGTTTGGGGGTAGAAATTTGAAACAATGTTTATGCGGCAGTCCCCACAGTTAATTCTTCCATTTTAAAACTTGGTGTTGCAAATTTAGGA
The DNA here is from genome assembly GCF_971803275.1 of Cyanistes caeruleus. Taxonomy (NCBI): domain Eukaryota; kingdom Metazoa; phylum Chordata; class Aves; order Passeriformes; family Paridae; genus Cyanistes; species Cyanistes caeruleus. The sequence goes on from NC_141701.1 coordinate 105,603,303, forward strand.
AATTGTTCTTTCACCTCTGGCAGTGCAGGGACTGCTGTCAGCTGAGAGTCAACAAAAGCTGTGAGTATGACGGGGCTGAGGAAGCCACAAGGCACAAATAACAGGACATGTGACACAGGTCATAGTTACAAGTCAGCATTCTGCTATGTAGCTCGGTCCCTTTTCCATAGTTAATATATCCATACCACCGAGCTTACAGATTGTGAGATCCTTGTAATGGCACTTGTAGTGATGCAGGCAGAAACCATAATATGGCAACAGATAAGACAACATCTTTACATGATCACTGCTGGCCACTGAAAGATCATTATTTATTCAGATTGCCTGGGTTTTTCCATGGGAATTCAGGTCCAGGTGACTTTTAGGGAAGGTCAGCATTTTATGTATTCTCCTAGGTACCTTTTACAGTTCCAGCTTCAGTGATTTGGGGAAAAAAAGATGATTGCTCTTTCCTTTTCCAAAATTCCTTTGGGTCTTCAAGTAAGCAGCATAGTTTGGCTTGACTGAGGCTGGTGATTCTGGTTCAGATGAAAACAAAATTACAGAAATCTCCTGAGAGTGAATAACTTAATATATTTCCAGCGCTGAATAAAACATAAGTATATACCAGGATATTAATTGTCCTGACAAGATTTTTAACACAAGGAGTCTTTGCAGAACTTTGTGAGTTTAATCTATACAAATTGAAAAAAACTGTGAGTCTTCATAAAGAGCTTCTATCAAGTGTACTATTATTCATTATATTAATAATGGTGAGGATTTCAGTCCTCACCATTGCCTATCTCAAATTTAAACTCGAATGCTAAAGTAATTCATGACCCAGTGGGCCACAGTAAGCACTGAGTTGGGTGAGTTTGTTTTGACTGAACAACTGTGCTGGTGTTCTTGCTGTGCCAGTCTCTTGCAGTGGGCTAGTACTGTTGCAGCTTTGGCCAGACAGGAGACTACCATAAACTACTTTTCAATTTGTTTTGGGGAATAGTGGATGAGAAAGAAAGACAGATCAGAATATATTAATGCCTCTCTTATGCAGCATTAATAGGTGTTTCTTTGTATTGTTCCAGGAGGTGCTAGAGCTTGCTTTCTCGATATTGTATGACTCAAGCGGCCAGTTGAATTTCATTGCTCCAGACAAGCATGAGGTAAGTCATGTTCTGAGTACAGAAATTTATTTGAAGTTATCTTAGTTGCTTTAAGGCACCAGATGGCTTTGTAAGAACATAAGAATGGGCACCATGGCCCAGGGTGTAGGTCCATCTAAATCAGCATCATGTCTCAAACTGACATTCAAGGGATTAGTATAGGAACAAGACCTTCTGTAATTTTCTTGCGTATCTGAGCCACAGAAGAAACATGTTTTGTATTCCTGCATCACAGAGCACATGAAGCTCCAAATTACAGACCAGTATTTCGAAGCTGTCCTGAATTATAAGCCATAAGAAAGAGAAGAGAGCTTGGCCAGACCTTGAAGTTCTGCAGATCTCTCTCACCATTTCTGATTGCTTGTGGTCTGCTGTACTTTAGACACTAGAGAATTTTGCTGTGTGAACTTTCAACAGTGAGAATTTGTACAGCCAAGCTTTAAAAGAGTCGCTGCCAGCCTCAGTTCATTTTGACAATGCTAGCATAATCAGGGGTAGTTATACCATCACTGGGTCTCAGTTTTGGACAAAGACTAGTGCTCTCCAGAATGGCATATCCACTTGTTCTTACTTTCACATTGCTTAAGACCAGTCATGACAGGTGATCATAGAAGGCTCCTTCTATTCCATCTCCACAGGAGAGTGTTTTGCAATGCCTTTTGCCTGTGCAAAGACAGTGTAAATACCCACAGCAAAGATGAATTATAGCCCCTTCCCTGCTCCCTTCTCTTAGTAAAAGCCACAAGGAAATAGAAGACATCAGCACCTTCTGGAATGTGATGGGATCAATTTACATTAATTTTGTTGAATCACTGGATGTGTTTTTCTCAAAAAAATTTAAAGTAAAGATTTAGCAGAATACACTGCATTTTAAAAAGTCCTTCTTGTTTCTAAAGCAAGAAGAGTTGTGTTCCATTTGCACACTTTTTTTAGGTATCACATTTGGTCTCAGTTCAGGACACTGTGCTAAAATGATGAACTACAGAAGATTCAAACTGCATTATACTGTAGCATTTAAAAAGTGCATGAAATTGTGAAGTACATGAAAGTACATGAAGTGCATGAAATACAAGTGAAGTGTATTAGTTATGCTACTTCAACATTTGTTGTTCTGGATTAAAACCTTCAACTAAATGTTAATTTTAGGAGAGGAGATACAGTTATGCCATTGGGTCTTTCCGTGGATTAATACTAGTGTCATTTTCAAGAATGTTCATTCCAGAGAAGTATTTGTGGGCCAGTTTTTGAATAAGAGAAAGGACCAGCAGCATCCCAGGCACAATGTGCCACTAGAGCTGTAGTTCTAAGCAGCACATGGTTGTCTTCATCCTCTGAACTGAACATAGGTTCAGTGATTTCTGATATAAACTCTCCAGAAACCGAATTCTAGACTGTTTCAGCTCAGAAGTGCAAATGGTCATAAAAACCAACAATTTTTTCAGCCACTGTATCTCAAGTATAGCCTATAGCTACAAGTGCATTTTAATGGTCCGAATGTTCAAAAGCTGCTACTGCATCCCACTGACAGGCAGTAACAGTGAGATGCACTAACCCAATTGCTCATGATTGCGTTAACACACCTTTTATCTTCATTTCTCTTTTTGGTATTGTGCAGCTTCTTTGAAACAAAATTAATATGTTCAAAAAAGTGGCCGGAGGCAACAGTCTCTGCTGCCACTTGACAGTTCTCAAATGAAGGTTTTTAAAAGGACATCTCATTTCCTCTGTATTTTTCCATGGCCTGCAGAAGACTGAATTGTGATTAAAGTAGAAAGTACAAGTGCTCAGAAGAAGCACCCCCATGGAAAGGCGAGTAGCATGTTGTGAAGCCCGTGACTCTTCAACAAAGTAGTTGGGGTGCCTTTTGATAGAAGTGCTAGTTCAGCAGCATTGTCGGTTTGGGAGATTTGGTGGTGACATCTCAAGATTCTGAAAGCTTTGTGTGAAGCACCAGGAATGATGTCAGTACATGACAATTTCAGGTCAGACTTGCAGGGCTTTTTTAAGTACTTGTGCAGCCCTCGTGATTGTAGAGTGAGGTTGAAATGTGGGAGTTGAGTGTGTCCTAAAAAGAAAAACTGAACGAGGCTCATAGGATAATTCTGGCTGCAAGGAACCTTGGAGGTGTCCCGAGTCCAACCTCCTGCTCAAAGCAGGTCAGCAATGAGCTTGGACCAGGTTGCTCAGGGGCTGCATCCAAATGGATGAAGCCAGTGAAACATTTTCAGTTCTTATCTCCCAGGGTAATTCTTTGATAAAATCTCATTACTGAACCAGAATCATTGAGATTTGGACCCCATTCTAGCACACTTAAGTTTGTCAATTCCCTTAGCCATCTGTTGGAGCTTACTGCTAGCCAGGGGATTCAGTACTATGAGATCACTCCATTGTATTTGTTTTTCATTTAAATACTAATAACTGGTTTCAACTACACAGCAAAAAAGGTGGATTAATCTTATCCATGATTTTTGACAGAGAAACTGATGAGAGAGGCCATAATTAGGTTTCATTGGAGTTTTATGAAAATGAATCTCATAAATTAATTTTTCAGTGGCTCTTAGTCTCTTTTGCATATTAAAAAAGAAAAAAAGCTTCTGAATGAATGCCTCTGTTTTTCCACCATCTCATTAGGATGTCTCTCTGCTCAACATGTGCAGGAGTTTAATTAGGTGCATTTGCCAATATGGAGATTAGAGAGGAAGCCCCTTTTCCAGGCCATTGCACTCATCAGAATTGTGGCCAGAATTTGGTTTCTGTGGGCCCTGAATGAGTTAGATCTGGAAGAGGAGAGAATTGCAGTTCTGCTTTCTGGCTCTCTGGGATTCCTCCCCAGAGGAAGAGCTGGCCGCACTCACTGCGCAGGTGATGCACGATTTACGTCAGGGGCTGCATCTGTTGAAAAGATTCTCTGATCTCCTGTAACCTGAGCAGACCCTTTTGCTTTTCTGCTCCTTTCTTTGTAATGAATTCAGGGAAAACTCTCCCAAAGAAAGATTTCAAGTAAATCATAAAAGATTACAGTCCGTTCAAATATAATTATTTTTCTAGAATATCTTCTTTCTTTTCCTGATATTCTGCATACACTCCAAATAAATTGCATGCCTTAAAAGTCTTCAGCGGTGCACTTTGACAGCCTAGAATAGGCAGGCTAAGTTGTTTATTTAGTACTTGTCAGCAGGACAACCTGAACTCTAAAGCCTCTTCTGTTTAGCTATCTCATATTAAAGCTGTGGCCTGGCTTGCCTACACCCTGGGTGAAAAAGCTCCCTCTGCTACTGTTTTGTTACTGGTTTAAGTGGGTTGGATTTCACTTCAGATGCTGAAGTGTGCTAACCCATTCTATTTTTGAAATATGCCCTTTTTCTGGATGAAGAAGGGGGCTTCTCTCTCTTCCTTAAAAATAATCCTCATTTCTGCTGTGGGATGAAGTCAACCATGGCTATCTTTAAACTCGGCGGCATCGTGAAGCAAATGGTCAGCTAAATTTAAAAACCATTTTTTTGGCATGAAATCCAGCAGAAGTATTTGTAAGATAAAAATGCAGTTACGGTTGATTTAATTTTTCTCCCGCAAACTAGGACACAAGTTCATGATTGAAATCTTTATTTTTAGATGACAGCATTTGAGTACTTTTGTTCATAGTTGAATAAATGGCTTGTAGTAATAAATGAAAGTGACTTATTCAATAGAAGTTGACTCTAGATCACCAATCTCCCTTGAATTTGTTGCTGATTTTAAATGGTTATTCAGCCCACGTTTATCACAAGCTGTCAGCTGTTGAGAAAGATGGCATCTCCTGTTAGGAAAAAGCGAACAGTAAGGAAAAGGTTTTAGAGGCCAGTTCAGCATTTGCAGCATTTAGTATTACAACCAAGCAGCTTGGCATTTAATTTTCATGAAGGACATAGCATTAACTATGTAGTTTTCACAATATTTTGTGTAAAATAGTGGTAAAGTAGGCATAGATAGTAAGACTATCAATTGTAACAACTTCATGCATAGGAAACCAAACAATGATAAAAACAGTACAGGATTTTTTTATACTAAGAGTCAAGAAGGATTTGGGGTTGGGATTTAGTTCACCTAATTTAACTGTCTTGGAAGTAAAAGTCTAGTTAGTGTAAGATAATCAGGATTTTTTAATAGGCACTGGGGAAGGAGAGTGAGAGGAGTGATGGAGATTTCTCCAGAGGATTATTGTCCTAAGTTATTGTTTCCTTCTCCAATAATTGCAGAAGAACATTCAATAAAAAGTTTGGAGGAGATTTCAAATTGTCAAAGTAAATAATGTAATTTCTTCCCATTTTATGGATTTTTTTTTTCCATTTTCTGAGCAGCTCAGTGAAAGCCTTCTTCATGATATGAGCTGAAAAAATGCATCAACCTAATTTTATGTCTCTTTATAAGTCCCCATGGGAGCAGTAACTGTAGAGGACCAGACCAGAGAAGGAGTTTGTGTATGGAAAGTCTATTAATGGCAGTTTTTATCCTTTTCCTGTGCAGTACTGTGTATGGACCGATGGTTTGAACGCCCTCCTTGGGAAGGATATGTTGAGTGACCTAACGCGGAACGACCTAGACACGCTGCTCAGCATGGAGATAAAGCTACGCCTCCTTGACTTGGAAAATATACAGATCCCAGATGCTCCCCCACCTATCCCAAAGGAGCCCAGCAACTACGACTTTGTTTATGACTGTAACTGAGGCAGTCACTGAAACTTGCTCTGAAACTGGAAATACATTATAACTGGAGAGATATTAAAAAAAAAAAAAAAAAAAAAAAAAAAGAGTGTGAGGGAAAAAAGAAACCCACTTTTGCACCTTGGATTTTGGCTTTGGGGAGGGATGTAGAAACACTTGCATTCCTCCCTGTTCCCTGCATCCCTTCCTTCCCCATTCCTTCCCATCTTCCCCATTGCTCATCCAAATCCACATTGCTTTAATTAACTTGTAATTGCGGGCCATTGGCCTTGCTTAAGGCAAAGACTGCCACTAAGAAGCACCCTCCTGAGGACTTTTTTTACATTTTTAATACTGGAATAGACATTCTTAACTAAAGGACGTTGTTATCAAACTGCATGCCTGTGAAACCCACCTGGCAGGGCAGAGGCTTTAACTGGAAGGAGGAGGGAGGTAGGGAGCAGAAGCAGCTACTGTAAGCAGAAGATTTCCCCAGACACTCACAAGAGCCTGCTCACCACCGAATCCAATGAGATGATGAAATTCGTTAACTGCTTCCCAGTGCTTGCACCATCCGTCACTGTCATTATTCTCTCCACCGTCATCTCAACTCCTGCCTCCAGCCTTCACCCAACTGATCGGCTCCCAGAATGGAAAGTCTGCAGGTTTTTGCTGTACCATACGCTGCAATGCTGCAACAGCTTTTAACTTCTTTTCCTCCCAGCTCTTACAATAGCCCCACACTAGCAGATCACTCGCACAAACCGTATACGAAGCCACTAGTGTGTCCCATTTCCTGTAGCATTCCCTAAGCCTCAGTTGCCTCTGAAATTGGCTTGTTGCTATTTGAAGTGATTTTTATTTCCTTGGTCCAAAGTACGACAGTAATTTTCACAAATTAATTACAACTGCCAAACATCCAGGTTTACATCGTTGTCATTGCTACAGTGTTAGAAATTTGCAAGGGATTTTTTTTGTACGGGTTCTAATTTTTTTATTTTATTTTGCCAAACAAATATATTTAATGAAAACTAATTTCATTGTGAGTACTTTTGGGGAACAATATTTTTACTTAATTTCCATTAGGAACATTTTCCCTGAAGGGAAAAACCATCATTCCCTTCAACTTCACTGTTGAATAAAAATCTGAGTTGTGATGATTCTTGGAACTTTGTTTTTCTTCTGAACTTCTCTTTTATTCCTTATGATTCCTAGCAATCCTGAACTATTTGGTAAAGAGAGGAATGGGAAGACCTTTCTTATCTGCCTCTGATTTAACTTACTTGTTTGCTAGTGGTAACAAAAGGATGAAATGCATCCAGACATCTCCATTGCCATGGTTACATGAGCCTTCCTGTGAGAAGGGCCCTTGTGAAATCCAAAATCCCAGCATACTGATGTGCTCACGGTCAGTTCAAGGCTGCTGCCTTTCCTGTGTTTGCTGGTGCAACTGTTTTCCTGTATTTCCATTTTCTCCATTGAGAATGTTTATGGCTGCAGCAGATTGGTATTAAGAAGCTTTGCAGAATGGATTCCTTTCATCCTCATGTGTTTCTAGGTATTTCACTGAGTTCAACTGCAAAAGTCTGAGTCTAGAGGAACCTGCCAGCTCTTTCCCTCCCACTGCACATGCTGAAGACAGATGCTTATCAGTGCAAGTTTCTCTCCTGCTCAGACCCAGCTGAAAAAGACAGTGAAGGGGTTTTATCAGAGCTCATGCTAGTGAGAACCCCAGAAGGTGGTTCCAGTTCTGACAGTCAGAAGTTCTCAACTAAGGTGACCTTTGCTCCATCCAGATGGCTCTGGGGAAAACATCCTGCCTGCCTCACACCATTGTATGAATGTCAGCATCAAAGTCCTAAGAAAGGTGCCTTCCTGAAGCTGTGCTTGCAGTATTTTATGAATGCCTTAATGTAACAGAAGGTATTAAGTTGGTTTTGGTGGTAATGGATGACCAAGTAAGTTAATAAGAGAGACTGAGTTCAGCTCTGCAGGGAGAAGTTATGGTGAAGTGTGGCCTGAGAAAAGGTTCGGTCTTAATGAGAACAGAGATGTACAACATGAGTTGTGTGAGTTTGAGATGGTTTGTGCTCCAGAGCTTTGTCAGACTACAGTAAAGGTAGTCATGGTCAGGAAATAGTGGAAACGAAGACATTGCCTGCCACAGGGTATTTTTAAGGAGTCCCAGGGGCAAGGGATAGAGGTAGGAACATATTTCTTTACAAGACACTGATGCTGCCTCTTGCCTTCATGCAGATAAAACTTGGAGCAGCCTGGAGAGCCTGAGTTGTTTTGATTTCCCTGACCCAGCTGGATTTGCTTTTTACTTAGAGATTTCAGACTTGGTGCTTCATTGCTGGGTATTGCTTTGCTGGTGGAGAAAACACCTTTCACTCCTAAGCTGTAAGAGCCAAACACACTGCCAAGCTCAGTGGCACTCCAATGCTGTGGTCTTAGCAAGCAGGCATCTGCATGACTGAGAGGAGCAAACAAAACCCCTCCTCCAGAGGACAACTTGAGCAGGAGATAAAGGTTAGACTTGCCTCCTCCACTAAGGTGAGTGCACCTAATTCTACCCCAAGAGCCCAGGGGAGGTGTGGGAGGAGAGCTGGCAATCCAGCCCTCTGTTTTTACCAACAGTTCGTGCCCATCCACATGACACTGAGGCACATCAGCAGCACTCAGGCAGCCTGGGGCTCTTGAGCATGAATGGCTGGAAGCCCTCTTCTTTCACAGCAGGTGACAGCCCATGACCCTCTGTCCTGCCCTGGGACTCCAGAGGGTGGGTGCAGCCTGACCAGGGGGCTCCAGGTCAGGATGGATATTACAGCACTGCTGCCTGGCTCTGTCTCAGTGCTTCCTGCAGCCCTGCTTTGCAGGATCCCCAGCTCCCCACATGGCCTGGCTCTTTGTATGGGTTATGCACAGTGTGGGATGGTCACATGAGCAGGAATGCTAAATTTGTATCCACCACCCTGCCATAAGAAAGCAGAGGCTCAAGAGATGCGTTGGCGTAATAGCCCTTCCAGCTATTTTAGCAGAACTCCCACAGCAACCTGAAAGGCTGTGGTGCAAAGAAGAATCCTGCCTTCGGTTTCTAGAGCTGTCATGCAGGCTAGCTTTGTCATTATGAAATTTAAAACAAAACAAAAGTTAAATGATGAAGAAATATCCCACTGCTTCCCATTCGTTAAAAAAAAAAGAAATTGAGAATGAAAATGGCAAATTCATTTGCTCATGCTGTTGTGTTCCGGAAAAGCTTTTAAATCTTCACGTTCAAGGAGATGCAGCAGAAAAAAGAACTGCTATTGAAGTTTCTTGTATAATTTCAAAACATTAAGTGGGTAATTGCTTGTAAAAGCCATAAAGGGGAGAGAGAACAAAAAAAAAAAAAAAATCAGTCTAATTTTAGCTCCTGTTTTGGAAATGACTTTGCTTTTGAAAGTTAATATATTCTTTTACCAGAAAACTTGAATCAAGTATCTTCTTAAGTCAACTGCTTGCTCTACTTGTAAGGACAAGAGCAGCAATTCTAAGTAATCCTCTACAAAGCAAGCTATGTGTCAGAGAAACAGAGCTTTTATTACATTTTTCAGAAGCAGTTCTTTTTTCAGTATGGAGAACTCTTTCATTAAACCTTACATGAAGAAATAACATCCTCACGCCAAGAGGCAGGTAGGTGCTGACTCTCTTGGGTTGGGAAATGACAGTGCAAGATCCTGATTACTTCATTTGTGAAATCCTCTTGTGTCTTCATGCCCTACCCAGAATTACATTTTTCTCGCCTCGCGTGCTTGTCGTCAATGTCACATCAATGAGAATGCGAAGGCTTGCTTGGAAACCTGGTGGGATCCAGTGCCCAAAACAAATCTCTGTCTTCTCTGGCAGACAGCTGAGCTGCAAGGGAGCCCTGCATCCCCGTAGCAACCCTGTAGGCCACCAGCTGCAATGCCACAGCCTCTGGCCAGCTCTCAGAAGAGGGAGGGATGAAAGAAGAAAAGAAACACAGTCCTGTCAGGAGAAGATGGAGAGAGGAGCATGGGTATGAAATGCCCCTGAATGCTCTTTGGTTGCTTCTTGTTAACACTGGACTCAGTGATCAGAGGTGCTTCCGATGCATCCATCTCTATAGTGATTCAAGTTGCTAATCCTGAGCAATAACCAGCAAGGAAGATGTTGGGAGCAGGACACTCTTGTACTGCCAGGTCCCCCCCTTCTCTCTTTTGTTGCTGCTTCTGACAAGTAAATGGAATTAGTTTCACTGTCATGTGAAAGTCATTCATCTAAGAAGCATAACAAGATTAGTGTAAGATTTTACTCCCTTCTTTCTCCATTCTTCTTCAGAGTTTAAAAATATAATAAATCCAGCCCTTACTGACCTGGGGATATCTTAGCTGTCTGGAATAATAAGTGTATGACAGCCTTTCCTTTAGAGCACACACAGGGAGGTAAAGGTAAAATTCCTGCAAACTCTGTAAGACATTCCTAGGACAGAGTTTTTGTCACACTGCTGGCTGAGCTGTCATTGCTTTCCCCGCAGCTGGATAAATCAGGATGAGACTTGCTTAGTGCTCCCTCCCTAGATGATAATTATATTTGAATATTAAACATCCACATGGCTTAAGCAAATTCCCTGATTAACAAAGCACTTACCTATGCAGCAAAAGATGCTTGATTTCAGTTTGATAAACAGGCACCTAAATTTAGGTGAGTGCTCATGGACCAAGCTAGATCAAGGCCTGTGTGAGCAGGAAGGCAATTTTACCTGTTACTGAGATTTTGCTACATGCTCAGAGGCTATGCAAATAATGACTTTTCTGTCTGATGTGTAATTGGATTGTGTACCTCTGGTCACTGCAAGAGGCTGAAGAGGATGCTGTCTGATTATTCAACATCACTCCAGCTGCTTCCTGCATCTTTGGGACTTAAAGTAGCAGTTAAAGAATTGAAATAGGAAACCTTTCCAGACGAAATAAGGCTGAAACTTCAGAGGAGAGTGGCATTAAAAGCACAAGTTTTTAGAGCAAAACTAGGCATAAAATGGATATTGGGAGAGCTATGAATTTTGATAGTAAGGTGATTTGAAAGTGGTGAGTCAAAGAGTGCTGTCCTGCAGAAGCCTCCTTAGGGTAAGGTTAAAAAGTATGGGAGACCATTTCAAACTCATTTAGTGACATATATTTGCATTTTATTTTTACTTCTTGCTGGGAGACCTTGCACATCATTGAGGAGCAGAGCTGTCTGGTGATGCCTAGTTTGCAGGGACACACATAGGGCAAAGGAAGCATCTCATAAGCCATCCCTCTCCAAGTAGAGAGGTTGATGTTGGAAGCAGAAGAGTCTTCTGAACTGATGTTTTTTTCAACAGAAAGTTTCTCAGTTTTACTGTAGGCACCTCAGTGGAGGTGCTATGTGGAGAACAGCAGCTGTTTTGGTTTTATACTCTCTTGGAAGAGCCAAACAAGCCTCTTCATATTGGAAGGCTCTTGCAAACCCTCTCTCATCCTATTTGCCTTTTAGATGTTTCCTATAAGATGTGACTTATGGGACAGCCACAAAGCTGGGGAACCCAGCGCTGTGTGTTTCAAGTAGAATGCTGACCTGCAGTTTTAGCCCAGGGAGGGTATGGCCACAAGACAGCAGTGCAGGTAGAGGAGGAGAGGGAAATGAGATACTTAATAAAATTTTGACAAGGGATGAAGCCAAGGGCAAGCTTTCTTTCCTGTGACATTTAAAGATCTGTCTTGAATTACTTTATTTCAGTTGTCATTAGAGGATTCTGCAGCCTGATTGAGTGCCAAAGTTAAATTTTCCCTTGATGAAACTTCATGAGTCTAATTTTAATCTTGTCAGCAACATGGTGTTCAGCTTAAACTGATTATGTTTTGGGATTCCTCTTGGTTATCATGAGGGAGAGGGCGGCTGGCTGTCTTTTGTTTAATAAGAAGGAACATTTTTTCATGAGGTATGTCTGTATCTTCTTAGTTTCTCTTGGAATGCCTCAGGTTTAATGTCCCCTTCCCACCTACCTTCCCCAAGGGGCAAAGACACCCTGGAGGTCTTTGCTGTCCCACCAGCAGGCCATGCACATGTGGGAGGCTGAGCCTGTGGGATTTCATTCCCTGCCAATTAACAGGGAGTTTGTATTGTCAGGGTAGCTTTTGAAGAAGTCAGGAACAGCCATATAGGAATCTACCAGGCTTCAAGTTTTCTATATGTGCTTAAAATGAGGACAGTGAGGATGTGAGCACAGAACATTGTACAAAGCTGCTGACTGCTTGCATCTTTCCCAGAGGAAAATGGCTCATCCACAGGGTTTTCCCAGGGCATAGCTTCCTGCTTCCCCCCCCATCAAGCATCAGAAGTCTGGTGCACTTCAAAAGGCTTGGAGATGGGAGCAGAGAAACATGAGAAAGGTTTCTTTGCCAGGAGTATGACATTTAAAGAGCACCAGTAGAATTATTTTGGGTGTTTTTCACCCACACAGGTCCCCCTGCACATGTTCCTTCACTCACGATACCCTCTGCCAGTCTCTGATGTTTCCCAAAGCCCTGGGTTTCCTGTTTCTGTCCCCAGTCTAGGGGGCATGCCTTACACGTGTCCATCCTTCCATTTATCCCAAATAGTCAAAGTGCAATCCAGCCAAGCTGGTTTTCTCATAAACCTTCGTCTCACACTCTTGCATCCCTTCATTCCAGCACAGTCTGAGGTCCATTAAAAACGGAGCCATTAAAATGGGCTGGTGTGCAGGTGGCTTCTACAGCTTCTGATAAGGTTGTTTTCAGCCAGAGTTTTTCCTTCATTGAGGACTTTTTCTGTGTCCTCAACAGAACCCTTCATAAAACCATTTCTGAGCCTTCAGCTTCTCATCAAATCTGGCAGCTCGCAGGTGGATGCACGCACACAAACACGTGCACACGCACACAAAGGAGGCAAGTGCCTCAGTTCCCTTTCCCCAGGAAACAAGCCTGAAATTAGCTCATTTACAGCTTAGCAGTGTTGGATGCTCCAGGAGGCAGCACTGAGGTGAGAGGGGATGGAAAATATCAGAGCTGATGGCAGCTGGCAGGTTTGTGGGGCTGGATGAGGCAGGATGTGAGGAGAGGGGGTTGGAGCAACATGAATAAGCAGCCAGCTCCCCACCAAAAATATTGTATATCTACATCCATGCTCAGGCAATGTATGAGGTGAGGATAGCAACCTTATTTTAGATTTTTAATATTATTATTATTTTGAACCATGGCTATTATGCCTTGTGGAAGTGTCCTGTTTAGATGGGTGAGCTGCATCACTGTATTTTCATCACCTTGAGTCCACTGGAAGAAGCAGCACAGTGCCAGTGTGGGTGCTGCACCCAGCAGAAGGGCAAGGGCAGCACTGGGATAATGCTGGCCAGGAGAGTAGCAGTGGTTCTGTTGGAAAATGCCAATGAAAGAAGACTTAACTCACACAAAAACTGTGTGAATTTAGCTGAATCACTGATTAAGTAAGGAAAACTGAGAAGCTCAAGTGACTGAAATTTCCTGCTCAGCTGACTTTCGGATTGTCCCAACTGGGTCAAGGTTCTTCTGAAAAGAATTAGTGTTTCAGAGCCCTTTTTTATTTCTAAGATTTAAAGTTCTATAAAAAGTTGGAATCGAAACAAAATGTTAATTTTTATTTTTTTCACTTTTTATTAGAAGTTTTCATTTTTTCCCCCCCAGAAAAGAAGTCAAATTGCAGCATCCTTGATACCCTCCTTTGATCAGAAATTCTGGCCTTTGTGCAGCTCTGGAACCCTCATGACCAAACCTGCATGACCTGAGGAAAACCGTCCTGCTTGGCCTTGTAAATGATTCACGGCAGAAAGGTATACATAACAGCTCCATCAATTCACACAGAATGAATGGCAGTATTTTCACCTAAATACATTTCTAATATGAAAATAGCAGTCCAAGCACCTGACTATTGTGGCATTCTCAGGACTTGCTGCTGCCATGAATCAAAGCTGTCTTTGTGGAGGGAAAAAGACAGGAAAACAAGTAGCAATTGCCTTCATCAGTTTGGTTCAATTTTAATCAAACTCAAGTCACTTTTAAATTTCCAGAATTGAGGAGGCTACTCAGCAATGGGCTTCTGAAGACACATTCCTAAATTAAGCTAATTAGTCAAGTGACTGGCATGTATTCCTTCACATCACCCCGTATGGAGGGAAAAAAAAAAAAAAAAGTGTTGTGGATTTAATAAATTTGTTCATGCAGAGCAAAGAGATTAAATACAGCCAGCAGCAGCACTGTGGTCAGCCTGAACCTGGGCACAAATACCCTGCAGGCTGTCCTGTCTACCCCAGGATGGTCATCAATAGCCTGCCCTGCCAGGCGAGCCCTTGGCAGCAGGGAATTGTCACCTGCAGTTTTCTATCTCTTTCCACTGTGTAGCTTCCTAGAGGTTTATACAATGACAGGCAAGCCTGTCAAGCAAGCAGGAGGTGTAGGGGGAGCACTGCTCTCATTTCTCACATTTTTATGAGTCTTGATAGACCCTTGATGTTGAGTTTCGCATGGACTGAACAGGGTGCTGCTACAGCACCTCTGCAGGGCCTTTCAGAACGAATCCCCCCAGTCAGAGGCACTATTTTGTATGTTTTGGTATTTGGCACGATGCCGTGCTGGAGGGGTGCTCCAGAGGAGGCAGTCTCCACGGCTTTGCACCCTCTTCCCAGCACACAGATTCCTCCTTGATGGCTGAACAAAGTGGCTTTGCCTTCTGGGAGGCATCTCCAGGCACTTGATGGCTCCCCAGTGCTGCTGCTGAGTGGGGCAGCTGTCTAGGAAAGTCATCTTGCGGGAGCAAGCAGTTCCTGATGTTGCCAGCATCCCTATGTGTGTGAGCCCTTCACACCCCATGCCAGGTGTTAGAGATTAAAGGTGGCTCCTCTGCACCTCATCACTGCTGGATGGGTCTGAAGCTGCACTTTCCACACTTCCTTGAAGAGAAGGAAGGCATGCCTGCAATTGCTTGGCTGGCCAAGTTCCTGATGGCCTTAGTGGAACTGATGCCTAGAGAAGCTGACCTGGAACAGAGACTAGACAGAGTTAGAGGAATAAAGTAAGTATTTATTAAAAGGCCTTTCCAAGGATACACCTTGGGCAGTAAAAGAGCCTGGCTGGCGTTCTGCTCAAGATGGACCCAGGCAGACGCAAGATGGATGACCAGTGACGAGTGTTCATACTTTTATAAGTTTTATTATATATTATATATATTTATATATTTATTATATATTATATATTGGGGTAAAATGTCCAATTACAGCTTTCAGGGTATGAAGTGCCATCTTCCCAGTTTGCTCTCCTCAGTTAGCTGTTCTTTATACTTTTTTGGGCCTGAGGCTATAAGGGTGCCCTTGGTTCTCAAGCTGGAAAAGGATTGTTTTTGTTTAACCCTGTGAAGAGAACTTGCTAACACTTTACATGAAGTTCACAGTTACACATTAAGGCAGTACAGAATCTAAAAAATGTGAAAGCTAAAACTTAAGGTATCACTACTGAGACCACCTTGTCTTACTATCAGCAAATCAGGGCACCCAAGATGCTGTAGGAGCACAAATTTATGCTATGTATTGAAAAAGAAAAAAAAAATATGATATGGGGAAAAGAGAACTTTTAGGTGTTCCCCATTTATTTAAAAATGCATTTTGCAGCATCTTGAACATGTTAATGAAGGCCCATTTCCATTGGCCTTCTTTACAGTTTTCCAGCATCTGAAGCCTACCACAGACTCCTGTGGGCAGACATCCCTGTCTCCCAGGGATGTTTGGTAATGCTCTGTGTCTTTTTCCAGCACACACTATCTCTTTTTGGGAGATAGGTATGCTTATCTCCAAGAAAGGAACTGCATTAGCAAGGTAAGAGAGGATTGGGTTCTACTGTTGCAATGAAGATAATTAATATTCATCTCTGAAAGACAGAGGTGGATGTGAGGTTGATAAAACTGGTGTGCAAGACTGGAGCAACTGGTGCTGAATAACTCATGAAGAGGATCCTGGGATTTAGTAATGGCATTGGGAAATTTAATTTCTTGCATGAAACGTTCTCTGCAAACAGAGAATAAGGTCCCATCAATTCCCCCTGATATGAGCACAAAGAATAGCTCCCAGCAGTCTGTCACACTTGGGACAAATGCAGGATTAATATATTGTGGTCTGTGTTGGCCTGTGCCATGCCCTGCTCATTGTCGGACAAACCTCCAGGGGATGGGAATGTCTTCTTAATTAATTCTCTTAATTCAAGCACCTGTGACTGATTTATACTTAGTCTGGGGTCTGATCCTGCAGGGCAAGAGCTGACTCTGGTGAGGTGCACCACTTTCCAAATCCCCATCAGAGGGAAATTACTGGATTTTATGTTGAAACATAAGCAGCAATAGTATTTTGAAAACTTCTGCTGGCTTCTCCCTCAGTGTAGCTAAGACATGGCATTTGTTTCTCGTTGGTGCTACAGACTCACAACTCAGCTAAAATTCACCTTCTAGGGATGTATGTATGCCTGGTTTCATCCATGTGTGACAGCACAATCTGGAAGAAGAGGGGAGAAAATGGTGTCAGGAGGAGCAGGGGATTTTGCTGCTCAAGGAGGCAGGGGATGAATCATCCTTTTCACAGAGATGTGGTCTTTTGCCAAATGCTTCAGCTGGTCCCCACCAGCTCATTCAGCTTGGTGTGGTCTCTCCATGGCTCCGCTGCAGTGTCCAGCCTGCTTCTAATGTGGGAAACAGTTTGTCCTGGGAACAGTCCTAGCAAGTGCCCACTTCAAGGGCAGGCTGACATTATGGTCTCATTCCAGTCTTTCAGGAGGTACCACGGCATGGGGTTATACCTGGGAAGCTGTGGGGCCAAGCAGTGACACACAAATGCACAAATGGAGCCAGCAGCCAAGGTTTGGTGGTCCCCAGACAGAGAGGTCAGTAGGTGTGATGGATATGCCATTCAATGGGTCACAACACCTTTCCCACTCACAGATGAATCACCAAAGAAATAAAAGTACTCAAACAATCAGGCAATATTTTAAAATGAATGGTTACAATAAGTCCTTGTCCTGCAGGGATATTTTTCTTTAGTCAAAGGGAAAAAGAATGTGCTGCTTTTTTTTTTTTTTTTTCTTCCTTTCCCTGTAAATGTGATAGAAGAAATGTCTTTCCAGATAGGAATCTTTTCTGCCAGGATGTATCTCGTGTGTGTGCACGCACACATGCGTACATGTGGAATTTTCCTTTGGAAAAAAAACAGACAGTAATTCTGCCTGTTTCACTGCCCATCTCTAAAAGTGATGAAATCAAATATTTATGTTACGGTAGGATTGCTCTGTGGTGTGTCCCAAGTGCTCCAAGCAGAAGTGAGCAGCTTTAAGGAATGAAGAAAGTCTTAGCTACCTGTGTACCAGGAAAATGAATCATTTGGGTAAATATAGTATATGGCTTCTGTTGGAGAGGTTATTCTTTCTCAGAAATGCCTTATGAGAAAGCCACAATGCAAGGGGAAGCTCTAAACATGTGTGCTGCCAGATGGCTGGAATGGAAAGGCAGAAAACACCACTGAAAATGTCGAGGACCCACCACTCATGCCCTGAAGGCCAATGTTACCATCTGAATGACCACACTATGCTAAGAAGAGCAAAGTACAGAGTTAAGGTGAGAATGGAAAGATTCCATGACATACCGATTTTGTAAGCAGTGCCTCTTTTATAAGCAAGCCAAATTTTAATAAAGTTTTGGGTCATGGTATCCCAGCTATTCAGTATTTTAAAATTTAACAGATCTTTTGGGGGGCATATGGATGGAAATCATACTGGTTGTTCTTCCTATATAAGCAAATCCAAAATAGCACCTCAGACAGTCTATAATGGCCTGTGTCCTTCTTTACCTTGGTGAGAGGAAGGGACTGATTCATTTTTACCTGGATTCTGTAATCTAACAGCATCAGATGACCTTTTCTCACACCATCAGCTTGCCTTCCTATGGCCTGTTTGCTCCCCCTCTGCTCGGAGGGGATGGGGTGAAAACAAGACAGCCTGAATGACAGCTCAGCAACAGGGTGTAGGAAACACCCACACAGCCCACATCTCTAGGGCAAGGGAATGCACCTCTGACTTTGTCTCCTGGTGTTCTCCTGGGAGCTACAGCTAAGTATGGAGGAACTGCTGTGGTACAAAGCATCTTCCCTCTTGCATCCTTGGTAGAACTGTTTGGCATCCTCTGAGGAAAACAGGCCCACAGTGCTAAGGGAGCCCTTTAGTGAGGTGGATCCTCCTCAGGGATGCTGGGGAGCACCAAGGATGCCATCCCTGGTGTTGTGTACTGGCAAAGCTGGGGTTTGGGAGCCCATGGAGCTGTTGGCACTCTTGGTGGGAGCAAGTTCAAGTCCCTTTTCTGAAAACACAAGCAGATGCCTGATAAATATGGGCAGAGAGTTTTAGTTAAAAGTTACAGCTTACCTTCATCTGCAGTGACTGTAGTTATTTTTGCTAATCATCAAAAGAAACTGGATGTAGGATTAAAGCAAAGAAATGATCTAGACACATGAATTATGAATTTTGCATCACGAATTATTGCCTAAAATAGTGTGATGCACCAAATACATCTAGGGCAAGTGTTCTTTAGATTTGAAAGTCTGGAAAGGACACCAGCTTCAGGGAAAAGAAATAGCTTCTTTCCTTATCCCAAAGGAAAAAAAGAAAAATCAGGGCAACTTTCCTTTGTCTATTTGGCATCTAATAGTTTCTAAACTCTTTATACAAATTTTGCCAAGTGATGTTTTTGGGTCTTGGCTGCTCATCTTGAAAGGCTTCACTGGGATTTGATTTTTTTCAGGTCAGTGCTAAGCATTTGCCAAAACCCATCTGTCATCAGGGAAATGGAGAACCAAAAACTGAGACAACAAAACCCAGATGGTAACTTTTGGGCAGGAGCACAACCCTCTGTATCTTTTCTACCTCTTCTTACTTCCTCATTGCTAAATGGCAGAAACTTGCAATGTGGCATCATTAAAATTTCTTAACCAACTTTCATGGTTTCCACATCAGAGCTTTGGGGCAGGGGACTTCCTTTATGGAGAGCATTCAAGGAATTTGGCTACAGAGGGTGAAAAGGGGAAAGGGTTGAGTAGAAGAAAGACATTGGTGAGAGCTAGATACCCAGATCACTGGACAGCTGCATAAATAACTTTACTAGCCTGGCTCAAGGTCTAAGGCTTAAGCCCTACTTGGTGTTAACCACAGACTCACTGAGACATCCACTTATACTCTGTGACCCACTTCTGCCCCAGCCCAAAAGAAACTTTGGTCTACTACCTTTCCAGCTCCTAATACAAAATGAAATTCCCTGCCTTGCACATTATCTTTTATCTGGACATTTCCCAACACCAGTATTGCTGTATTGCTTGGAGGCAAGATTATTCAGGCTCCCTGCTGGGGATCTGCAGCATCTCTGCTGCACAGAGAGAAGCACACACAGAGACTGCAAAAAGAGCTGCTTCCAATATGCAAGGGCTAGATTTGGGCATAGTCAGATATACAATTATTATTATTTCTGCTTCTTGAAAATCATTTCTTGGCATCTGATCATTGCTGAAAGTGACTGCTTGCTTGTGTTAAATTCAGAGCCTGGAGATCTCCAGAACATACCTGTTCTCTGCTGTATGTGATGGGGATCTAGTGAAGAATGAGAGACTTGCTGCTTGTGCCTGTCTGCCACCTTTGTGTGAGACTGAGAGTGATGTGTTTGTTGTTTGATCCCCAAATGCATTTCCACTTACTCTTTCTTCCAGAAGTGATGAAGAGGTGCCCTTTTCCTTCAGGAGGTATAGTTTTGGGGGTGATGTTTACTCAAGTATTTTAATTTTGAAAAAATACTCCAGTGGGGGAAGGAGTTTTATTGCAGGTTATTTAACACCCTCGAGCTTTGTTGCTAATTTATGTTGGTACCTTTAAATATACACAACTGCTGAGGCTAAATGATGAATGGTGGCAAAAAAGTTACGGGGAGAAAAAATACACAAATACTTCAGTGTTAATTTGTTTTCTAAGACAGGAAGATGAAGGAGATACTACTTCTCTGTCACACTCAGTAAAATCCTGAGTAACATTCTTGAGTCCTTTCCTTATATCATTTGGTTCTACAGCATTCACATTATTTAGGCAAAGAGAAACCCTTTATGGTGTACAGCAGCTTAACTTATACACACAAAAATAAAAAAAAATAATAAAAAAGGAAAAAGAGACAGGAAAGCCTAAACCATACATTTTCATGGCTGTGGACATTATGGTGTGGAAAAAGGAGGTTGGTCCAACATCAGCAGGTTTGGAATCTTTCATTGTGGAAGACAGATAGATTTGTAAGACAGAGGATTGCCTGCTCATTTTTTCTGAACAATTTAGTTGGGTATATTTTGCTAAAGTCTATGCCTGTACCCCTCATATTTAAATAACCTTGTTGAGCATATATCAGGGTTCGAAAAGGATTCAATAACTCATTGAAATATATTACAGCTTCTTTTTTATGCATCCAGAGCAAGAGCAGAAAGACGTCAGAAAGGTATTATAAGAGAGTGAACATTTATCTGAAATGCTATTTATATTTTATTGAATTGGCTGAAAAGGACTGTGGAAGGCCAATAATGAGTGAGGGAGGCAGGCAGCCATCCCACTGTGCATGAAGGATGGTGTCCTGATGGATGATTTAATGACTCCAACGTGTGTGGAGGGGCCAGAGACCACGCAGCTGACCAGGCAGAAATGTTCTCTGTTTAAGGAACAGCTTGAGTGGGGGAAGAGGAGTGATGCAGTGCCTGCTTTTCCCCTCACTACCTGTTTGATGGTCCTTGTGCTGCTGGTTTTGATTCTCAAGGGACCATTCCTCATTGTGAAGGTAGAAGTCATGCCTGCTTTCTCCAGGTTCAAGTCTCTTCTGGGATGAATTAAGGCGTCAGATTTGCATCAAGCCCCAGCTGCTCACCTTACCTCACGTAGGCACCTGAACAAACGCTGCTGTGTTTAACAGAGTATTTTTATTAATACCCTAATTTCTGGAATTGGGCAGAAAATAAATGAAAATACAGCTCTGAGTCTGAAGCTAGAGGCCAAGGTAAAAGTAGAGGAAAGAGGTAAATCTGTGGGATGCCTACAAAGGGTAAGGAAGGAGAAAGAATGAAAGGTGTTCTGAATAGAAAGCCATTTTGGAGAGGCATGTGTCTGCCTTATGGTGAGGTGGCTGTGATGAGAAGTAGATAAAAACAGCTGCCTTTGTCATCTTCTTGTACATCTGCATGTCAGATATCAGCATAAAATCTGACACAAGTGAAAGGACAAGAAAGTGCAAACAAACCCTCCATGAATTTGCAGTGATAGAGCCAGGCAAATTGTGACAGAAGAAGTTTATACTGAGTATTAGGAAAAAATTCTTTATGGAAAAGGTTGTCAAGCATTGGAACAGGCTGCCCAGGGAAGCAGCTGAGTCACCATCCCTGGAGGTATTTAAAGGATGTGTAGATGTGGTGCTTAGGGACATGGTTTAGTGGTGGATTTGGCAGCACTCAGACAACAATTAGACTTCATTATCTTAAAGATCTTTTCCAATCTAAATGTTTCTATGATTCTATGATCTGAAAGGTGAAATGTTAAGGGATGACCACATGCCCGAGTTTGGCTTGTCTGTATAAAACTAGATTATCAGTGCAATCTTTACTGACTGCTACATCACCCTCATCTTCTTGAATCAGGGGATATATATTCCTCCAAGTGCTTTGAGTTCTTTCATATAGCCTGACTTCTCAAAAGAGCATGAAGACTCTGTAAATGGCTGGCTGGCCAGCGACTTCCCAATCAATATTTGAAAAATCAGCCTGCACTGCCTTTTCATATTCATCTATGGATGATGGATACTATTCCTGAAGGGTTATTTTGCTGATGGAAGTTGTCCAGCTCAGCTGCAGGTCTTTTATTATCAAAGCATATCAGTGAAACATCTATTTAAGAAGATCATAAAACCACAACATCCCCCATCCTGCTATTGAATGGCAAAGTGCCACCACTGTACATATGTTGTAGAGATCCCATTTCTGAGCACAGAAGCCCCAATACAAGCCTCAATCTATATGTTTAAGTAATCTTGTGAACTTTGGTATGTGCTAAAAATGTCCCCAGTGACATTCAGCATTGTTTCCTAGCCCAAACACTGGGAATAATTATCTTTTATTGGCACCTGTTCTGTGTTGAGATTAGGAGGCTGTGGAGCTGCAATTCTTTTATTTGCATCACTGGAGGAAAGATCAAATGGAACAAATATAATCAAACTTTTAGTTTTCTTCTTCTCTGATGTTGTGATGTTCCCCTTGTAAGCTCTTATAACCTGACAGGATCTGAGGCAAACTTTTGCCCTGCCACCCTCCACCACAGCTTCTTTATCACAAAACTGGGAGCCTGATAGGGGGTTGCACTCTTGAAAAAACCCAGTGCAGTAGCACTAGAGCTGCAGGGATCAATGCAGTAGATGGGATTCTGGCTTGCCTAGCAGGCTACTAGCTATTTATGGCAAGGCAATAATCACACTGAGTTGGTAATGCTTGGATCTTACTTCTCTGGGATTTAAATGAGTACCCAAACTGCAGGGCAGCAGAGAGTCTGTCCCAGGCTTCCTGACTTGTATTTACAGCTGGCTCTGAGCGACTCTCTTATTTAAGGCCTCTAACAAGTCTTTCAGTAATATTGCCACACTCTCTTGCTCCTTAATTGCCAAAATTGAGGGTTTGGGGTATTTTTATCTAGATAATAGCATGAATTAGGTCATCTTTAGACTGGAAAAGGCCCACAGCTGTGCCCACAGAACTCAAACTGCAAAATCTATGTTAGTAAGATTACCTCTGGATTTGTAGGGTCATCTGCTCACAGTAAGAACACAACATCCAGGTTTGTTTTTCTGCACTAATATCAAACAACTAAGGAAATGTACTGCATCACCAATAATCACAGAGTCATAGAATCATTTAGTTTGGAAAAAGACTTTAAGATCATCAAGTTTAACCATTAACCCAGCACTATCAAGTCCACCACTAAACTCTGTAAATCACTATAGGGCTCCTTACAGGCAGTAGTGAGAAATACACTTTGAAGATGAAGTTCATCTGATCTCTGCTTTGCAGAAAGCCATCTTTAGTAGAAATTCCAAAGTCACCCCCTTTTGTCAACCCTAACAGCCAGACCTTCCCAGAAGTGCACAACCTGCTGTGAACAAGAGTGCAAGGTGATGTAGCTGTATTTTTCATGGGTTCCCTGTTTGAAAGCTTTAAGAGGCTTGTTCCCACATTTTGCTGTATCCAAACTGAAGTAAGTCATGTCAGTGATTTACATTTCTAAGAGCACAGATATCAACATCCTTGCAAGCTGGGACAGTTAATTTCATTAAAGGTGGCAGAATAAAGGATAATCATCTCAGCTACAGCATGGCAATAACTTGGAACAAATTTTTTTATATGAGTGTAAGAAAATACTGGTTTAAATGCTTTCCCTGAAGCTTTGAATGACAATGAGATGGAAAGACTCTGAAATAGATGCATAACTTGAACTGCAAGCAGCAACTGATAAGGAAACTGGGGCAGAGGGAATGACTCAGTTGGCTGTGGTGCAGTTGCAAATCCACATGGGGCTCTGGAAATGTTCATCCGTGCCAGTGATAATGCACCAACCGCAGAGATGCTTATGACAGTTAGAGAAATTTGGAGAGCAGTAATGAAAAATAACCAATGCAAGAAACCACTGGGAACTTCAAGAGTCAAAGGGCACAAAGGACAATGTTTTGAAAATAAAAGGAAGAAAAGAGACTGAGAGGATCTTTGATCTAAAGGCTTCTTCCTGCAGGTTTTATCTCTCCAGACACAAAAATACAAGGCTTATATCTATTCCCTTAAGAACTGAACAGCACGTCAAAGAGGAAAGAAAGAGAGACAAAACCTTCCAAGATAACATTTAATCATCATAAAAATGCATGTATGAATGTGACAAAGAGAAAAAAAATGCATATGTCTTAAAAATCAATATGTAAAAGAATCTAGCCAAAGAGGAAAAAAAATGCAGCAATGTGTGCAGTGACTTGGACGGAATAGGACAGATAAATATACAGTGCCAGATGATCTCCTTTTGTAAGATAACTATTTCATATTTTTATTTTCAACTAAGTGGCCCCTAATCCTGACAGATGACAAATCAATTCTTGCTTGTCCTGTTTTGGGGCTTCATTGAAGTATTTTCCATTCTCTTTTTGATGGCTTTTTTCAATGTATTTGCTGTATGCATAAATAGATCTTTAGGGACCCATTATATAAAGCACCACTGAAACTAACTTCATCCTCGCATCTCATTTCACAGTTCTAGTGGCAATCATGTATGGCTCCCTACAGGGAAGGGGTCACTCTTAAATCCTGTTTAAGACCTTACTCAGAAAATCAGAAACCCTCACTCTGTTCCACTGCATCTCTGTCAGGGGCAGCAAAGAGGCTGAAACCGTACCTGTCCCTTAGCTGACATGGCACCACCACCCCAACCAATGTACATTAGTGTCAGGAACTCATATGGAAATATGACAAATGGAGAAGTGTTGTGGGTCCTTTAAACTCCAGAAACCACACTCCTGCTCTTGGGATCAACCTAGAAGATTGTATTTCTTCACTAGCTACACACGTAGCCTAACACTGCTGTGCATCATGGAAATTCAGGCTTGTCTTTGCGTGTTTTGCCTCAGGTTTTTGGCAGCCGTCACGAGTGCAAGTTTCTCTCAGCTCTGCTTAAACGGAGAGAGGCTTCAGGGTGTGGCTGGAGAACTTGGACTGGGAGTTACTGAGTGGGGCACTCCATGAGCCACTAGTCCCTGTGGCCTCTCTGGTCCCTACATGGTGTGTCCCCCACATGTCACACTTGCTACTGGCCTCTACATGAAGATATTTAGCTCTGAGGACCCCCACATGTGCTAGAACTCCCAAAAAACACAGACTGGATCAAGCTGGGTGAGCTGAGCAAGCTCTTCAGTGTGTCCTGGCATCCTGAGAGCAAGTAGAGAGAGCTGCAGGACTTTGCAGCAGAATTTAACCAAAACCCTGCAGAGTAATGTACATTGCTCTTGATCTGTGTGCTGAATGGAAGGAGCTGTGGGTCCTCCCATTTCCTCAGCAGGAAGCAGCAGCAGGTGGGCCAGCATATATCATGGGTATACATGTGTATTTATTTATGCATATATTATTACTAGCCCAAATTCAACCTTGAAAAAGTCCAACTGACTCTGTGCCTTCTGCCTGATAGCAAGTGAATTATTGTGGAGCTGGGTTATTTCAGGGCACTGAGGCTTTCCCATCTGCAAGAGGGATCTCACAGCACCTCTGGCTCTGCACTGTCCTTGTCTCCTCTTCAAAAGCAACACGTGGAGATTCAGAGAAACAAAATGTTGACTGAGTTCTCAGTGCTATTTAGGTGAGTAATGCTGCAGGAAGGAACTTAGTGGGGTGTCCAGGAGCATCTCTGCAGAGTTCATTCCTCCACCCACTTGGCTCTCATGGTCCCCAAAGGTGAGTGTCAGGGCTCTGAGGCACTTGTGGGCTATAACAACCCTGAGCAGCCCCATCAGCCCCGAGAACCCACCTGAACTACACTCCTCTGCCACCTGGCTGGACCTGCTGCAAGCCCAGGCTGCAAACACATTGAAAAAACAATAAAGCTGAGGAGACAAAGATGCTCAAAAGCTGTAGGGTGACCCTGCTACACCCTTTCGGGCAGGGGACACCCCAGATATCACCTTTATGCACCTGGTGCTTTGCAGAGGGCAGAGCTCCTCTATTTCTAGGCAGGCAGCATCTCCTGAGTCACCCTTAACCCAGGTCTGCTTCTCTGACTTGGGTGTTGTGCACAACTTAATGGAAGCATTTATGATCAAATCCCTTCCTTTGGGACAGGTTTAATTTGTTTTTTACCTCCTATTAACATCATTTATGCACTTACCAGGATTAAAAGGCAACATCAAGTACTCCCTCTCTCCTGTACCAAGACAGCTTTAGGTCTTAACGTGTCAGGGACTTGGAAGTAATATAAAATCTGCTTGGCAAAAAACAGGATTTGCAATCTGATTTGAGTGGGAAGAAGAAAGATTTCACACCGGTCTGGGGAGGGACCAGTGGAAGGGGGGGTGGAGTTCACCTTCCCAGCTGGCCTCTAAATCTAAGTATGCAAATCCCTCATTTCTCTGACCAGTCTGCATATTTTAAAAGCTTTGGTTTTTTTGGTTTTTTTCTTCAGTTGGTTTAAGAGCTTGACTAATGTGTAAGGTACAGTGCAAAGCAGCTCTGTGTTACACATGGAGTTACCTTACCGCTCTTTCCACAGGCTAAAATGAAAGAAAATAACACAGCTGATTACAGGCTTCAGCTACATGCTTTGCAGGTTTACATGCCTGGGAGCAGCTTGGGCTCTGTCTCTGTACTCTATAAGTGCTGTTGATTTGCTTTGTGTTTTGCAATAGATGTAAAGCAAAAACCATTCCGAAGACCTCTCTGCTGGGAAGGTTTTTCTTGCCTATTATTAGCACCCTGCTTTTGCAGCAAGCGCTCATGAGCCAATATGCAGAGTTTTAAAGGACTTCAAAGTGTCATTGGGAACCAAGTGATATGTGTGTTAAAAAGGGTTTAATGGAGCTGCAGTCGCTGTGGCAGTGTCTTTTTATAGCAAGTTTTTACAGCGTTAAGAAAAACATCCTGCAGATTTCAGTAGGATAGGCATATGGATAAGGTACTTCACACTATGATTTTTGTTTATCTGCTATTAAAAACAAAAAAAGAAAAACAGCATTTCTAGCTATAGGGAGAATGATAAGCAGAAACAGTTCTGCAAAACTCAGGCAACAGCTTCATTTTGGGTTTAATTATTTTTTATATTTTTCAAAGGAAGGCATACATATGAAAGCAAATGTCTTGGCTTAAAGAACAGAAATACAGAGTGATTTGTATTCACACTGAAGATTTTATAGTCTGGTTTTTTTTTCCCCCAGAGCTACTGGATTATATCATCATTAGGACAAGGCAAATCCTCCTTATCAAAGTTGAGGCAAACTTTCTGAGACTGTCTTTAAAAAGTCATAGGGGAGGCTCCTAAGGAAGGAAGTGGTTTGCAAAAAACATATTAAATATTGAAGCAGATCTGATCCATGTGTGATCATATTGGTCTGCAGGAATTGGCTGGGAGTCGCTGGTTTTAGTAGCTCCTCTAGTTTTTTCTTTTTACAACACCATTTATAAGTCTCTTTTAATTATTCCTGGGAAGGATGTAGGGATATTTTATGAGACAGGCTCCTCATTGTCCTTTAGCAACCATGTCATTGCCCTGCCCACTTCTGAAAGAGACAGACAGGGAATAATGGAAGTATGAGTACCCATTGCCCACTGTGAGGGGAAGAGACTTGCCCAGGTTTATACAAAAAGGCAGGGGCAGAGGTGGGACACAGCCTTGGCCCTCCATGCCTCAGTCCTACATTGGTGCCTCAGTCCTAAATCGCCTCCTTAAAGCCATCCTTGCATCCACAGTGTCTGGGATGTAGCTGTTTGGACTTGTTCCACATCCAAAGTCACGTCATTTAAACATGTTTTACTCTGCTTTTGCTTCAGGCTGGGGAATGACTGGTTTATGCCTTGTCTGAGGGATTAAAAAAAATAGAGCCAGGGAAACCTTTAGTTGTTGTGACTGCCAAAGCAGGA
Source organism: Cyanistes caeruleus (assembly GCF_971803275.1). Classification (NCBI taxonomy): domain Eukaryota; kingdom Metazoa; phylum Chordata; class Aves; order Passeriformes; family Paridae; genus Cyanistes; species Cyanistes caeruleus. The sequence continues at coordinate 105,630,879 of NC_141701.1, forward strand.
ACTGCACAGGATTTCTCAAGGCTCTCAGGCAGCTGGAGGCTGCAAGCAAATGTGCTCAAAGCTGATGGGAGCAGGGGTTCAGCTCCCAGAGCTACCCTCACATTGGCAGCTGTCTCCCATCCCCCTGCCTCAGTCCCAGCAGAACTAAAGCCCTGGAAAAGCCCCAGCATGGCAGCCCCATCCCTCACGTCCCTGCGGCTCCGTCTTGAGCAGCTTCTTTCGTTTTTCACACTCAGTCCTCCCGAACGGAAACCGTGGTCAGAAATTTTACAGAAGCAGCCACAGAGATATTTTCTTTCTTTTCTGTGGAGGAGGGCAGAGGAGTGACAGCACAGGGGGAAGGGTTTGTAGAGTTGGGTTTTTTTTTCTTTTTCCCTTTTTGCAACACTAGTTGTTCAGGGGAGTGTCTTGTGTTATTAATGCTGAGTGGCTCTGGCAGCTACTGTGGTTCAAGGTCGTTATTCATCCGCTGCTATTGCAGGAGACACGGGAGCGCAGAGCCAGAGCTGTTCATCCAACCCTCTTGGTCCTCCCAGGCCAGCAGGTTGGGAAGAGCTGCACATGGGGCAGTGGGGTCGTGTGGGGGTGTGGAGAGCAGCCTGGGGCCAGGGCCACGGGGGCACCCTCCCAGGCTGCTCATGGTGTGCCCAGGTCTGTGGGACCTGCTGGGTTTAATGGTAGCAGGGCCTGAGAGGGGCTGAGGGGTCGGGAGAGCACCTCTATCTGTGATGTGCGAGTGTGGGATCCTCCATGCATACCATGAGAGGGCAGACATTTCTGTCCCCACCTGGGAATCTGTCCCTGTGTTACTTACAGCTGCACAGGCACGCCAGTCTCCTTACTCCTCAAGCTGCACTGACTCAGGACACTGAGAGTTAAGGGAATACAGGTCTGCTTGCACCCTTCCCACCTGATTTCTTCCTTTTTTCCTTCCTTAGGATGAAGGAGTCTAGGCAAACATTCCTTAATTTATTCTGCGTCCTCTGGCTCTTGCTTCTGCTGAAGGCTGCCTCTTCCTCCCCTCTGCCCCGTGGAAAAGACCCACGACCCCCTTCGCTCCCCTTTGGGCTGTACAAAGGACACACCTGCGTTGGTATGTATCCAGGTTTTGTTTGCCTGCTGGACTAATTCACTCCTTACTTCACTGGTGAGCTGGGAGTTGCTATTCGCATCATAAATCGCTCCTTTATCTGTTTCAACAGCTGTACTGCAAAATACTTGTAGTCTGCTGAAACAGTCACTGAAGATTTTGCAAGGCCATCATGGGATCTGCAATTATTTTATGATTTTGTTTTTCACTGGCTGCTTCTCAAAGTTCATGTTTTTGCTCTGCAGGGAATGACATATTGAAAGTTGACTTTAATGCCTGTAGGTCTGGGATCTGGAAATAGGATGTTATGGGGTCCTAGTGTTCCTTAGAGTTCACAATGCGTTTTGCTTAACTGGCTGGAAGGCGCAATTCCCTTCAGACATGCCCAGGGTCTCTTCATTGATTTCAGTTCCTAGAAAACTGTTCTTAAGAATGGTTGGTCCATACTTGAGCCAGGGATGTTTGTGGCCTGGATGGTGGTCTCTGGGTAGCTGGGTTGCAAAGGCTGCTTCCTCACATTTCCTTTCCTTTTTGTGTGCACACGTGTCTGCGTGAGCCATACTGAACTGGGGCGAGTTGGCAACCCCCTTCTCACGTGACATCAGTGACTGTGGTGATCCCCACAGCACCCAGAGCTGGGGGTAGGTATCCTATAGTCCCATCTGGCTAGGTGATTCCCAGAGCAAGACTGGTAACACTGGAGTCAATGTGAACTGTGGATATCTCTGCACCAGAGATGGAGTGCTTGGCATGGCACTCCATATACCTAGGGAGATGGGGTAGCTTATATTTTTCATGTGTGCAAATGGATATGTCTTATGCATTACAATCAAGTGATTTATTTTGTCATCAATGGGACTTGTTGATCTTGCAGGCCTTTTTCAACCTAAAAATTTCTGTGGTTCTTTTAGCTTCCCAAGGCACCTTTGTGCTAGAAACATAAACCCTGTCACAGCTCTCCATCCTTCAGAAGGAAATAATTCTTTCCACTGTGGGTTAGGGAATACAGTTAGAAATAATAATCCTAAACTTGATAAAAGTATGTTTTTGCTTCACTTCTGAGCCACCCACAGTACCCCTGACAGTTTTGGAGGGGCAGGGTGAATCAAACGAAGAGCAGGGTGGTGAGGGGGTTCAGACACCAGCCAGAACATGAGAAGGAGAGGTGAAAAGCAGAAATGGCTGTGAGGGGCTGTCCTTGTTTGGGCTGGGAGTCATGGAAGTGGTAACTGAGCAGCTGGCAGAGCTAGGGGGACGTGGTGTTGTTTAATGCTGAGATCTTAAGGCAGCTACAGTTTTGATGGCACAGGAAGGGCAGTGTTCATACTCATCTGTGGGATTTTTACACTGGTGGTTTTCAGATGTCAGATTGTGAGCACTGTCTGCCCTTTCTATCCTGTTGACCCAGAAAAGTTCTAAATTCCACACATTGTGTTAAAGTTGTCTTGTGCAAGATAACTTGTCTTTTTTTTTCCCTCCTAAAGGGAGGAGAGCTGTGCTAGCCCCATTGCTGGGACCACTGAGTATCCCTTTGTTCAGGGAGTTCAGGACTGAAAAGCATTGCCTCCCACACCAGTTTCTCTTTCTGAAGTGTCCCTTCAGCTAAAAGCATCCTTCTGAGCTTGACTCAGGGCCTGGACAGACTGTGCCCACCTCTGCAAACCACAAGATAAAAATGGAGTGTGGATAGTGCTAAAAGGGCATGAGCCAGGTCTGGCAGGGAGGGCTGGTGGCTGCTAGCCCAGATGGCTGCCTCTGGGTTTCACTGATTAGCTGCTCATTCGACTAACTCTCGAAAATAGTGTGTTCCTTCCTTCTCTCAAGCAGAAAGGGAAAGCCCAGAGGAATTGGTGGTTGCACTTGCTAGGGCTTGGAGCAGGGGTAATGCCAGCTCTTGCATTTGCTCTGGTGACTAGCCCTCTTAGGAGCAGAGAGTAAGGCAAGATCAGCTCGTGATTTCCTTCCAACAACTTGACCCCAGATACTTAGTTGGCTTAGTTTGCCATCTGGGAAGGTAACAAGAAAGAGACATTAGTACTTCTTCTGTGTCTTCTTGGCCTTATAGATCAAGGCCAAGATGATTTCACAGAATCAGACAGAATGATAGAATAGTTTGGGATGGAGAGCACCTCAAAGATCCTGTAGTTCCAGCCCCCCTGACATGGGTAGGGAAGCTTCCACTGCATCAGCTTGCTCAGACTCCTGTCCAGCCTGGCCTTGAACAGAGGCAGGGCTGGAGCATACACAGCTTCTCTGGGCAATCTGTTCCAGTGCCTTCTCACTGTCACCGTGAAGAATTTCTTCCTTAAATCTTATCAAATTTTTAATGTGAGAAATTCCTATTGCTAAATGCATAGGAGATTTTCTTGAAGAAATTGGGTTTTTTATGCAAGTTTAAATGTGTGGTCAGGTGTCTAAATCTTTCAAAGCTATCTGCCTCACTTTCCTCAGGGAAATGAGGTGGCTGCACATTGAATTTCTGATCACTCCTGTGTACCACCTGCTTGATTGAGATTGCTGTGTTAGTAGCCAAAGCCAGTCAGAAAGTGAATGCCCTTTCAGTAACAAAAATCAAGAAAATATTTCCCATTAAGCCTTTCCACTGAGAATATCACACTTCTTGAAGAAGTATGTGGAAATAATGTGACAGGAGAGCAAAGTGCAGCTCTGGTACCTCTGTTAAATGTGATACAACTTGGTTGCTTCCTCCTTCTGTTCCCCTTGCTTGCAGCACTGCCTGGGTAGGCACCACCATCTGCCCCAGTATATTCCGGTCAAACTGGCAAAGCATTTGGGTAATTCAAGGGTCTTCCCTGCCCTTAGCAGATCCTGGGGAAGGTATTTTGGGTAGGCACCTCTGTGCCAATATGGAGCAGGACTAGAGGAGAGGAGGGTGTGCCTCCAGTGAGGTTTAGACAGTAGTTTTAATCACCTTCACTAACTGTAGAGAGTCACATTGTTTTTTTCTGAATTTTTTTGAAAAATGTGGCTGCTTCATTCAGAGAAAGGCTTTTCACAATTGGCTTGATGTACAAACAAAACAAATGGAGGGTTCCTACCTACAAAGGGGTTTAAAACTACTGCATTTTAGAGTTATGGCAAAGAGGGGAAAAAACACCAAATAATAACCCTCCCAACCACAGGATCAGATGTAGCATACATAAGCAATTCCTAACCATCTAAGATAACTGGTCTGTAACAGCACCTAAACACAACCAGATAAATGGTCTTTCTTTGGCCTTGTCACGAGGAAAACTTTCCCAACATCTGACAGTCTTTTTTCTCCATCAGTATTTCCTGTCTCCCCAGGCTGCTAAAATGCCACCATTTTTGCATTCTGTGAAATCAGCTCAGGCCCTTCCTCTGGGCCTTCTGCACATGCTGCACATGGTATGTTTTTCTGTTTTTTTCCTTTTCTTATGAGGAAAAATCTCATAATCTCCCTTTATGAGAGATAAAAGGGCTTTTGTACGTTTTCCTACATACAAAAGCCAATGAAGCTGTTTTCCTTCTGCAAAGGCAGTGAGGTTTTGCTCAGCACACTGGTTTGGGAGCTGGATGCTGAGTCTGGCTTTCCTTTCTGAGTTGGTTAGTGATGGGCAGCATGGCTTAAGGGATTTATTTGGGATGAGACCTGAAAATCCTACTGCTGAGTGCAGTCTGGCTGTTTCAGTGTGGCATCCTGAGAAAGAGATGCTGCATACTTTTCTCTCAAAAATTAGGCATGAATGAACTCTTCATATACTCAGGTCTTTACTTTCCTATCTGTTAAATGAGGAAAATGCTGCCCATTTCAATGGGCAAGCAAAGTTTTACTTAAGTTAATGTTAAGGTACCCAAAGACAGTAGAGTAACACTGGTAAAGTGTTGACACTGGTGTTAATGTTTCATCATTTTTCTATTGATTTTTAAATAGATTTTAAATTCAATTCCACCCTTAATTACATCAGAGCCCTTAAAGGTTTTTTCCAAATTGCTCTGTTCTCTAGCAAAGGTGACTTCATCCAGAGGTACCTGAAGCAACCTCAGGAAAGGCAGAAGCTGCCCTGGAGGATGCAGAAAGTGGGGGAGACACTGAAAGAGGGATGGGAACTTCTGTATTCATCTCTCTTCAACATACTATGTTCTTTCCATGAAGAAAGGGAATTTGGGGAATGGTAGATTAGTCAGTTAAACATCAAATCGTAGAAAAATCCTGCAGTATTTAATAAAACTTTTTTAAAAACACCTTTCAAAAGTAGTGTCAGATTAATCTAATTATCTTTGCCTATGGGATGATGCCATGAGACATGGAATAAGAAGCAGATATTATAACTGGGCTTCAGTAAGGTTTTTGGCACTACTTCAGCACTAATCTTATGCTTGAGAGATGTGTGACAGTGATTAAGCTTCTACAGGGCAGAACAAAGCTGATGGGTAGTCTTGTTCAGAGAGTAAATGCAAGAGGCTCACTCCCTAAGAAAAAGGATGGACAAAATCATGTCTTTCTTGGACTTCTCTTTTGAACATACTATCATTCCATATTTTCACTAGCCAGGATAATTAAATTTGTGCTATTAAGTTAAATCAGTTCATGCAAAGCTGAAATTATTTGCAATTCCAAGTAAAATGGAGGGCAGAATTAAATTCAAAACAAGCTTGACAACTTGGAGTACCTGCATCTGAAAAGGTAATTTCAATATGGGAACGTTGAAGGCACTCACTTCAGCTGAAATAGTCAATGACACACACAGCAGATGAGGAACAACCGGCTGGGTAGCATCCCTAAGGAAGATCATCTGGGCTTGTAGTGGCACAATAATGGCATGCTGACACGCGGCACGCACCGAGACGTGCGAACAGAAGTCGGCTTGCAAGACATGTGAAGTAACCTGTTACCTTTCTCAGCACTAACAAAGCCTCAGAGGAATTTCTGCCTTCCCTTTTGGGGCTTTGCATCAAGAGTGATGCAGAGTGACAGGAGGTTTCAGAGAAAAACAAGCATAAGCTATAAAAGAAAGAGTGAATAAATTAGAGTTGATTAGTCTAGAGAAGAAAAACTCGAGAAAAGACATATCTGTCCCTGAAAACATTAAAGGTGTGATCCATTCTCCAGGTTCATATGAGCTATGGCAAGAAGTAACAGAAATGGGTACTAGTGGGAACATTCAGGTTAGGAAGAGGATTTTCCTATGACAGTGATCAGTGAGCAGAGTAATATGTTCCTGAGAAATCTGTAGAAGACCTCATTAGAGATCTTTACAAACTCTGTCTGCCCTGTCCCTTCGGAACGGCCTAGGTGGTTTAGATCATCTGTTAGGGCAGAGGATTTGTAAGAGGACTTACTCCAGGCCAGCATTTCTGGAGTTCTGAGCTGTGACTGCAAGAAGCATTTGCAAAGAGCAGCATTTGTTTGTTTTCTCCCCCACAGCAGACTGCCCTGCTCTATCGGCGATTAACTTTGGTTGCCCTTTTCAGAACGAGGCATTTAGTCAGAGAGCCCTCAATAGGGCCAGACAGCAGCGCTCTCCATTTCTCTGCTAGCAAGCAGAGATCTTGTGGGTCAGCAGCCAGAAAAACAAATTTCCTCATCTTTGTGCTCGATATAATGCCATTCTCAGCAACCTTTGCGGGTCACCACCTCCATTCAGCCAGGAGCACACAGTTCCTAGCATATGAAGAAGCATGCTTTCGAAAGATATTTTCAGCTCTGCTTGCATTAAAGAACAGGTGTTTCTGAGCTACCAGCAGAGTAAAACGCTGACCTCTACCTGCGTTGATTTGCGTGATAGTCATTGTCCTCAACAGTTTGCCTCTGTCTAGCTGTGCATGAGTGCAGGGATGAAATATGCCCCTTGGAGTGGCAGCAGGACCGGTGGCGTTCGGAGCTCCCGATAACTTCACACAATGGAACATGGCAAATGGAGTTGGAGGCTTTTAACAACTGCGCTCAGAAAGATTGGCTGTGCACACATTGTCTGGGGGGGCACCATGACAGAACGTATAATTTACAGCTCAATGGGTTCTGTAAAAAAGCCTTGCCCAATATCAGTGTAGCACTGCAATGTATTTTACTCTAAAAGGCTGGGAATCGACTTTGATTGCAGCTAAGTCAGTTCCAAGCCATAGCAGCTCTGCTCACTTCACCAGCATTGCTCCATTTAATCAGCAACAAAGTTTGACCTGATGATCAGCAATAAATACTAAATTTGACCATAACATTTTTCTCTATGATTGTACTTTAGCTAGAACAAGCACAGGCATGGGAATAGTACAGTAGAGAAACTAAAGCAACCACTCAGCAACTTTTCAGCAACTATTGGTAAAAATTTCTTTTCCAAAACCACCCCAAGTATTACTGAAAGCTTATGCCTGTAAAATGTAAATACATCTATTGATCACAATAAAAAATGTGCTCAGCATGCCAACACATCCATATCTATGTGTGTGTAAATGCACAATCACATCTATGTCCATTTGTAGACATGGGTAGTCTTGTACATTTTACATTACTGATGGTTGCCTTGAGTATAATAATCATTTTATTGATTGTATGTCTGGATGCTGATTCCCACGTGTGTGCCTCTCACTCTTGTTCGTGTGTTAACCCTACAGAGAACTACTGCTCATGTTTAAGGCAATCACTTTTACTGCTTTTAGGCACTGTATATCTGAAAAAAAGGTTTCTTGCATTCAGAATCCTGAAATGGTGAAGCCTTTGCAACAAGGATAAAGTTATCCACTTCCATTAACACCTCCTGCCAGCATCAGGGCTTCAGTAGACTTTCAATACCCTTTCCTGATTTGGAAAAGAAAAGTATGTTAGTGTCACACATACATACACAGGTATTTTTTCATATTAATACAAAAAACATTTCTATTGGAAATGCCTGAGGTTATATATATTTTTTTTAAATAGGGCTCTTTAAAGTGTAATATAGGAAACACTAGGGATACATTTGGTTGCCTTGTATGGATACCAGAGTCTTCCACTAGATGGAAACTGAATTTTCTGTACTATCAAAGTTGTATCAGAGTCCTTGTTGTATGTCTAAATGAAATAGAAACGAATGACTCTGAAGTTAGGGTGCCTGAGGTGGCCCACTGCTTTGCATGAGCAACAGAAATAATAACTGGTATTCCAGGCTTTGCTGGAATTTGTTACAAATGCACTCACAATGCTGCTATTTTGATATTAATATTTCAAAAATGTCCTTAGCCACTACACTATGTGTAATTTAATGCCTAGTGACAGGTCTGTTAATAGTGTACTATTTAGTATTTCCAAGATATTTCATAAGACTTAGCAAATTAAGGGTGAACGGGTCTTGTATATGCCAACATATTTGAATATGGATACCTATAATTATGTTCCATCACCTCAGTACCTCTGTAAAATACATTAATTCTGTAAATGGGATGGGAAACAAAGTCTGAGTTAAAAGACCTTATCACTCAGATCCATTTCCAAATTACCTTTCAAAGCAGCAAATCCTCTGGCTGTATATGGGAAGATAAGTGTCCTTACTTTGCATATACGGTTATGTCATTTGAGCTGAATATTTCAATTGCAATTCCAATTGCTAGAATGAAATCTTGAGGTTATAAAGGGCTGTTCTTTGAAAGTATCAGGTCAGTAATGAGACATAGTGCAGGAAGGCAATATGGCTACTGGGCCCTGTTATGAAAGCAATATGTAGTAAATGAGGTGCTGGCACAGGTTGCCCAGAGAAGTTGTGGAAGCTCAATCCCTGGCCGTGTTTAAGGCCAAGTTGGATGGGGTTTTCAGCAACCTGGTGCAGTGGAAGGTGTCCCTGCCCAGGACTGGGAGGTTCAAACTAGATTATCTTTAAGGTCCCTTTTGGCCCAAACCGTTCTATGATTATATGAAAATGAAAACATTCCTGTGTTGTAACTTTGCATAACCATGGTCTGCCTGTGCCTAGAATAGTCACGTGGATGTCCCCTTCTCAGAGGGGAAAACCTTATTTCATATTAGCTCCCCATGTGAATTTCAAAGAGGAATGTCTTGTTCCAGGTTGAACTGGAACTGGATTAGACAAATTTGGAAAGAGGTGTTTTTATGCCAGAACAACAGCTTCAGCACAAGGAGTAGCAATATCCTCTTTTGTAGACAGGTTCCTGGGTCTCCTCACCTTTAAGAGATGCCTTGGAGCTTAGGATGGTCTATAAATGGAAGAAGCTAAGACTGTGTTTTGGGAAAGTCTTCATCTTCTGTATAAAGCCAGGAATGTGATAAACAGCTTCATGTACCTGGAGCCTTGCTGGAGCAGACAGATTTTTGAGGCAGAAATTTGTCATGTCACCAAGCAAAGCTCTAGTTTGGCTCTATGAGGAGCAAACAGAGTGGCCTTAGGGTGGCCACAGCCTGGTCATCAAGATTTGCAGAGAGCTATTTGTGTCCACGGCCATTTTTTGGACTTATGTCTTCCTTGTATTCTAGGAGTGCATTTAATTTATGGCTGGAGGGGTGAGAAAGAAATCCAGCATCCAGAAACATCAGCAAAGGATGGCAAAGGAGATGTGCCAAGTGCCAGAAAACCCATTTAACAGAGTTCTACTCAGACAAATATACCTACAAATCTGAAACTTAGAGAGGCAGCTTTCACTATCCAGATACTTTTTGACATCCCTAGGTATAATTCTAATTATAGAGCCTTTCAAACTTGTGCGGCAGAAGTGGATTAAGTTAAATAGTCTGCTCAAACTGCCAGAGGCTTTACAGCTAAGCAATGAATTCCACTAGTTCTGATTTTATTATTGGGGTATGATTTTTTTTTTTCCTGAGCTTATTGGAAATGGCATTTTTTTATTACACACTACCTTCAAATATATGAAAAGAAGTACTTCCTGATGTGTGAGTTTTCACCTTACTGCACTGAGCAAAATGGCTATGGTCTTGTCTTATCTCTTCAGAAATTAATAGCAGATGGGACAAGCCATCGCTGAAAGCGACAGGCATTTATTAATACCAGAGTCTAGTTTCTAATGCCTGGTAGGTATGATAATGCCAATGAATTTCTTTCAGAGAAAAGCATCCTTCAGCCTGTCAAGGTATTGAAACCTATTATTGAAGTGAGACAGCAGAATCAACTTACTGAAAGTTGTTTCTAAAGAAAGTCTTGTGCAACTGTAAAAAAAAAAATAAAAATTGAGCTTTATTTAATGATGAAGCCTAATTACGTTGCCTTATATGTGTCCAGCTCATGATGAGAAATTAATCACATCTAAATATCTAGTAAATTAAAAGCAAGCAATAGCTGCTAATGACTGGCCAGATCTGGACATGCTTTTCTACTGATGCCAGAGTAGTAAAAAGTTTATATTCTTGCACATGTCATAAGCAATTAAAGCAGTGAGATTTTTACAGTCAAAGACATCTGATTTCCCCCTGCCCTTTTTAGATATGTAATTGTTTTCCATTTTTAGCCAGTGGAATTAAGACCCATTAAAAGCATTTCTGTTCCTGCCGCTCAATCCAGAGGAAGATGATAAAAAGAGAGCAGGTTTGTAGTTAGAGCAAGGATACTCTGAATTAACTTTCATTTATAGACACTGACCTCTTGAAGTTTTACCCATAGCCCAACACCAGAGATAAGTTCTCCTAGAGGATAAATCTGAATTACTGGGGAAGCATGTTTCCATGATAAAAACCAGGGAGCCTAGGTAGATTAGGCTGCCTCTGCTGCAATGAGTCCCCTTAGGACATTCCTCCTCCCTCCTCACAGGTTTCAACTTTATTCCTGAGTAGTTTAGAATCCCCAGCCCAAAAACAGCTCCCCCTGACATCAGCTTAAATAAAAGGTTTTGAGGTCAGCAGAACCAACACATAAGCAAGCATCCCCCAGGGCACAGCTCATGGCAGCAGACCACAAGGAGTAAGGAGAGGGCAACCAAGGACAACTGATCAAAGCCCAGATAGATGGGGAGGGCAGAGACCAGATCAGCCAAGAACACATGCTGGTGGAATGTGTTCCCTGGGAGCATCTTTCCTACCAGAGGGCCAGGAGACCCTCCAAATTCACTTCCAGAGACTCCAACTACGGTGCCTAAGGAGCAGCAGATCCTTTAGAAAACCAGCCAAGACGTTCTCTATCAGCTCATCCCATGGAGCGTGGCATTTCACGTGGAAAGGCTACATTTGAGAGGCGAGCATTTGGATAACCAAGGCGTGGTCTGCAGGTGCCCAAAGTGGGGAAGGTGTAATAGCACGAGCAGAAACATCCTCTCTGATGATGATGATGAGTTTATGAGAGCAAATATTTTGAAGCTCAGCTCTGTGGGTTTTTTCCCAAGTAGTCAGGCTGTTATTATTGTTATTTATATTCATGTAGCATCTAGAAGCCTGAGGTACAGCATTAAGTACTGCTCAGACTCAGTGTTGGCTCTGTTAATCCTCATGTGAAGCAGATTTGCCTTTAGGTCTGGTTCAATAGACACAAAGGTGTCTATCTGACTTAATCAACATGAAAAATTTTCTTTTAATTACTGTGAGACTGCTCCTTGACTGGGGCTACCTCCATTATTGTGTTTGTGATTAAGAATTCTGTTTTCTTTTTGCAGAGGTGAACCAAAAATAGCTGGTTTTGCTTGTTTATTTTTCTCACTCCCTCTGTGGTACTTTGACAAACATGTGAGAGAAACATACATCTTCAGTGGAAACTGTCCTGTTGTATAACAGAGAAAATGGAACTATCAGTGGTATTTTTATCCTCAGCCCAGCTTCTTGGGTTTTGAGCTGTTTGTCCAGAATCCCTTTTTTCTGCAGCCCCTGGCTGCAGGTGCAGGAGCACTGGGTTACACAGCACAGGTAAAAGGAGCAACACTTCTCTCTGCTGCAGTGGGTGACACTGTCAACTCCAACCTAAACAATTCTATGATACTACAGAATCCTCAAGCCCATGATGTAAAAGAATGAGAGGTAAAACATCAAAAGCTGTGCACCTTTTATGATATGAAATATGAAAGGATTAGCTTCCCCCTGTCTGTCTGCTTGGACTCCTTTTTGTCTTTCTGACTTCTAGACAGCAAGATTGATAGATGAACATCTGACCTTGGTAAGAGTAGGAAGGGAGACACAGAAAGATTGTGTGGTTTTGCAGTTAAGTTATCATTTAGGTAATTTAATTTTTCTGAGCCTCCATCCTCATGAATAAAATAGACATAGAAGCCAGGGGAAGGGTAGTCCCTGTTGTCTGTAGGTTGTTCATGTGCATTAATAGCATAGCCTTTATGTAATGACTTTTAGACATGTTATGGTGTGTTTTCAGGATCTGCAATGCCATCTCAATGCTAAAGGCTGGAGTCAGTCCAGCGAGGCTATTACCATGCTACCCTGGCAAAGGAGCCAGGGTCTGCTTTCTGCCCCTGAGGCAGGGCATGATTTGCACTAAAACAGCTGAAGTCTCTTGCTCTCTTTAACATCCACCCCCACAGCTGTGGGAGCGTTGGCTGTCCTATCCCTGGAAACATTTGAGATCAGGTTAGAACAGGGCTCTAAGCAACCTCATCTAGGTGAAGATGACCCAGCTCACTGCAGGGAGCTTGGACTAGAAAAGTCCCTTCTAACCCAAACTATTTTATGAAAAGGCTGTAGTAAGGTTAAAGCTGGACCTGAGAGGCCAGACCTGTTCTTTGAGACCAAGAGTTGAACATGCTATACCCTTCATCTTGGACCTTCCCTTTATTTTTAGTTTAGGTCTTTTTTATTCAACTATTTTTTTTTCCCAGCTCTTGTGTTTTTAATTAGCTGTTAATTCCTGGGACTAGTTAGCCTCTGGCTATTTGGGGAGTTGGGGAAGGGGCAGAAAAGAAGGGCTTCTTGCTTCAGGGCTTTTCTTGGTTGTATAGATCTCCATTTATTCTTCTATTCTTTTAGGCTGACTGGAGGTAATGGTTCTTTGCATGCTTTATAAATCACTCTGCAGAGGATTTTGAGTGAACATTTTACTTAATAAGTAAGGAGAAGTGGGCTTTTATCCCTGCAAAAGAGGTGACAAATTCACTGTAATTTCTTCTGGATAGAAGAAGTAATAGAAGAGTCAAAAATATTGGTCTTACAGCAAGTTCCAATTGCCCTTTTGTAAGTAAAAACCTTCTCCTTTACTTGCCATAGAAACATCAGAGTTATTTATGTTTAAAAACAGCACTTTGATTTAATAGCACATAGGTAGGGGTGCTTGGAAGGAATTTAGAAGCTCACTTTGAAGAGCTGGGCCAGTCTGAAAACCTGAACATTAGTGTTCTTGAGGTTTGGAAAAAGTTGAGTCTGCATCACATCAAATTGCTGCTGCTCACCTCCATTTCTAGACCCTGCTAGAGCAAGGTCTAGAAACATCTTAGAGATGAGATTGGTTGCACAGGAGAGGAACTGGGATTCAGTTATAGGGATTTCAAAGAGAAATCTTTATTCCAGGCTGCTGGAAGCTAGCACCTGGCTCCTTGTCTCCTGTCTGCCTGGGATACGTGCCTGGGATACCTCTAGGCAGGGCATCACTCTGGCTGCCAGGCCTGACTACAGTGGGCAGAATTGGCATTGCCAAAGCTGTATTCCTCACAAAACAGTGAAGCCACTGCAGAGAAAGCACAGTGCTGACCTACAAATTAAAATTGAGTTGAAATGAATGCTCAAAATTATTCAAAATCATGTGGATTTTGAATGACTGTTCTATGGGGATGACATTGAATCTATTTAATCCCCAAAACAGCAGAGGGAAAAGTGATGCACATCTCAAGAAACACTTTGCTAGCCGTGTTCACACCCAGATTAGTGATGAGAAATAACCAAATTCGTAGGTCGTAGGAAATGGTTTCTTTCCAGCCACAGAAGCAGAGCAGAATGAACTGTGAAGACATTTTGGTTTAACAAAAGTGTAGCTGGGCTCAGCAGCCCTGTGTGTGCTGAGCATCACTGAGCATCACAGGAAAGTCTGTGAAGAAGTGATGCCATGGGTGCTCTGTCATGCACATAGGTCTGTGGTGTGACTTCTCTTCTGCAGGCAGTCACAAACATTTGGTTTCCGGTTTTAGTACCTCTCTGTGAGGCTTGTGTGGAGAGGTATAAAAGTCCTGTTAAGTACAGACCTGTGCCTTTTTCCTTGAGAGATAAAATGAGAGAGCAGGTGACCAAGCAGGCAGATGTAACAGTGGCTATCCCCTTGACTCCTCAATTTTCAACCTTGAAAGAATGGAGTCATTTTTTCCAGGAGCATCATACAGTGCTGTAAAAGCCAGACTGTTCTGTGTGCTCCTCTGGAATCAGCTTCCTCCTCTCTAGTAGTTTACAGGGTTTGAATGAAGACAGGAATTCACTGATTGAACACCTATCTGCCATGGAGCATCTCTAGAAATGAAATGCCCAAAGATGCCAGAAACACTTCTGTGGTGCAGGGCACTTCCTAACATTTCCCCAGTAACGGCATTCCTTCTTTTTGTTCTTTGTTTTCTGGAAGGATGTGTGCTTGTGGTGTCTGTCATCGAGCAGCTTGCACAGTGGCACAACAGCACAGTAAAGGCAGCCGTGGAGAGACTGTGTGACTACATACCTGGTAAGTACCAAATAATGCGCCATATGTCGCGTCGGCGCTGATGTATCTCCCTGTTAATTAAAAACTCGCATGGGAACTCTGAAAAAACTTTATCCACCTCTTGTGCAGCATCTCAGATGCGTGTAGCTGGGAGATAGCAAGTTGTTATTTACAGGAAAGTCGGTGACAAGGCTTCACTTAGATTCAGAGCTGGGATTTTGTCCCCAAGTTAGAGTGAATGACGCTATATTAAGCTCCATGCACATGTGAACACCAACACATGCAGACCAGTTCCCTTCCTTTTTCTCCTCTTTGTCTCTTTGTTAGCAGCTTAAGAATAGATTCACTGTATGCCCCACTACTCCTCCTGCTTGTTGATACGGGTCTTTATAGCAACAGTGAAGATGAAAATGTTTTCAGCAGGTATGGGAATTGCTATTGTAAAATTTTTAAAATGAGATGAGGCTGACAGGTGTGAGATGTGAGCATTTGGTGTGCACAGAAAAGCTACTGATATGTAATTGGTGATACAGATTTCAAAAGCAGCAGCTATTCCATGTGACTATATATAAGACTCCCCTTTTTCTGCCCCTTATTTTATCTACCCAAAGGAGGTTGGAGCTCCACATGCACACCCCTAAATAGAGAACAGTTTGAATGCCAGAACAGCATTGTGCCTCACAGACCAATCATATAACTATTTAAGTAACTAGATCTCACATTCATGATATCTTTTTCATAGTATTAATGTAAAAAGATGGCTTAGGATTCTTCATTAAAATGTCATTTTTATATGATTTCATTAATTGTATCTCTGAGAAACCATCTTGCTCTGTAGACCCTAGTTTCACAGAAGCTATGTGTAGAATATTAATTCCCTTCTTTCCAAGGGAGGATTTCCCAAGGCAGAATGGGGCAGGGAGCTAATTGCTAGGATTCATTGATAGAATGACGCTTATCTGATTTCTATTCCATAAGTCATATCCTCAGTGTTTTAAATTACAGGCACATAACCATGAAGTTGCAATTAGAAGCACTGATCCTGCTATTAAAATACAATTTTCTTCTTTAAATTATGACATGCTAGCTCTGTGTTCATGATTCACTCAGTGGACCTTGTTCTTCTGACATGTCAAGATATTTCTTTTCAGCTGTCATTCTTTACACACATAAAATCCTATTATCCCTTTAGTTGAATCTGTATAATCCAGTTACCTTCTGAGATGCATGGATATACCCAGTAGAAAAAAAAAAACTGACCCTGAACTTGAAAGGAGTGAAAAATCCTATGGGTTGTATGGGAGCTACAGTGTAACCCGATTTATCCTCTCCTGGGAGGGGAACACTGCAGCCCAGCAGGAACCAACAGCTTCCTCTTACTGCTTGAAACAGTAGAGAAGCTTTGGATGCTCATGAGGAGCAAGCATACTAAAGCAGGTCATGCATTTCACATGGAGAAACAATTTCATTATTATGCACATGCCTACAATCGATGGCAAGAATAACAGCAACAAATTAAAGGCAGCGAGGCTTTTCTTAAGGCATAAAAAGGAGTAGGACTCCAAAACCCCTCGAAAGAGGGGTTTTTTGAAAGCCTCCTATAATTCTGATTACAATCAAGTCAGATTTGGATAAAGCCTTCTGTAAAGTTATGTGATGTTGAAGAATAAAAAATGCTTAGAGAAAAAGAGAGAAAATTTCAGTACCTGTCAGTCCCACTCAATCTCACAGGCTGTGTAGAAAACAGAACCACAGCCTCATTTGTATGGAAATGCTTGCAATATGTGTGATTCAATCGACATGGCAAATAAACCTATGAGAATAAGAAGAGTAATGTCACAAGCAAAGAAGGTTCCTGAGCAGATAGAAGGGCCAGGTCTGGGGGAAGGGGCAGTATTTGCAATGTAAGAGGTGCTGTTAGCATGAATGTATGTTTGCCTGGATACTGACTGTCTGCTTAATGACACAGAGGTGTCTGATACCTGAAATGTGCTTTGAGACCCTCTGCCTCCAGCTTTGCCTCTGAGTCATGCTCTGCTTCTGTGTTGACCACTGCTGTGTAAACACCTTTGAGCTCAAGTGCAAATGGCAACATGATAATAGCATCTTTTTTGCAAATATTTGTCCTCTGGGATTCAGCCAGCATTTGTGTTTCCAGGACTATGAAGCTATATAGGAAAACCTTCCAGACAGTTCTTAGGGGAACTAAGGGATCTTAGGGGATCTCTTGTAGCTGAAGCAAGTATATTCCACATTTTCTCTAATTTTTCCAGCATTTAGTTTTGTTTAAGCTCTTTTCTTGCCCCTGAACACCCAGAGTTATTCATCATTTTTTGTCTTTTTCTCTCCCTGTTTTCTGACTTACACTGTATCTTCCTAACAGAGATTTCTCTCTGCAATATTCTCTCCTTGTGTGTGTCAGCAGAGCTGGAGGTTTGCAAACACACGAATACAGCCTGGCTCCAATGGCAAGTCCTGTAAACGCTGTCTGTGGCTTTGGTCTTGGTGTTTTGTTGAAAGCCAAAGCCTGAATGGTACCTGAATCTTCCAAGAGGACTTTATGTGCTCAATGATAATTTAACATTATTACTATTCCTTTTACCTCCCATCATTTTTTTACACTACGGGGTAATTAAACATTAAGTTTCCTACATGCATAGGAAACCAGTGTGACCAGCAAAACACCTCCATCAGCTCCCCAGAGCTGATAGGCAGTCCAACTCTCCTCTCTTCTCAGACACCAGGAGAGGTTACAGCAGCCAGCTGGCTCCTCCAGAGACAAAAATGTTGTGGAAGCCAGCTGGTTTGGGAAACTCATAAGGAGACCATCACTTGTGATGCACTGGGGAGGTGTTGGGGAAGCCAGCTATGTTTGCCTGCAGGCTACTTTAGGGAGCCAGATACCCCACTGGCAAGCCTCATCAGAGGGTGTTCTAATCAGCAGTGATGCCAAACACAGGGTTATTGATGTCTGCGACTTCCTTCATTTTAGGTGAACAAGAATAAAATCTAATTCTAGTCAGGAGACCAATTTTTACTTGCAGATTGCTTCTAAAGAGGCAATAGTGAGGAGTTATGCTGCAAAGGAGGCAAAGAAATGAAGCTAATAACTTGATTGAAATAAAACATCTGTCATGGGATGAGAAAAATCAGCTACTGTAGTTTCAGGAGCTGCCTGCAACACCATGAGTCGGAGAGTGCTGGGGAAATTATCTCTTCATTCCCTGATACACCTTTCTGGTGCCAGTCCTCCTTTCTCAGGTGCAGGTTGCCAGCTGGGGTGCCTGCAATCCTGGCAGGAGAGCAGCTGTGGGAGCAGGAGCACACCCATGCCCACCAGTGGAGTCAAACCCTGCCACAAGGATCTGTGCATCCACACAGCAAACCTACCCACCTTGCATGCAGCAGCCCCCTGGCCCTGGGCACATCCAGCCTGACACTTGTTAAAATGGAATATTCAGCCCAAAGTTAGAGGGAAGCGATTGTTTCAGGTGTTTCTATGGCTTTTCTCTGGCAAAGATGAGAATACTCTGTGCTTTCTTCCCCAAGTACAAATAGTTATCTGGCTGGGTAATGGAGGTGCAAGAGAAAATGACAACTCTAAGGAGTTGGAGGAGCTGCAAGTTTGTTGTCAAGGCACTTGTGTGAACCTTGTGTTCACATTCATTGTGTGAATGTCTCTTATGACATCTCACAGCACCACCTGAGCTGGAGCAAGGTTTCACACCTCCATTGCAGGATGTGTGCATGGTTAACCACCTTTATTCTGTTCAAGCCAAGAAACAGACAGTTTTCCTTCACGGAACTGTCAGATCAGTGCCCTGCTTGTATTCTTGTATGCTTGTATGCCCCCACTCTTCCTCAGGGTCTTTGCTCAGGTGCACGGATCACCTGTTATTTTACAACAGCACTTCAAAGAAATCTCTGATGAACTATCTTATTGACAACATGCTTCACAGATATTAAGGAAACCACCTGAGCCAGCTTCCCAAAAAGGCACACGGCTGTAGACTGTGAAAGGAAGCCAAATGGAAAGTGTCAGGTATTACTTTGAATACAATTACTCCTGCACAACTCCTGCTCTACACAAAACATATTCTCTTAACTCCACAAGCCCCCAGAAGCTTCCAGGCAGTTCTAGGAGTAGCAGCAAGCCCAACAACACTTTCTGTGCTTTATGTGATTGTTTTCTTCTTTCAAACCGACTGAGATGTTTGTTTAAGTTGTTTAGAAGATGCTGTGTCATGCACAGTTTCTTTTAACTTTTCCATTATGCCATATGCAGAAAAAATTAACAAGAGCTAGTTATCCTTATTAGTCTTTATCATGTGACTTACCTAAGGCCAGGAGGATTTTATGCAAGATTAGAAATTCAGATTTTCCCATTCTCTGGTTCTACACTGAGGTCACAGATGCACATGCCTTCACCTAAGGTAAATCAGCACTCACCTTAATGAACCAACTGCTGCTATATTTGGACTGCTATGAAACCAGTTTCACCATGCTCAGTTACTTTAAAAAAATAATAAATTATTATGTTTTCTAGAAAAACTGCAAGGCTTCTGTTATGTGCTTGCTGAACTCTACGGACCACACATAGCTGAACTGTAAGTACTCCTGTGTCCTCTCAGATTTTTGCTTAATTTGTTCTTGACATGTACAGATGTGCTGTCAGGTTGAAGTGGAGGGATTTCACTCCTAAAACCACATTATTTTTAAAGCAAAGATGCTTCAGAGTGATTCTGGTTTGGCATTTGGCACAGCTATTCCTGAGTGAATAAACACAGGCTGCCACTGGTAACCATTTTGATATTCCATTTAAATCTCAGATCAGGCCCACCTGATATAATTATCTTTTGAAATTCAGCTCATTTGGCTGAGGGAGGAATTTAAATAACTCGTGTGTGTGAGACAGGTTCTATAAAATCACACTGTTGTTGCTTGGCTCTTGCTTTCCATTCTACCTTTAATCATGCTTTCTAATTGTCAGCCCCTACATGTACTCAGCCCCGACCTTGATATGCACTCTTGGGGAAGCCTACTATTTAATCTAAGTGATTAAAAAAATAAAATGTAGGTCATTTTATTCCTCTTTGAAAGTTCTTAGTTTAATTAACAGAGCTTTTACTAGACCTTCTTCTTCCTTAGGGCTTTTATTTTTGTTTTTAAAACTAGCCAAGGAGCTGCAATGTGCTTACAGGACTAAGAAGTGCTATAATCAAACATTTTAATTTAATTCCTGATTAGCCCAGAGGTGTGTCCCAAAAAGGAAGAAACAATCCTAGCACTCATGCTTGGTGATTAAAGGTTAAGGATCTTTGAAGGATTTCTGGTTATTTTGTGGAGTTAATGATTGAACATTCATATGTGCCAAATTGCATATGCATTAACTTTAACCTTTAAATCTTTGTCAGGCTTATGATTGATTAAAAAATTAGAATGGTTATAATGCATTTGATTCAGGTGCTGCATGTAGAGCAAAGTCCTTTTTCATCATCCTGGCTTCCAATTTTAAATGCAGAGTAGGATGTCGTGGCAGGAAATCGTTCGAAGCCAGCACTGTACTGAGCAGCGGTTATGGGCCACGGTGAAGTGAGCTGAGATTATTGTGTGGCTTTGGGAAGATTTAGCTTCCCATGGAAATTGCTTCTACTTTCAAGAGCCCAGAAAAACATAATAGTCTTTGTTTATGCACCATTTCATTCAGCATAGACAAGGAAATGAATGCCGATGTGGTTTGCCATTCCTTGAGGCTGTGTAAACAGGATCCAGGACAACCGCTTTGTCATCTCTACTCTCCTCCAAAGGTGAGTTGTTTTCCCACTTTTCTTAAAACTACTGCTTGTGGAATGTCATTTAAGCTGGAATTGGGCAGTTTGAAGGCTTCCACTGCACACACGTTGTCTAGGAAATAAACATTTAGAACACGGACATTCCTAAAAAATGTCTGTTTGAACAAAAGGTGTGTAACACACATTACCTGTGTGGACCATCACCAGCTGGGTTGAGGGTGTGTGGGAGTGACAGGGCCAAATTCTCTGGATCAGTGAGTAAGAGTGGGGACTTCACTGTTAAGCAGTACAATAACCCCAAAGCAGACACTCAGCTGAGGTTCACCCACCGCGTTACCACGGCATGACGAGTGATCCCCACATTGCCTGATCTGCCGTGACAGCCTGCGTGGGCACAAGTTACCTGCTGCAAACGTAGGGCTATTTGACTTTGACTAGTCTGCAGTGCAAGGGGTTTAAGCTAATGTGCATTACCTTTTGCCAAAGGCTGAAATCATATTTAATTACCCGCGCTTCTCTGATGCACGGTTACTTGCTACAACATTTGCACGTCCTTGATTGCATGTCCTGGACCTTTGCTATGCTCACACAGATACATATCTGCATAGGTGTCTAAACATGTGCTGCTTGTTTTGGGATTCTTTTGGTTGTGAGTAATTTTTTCCAGCCCATCCATCATGTACCTCCAGTCAAACTAAAACCTGTGAGTGATGGGGGTTGTTTGGTGGTGTTGAAAAGCAAGCCTTTCACTTCAGCACCTATTTTTGGAAATATTTTTCCCTACATGGATGGAGAAAGGCTTCTACTGACATGCTGCATGAGATGTTTCACACAGGGTCTATTCCAGCAATCATTGAAATCAGACAATCTTTCTACAGGCATCAGTGATCTGCAGTTCATCTCCAAGATGGATTTAGTTCTGCCAGTATTTAAGGTCTGGAGAAACACTTGCCTTCCAAGGATGGCAGTAACATTTGGTTTATAGCAGGTGTGGGTCTGTGCTCCACAATACCTCAACATGGAGATCTATGGGTGTGCAACCACACAGGGGGTGAAAGAAGACGAGTGCAAGCAGCAGAGAGGGCCCACACTGACCTGACTCAAGGAGGATATTGCCCAAACTTCATCAAACAGGTGCCACAGAAACCCCCCATCCTGAGCTGAGTGTCAGAAGTGCAAGAAGGTACCTCTTGAAGTGAAAGAGGATACAGGCAATGAACTTAAAGAGAAAGATGGGCTCATCATGGCTGCACAGTGGGTTAGCTAAGGAGCCTGGAGAGACGGGCTGTTTCAATCAAGGTGGCTCCTGCAAAGAAATGAGAACACCTGTGTTGAAATTCTAGGCTGAGCAGACAGAGGGGAAAGGATGCCAATCATGGGGTTGCTGTCACATCTTTGTGAGCTCTTACCCATCTCCCAGAGCAGGTGTAGGACCAAGGTGTTGTCTCCTTCCACCTCCAGCAACTGCTTCAATGAGTGCGCTGTCCACAAGAAAAACAGCTGAACATGGTGGGCCTTTGGTTTATTTATTTTTTTTTAACAAAATTTGGACTCTTTTTTTGCATGGCCTGGAGACTGTCCCTCTGAGTGAGTGGCTCAAGCAAATACTCTTCCCTCCTAAGTGGTAGTTAAACCCTTTCTGTCAAGGTATTTGTTTCTCAGCAGGAATAAGGGAACTCTACCAACAAAATGGGTTTTTTTGCATTGACTGTGCCCTTCTTTTTGACTCTCCTTGTTCTCCAAGAGAGCATGAGGAGATGGGAGGAGAAGAGCAGTGGTTGGAATTCATGCTCAAGTGGTTGATAAATTGCTCATAGTAACTCTTGACTAGTCAGACTGAGTAAAGATGAATTATAGGTGAAAAAAAATTAATATACAATCAGAGACACAGGTGCATAAAATGCAGTTTACCTCACATTTGCTTCTTTAGTTTGTAATTTGATTGATCACTTCAGTTTTATGAGTCTGCAAATGTTGGCGCAGTCCCCTGCTGAGTGTTTGAACAAGACTTTAATACTAATGACTGTTCTGTTCAACTCTATTGATTTTCAGGTACTTCACTTATTCATTTAGACTTTTGGATGCCCATTTTCCCAGAATTAGTATCATATTTGCACTGGAAAAGGGAATGAAAGAAATAGCGTTGCCTGTCCTTGGAAGGCAGTGTAATGCTCTGGTTTTAATTATCTCTAAGGTGGAAAAATCAACATGTATCTGCTTTTTCCATCATTAGTTTATTTCCTTCTGTTTGTGCGCTGTTGCTTTGGTGAGACTGTGTGCTTTGAGGAAGGAAGAGCCCCTTCTTCAGAGGCCTTTCAAACTACTTAATGGAGACAATCTGTGTAAATGATACATGCATCATTTTACACACTTCCCTGGTCTCTGACAAATTAGTCCAAATTATTATTTTATTTTTTTTTTGCCAAGCTGCCTAGAGCTATTAGCACTCTGCGATTATTCTGGAAGACTATGCTCTAATTATGAACGAAAAATATTACTCTGTTCACATGGAGCTCAGTGTTCTCAGCATGGAGCTGGAGGAGAAGGGCAAGGGCAAGAATCCAACCCAGGCAAGGGCAGCCCCCTGTTGCTGGGGCTTGGGCAAGGAGGGCTGCTCTGCTGGGAAGCAGCTGCAGGAGCAGACCTCTGATGTTGGTGGGGAAGACTGGAAGGGGCCTGTGCTGCTCCTGGATCACCAGCATAACTGTGTGACCAGATGTCCCCTGTAATGGGTCCCGTGAGCCCCTTCTTGCACCAGTGGCTTGTAGGGCAGAGCAAAGGTCCTTCTCTGCCCTTTAGCATGAGGGTGGCCACACTGGGGTCTCCTTTAAGCAAAGAGGCAAATTAAAAGAGCACATCAGAAGTGAAGGCTTTCTAAAAGTAGTTGCAAAGTGGACAGTATCTGAAGCTGCTGTAAAATGCTTTGTGGTTCCAGGTACATCTGTAATGTGCTTTGTGGTTTAAGCCATATCAACAGCAGATATTCTAATATGGGCTGCCAAAAGAGTACAGGCATCCAAGATAGCTGGTTTAGGATGAGTGAATAATGTTTTACACAAAAATGTTTGTCAGCTCACATGCTGGAGGACTTTCTGCATAAGGTCATGTAATACAGGGGTGGTCCTCAAGTGAGTGAAAAGGGCTGAAGTAGGGTGAAGAGTTTTACACACTGCCTACCAGCTCTCCTTTCTGGCCCTGGGAACAAATGGGTTTGCAGGAGATTATTCTCAGCTTGTCTCTAGATTGTTTTAAGCCAGTTGGCCTGTTTGGTTAAATGGCAATACTTAAATTGATTTGCTGGGAACAGAATAATGGCTTGACTTCAGCACTGTGGTCGTGCTCTAGCAATCACTAAAACAGTCTGTCTTGGAAGTTTGTACTCCATCTTTCTGCTTTTCAAGGTGCCTCTTCTGCTTCCTATCACTTTCATGCTCTGGATTATCAGAGACCTCTCAGCTGCATATTTTGTCTTAATCTCCATCAATAGGATTTTGGTGGAAGTCATTTTACATCAGCCAAAATATACATACTTATGATCTTATAATTTTATCTTGCCAGAATAAGCATCACTGCCACAAGCACTCATGTTTTTTTGTGTACCCTCTATCAGGCCTTTCACTGGCTTTCTACAAAGCGAAATCCCTCACAGATATTACTGAGGTCAGCATGCTGTTTGACAAAGCAGGAGCCAACCAATTCTGGGTGGAAAAAAGAAACCCTTTGGGGTTAGTAAAATAAAAATACTCCTGCTGTTATCTCTCATTCATCTTTCTCAGTTAAAATGTGAGCTTCTTCCTGGGAGATGAGACAGAAGCAAACTCCAGGGTGGGAGTGCTTCTGCATTCTTCACTAAGAGCAGGCTGCCAGTCAAAAGTAGACCTCATGACTGGGACCTGATTCCTTCTTTTGAGACCACAAGCAGTAAAGCAAGCATCTAGGAGGCAGGATAGGTCCTATGGAGCAAGATGCCTTCCTTTTAGCCTTTGATTTTGGAAACAGGTAAAATCTACTGAAATGTGAGTTTCTGCTGCAGCCAGAGCTGAGCCCTGAAGAAACTACCTATAGACAAGTAATAGAAAAAGGCACAGTATGAGTGCTAGTTCCTCCTCTTTAATTGTTTCTCTGCATTTCCTGTGCTCCTCTTCACTGGCAGAAAATAAAATGAAACAAACACTACCCCAACTGAAAACCCAAACAACCCCAAAAAGCCAAATCATACCACCCCAACATTCCACCAAATAAATCCAAAGGAAATAGGGTGTCATGGGGTTTGCAAGGTGGTGCATACAGCTGTGCCATGCCAAAGTAGAAGCTGTCTCAGGCAGGACCCTTGAAAACAAGCCTTGGAGATATTTGGGGTGGGATGGTGGCAGACAAAAGTGTGAGGACAAGGAAGTGTTGCTCATGAACAAATCCCTCTTTTAGCCGTGCTATTTGACAAGCTTTACAGAATTTTACTATCTTGGTACTCTTGGTTAAATGATGATGAAAATGAGTTAGGAGGGAAACTTGGAGTGTTTTGTAAATATCTGGTCTCCTGGGAAAAAGCTGGCTAACAAGGATGATAAATGAGAGAGAATTAGAGTTGGTTCATGCATTTGTTTGCGATGAGAAATACATCTGTTTGCCAAAAAAGAAATCATTACTGGGAACGCGTGGTCTCTGTGGAGAACACTGAAATAAGGCAGTGAATGAAATCCCAGAGACACCCCGCCCTCAGCCTCATCCATGGTTGGATCTCTTGTGCACACAGGGTGACAGGCTGCTTCACTTGGGGTGGATGGTGCTGGCTGCTCCCCAGGACTCATCCATCCGCTGCTGAAGCCTAGGGAACCCCCTCCTTGGTGGTGTTCTCATGCCATGGGAAAGAGAGGAGGCTCCTTGCTAGCCAAGGTGCAGCAGGAGAGGCTGTATGGGCAGAATGGCCTCCAGTGGCAGGCTTGACATGCTGGTGTCAGCCAGGGATTGCAGGTGAGCTGTGAAACCAGCAGTGTTTTCTTCCCAGTGGGTGTTTCAGCTGCCAGTCTTCTGCAGTCCAACCCAGGTCTTGGCTGAAGTAACTTGTGAAGTGAGAGAAGGTGTCAACTTCAGTGCTTCAGAGACAGCATTTTCTACAGGCAAGGTCAAGCCAGCCTTTTCCTCCCTTGTTTTCTGCTTTCTGAGTGCAGTGTTCCCACAGCTTTCTGAAGCGTGCATTTCTCATGTGTTGCTGCTGCTGTCTGCAAGAAAGGTCTCTCCTACCCTGCCCAGCAGAAAAGGATTGATAAATCCTACTTCTCTGGGAATTTCCCTTCTATTATACTCAATTTCAAACCATTTTTCACATCTGCCTCTCAAGTAATTTTATTGCAGAAATGACAGCAGCAGGTATTGTACAACATAACTATGGCAAACATAAGATGCATGATTGGTTTTGGGGACAGCAGTTGCCCAGGGGGATGAAACTAGAAAACAATGTCTTGGCTCATTGCTAACTTCTCTCATCTATTTGTGACATACCCTGATTTTTAGAAGACTACAGACACCATGAATTAAACATGTATTAGCTACATATATTAATGTGACACATATATTAAAACCCAGCAGCTTAGAAGTCTCTGTTCCTTGCTGCTTATGCTTATTCGTCCGTATCCCTTTGTGTTGTTCACCATAAATTTTTGACCCTTGAATATCATGGTTAATTAATTTGCTTTGATCACTGCCTAAATCAATTATAATGACATGCTAAATTTTATCCCCAGCACAAAAATGCTGGCAACGATTACTGTAAATACAAATTAAGTCTGCTTTAATATTCTAATCTGGCATGCCGCTGTTCAGTAAGGTGCCATCACATGAGGGACATTTTCTTTTTTTTTTTCCAAATGCTGTAATAATAGCACTTGCTGAAGCATCCCTATTTTCCCCCTTGCTGAGTTCCTGTAGCTCTGTCCAGATAAATATAAACTTGTGCTGACTTTACCTCGGAGCCCTCAGACCCAGTTGATGTTAGGTTGGCAGTAATGTCCTTAGGCTGGGCTGCAGGAGGGACTGATAGCAGGTCATTTTCAGACAGAACAGTTTGTTCCCACTAACAATTTTGAGCAGAAACCAGGTGATAACATGTTTTTTGTAGTCTGGATTTTTTTTTTTTCCATTTGAAACATTTTCAAAAAAAATTGGTTTTTATCTCCTTTTTTATTTTAAGGTTGGGTTTTTTTTTGCCAATTCTCAAAGCCTACAGAACATAAGTAGTTATTCCTGCTGAAGGAGACCAAACAGGCAGTGCTTTCAGCCTTCCTCATACTGATTGCTGAGGGGGAAGGGCAGAGGCCACCACTCAGTTACTTCCTCACAGATATGGCTGTTTTCAAAGGTGGCCTAAATAAATGCAGTACAACATATGGGAATTGTCATCACTGAGATACAAGAATATTGTCCCAAATTGAAAATGGAGCAGCAGGGGGGAGCACACTGGTGTTACCTTGACCTTGCCAGAAATCCTCTGACTGTCTCTTCTTTAGGTTTTTTTTTCCTAAGTTGGAGTTCTGAGAACATCCTTTCTTATGAGCTGATATGGCTGAACTTAGAAAGTGCTGTTCATCAGAGCTGTTAAACAGTTGTTCAATATTTTGGATGGCATGGGTGTATTTGGGGCATCTCCTCACCTCCATGACTGGGAAGAGTCCTTGTGGCAGGAGAAGCAGTGTGATCTTTCCGTGCTGTGCCACAAGACAAATTTCTTAAGGCCAGGTCAACGCTTAACAGCACGGTGCAGAAACAGCCCCCACTTATTGCCCATGCCTCAGCGTTTCTTCAGGCAGCACCCAGAGCTGCAAAAGATGTAATTGTTGAGGTTTTTGCAACAGCAGAGCCTTGAGAAAAGCTTGGAGAGCAGGGCTGTGGCACTGTTTGGCAGCTCCTGGCCATGGCAAGCAGCCATCAGGTGCATTTGACCACAGCCTGGCTGCACCACATGTGGCACAACTGCCAGCAGAGCTGCTCCTTGGCTGGCACTCACACTCATGGATGGTGTCTCTTGCACAAAATTTCCTCTGCTCCTTCAAAGAGCTTGTGTGCAAAGGGATTTCAGGAATTATTTGTGTATCACCAGTAGCTGACTTATTGGTAACCCATGGCCTTATGATGCCTCTTCAAGACTTTTTCTTGGAATGGTTCTCCTACTCTTCTATAAGTAAACCTTTCTTTCAATAAGTAAAACTACATTGTGGAGGTATCCCAAAATGTCTCTTGAACACAAGCTGGCATGGACCCAATAGAAAATCTATCTTGCCCCTGTCATCAAGAACTTGCTCTCCAGGCCAGGCATTTCCAGAATAAAAAGTTAACCTTCCTGGATCCTAAGCAGGGGATTTTCCTTCCAATCTCTGTTCCCTGCTTTGTACATTCCTGCATGCCATGTTCCCCTGCTGGGATGAACCTCAGCTGACTATAGCCCTTATCCATGCAAGAGCAAATGTTTCCTCTGTGCCATTCCACAGCGAGTCAGACTGACATTAGATGAGTAACACTCCTTTAGCCTTCTAATGGATGAGTTTTCCTTCAGGAAGAGTCGCTAGAGAAGTATGTCCTCTGCAGCTCGCACAGTGCAGTCAGGATATGAATTTCAGCTCTTCAGCTGATCTGGACTTTTCCTTGGGAAATAAATGATGCCCTGGAGCAAAATAAATGAACTCTTGCAACTGGAGTTTCATAGAAGGTGACTGGATAATTGATTGTTAGTCCAATAAAAAGTAACTGATGAGGAGTTTGTGGGCTCATACATCATTTCTGTGCTGTGACTGATATTAAAAGAGGAAAAAAAATGGTAGGAAATGGGGAGAAAAGTTGGTAGGATACTGTGAGGCTGATCTGGTTGTTTTTCACTTTGTTCTCGCTCTCTTAGGTGGGACTGAGTGTTGCCATAAGAAAAGCAAAAAGAATTATGAAGACTTCCAAGGACCTGGTAAGAAATCGATGGCATTAGGGTGTTTTAGTCTGTACTGGAATTTTATCTGGAGTGAGTCCTTGTTTGTTTTGTCTGACTGTGAATCCTCCTGATTAGCATTGAATTGAATGCTGACTCACTCCTAATTGATACAGGATCTGCTCTATCAAGTGGCACTGGAAGAAAGAGAGGGAGAAATAAAGAGAAAATACAAAAGTATGGGGAGAGCATAAAAAAAAAAAAAAAATTGTGGAAAATGCAGCTACTTTGTAAGTGGGTGCCTCATGAGCTGACCCACTGTCTCAGGGCAGAACAACTGTGCTTTGGGGCTGCATGAAACGCAAACAATGGCCTGAATGCAAATTCTGCTATTTTTCCTGTATTTGTGAAATGCTACCTTTGCCTCTAAAATTTGAAAAATGGGATTTGAAATCCTTCTGCTACCAACAGTTTTCAGATTTGTAGAGGATCTCTAAAGGGTAGCAGAGAAGGGTAGCAGCTTTTATTCTGCTAGGTTCACTTAGGTGAGTCAGTTCAGCCCTGGAGTTTGCTTCCAGTTGTCTTCAGGCCCTTAAATGCACAGGAAATGCTTTAACTATTTGTGAAGAAATTATTGATATTGCTTATTCCTGAATCCTTACTGCGATGCTACTCACAAAAGTGAAAATTGAGGTGCCTAATTAGCCTGTGGGCAATTGCCAAATTGCCAAGCCAGAGAAATAAATAAAGCACTGGAGAGATGGGCCTCAGCTCCCACAGAACAGCAACCAGCAGGATCTCTTACTCCTTTTCCTTCTTATTCAGTGCTGTGCTACTGATGGCCTGATATTTCCACTCAAATTACAGGAAATTTTTATTCTTCTTTCTCTGGAGCAAGTCCCCACATTGACACCTGTAACGAGATGCTCTGAGTCAAGCGGGTTCTCCCCGCGAGCTGGAGATGGGGAGCAGGCATGGGGCTGGAGAGGGACCCATATGGGGATGCTGCCCCTCAGGACACAATTCCTTTGCTTCCTTGCATGCACTACACCCTTGGCATATTGGGCTGAGTCCCTCACATGGCCAGCCACGTCTTGGGCTGGGCATGGCACATGCTTTCAGGCTGTCCTGGGTAGGGTGGCATGGCATCAGTCTTTGGGTGCAATAGGCTCTCCTATTTTGCCTTTACTCTCCCGTATCCTCAAAACTGCTCAATGCCCTGATACCTCTCTCAATCTCCATTGGCCCTTGGCCCCCTCCTGATCCTAGCTGCTTATTTGGCAGCAGGAAGGACAAACAGACTGGAAGCAGAAAGGTCACAGTTGGGTTTCAATGTATTTCCGAACCTCCTGCACAGTGCAAGGTCAGCTCAAATTAAACCACGTATCGTATACTTGCTCAGGCCTCTCCTGCAGTTATCCCTAGTGTGCTTCCTGTAATGACCCTGGCTGAAACTTATTTTCAACCTGGAAAATAGAAAATAACATTTCTAGAGGCATTGCTTCAGCTTGCAGTTTCCCACTCATCCAGACTGAAGTTATTTTCAGATCCAGAAAAACAATGCAGTAAGAAACACAAAGGAGAATCTCAAGGAAGAAGCACAGTGTAAATCATGCTTGCATAAGCCATGTACCCATCTCAGAGCAGCAGCATGTGATGTAATATTAAGGAAATCACCTGCCCAGTCTCAAGGCTGCCAAATTATGATCTGTTACCTGCACAGGCAGATACACTTTAGTGAGAGCTCTCACTGCCAGCGGAAAAAATTACCTGTCTTTGTGTGGGTGAGGAACCAGAAACACCCCAGCTGTGGTTGGCCATCCCTGCATCCACATCAAAGAAGAAAGAAAAACACTGATCTGGCCTCTTTCATGCTTTGGCTCATTCTAGACCAAAACACCAAATTAGATCTGTTAGTTCTTCCCATATCTGCTCTTTTGGTTGCTTTTGCTGCATTGTATGTTTGTTTGCAAGAAGTTCTTGCAAGTTAACTGCTCCCATCTTGGCATGGCAGCTATGTGTGACTGTGCACAAAAAAAGAGATGTGATGATGGCTGCTGTAATGAGAATGGGAGATCCATCTGGAACCCAGGATTTCACATTTACTTGGAATTTCTTAAGATCATTTTGAATTTGGGAAAAAGAAAAGGTATTCAGCAGATGTTGAGATGCAGTGAAAGTGGCCACAACTCCAAAAAATTCTAATAAATGTCTCTGTTCATTAAAAAGAGTGAGCCATCTGTAAGGCACTGGCTTAAAACAAACACCAACAAGCATTTAGGGCTCATTGTTATTCTTTTTAGTAAAGCCAATTAAAATAATTACAGAAATGTCATTAGGGAATGTTAACAGGCAATGAATAGGATATTAGTGTTATCAATCACTGTGAATACCTCTAGCATTAACTTTTCTTGTGGGTGGAGAAGATACTAAGGGGCATTTTTGAGCAATAGCAACGAAAGAATGGTGATTAGAGTTCTGTCATTTAATGAGAGCAGGCATCATTTGTACAATCCTGTCGTGACTACGAGGTCCCTGCAAGTCACAGTCTGGCAGTGGGGCAAATGGGAAGCCATGGAAGGAGCCCAAAGCAAACTGACAGGCAGAGGACATAAGCTGATCTCCTGCCCACCCACTCGTGTTACACAGGGGCAAGTAGTCCGTCTTCTGTCAACAACTCATGCTGCAATTATAGCCTGTCTCTGCTGGGAAGGACCCAACAGTTCCCACAAAGATTCCCTCTTTTTTTTATACCTGTATTCCTTACCTTTTGAAAGTAGCCCAAGAAACCCTCAAAGAGCAGATGAGCCACTCTCCTGCATGATGCCAAGCAGAGCTGAAGCATTACCTCCAGATCTCATGTCCCACCTGCTGTGGGAATAAAAAGGCTGTGGAGCCAGAGGCTGCTGGGCTTGGGAATGCTGCTGCAGCTGGTCCTCAGCAACACCCACAGCATTGCCAGGTCTTCATCATGCATCCACCCCCACCAAAGTCGGGCAGTTTTTGGGACTGCAGAATAACCTTCCTTTGAAACCAATGGAGAGCAAGTCAGCAAGAATTTTCAAAAGACTAGCTGAGAAAAAGGCAGGAAAGGTTTTATTCTGTTTACAGCAAAGGGTAAACTTTTAGCGCAGTGAGCAGAATAACCTGTGAGCAGAATAAAAGGAGGGTTTATTTATGTATTTATCTTTTGCAAGCCCTGTAGTTTGTCTTTCTGGTGCAGTTTTGGCTCCAGGTGCCTTAACTTCAAAAGCTCTGCATATTGTGACTTAGGCTGAAGTGAAAAGCTGACAGCTCAGATGAAGACCCTGCAAATCTCAGCCTGATGGAAGGCTTAAAGAGTCTCTGATGCTTCTGCTGGCAGGATTAGTCCTACATGAAAGAGGGGGAAAGTGATTTTCCTCTTTCCAGGAAGTGTTGGGTTAGCAAATCTCTTTGAGAAAACTGGCATCCTTGTCTGTGCACCTCTCATGCTCTCTTCCCACCTGACCATACACACAGAGCCATGCTGCAGGACACAGCCCTAAGACAGCCAATAGCTTGAATACAGAGGTGCAGAGGGATGGGGAAGTGCAGAGGGCAACTGGAGGTGCAGCAGTGGGGCCAGGCTGGCCTTTCAGCCTAAGGAAAGGTCCCACCTCCTGGCTGCTTTTGGCTTTTTCTCCACAATTCTTCTGTGGTTGTGTTCTGGTTTCTCCTTTCACTCCACCAGTACCTCCTCCCCTTCCAAGCTAGTGTGACTAAAACTTTTTTCATTTGAGTGTGAGTTAATTGGTGGCTTTTTTTCTCAGGTTTCTTGTCTCCCTTATAGTCCTTTTTGGGGTTATAGACCCACATGGTATGTAACATCCTCCCATTGGCCTCTCCTGAGCTGTATCTGAGCTCCTGTTTCACACTGGGCATGGGTTGTAATATCACTAGGTTGAGGGCTACCTTAACTCTTTTTTTTCTGTGTATATGAAGTATGTAACATGAGGTCCAAGGACAGAGATTTCAAGTGCCATGTCTGTATAAATGATTACCCTTCTTTGCATAATGTTATGAGAATGCCCATCTGCTCCATATTTACATGGTAAATGTAGCCTCAGTGAATACAGAGAATTAGGCTGTGCACCAATTAGCCCTCTGCATTTAGAGACCACTTGAGCACACAGTGTTTCAAGACCAACTGAACTTACAGTGAAGCCACACGAGCAGCATGTTTGTGGGATTAATTGGCCATGCAGCACAATTCATCAGAAAGGTCTCTTTCAGCTTCTGAAGCTTCCTGGCTACCTGGAATATCAACTGGATTGGCCCAAGGTTATGGGCTACTAATGTTGAAGGAGTTTTTCTAGCAGCAGCTGTCTTTTACATGTTACAGGTTTGGCCAAGATAAAATCTAGATTTCCAGGTAAAAATCTCATTTAAAAAAATCAAGAAGTATTCCATGCACACCCCAGATCCTCTCGTTTCTCCTCTTCTTGGAGTCATCCCTGGCCTTTGGGATGTAGAAACCAGACTCATGGCACCAAGAGTGTGGCTTTCACTAGTTTTGCACTGTGTCAGGTGCCATCATCTTTACCAAACATGAGAACAGTGGTTTTTACAAAGAATAATAAAAAATAATTGCTTTCATGAGAGAAGATAGAGAGAAGACCAGAACTTTTTCTTTCTTTTTTGAGGAAAGGTCTTTGAAAGCAAGAACAGTCGGTTTGTAAAATGCTCAGCCTTAATCCTTGACTGCTGTGTCAGGTCTAAACCCTCTGGCATGTAGCATCCTGGAATTTTTGAATGTTTCTAGGCTGAAAATACATGGTTTAGCTCTGTAATTTACTGACACTTAATATCCCAAACTGCACCACCTCTGTGAACTAATGCATCCATCTACTTTTATTTTTCTTCCTCTCCAGAAAAGCTCCATGGGGTTCTCAAGTGTATGTGCATTTCCACTTCTGGCTAACCTGTGTGAGAAGATTAAATAGTATGTATACATTTTCAGTCCTTAACCAGAAACAGAACATGGTAAATTTGCTTCTTTCAAAAGTCATCCTTAGCTAACAGAGCTTCCCATACTTTACTTATGTTGGTTTCCTTTATAAAACCATTATCTAGGTAGTACAGAAGGAGCTTGCACAAGAGTTCAGGTAAGTAATGTTCTTCACAGGGATCCTTGGGGTTGTTTTAGTGTTTAAACCATTTGCTCATTTTTAGCACATCCCAGAGCTCAAATATGTGACATACTCACAGATGTGACATCTCCAAGAGGAAGCTACCTTTCTCCTGAGATTTTCTGACCCCAAAAAATTTCTTCATTTCATTTGTTCACCCAGTTGTGGTGCCCATGTCTCAGTCCAGGAAGGCCACCAGCACCTTCATAACTCTGTGAGAAACGTGAATTTAATGTCAGTTGTGAAGCATAGAACAATCCCAAGGTGTTTAAGAAAGTCAGGTGGATGGCATCCAGGAAAAACAACTCATGACAGTGCTGGCTTTGAGTCAGTTTCTAAGAAAAGCCAAGGACATGAGCTGGGCAATTAGTTGTAAAGCATATTTGTCAATGTACTCCAATGACTTGGAGGAATACTCGAGCAGGTCTAAGAATAAATCAGGATTAACAGCTGTATATTTGACTGATTCAACTGCCAAGACTAACTTTACTCACCTGTTTCTGCTCATTTAATTGAAATTGCAAATATCAGAGGTTTGTTTGGAATGGGTTGATTGACACGAAAAATCTTTGCAAGTGTCTTTTGAACTGTTAGTCAGGACACATAAGCTGAGTTTGAGCCCTGTGAGCTCAGAGAGTGGAAATGGGAATGAAATTGGAAATCATATGTTGGATTGCAGGGGCTCAACTCAGCTTTTCTGATCCCTCCCTCATGCACTCTCTCTCTCACCTTCTTTGGTTTTTTAATTTCCTCTTTCTGTAGCTAAAAAAAAAAAACAAACACCCAAAACCAAACCTACCAAACAAAACCCCAACCTTTTACCGCAGATTTGTTGTCCTGGTTTGTTTTAGAGAGTGCAGGTTTGACATTGAAGCCATACAGGAATCCACCAGCCTCACCTCCCGAGCTCAGTCAGCGGATATTGAAATAAAGAATTTGCTCTTTTGGGCAGTTTCACTTTGCTGAAGCACAAGAACAGAGCCACAACAGAATACAGAGCAGTGAATATCATGCCAGTCATTATCTGTTCTGTACACTTCACTGTGATTTTTACTTTCTTAATAGATTCCTTTCCATATGTTAACACTATGGGTTTTGTTTTTGTTTTTTTACAGTGTTCTAAGAAATAAACTGCCTTTTGAAGATTTTGATGGAGATAAATTTAGTACTTTCCCAGTAAGCAAAGCCTTTCCTTTGGTACAGTAATCCCTTGATAATGAGGATGTCTCTGGGATTCCTCCTACTTTCTGCAAAGCCTTATCCATTCATGTGAAAATAGGTATAGGAATAAAATGAATGGAAG
This sequence comes from Cyanistes caeruleus, assembly GCF_971803275.1. NCBI lineage: Eukaryota > Metazoa > Chordata > Aves > Passeriformes > Paridae > Cyanistes > Cyanistes caeruleus. The sequence continues at coordinate 105,665,646 of NC_141701.1, forward strand.
GGTTTTTTGTCATAAAATGCTGGGTTTTTTTCCTGGATGAAAAAGCAATCATTCATGTGTGCCACCTGGGGAAATGCACACATAAAACTGTGCTCCCTGCAGAAGCAAATTGCTCTGCTGCTGAGTGGTTGTTTACTGAATTAATAAGAGGTGAAGTAAAGTCATATTAAACAAGAAAAATAAATTGCCAGCTTGTCTTATTTCTGCACCAAAGCATGCTAGGTGTCACTTATTAAAGCTTAGCAAAGGGACTCTGGAATACAACCTGTTTACCAGGTTTTATTCCTACACCTTGAGTTAGATTCTCATTTTAGATATTTTAAATTAAAAGTGCATGAGTAATAATGGCTGTCCTATCTGCGTGTTTCTCCCGGCCTTTAGACATTGAGGGGCTATCACTGGCGAGGCAGAGACTGCGACGACAAAAACACAACCGTGTACCCTGGCAGGCGGTAAAGATTTTAATTATTTTAAAGGCTTCTTCTTATTAATTGTGGCTTTGAGCTCCAGATTTTGTTTTGACCATACTCTTAGACAGCACATCACTGCTTGTTGCTTGATTTCACTGTGAGGGAGACAAGAGGGGGTGATCAAGACCGGGGATGGGACTCATTTGCAGGGGTGGTACACACATTTCTTTCCTTTCTCTGAAGCAGCTGCAGATAAAATTGGTTAGGCAGACCAGAGGTGCCACTGACTAAAAGGATAAGTTTTATTCAGCAACTTCCAGTATTAACTTTAATTTAATATAGCATTTTGCGTTTGCATTTTGCGACAAAAAATTTGCCCCTCCTAGATCCAAAGGGGGGAAAAACCCTACCCTTCCATGCAGAAATGAATTTCTAATTCCTTTTTAATCTTGGTGAAAAGTGGCACTGGGGACCTGATTTCCCAATTTTTTTGGTGACATTGCTTATCCTTCTGTGTCTCCATTTTAGTCCTGATAATTGGGATGCAAAAAGTGACTCTAACTGCAATGGCATATGGGTAAGTAAATGATATTGTGCCTTCCCGATTGCTGCTTCTCTTTTGTCCTCTTTAGTCTTTGATTCAGTTTACAAATGTTTCTTTCTTATTTATTATGGTTTTATTAGCTGATATTAAGTTTGTTTATTGATGCTTATGGTTGTTTAAATTATAGCTTAGATGATTAATTTAAATGTACATATACTTACTGAAATAATGCAATGGAAAACATCATTATTATGAGGCAGTGCCTCCTGCAGGCAAACATTCAAAAACAGCTAAATTCTCAGCCTCTCGTTTTGCACTGCCATTCTTCAGGTGCTAGATAGCACATACCCTTTCTCTTCTCCAACAGGGTGTGGATCCAAAAGATGGAATTCCCTATGAGGAGAAATTCTGCAAAGGTAAATCATTAGAGTCAATACAAGAAACCATGTGTCTCAATTTTATAAATATTTCAGTATTTGCACATTCACTAGGCAAGGGAAAGACAACAGGCTTTATAACATCATGAAAAAAAAGCGAAATTATTGATTTTTTTTTAATCTTGAGGATGGGTAAAGATGAAACTTGAAAAACACAGGCTGCTGGTAATTTCCTGTTAAATGTCAGCTCAGAAATGAAGCTGAATACATAGACCAGGGACAGCAGCAAGCTGAGATGGCACCTCTGCATCTTCTCTGGTGCCTGAAGTCTAACCCAGACTAATGTCTTTGAGATTTAGGGAAGCAGCTTAACATTTGCATTTGTCCAGTTTTACCTCTTGCCATAAAAAGATACTTTTTTTTTTCCAGAGAAGGCCTTAAAGGGGTGAAGTGATGGCATCAGCTGATCTGCCTGACAGTGATGTGGGTGGGTGCCTGTGTGTCCACCTTGCACAAGTAAAAACCTCACAAAGCAGCAGTGACTGCAGCTGCCACTCACCTCACCTTACACTGAAATCAGTATCCTGGGGATGAACCATTGCCTGGCAAGACTCCTCAACATTTTTAGATGAAAGGCTAATCTACAAATGTTAAGCGACATTAATTATAAACCAGACAGATTGCTCTAGCAGAAATACTCATGAGTAGCACATCCACCACCCAGTTCTGTTATAAGGAGCTTTGAGCAATTTTCTGAGTAATCCGATTTCCCTAAATGTTTAAGTACTTTTTAATGCATAATCTATGAATAGTAAAAATAAACACTGTCTGCACAGCAGAACCTCTGCTGAAATAACACACAATTTGAACACAACCAGGATTCTTTTCCTATTAGCAAGACCTCCCCCTGTTTTTCATGCCCAGTCCCCAGCTGTTTCTCTAGGGTTGCTGGCAAATGCCTGTTAGATGGTTTCTGCTGCAGATGGAGTGAAAATCCTATTGCAGCGTCTGAACATTGAAGCCACGTGAAGAGTGGTGTAGTCAGTCACCCTGTGACTCCATCAGCTGCTACTGCTGTTCCTCTTTGAGCACTCTCCAAGCTCGGTCTCGGTTTGCTCTTCCTGCCCATGTGACTAACAAAATGCATCCATCAGGTGCAGACTCAAAAGGGGTCGTGCTCTTGGGAGACTCGGCCGGCGCGCACTTCCACATCCCTCCCGAGTGGATGACCGTCACGCAGATGTCAGCGGTGAGCAGTCACATTCAGCTCCCCAAAAACCACTCATTGCCGCTTGCTTTCTCTGCTGTGCTGACAAGGTTGCCAAGGGGAAACAAGTGCAAAATGCTTCACTGCACTGGAATTTGTAGTTATGGTCTCACGTGTATCAGTCCCCTCCCGCATCTGCTCCTATGAAGATAAAAAAGCACAGCCCTGTGCTACCGCCGCTCCTCCGACATCTGTGCAATTGGGTCAGGGAAGAGTTTGGCTGCAGTGTCCTGGTGCCGTGCCAGAGACACAAACCAGGACATCTGGCTTTCCACGCACGTGCCTGCGGCTCAAGGAGAGCCGTGCTGTCTGTGGGATCAGACCTTCCATTAGCAGGCTGGTTGGGATGGCTCCTTGCTGGGAGAGCGCTTGCAGAAGTGACCCCGCTGACAGCTGGGGAATTTCTGCTTTAGGAATCTGGCTTTGAAATGACGTGCCCTGGATTGTTTTGCCTCATCCTGTGGCATATGTGAAATAGGTTCACAACTCCAGTGTCCTGTTTTTGAGCATTGTTGAAAAAATGTATTCGCAGGTGTTTGTGGATCATCCAAGTATTTATAATAGATTTGTCCTTAAGGGAAAAGTTCCTGTGACCATAAAATATCACTGCCACACTGATGCCTATCCTTGGGTGGCATTTGCTATTTTCAAAAAGCAGCAAAATGCACCTGGTTGTGAACTGTACTGAGACTGTTGCAGTTCACTGGCATATAATGAAATAATTGAGAGGAAAAGATCATTCCAGAAAACTGCAATTATGGGATGGAGATAAATGCACATAAATTATATGTTCCTGACCTTCACTGTTGTCTCCTGTCCTGGAGTGCTGTCAGTCCCTAGCCAGGGAGGACTGTACCTTGTCCTTCTCTGCACAAGGGTCTGTTGCACAGGAGTGAGCAGATAGATCATCACTGCCCACCTTTCCTGATGAAAACCTTCTACTCATCCACTGGTATCTGTAGAATAAGGTTGCAGAATTTTCTGGAGAGCAATTCTTTTTCCAGACTGTTAGTGGTTGCAGTGCTGTGGAAGGTCTGGAACTTTCATGGGGTTTTTTCCACTTTTGCTCCCGGAGCTGATTTAAATGTTGCAGATTAGCCATTGTTTTTCTTTGTTAAATGCTTATGAGCAACAATTAGATGAATGACACTGATGACAGAGCTGATGAGGAACATAATAAATTAGCACTAACGATAATTGAGATTATCTAATAAAGATGATCATAATACTGATGGTGAAGATGGTTCTGACAGTAACACTGGTAGTAAAGCCATGTAGGCAAGGCCAGTTTTAGACTATGTCAGCATTTTATTATCACTGTAATGAAGATTTAGAAAGAATTTCTTTTGCTTGAAGCTTGCTGAGCCATCAACTGAATGGGTCAAGGTTTGCTAATAGCATGCCAAGGCACAAGCTTCAAGGTTGGGAGCTGGAATGCAGATTACAAAAGTGAGTTTTGGAGGCTCTTTGTTACTGTGATGAGTGACAGCAGTGCAGTGTAGAGCAGCTTGCATGGGTAGGTAACTAACTCTATGTTAAGCCTAAAAAATATTTGTGAGGTCTGGGATAGGAAACAGCCAGGTTTTTCTAGAACAATTTCCAAGCTTTCCTACCAACCTGACAAAACTACCTCTGCTAAATATTAATGCAGACATACAGAGATCTCAGTTGTATAAAAACTATTATCTGTGATTAAAATCTAGCAAAAGTGAAAAGTTATTTAATTTGGAGCTCACCATGAGCGCAAAAGTCGTCACCTGAGCACAAAAGTGCTAGAAATACCATTTATGAACTAATTCAGACTTTACCACTGCCTCTTCCTTTTTCTTGTCCTCTGAGTCTTGCTTTCTCTGTGGAGAATGTCAACAGCAGCAATTTAACAGCCTTGGGGTTCTGAAGGTGCAATACTGTTGTCTCTTGTGTTGTATTAAATGCCACTGGCAAATATCCTTCATCTCTAGGCTTAATTAACAAATTAACTGGCTTCAGTGATTTCTCAGTGCAAGGCTTCCCTCAAGGAGAATTTTGAAGCACATCCAGGGATGGCTTTTTGACCAGAGAGAATGCAGAAAGTCTGTGTCCTAATCTTACAGGAAACATCTTTAATCTGGGACCACAGCAAGAATTTGAAGTTAGGCCTTGGAAAGGAGAGGTTATGGCATCAGCTTTGTGTACCTGCTGTTCCCTTGTGTTGTCTAACTCAAGGCACTTTGTCTTTGATTCTGCCAAAATGTCTTTTATAAGACACATAAAAATATTAGTTTCTCAAATTATTTTATCCACAGTCAATACTAGAGTAAGTTCAAAGCTTTAATTTCCATTTCAATGGAATCTCAAACCTCTACATGGAATTTCAAATAGCACTTCCTTGCCCTTGCCCTGTCCAGATCATATGTACAGGAAAAAGCTGTGTGCCTGTTAATTCAGATTTATTCAGTGTATTATTTTATTACTTTAATATTTTTCTATATTTTTACTTATTTATTTCATTTGCTTTCTATATTTCACATATTTCTTATTCATGTTTATCCTTTTACAGGTTTACACATACAAGTGTAAAGTAAAATTTACACATACAAGTATAAAGTAAAATTTGCACTTGGTAAAGATTCAGTGGGCCCATCTGCTGATCAGCACTACATTAGTGGCAGCTGTTAATTCCAGTTTTAAAGCTAATTAGGTGCAGAAATAATTTTTTGGGAGAGATGCTGAGTATTTCATTAAGAGGCTCTGCCTCTTAATGAAATGGTTGTTTTTTGATTTTGCTGCACATAGTCTGCCTTGCAGAGGAGAGGCTATGATGAGTAAGGAAAGAAAGAGAATGTGAATGAGAAATTCACTCAGGATGTTGTTTGGGTAGCTGGATATTCAACATGGGGGTGACAAGATGGGTATTTAGGATGAACAGCTTTGGAATTCATATGTCCATGCCATTGACTTGAAGAGCATTGTTGGGAAGATGCTATACACTGGATTTTGGGTTTCTTGGTCTAATTAGGAACTTACTGCCCTCTTAGCTTTGCCCTGTAAGGGTCATAACCCCCAGTGTAATCTGGTGCAGGGGGACATGCTTATTTATAAGATGCTCTGTTATGCATCTCATGTTGCATGGGATGCATCAAGTTGCATCATTTGCTTTTCCCATATCAAGTCCTCTGGCATGCTAAATATCAGAGAGGGCACTCTTGTTTTCCAGTGCTATTTCCAGAACCCTTACTTATGAGCCAGTCACACATACAGTTAGCATCCCTCTCAGAGTAAGTTCTTCCCACAAAGAGCCCATGGAGACATTACTTGGTGTGGAAAATACCCATTATGAGTAATGGGTAAGAAAGATAAGAAACACCTTTGAAAACTGCAGCTCAAGCATGCTATTTCTACAGTTGAAACAAACAATCAAACAAACAAACCAAGCAACAAAAAAACCACCACACTTTCCTATAAAGGGGCAGTCACAGGTACCTTACACAAAGAGAATTGTACATCTCTAAGAAGGGGTTGAGTCAACTTTATTTTGGCTTTCTGGTTATCAATAGCTCTTGGGTTTGCCAGACTTTTCTTTTAAGGGTTTCAGCAAGAATTGAGCTGAATGTTCAATCCTTTAACCTGAAAATTTGGATGCTAAAAATGAAGTGTAATGCAGTAGACATGCACTTTATAAGGTTTAGCAAAGCAGAAGAAGTATTGAGGGTTTTTTGAGGTAGAGGGTTTTTTGCAGAAAGCTTATATTGAAAACACTGGTATGTCTAGCGATGGATATTGTGCTCCTGCTGCTCTGTCCATCTGCTTACAATTGAATTCCAAATAGCTACTAATTACAGCATTTTTCTGTTGTATGTCTGGAATAGAAGCAACTTCCATATCTTATTTTAGAGACATTTTTATTTTGAGGTAAAAACGCTATATTTATAAATGTGATGGAAATAATACCCTTTCTAGAAAGATGCAATTTAAAACTGTTGGATCTCTATTTTGTTGCTGAATAAAGAGAAAAATAAATCTTACATTTATCCATAGTGCAGCAGATACATAGTTGCCCACAAACTCGAGGGGTTATCAGGTATCACTGAAGTAACTGTTTCATATTATTTATTTCCTATTAGCAGAATTCATCGTTTCCTTAAATGTGGATTCGGGATGTCCTGAACACTTATCCCACTCACTTCTTTTTTGCACCACTAGGAAAAAACACGAGTTTGATGTGTGAAATTCTTTTTAAAAACATTAGCTAGCATTCCTCTAGATCCAGTGACATGCAGGCACATTTCTCTAATCTAGTATTGTCATGAGTAAGATATTGCATTTTGTGGGAAATAAAGTAATATTTTTTTCAATTTCAAACCTCTGTCCCTTGCAGCTTTACAGATCAGAAATGCAATTCGTGCTTTTAGAAAAGATAGGTTGTGTTTTTCTCAAGAGCTTAAGGTTTGCTTATTTGTATACACAGAATAATAAAGTTGTCTGTGGTATTTAGTACTCTCACCAGGATCTGAACAGCATTAAAATAATTTTAAAAGGAAACACCCATTTTTCCTTCAAATTAAGGTACACCTCAATGATTTCAGATTTTCCAGGATTGACATTTCTAAAGGCTTGTATGAATGTTAGGTTTCCAGTGCCCTTTTGTATTCTGATTTTGCAAATCTCCTGCCACAGCAACCCTGAACCTTAAGCACAGCTTGACATGTGTGTGTTCAGCACCAGCCATGGCTTTGGCTGCCACGTGCTTCAAGGTAGGAGAAGGTAGCTCCATCTAGGAGAGGAGGATGTTCACTGAAATGAGACCCCTCTAAAGCATTTGAGGCTAAAATATGGCATTTGAAGCTAGGCTGGAATAATTTTCTACTGATTCTCTGCTAAAATCTGGCACGTGGGCTGAAGTAGGTTTCTCAGCCAGAATAGTCTAGGGAATGGTATTTAAACAAGGCTGTGCTCAAGAGAGTTTTATGCTAAAAGTCAACACAGTTGCACCTCTAGAGTGGGACACATTTGCATCTGAGACTAAGCAACACAGTCTGCTAGGCTGTACTTTCCAAGCTACATCAATGCAGAGTTTAAGGTTCAGCACTCTTCTGAATTTTCCATTAACTACTCATCTTCACCCTTTGGACCTGAAATATCTTCAAAAGTCTGGCCCTTAAGTGCTTTGCTGGAACAGTGTCAATGCTAAATGTATACACAGTTTTCAAATTCAACTATAATTTTGGGCTCAAATGTTCCTCTTCAAATCAATTTGCAGCTCAATTAGGTTCTGGAAAATTAATATTTAAGCCAAGTTTTAGGGGGAAAAAAACTCAAACAGTTAAAAATTACTGGTACTTGTCCAATGAAGATATTGTTTTGGAGTGTCAAAGGGAAATAATGAGAGAATTGTTCATAAAATGATTTGTTTAAAAAGTATTAAATCATTCTTTTCTCTTTTATACTTTAATATAAGTGTCACTTATAAGAGATCATATCTGCAGGGTTTTTCCTATGCTAGGTGACTGTTTCTTTCACCTCTAATGCAAACCTGAGAGGAGGAAAATACTGCAAATGGCCAAGCTATGCTGTATCCCTCCACTTCTGCTCATAGCTGTGCCCTTGGATTAAGTGCCTGCTTGCACACAAAACTAACAGATTTGAAGGCAAATTTGATGCTTCCCTGCAGCCCTAAAAAATGAATATTGTTTTTTTATATGTATGTACACATACACACAAGGACACATATATGTATGTGTGTGAGAAAGAGAGAGAGAGAACGACTAAAGATAATTAAGACAGGCCCCTTTTCACCTTGGTAACTAATGTAGTGTAAGCGGGTCAAATGTGCTGTTGCATGCTTTAAACTGGCATCTGCTGTGCATTAGACTGCTCAGAGCATGGCTTCAGGATTTCCTGTCCCCTACAACCCCCCCTTTACTTGCCTTTTATCCCTTTTCCCTGCATCTCCCTCCATCCTCTTACAGTCAAAACCCTTATAGTCAACCCATATCCTCAAGTATAGCTCCCATTCACCTAAATAATAATTTTCTGGGAATTAGAACTTGGTGGGGAGCACAAAAATTTAGCTCTGTTCCAGCTCTACTCACAGTTACTCTGACCCTCCTGGATAAAGAATTACCCACCTGCTTGTTGTTTATAGCAGGGAGGTCTTAAGGAAACCCCAGAATTGCTTGAAGAGAAAATGAAGCTAATAAATTATATGGATTAAACCAGGCTGTAGGTTCTCTGATTTTATGTTTTGACCTTCTTTTGGTTATTACCTTTTTCATCAGCAGTTTTTCCTCTTTATGAGCACACTGGATTTATACATTTGTCTTTGCAAGCATACCCCAGACTAGGAGAAGCTGGAAATTTACTCCACATTCTGTCCTTCTGAGGCGGCACAATTTATCAAGGCTATTTTCCTAACCTTTCATGTTTTTTGAGACATTCAGAAAACAAAATAGAAATGAACAGGGCACTGTTTTTCAAATGTGCAACATGACTTGCATCTGTAGAGAGGCTTTCACAGGGGCAGTTGCTGTAAAAAAGCATTAGGGACTAATATCAGCAAAACAGAGAAGGGTAAAGGATGCATGTATTTGCACAGGAAGGTGATGTCAGATGATGTGTTCTTCTCCCTTGTCCCTGCCATGTTCAGAGGCCTTTCTGACTTTGTTGCTTTAGTGCTGAAAATCCCCAAAATTTCGTGAGGACCAGGCAGAGTTTCTCAGGGGACAGGATGTTCTCAGCTCATCCTGCTGCAGAGGGCAGGGGAGCTTTGAGAGAATTTGACATTATGCCTTTGCCATATTCCCTGGGGACATCACACTATCATCTCTTCCCGTGCCCAAGGCTGACACACCTTTGGGCAGGACAGAAGCTGGAGAAATCCGCTGCTGCCTTGGGGGTCTGCACCTGCAGTACCTGCTCATGTAAGGAGGAGTTTTAGACTCTTCCAGGAGGAGTTTTGGACTCTTTCAGGAAAAAAGGGTGCTAAGACCTGCAATTCAGATATCTCCTCTGCTTTTTCTTCCTCTGTCTCTTCATATTCCTGTCTTATAAAAGCCATCTTTTAAAGTATATGTATACATAATTAGCACTACTAGCAGTAGTTACAATTGCTGCTGTCTGGCTAACGCTCCTGCTAAGAGGTGTCCAAATTTGCTAAGAGGATTTTGTGTCTGTGAGGGTGAAACTGGTTTGATTTAAAAATTTCTCTTTCAGAAATCATTTGCTAATCTCCCCATGGCTTTCAGTGATGAGCTTGACTGGCCCCAGTTCTCAGAGATCACTGGATTTCTGAATTCCACCATTGGGTAAGCAAACAGACAGGGTGGCCAACTCCTAGCAAGTCTCCAGGTCTCTCAGAGCACAGCAAGGAAAAAAAACCAAAGTAGTGCTTGAAAGGAAAGAGAAAAATACTATTCAGCTCTGCATCTGCTCTTTCTAAAACAAAGATCAACCCTGGATCTAGGTTTTTAAAATATATTTTAAATATATAAGCAAGTCATCCCGAAATTCAGGGTAGGTTTTAGAACTGGTCAAACTGCCATTTAGGAGGAGAAAAACCTCAAAGAAATAAAAGATAAACTAGTTTTTTACAAAATTCAGGGGAAGGAGAGCACTGCTGAAAGTAACAAAAATCAGCTTTTCTCTTTTCTTTTGGTTTTGGGGTTTTTTTTAACCTTCCTCTCTTACTCGAGTTGCTGCTGAAACAGTGAAATATAGGGTATCCCCATGATTATTTCATAGGGTTCCCTACTGGGGGGAAATCTTTCTTCTCCCCCTCCCACATATTTTTTATTTTTTTTTTTTAACCACATTTAGAGGGAAATGGCAAAAGGAGAATTTGAAAGAATCTGTGACCCAATTTGCTGTGTTAGTTTGGCTCATGTGGATGGGTAAGATTGCAGGGATAGAGGAAAAAAAGTAAGTCTCTGCCAGAAGGGAAGGGAAAAAAAAAGTCCAAACACAAAACACCTTGAAATGCCTGCAGTTTTAACTGTGAAGTTAAAGAAAAAAAAATAAATCTTTTTATTAATCCTTTCTCTGGCCAGCATTAAGAGACCTTTGAATCCTGAAGGAGCTGTAGGATACAACATCAACCAGTGCCTGGTCTGAGTTTCAGATTTATTTTTTTTTTATATTTAGGATAGGAATACATCTGAATGCCAAACCAAGCATGGGTCAAGCCTGAAGAAGCTTTCTAACCAGCAGAATTTAAAAGCTGGCAGAATAACTTTTTTTTCTAGGAAAAATATCTGTTGCGCCATATACTCGGACTTTTTGTTTCTTTTTTGCTCCCTGAGCAAAATCCAGGCTCTCAGCCTCAGCTACATTCACACAGTATCTGCTTTAAGGCAGTTTACTACTTGGCAAGCCAACAGGAGAAATCTATGCAGCCTTCTCCATCAGAGCCATAGCAAAACTGACATTTAAAAGTCTGTCAGAATGCCCAGCCTCCCAGTACACAGCACTTGTCTGGGCTCCAGAGAATCTGAAGCTCACAAGTGATCTGAGCTTAGAACGGCCCCTGAAGTTGTCAGTGATAAGTCTTGGTCCAGTGTTCAGTTTTTAATCTCTTCCACTCCTGAAAGACAACAAAAACCAAACAAACAATTGCAGCCCAGATAGAAATGACCATGTACTCATGGCTGGGAGCTTGGTCTTCTCATCACCCTTTGGGCTTTCATCCTTTTCATTTGTTTTGGGGTTTTTTTCATTTTTCTCAGCAGTACAAAAATAAAAGATAGAACTTATAACAGTCATAACCTGTTTTCAGATTAATCTGTCCAAGATTTATGATGTTGGGAAATTATTGCTCTGCCAATATTTCTTCTCTTTTACTTGCTGTTCCATAACAACCAATTGAAAAGTCAATCTGTGAACAACCAACAAAATTGTTTTGATAAATAATGTATATCAAAAAGGTTTTTAAACACCTTATCTGCAAGACCAGGATAAAAGCATTGTTCCTGGATGGAACAATGTCAGAGAAACTCTTTATCAATTTATAGTTTCTGAGCAGATATCTTTTCTTTATTTTAGGCCACCCTGTTCAAGATTAAAAAGATTTATGACCACAAAAAAAGAGAGATGGTGAAATAGAGATTTATATATAACTGGGGTACTGAGTTTTTCAGAGACAAGAACATACTTCATTTTTAATATCAGCTGTATTTTCATCATTATCATATGACTTTAGTAGTTTGCATTTTCTCAATTTATTTCAGAGGGTGGACAGACTCTCTGTATCTACGTTTACGCAAGAGAAATCGCTGTAATCACAGAGACTTGCAGAACATTTCCCAAAATGGTATGTTAACTTTTTAAAACTATTATTATTATTATTATTATTATAATTATTACTATTATTTTTTTGTTTTGTTATTTTAACATCACTAGTGCTGACAATTGATGCTGCAATAATGAGCATCTGTCACGAACAAAGAGAAGCCCCTTCTTAGTTGTTTGCATTTCTTACAGAAAAATAAAAAACTGCAGTTACTTAACTCAGAACTTATTTAACCCAGTGGTGCTGCCATCTTAATGTGCTCTCAGAACCGATTTTTTACAAGTAATCAAAGACATAAACAAAGCTTGACACTGAGCAGACAAAGATCAAAACTTAACACCGTTGTGTTTTTATTATTTTTGGGGGCTGGTACACATCATCTTTCTATTAAAAAAAAAAAATATATATATATATATATATAATATGCATATAAATATGTAGCAGACCTGATCTACCAAGAACTAAGGAAAGTATCTTGTATGCTACTCCAGTGTGCAGTGAAGAAGAGGAAGATTAATACCAGAAATAAGAAGTGGGTAGAGAAGCAGCTAAGCAGGGAAGAGCAGTGGGTTTGAGAGTGAAGCCCTGTCCCTCCTGCATCTCTCCTGAGGCTGATGCTGCTTAGCATTTGGAGACCAAGACTAAAGCACATGCTTGATGGCTTCTGTGAATGATGCTAAATTGCAAAGTGTTAACCATCCTGGAGTGGGACACATCCTTACACAGGAATAATTTAAATGAGCTTGGGAACAGCAGTGGCAGGAATTGAAGCAAATACCAATGTACAAAACATGCATGACAGAAGTAATGATAAGACTTCTCTATAAACTTGTTACCCATCAGCCAGAGGTGGTGGAGCCTTTGGGGTGCAAAGAAAAATTCCAAGAAACCATCAGAAGTGCAGGGTAGCAGAGGAAAGATAATAAGAAGGTTGCAAGATGTATCATGCATGGCATTTTCTCTAGAGACAGGGAGACAGTCCTTCCTCCCACAAGCCCTGATAAAACCTCAGATTTTGGTCCCATTTATCTAGGGAGGACTGACCTTGACAGGGACACAGGGCAATGCTTTTGGGAGGATTAGGGCAATGGAGATTTCTGAAGGGATGATATGACATGCTGACATTTGAGAAAAGCATTAATTAAAAGGCATTACCATTTTGAATTTCTTTGAGGCATAAACGCCACAGAGAGTGAAGAATGGTTTAAACTTAAAGATAGTTCTGGTACAAGAACACAGGTTTTCATTTAATTAATCTTAGCTCTGTTTAGAGAGAAAATTAAAAAGAAAACAAAACACTTGCTATCAAGGAGTGAAAACCTTAAACCAAAGGAATGAAGGCAAACAAGAAATCCTGAGCTGACAGAGGGGTGGTGTGAAGGGGTGGCAGTAGTCTTCCTTATAAATTGAGCTTTATGATGTTAGCTTTTGTGTCTTGGATTAGCTGATGTCCCTAACAGCAGGTTTAAAAGACACTTGATTATGCTGTGATTATGCCTTTTTGTTTCTATTGTATTTAATTAATTTTCATGCTTCAGAAAACTGGCTGCAGAAGCTTGGGAAAATTTATTTTCCTCGGGTAGATAATTTAGCTATATGGGATGTTCTTCCTTTCCAGCAGATGATTCATGCTGGCTACAAATGAGGAGCCCTGCTGCCTCTAGAACTACTTAGAAACTTATTAAATGGTTGGAATTTCCTGAAAAAAAATTTGGATCAGAAAGGATCTGCCCCAGCCCTCCACCTCCAACAGACACATATAAATATCTCTAAGGCAGGTGCCAAGAGGACATTGCTGGAGTCTTTTTGGTGGTGCCCAGCAACAGGATGAGGAGCAATGGCAGTAAGATAAAATATAAGAAGTTTCAGCTCACCATGAGGAAGAACTTCTTTCCATTGAGGGTGGCAGAGCACTGGATCAGGCTGCCCAGGGAGTTCATGGAGTCTCCCTCTCTGGAGCCATTCCAACCCCAGCTGGATGTGCTCCTGTGTCACCTGCTCTAGGTGACCCTGCCTTGGCAGAGGGGTTGGACCAGGTGATCTCCAGAAGTCCCTTTAAACCCTAGAAATTCTGTGATTCCACGAGTCTGTGATCTTACCAGGCAGAAGAGGTTGCACAGACAGGTATCATGATGCGGGGATCACTTCCAGGCTCAGGTGGGCATTTGCACCTTCAAAATTGCATTCTGGTGCCAGCACCAAAGACACCAGCAACGCCTCTCATATGTCTTCCTCCTTCCTGTGGTACACATGGGGCTCCTGAGGCTTTGAGTCTTCTGTGAAAATGTTTTATAACATCTTTGGTGTCATCAGTCAGGTGCTTCTGACTTCCTTGCCTGTAAGTTTCAGGGCACTAAAGTTGGTGGCTTCCATCATTGCATTGCCCCAGGTGGGCTTTCTGGTGAGGGAGAACTTTAAAAAGGGCCAAACTAGATGGTCAAGGATGACTAGGTGCTAATAGTTCTCATTTATATCCAGTTTGTATCAGTACCTAATACCCTAACTATCTTCTGCCCTTTTTACATTAATGTACTTCATGTGCTTCCTTTTCCCAATTCCCTTGTAGATTTTTTTATAATCTCTGTGTTCATGATTTGTTTTTCTCTCCACATATCCCCTTTCCACTTACACTACAGACACCTGCAGGATATAAAAAGAGGTGAGCCTGTGTCAGGGCAAAAGACTGCAGAAAATTAAGAAGTGAATTTAAAAAAGGGAAAAATTACCAGCGAGAGAAGAATTCAGGCTATCTTCTCTATATCATCACACTGACATTACATTATAAAGGTTCACTTTTATTGCCTCATTTGGAGTAATAGTTTCCCAGAATGGGAGGATTTTAAAAGCCACCCTCAGTGTCAATAAAGCAAACAGCTGGCCACCAGCCTGACCTAACCCCACCTGGGACAACTAAACCTTCCTCTGGAACATGTGTGCAAGGAAAGGATGCTGATCTGGTGGAGGAGATGTGCAGCCAAGGGCTAGAGCCTAGGGATGGCAAGCCAAGCCAGGCACCAAGAGCAATGTTCCTGTCCAGCTCCCCTACAAAAGCACCAGCACTGTGTCAGATTCAACACAGGGACATTCCACCACTGCTCTTCTCAGGACATGAATCTTCACTGGGGAGAAAGGCTTCCCCAGCCTCCATGCTAACAGCATTTCTGCCTTCCCTTTCTTAAGAAATCCCATTATCTTCTGGATGTGGTAGAACCTTCCTCACAACTGTAAGCAAACCTAACCTTGATTTCTCAACCAAAACTAAAAAAAAAAAACCAAAACACTGGTCTGAGAATACTTGGGAAGAAACAGAGAGAGAGAGGCAGGAAAGATCCAGGGGGAGATTCCATGACATTCAACAGTATAAGGGTAACTGTTCTACTTTGTCTCCTTTTCTCTCTCAAATGTTTTCATCACAGACTTCATCCTGTATCACAAAAGCTTCCTTGAAGACTCAATTTACCCATGAAAACTGTTTTCTAAAAATCCCATTAATTTCCTTGATGCTTTGATTTGTAGTTGTTCTAATGCTTTCCATAGGGCTGCTTATAACTACCCATGCTTGTGGAGGTAATACATACCCAAGAACAGCTTATTGCTTTTGTTGTAAATCCTTTTAATTTCTAGAGGTCCCACTAGTTTATTTATGCTCAAACTGCAGCCACAGTCCAGGGAGTCTTGAGACAGAATGGCTTAAACAGAGGGAGTTCAGCTCTAGCTGAAAGAAGGACTATTAAACAGAAAAAACCAAAATGTTAGTAGTTATGTTCCAAGCCATAGTTTCGAAGGTTTTTGTGGGGCTCTTGCCCTGCTGTGAAGAGCTTCTCAACAGAAGGGCTGGAATTCTGAATGGATCAGCAACCCCCAGGACAGAAGCAGCAGACTGATACATTTCATTTTTAGCTTGGAAAAACTGGATTATTTAAAACATAAAGGATGCCTTGATATATATGGTTGGCATCATTGTGAGTGACAATAACAAAGGCATCACTATCAAAATGCAAAGTGTATTGTTGCTACCTTAGGGGTTTATCTCTCAGATCTCTTCCCCCATACCAATCCAGCAGGGATTTAATGATGTTCTGTCCACAAGTTTCCCCTCAAGAGCTGCAGGGAGGACAGGATTTACTCCTCAAAGCAAGCCTCAGAAGCACAATGCAGAAAAGAGAAGAGAGAGAGACCAGGGAAGAGTTGAGCTGAGAATAGGAGAAGGATAATACAAGGGGAGAAGGAATGAAAAAAGAGAATAAAGTGAAAATACTGCTAAATAATAGCAAGTACTACCTGTAGGATCTGCTTCTCTGAAGTTTATGTTACTGTACATTGCCATGAGGTGAGTTTCTTGCAATCACAGACCTAGTCTCATCTTGACCAAAGCACAGAGTATTTTAGCTCCTCGTTTGCTATCCCTCTTGTGCTGCAGGTGATGGAGTTTGATTTGTGTGCTGGGGGTGGTTGGGATGAACATGCATAGCCTTTAAAGACCTGCTAATAAGTTTAATGCACTTAAATTACTAATTAAATTACTTAATTACTAAGTGGGAATGCTTTTCTCATTCAAAACATAAATGAAATATTACAGAGCTCACAGATGCTTTGGTGTAGCCAGCTCCTTTCCTCAAGGAGGAAATATTTTCATCCAACCCTTTGAGTGAATTGCGATTGAAATGTGGAGCCTCTTGAGAGGAGTAAAACAGGCCTAATACTACTTTTTCTAAGTCTGACACTCGTGGGGAGAGCAGTGCAGGAACCCAAATACTGGTGTCTACAGCTATTTAAGATGCTTTATGGTATCTTTTCTACCTCCAGCTGCCTCTCCAGAAGTGCACAATCTCTCATGCATCTTGTGATGTATCTGCGAGCCCTGCTGCAAGTGTCTTGGATACTCTGGGATGTCAAAAATGGCACTTGGTTCCTATGTTTAGGACCTGAACCAGTCCCAATGATAGCTGTGAGACACTTACTCTCACAGCTAAAGAGCGAGAACAGTTCCCTGTGCAATTTATAGGGAAAGTTAAAATAGATTGACTGTTGACAAGTCAGGTTGGCTGGTTTACAGGAGACTACTATGTTCAACAGATGGGAAGAAGCCGCCAGATCTAGATTAAAAAGCCAGATCCAAACAACCCTGCACTTAAAAGTATTTGATTTTCTACAGGCTGAAGTGTGCAATTCAGATAAGAAAGCAGCAGGTCCCTGGATATAGCTTTACTTCTTAGTGCCAACACCTAAAATGGTTACAGAGATGAACTGTTGCTCCATTTTTACTTTTAGTGCTTCTACATTCTTGGAAATGTGCAATGAAATTTGATTTTGCATTCATGGGGTTTTTGTCACTATAATAATGTTGTACTATTTCTCTTGTTCCCCCTGTGTGTGATCAGGTGGTTCTTCAGGAAACCTCCTGTCTTTAATAAAAAGGTGAGTGTTTAACGGGATTCAAGAGCTAACTGGAGGTACAGGAGCATTGATAAAGTTCTACCTCTTTGACAGAAACAAGCAAAGCACTGTAAGGATTATATTATCCATGAGTGTTCTGAAAAGCACAGCTTCCCTTGACCAGTGTGTTCTGAAGTGCTGGCTGTTTCTTCTCTAGTATAAACATTAATAAACAGAAGAAAAACTGAGTTTAAGTGTGATAGCACCATCTCCAGGGCCTTGAACTTGGCTCTGTTAAGGCAGCAAAGTATTTCCAGTGATTTTAGGGAAGAGATTAAACCTTTCCATAAATCTCTGTGTTGGGTCCCCTTAACTGCATGTAGCAAAGTAGATAGACATGGGCAGGACCACTGTCATTTCCATATGGGTATCACTGAACAGCTACTGGGTAGTAAGAGGTTGCAACTCTCCTTTTCAGATGAATTTGGGTGGGTTGTGGGTCAGCTGGGTTTGATTTAGTTTGCTTGACACTGATGTAGTTTGTGTCCTAAAGGATTTCTTCTTCTCTCCTCCAGAAAAAGTAGTAATGAAGCCTTGCCCTCTAGCACTGAGTTTCAAACCACATCCTGGTTTGTTCCTGAGTTCAATTCTACACGTAGATTTAGTTGCCAGCCACACCTAGTCTTCCTCTCCCATCTCTGATTAAAAAATTCCTATCTTGATTCATGTCTTTGCCCCAAAGTGAAACTATTTGATCTGGCTTCTGAATAATACAAAGAAAATGGAAATACAGCAGGAAAAACAGTGAAAAAGACAAGTCCATGAGCAGTGAAAGGGAGGAAAAGAACTTCATTTAAGACACTTTACTAAAATACAAAACTGGAGTGAAAAAAACAACTACCCAAACAAAACAAAACAAAACAAAAACAAAAACACCCCAACCCAAACACCAAAAAAAGCCCAAAAACCAAAAACCAAACAAACCTGAAAAAAACACCTCTCTCTAACATAGGAGCACAGTCATTTGAGTATTGGCCATATCCAACCGGGATACTTCCAAATGTGATCTCACACAAGCATGGTGTGTGATTCAGTCACTGAGAGTGTATTTTCCTGTTAATACAGCTCCATATTTATCTTTTAGTTTGGCCAGAAACCAGCTGCTGGACAATCCAGCCATAGTTATCTACGCTACAATTGGGAATGATGTCTGCAACGGGTAAGCTGTAAACTAAATTAACATTTATAGTAGCATCAATTTGACTTCTTTAGAGTACTGCTGACTGTCTGGACATTTGTGTCTCCCTGCTTTGTGCTTCTCCATGATGGCACTGTTCTTTGCTATGGGTCCTTCTTTCTAAATTTTCTGCTGAAAATACTTGTTGTCTCCTTACCTGTATTTTCATAGGCACCTACCAGTCCTCATTTGGAGCTTGAATTTTTTCTTTCTTTCTTCTATAAGCCAGTCATAAAATGACCAGTGGTATGTCTGAAGTAATTATTTCTAACTTAGCAGAGGAAATTAATAATAACAACAGGAGGGGAAAAAGACTGTTTAAAAACATGTATATCCATCTTATCCAGTGTGCCACCTCCTCTCAGGAGGGAGAACACGACTGGTTCATCATTTCTGAGGAACAACAACACAATCCCCTGTCAAGGTCCATTTTCACCCTGCCTCTGCTGCCTGCACTCTTTGCTGTGTTCTCCTGATGAGTTGTTTTGTCTTTATGGCTTTACTCACATCATAAGCTCTGCAGGAGAATGAACTGAAGCTTTCAAAACTAATAGCTCTGGTATCACCCATTAACAATGCTCACAGGGACACCAAGAGGTCACGAGCTGGATTCTTCCCTTCCTCCTGGTAGTGGGAAGGCAGGAAACACCTTGCAACCAGGCCAGTGCACAGCACATCCATCCTGCAGTTTTGGTTTCACAGGAGGTCCAAGTGCTGCTGCTAGTGCAACTTTCTTTTCATCACGATCAATCTTTAGCTTTTCTTGTACGTAGAAGAAATCGATCTTACTTACACAGAGACTTTCAAAACACTCACTTTAATAAATGCTGTGCACTCAGCTAAGTTTCCTTCCAAAGGTTTTGAAAATTCTCACCTGCAGATTGTATAATGAAGTGGGAGCTATATGCAGCCTGTCAGATGTGGCCATGAAAGGTTTGGTGCACTAAAACTGCTTAACAGGAGGTTCATGGGTTAAAACTTTGCCAGGTGTTGTGCTCCAGATGAGGAAAGGCAGGCCTTTCCTTTGCACTGCAGAGCCTGGGAGCCCTCAGCTGCGACAGAAGTGGGGCCACAGGGACACCTTTTAGGTCCTTTCCTTTGTTTCAATCCTCATTCTGCAGGCTATTCCTTTTGTGTACCCTGCCTCTAACACTGCTTTCTACTCATCTGAAGTAAAAATAAATTTTCCAGAAATTTAATCCATTTTTGATCTTGCCTCACCCGTTTGTATATTCCAAAACCTTCCAGAACAGTATTAAATGCTTGCTTGAAACTCTGATGTCTTTTTATCCCAGCATTCACTATCTGGCAGAGACTTTTGTCTGCTCAAATTCTCACTGCTGTTTTCTGTCTGTTTTCTTGCAAAACAACATTCACAGCATCAAAAGAGGCTATCAGGCTGTAGTGATCCCTGTGACTCCTGCAAGGAAAGATGCCACAGCTTCTGTAGCATCACGCTGTTTCCATTGAGGGGGATGGACAGTGGAGAGAGGTTTTTTCCAGTGTCCAGTTGCTGTGTGGTTGCCCTGGCTCTGATGTATCTACAGAGGTTACAGAGGATGCAGAGCACCCAATGGGCTTGACTTCAAACCTAGGGCTTAGCAAATAAAACCCTCTTCAAGGACAGCTTTAAACTGCAGTAATACAGCCTTCCTGGCCTTATTCTTTTTTGATTTTGGCTTCAAAACAGGGTGGTGTGCTGAGCATGCTGGAGACACAGCTCTTCCCAAAGCATTGTTAAAATGCAGGTATTTCATCCCAATGCAAAGAGAGGGGCAATGAGTAATGTGGATGTTTGTAGAGGGAAAAGATAATGAAATTGGCAGCCTGTGTTACACATTCCCAGTAGTCTCCATACCGTGGTGTCCAAACAGGGGGCTTAGAAAAATAAAGACAGATGGCAATGGTATCTCTCAGCCCACTGAGGTAAATATGGGATACAAAGACCTAGAACAAAAAAAACCCAAAAAAACTAAAAACCAGACAAGAAAATGAGCACCAGAAGTCTGAAATGCTGTAGTTATTGCAAATATTAGTAGCATTTTGGGTGTGGCGCCATTTCTCCAGCCTCTCCTTCACAGACCTGCCCTTATGACATCTGCAGCAAACAGCAAGGTGGCAGCAGCAAAGCAGGGTGAGCAGCAGCCCACCGTGACAGGACCCTGTACAGAGTGACACCAGTGCCAGCAAGAGCATAATACCCCTTTATTGTACAGCTATCAGCACCAAAGAGCTGCTGCATCCCTCTGGCCCTAAAAATAGTGTGTGAGCAGGCAACACCCCTAGCCCTCGTGCCTGGGCATAGCAGCCCTGTGCAGTGAGCCCAGGGAATGAGGTGAGGGTACCACTACAGGCCCTGGTGCTCATCCAGGCACCTCGGAGTCCGTATGGCAGAGCCAAAATCAAACGTGCCTACAAGGTTGCTTTCTTCTCATTTGGATTTAATTTCATAGCCTGGCACAGAAAGGAAATGTGAAGAAATACACTGACATACCTGCACGACTTCAATACTGCATGACAAGAGAAAGTGGAGTTATGAATGTCATATTAATTTGGGCTTATGCTGACATGTTTACTTGTGGCAGAGGCCTTACATCAGACCAGTATTTTGAAATCAAGTGCTGCAACACCTGTAGGCGAAATGAAGTAATTTCACAGCAAATCCACAGTCTTATCTCAAAAGTGGCTTGATTTGGTGGCTGTCACAAGTATAAACCTGAATCCTAATGCTGTTTTTCAGTTCTCCCTGCTAGAAAGTCTCAAGCACTTCAGCAGCACATACTTCATTAAGATAAATTTCTGGGCCCAGGAAACTCACCCAATTATTATTTTGTGTGCAAAATGCAGCTCACTGAAGAATCCCAAATCCTTCTAAGGGAACATGGTTTTCCCACACAGGACTCAGCACCCACTCCCTCCCTCTGAATTCAAACATTTTGAATACCTTGAGAGAGAACAACAATGCCTTGGAAAACTCCTGCTTCTGTGGTGTTCACTGACAAGGAATCTGACCCAATTCACCAGCAGCTTGCTCAGCACTGCAAGCATCAAGTTTGCCCTTCTCTTACCCCTGGGAAGCCAAGAAAGAGATGAAAGTATTTTCTTTAGGAAAAGACGTGGATGGAGCCTCCTGGCATCTAAGGTGATTGCTTTTCCACAAGCAAAGAGCACAATTAAGAGGACAAAATGTGAGAACCACTGAAAAACAATGAGGGTAGTCATTAGTGCAACCTTCTTGCTCAGAAGGACATCCCCTTTCTTTCTTCTTGACCTTTCTCTCTGAACACCTTGGTCAGCTGAGCCACACAGAATCACAGGATGACTAGGCTGGAAGAGACCTTCAAGATCATTGAGTCCAACCCAGCCCTAACACCTCAACTAAACCATGGCACCGAGTGCCACATCCAATCTTTGTAAACACATCCAGGGATGGTGACTCCACCACCTCCCCGGGCAAATCTTTACAATACTTTATCACCCTTTCTGTAAAAACCTTTTCCTGATATCCATCCTAAATTTCCCTCAGCACAGCTTAAGGCTGTGTCCTCTCATTCTGTCAGCTGTTGCCTGGAGAAAGAGGCCAACCCCACCTGACTACAACTCCATTTCAGGAAGCTGTAGAGAGTGATAAGGTCACCCCTGAGTCTCCTTTTCTCCAGGCTAAACAACCCCAGCTCCCTCAGCTGTTCCTCACAGGGTTTGTGTTCCCAGCCCCTCACCAGCCTTGTTGCCTCCTCTGGACATGCTCCAGCATCTCAACATCCTTCCTGAACTGAGGGCCCAGAACTGGACACACCACTCCAGGTGTGGCCTCACCAGTGCCGAGCACAGTTGGAGAATGACCTCCCTGCTCCTGCTGGCCACACCATTCCTGGTACAGACCAGGGGCCATTGGCCTTCTTGGCCCCAAGGCACACTGCTGGCTCATGTTCAGCTGCTGTCACCAGCACCCCCTGGTCCCTTTCTGCCTGGGCACTGTCCAGCCACACCGTCCCCAGCCTATAGTGTTGAAGGGGGTTATTACACCACCAAGAAAGAATGAAAACTGTCCCAGGACCCTGCTTCCCAAGGTGGATGGATCCTCTCTTGATGGGATGGGACAGCCTTCTCAGGGATGTGTTCCCCCTTTTGCTGTCAGCCCCTGCTATGGACACGTGCACCATGAGAGCTCAGCAACAGCTCTGAGGCGGGAGAACGTGCGAATGCTTTTTCTGTAATAAAGTGGTTGCTATAATAACATAACTAGAGCAGTGTTCTCCAGGCAGCCTGGGGTGGTTTTGCTTGTTTGTTTTTCTTATATAAATTGAAATGTATTTCAACTTTAGGATTTAATTTCCCCCCACACTCCTGCAGCATTTACAGCTAAATACGAGAGGAAGGATAAACCTGAGCTGGGAAATCTGACTTGAAGAGGTTCACGCTTGACAATGAGTCACAAAATGTGGGAATTCAGTCCATGTGGAACACTGACACAGGTTCTGTACCCCAA
Source organism: Cyanistes caeruleus (assembly GCF_971803275.1). Classification (NCBI taxonomy): domain Eukaryota; kingdom Metazoa; phylum Chordata; class Aves; order Passeriformes; family Paridae; genus Cyanistes; species Cyanistes caeruleus. Next base: position 105,688,608 of record NC_141701.1, read on the forward strand.
TGGACTATTTTAATCTTAGGTATCACCTCTCTCTAAGCTCACATGTTTGTCCAGACCCCTCTCCTGCCCTTCTGGAGAACTGTAGAAAGAGGTGTGGGATATGTGAGAGACAAAGCTACCTTAGATATTCCTACCTTGCATAATCAGAGAGTATGTTGAAGGCAAGATATGCACAGGAACCCATGGGAAAAGTCCTACTTTCACCCAGCTGTGAAGAGGGCTTGGTTTTGCATCACTTCTTTGTTTGCTTTCTCTCTTCTTCTACTTCTTCCTCACTTATTGAACAATAACTGCTTTGGTTTAGTTTTTTACCTTGACCCCCAAGTTTTCTTGCTTTTACTTTCTCTTCTTCCCCTGTCTCACTGGGGAGGAAGGGAAGGAAGGAAAGCAGGTGAGGAGCTGTGTGATGCTTAGCTGCCCACTGGGATTAACCCACAAAAGGACTCCACTCTATAAAAAAGAGATTCACTCATCTGTTTTTAGCAGAGATGGGGTACGCTGAGGGATGGAGGTTTTTTTATCTCATCTTATTTTGGCAATGACAAGTGAGAGACATCACAGCATTTTTCTAATGTTTTATTCACCTGACTTAGTGTGGAAGAGCAGCAAACAGAGAAAATGACACTGTTTCAGTGCCCTTTTGGGGACATAGTATTCCTGACACAATGTCCTATTGGCATCCTCTTCTTTAGGGAACGTGACACGCTGGCCCACATGACCACACCCAAGGAAATGCTCTCCAATGTGGTGCAAGCTCTGCGATACCTGGACTCCCATCTTCCAAATGGCAGCCATGTGATTTTAACAGGCTTGGTAGATGGTCGCTTCCTCTGGGATAACCTGCATGACAGATACCACCCTCTAGGTAAATTTGAGGTGTTCTGGGGTTCTTCCTGGTTGTCTGCCCATTCATGTTGCTGTCTCTCCCTAAAATGTCTGTGAATCTATTGATGACTTCAAGCAAACCTGACAGAGTGGAGGAGACCTGAGAACTAAGAGGCAGATATTGGCTGTGCTGCAGAAGTAGGAACAACAGCTCTTACCATCCCCAGTGCAGGACAGGTTACACCCCTATTCTGCCTGGTTCCCCTACCAGACATACCCACCCAGCTCCAAGCCACTCCACCACATGTTGTGGTGGAGTACACAAGCTGTTCTACCTCAGGCTTGGCCCAAAATTGTGACTGGCCTGCCTGCACTTCATCCTGATTGTTGTTACGGGTAGAGGTGGGCATTTGGTTTGTGCTCACTGGCAGGTGGATGTTGTAGTAGCACTGAATGTGGACCAAGGCAGAAAATTAAGTCAGAGGGTTGCAAAAGACTTTTCTGATATTAGATAAATACATTTTCTGCCAGCACTGTGTGCCTGGAACCTTCTAAACTACCTGTATGTGATGATTGAAACCTTATACTGTGTGCAGGCATGTTTTGGGACATTCCCTCAGAGTGTAAAGTACTTTGGGGCATTTTTTTCAGAGATTTTGAGGCTGCCTTTGGGAGCCTGTCATCTCAGGGTGTGAATGACACAGTACCTCTGAGCCCATTAACAGACCACTCACTTCTCAGCTTTCTAGACCAAAAGCATGTACTTACTTGTATTTGAGTAAAATAATCTTTTTTGCATGTGACAAGCAGGAAGTTGTTGTTATAATAGTTCTCACCAGCAAAGAAAGAGAGAAGCTAAATCACATCATTAAAATGGTAGATTGCAACTTCAGATGATTTTGGCAACCACTGGGTAAGACAGCTTGCAGCTGTGCTGTGGTTTCCCCAAGGTTCCCTAGTAATTACCAATGGGCCCACAGCTTTCCCATTTCTATTCCTGTGTTTTTCTCTCCTAATCACTATTCTAGCACCAATGTGGGGAAAAAAAAAAAAGAAAATAAAAAAAGATAAAAATCTTACCCCTTTCAGGGCAGGGGAAACCTGTCATAATTAATTTTTAGTCACTTAAACCCATTTCTTCCCTTGAGTGCATGTTTATCACAGCAACAGTTCCTCTAACTAGGTGTCTAATTATCACAGACAACACGTAGCCAAATCAGGATTGATTAACTATAGGATCAGTTGGAAAATTTTCAGAGGGGCTGATTTGCCTTGGAGGGACCCAATTAATCCTAAGCAGCACGTTTTGCAGCAAGGGATCCCTTCTGGCACATCCTCCAACAGGCTGTGAGCAGGTTTCCCCATTTGGCTGCCAGTCAGCCGTGACCAGACATCAGTCTGTCTTTCTGTCAAATCCCTGGTCCCTACAACAGCCCATCCCAGGGCCTGATGCTTCAAGCTTCAAGGCATCTGGAACCTCCAAATGGCCAGAAGTGTTCCTAGATCTTTGAACTCTCCACCTTTTGCTTCCTGGGCAGCTGGAACTGCTGCTGGGTGATGGGCAGCTGTGTAACAGGCAGGAAACACATCTCTATCAGGGAGCCACTGCAAAGCAACCTGAGAAGCCCATTTCACTTGGCAGAGATTATACTTCACAGTTCCTAAAAACAGCAATAAGAAATTCTTATTTCAGTACTGCAAAAGCATCAAAGCCTGATGAGATGATCAGTGTAGTACAAACAATAGGACAACCAATACAAAAAAAAAATGTGGCCATTTAATTGCCATCTTAGCTGTAGTTACCAAAGAAGCAAAAAGATTGAGATTCTCAACAAGCCAGGCTACTGCATAGCACAGTGAGTTTTAGGGAATGTTAGCTGGGTGTTTGACTTGGTGCTTGAATTTCCTCACCCACACAAGCATATCCACTTCCCTCCATGACAGCAAAATTGTTTCTCCCTTTTAAGGCCAACCTCTGCAAAGTAAATGGGAAAGTCAGTGTGTACAGGCACCCTTCAGCTTTGTAAACCCTGCATTTCTTTGTCGGGTGAGAGACAGGTTAATGGGAAAATATCAGTCATGCACTTTGGAGGGTGGCATTGGCTGTGGTGACTAACCCCACATGTGAGACCTATGAAAGGCAGGAGAGGGACATGGGAGAATCAGCTGTGGGGCTCTGCACACTGTGGGGACATGGGCACCGTAGCAGGAAGGATGCCTTGATGCTGGCACCTCTGTTGCACCCCTGCTCTGGTGATGGGAGGGTACCCTGGGGGTAGGGAGTATGGTGGGGGTCTCGGGGTGCCTCTTGCCACCCAGGGGTGTAAGGCATGGGAATGCACAGACGTGCAGAATGAAGTCACATTTGGCCATCGGGCACTTGATATTTCGCTGTGTTTTGCAGGACAACTGAACAAGGATGTCACATACAGTCAACTCTACTCTTTCCTCGACTGCCTCCAGGTAAGGTCTGCAGCTGTAGCTCAGGAGCCCCCCTTTCATCTTGGTCTGCTGCTAAAGGCCCTCTCCTCATGCCTGCCCAGGTGAGCCCCTGCAGCGGCTGGCTGACCCCCAATGAGACCCTCAGGAATCTGACCTCGGAGGTAAGTCTCAATGAGACCACCCCACTGCTCAGACACTCTGCCCTCTGTCTGAGCAGAGAAGCCCAAAGGCAAAGCCCAAAGTCTGCCTCAAAGGCAAGACGTCAGAACAGTCTTTTTCTTCCAAAGGCGAGGAGAAGTTGTGGAAATATTATTCTTTCAAATGCCTCTCAGGCTCTGGGAGGCAGCATGCTCAAGTTAAGGGATTTGTAAAGGTATTCCTGTTACAACCTCTCAGCTACCCAAATTTATGCTCAAGGGATGTGATCTCCCCGAGACAAAACTGTTCAGGTTCATGTTCTTTAAGAAGAAAATGTACCTGATAAGAAAGAAAAGGCTTTTGAGTCAAGTTAGCTGTTGGTATGACAAGCCAGCTGCACAGATTTTTCTGGCTGTGGGATCAGGTCCTGAGAGCAAGAGCCTTACCCTGTTTTCATTTGGGATTTGTGCTAATCTTCCTCAGACACATTTCTGTGGACTTAATCACCAGATGGTGTGACCAGGGAGCATCCAGGCTCAGTGCAGGAATGGGAACAAACAGAACAGAGATGTCTTAAAACTCACCCTAAAAATCTGGCTCAGAAGTGAATGACACATAATACCAGCCTCTTATTTTCTTATGGTACAAGCTGATTTTTAATCCCAGCAGTCCCTTACAGCCATGTAAAAGGAGCCAGTAACCAAATATTGTCAAAGGTCTTGTCTCTGTGTATGGTTGTATTAATGTTTGCATTCATTAAACAACAAAATATGATCTTAATTTCACCAAAGCTTACACAGGTATTTCATTTTATGCCCAGTCCCTCTTGACTTCAGAGACAGCCATAAGGCACATTCCTAAATCTTTGCAGGATTTCAGTTTATATATTCATACCAACAATACGGAACATAGAGTACATGTAACTTCTGTCCATGAACAATGCATATGTCTGCAGGGTATGAATTAATCATTCTGAGCCCCTGTCTGAAACTAATAGTCTATGTTATTATCCAAACTGCACAATTTAAATATTTAGGAGATCATGATCTCTGTTATGGCTGCAGAAATTACACTGGATGTATCAGTTAGGCAGACGCTCAATGGTGGTAATTTACTCTTCTGAAAGTAAGGGTGGAATTTGGTCTGCATAGATAAGCACTATCACCCCCAACTTAGTGGTGGCAAAGATAATAGGAAAAGAGGACATTTCTCTTGTAGGAAAGTTTTGTGTTTCTTTAAGAAAGAGCTCCAAAAGCAAGGAACTTAGAATATTTATATTAGGGTAGGGACACTACTAAAAGAGGTCTGCAGTGAAGCATATGTTGTAATAAATTTATGAAATCAGCTGAGCCCTCAGAGCAACCTGTGGGGATGAGCTGGGTAGTCCAAAGGCTGGCGATGCTCGTGCAAGTCCATGTTCTGATGAGGAGCCCCATTTCACTTCTGGTCCTCCAGCTGAAAGGGCAACATTAGCTTTCAAATTCCTGCCTGCATATCAGTGACAAAAGCTGAATCCATGCAAAGCAACAACATGAATAGCAATGAACAGTCATTAAATTGTTTAATTTTTGCAGAGAGCGTTACAACTTTCCAGTGTCCTGAAAGAAATAGCAAGATCTGAGAAATTTGCCAGCTTTGATATTTTCTACATGGATTTCCCGCTGAGACAAAGTAAGTTGTTTTTTGCCCTGTCTTTCTCACAGAGCACTTACTCAAGTTCTGGCCTGCTGATATGCTCCCCATATTTTGGCTCTGTACCAGGAGAAGGGCAGTAAAGTCAGCCAGCCTAGGTGACCTGCTGTCAGGGCTGTGGCCAAGGAGGTATCCTTAATTCCAGCTTCTCCTGGCTTCCATGGTTGGGGTAACCTGACACCTTTCAGTGCAAACCATATTGGTCTGTAAGATTTGGGTTTATTTTTGAACATTGCTTTTATAGTGGGTTATCTAGGCTGGAGATGCATACCTGCAGTGGTCAAAGCAGACTTCATGAGATGTAGTTTACTTCATCACTGACTGGGCTCCATGCTCCCTCCTCTGGGAGGAGAGCAGTGCCTTGGGAAGGAAGCCTTCCATCAGCCATTTTCCTGCCTCAATAACACAGCCACCCTCTCACTGTTCCCAAAAGTAGAAGCACCTCTCCCAGGAATAACTGGCATCTTTCCTATGTTTCTTTAAACACCTACATACTACTGTAACTTTTGGCTTGAAGAGCTTACAAAACTTGTCCTTCTGTGATCTTTAGTGACATTAGGTAAGTGCATTACTTAAATCACTTTCTTCTGAAACTGACACATAAAAATAAATTAAAACATCCAGGAAACTTTTGTCGCTATGCATGAGTGTGAGCAGACAGTGTCCCTGTGGGGCTGGGGGCAGTCCCTGAGTTCCCTGAACCCCTCTCTGCTCTGGTTGCCCTGCAAGATGCACAGGGGTCCAGCTTGAGGCAACACCCAGCATCAGCTCAGATTCATCACAAGGAGGAACACAGTCTTTAATAATAAGGATCAGCATGAGACGAGGGATTCAGTTGGGCAACATATTTCAAGTAGTTAGACAGTAGTGGGAAAGCAGGAAAACAGCTTTTTATTTCTATATCCAGCCTGAATCTCCCATTTTACAACTAGTCTCTCCCCCTCCAGTATGCACTGCTTTTAATTCTGTGCACTGGCCCCATCTTAATTGTCTTCCCCAGGCTCTTCCCTGGAATGGACCATCCCTGTCCCTCAGCCTCCATTCATGGGGCAGGAGCTCCAGCCCTTGCCATTCTGGGGTCTCTACCAGATAGCCTGAATGTTTACATTCAAAAAATAATATATAATAATAAGGAAAAAGGCTTGATCTGCATTTCCTTGTTTTTATATTCACATAGAGAGGTAGTTCCATGTGGTCCTTATTGAAAATTTTTGTCTGGGGACTATATTTTAAATCCCAGCATGCAGACATCTAAATCCAAAGCCACAAAGGGGCAGAAGCACCCTGTCAATACTTTAAAGTGTACTTCTCTAATGCTTCTCCCCATTAATGCTTGGCTGTCCTTGAAAGCACAAAGCTGCCATGGCACCTAAGATTATTAAAAAAAAAAAATATCATTTTGCAGCCAAATCCTATCAAAATTCATAAACTTACTTTATCCTACATGACCCAATTCAGGAAGCTGGTTCTGGGTCTCATGAACACCATATGGAGGAGGAGGAGGTAAAGAAGTGAGGATGGGAGAGGCAGTCTTTCTGTCCAAAAGTTTCTGTCAGAGAGGTGGGTTCTGCTGTCAAGTGCATTCTCGTAGCACAGAGTTTCAAGGGTGTCCAAGTCTCCTGATGGCTTTTGCCTCAGCTACTTAATATTTAACAAGTCATTAGGATTTGGAATGAACTACCTGCTGGGTAGGCAAATTACTTTAATAAGTTAAATTACTAACTTTAGTTAATTTATTTGCTTTCACAAAAGGAAACATCTTAATATAATTTGCTGTTCTTGATTACATCGTGTTAAATAAATGAAGTAAACAAAATCACACATGCATATACAAACATTAGCTTTGAAAGACACTTTGCAAAATTTCCTGCCGCCCTAGAGCCAAGGATTGGAGCTTGCCATCAGGAAAGCTGTCAGATCGCGAGTGTGCTCAAAAGCCAGCTAAGGCTGCTGACCTACTTTTCTGGTCTCTTTCTGAAGCAAGCAGCAAATCCTCCCCTAAACTCTCCAGACATCAAATATTTAACAGCGGTTACACACTGAGTACATTGATTTCAGCCTGGCCTGGGCATATATATGTACATAGCAGGTCCCAGCTTTCTCTGAGTAAAATTTGAGTATATTACCACTTATTCTATTTAGGTGGACACTCAAGCTCACATGCTGACCTTGACTGAAGAAATTAGTGATTCCTTTGTGGTGCAGTGCAATAAAGAGGGGGATAGGGGTTGCTTTTTATGCCTTTTCCTTGGTGTGGATGGGAGCAAACTCTAGTCTAGTCCAGCCAAGGCATTTCTAAGACAAACTCTGGACATACTCAGCTGGTGAGCATTTGCTCAACTACTCTAGGATTTTTGGAGGTCAGGTATAATAGCGTAAATTGATCTATCTTGATACAAATTTTATATATCTTACTTTATCCTCTGCTGTTTCTGGCACTTGAACAGTAGTCTCTCTACAAAGTGAAACACAGTACACAGCCTTGTACTCCACGTACAATATCACATATAATGGGTTAGGTAAGTCCTGTGTGCATCTATATGTGCAGTGCATGGTGCAGTCTAGGGTAAATATGTGTTATGCCCAAAATACTGTAAATTTGAAACAAACCTACAAGTTCCATGTCTTAAAACAGGTTACTTTGGGCACTTCCTGAAGCATCACAAGTGGGTTTCTATAGTCAAAGCAGGAATATCACCTTTCTGTGAATTAGATTTAGCATGGGGACCCAGACATCACTTTTTGACACAATAGCCAGGGTCCAAAAAACAGCGGTGGGACCGGATCAAACTGTGCCGCTTGAATGGAGAACATTTTCCTCCTGACAGGATGCTTGCATAATGCTATTAAGAATTCTTAATCTGTCATTATGAAAGGAATTATTGAATTTACAGTCTGTTAATGCCACATCCACTAGTCCCATGTTTGATCGCTCTGCAGCCCTTTTGAAGAGAGAAAGCTTTTTACTTCTCTAATGGCTCCAGGGCTTACAGCACAGCATCATTTGCATTGAATGTCACGCTTATGTAATTCAAAAGGTTATTTTGTTGGAGTTGAAAAAGACCACTTGCAAGATAAGTAACCAAAAATGACAGTCTGTTCATGCAGACTTCAGCCTATGTGAATATTCTGTTACCATCTCTTTCTCTAAAAAGCGGTTTTCTTTATCTCTACTTTTTCTTTTGCACTGCTGAAGATGCAGCTAACATGGGAAATGTACAACTATTCAATCAGTATTAAATATTTTACAACTTTACTTGCTACAGCATCCATCTTAGTTGGGAGGGAAAGTGAATTGTTTTACGATCATTTATGTTCAAAGCACTTCCTTGCATAAATATCGCAAGAGGAAAAAAAAGAACAATAAAGGCTTAAATACTGCCCCAAGGAGAGGGGCTTGTACACACTATTGGCTCTGACAACTCTATGTGAATTATCATCATCTTCACGCAGAGCTGTCGTGTGCTTTGGGGAGGAGGGAGGTACATCTCTGGGGGTGAGTCTCCGTGCATCTCACTGGTGATAAAACCCCTCGCCTGGGCTCTTTGCAGCGGCCGAGGAGTGGCGCAAGATGGGAGGTGAGCCCTGGCAGCTGATCGAACCAGTCGATGGCTTCCACCCCAGCCAGGTAAAAACCCGAGCCCAGGAGATGGGTGGGAGCACGGGGGATGCGGGAGCATGTGGGATGTCGGTGCCTACTGCTGCCCCAGCTGGCACGCTGCAGGGATGCAGATTTGGGGAATCTGTCTGTTTTAAAGGGGACAGAGTCGTGGGATCGTTTAGGTTTGAAATACCTCTAAGATCATGGAGGCCAACCATTATAACCCTGCCAAGTCCACCAGTAAACCCTGTCCCTAAGCAGCATGTGTTAAATACCTCCAGGATAGTGATGCACCCACTTCCCTTGGCAGCCTGTTCCAATGCTTGGCAACCCTTTCCCTGAAAAAATTTTTCCTAATAACCAATCTCTAACCCCTCTCTGGTGCAGTTGGAGGCCATTTCCTCGTGTCCTATTAGTTGTTTCATGTTAGAAGAAACCAACCCCCACTTCATCACAACATCATTTTAGGTTGTAGGGAGCACTAAGATCTCACCTCAGCCTCCTTTACTCCAGGGTAAAAAACTTCTGTTCCCTCAGCTGCTCCTCAGTAAGTCTTGTGCTCCAAAATGTTCCCTGGCTCTGTTGCTCTTCTCTGGACAAGCTCCAGCACCTCAATGTCTTTCTTGTGGAGAGGGGCCCAAAACTGACCACCGGATTTGAGGTGCAGCCTCACGAATTCTGAGTACGCTGATAATCACTGTCCTGGCCTTGCTGGCCACACCATTGCTGATACAAGCCTGAGTGCCTTCTTTGGCCAATCTAAATGATGGCTAAATGATGACTGTAGCCCCAGAACCGACATCTCTGATATTTCTGATGGCTGCACTCTGCTCTGACTCCTGCAAGGTTTTCTGTCTCTTCCCCTCACTGACCAGTATTGTGACCAAACAGGTCTTAATACACAAAAATCCATCCTTGCCACTTAGGCTGGCCAGCTGCCTGCTCAAACACCTGTGGGAGTTTCTCAGGATGAGGACAGTAGGGCAGCACTGCAGAAATCAGACCGGTCCCCTCCAGCCCTGACCCGACCCTGCAGCTTCCAAGGTTTGCCTGTCATAGTCTGGAACAAAGATCCTTTTTGAAGTTATTAATTTAAATTGGTTATGCTCAGCATCTACATATTATTACATTTTCACTTGCTTGCTTAGCCTCCTAGGACAGGTGGCAGGAGAAGGTTTATGGTCTGTTTATTGCAGAAATAAACAAAAGGGAAGAAGCAGCAGCTGCTCCACTGTAAGTCTTTGCTTGGGTTTGATAATCTAGTGTGAGGTTGCCTGGTTCCCACCATGCTTGCTTCAAATTAGTTTTTTCCCAACCCTGTAAAACACATAGAGAGACCATGTTCTGCAGTCAGCTGCAAACAAAGCCAGTTGGTTTTCTACACACTACCTGAAATTCAAACACACATGCAGAGCAAAGCAGCAGTCTCCTCTGCAAACAAACCCCACCACGCTGCCCAGCCACTGGCAGGGCCACTAGGTAGCTCCCCCAGCTCAGAATCATGGGGGAATTTTATGGGCCAGTTTTATGTTGTGAGATGATGTCCTGCATGCATTGAGTCCCACAACCCCACCTCCATATAACCCAATGCCATGCTGCTTTCCAGGCTGGGATAGAGCAGTCAGAGGAGAAGCACTTCAGCAGGAGTGAGGTGCAAGCACTGATGGATTCCAGCATTTCAGCAGCTTCTCCATTGCCTGTGCTGTCACTTAAGCTAGGAGAGACCTGCAGGGGGAAGTCCAAAGGCAAAATAGATGCTTTAGGTGCTATCTTTTACACCCATGTTAGTCACTCAGGGCGATACAGTGCCTTGTTTAGCCTTGCCAAATTAAAAGATCCTCCTGTTCGAAGAGGGACTCCTACATAGCAGAAATTCCTGCCTGTCTACCATACAAGTACCAGGAGACAGCTGTGTGAACTCACAGCCTGGGGATGTGGAGAAAGTGTGCCTTGATTTTTTGCTGCAGGCCTTTTGCAAGGAAGCAATTAGAGAAAACCTGGCAAATGAAATGAGAGTGAAAACAGTGATGAAACAAACCCCATTCCCAACCCTGCCATCTGGGGAAACTGCAATACGAAGTCTGGAGTGTAATGGAAACTTCTGCATTATTTTCCTCTCTTTCCTTGGCCTGAGGCTGGCCTGAGGTTTCTTATAACCCCCCAGCACCAGGCCACAGTGGGAGCCAGGCTTGTCATATCACGGCTTTTCATCCAGCCTCCTGCCCACATCCTGTATCCCAACAGCAGCTGCAAGGTAGCACAGAGTTGAAGGCAGCAAATATTTATCTTAACAGGATCCTTCCTAAGCCACAAGAAAATTACAAAAGGACATTGAAGGGCAGCTGCAAACCTGCTTGCAGCCCCCAGAGTGCTGAGCTACAGGATGCAGTCAAGCACTGCCATATTTCACTCCCTCTGGACCTGGCATCCTGCAGTGGTTATGATCTCTCCCTCCTGCTGTTAGGATGACGTTAATGCTTTTATAGGTACATTTTCCCTTACAGTCAAGGTGCCAGCTGTAGATATGCCTCACTTCAAGTGAGTTATTGTCCTCCTAGGATTTATTAATTAGCCTTATCCAAACATCCACCATTGTAAATCCATTTTTCTTTTCCTGTTAGAAAAGTCTGTTATCAAACTACCACTTTTTGGACTGAGACAGAGCACTCTGCCCCAAAAGAGTGACTCTCTTAATAAATAGAAGGGGAAGTGTGAGCAGAAACTGCTATTTTAGAGTGTTCTTAAGGAAGATGACATACAATTCACTCACTACTCATACAAGTTTTATTTAAAGTTTTACTTTCTCCTGACATGAATGCCTCTGGCCAGGTATGGTTTTTGTAGCACATAGAGGTGCCTAGCGGGAGAGGATTGATTCCATGCAGCTTGTCGAGTGAACAGAGGCTCTCACTTCCATCCCTGCAGCTATTCCCCACACCTCACAGGCAGCTTGATAAATACAACAGATAAGATACCCAGCCAGGGCCTTTCTGCTGAATTTTCCCTCTGTAGATATCGAAGCACCTGACAAATATTTCCAAATTCTTGGATTGAGAAGCGCTCCAAGGAAAGCAGGAACACCTTATCTCTTTCCTTCAATAAAAAGAAATTTTGAAGTTTGGGATGAAGGAACCACTTTCTGTGTCCCTTTCAACCCAAGGTTGAGCTGGCAAAAGTGATCACTAGGTGATCCCTAATCACTGTGGTACAGCCATGGGCAGGATAAGCTGGTGGCTCTTGTCAGCCCCCGAGTTTTACATGCTGTTTATCCATTGTGTCTTTAATTAAAAAAAAAAAAAAAAACCCAAAAAAGAAAGTGTCTGCTGGTATAAACATGGCAGAATCAGGTGTCAGCATGTATATCCATGAGTCCAGAGGTCCACACATTCTGGAGGGATGTGGGAGGGAACTGAACCATTCTAATTAAAGTATGCATACCTTGCAAGGAGAAGGAAAAGAAAATAAGAAAAAAGGCCCCACTTGCCTGTCCCATCAGAGCTAGTGCAGTTTTTCATGCATTGGAAAAAGGCACCCAGGCTGGAAAAACTAGCCCACATGGTTTCCACTCCAGGCAATATTTTATATGAAAAAATTGTGAAGGATGGGATAAATACCAAGAGCTGATTTGTTGAGCAGATTTGAAGATGGAGAATTGCTGTGTTTTTATCCAATACTCTTAGCAAAATAAAGGAATATTTAAAAATTCGAGACAGCTCTACACTACATTCCCTTCCTGTAAATTACCTACAGGAAAAGGGTTTTCCTGAATGTTTTGGGTTTTTTTTAAGTTGGAAAACAGGAGGGAGCAAACAAAACACTCATGTTTGGCATAGCTGCATTCCAGTAAAGTTTCAAAGCTAAAATTTGCCTCCACAAAGTTTTTTCCAAAACAAACAGCTCAGGATGGAGGTGGAGGAAATTCACATTATTTACTTTTAGCACCTAAAAGCAAAGTGATTCACACAGTCCTCCCAAGTTCCCTCTAGAGCTGTTTTTGAGACACCATTCCCCAAAGTCCAGCTTGGTTGTCCTTGGAAAAAAATCTGACTTTCTCCTCCCAGTGACTATAGAGGGAGCCCAGAGATTTTCTTCAGCATCTCCTCCTTACTACAAAATTTTACTGCAAATCCTTGTGAATGCCAGATGGCTTCAAGGACACCACTTCCCTCTAGAACAGTCGATTGCTTTGTTTGGATGACAGAGCCATGCATTTCAACAGGATCCTGCATAAACGGCTTCACTTCTTGCTTTTATGATGTTTCCAGGGAGAATGTGAAAGCCCTGAGCATCACAAACTGGAACCTGAGATGCTTGGAAGACTCTTAATGTTTATGTACAGGCAGGAAAGCACAGCTTGAGTGTGATTAGCTTCTCCCTTTTTCTTCCTCAAGTCATAGCAAAGCACGTTCCAGCCAGAAATAGAGGGAAAGCTGAAGTGACGCATATCAGATGAGTTGGGTATTTACACTTCACTGAGAATCATGCCTATCACCTGTTTGGTGCAGAAGGAGAAAACAGATAGCCAGAAGCTGCTGAAAAACCACAGCTGCCTCCCAGTTGCAGTCACCCAGAGCTCTGTTAGGAATGGGTAATATTCCCTTTTAAAAACTTGCTTAGGGGTTGTCATTTTCACAACAAAAAAAAAAATTGCAAAGCTTATAAAAATCATACCACGTCTCAAAGTGCAAGAAGTCTGGAATTTAAAAAAGACCTGCAAGAAATCAATTTCCAGACTCACAAACCTTTCTCTGTGCTAAACTACTCATCCAGAATTAATTATTGAAATCATCGGGACGTCAAGAAATTATGTGTGCGCAGAACCTAATTCAATTTAGGGCAGTCTAAGCACACGTACCTTAAATAAGAGTCAGCAGTAGTCTGAACACTGTAGAGCATACCTCCAGGGATACCTTTGCAAAGGGTGTACCATGCAAAGACAATCGGGTTTTTTAAAGCAACCCCACCGATCCCACTAAAAAACACAGGGAAGGCTTAGGGAGGATTGTGAAGGAGGTTTGGAGACCACCATGCCAGAATGGACCACTCTGACAGGGATGGGTCTCAGCCCCCTGGCTGCCATAGGGTGTCCCAGAATAACATTTGTTCACAATAGAAACTGCAACCAGGAGAAAACCCTCTAATGAACAAATCTCTACTATCCCTCTTCCCTGTCCCAATTCCTTCATTAGCTTAACAAACTTTGAGTTTGTTAACCAGAGCCTAAGAGCCTCCGCCCCACAAATGTTACTCTTTGTACATGAGCCCTTTAATAAAAGAAAGATTTTTCTTTTCCAGACCATAGTTAGAGCTTCTTTTCCAGCACAGGATTAAAAGAGTAGCACATAAAAATTCCCCACAGGCTCCAGTATCTTCCCAAATTCCAAAGCAACAGTACTCAAATAATTTGATTTCATAAACCCACCTTGGCCTTTTAAAAAAAAAGGCTTTGTTAGCCATATTTAAACCTCATAATTTCAGTCAATAGCAGTGTGTTGAAAAGTTTGGGTTGAAAATAAAGTTCCCATATAGGCCAAATATCACTGCAGGTCAGGAGTAAAATAAAACTGCCTTAGAAGGCAGAAGTAAAAACTTGGGTAAGGGAAACTCAGGCTTTTCTCTCTGTCCCCTTCTGCTAACACTGATGTTTTTTGCCCTGGCAATACAGCAGATAAAATTTCTCTTTGGTACATAACTTCTAGGGCAAAAAGCTCTGTGAAAGCTGGAGGGAGACTGATGTTGAGGAGAAAAGCTATTCTACCATTTCTGCAGGTCTCATGGGAAAAAAACTCTGAAGGCAACCCAGTAGCAGGTGCAAACTTAGAGCATCAGATACAGTTAGTTATGAAACTAGAAATAATTGGGCCTCTTTTTCCTCAGCACCTGTGGTTTCCTCCCAGGAGAGCACAGAGAACATTTATTAGAAGAACCAAAGGCATTTGGGAGCATGAATTCCTTTGGACTTGCCAGAGTTTTATGCATTATACCCAGGCAGTGCTTTTGACATACTTTCAAAATGTTTCACAGGGGGAAAAAAAAAAAAAATCAGACTTCAGGGTTTTTAAATAGCAGTTTATGGGCTAGACACCATAGGCATCTGGAAGTGGCTGGAGACAGACTATCATTATCAAATGATGGGTCAGGGAGTTGCAGATATATGGCCCCCACCCTTTTTTTACTGTTGAGAAGATTTTGCCCTGCTAGAGCAGCTGGAATGGGGTACTTCCTTTGGTTAGAGGTTACAGTCCATCACATGATTATACTGGGCAGTCTGCCTTATGGTGGGGTCTTCTAAACTCTGGCATGAAATGACCATATTACAAAGGCACAAGAAACCAATAATAATATAATAATATTTGTGGTTTGCAGATTGCTGCAGCCCTTGGAACAGGAATTACCTGGCAGAAGGCACTACACGAGTGGCCTCAAGTGCTTGGCAAGGAGAATCCATTCAATGATCAGATTGAAGCCATATTCAAAGATCAAGGTGGACACTGACTTCCAAACCGCTGGAATCCTCACGCGATTTACAGAGGCACTTCCACCAGTCAAGATTATTAAAGACACACACAAAAAAGGGAGGAGGGGAAGTTATTAGAGCCAGTAGCAGTGGATATAACACAAGAGCATTCTTTTCAGCTTGTATCTCATCTGCACAAGTAGGCTATGCTTTTTCTGTGGAGGTACAAAAATAAAAATCAAAGGTTAGCTGCCAGCTAGACCATTTATTGTACCAGCTTGAAAATCCACATTTCTTTTTTCCATATATAGCAAACTCATACACCTACCATTTTTTTTTCCTTCTAGAGAACATTTCTAGACTATTTGTACTGTTTCAACAGTTAATCTAATCCCAAAAGGAGGGGGGGACCCCAAACTCATTATCTTTCTATAAATTGTCTGTATGTAATTGCCTTGACTGTCAATACATTATTTAGCTGCTATTTGCTTATTAAAGTGTGCCAGGAGTAACAAGGCACTACAATTTTGATGTGCCTGGCAGCATCAGCACAGGCTGACTGAGCACAGGTTCTCTTCCTTCATTAATAAGATATTAAGTTGACAACACTTCATGTATTTAAAGCAGGTTGCTTTTTCAACCTGTTTTTGCTTTTTTTGCTTCCTAAGAAATATAATATGGCCAGTCCTGTGCCTTTTACTGAGGGAATCACTGAAAATACTGGGCAACCCTTACTTCATAGGCAGACTTGAAGATTGAGAATTCCTGGTTTTTCACCAGCTTGTTCAATGCCCTTAGCAAAATAAAGAAATATTTAAAAATTAGAGACAGCTCTACCCTACTAACAACCTTGCTGGCGGTGGAGGGATCAGAGGGCATAAAATGGCATTAATTATGGGTGGAAATGATCTGGTAAATAGCAAGCATTAACATGACATGACTAAAACCCAGCCCAGCAGCCCAAAGCTCTGCTCCTTGTTCTGAGCACTGCCCTTGCCCAAGGCTCTGTCACACACAAGGCAGCTCTTGGGCTGTGCTCCAAACCCAAGGACAGGGCCTGGCTGTAGGACACACACCCACTCACTATTTTGAACAGGCAGGGGATGACTTGGCTAATACTATTTTGATTGAAGCATGTATCATTGCTTTCCTAGATCCTGATTCTTTTTATAGAGTACAGTCACTGCTGGGTCTCTTATTAAGATGTTAAGATAGAAATTAAGATAGAAATTCCTTTGGGATGACTGCTAACACTTAAGTAAATATTCAAGTCACCTACTTTAGGAAACCAAAAGGGAATACATTCCTTAATTGAATGATACTTGTTAATAAGGCCCCAATTCATTCAAGGCATTTAGATTTTACCAAAATATCCAGTCTCCCAAGGAATAGTTTGAACTCCAGAGAGGCATGCCTGGGGAAGACTGTTTAGCATTAGAAGGAAAGCTCCCTGCTTCCTGTAGAAATTATCTTCAAACAACATAACATTCCATGACCAGGTAAAGCACCTCCTATTTCTGTATTAACTTATTCAGGACTCTTATCTTTCATTAAATACAACACAAAGACAGATACAAGTGCATCCACATATTTTTATTACAGCCCAAGTAAAGCACAGGCAATAATTACAGAATATCAGATTATTTTCTCTACACGAACATACAGAAATGTAGCAATTAAAAGGGGGAAGGGAGTCATGTTTGGAAGCCTAATTTTCAAGGCAATTTCTTTGCAAATTGTTGTATTTCATTTGAGGCTGGGATTTAATAACACCAATTAGGAGTTTTACAAAGTAGTAAAACTGAAATTTCCTCATCTAAAGTAAGCTTCATTGCCCAGAGCAATGCATTTTTCTCTTACAGACTTTCTTACTTGTGAACTCCTTGGATTTCTGAACAATGGGGAAAAAAAGGTTTCTTATAAAATTAGAATATCTTTTCAAAGACAACCTAAAACCTCCATAGCCAAATCCCAAAGCAAAGCCTTTTCAAAGGTTTGCCCAGTACAGTTGCTCCATGCTGGATACAGGGTGTCTGCGGGACATCAAGGAATGGGTTTGCCCCTGGCTGAAGGCACACTACCCAAAGCCACGTGCCCTTGTGCCTCAAGGTGAGCTCTGCACCTCCAAACCCAGCTGCATGCAGAAACCTGATAGGTAACTAATGCAGTAACTATCTATCTGCAAAGAAAGATGAATTTTGGGACTATTAAGCCATCAGCTTTTACAACCACTATGTCTCTCTATTATTTCAAATGCAAAAAACAGCTGAAGATCTGCACCCCCAACCATCAATCACTTACCCATACCACTCTAAAAATACATGTCCTATATTTAAAAAACACTGCTGAAAAAGCTTACTTATGCTAAGTGACAAACTATGAATTCTAGTCTATTCCATTAGGTTAACTGTCTCTTGGTGCTCTGATTGAAGGGCAAAAATGCACAGGGAAAACAGAAAAAAAAGTTGCTCTTGGAAAGCTAATTATAATTCCATGCAATTCAAAGTTTATTAGCAGTATGTAGTTTTAGAAGAAATGGTCTGTCAAGGTCTTTTCTGGGGAGAGTCAGAGCATGTGAATGAATACAGGAGGGATTATGTCACTGGCTGGGTCCAGCACACTACACATGAGAATGTTCTCTTTATGTTACTCGGCAAACGGTTTTTACAAAAAAAGATTTGCTTGAAATCAGACAGTAGGAACTCTTTTTGAGGTATAGAACATCTAAACCTACCTGAAGCTATTTGAATTCACACAGTCTGGCCTCCTCACAAAGGATCTGCTCCAAACATGGAAAAAACTATGTAACCATTGTTGCAAACTCTTTCACTGCAAAGCCTTAAAAGAGCACGGGAGGGGAGGAGGCAGCACCAGCAGGGCCAGCCAGGAAAGCTGTAAGCACAGGTTTCCTGCTAAGCTTGCATCCCATGCTTCTGGCTGCAGAATCCCATGTCCTCACCACTCACAGCTGGTGCCCAAGTCACCACACAGGTCAGCTTTTCTAATTTAGCACCACCACCTTTATACTTTTTCCTTTATCAGGAGAACTTCTTGGGCAATGAACACAGATTGGTTTCTACAAGGGATAATAGTCCAATTAGCCTAAATAAAAACATTCTCTTGAATATCATCCAGTTCTGTTCTTAACACCTTCCTGTGGACTTATTTCATAATTCAAAATTTAATGTTTTTTAACACTCACTTGGGAGTTTAAGAAGACAGCCTACCACGCATCCACTGATAAAACTTGCTCTTGCACTGTCCACATTGTGTTATTCTGCTGCCATGTCTCTGTCACAGAAAGGAAAAAACAAAAATCCATCTCTCCTCTTCATATTTGATGAGCTGCTGCACAGGGACAATCTGGCCTCCCACTACAAAATTCAGTGCTAGCTACTGAAGTCCAAAGCTTCACATTATCAAGTGGAATTCTGGGATATATGTACTGAATAGAATCCCTCCTTAAACACTGTGTGGAGTCCAGCTTTTCTTCAGCCTACAAATTAGTAACTCAAATGCATAGATGACATTATGAAAAAAGCAGGAAGGGTTTTATTTTTTATTTTAAATGAATAAAATAAATCTCAATACATAGTTTGGAAATAAAGACATCAGAAAATAAAATGAAATTTAAAAGCAAGTACAAAAGGGGCAGGATGAAAACAGTATAAGGTAACAGAATTTAGTGTTTTGAGTGTGAATATATAACAGCAATAGCAATCTGAAGTTTTCCACTACTGCATTCCAAGTGAAGTAATGAGTTGGTATTTCAATATACTCAGTGAAAAGCTGTGAAAACTACAAGTTTTAGCTGAGAAATGTTGCCATTTTCATGATGGGTCTGAAGTACTTTTTATATGCATTTGTGGACAGGTCTATCAAGGGAAGGAAGACCCATTCTTTCAGCCAGCAGAGTATTAGTTAGTACATAGCAGCTTTGTAAAGTCTTATTATTAAACAAAACACAAAAAAGGGCACTATTACAACCTATTAACCTATCCCTGGTTCTCAAATGGAGAATTCTCGCTTGTAAAAACCACAAGTCCCAGGAAATACTGATGTACACAACACTAAACCTAAATTTTTCTGTTTGATTATTTTTGTCCTAACAAAAATATTCAAGACCTTCCATTTCTATCAAAGTGCATTATACTGCAAACCTAATTCCACACCTGCAAATCACATAGTGTACATGCCATGCACTATCCATACTAGTTTGTATGAGAAATTGCAAAAGTAGCATGAATATTTTGTGCATGTCTTTTGTTCTGACCACAAGGATGCTGTACAAGCAGAATTATCTATACTGCATATGTTGTAGAGTAAAATTGACTACTTCTGTTCCTGATCATTACAAAAGAACCCCAAAAAATGCTACAATATTAAATCCTGTGCTTCAGCAGCATCCTTGTTAAGAGTATTTTGAACTATTGCTTCTTTCAGGGAGCTGAGTTATCTAGAAAGCTTTCTTTCACTAGCTAGTGCATTCCCTTCCTGCCCTGAAGTGAGATTTCCTGCAATAATTTAGTTGTTTGAAAAAGAGAATGCACCTAGCTAGAAGACTTCTAAAAAGGAGTTATATAAATATTTAGCACGTTTAGAAACAGCTAATTGCTTCCTACCATACTCAAAACTAGGAAGTAAAAAGGTTTTAAAATTTTTTAAGTGAAATAAAAATACTGCATAACATAGTCCTGTATAATGTTAAATACTCTCTCAAACTTAAAGCATAAGTGACCCAGAAGACTTCCCCCATTTTCATTTAAATTATTTTCTTGTGTAGCTCCCTTCCCGAGTTTAAAGCTTTCCAGTAGGTTTGTAGCAGGCATCAGGCTGCCACATGCGAAGGTCAATGAGGACTTGGTTGAGCTTTTGCATCCAAAGGTTACGCTCTTCTTTAGTATCAGCAGACAGCCAGTTCCTAGAAGGCAAGGAACCCCATGGATTATTCTCCACCTCCAGTTAGTTTTTGTGACAAATGTCAAGCTGATCAACCATAGAAGCCCAAATAGTAGGGTTAAAAATTAAGTCAAACATTCCATGATCCTGCTACTAAGCCACTTGGCATTTCCACTTCTAGAAAGCAGTTAGGACTAAAAGTGAACAAACCAGTTCAAGTGCCACCGAAAAATCTCAGCATTTAAATGACTTTTGCATCATTATGAGAAAGCTGTAAAGCTCCAACGTTACTAAAACTATCACATGAGGTAAACCTCCATGATTTCATGCACTCACTTTGTAACGCAGAGTGTGTCTCTGCATTGGCTGACAAGCGTCTCACGGTCATCTTCTCTCTGAGGTCGGACAGTTATTAGTTCAAAAGTGTTGGGACGGGCACAGAACTCCCTGTTAGCAGGTTCAATCTGATGATTAGTGCAGTTAGCCAAGTTTATCCGGCCCAAAGGATGCTGAAAGTGAAACCAGTTCATCAGTCAAGAACACTGCAATCCAGAGTAATTCTGAACATATGCTTTGACAACTTTGACAATATTAAGTGAACACACCTTTCCTCAGTCAGCTATTCCATACAAAAAGGTGATACATGTGCAACTGTAAGAAATTTATTTTAAAAAACATTCCACAATTACTTTAAATCATGGCCTAATACTGATATTTCTGAGTGACATCCATCTCTGCATGATAGAACAGATACAGTAGGGGCAAGGAGATGCATTTAGTAAGTTTAGTATTTCTGTAGATCACCAAAATACAGCTGACTTGCTCTCTGAAAAATAGTGAAACAAGTCTAGAAGATTTTCCAGAACAGAATCTGGAAAACAAACCAAAGCTTCTTCCTTGCAGACAAAAGCAAAATAGGAACCTTCTTGATTATTTTTTTTACTATCTTGTCTTACAGTAGGCAAAGATTTTTCCCTCTCTCCTGGCAAGGAAAGAAAGTACATTGATATATTTTGGCAATGTCAACTATCAGCATATGGTCTTCCTCTGTTAGCAGGGAAGAAACTAAACTCAGGCATCTGGAGTGGCATAGAAGTCCCAAAAGGACCAGAGTTTGCCACAGAGTTTGGGAAAGAAAATGTTCTGCCAATAAACAACAAAGTGTTTAATGGTAAATAACTTCAGTGAGTCAGAAGAACCCTCTTGAAAGCAGTCTTCAAAAGAACCTGGAAACATTTTAGTACATGGCAGGAACACACTAAGGAGACAAGAAGGTTCACCTCAGCGACAGATGAACCTCTGATTTGTCTCATTAGCCCAACAAGAACTTCATTTTCTGTGAGACCCATTAAGAAGGACCAGTTCCAGCTACATGTGGAGCTGCAAGAAGGCAAGGACTTCAAATAAGACAGTCCATAATTACAGCTATGCTTCTGCAATATACAGGGATTGTCTACTCATTTTTTTACTATATAAAGTGTTATCATTTTGTCCAAAACTTAAGGCAACCAGATACAGTCTGCTTCTTAAGCCATACAAGTCCAATCCATTTCACTTAAATAGTGATTTGATGAGCACAACAGAAGGCCTTCAGTCTAAAGGGGAAATGAAATATGGATCTTCCATAACTTTTCCCCCTTTTCTAGAAGACAGGGAAGTCAGTTACTAAGTTTGCCCTGATTTAGGTCAGCTTTATGAAAACAAGTCCCCTCCATTCCCCAAGAAAGCTTTAGGAGCTTGAATCCCATGTTTTACCAATCTAAAGCCTAAACATTACTGTGCTTAAAAATGAACAGCTGCTTGTGCAGGATACTACAGAACTTTGGACTTCAGCATTAAAAAACAGCATTACAAAACAGCATTACCTTTCGTTTCTCATCATCTGGGTAGGTCCAGTAGGAGATACAATTTCCAGACAGCACACACCAGCGCCTATGCCATGCTCCAAATCCACTGACATCTTCAAACATAGTCTTAAAAACAAAAAATTAAATGGGGTAACTTTCTACCTTGAGCTTGGTCTGTACTTAACTGTTTTTCTATCAGAATGGTTCTGTAAGTGCCACCCTTCATAGGAGTAAATGAAAGAGAAGGAAAAAAGAATTATACTGAGAGAGGCTTCTACTCATACAGTATATTTATTTTCCAGATGGCATAGAAAATTAGCTTACACCATCATTCTCAGGTGTGCAGCCTTTTGCTAAAAGCCACCTATCATTGCTGTTTAAAATTACCAGATTTTCATGTCAATGGTGATAAGCATTTCCATTATTTTAAAGTAAAGATGGTTATTTATAGTATATACAGTATGGGTGGTTCTCCAAATATGTTCAAAAACCAATTTATTATTATTATTAGATATTTAAGCAATTTTTGACTTACAAATCAGGATTAAAAAACATGCAGCTATTCAAGAGGCCACACTCAAGAAAGTCCAGTCAGTTCAAAGGAAATTAGAAATTGATTTTTAAATGCTTATGTTGGCAGTTCTTCTACTGGATGCTGGATTTCATCAATTTCAAGCCCCATTTCCTTAGTACTGGAATGGAGAGTTTAGTATCTGACTTCTATTCCTGATACCTCTTGAACTTGTAAAGAACTTTTTTTCCAATTAATGTATGTATTGTGATTCTCACTCTTCACAATTCAGATTATAATTTTCAATGGTGCAGAGAATTTCCAAACCCTTACTCTGAACAAATTCAGTGTGCATGTACACCATTCTTCAGGCTTTACATATTGGATAGTAGAAGCAAATATGGACTTTCTTAAATAAGTACACAGAAACATGGGACAGCAAATACCATAAGCATATGAAATGTTTGCATCTAATGAAATCTGTTCAACTTCAATTAAGTAAAGGGAGACAGAAAGCAGTGTTTGGAAAGAGTCTAAAGAAATCGTGATTTCCGGAAACACCAAAATAACAGCAAATATTAATGTTTCATTTTCCAAAGCACATTTACTGCCATCTTGTGGACATTTCAACAGTTCCAGCCCTTAGGCCAAGCATCAGCTGCATTTTCTAGGTCCAGTTTTAGAGAGAACTGCACAAGACATTGCTCAAAAAAAAATTACCGTTGTAATTTTGTAATTTTTTGTAATTTTGTACCGTTTCTTTTTCATTTCTAAAGGCTGTGAACACAATGGAAAAACCCAATCTTTTGTTTTTATTAGAACACAAAAAGAGTCCTGGAAAATTTTCTGCCATGGAAATTAAAATCTCATCTAACATTACATATTTTAGTGAGAGAAGGTTAATTCAAAATACAAACAAATAAAGAGGCATTTAGAAGATAGATACACAAACTCTTAAAAGGTAGCCTTAACTTAGACATGTTTAGAAGATAACCTAAGAAACATTTGTGGTCTGGTTCAGAGATGAAAACAAAAAAAAACCCAAAATAACCACCAAAACCCACCCCCCAAAAAAAACACCAAAAAGAAAAAAAATCAAGCCAGTTTTAAGCTTCAAACACAGGAGTGACATCAAAAAAAATACTATATTTAATAGGCCTGTAATTTCTAAGGAAGGAGTTTAAAGTGAGTGCAGTAAATACCTTACCAAGAACCCTTTCTCCTCCACCAAAGAGTCCACTTGGCATTTCAGCTTCAGATATATATGACCTTCCAAAGGAGACAAAAAGGGAACCTGCAAAATGTAAAATAATTTAATTTTGACACCTCTCAACTAACTCTTACCAGTTCAAGCAAGCCACCTACACCAAGATGTTAGCACTGTCTTGCTCTTAGGACCTGCAGCCAGAAAGAAGCAGTCAGACTCAAGCAAGACAGTAATAATCACTTTTGGTTTCAAGTCCATTTAGAAGCTTTCCAATAATTATTTATTAGTTTGCTCAGGACATATATATAAACATGCACTCCTGCTATAAAAAGCAGGCACTCCAAGCATGGTTAGAAACAACAGAAGGCACCAGTCCACACCTTTCAAGCTCCTGCCTCAGTTTGACACCAAGCTGTTTGGAAAATATCAAAGTGAGCTTAAACAGGAATGGTACTTGGATACCATACGCATTTTTGGCAGATACTAATGTAGTAGTGCCTACTCAGATAAATCCTTGTATAAAAGCAAAGCTAGAAAGGGGAAAGTAATGAAAATAGTTCTCAACTGGCACTCAAGGTGTTAAAGACACCTGTTAAGTAATTTCTAACAGAAAAGTTTCCCAGTCCTATCTTTTCCCACTGGAAAAAAAAAAAAAAATTGTAGCTTCATTATTGTACCAAAGGTCAATTAAACAGTTTTTTGATAGTTAAGAGTTTTGAGGAAGAGCATGCACCAAAGCCTTTGAGCTTCCCCCAATCCCTCTACATAATGCCTCATTACTTTGACTACTCCCATGAAATCACATCCCTTCTTACTTTTTCCCCCCCTCACAAGGAAACTGATGCAAACTGCTAATTCAACAAGCAAATGATGACCTGCCCAGCATTCTACACACCATATTTTATTGCTAATCTGAATAAGCAACACAGCTAAGAACCTTGAAAATAAATTTGACAAAAATCAGAAATACTCATCTTTTATCAGAAAAGCCAGGAAGGTAACTTCACTACTCAAACACTCAAAGAACTGTTTGCCAGGGAATAGGCACAAGCACGTGTACACAGCAACAAAACAGCTTTCAGAACTATGGAATCAACTCCAATCAAATGGAACTAAATTTTGCTAGTTAAGATGAACAGAAGTAATCCTCAGTAGTTAAAAGTGCTCATCTGTGGGCCTCTGAGTCCTGCAGAACACCAAAATAGGTGTTGAGGTCAGAAATCAATCACCTTTGATTTGCAGACATCCTGTAGCTTCCTCCCAGACATAAGACACACATGCACAAGCACGTCAAATAATTTTTATATGTTAGATCTACTCAGCTAACACAGCATGCATGGTTTGCTCCTGTACTCAACAGGAATAGTGTAGCACAGAAAAACTCTAAACATTAGGTAGGAGTCTGCATGACCACTTGGGAAGCAAAAACAGTAGAACACTTCCATGTAACAAAAATAAAAAAAATACAGGACGGATGCAACTTATCAGCGAAGACAACTATAACCCTACATGCCATACCAGGGAATTATGGCATATAACCCAAATAAAGCACAGTAAAACACACTTCTGAGTGAGGGCTTCAAGGACATTTGGCCATTCCCCACTTCAAGTTTAGGGGCTTTGCATCCCCTTTAAGCTTCGTATCAGAAGAGAAGAATCCAATTTATGAAGTGAAGAACTGTGACAGGCAAAGCAAAGAGGTTGTATAACAAACACAACACAGTTTTGCAGAGTCTACAACACCATCTTGTACACATAATGAGAAAATATTGAGTTCTAGTTAACAATATATCTCTTTCAAAGGTTTAAAGGTGATGGAAAGAAAGCAGTTTGACAAATATCCAGCTAGATGAGAAGAAAGCTAAAGCCCATGACTAGGCTATCTTGCATTCTGGTGTGGTCATACAGGTATTTGCCATAGGAACACAGCTTGCTGTCACAGAAGATTATCTCAAGATAACTCAAGAATTTGAAAAACTGGTTTCTTAGGAGACTTTTGATTAAAAATAGGAGATGATAGGTACTAAAATTATCACTTGCTTAATTTTGAGCAAAAACATGAAAATTCATCTAAAACAATTTCTTCTGCAGGCCTTAGGTAAACTATTAAGTAGATGAAAATGTTATCATAGGTTAAAGACAAATAATTTCTGTTATTCACATAATTTCTAAAACCAAAAAAATATACACCAAGCAAAATATTTTAAAGTGCACATTTGTGTACAAATAAGGACCTAATTTTTTGACATGTTTAGTATTTTGAAAACCTTTTGTTTGAAAAAACTAATGCCTTGATATGTCTTGTCAGAACAAGGTTAGAATAAGAAGCAAGATTATTTAGGTCCTGAGAGATTTTAAGTTTCTTCAGCAGCAACAAAGTTGAGTTAAACCAACATTTAAGGCTGCCAGACATTTTTCTCTGGTTCTCTTATCAGCACAGCAGCTGATTCTATGTTCTGGGTAGATTTCCAGAAGCTGGCTCAAATTTCCTGACTGGAAATCTTTAAGAAAAACATTTATTTGTTCTGAAGCAAGAAACACCCTTCTCTAATGATCTAGGAAGAAAAGAGAAACATGCTAGTTAAGGAAAAACCCTAGGTAACCTAAATAAAACTGAGTTCTAGCAGCATGCTTATTATTGTGAAGGGCAAGGGGTAGAATTCTGCAAGTCTTAAAGGCTTCTAACAGCTTGTGTTTAGTTAGTAAATCTTTGTAAGCATTTTCTCAGAAGAATAAAAAAAAAAAGCTGCAGAAAAGGCCAGACAGAAATGAGCAACATGCACTAGGAAGCAGTTTCCTATTTTAAGTTATAAACTAAAGGATCATAGCAACCTTGTCCTGGAACATATAGCCCAAGAGTTCTTTTTCCACCCCTTCAAAATTTATCTAGGGAAAAAAGAAACATGCTCAATACAATTAGTGTAAAGTAATGGTCTAGAAGAAAAAAGGACACAGTTACACCTGAGTACATTTTGGTCCTCTATACCCTGAATTTCAACCGTACATAATGTAAGAGAGGAATAGCACTCAAAAAAACCCACTATGGCATCAGTTTGCTCCG
The DNA here is from genome assembly GCF_971803275.1 of Cyanistes caeruleus. Classification (NCBI taxonomy): domain Eukaryota; kingdom Metazoa; phylum Chordata; class Aves; order Passeriformes; family Paridae; genus Cyanistes; species Cyanistes caeruleus. The sequence continues at coordinate 105,715,288 of NC_141701.1, forward strand.
TATTAGAAATGCATGAAACAAGTTAAAAAGCAGCTGCTTGGTACAGCCATAGGCCAAGTCAAAATTGAAATTTTACTGAGGTAGTAATTTAACAAAAAAAACCAAAACCCAAACAAGTCATGAATAAGAATTTCCCTTTTTGCCAGATAACTGTAAGACTGCATCTGCAAAGAAATTAACCAAGTGATAGTTTCCCTGGAATTCTTTTTGAACACAGTGCTTTTGCTATATTTCACTAGTCCAGTCCACTGTCCTGTCATACAATGTAAACCAGTGAAATCCACACCTAAACTGCTGAATACAATGCAAATGCTGACTCCATTAACTCCAAGAACAAGGGGTTTCCAATAAGGAAGCTATACACAAAGATTTATGCATATAGCTCTGGTTAAGAGGAACATTTATGCTGAAGAACCCAAGCTGCTACTTCTGAAATTCACATTGCAACAGGGCAATCTAGCCATTAAGCTTGGCCAGCTGTTTCAGTAAAGGAATCTACTTGTGTATACAAAAAGTAAAACTTCTAAAATGCAAGTTTGGGTTATTAGGATATTTTGTTTTAAGGTCAATACACAAATACAACTAGTTCCTGTTTTCTCATCTCTCATCAGAAGCTGTAATTGCAATAATACTATCATCTCAATTAGATTTGATTAGCCAAAAACAAACAAAAAAAATTATTATTATGCTGCTGTTTGGGTAGCTAAAGCTGTGATTTAGTACTACCATAAGCTGTAGTAACATTTTGATTAATTTAAACTAGCTTAGGATAGCTGATGGCATAAACACCTATTAAAATAGGCCTTAGGTATTAGATATTACAAGGTTAGAGATTACAATGAATGTAAGAATGTATTTTATAAACTTCTCATAATAAAAGGCAATAAGCATTCTGTTTAGACAAGGAACTAATGTCATAAAACCAAATAATAGCTCTCCAAAAAAAATTAAGATAATTTGCTTCTACAAATTTAATTGGGATATGAAAGGAAAAACTCGTACTCCTAAATGTATTCAAATGTTAATTTTTAGGTCAATTAAGTGCATAAAAATTCAAATACTTCATTATCATTAAAACACACTTAATGCCTTTTTTAGCAATAACTGCAAGACTAGGAGCAACAATATGAAGACCACGTATAGAGATGCCAACTGCATACATCAATTTCTTGTCAGTAAAAGCAAATCAGTAATCAAAAATAAATTCCTTCATTATCTTTGCATAACCATACCTTATACTGAGCTACAGAAATGAAAGAGCATCTGCCATAGTAATGTAAGTCTCCCTGTTTATCTCAAGATTGCATTTAATTCATATGAAATTATACGTAAGTAACAATTATGCAAAAATGTTTAATGTCTATATAAATAACATATCTCTAAACAACATGTATGTTTCATTTCTAGGATGGTACTTTCACCTGAAAAGTAAACCCAGACTCACTCACTTTTCTAGTAGTATGTAATTACCTTTGGATTAGTAATCAATAACTTCCATTACCTTGTCCAGTGCAAATTTGGTATTTCCTACAGAAGACAGTGATAACTTGTGGGATCCGACAAGGATGAAATTTGTACTGCGTATGGCATTCGGGCCACCTGGACTGGCCATGGCTGTGGAGAAGAGTTAAACTGAATTCATAACAAAACACAATCAGGATGCTGCCAGGCTTAAAAGAAGAACTTGATTTGCACTACTGTATGCATGCCCTACTCAGTACACCTGGAGAAGCACTCTTTGCAGTACAGCCCAGCAGTGCATTCAGAGAGAACCTTGATACACACCATTCCTCCTCAGTAGAGTTTTCCTTCCAGAAACAACCTTTGAGAACATCCACAAAGGAGAAAACAAAGCATTTTAAGTCTAAGAGGAATGGAGAGCATACCAGGGCACACTACAAAGCCCTGCAGTAAGAATGTGACTTTTCAATCTCTTAAACCTCTTGTCAAGTGACACACTGCAATCTTCCAGAATTTGTACACCTTTCCTCTGCACTTACATCAAGAGAAACACACACCGTAGCTCAGGTTCTGGAATCTTACTAGTTGCAGGAGCATGATACACATTCCAGATTTAGTTCATGAGCTCCTTACTGCTGCAATTTCTGCTGAAATGAGCTCAAGTATCTCATACTTTAGTCAGAGAAGTGTATAATGTTTTTATACACTTAGAAAAACACTTAAAGATGTTGGTTTTTTCTGACAAGAGTCAGAAATATATAAACAAGTATATACATGTTTTTATATATAAATATATATATATACAAAACACTACAAAAGCAATATTTTGGGATCTGTTAATATTTTCAAATTATTCTGTATTACTTTGACAGCAGACTCTAGTTCTCTACTTTACAAATTGTTAAAGTAGTTTTAATTCATACTTTCAGGGGAAAAAAATGTGAACTATGGGTATCAGATACCAGATTTTAGTTTTGATTTTGTAAAGATACCTTGGGTTAAACATAATAGTAATTCAGACATAAGCACAGGACCAGTTTCTGGGCTGGAAAATTTAGTGTTTATTACTCACAAATTGTCATCTGTTTTAAATATTATTTATTGATATAGTAGTTTTGACATCAAGTGTAGATTATTCATCCTGGCATAAGATGTTTAGACTTTACTTACCTGGTGTAAGAAGGTTGCTTTTCTAGAAAGAGAGAGAAATAAAAGCTTAGTGAAAAAGTACTTCTGACAGCTTCTACAGAAGACAAAGCCAAAGTAAAAAGAAATTAGATTTGAAGTACTTTTAAAAACCCAGTCAAACAGAAAAAATAATCAAAAAAAAAGTCCAAACAAATGTGTAGTAACTGCGTATTTCCAGCATTACATACGAAACAGAGCTATTTCTGGGGCTGATGACTGAAAAATTTGGCAAAAAACTAGACAATTTATAGAGCCTTACATAAGGGACAGAAACAACCTATTATGGGTACAGCTTTAATCTGTGTGAGAACACAGCCTTTGGAAAGGGTCATAGTCAGATCTTGTTACAATATTACATTCATACCTACCGAGGTAATAGATGTCAATAATCTCTTTGGAGTAATAACCTACAAAAGAAGACAAGAAGATAAATCCATTTGCAACTGAATTTGTCCACCATAGCTGCATGAAAACTAGACAGTGAAACTACTGGAGGCTTATCTCAAATTTTGACTGGGTACTCATTACTATGAATAAGTCTTGGGTTTTGACTGGACATAATATATCTCAGTGGAAGAAATGCTAGGCATCAAAGAAATAATTACTGCAGAAAAGTTAAAGCATGCATGAACTTGGGATGATTAGCATATTTAAGAAAATCATTCTTAGTAGGCCTTTTTACCTATATAATGGGATTTCAAAGTTACATTTGCATAACTAAAGGTAAGAGTTAACAATAAAAGTATGGATATGTCAATATATTGCTGTTACACATTATTGTTTTAAAATTAAAATATCAAAGTTTAAGTGAGACTGTATATTAAACACAAACTGGAACTAAGTGCTCTTTTTGAGGATGAAAGACAAGTATAAGCAGTATATCTCCTTGTCAAAAAGGAGATATAGGATGCCACTGGCAAACCTATAATCTCGTGTCAGCAACATACTGTAGCACAAAATCATTCAGTTTCAAGTAAAAATTCCTTTAAACTACAGCACAGGAAAGAATTAAACCCTGGGACTTTAAACTTTTATTAGAGAATAGGTGGAAGCTTTCACTGTGGGAGGCTTTCACTGTACCAGATCAAAGAACAAAGAAATTTCCTATTTCTGCTTGCAGACATAGGACTTAATTACTCATTCCAACTATTTTGAAGGACACTCAAGTTTCTTGTTTTATCTTGTCAAGGAGGAAATTAGGCCTGAGGCCATTAATACACTGTGTGATCTATTAGAATTAAAAGAAGAAAAATATACACATCCTCTCCAAAAATAACCCAAAATAAACAAACCACCACAAAGAAAAAAAAAAAAATAAACCCCAAACCACCTCCAGAAAGGCTTGTTTAGGGTTACCTACCCTTAATAAAGCACAAACATTTGGATATGCACACCCTTATTAAAACAACATTTCCTTTAAAAAAGTAAGCATCTAGAGCTTATACTTAATACTGGGGAGAAAGAGGAGTTTTCTGTTGATCAATTAAACCTTTAAGACAAATCAAACTCCATGGTAGGGCATATTGACTGGCATAGTTTAATTGAAGTGGAATAAAAGGGCAATAAATAACAATTGGACACTCCACACCTAATAAACACAGGTCTCCTAAGCATAGCATTTTACAGAACTAATAAGACTTCTTCCCACCAATATATTTCAGACTCAACCAAGTGCTGCAGGTCCAATTTACTAATTGCTGTAGGTCTCCATAACCCATCTGTCATGGCAGATGTTCCAAGAAGGGAGTAAAAGAAAGCAACAGATTGTCTAAGACTATCAGTCAGTTCTCCTAGAGCACCTTCTGTTGAAACACTACATACTGATTTTCAGGTTTCATTTACCTTAGATTTATTTGCCTTTTTCCTTTTATCAGTGCTTGTAACTTCTTTTCTCTGCACCTGTAAGGCAAGAAGGTATTGAGAAAGTGCAGCACATCATTCTCCTTTACACCTCCTCCTGACAGGAACTGATACATACCCAACTGTAAACTTCTATATTTATTTCAAAGTCATTTGACACATTGTGCCTAAAAGGGAAGAAAAAAAAACAAATTAAACAAACTGAAGCAGAAAGGTTTTTGTTTTGGTTTGTTGCAGGGTTTTGCAGGGTTGTTTGTTTTTTTTGGTTGGTTTTGTTGGGTTTTAAGCTTCTCTTTACTTCTTCCCTCCTTTTGCTCCTTATAGCTGTCCAAGGAGCAAGAAGAGTTTAGTGTTTTATCATTTTAAAATACTTTTCAGAACTCAAGAGAAGAAAAGGGGAGGGGAGGACAAGGGGCAGATAACATGCATCCACCATTTTTCAGATTGCACCCTCCCGTCAGAGATTTGGTTTCTTGAGTAAATAGCTTTAAGCGAAATGTCCAGTAAAACTGAATTTTAAAAACAGAGTTTGCTTATTTATTTTGAAGACTTACTAACAAACAGCCATTTGAACTCACAATACCTTTTTAGCTGACATGTGAGAGTTGAAGTTATAGTTGTAAGAGCACTATTTTTCCAGATACCAAAACCAAATAGCTATATAAAATGTTAGTTGCTGCAAAAGAGAAAAACATATCTCAGGCACAGCAATCCATCTGTCATTGCAGGTGTTCCAGGAAAGAACAAAAGGCAGAAAATACAAGAGATAAAATAGCTGATGGATGGTTGAAGAAGTCTAGGTTGCTCTTCTGAGAGAAGTGCCTTATGCCTAATTTTTAAGAAGGAAATAGCTATACCACAAAATCTTTCCATACTTTTTTGCAGAATATGACATTCTCATTACTAAGACTTCAAACGTTTTTATGCATGCTCCACCATCAGAGTTAAAACTGGTTCAAAAAAGAATTTCTTTACCACTTACATAGTAAACGTCGTAGTAAAAGTAAGAGCATCTCCATTCAGGGAACTGGCAGTACTTGCTAATGGAGTTGCAACCATGTTTTCTGCTCCAGATCTCAGTATTATTACATAGTAGTAATTTCCTGCTTCTGTAAGTACACATCAGATGGTTTGGTTAGCCAGAGGACTCCAAGTATCTAAAAAAATTCCCAACTACTGCACTGCTATTAAGCATGTCTCTCCTTCACCCTACTTAAAATATTGACAAATTAGTCAGAAGCAGATGAACTGAATGCAATAGCTAAATTTTCATTACCCCTAGATCTCTGAGAACATCAAAGCAGAAGACAAAAAAAACAAAACCCAAGGAGAATGAATCAGAAATATGTTGGGAGAATGAGGAAGGAGGAGAAAAGGAATAAAACTTTGTTTGCTAGTTTTACCTGGCTTTTGAACTGTACCACATACAAAGTCTGCTTTTAGAGGTAGACGCATTTCTGAAATGGAAACAGATCCCCTGGAGGGAGCAAATTCAGTGGATGTAGAAGTAGCTTTATTTCTTTTATTATGTGGTCCTTCACTCTTCAGTTTATTCAATTCTTCCAATAAAGCCGTTCTCTTCTCAGCTGCAGAAAGAAATTAATAATAGAAAATTATAGTAAAGAAAAAGTACTGAACAACTTTTTCTGTCAGACATATGTAAAATGCAACTTAAATATTAATCATTTTACAGTGTAGTAGCAATATAAGGGTCAAGAAAGTTACTTAATATGTCCTCTTGCCAACAAAAAGAGTAGAGACAAAACAGATACTATACTATCCTGTTCCTTTTTTCCAGGTGAAGAACTATTAATATATGACCACAATGTAACACAGTTAATAAGTGGGGAAGAAATTATGAACCCTATGGAAATGTTCATTACAAAGAATTGAACTTGAGTATAAAAACCTACTTGCAAAGAGAAGAAGTCTCTCTGCTTCTGCTTCTTCTTGTGACCCTTTCCCATGCTCTTCATCAAAACAGCAGTTCAGAGCTTGACTGGCTTGATAAATCACTGTCTGTTGCATGTTGATCTCATTGTTCAATTCCTAAAGTAAACCAAGAAGAAAAATAATTACCAGAAAGAGATTTAGTGTTGCGTTCAAACAAAGAAAGGACTCAAGATGAGCATTTTTGGGGGTAATGCTTCAGAAGAAAATCTGATCCTTTAGACATCAAACTACAGAAGTCTTGCAGTTTGCCGTTACTTTGGCAAAAGAACATTGCAGCACAACTTTTGTTTTTATCTCAAAGGTAGGTGGGGAGTGAAAGACCCCAATATTGTATGTTCTATATCCCATCTAGTCTTCCCTTCACCTGGGGAAGCAGCAGTAGCCAGAAACTCAGCAATACAGATGAACAAAGCACTAGTAAAGATCAGAATATTAGCTACTCAAAGTAGTAAAGTAGGTAAACTAAACCACTACACTAGATACAAATTCTGCCTAATTCAAAGGCAGAGCTAAGACAGATTCTCTGTCTCCTTCTCAGAATAATGGCTTGTTCTCTCCAGACTTAATCTATAACATGATCCTTTTAAGAAAAGCATTAGCTGTTCAAATTATGCATCATCATTCCCTACCATTAGATATTTATGCTAAGCAACCTAATTTTGCAGTTCTAAGCAGTATGTTAAAGTTCTGGACGTTCATGGGGCAATTAAATTTGGAAACAGTAGATTAGAAAAAGGATTTTAAGAAGTATACCAAGTACCTGCATTTTCTTTTTGATATTGACTTGATCAGATGGACCATTTCTTCTCATCTCTAGTTTGGAAGCAACATCTTCTTTGCGAACAATTATTTGTTTTATTGAAGGACGATCAGTTTCCTTAAATCTTTGGGATCTATATGCATCGACACTTTTAAAAAAGGAAATCCCACAAAATGTTACACAGGTGTGCCAAGCTCTCTTTAAAAAAAAATATATATAGATATAGATACGTATGATATATTGAAGTTTTCCAAACTTGCCTAAATGGAAAGTTTCTTTAATGAAAGAAAGCATTCTATCAGCTAATTTTAAGCAACATAAAAGACAACACAATCTTTGATAAAGGTTGAGATCTTACAAAAAAAAGCTTGATTTGTAGTTTGAGTAGTAAGCATCATTAGAAGAGTTAAAAAAGACAGTGTTTTAACATGTACACTTACAAAATCAGGGGTGGGGCATTATGTTTATTACCTGTAAGGGAGGTTGCGATCTTCTGACATAGAGCCAATACTGTCTCCAGATTCTGCCCTGGGAACTCTAGTCCTTTGGAACTTCTCAGACTTCAGACTTACATCACTGATACTGCTACCTTCCTCAGTTGACTTAGGAGAACCAAAGGCCTGAGGAAAAGAAAACATTATATTACAGATATCTGTTCACATGATAATAATAATCATCTGTTTTCTCTCTCCTTTACTTGTTTTACATATAAACAGAATTTGCTTAATACTATTTAATGGATGATATTTTACAAATATGGACAAAGAGCAAGTTTATTTATTTAAGGACACTAACAGATTATGAAACTCAGTAAGATGCCACCTTTATTTTCCAAATCAGTACAGCTACCTCATTACTTCTCTTCAGATTTTTCATCAGCATTCACTCCACTGAATGCATACATACCACTGAAAGTCCAGTACAGGTTTGATTTAGCAGAAGACCACTTGTTTAGCAGAGCATCCAATATGCTACACTAATGTTAGAAAAAAATAATTTTGCCTCATTATGCTTTCATTAGCAAAATATCATTTGTAACTTCTTTATTTGCCTGATAGCCTAATACTACAAAATATCACAGCTCACAAGCCAATCGGAGATCTCTGTGTGATAAACAAGCCCTTCCTCACCCTCCCTGAGTTCTCACCTCTGAGCCAACAGATTCCACTAGAGGGGTTAACAGAGACATTGATGAAATGTTCAGTGACTCTTCCTGCTCATCCTCATCACTTTCACCTTCCAGGCTCATGCTCATTTCTTTCTTCAGCTTTTCTATGTCTGGACCATCCTCTTGAAGAATTTCAAAAATCTCATTTATCACTTTTGAGCTATTCATCTCCTCATCTGCACACATTTTGCCCTCAAATACTTCATCTGAAGGGTGACATTTTAAAATATATTAGTAGCTTAAAAACTCTCATTAAACAAACAGAGAAGCAATCTCATTTGTCTTTTCAAGCAAGCTTGACTAAAAGGCACTTCTTACAGTCATATAGAACCTAAAAGCACACCTCCATGGCTATTTTAATACAATATTTTTACATACGTTGCATAAACAATGCAGAAAGGTAATGAAAAGATGCACATTTTAGACAAATTTCAACCTTTTATTTCAAATACATCTGAAACTTAACTGCAAGTCCAACAGTAGAGCAATCATTTCTGTCCTTTCCCAATGAACTTTTAATATCAGCTTTTTAATACTCCTCGAAGACTTGAATGGCAAGAGAGAAGGACTATGTATGATAAAAGAAGTTTCCTAATTTGTTTTATATAAACCTCATTACAAAACACATGGGGGTCAGCAAATGTATGGTGGATTCATTGTTCAGACTTGAAGGATATTAACACTGTCCTCAACAAGTGGCAATAGAGAGCTAAGTCGTTAATATACATCTACTCAATACAAACCTTTTGGTTTCTCATCAAGTTGTTCAAGTTTTGAGACAGACATCACTTTTACAGGGCTCTTTGACTCAGCAATCTTCAGAGGACTAGGTTTATCAGCCTCTTCACATTTAGAAGTATCTAAAGGGTTTATAAAGAAAAGAAGTATTATGTCTAGCCTTTATTTTAGTTATTGAATTTTAGAAGTTTTACTAACTAAAAGGCCACTAGATTAAATATTCTAGTTCATATTGAAAAAAAATTAGAATACCTTCCACAACCTGTACACCTAGAGTTCTATCTTATAATCAGAAAACTGACATCAGAAGAAACATTGCTGAAACCATAGCAGAGTGCAGACGCTCAAGAGCAAAAAGAGAAAATTTTAAAAAGACAAAAAAAAAAATCTAATACACAGAAACCACTGCAATTTTTCTAGAAGGACATTTGGTACATCTTACAAGCAAACAGGCTTCCAAGAGTGTTAACTATATTCACACTTTTATCACAGAGACCTAAAGATCCTTCTGCTCAGTAAGAGCCAGAAAGGATATCAGAAGCACCTCGCAATCCTTTTCATGTGTCCTACCATAAGAATTAATATCATAGAGGGATACTGACAAAGGAAGAATTCCCTCCCATTAGATTCTGGTGGAAATTTGGATACTCAGGTATAGGATAGACTAAATATGTAACTGAATTCTCATTCAGTCTCCTGCGCTTAACCTCCATTCAAGTTTGAAACATCCACTGAAGAACAAAAAGACGGTCTTGCCTTGCTGTCCTTCCAAGTGGTATAGGAGTGCAGAGTACTACTATCATACTAGAAGATTTAGATCAGATAACCAGTAACCAAATGAGAGGTCCAGTTCCACATACCAGTATTACTGGCCTCTGTTCTCTGCTCATGAATATCAAGTGCAGTGTCCCTGTCCAGCACTAATCTCAGGTAAACTGTGACAGTTCTCACCTGAAGACTCCACACTGGGAGATTTTGCTGGCCTGTCACTTGCTGATGTGTCTTCTGATGATCCAAGAGCAGAGGCATCTGAACTAGGAGGATGTTTTGGACTAGCCTGAGATTGGCTTTCCTGGCAAGAATAAAAGCAGAATGAATTCAGGAGGTAATGTCAAAACTGACTAAAAAAAACTACCAGAAAGAAACACATTTTAACATCTGCTAGGAAAAAGAGCTTTCCTATCCAGTACCCTATTTATTTATCTAATATACTTAGCTGAAGCAGTAAATATTAAATGTTTGCATGAGGAGCTCTTTTGCTTTTCCAGTTAAAGAATATAAAATCCCCCAAACTTAATATCATCAAAAAGTAAATAAATCAATTGGCTTAAAGCAGTTTCACTTGTCTTAGTTGTCTTAGCTGTTTCTACAGGAGGTAAAAATACTAATAATTTGTTAATCATACAAATCACTCAACAAGTGATCTTGTGCAGCCTGGGCAGTCCCAACATAAAGGTTTTTATCCCATATATACATTCCCATGTATAATTCTGTATTCAGAATATGTTACAGCAATTCAGAGTATCATATTTTGATTGATGAGGTAACACATTACCATTTTAGCTTCTGGAAGCTTCCTCTTTGAACTGTCACTTTTCTCCGCACTCCACAGATTGCCCCTATCAAATCGGCCACGAAGGCATGCAAGTTCCCGCTCACGTTCCTGAAGAAATGAAGGGAAATGGGAGGGAAGCTGACAGCTTTAAGGTGTCACAACATTTCAGATTCCTTCAATCCGAGTACAACAGTAACAACCTTCCCAAAGCTTGTAAGCTAGTTACGAAGGTAACAAGTCATACCTGCTTAAGCTGAAGCGCTAAACTGGCAGTAGAGGAATTTTCATTTTGTTTGAGAAGCCTCTCCTGGATTGTCCTTGTATTTGGGGTAACAACGGGTGTTCTGCACCCTGGAGTATTCGGAGCAGGGCTGCGTGCGCTACGCTCTTGACAGCGCTCCCCAAAGCGTTCCAGGAACGGCTTAATTCCTGATCCCCCTACAAGAACAATTGTTTTGCCTTGAAAGAAACTCTCAAAATTAAAGAAATCACTGCAATTTTGTATCCTGATGAAGGTGCCCAGCGAAGCAATTAAGCTTCCTTTACAGCTCTTGCTCTATTATACTTTATACAAACTGAACCTGAAACGCAAATTTTAACAGTCATGTTAATAAAACACTAAATCAAAGCAAGTAGATGTCTCTCTCTTCCTACAGCCCACATGTAATACACCAGTTATTTAAACTGGTTTGCCTTTTCCAAATTTCCTCTGCTACCAGCCTCACTTTTATTTTTCACAGAAATAAGCTTTCTAGTACATAAGGAGGATATGTTGTTTGGCACCCATCCTGCTTGATTGAGATTGTTTTACTGTCAGCATATCTAAAACTTGCTTTTCTGGCCATCATTTTTAAGAGTTCCAGCTGTTAGTCCAGGTTTCTGACATAATAAGCCACTGAATTTAAAACTGAGGTTGCTCACTTATTTTGACATCAATGCTATCACTAAAAATAAACACATGGCAAAGTTAGAGCACCTTTGTGGCACCAAGCTTTGATTTCTTCTAAATACGCAGGCTCTTAACATTCTATCAAATGGATACATACAGTCTCCAAGAATCTGAAATAAACTTTGAATAATCTTAGTTAACATGTTAGGCTGCTTTTGCTCTTAAGAGTTACTAAAACCACATCCAAGAAAACGTCCCCAGCAAAATACAGAACCTGTACAACTTACAAGAATTCATCAGCATTTTACTCAAGTTACAGCTGGAAAGGGGTATTATCTGGTATGGTAACTTAAATTCTTAACTAATATGTAGTTTTCAACACAGCACGCGTGGGCCTAATTCAAATGACTATTTACTGAAGCCAAAAAGCAGCCTACCTGGTGTTGTGGGTTTACCCTTAGGTTCAAGTTGCACATGTGTTCCTTTGACTGGCTCTGCTTTGGACTGAACTGGTTGAGGCAAAGCTGACTTCGCTGTTTGTGTACGCTCTTCAGTTTTCCAAGGACTGCAGGGATTGTCTGCTGCTCGTCGTTGTACTTCAGATTCTTTAGAACAGGGAGCAGTGACTCTTGAAGATTGTGTTAAAAAATTGTTTGGATCCTAAACAAGAGAAAAAGAAAAAAAAAGACGTTCTTAGTCTCTCAAGAGGAAAAAGAATGAAAGCACTTTGCATAGCATACTATCACCTAAAATACCTATTCCTTTAACAAAAAAAAGCCAAAAACAAGTGTTAAGCATTTAGTAACTTTTTTTTTTAATCCAGTATTTCAAATTGTTTCAGCATTTGATTCCAGGTGCTCTTGCCAGCTATTTCAAGTATTATCCCACATTACCCTAAACAAGAACGCACATAGCAGATATTTTCAATGCAGAAATTGCATAAATTGAACAGTAAGTGTCCGGTATTTACTTCATTGCGATTGAGTCTTTGTGCAGCAATAACATTTACAATTTCAGTCAATCAACTACATGAAGTTACAGAGTGAAACAATATCTCTGAAGAAGAAGCCCCCCTTCTGATGGTCAAGAGCAGCAATCAAGTATGTTGACATCAACAAAACACATAAGTACTCTCATCTTTAAGTCTCAATAAAAGGAATTCTAAGATGTTTCAGATCTGCTATTAAAAAAGAACATGTGGGATTACAATAAAGCAGAAGTTGTAAATAGACATACTGCCCACACCAAATCTTAAAATTCAGATTAAACAGTTATGTGCTAACATTTGTCCACCCCAATACAATACTCAAATCAATTTTTAATCAGCAACTAAATCAGACACTCACCGCTCTCTTTGAGTTTGCTGGTTTATTAATAGAAGCCTCAACAAGCCTTTGAGAACAGGATGCAGCTTCCTGCTTTACACTGCTACTATTGATTCTAGCAGATGCTTCACTTGTAGTGGACAATTTGGATAAACAAGTAGTGCCAGGCTGTTCTTGTGCATTGTTTTGCTTTGCAGATGGATGACTTAGGTCATCTTCCCAGGAACCAATTGTAGCAGCAAGGTTAGCTAAACGGCCTCTTCTCCCAATAGGGGTTTCACTTGCCAGGGCATTAGAGATCTGCTTAGGTGGAGAAACAGACAGATCTTTTGACAGGAGAGGAGACAGAGGAACACATTCAGAGGGATCTGGAAAAAAAGAAAAGACATTTATTTTACTAATAAAATATATTGAGATATAGTTGCATCTTTTGCATTATATTATATATGGAGATTATCAAGAATTAGATGTTCCTGCCATCAACAGAATCAAACTACTAGCCCTGGAGGCATTAAGATTAAACAAATTAAATATTTTTAATCAAGCAGTTTACTAATTTTCTGTCAGTGTTGTGAGGTGCAAGGTATTAGACTAGTAGGAAAAAAAAGTTTAAAATTGTAGACAACAGCTTCAATATTTTAGGCCTGCCCCCCTATTATCTTAGAATTCTTTAAGAAAACATTAACCTTCCCATACACAAAATTATGCTTTTCTAGCCAACATAATCATCAATGCAAACACGGAGAGACACCAGTGGTGCTTAGCAAGTGAAACATACCCTCACTATCCCAGCAGCGCCGCTGTTCTGCCAACTTCTGCATACGTGTTTTGACTGAAAGGGCTGCAGGAGTTTCCGACGTGGTGTTTGGTTTTACTTTCTCAAGAGGCTGAAGCAACGAAGCTCTGTTAGAAGCAGTTTCGTGTGATTCTGAAGTCATCTGAGGAGAAACATGGCTTCTGGAACTTGAAGGAACTGGCTGGACGTTCTCTGAACTCGATGCTTGAGTCTCTGTATCATTAGGGCAGAGCCTTTTTGATGGTGATGGCTTTGTATCTGGTTTTACTGAATAGGTCAGAGTATTCAAGCAAATTAGTATTCAAACAATCCAAAATGTTTTCCAACAACACAAAATTGTAGTGCAAATAAAGTTACGATTTATGAATACCCTGATATGCTTCCGACAAAAATGCCTCTCCCAAATCTACCAAGCACAAAGCACTCTCTTTGGCATTACACAATTATTTCTAAATAGCTTATTAATGACCTGGCACATCTGCTCTCAGGTCCAGCTATACATGAGCTAGTACTAGTGGCCAGATCACTGCATCTATCACTGTTTAATTTAGAATAAATGCACAATGTTTTCACTTTCCCTTTGGAAAAAAGATGTTACTGGGATCAAAACAATATTTATTAAACATGCTGAAAAATACCTTCGTCACCAGGAAGAGGTGCCTGGTTACCAGTTTCTGCCAAAGGCTCTCTGGCCCTCTTGGTCTGCATTGTGGGTCTCACCCCTGCCTTGGGCCGCTCTGCCATTTTCCTCTGCAGATTCTCTCGCCTGGCACGCGTTCTTTCGAGGAGTTTCTGAGTGGTCAACAAGGCATGTGTTACCAGACATTGCAGTGTGTTAACTGGTAACAGCTCAGAGCAAAAGATGTTGGAATTCTGTTTAGCATATATAGCCAGCAGGTGCCAAATTTCAGTCATTAAATCAACTATTGTCCCTGACTAGGTAGGTTGGCTCTGAAAGAAACTCAGGATAAAGACACGAGCAATGGCAAAATTAAAGAACAGAGGCTGCTATAGACCGCAAAGTCATCAGAAATGTTCAAAAGTAATTTTTTTTATTCTGAATCACCACATGACAGTCTTGATCTGTCACATATTGCTAGCAGGATTTTCTGACACATTGCTAAAGCATCTGGTCAAGTCACCTGACAGGCACTAACCCTCTAACAAAATAAACAACATTGAAGGGATTGTCAAGACATCGTAAAAAAGTTCAACAAACAAAAGCGTGGCTGTCAATATTAAAAAGAAAAATTGCTATTACACCTAAATCAAAAGTTGGATTTCCTTGCTTCAAGCTTAAATTTTTAAGAATAGACTGATATTATACCTAGCTACATTATGGTAAATAGCCTGTTTATTAAGATATAGCTATACAGAAAAACATACAAGGAGATACCAATTAAGCTACACAACATTCTTTTTCATTCCCTACCCACTGGAAATTTGAGTACCCTGCTTATGTTCCATATGAAATAGTTGTTTTAGTCAATGTTCCACACTATTACAAAGTGAATCCTTACAGTACTCAAGTTTAAAATAGGTTGCAATTTGTTTTAAATGTAGCATTTGTAAGTCATTATCACACAGTTTGATCAAACCTAAAGGATACTTAATGACTCTTTTGATCTAAGCTTTAAGGTTGAGACACAAAATTGTGCAATTGAACTAATGGCCTTTGAAGGGAAGCATATAAACTGCACTTGTTTGGTGGCACATAAATTATTGTGAGAACTGTGCCAGCCATTATCTGTCCTGTGGCACAGCAATTAAATACACATTTCACATTTTTAACTGTCTAAGGCTGAAGTCTTAAACAATGTTCCATTGTAGGGCAACACAGGACAAATAGAATGGCAATCTCAACAGTTTTTTTGTGAAAGCAAATCTCAGCTTTGCTAACTTTCACAGAAGAGGAGGAATTTGGAAAAAAAAAATCCCCAAAACAAAATGCATTAAATGCCATGAATGCCTTCAACGCAGCTTCCATGCTAGTTGTGTCCACAGGTCAATATTCCTCATTTCCAAAATGCAGAGCTACAAAGCACATGTAACACCCACACTAAAAAAATCCTAAAGGCGATTTAAATTAACAGTTTTCTTGCAAAAAGTGGAACATGTCTTACAAGAGTTCTTGTACTGTCCTACAGTTCTATTCAAATGGAGTCGCATTCTTTTCTGTTTTGTTAGTTGAGCAAAATAGTTTCAGTTGTTACAAATGAGATGTCACTTCCCAAGAATGCACGCCTCTGTTGTTCAGCTCCAGCTCCTATTGGCTTCTTGCATCTCAAATTTTCCATTCAACTGCCATAATTCCAACGGTGCTGCTACACACGATGAGTAAGCCACACTCCACAACTTGAGGCTAACTTTCCAAGTTCTTCAACACAATATTTTCTACAAGTACATTCTCTTTGTCTGATGACAAAGTTTCAGAGTGAAATCTGAGGTCTAAAATCCTAGAATAAACTGAGATGGAAGAGACCCCCTAGAAGTCCAACTCCTGACCCTGCACAGAACAGCCAGAATTACACATGGTGCCTGAGACCATTATCCATTTTACTACATCAAGGAATCTGAGCTCTTAAGTCAAAGTCAGAGGATCACTGTGTCACAAAAGCACTTTCTAAAATTCAGAGAAAAACCTTCCCACTTCAAATGTTAATGGACAACCTCAGTTTCTCAAAAGCATGTTTTAAAGTACATATTCGAGAAAATACTCAGGCCTATATATGATTACAAGAATTTCCTCTAACTACACTGCTTTACTAGCAGAATAGAGCAAAGGGAGCAATTGAAGGAACAGTTAACTTCAAACCTCACATTTGCAAATTTTCACCAAACAAATGCATCCCTTATTTCTCTTTGCTCATCGTCCATGCTAGGAAACCATACTTGCCTCTATGAATGGTAAAAAGTACTGCAAAGTACAAAATAACCTAGACTACTTCTAACATTCTGTAGTAACAAAAACAAAACCTTTTGTGCAAGAAGGGTGAGTTACAAAATCAGCCACAAAGTCACAAATAGCATGGTCATTGTGATCCTGAAAAAGTACCCACTGTACCATTTCCTCTGTGCAATCTGTATTAAAAATTTGGTTGGGATTCAGAAGGTTATTAGCTTTTTTTTGCAAGATTAGCCAAAAGAAACATTATTTTAGAACTGATTTGAAAGCATTCCACTGAATACAGCCAGATTTACTTGAGCTTAAATTCACTGACAAAGAAACAAAATTTGATACTGTAAAGGGATCAGCATACACTGAATTACACAGTATGATTTGGCCAACTACAGCCCGAATTATGCTGTTTTACATAATCAACATTTATAATGCTTCACCAAGTCACTGCAAGTAACAGAGCATGGAAACTTGTAGACAGATATTATCTGAAAAGAGTTAAACTAATGGAAGGTTACATTAAAAGAAAAAAAAAAATAAATAAAATAGCAACACAAAACACAGAACATAAAAATCAGTGGTAAAAGACTTTCTTTTTACAGAACTTTGGGGAAAGTTACTAAACTTCAATACTTGGACACTAGCATTGGTCAGAACTTTACACAACAGTGGAATGTCCTCCACAGCAGAAATGTTCTTGATAAGGTGATTTCTTATGCACTCTGCAATACTGGCTAACACATGAATGAAGTTTACTCTGGGGAGTGGCCTCACAGTTGGTCATTTTCAAAGTATTTCAAAGTCAAGAAGGGCGTGTACAGGTTGGAATATCTCCCAGGATGCAAAACCATTTTAAACTGGATTCAGTAGTCCGGACTCGAAGTTTATTTAAGGCAAGCTGGATCATGTCACTCATTACCAATTAAGGAAGGAGGTTTTAGGTGTTTACACTTCGCAAGACTTTACATGGGGGTAGGGTAGAACTGCCATGGAATAACACATTTAGTAAATCTGTTCAGATCAACACCTTATGTTCATTTTTCAAAATGAGATCTGTGAAGTCACCTTTTCCAGGCACTCAAAAGAGATAAAGAATGTCAGTTTGCTAAACAGTTTGTTTACAAGGGGAGGAGAGAGTATTACATCAATGCATATGATTTGAGGTTGTTTTCAAGTAGTTCAGGTTTTATTTACACAGGCTGTGGAATGAAGACCCTTTTTACTATGGCATTTCTCAAAGCAGTCACAAGACAGCTTTAAAACTATACCTCTGACTTGAAATCAGAGTACAGCATAGCATCTTCATACAGATTCAACGTGGCCAATTCCTCATTTTACAGTTTCGCCTGTGTAAATCTTAAACACAGCCAGTTTTTTTTAAAAAAAAAAACAAAAAGAGGAACTGTGCCTGCCAAAGAAAGTGACCAATCGCAGGTGGCAAGAGTGCCAAATGCACTTTGCATTTTTTATATAATATAAAAATGCCAAATGCATTTCTTATCAGACGGTCTCGGCTTTGGGCAGACTTATGATCCGACCTTTAGGCAAGGCAGGCACATAGCATCGACAGCGCTCCCGTCTGCTCCCAGGGTCCCTTCCATCCCCGCTGGAAATCTTATCTGCCAGGTTGCATGAAAGGCAAGCGCCCGGCTTGGGAAGGGCCTCTCCTCCGCAAACCCTTGTGCCAATCACCCGTGCGTGCTCTCTCCTGTCCCGGCAGGATCTGACACAGCCCGGGCGGCCCCAGGAGCGGAGGCACCGGCAGGAGCAAGGCGGGCCGGGGCAGCGAGGGGCTCCCCGCTGCAGAGAAAGGGTCGCTGCAAGCCCGCAAACCCCCTGGGAGAGGGGACGAGGGTGGCTGACAGGGCTCAGCCAGGAGCAACTATCCCGCCCCGAGAGCGCGGCACAAGGAGCGGCTCCCCTCCCTTCAGACCCCAACCGGCCCCTTCCCTGCCCTGTGACCCCGCGGTCCCCGACACTGACAACCCGCCGCCCCACCAGCTGAGGAGGCGGGGGGCCGGGCCGGGCCGTGTCCTCACCTCGGTGAAGGGGTCCATGGCTGTGCCTGTGCCGGTGCCCGCGCAGGGTTCGCTCACCAAAGCCACCGAGAGCAGCCAAACCTCCGCCCCAACCGCTCCCGGGATTTGAATTTCAGCGCCCGCCGCGCGCAGGCACGACGGGAAGAGGGGGCGGTGCCCGCACGCGGACGCTGATTGACAGGAACGCCGCCCAATCCGGCAGCAGGCGGCTGCGCGCGCGCCCGCCCCGGGGAGCTGAGGGGTCCGGCGGAGCGCCGGGAGGGCGGATGCGCGTTCCCGGCCTTGGAATCGCCGCTGGGTTGGTCATCTGCGCTACCGGGTTCTTGGCTGACTCTGTCTGCGGCCCTGCCGCCTAAGGCTTCATCGTGTTCCGTGTCCGGAGTCCGTCCAGCCATGGCTGCCCTGTCACAGAATTTGTTTGGCAAAGAGCTGTGAGATCATGGAGTCCCACCTGCGGCTGAACACCACACCGCCAGCCAGACCATGGCACTGAGCGCCACGGCCGGTCCTCAACACCTCCAGGGTTGGGGCCTCAGCCACCTCCCGGGCAGCACATTCCAATGGCTAATCACTCCTTCTGTGAAGAAATTCATCCTAATATCTAACCTAAACCTCTCCTGGCACAGCTTAAAGACTATTGAGCTCGCGTCCTCACTTTCTGCTCCTCCACGCTGACAGCCTCTCTTCGAATTTAGACTCTTTTAACTCCTTTACGGGGAAGTAGAGCAATAGTGCCTAGTTAATCACACATCTTGCTGCAGCTGCTCGTTGGGAATGTGCCTTGTACCTTTTTCACTGGAAGATTTTTCGCCTGGCATTGTCATGGTGATGTCAGCAGAAAACATGATTTTTGTGTGACATGGTAAATGCAGAGATACTTACCCCAGTGCAGCTGTGAAACTTGCAGATCCCTTTCATGATTCCTGAGCTTCTCCTTGTGCTACAGCCTGTGGGTCTCGTGAAATCTCACCCACCACTTCCTACCGTGGCACACCTTTTCACTGGCACCATTTCACTGGCACACCTTTCTCAGTGAATGTGGAATTAGCAGGGACCCACTGCTTGCTGAGGTTCACTCCTTGCTATCCATGAACCACTCCTGCCCTTCAAGTGCGTCTTCAGCATAGTCACAAATACAACTTGTTTTTTTCATATCTGCCATTCCCATTGGGAGGCTGCTATAGGCTGCCTGCCCAAATAAATAAACCTTGTCAAATTTCCAGTCTATCCATACATTCTGGACATTTTTGCTCCTATTCAAATAGTGTTAATTACTTTGCATGAATGCCTTTCTTCACTATTGCTGTGCTTCTTTCCTCTTTGATTATTTATAGGCAGCAGTCTTTTCTTCTTTCAGGCTTTATTTTGCCTTGCTAAACAAACCAACACTCTTCTAATTGTCCCTCATTAAAAAATCTTCCCAGTGTCTTATTTGCAAATAGCACAGCATCAGTGTGCAGCAGAATCTAAAAATACAGTATCAAATAATACTTTTCTGAAGATACCTTCAGATTGGACACTGGCAAACAAGCTTCTCTGCACTGTTCTCAGATAAACATGGGTTGGAACAGTCTGAGGTCTAGCATCAGAACTTGCTCACACACCAGGCAGAAAATTAGGACTTACCAGATGGGATTTGTCACTCATTCATAATCTATGAACCAGCCTGTTCAGTGGTAAGAAAGAGCAGGCTTTATTTCCTTCAAGAGAAACTAGGTTTAGCTATCACTGGTAAACAACAGAAACATTCCTTTAATGGAGCAGTAGAGAATCAATGCAGGAAAGCACCAGAAGACAAAATAGGCAATATGGAGCTCAAAGTCATTGACAGAAAATAGAAACGTTACCATTAAGTCTTTTCTCCTGCCATCCCAAAGGATGCAAAAGTCGTGCACAATTTGAACCCTTTAAGTAATACAGTATTACAGCAATCTAAACATGCTTTCTGCTTTACATGTGGGTCTGTGACATATATACAGTGAAGCTCCATCTGTCCTTGGTGAATTTCCAAATGTGGCTCCATGCATTGCTGATGTTTTTCAAATGACACAGCACAGCACATGATGCTCAGCCTGGGGGCCAACAGAACGGGCGTGGCTGCACTGTTAGTGCACCTTAGGGTGTGTAAATAATGCTGTTTATTTAATGCTGTCATGTGCTAATCGCTATTATTAAAAAGAGGAAAATAATTATTCTTAATCTGTGCAATAAATTTCTTGTAAAATGTATTTTTATGCAGCATACTCTGAAAAATTAAATGTAGATTCCTGGGAGTGTATAACAGCTTAAATCAATGCAGTATATATGTGACAAATGTCCTTCCCTTTTGCTCTCTACAGAGCCAATAATTTCTTCATCAAGGTCCTGCTAGAAGTAAATAGAATACTTAGTTTCTTGTCTTGTCTGGGAATTATGTCTGTCTTCCAGGAACTAGTGGATAGTAAATATATCTTATCCTTTTATCACTCTAAGGAGCCAAAGAAAGTCAATCCTTTTCAGGAACTGTGCTATAAAAATGAGGCCTATTGTCTGCATAGTGGTGGGGGCATAGCTCTTAGCAATGGAATTTCCAGTTGAAGTTATATTTTTCTTAATAAACGAGTAAAACAGCAACTTAAGGGAGAAAAAAATTAACTGATCTTTCACAGTGTAAAGGCATAAAGAAAAAGAGAGGGAAAGAAAGAAATGCCATGTGAAACCAGCAGAACAATAAGCCATCTCTGCCTGTTCAACAGCTTTATATTTTATGCCAGACTTTTGCATTCAAAAATTATGAATCACACCCTTCACTGTCGCCTCCCCTCACGTGATGTGGTTTAAGATGTCTTCTTGCCAGGCATAGGCTAATGAAAAGAAATTCTCTATGTAACAATAAATAACACAATACAAAGCACTTGGAGAACAGTTTTTGCTGGCTTGCAGTTTTCATGGGAGTTTGAGAACTTATGCACTGGAACCAGTCATTTTTCTTTTGACATGGCAAGAAGAACAATTTTACTTTCCCAAGTTTTCTTTCAAAAGGTTTTAAAGCATATTGACTGTTTTTGGGAGTGTATTTTAATTTCAGAAGCCTAGAGATGTTTGCATTAGCACTTTAATAAGAGTGGAGCACTTTTTAACTAGTAAGGAGAACACTTGCCAGAGTGTTTTTATCTTTGGCTTTCTTACAATACCGATACAATCAGAAATGCAAAATATTGACATTGAAAATACTGACCCCTTGTAGTTTACTCTGTAGCTCCATTTTGTAATTGTCAGATAATATTTCCTAAAACTTTCTGCTGAAAAACTGAGTTCATAATTCTGATTCCAAAGGAAAGATGAGCAAGGTGCTTCTTTGATGCACAGAAAAATACTGTCAATTAGAAAAAAATTATTACTTTTCATCTTATAGTTAACTTTTATTCATTGTTTAATAACTCAAAAGTTAATGCTCACCTACCTTGCACTTGCAAGCAGATTCAATTTGTAGCATGGCAATTAGAATACAGTATTGTAGTATTCCTTGTAGTGTAGATTTCCTTTCAAAAGGTGTTTTTTACCAGAAAAAATCTACTCTTCCACTCATCAGCTGGAGAGCTGTCATGATTCTGAAAGGCATTTCCCACCTAGTAGTAGGATTGCATGGGAATCCACAGAGAGGAGAAGCAAAGGTATGGCCTAGCACATGGTGGTGTGCATCACAATTTCTGGGCTATAGTCCCAATTACAATTAATTCTTCCCCATGACTTCACACAAAGGGGGAAGAAGAACCTTGGGGAAGAGACAAGGTGACAGTCCTTGCAGAGCTTCTTGAGGACATCTCCTTCCCCTAGCCCTCCTTCTTTTTTGCCTCTGCTGGATCCTGGAGCATGTATGGTGCAGGTCTGACTCTGTGTCTCGGAGATGTCTAAGTTGAACTAATGCTGTAAGAAATTCCCCTCCTTACAGGCCCCCTTATTCCCTCATTATTCCCTGTAATAAGGGAATCCTGCACTACAAAAGAGCAGCAAGAATATAATATTCATCCTTTTAGTGATTCTGAAATGAAGAGCAAACTCTGCCCTCAGATCCTCTTGAATATCCTAGTTTGCCAGAGAGCTGGCCTGGAAATAGGCAATTTCACCTCCAAACGGTGAATAGAAGGGCAGATCCATAGTGTGGTAAAACACTGCAGTTTGGATTAATCTGTATTTTTTTATTACAAACATTACATAATCAAAAACATTTTGATAGGCAGCATTTAGAGTATGTTCTCTAAGCCCAGCCAAAGGTGATTATACTGCTTTTGTCAGCTCCTATAATAATCACAAAGGCAATTTAGGCTGGCACTATCCAGTAAAGGAATATATTTATGTCAGGAATAAGACAGGTTTCATGAGTGAGTAACCCAATGTGTGACATGGATTTAAATTAGCAATGCTCAGAGCACAAGTCTCTCTCCTACTAGTCCAAATAGGAAATTCATCCCCAGCTCACCCAGACTAAAACAATGCAAGACCCCATAACCATTGCAGCGTTTCTTTTACCTGGGACTTTGTTTTCTGTTACTTGTCTGCCTTGAGAAGTGTACTTAGGGGGAAAATCCTTAAAGTGGATGCTTGCTGAGGGAAAATATTACAGAAGCTTTCTTGTGAGGAGCAACTGAAGGAAAAAATCTCACAGAAATCAAAGCTGGAGGGAAAAGCAAAACCATTATAGGTTCATGGCTGGAAGCTATGATCTTAGAAGTCTTCTTACAACCTTAATGATTTATGATTATGGGGAGAAATAATTAAAACAAGATGAGTGAAAAATGGTAGACAACAAGGGAGGATAACAAAGAAACACAGGAAAAGAAAAGATACATTAAAATGGAAAAGTAGTGAAATGAGGAATGAGAAAAAAATCATAATTTATTAACAACAAAAAAACAGTTTCAAGTGGACTCAGTTTCAGAAAACAGTCTCTGGGTGGTTGCACTCTGCTTTTTTACAAGGCTGTGGGAATTAAGAAATATTTGCGTTTCATTCACTCTCAAAAGATTTATTGTCTTCAGTCAGTATAATATTGCATTTGTATCACTAAATCACAGAAAGTTTCTCAGGGTTTTTCATTTAGGTCTCCTAATTGATTTACACCGGAGAAGGAGAATTAGACTTCCTTCTTTTGTGTCTCAAGGTAAAATACCCCCTTTTCTTTCTTTATTTATTCATTTGCTGACATAAAAATTCTCAAATTAAGCAAAGGGCGTGAGAGTACTTACGTGCTGTTGTGTTAATTTAGACCAGGATATTACTCTCAGTACTGAGACTTGCTTGCAACTGCAACATAGTGCAAATGGAGTAACCACATCAGCAATTTCACTAACCAAATTGTATAGCATTTTATGTTTTTGAAATATTTTTCAGAATAATGGAAAATCTAGGAAATTCTTGCTGAGAAACCATTTTTCACTAACAAAAAAAGAGTTCCATCAGCTCTAGGTTGGTTTTCTTTTAAAGACAGAGTAGGCTGCAAGCTTAACAGGTAATAATTTTTTGCCAGCTTGTTCTCATATTTTAAATAAATAAATGAAGTTACAGGATGCACATAAAATAAATTATTTACAAGGAAGACCAAGAATGTTACCCACAAAATCACCTGAAAGGTTTATAAACCAAAATAGGTGCTTCAAATTAAGTGTAAGCTTTGCTAAATAGGGAAACAGGGAAAGGATATAATAAGGATATGAAATGGCTTTTCTGTGAGTTCATGGTAGTTTTTTTCACTTTCTATGTCAGTTCTTTAGAAAAAAACAACCATACTGTATCATAAAATCCTTTCTGTAAAAGCAGCGTATTTACACTAGATGGTGCTACTTGGACAGGATTTTAAGCTTCTCAGTGTCTTGCTTTGGAAATCCCTTTTTCAACATTTGGAAAAAATACACATCTAAAATAAGAAACAGATGTTTCTTATGGGACAAATTCTACTGAAATTAAAATAAACATAACTGAAATGATATTTTCCACACATATACCCAAGAGGGACACTGGTCCCTTATGCCATCTCAGCTTCAGTACAAACAACATATATACTTACACTGAGGATGTGTTAGAGATGAGTAAATATCCTTAATATTTCAATCTGCTTTTGCTTAACAAACTGCCATGACACAGAAAATAGACTAAATAATGGAATATAAAAATATTCCTCATGGCTCTTCTTTCTCTTCTCATTACTGAGAAGGACAGAAGCATCTAAAGCAGTAAAACCTAAATTAGCAGTCTATAGTGGAAACACAGTGTTACTGAATGCCTGGGTGTCATGTGACAAAGGGTTGCCTCACCTTACAATAAAGCATGAAAGAAGGCAAAGGAAATGGAAATGACCAAGAGGTTATTTTAAATAATTCTTCCTTCATTCTTCCCATGTTGATGAGAATTGTGAGAATTCTGAGCATGTCTCTGCATCTCCAGGGCCTTTGGCTGCCTCCAGACAGAGCTGACATGGAGATATAGTGCAGATCTTGGGCCATGAAGACATCCCCTGCTCCCTAACAGCTGTTTGCAAGCAGGTTGGTATGGGCAGCTTGTCTTCTTGTATGTCTAATCCAAAAGTCTCTTTTGAACTTGGCAGGTCTGTAAAGACAGACAAGGTAAGACAGCGTTTGCCCTGCACTGTCCCCGTCTCAGAGATGCTGCAGCTCCAACTCCAGGACTCTACTAACACTATGATGAAGAGGTAGCCAGGGAGTCTCCAAAAACAGCCAGGAGGGGGAGGCGAATCAAGTCTGAAAATACCTCTGCTTTGGTTTACACTTTTCCCCCAACACCACTGAACACTATTTCTGTTGTTTGAATTTGTCACTGATACCACTTGGAAGGTGCTATTCCTCATGGAGTAAATAAAATGGCCTCAGCTGCTTTATAGCCCCATTTAACCTCACAAACTATGTGGGAATCTGCAAAGTAAAGCTCAGTAGCAGTGCCAGGCACGTACTTGGAAACTGGAAAAAGAGAGTGAGTTTATACCTTGGGTTCTGCCCCTCACTGAGTCAGTGTTTCTCCTTGAAAACAGGGTTTACTAGAAGACCACCTTCTCCAGGCCAGGAAAAGTCCCTTCTGCTCTACAGATCCTACCCTAAGTGTGAGAATCTGGATGCACCATGAAATGAAATGATTTGATGAAGAAGTACATCATCACTCTTTCCACAGCTGTTGGGTCATTGCCCACTAATGTTAGCTGTGAAGGGTCCCCTGCTCCCAGCACTAGGAGCTCCTGCTGCAGGAGACTGCTGGGCCCAGCATGTAGGTGAGAGGTGCCTCCAAAACTCCATGTACTCACACTTAGTACTGCACGAGTAGTAAGTTTGTTTCTTGTAAAAATCTGCAAATTAGGTGTTTTGTGGTTTCCGGATATCCCCTTCTTGTTTTATAAGTCTGTTGTATAGCTTGCAGTAGCAAAAAGTAGGGAATCAGATAAACAAGGTGGAACAGGAAAAGATAAATGAACAGCAATAGATAGAGGAATATCATGTTTTTTTCAGGTTGGTTAAGAAATAACTGAACTGCTTACCTGATAAACCAAAAAGGATGATGCATTACTAGGAAAACTTTGCTTTTCAACCGAAATTATCCCATCACCACAAAAGAGTTGACTAACTTCAAGAGGCACAAAGTACAAATGTTTAATAGATTGTCATTTTTGGTGGGCTGTGGTTTAACCCCAGCCAGTAGCCAAGACCCAGGCAGCTGGTCACTCACTCCCCCACCAGTGGGACCAGGGAGAGAATGGGAAATGTAAAGGCTTGAAAAACTTGTAGGTTGAGATAAAGTCAGATTGATAGAAAAAGCAAAAGCTTCACACAAGCAAAGCAAAACAAGGGATTAATTCAATGGTTTCCATGGGCAGGCAGTGTTCAGCCATCTCGAAGAGAGCAGGGCCCCATCACACACAGCAGTGACTTGGAAAGACAAACACCATCACTCCAAATATCTCCCTCTTTCTCCTTCTTGCCTCCAGTTTATACACTGATCATGATGTCAGATGGTCTGGAATGTCCCTCTGGTCAGTTTGGGTTACCTGTCCTGGCTATGTCTCTTCCCAGTCTCCCATGCACCCCAAAATTCCTGGCCAGCATGGCAGTAGGAAAAGCAGAAAAGATCTCATCTCTGTGTGAGCCTGGATCAGCAATAACAAAACCTTCCTGTATTATCAACCATGTGTTCAGCACAAATCCAAAACACAGCCCCACACCAGCCACTGCGAATAAAATTAACTCTACCCCAGCCAAAACCAGCATGGGGCATATTGTCTTGTGCTGCCTGACCTGGTATTTGTGTTGCCACAGCAAGGTACCTGTGATTCATCTGCTGGTGTTTGCAGTTCAGCAGGCAGCTTGTGCTCTGGCTGCTTGCCAGCCCTGCCTGCCAGTCCTGCCTTCCACTGCCAAAGGCAACACCCTGCCTTTCTGAGAAGGACCCCTGTGGTGACAAGGCATTGCTGCAGAAGTGGACAGAGGGTTAGAGGAGGAAAGGTCAAGAGGGGTGAGTTGGTCCATCAGTCCATACTGAAGGAGGTGCATGCTTTACTGTGACTATTATATTTTTATAACCCACTTCTCTGCCATAGGAAAGCAGCCTCTTTTTCATTAGTAAGTATAAGTGCATTTGTGAGTGTACAATAGAAATCTTACACTTCTTTCCTCATGTGATAGCAGACAACAGTCAGATGCACTCATAGGTTCAGAGCACAAGGATCTTACATTGCTTTCATTTCTCTCTACCTTACTGCAAGCTTTGCTTGTGTTTTGTTTGCCCTTGTTGCATTTGGTGTATGGTTATGAGCCTCCTTAGCATAAAGAGTGAACAAATTCAGTGGATAAATCAATCTGAATACTGGAGCTGTATCAAGCTGTGCATCTTAAAATAGCAGTTCCATTGAATAAATC
Source organism: Cyanistes caeruleus (assembly GCF_971803275.1). Lineage (NCBI taxonomy): Eukaryota > Metazoa > Chordata > Aves > Passeriformes > Paridae > Cyanistes > Cyanistes caeruleus. The sequence continues at coordinate 105,742,813 of NC_141701.1, forward strand.
TATGAGTTAGCAGCTCCCACTAGCATGTGCTGCATTTGCTGTGTACCAGGAGTGTAGGACCCAGCTGGAATCAGAAGGCAATGTCAGACATTTCTGAAGGAGCTTCTAGAAAGAATATGTCTGGAAGGATGGTCAGTTGGAGTCACTTGGCCAGTGAAATTGTTTGGTCAGGAATTACCCAGCCAGCTAAGAATTATAAGGAGGGAGGGAAGGCTGACCTTGCCATTCTGAAGGGCCTGAAGCTGTGCCAAATTGTTCAGAATTAGTTAAGGACTCTCGTTGTCAGCTTTCATAGGTCATCAGTGATTTTTTGTTGTCATAGAGAAGTGGTGGAAAGATGGTGTGAATATGAGGGAGGAACCAAATAAAACTGATGTTAAAACAAGTGTGTGTAGATATATATATATATATATATATATATATATATACTTACACATATTTAAAATCCAAATGCACATATACTCATATATATATTTATATATGCATATATATATATGTGCATTTATATATGCATGTATGTGTTGAAATTTTATAGTGTTAGCTTTTGACAGATACAGAGATCAATAAAATGTGTAACTGCTCTTCCAGACCGTACACATTGCAGAGCTTATTGATGCTAATATTCCTATAAAGATACTCCTCTGTGTGAAAAACATTACAGTATTTTTGACCAAGTGACAATGACATTATCTCTCAAGGCATGACCAGATAAATCTGAAAGCATCTCTGGAAGTAATGTTATGTTAAAGCTGAAATACAAGATGAATGCCACCTTTAATTCTGTCTCCTAACAATGGGTATAGATCCATTTGGACTGTGGAATTGTGTAATTTAAGCTGTATTCCACAGTGTGGCTCATCTAAACATCACAATTGGTCCCTATGTTCCCCCATCTTGCTACAATGTGATCAGTACCAGCTGCACTGATAGCCTCCAGGATTTTTTTCAAGACAGAGTAGCTTATCTTTTTCCCCACTGTCTTTACAGAAAGACTTGCAAGCTAAGATATCTTTAAAGGTCAGAACTGCTAGAGGTACACTATATGTATATATTTTTATTTATATATATATGTGTGTGTGTGTAGCATTTTTGTCATGAGATACTCAGTAATGTTTTTCTCAACTGACCTTTCCATGTTATGCTTTTAATCGACAAATGTGACAAAGCTTGCTCAGAGATGAAGCAGAAAGCAGGGACAGGTGGCCTTTTAGCATCACTCCTCTGTGCCTTCTGCTGCTATTGCTTTTGGCACGGTCTTGCTACAGCCAGGAGCTAGTATGACCTAAAAAAACCTTCATGCTGTCCTGCAAAGGAAAAGTCTAGAGGGGAAAGAGAAAAATAACAAAGTGGAGGCAGCAGATTCAGGGGTGACTGACTGCCCAAGCACTCAGGGAAAAAAGGACTCATGGACACCAGAGAGAAGCAGGCAAGAGATGAGAGAGATGGAGAGAAAGCATCCACTGGATGGAGCGAGGAGGTAGACGTGCAATATACACAAAAATAGCTGGATAATTACTGATTTCATTGGTATGGTGTCCAAGAATAAACAAAAGAGTATCTCTAGAAGGAGAATTAGGGTCTATGCAGCAAAACCACCAGGAAGTTACGGTAAAATGGTACATTGACTTTATATTTTAGAAATTGTCTATCATTTCTTCATCAGCTGTGCTAATTATTTGCAGTATTTGAATCGATTCACTGTTTTTTGGTGGTTTTTTTCCTGTAATTGCCATGTATCACAAGCAAACTCTACCCCATTAGGGATAGCTTTTTCTCTCTAAATTTAAAAGTGTTTATTCAGTTCCTGCAATTTGAGATTTGGAGACAAGCCTGCAAGCTCCAGATGCTACATTGTTAGCGAAATAGTTTAGAGGGTATTTTAGGTTAAACTTGGGCATGTTGACAGAGTATATATCTCTTCAAATCTTCAAAGAATTTAAGTTAAAAGGAACATCAAATTTGTCAGCTAGGTAGAAGCGTGCTTTAGCGCTGGCTCCTCATTAGCCAACTGAGAAAAATGACACCTCGGTCTTTTCATAGCTGGTATTAAGAGTACCTGGGTTTGATTACATGTGAGGCAGTAGAAAATAAAATTGAAATATTTGCTTTAAACCCTTATTTTTGTTAATTATTACCTGTGAAGACTGACATGAAAGCAGGCAGAGCTATCTGAGCAGTGTTTACTCGGTCTTGTGATTGCATGCTTACAAGTATGCATGTCTGTCAAAGAAGGATTCATGAAACTCAGTAAAACTTTTCCAGGTAGGACACAGAAAGGGATTCTCTGAAGTATCAACAACCTGTGGTCTGTAGAATTTCCTCCACTGCTACCTGATGATACAGCCAGGTCTTATTGGACAGTGCTATGGAGGGAATCTCTGTGTAGAGCACATTGCAGATATGGATTTATTGATGGGAGGGAACATGGCAGATATTTAAGATACTCAAATAAAGAGCCACACAACTTCCCAGCTCTCCTCTCCCTGGGAGATCGCTACACTGACACAATCTATGTTAAGCACTATTGTGCTGGTAAATCACTTTCAATTAAATTGCTCTCTCCAATACATGTTGACCACTTAAGAAAAGTAAGTGCATTATTAACACAGTAAAATGTATCGATGTGTAATCTGACTTCAGTAGTCCCCTTAAGTCTGCATGAAGAGTACAGAATCTTCCTACGCCATGCCTACATTAATGGGTTACACAACCGTGATTGCTAAGATAAAATAACTTGTTCCTATTTGATGTTCAGTTTTAAAATGTGCGGATTGTATTTCAAGGAGTGAAAGGTTTCACAAGCAAAGAAACAGATTGCACAACAAGTAAGGCGACAGGAGGGTGTAATATAAAGTCTGTCTTCTACTTTAAATTCTATTTACTATTTATCGATGTATGATAACCATCAGCTACGGCCCTAAACCGTTGTCTGATGCAATTCCTTCCCCATTCTTTTTACCTGAGGCATCCCCGAGCATGAGATCCGTCTCCCAGGGTGGCACATATCCTGCTAAGCACCCTTGTCCCATGCAGTCCTTCCTCTGCCTGCCACAGATCCAGCAGATAATTACCAATCACACCAACTATTACAAATTGCAACGATGATGGTAGCTGATGATTATCAGAGGACTGCAACGCTGGACTCTGCGTGAGTTATGCTCGCTAGACTCCTGCAAAAGATGACACTAAACCCTCGCCTATTCTGCTGCCTCTGGGGCCGGCGGTGGCAGTGCCGGTGGGATACAGCGGGCTGGTGTTCTCGAGTGGCGTCGGCGGAGTGGCGCCGGGAACACCGGGACACCGTCCGCTGCACTACAGATCCCAGAGTGCAGCGCGCCCGCGCCCCGCCCCCGCCCGGGCCGCGCGGAGCCTGCCGGGACTTGTAGTCTGCAGAGGCGGGCGGGCGGGGGCTCTTGCCGGCGCGGCTCCCGCCTGCCGGCCCGGGGCCAGCCGCGCTCCCCGGATCCGCCGAGCCGGCGAGGCGGGCACATCCCGCGGCGCCGGGCGCTGCCTCCCTCAGGGCTCCCCGCCCAGCAGCCGGCGGGGCAGAGCACCATGCTGGAGTCCATCTGTGTCACCGGTGAGTAGCGGGAGCGGGGGCGGCGCGGTCCCCGCCGCGCCCGGGGCAGCCGGCGGGCCGCCAGCTCTTCCCTGGCGAGCGGGGAAGCGGCGCCGCGGGTGTCCGTGGGGTGTCACCTGGAGCCTGGGGACGGGGGAAGGGGCTCCACACCTGCCTGGCTCCAGGAGCAGGAGCCCCCCGGTGAATAGGGAGTGAGTGTGTCACCTGCGGGCCCTGCCCCGGGACGCGGGGAGTGCGGAGGTGACAGCGCTCCGCTGGAGCCAGGGACAGACCATGCAAGGAGGAACGCAAATAGAACTATTGCTGATTGTACCTGGGGTCTTACACGCTTTGGCTCTACCCTTTGCTGTGTTCTCAGAGAAGTTAACAAATCCTTATGGTCTGCGTGTGTAAAAACACATATTGTGACTATATAAGGATAATGTAGCCAGGTACGTGGTGCCACACAGAACTGCTGTCTTCTGTGCTTTGTACATGGGGAACGCAGGAAAACCTACAATACAGTTGCTGCTTGAAAACAGATGTTTTCCTTGTTTAAATTAGACATCCTTTCATATGTCATTACTTCAGCTGCTCAAGCCAATGTTACTTTTCCATGGGGAAATCCATCTACAAGAAATCTGCTGGAGGTGTCTTAGTGTGCCCTCATTCAATACCCTTGCAATCGTAACTAAGATCTCTTACAGCTACTCTTTCTCTGCATAATTGATATGCTGTTCCATCTGTGCATGGATATGACTAGAGTGTTACTTCTGATAATGGGAACAGAAATAAAGTTCATGGGATCGATCAGAGCACCCCTGGAGATGTGCAGTGGCCACTGCAATCTTAAAGGATGAGATTTTTGAAAAATAGTTATTTTGAGTCCATATCCCTCCATCAAATATTCCTTACTGCACCTGTGCTGCAGAAGAACAAGCCAAAGACCTGCTTGGATGAGAGTGTCATCCTGTGCAGGTCTGCCTATAAATCAATGTTCTGTGATTATATCCTGAGTTTATTACATCACTGGGAGTTTGTTGCTTGATTTCATTAGAGCCAAGTCTTCACTTTTATTGATTATTACTGTGCCCATGTAATTTAATTTGAAGGGCCCAAATTTGGAGTCAGTTACATAATACTGTATTTCAATATAGAAGTAAATATGCAGGAAACTGCTTGCAAGTCAGTCCATAGCATTTTTTATTTATATATATTTTTTTTTTTTTTTTTTTTTTTATGGTAGGAAGATTACATCTCAAATAGCACTGTCATTTTAAAGAAGAAAATCCAAACTGCCAATCAGCTCTAAAAATGCAGAGTTACAAATACTGGCAGCTAATGAATCAGATATACAAGTTGGCTGATAGCTGAAACCTGCCTTTGGTTTTGAAGCTCAGAATTAAAAGCTGGATGACAGATAACACCTTTACAGGAGAAAAGTAAATAATAGATGGATATTTTGGATATTTTTTTGGGAAAAAAAGAGGCTTAGGTTAAAAGTTCCTAAGATCATACAGGCTCCAGGTAATAACTATGATGCTTGTGAAAATAAAAAGTAACTCAATGTCAGTGTTTTTTCAGAAACTCATTGCCTAATTCTGCTGTTAAACCACATTCAGTCATTGTAGACAGATCTTTCAGTGCATTCTAGTTCAAGTTTCCTGACAGCTTCTGGTCAAAACTGGAGGGTTTTTAAACTTTAAAGATGTTTCCAGTGGTGAGGAAATAGCATATAGGATTGTGGTGAGATTCTGTTACGCCACAAATGCAAGCCTGTAGTGTTTGAGAGGAAATAGAGCATTACAGGTTCATATACAACACTTTATGATGCCTGGTTTTTTTCAGAATATTCTCTCTGTAGCCCTCTGCACACACAAACTGATATATATACATTCTAGAGCCCATAAACTACAGGGTGGTGTGAATCTATTAAAATTGTCAAAATATTTGAGAAAAAGATTTGCAATGTAATTGTACCTTTGCACAGTGGAAGAATCTTACTTGTCACATCAGTGTAGTTCCTTCGCATCTCACAGTTTCAAACTTAACTATTGCTTGTAGACAGATCACATACATTATTTGCATTCCTATAAATTTGAAAATTCAAGTCAGCCTTGAAATGATTATTGATTTTGAGCAAAAAGAAACTCAGCCATATTCTAACATGGTAATGGTAATCTGAAAAACAAAAGTAGTGGCTCAGACCATTACATTGCTAGGATAGGAGGAAATGCTCCATGAACATGTTTGCTAAGCACCTTAGTCACACTTGCAGTTTGGACAGGATTTGTTCATGGTGCATATATAACCTGAGTGACAGCTGCTCGAAAACTGCAGGAGCTCTCTGCTATTTTAGAGCAAGGCTAGCCAGACAGAGATATCCGTGCCCACAAATACCTGTCGTTAACCTTGTTCCACCTATGGAACAAGTATTTAAGAAGCTGCTTGGATAGTAGCTGTTCTGTAGCCTAGAAGAAGGTATTATTATTTATACAGCACTCTCCAAAGGTCAGAAAAATGCTTACACTGGGGTTTTACCGCACATATTAACTTCTTAGCTCAATTCATCAGTTTCTAAAGGACAGAGACCAATAATATAACATAGCTTCTGAATATAACATAAAATCTAACATTTTTTTCTAGCAAATAACCTCTGATAAGATTAGGCAGTGTCTGCAGTGATGCAAAGTTCAAAGCTAGCGACCGGGATGCAATTTATACATGGAAAGTTTTTCATTAGTGTAGAATCGTGGTGAAATTTGTTGTTCCCATGTATTCTCTGTTAGCACTCATGGGCTCCATCCCTTTTCCAGTACTGCTGCAAGGCTGGAATAGCTACCTTGTATATAAATGAAAGTTACAGATAAAACTCTTTTTGCAAAATCAAGCCTGTGGTATTTTGAGTTGTTCTGTGTGACACATAGTAAACTTGTGTCTGCAGGGTGGAGTAAGTCCAGTACTGCCAGTTCCAACTGATGTCTTGGCAATGATGGGATTTTGGCTAGGGCACAACCTGCTGTCTTGTGAGATTCTTTAGACTCACAGGGGTATCCCAGCTTATGGGACAGCAAACATTGAACACCAAGGTGCTAAAGAGGGGTGGAGCTCTACTCTGACCCAAGACAGACCAGGTTGCCATTAACAGGAGGGTTTTCTGTTCTTTGTACCCTAATTATGACAAAATGGGGACAGGCAGCCCTTCTGTCCCCTCCTTGCTTATCACTTGCACTCCGAATGTGGCAGATTGTTGCATGTAATATTTCACCTATGTCTATAGGGCCATGTTTTTATTAATGTGTGGTTGCAGAAAGGAACAAGATATAAATAAATGGAAACAAACATGATGAAAAATCTTTTAGGAAGAGACTATATTAGTTTTGCTATGGGGTGGTGTTTTTTTGGTTTTTTTTTTAATTGCTGAAGGACTTGTGGCTTTGTTACTGTCAAAAGTTTGGAAGTGAGAACAATGAAAAGAATCCTTGTACATAAATTACACGACGGAGGTTCTCAAAGGTAACTGGAGCCCCGAGCATATGTTCTTTGACAGTTTTCTACTTCAAAAACAGAAATAAGTCAGGAAATTCAGACTTGTACTTCTCAGAACAAATGTAGCACATGCAGATGAAATACAAAAGATAATACCTATGGGATCTGTAGAATGATATCTGTATCTGGGTATGCAGGGTAACATCACACCATAGCATGGTGGTTTTCAATTTGCCTTTTTCATATCTTTTAGAAGTAATCTCCAGTCATCCATCCAATGGTATCCAGAATTTAAAAGCTGGAAATCACTGCTAAGCAATCCATGCAATTAATCTGGGTTGATAATCCGTTCCGACCAGCTACTTTATAGCAGCACAGTATCTCAGTACTTTTTGAAATACTGAAGCAGGTTTTCAGGAGGCAGGCTGTGCAATGAATTTGTTTGATATTCAGAATACTAGACCTCTTTTTCAATCATCAGGCGTTGCTACTCATTGGAAAGTCTTGAATATAGAAAGAAAAGTTTCCTAGAAGACCATATTCTTAGTTTGGTTGATGCTGCCTGATTTACAAATGAGTTTAAAATATGTTACAGCTTAAACAAATGTACTAGAGAAAGAATTTTAAATTTGGTGCTTTGCAACATGATTTTGACATAGTCTCAAATGTTAATTCCTAACTTATTTGGTAAGGATGTTCAGAAGACCTATACAAAATTTTAGAACAGCAGTTAGATGCTTTCTGTGAAAACTGCTTTGTTGTCTATTATAATATTTCAAATATGTTGGATTACCTGTTGATTCTAGGTTTCCAGCACAAACATGCATGGAACAGTATCCTTTAGTCAGAATAAAATTAAGGACAGCTACACTTAGTTTGGCAGCTGAAAAATCACTTTGCTACGAGATTGCGCTTATAAAGTAACTACAGATTGGGAGCAACTATTTTTGATAGCAGCCATGTGCATGTGAAACCTGCCAGTGCATGTTCAGCACTCAACCACCATTTGTGACACTTCCAGGAGAATTTTGGTTTACGGCATTCAGCGATTGTCTACATGTAAAAGCATTTATTACTGCCCAACTGTACCTCTTAGCTGTAACAGCTTGCTGTCATGAGTTTTTGGTATTAGATTGACACAGGCATTGGGGGAGGGAGGGAATGGGTGGTTTAAGGTCATTTTGAGCTGTTTCCTTGAATTAAATTTCTGGGGTTTTTTTCTGTTTATCACTTCTTAGATACATGTGTGATATTAGTTCAAATTGTTCCATTACAGCAGCAATTAAAGCCTCCTAAATTCTTTGTGGTTTTTAACAGCTGGTTAGTAGAGAAGGTGAAATGTTAATGCCTCTAGTTGTATGTTATTTCTTTGTCTTATTTTAAGAAGTAGCTGTGTAATTTCCAGCTCCAATTTTCTCTACCTAGGCAAAGTCACATGCTTAGAAATTTACTACGTGTTCAGACATTCTGGAAACCTTAGTTTTCACTTACCCTACTTAAAAGTAACTATTCTCATACAGGAATAGTTGATACAGGTCTAAAGTCAATCTCAAATATTTGCCTAGGAATATGAGAGTGGTTATCCTATTCTGGTGTCCAAAAAATGCATCTCTGTTATGTATTTAGTTTGATGTTGTACTCCTAGTGATGGGGAGCTGTGGCTTCTCACCGTGACAGCTCATGGGAAAGCAAGATAAGCCATGCAGGCAGGTTGTCACATATGTGATGGGAATGATCTGACAGAATTTGAACAGGAATGCCAAAGAGCACATTCCTGTGCCAAGCATAGAAAGGGAATTCACAAACTTAACCTGGAAGAAAACCGAGTTTGCGTAGGATACACATGCTTTAGTGAATGGTTGCTTTAATGAAAGGAAAATCTAATGCTTCTACCTCTCTTCTTTCCAGTGGAGAAAACACCCAGGCTGTAGATCACCCATCATATGTTCATGCAAATAGGACCTCTGGGCTTTAGTTTTTTAGGATAGGATGTTCATGAGAACTGAGGAACACGGGTTGATATGGAACTGACAGAAGTCCAACAGCATGAAATATGTTGTCATGGTGTTTATGTTGGGAGCAAAACCGATTTTTACTGTGAAAATAAAGCTGAAATTAAGCCACTCTTGATTTTTTTTCCACCGTGGAGGCATTTAATGATCTCTTGCTACTGTTATATTCAGAGTATAATTACTGTATGTAAAGTAATTACAGCTCAGCTACGTATAACTGTGCAATGAAGCTCAAATCCCTATTGTGGCTTTAATCATGCTTCAGCCATATCTCCTCTTCTGTGAATCCTTTTATTTTCAGCACAGAAGTAAGAAACATTTCTCTGTGGCACAGTTTATCTGTACCTGTAGTTTCAGCTCACCTGATGTTCTAGGAGGAGCTGGTTGTCAAGGGGAGGGGATGGTTAGAACCAGTGAAGCGAGGTCACTGTTCTCCAACAAGCCAGCACAAATGTTAAATTCAGTTTTAATCCTCAGTGACTTTTCTGTGCAGCTGCTCTGCACCAGGGACCAGTCTCCCCTGAAGGCTATGCCAGGGGTCAGAGCAAGAAAGGAGGGTTCACTCATTAAAGAAATTTTATTTGCTTCTTGCATTTAGTTTGGTTTACAGTGTTTCTTTTCAAGTGTTTTTTTTGTTTTGTTGTTTTTTTTTTAAAGCCAGCTGTTACTGTAGGACAACTTTGATTAGATGAAATACCCACTATTGTCTTAAGGCTTTTCAGGAGTGTAACTAGCTGATCTCTCTCACCTCTTACAGTATAGCTTATTGACTGCATTAAGACTGAACATGTGAAACTCAAGTCTTTTAAATGTATATTACTATCCACATGCTGTTGTAAATTGTTCACAGGGGCTGGCCCTTTCCAGTGTTTTCACCCTTTTCTGAGAGTAAATTCCTCGAATCAGATTTTGCAGACGAGATCACACCAGGCTGCTTGTATGGCAGCACAGATCCCTGTGGGACTTCACAGTAAGCACTGCTCACATGCTCCTATACAGCTTCCTATTTTTTAAATTATTCTTTATCCTTACAGAAAAGCTTTCTTGCATGATAAAGATCAATCCGCTCAAAACTATGCATTTGTTACTGTAGCAGTAAATGTTCGTGAAGTCCTGCAGTCTTTTTTTAAACAACTAAATTCTTAGCTGCCAGCAGTATAGTTGTGCATGGAGATGCAAGCATAAAATACTTGTTTAGCTGGATCTTATAAATCCCAGTCTAATTGTTCAAAAGTGACATACACACTGAGTTCTCCCCTACGCCTAGAAGTCAGGATTAATGTGATGTGACTGCAGTTAAGACATTTATGTTTCCTTTGTATTGCAGTTTTGAGTCCTGAAGATTAGCATCACTGTGTGAAAATCAAGTTTGTCCTCATCTTCTAATTTTTTTCCCCCCCTAAATGCAGAAAAACTTCACTGGCCTAAGACAGAGCTTTCTAGGAAATCAGTCCTGAGCCTGGAAATACATAAGCTGAACATTAATAATGAAAACAGCCTCCAGCATCCACCTTCTGGGATCCTTAAGGACATTTTCACAACCGGAACCAGCAGCTACAACGTGCTATTGCAGAGCAAGGAGGAGAAGAAGCACCACGCTCAGAAGCAGTCCGCCGCCCACCTTCACAAGAAGCGCAGGAGGAGCCCCAAGCGCTCGCCGGGCTCCCGGGGCAGCGAGCACCGCCGGGCCAAGGCTCCGCCGCCGGGCGGGCGCTGCTGCGGCCACCGCCCGCCGCCGCTCCCGGGCCCCGCCGGCGCCCCGCCCGCCGCCAGGCACAGAAAACACCCCAACCTCGCCAGGCCAAAGCAACCACAGGCCTCCAAAAGCCACGCCAAGGAAGGCGACGCCGCCGGCCAAAAGCTCTGCCTGCTGACTGCCATCAAGCCGTCCAATGTGGAGAAGGAGAAGGTGAAGTTTTTCGGCTCGGATTTCACGTACAATCCTCAGTTTGAGTATGAAAACCCTGCTCTGCCCAATGTGTTAGCTAAGCACAGCCACGCGTCTGACAGATTTCTCAAGCAGGTATTGTTACTCTTATTCCCCTCCGTTTCCAATTATTCTTCCTACACTTACGTGGCGTTTGGCTTTGTTTGTAGCAAGTAATTTCTCCTTATTCTCCCCTGCTGTTTCTCAAAGATGAGAATGCGCTGGTAGAACTGAAATAAAATCTTTTTTTTATTATTATTATTAAAAAAAATTAAAACCTTTCTAAAATTTAGAGGACTTTAAAGGATAAAGGCACAGTTCATTCTAAATGGTTTTATATGAAACATTATTTAAAGCAAGGAAGTATTTTAGGCAATGAAGGAAAAATACAGTGCCTAAACAGGCAGAGGAATAAGGCAGCATAGAAATCCTGCCAATCCTCTTGGTGACACACGGACTGGGAGGGGATAGCAATTATTTGAGGTCATCATTATTGGATAAGCACGTTGATGTTCCTAGTTTTAATCAACTTTGAAAGGGTATTCGAATATACATTAGACTCAATCAAGCAGCAGCCAAATTCCATTAGAGAGAGAGGTAAATTTTAAAAGGACAATTTTGGTTTTTCAAAACATGCAGCCACACTGGTAACAGCTACAGATGTACCCATTCTGTATAACTGCCTTGGCTTCCCACCTGAGGCACAAAAAACCCTGAACAACAAATGCCTTGCTTTCAACTTTGACCTAAGTGACAAAACCCAGTGCTTATCTGTACAGTAGCAGAAGCACTTCTGCTATTTTTAAATGGTTTAGGAGCTTTTTTTATTTAAAAATAATTTAGATCTTATTTAAGTCTGACAAGCTTTTCTGGTCAGAGACTCTTATGTTTTCAAGTGATACTTTAACTTGGGAAGACATCCTGCCATTCCATGAATTTCACATCTTTGTGATATGAATATTTCATTTAAAACTAGAATTCCTGGTGGAAAAGATATGTGAATTAAAAGGACTAGGGATCATAAGAACTGATCCCTGACTTGTAACAGACTGATTTGTTTTTCTTTTTCTAAATCCAAGAACGCACAAAAGTGTTATCACCCATTACGCCATTGTATTGATAGTTTCCATTTTCACATTGGAAATACCTGTGTATTTTAACAACTCAGTTTCTGGGTTTTCATTAAAAAATTATTTTCTTTATGAGAAAAAGGAACAGCTGTTCTATTCTTAAAATCTACTTCCATACTTCCAAACAACAAACTAAATCATAATGACACAAAACTGCTCCTTGTCTAGAGCTTTTTAGTAGGTTTTCCTTTGAAATTTTTATTTTTCTGAGCAATATTAGCAACATAGAGGACAGCAAACCAACAACTACTGATTTGACAAACTGAATTTAGTATACAAATTATCCCTTTTTGTGTGGGCTAGCAGAGCCTTAAAAGTCCTTTCATGCATGATGAATTTCTGGATCAAGCCTGTCTTTGGTTTATACTTTTTGTAACAAAAAACCCTAGGGCTGAATACTGAATATTTTAATAATGAATGATTCCTCAATATTATTCTGATTTGTTACTGTACCTTTTTCCCTAACCATAAAAAGTATGAGAAAATACAGGTTCTGTAACAACTTTATAAAATGCAGTAAAGTGCTTAATATTCGAGGAAGTATGATACATCTGACAATTAACAAGGAAGATGTAAATTGTTTCACAAGACTTTGCTTGAGTCACTAGAAAAACATGAATGCAGAGTTCAGCTCCTAAAAATACCAAACAAAAATACCTTGCACTTAAAAATGCCCAAACCAGCAGCTTTAACACAGCTCCAAGCCCAGCAGGTGTCACTCTCTCTCCTTTATCTACAACTAACTTCAGAAATTTTCATCTCCACGCAAATTTGAATTTAATTTCATGCAAATTTACTATCCAGAAAAAGCTGCATTAATCAAAATTTTAATCAGCAAGTATTGTAGGAGTTCTTGCTTTTCCTCATTGCTATTTTTTTTTTTCCCCATGCAGATTTTACTTGTCAGAAGAAACTCGTAGGTATCTTACAGGAAGTTAAGTTCAGAAAGGATGACTTCAGTAGCAAAAAAAAAAGTACACACAGTATCAAGAGCTGGGTCTGCAGTAAAAACAAACTGTGCAAACCCCTTTTTGCTACAAGAAGGTTCAATTCAGTTTTTCAAAAACTGCAAAGTTTTGTTGCAGATTTTTTGACACATATTTGGCTTCCGTTTATTGCTCCAATTATTTTATAAAGCCTTGCTAACTCTGAACAGAGTTATTGCTATTTTTTTTTCTACAAAAGGTGCTCATGACAACTTACACTTGCTTGCTGTTTTATGAGTAAAAAGCTGTAAACTCTTACTGACTAAGCCCCCCATTTTTATAGGGGGCTTTTAGGATACTTTCTTAAAATGAGCTCAAAACCTGACATGTCAGAATTTTACGGAATTTTTCAGTCATGTAAAAAAAATATTTTTACCCACAGCTCTGCAAAAGAACATTAAAACAGATTGTGTTTTCTTATTGCCCTTTCTGCATTTGTGCATGTCTATAAAATTGGTTAATATAGCATTGCTGAAATATGTCTGGAAGACAAATCACACTCTGCCCCATTTATTTTTATTTTTTTTTGAAGGCAAAGAGCAGTGGAGATTTGCAAACCATTAACCTAGCAATGCTGCAGTAGGGAACACACAGGCTTGTGAGCTCCCACTTTACCCCATGCCTCTACTTAAATCAAAGCTTTTAAACCTTGGGCACAGCCCAACACTTTTTATTGATTGACTTTTCACAGACAGAAACAACATTTTTTAATTATTAATGCATTTGAAAAATGCCAGTTTTAGTGTCTTTCTTCTCATACTGTGTTCTGTTTGTTCCTCTTTTCCTACTTTATAATATTTTCTTCATAATAAGGTTTTTTTTCATGAGTGACACAATAGAGTGCCTTTAGGGAAGTAAAATGGAGAATAGAAAATAGCATGCAAATTTGCACTCTTCACATTGACTAACATATCTGAAGTTACAGAAGTTAATTCTCTTACCACTATGTTTCAAGGTCACTGCAGCAGCTCTGCTTTAAAAGTTTTCTGGCTCAAACTACTTATACCTCATGGTGAAGTTATCTTAGCACTCAAAGTGTTTGTTATTTTTGCTTAGATGCTAGGGGTGGCAATATTTGCTTAGAAATAATTGTTCCCAGTGTTTGCAGAGCAGATGAACTTAGCAGTTGCAATTTGCTCTACCAAAATCAGCAAGCTGCAATTTTGGCTAACCTGTTTCTTTGAATTGTACAAGAAAGAAAAAATTATATTTCTATATACATCAAAAAACAAAAAACCAAAACCCCCCAACCATCTTATCAAATGAGTGATCCCCCCACAAAAGAGTTATACATCCTCTTCTCTTGTACTCATAAGAATATAGCAGTTTTGAGTTCATAAATAAACCAGTTATACCACATTGCAAGTGTTTGTGTGACATTTTTAAGGTGATAATAAAAGCAGTCTACAGTTAGCAAATTTATCAGATGTTGGGAAAAATTTAGGTGGAGCTGGAAGGCTAAACAACATGGCATTAAATTCTGAGTAATCCTTTGCTATGTCCAAGTGATGTCACAGTTTAGGCATGTAGGAGATTCAAGAGCATGACACTGTCTGTAGAAAGCACTTAATTGTAAAACACTTCATTCTCCTCTAGTAACAAATTCCCTTGCTAACTCAGATTTATAGATTAGGTGTCCTAATACATAACACAAAGCACATCAGGCCATCCAAGTGGCACAGGTTCTGACACAAACATCTCCCCCTAGAAGAGACTATTAGATCACTTCTGGTGATACCACAGTAGGAAGATAGCTTTACTTCTGAGCACAGTCTTACGCAAAAACCTAGTGAGTATTAGCTTCAAATGCTTTGCAAAGTAATTTAAAAGTTTTTAATTAAAAATATTTCTACCAGCTCTAAATTACTTTAATGTGAGCTTTATACCACTAAGAACAAGCATACAAAAAAAAAAAACAAGCTCCTATAAACACTGAATAAAACACAAAATACTACAGCCTGAATGGACTAGCCCCAAAAACCTACACTTACCTTCCTCTCTCCATTCCTTTTGACCCAGCCACCATTTTATGGCTGTTGATTAGACTAACAAGCTCAGCCTGGTACTGTTATCTAATGATGTGCCTTGGAAGCTATTTTCCCCCCAGCAGATAAGTTATACAGGAAGAAGAGCAATGGTCTTTGTCTACCTTATCTGTCTTATAAGTCTCAGCAGAGACTGCAGCCCCTTTGCATCAGAGCTGCTTCTGAATGTAGGATGAGCTGACTGAAATAGGGGGCTGACTCCTAGATCACTGAGCCCCTTCTCTGGCTTGCTTGTCTCACACTACTCATAAGAAATCTTAGCAGTACATATTTCTACAATAACCCTCGACCACTGAGCTGTGTTGGTGAACATGGGTGACTTGGGATTCACAGACCTACCTGGCTGTAAATAATTTGTTTTAAAAAGCCATCACCACCATAACCTAAATGAGTCAATTAAACAGCCTTGCCTTGCTCGTTAGTGCTTCTGTGTCATTACTTTCTTGAGCATCAGTACAGTTGGCTGTGCAAGGGGGCTTGTCGTGGGGTTGCTAATTCTTTTGGCATTGTTTGGTAGTAATCAGAGGGATAAGCAGTCATTTTAAGTAATATTGAAAAGTACAGGAATTCTTACTCCTAACCAGTAACCTGGTATATCCACATAGTTATTTTCCTCCATTTTTTTAACTTGTTGCTGAACTTGTTTACAGTTTGGCCTTAGGAACTGCAGCAGTACCAGTGTTCTGCTGCCCCATAGGCTTGAAAATAAGCTCAAAGGTGGATGCTGCAGTAGGCAGCAGCTGGCATGCTGGTCTGGATTTTCCCCTTTCTGAGCATGTTCTTGCAACACCTGATTGAGTCATCTCACCTTGGAGGCAGGTGCAGAATCTCAGATTAAAGGCTTGGTGTTGTAGTCAGTGCCTGGAAACCAAACATTTCCCAAACCTTTTACCCTCAGGAACCACCCCCAATGGGAATGGTTGTGGGAAGAAGTGTCCAAACCAGGAACATCACTGGGGATGGGGCTCATCGCAGTGTCAGGGCCATCTGCCACTCCCCAGAGATTTGTGTGCAATGTGTCTGTGTGTGATGGCTCTCCTTGTTGTTTCTGTGCTTCAGAGCCACACCTGCCCGCTTGGAAAGAATTTTCGGGACTCTTTTCTGTTTCACTTGAAACAGAGTCAAGGGAGAAGGTGATAGGGGTGAGCACCCTTCTTAGTAATGTCTGAATATCTGTTCAGCAATGAGAAGGCTTAAGTTTAATGACTTTCTCAGTATGCAGGAGTTCAAACTTGCAGCACCTATCTGGTTGTGAATGGAATGTCAGGGTGTGGGTTACCCAGCATGGAACATCAGTTTCCCCTTGAAGCCGTGAACTCTATCAGGTCGAGGTAGGAGAGGTTGGAGTGGGTCTGTGTTTCTTCAGGAGCACCTGTGTCTGAAAGACTGCTGTCTGTATTGTGCTGTTGATTCAAATGTCTCACAGTGTTTAGGAAAGCCCTCAACAGCCCAGGAAGGTGCCTGCAGGCAGGAGGAGCTAGAACTTAGGTCTCCTGACTCCCAAAATCATGCTGCCTCCTGTAGCATGGAGGTCTCAGCTCCAGGGAGTTTACAGACAGCCAAGCAGGAGGTTTGATGTGTTCAGTGCTCATTTTCTCACTCTTTGTTGTGATGAGGTGGTTTTGGAAAATGCCTGCCCTCCAGCTAAAGTCAGAGTGTCGTCTGGGATTTCATTTCAAATGAACTTAGGCATCCTAGAATTTAAGTGGGTACTTAGTGTTTAGTTTTACAGATTGAACTGAAATTTAATCTCAACAAGTTGTGAAGACAAATTTCATGCTAGAAGATGGATTTAGATGACTTCTTCCAGAGTGAAAAAATAAAGTTAATTAATTCTTCATAGAAACCCAATATACTAAACAACTAGTAGGTGACATAAATGTCTTAAGGATCTGGCACCTGGCAAAGGAGACTGAAGAACTGTTACCATGAATTGTTCAGGCTGCTGGCTGAGAATAAACAAAGCTCCTTGGAAAAAAGGGTGGGAATACTTAGGTTGTTTCTTTAACTGAGGATTTTGTATAAGACAGGCAAATGCTTCAGCATGTACAGACACTGAAAACATTATAAATAAGACAATGTTTTTAGAAGTTAAAATTCATAGGTAATTTTTAAAAAAGGAAAAAAATTGTTTGGAAAAATATACAAGACAAAGAAATACTGAACTTTAGGTGCAATATTTCTTTGGCGTTCAGGTAAGTGACATTTCCCTCATCAAAGAACTATTAGAGTTTAAGAATATGTCTAGCTGTCATTTATGGGTTTCAGTAGCAATTACTCAGGGTTGCTTAGTTTCAACATGAAAAACATGAGAGAAGGATTATTGGTAGCTGTGAGAGATAAAAAATGAATCCAATTTTTGTGGAAAATCAGTCAATCTGCCAATGTCAGAATTACATCACTGGAGACAAACATGTTCATAAAGGGATCTAAGTGTATAATGTAATAGGAGATTCAGTCTGCAGGATTTTCACCTTTATTATAAGTGGCATTTTCTTAGCAAGAGCATTAATTTTTTAAGGTAGTGCCAGGAGCTTCTTTTGTCAAGTCTATGACAAAAAGCTATTCCCTGTAGCTGGACTGTTGCTGGGATAGAAGTTATTCCATACCATATTTTCTTTTAAGGATGTGAAATGACATGCTGGAAAGCAGATAACTGGGGATGAGCATTTTAAACCCCACAAATAAAATCTTCAGGATGCATAGTTCAGATCATGGTTATGGGCATTGTGCTAAACCTTGCACCTACAAGAGACTTCTTATAGCAGCAATTCATAGGGGAATTGTTGATACCACTTTATTTATCTCATGAAATAGGCCTTCATTTTGGGGGGTTATATTAGAAGTACTGTAGTTTAAATGAAAAGTTTAAGTGAAAGTTCTGTAAATAAAAGTTCCTAGTCTCTCTCCTTTCTCACACAGACACCCATGGTACAAGGGATTTCATTCTAAGGAGACATTTTTGGTAAAAGTATTATTGTTATAGTTACACATCTGTTTAGTCATGGTTCAGTGTTCCTAAATTAGAAATGCCAAAAAATGAAGTGAGATGACAGTAATAGTTGATCTTTTTCAAATTCTTTGGAAAAACATAAAAAGAAACATGCTGTCAAACTGCAAATGTCCTGGAGAGCTGTTACGTCTGTTTTACAAGGCAGTTGCACAACATTGCCAAAATTAAAGAGAAAACTGGTATTATTTCACTAGACTGATAATCATCTAATCATCACGCTGATGTATGTGGGTCTGAGTTGATCAGAATCTTTTTTCAGTACTTTGGCATTAATGTACATCTGAAGAGGGTGTAAGTTCATTGCAGAACATGTCAGCATGTATTAAATGAGTACAGCCTGTTAGTGAGTTAAGAAAAGAAGGATTTTAAACCAAGGAAAAAAGAGAGATTGAGAGGAAGAGAAGGAATACAAGGGTCAGTCTGACGTGGTGATCTTACTGCACTGATATTTGCTATGCTTTTTCGTTTTATAGTCCATTAACATTATGAAGCGGACATTGCAGAAATATGGAAGCTATGAAAAATTTGAGCAGGCCACTGGAGGCAGCTTGCTGACCAAAAGTCGCATCTGGAATCATGTCAGGAAGTACATGGTGAAAGAAGGCTGTCTTGGTGAGGTAAGTCCTGCACTGGATCAGGAAAGAAACACTTAAGTAGACCTTAGACATTACACATGGATGGACCCAAGAGACCATCTGGGTGGCCTTTCTTCCATAATTACAAGAATATTCCTTACATCATACTTTTCTCATGGCTAAGCCCAGTCTAACGTTTGAACAATTGAAACGACACAAATTCATTGTGAAGGCTTCAGTCATCTCTCTGAGCCTGTTTCCTGATTCATATATGCTCGTTCTTATATTCTCTTCTTTTGGGAGTACCCAAGAACGACACCCTTCCTTCCCTCCTTTTTTCAGCTACTTGGAGACCAGCACATTTCCATTTATTCATCAGTTCTGCCATCTGTTCTCCTGTATCAAATTATTTACACCAAAGGAAAGAGTTAAGAAAAGGCCAAGAAAAATAAGCAGCAGCCCAAGAGAGTGATTTATAAGAAGCAACACAAATGAAAGTGACATAAGTGAATAAAAATGTCTGAAAGAGCTTGTCAAGTTGGTTTGAGTGCTGTTTTTTTCCTGTCTTTAACCATCTAATTTTTTATAGCCCTGTGAAAAAAACTTATTTTCTATATTCAGAATTTTAGAAGACCAGTTTGATGAAGTTATATGAAATTGAATGTATAAAAAAGGGATTAATCCAAATGAAATCACCAGATGACAAAGACTTGAATGACATCACTGGAAGTGAGCAAGAGTCTGGTATCATGAGACAAAAATTAATTTCCCAGAAACTAGGTTTCATTGGTAAACATAATATTATTAGGAGAAACTGGTAAACTCATCACACATTATTGTGAGACTATGATTTCACACTGATAACCTGGCTTTACCTGTGTTTCTAAGAGTTGGATTAATAAACTACAGTTTAGAGCAAGTGGAAGAAATTTGTATGTTTTGTCTTTTCCTGTGCTTTTACCTCCCTCTTCATTTTTGGCTTGGTTTGACTTCATGGCAGCTGGATCCTACATCCTCATCCAGCCACCCATGTTCTTCTTAATGAAATGCTCTACTTTTTCTGTGAAAATCGGGTTAATACATCATGCTTAGGATGGTCTAAAATATGAAAATACTCTCTCCAGCTGAAGAGGTATTAATAAAGCTAACTGGCACCTGTGCTTTAAATCTAAATGCTTTGGGATTTACCTATTTTTCCTGTCTCTAAAATGCAACTTTTATGGGACTGACCATTTGCTGTTGAACTTGAAGGTGAATGATGAGTTTTGAGTACAGGGAAGTGTTGTATTCATGCCTTTGATCCCTGGGTCCTTTTTTTTTTTTTGGACACTAAAAAAGTAATCTTTCTTTAAAGTAGTCTCCCTTGTACTCTTCTGAGAAGTGGTGTTTCTTTCAGGCTCTACATGAAGAGGGAAAGGTGCTTAGTCTTCAACAAAGGGTTTCACTTTTCCCTCTCAGTCACTTGTTTAAAGAGGCTTTTTGAAGTCAAATAAGAAAATATATCAATATGCATTAATTTCCTTCTCTGCCAGTTTTTGTTTGGATTACCAGTTTTCCAAGAGAGAACAGGAAAGCCAGAACTATTTTGCTGTACAGAGCAAAACAATACCAGCATTTCAATATTTTAAGTCTGCGTCATGTAACAGGAAAAAAAGTACACGGTACTTCCCCCTCTCATTCAAGGGGCTTTAGAATTGCAACTGAAATGATTTCAGACAGCTAATTACGTAGATATGTAGTTAATTTACGTGTTCTTATCTAGTGGTTTTCAGTTCTCAGTAATAATAACTTAATATTCAACACAGTTAAAAACCTGAAGTTTTCTCTAATTTATTGTGCATGCAATTGCTCCCTGCCCTCTGAGTCTATTCAGTGTTACCATGTTAAATATTTCACTCTCGTGTTGGTCTCTCTTCACCCTCACTCACCCCATAAAGTCTGAGGTTCTGTCAGTAGCACAGGTGAGTAGGACACACTCATTCAGAAGGCTCTCTCAGGTGATTGCCGATCGCAAGACAGAGTTGGGGAGGACAAGGGACCAAAGAGAAATGAAATAATGGAAGGGCCAGAGGAAAAAGCAGGAACAGGAGCGAGAAGAGAGCTCTTTCAGTTCTACCTGAACTCTCTCCTCTTCAGATTGTGGTCCATCTCACGGAGGACCTGCTGTCCCGAGCCTCCATGACCGTGGTGAACGGCCGCCCCACTCTCACCATCAATGTCTCCACCGCGCGAGAGCACTGGCTGGAGGGGATGCTGAGACACGAAATTGGTATGAGCATGACATCCCTTCTGCAGGCAGAGGGGAGTACTTGCATGCATTCTTACTTGTGGCACACTGATGGGCCAGGCACTGGACAGATACAGAAAGAGGGAGCATCCCTATCCAAAGAACTGCAGCATGCAGTAAAAGGATTCCTAGGGTTCATGGACATTAGCACTTTAGGTCAGATCCAGAGCAAGCTTTTGAAGTAAGCCTACCAGCTAGTCCCACTTACAACACTGAGGTTGCCATGCCAAAAGAATCTTGGAGTGTGCAAAGAGTAATCCTTTCAGATGATGCTAGCCCAGAGGCTCTGCTCCAGGGCATACCTTCTGTGCTGTCACTGCTCAGGGATGTTTTGCTTAGGAGAGCAATATTTTTTAAGCTACTTTGGAGTTAAAAAAAAAAAGAGGGGAAACAAAAATATTGTGACCGTTCAACCTTGGCTCCAGCCATGTCTCTTTACAAACCTGCTCCTGTCACGCTGCACTGCTTGTAAATGTAGGCATGCTTTAGGTATGAAGGATTTACCCAGTGATCCTTAAACTGGTATAAAATTGCTGTGGTTTTGCATTAAACAAGGTTGGCCCAGCCCTGTGGAAAATTTCTACAAATTTTTCAGTGCATCTGTTTCAACGAAGTACATAAAATATGGATAAACTTGGCTAGTGTCTGAATATCAACTGAAGAATAAGCGTTGCAATTGCCTAGAACCACTGTTACTCATTTTTAAGTCACACAGCATCTTCCAAGGCTGCAGTGGTGCTGTTTAATCTCCTTCAGGAGGCAACACTTCTCCCTTTTACACTGATTTTTGTTCCTGCTGTTCCTTACGATGCCTAGACTATGTCAGAGACAATTCAGCTTGTAAGACTTCTGAAAATTCATTTTCACAGATTTAGAAAGTCAAGTCCTCCTGATAGTTGTGTTCCTTGAGCATTTGCAGGAATTTCATGGGCAGTTATCAGGTGAATATTTGCATGGTGTATGTATCTCTGACAAAATTCTCTGTGGTAGAGAAGGCTAAAGTCATTGCTTTTCCCAGTGCCCAGTCCCAGTGCCCAGAGTTCTGAAATGGGTATCTCCTTATATATTTTACAAATTTCTGTTAGTCATTGTGTGCTACTGTTCTAAGTGCCACATTCCTTTTATTTATTTTTTTTTCAGGAACTCATTACTTTCGGGGGTTTAACAACAACAGCCAGCCTTGGTGCAACCGTAATGGACGCAGAAAGCACGGGTTAAAACCGATCAACCCTACAGAAGAGGGGCTAGCGAGCATTCACAGCGTCCTGTTCCGCAAAGACCCTTTCCTTTGGAGAGCTGCCCTGCTCTACTACACAGTGTACCAGGCCAGCCAAATGTCCTTCAGCCAGCTTTTCCAGGACGTGGGGAAATTTGTCAAGGACCCCAATACTAGGTGGGATTACTGCGTACGAGCCAAGAGAGGGTGGACTGACACTTCACAGCCAGGTGAGTGCCCTCGTTGTGTTCTCTCATTTTGTACTTCAGGGAGGTTTTCAGAACATGCACAGAGCTCCTGAATCATGTCACACAGTAAAACCTTTGCAAAAGGGAGAAATCAAACCATGCTTTCTGGAATGGGGTCTTAGGAATTTTGCTATGGAGAGCAAGGCTGGAAATGCTCATGAGTGAGACCTTCAAGCTGAATCAGTAAAGGGTTTTTTTTGTTGTTTGTTTATTTGTTTTGTTTTTTGTTTTTGTGGAAGCGGAACGTAAACACAAAACTTTGAAAAAATTCATACTCACAGTTTGACCTGCTTTCTTCAGATGTTGTGTTGCCTGTGGTTATCCACAGGCCCTATTTTCTATGTTTGATTTCTTTTTCTGGCGAGTGGGTTTTGCCTTCTAGCTACTTTTTTGGAAAGGTTTTCAAAATCAGGGATATAAATATCTAGTTTCTTAAAAATAAAATTGTTCTGCTCATAATGTCTTCTGAGAACTTGCCTTGACCAGACACTGACAGAGTGCAATGTATCTCCATTCCTTTCAGGCTGTTTCAATAAGGACCAGGTGTACTTGGACGGCATCCTCCGAATCCTGAGATACAGGGAGTCCATTGATTTCCATCTTCTGACAGCCCTTGGAAAGGTGACTGAACTCATATCCCAAGGGTACAGTTTTATCATTTCAGCAAGCCTGCCTGTTATGAGCTATGACTCATGGTGCTTTTACTTTGATCTAGAATTCTCTGCTCTGTACAGCACCTTCAATTACACTGTGCAAGTTGCAAGTATTTTGAGGTCCTAAACATTTCTACCAGCTTGTCCTCATTCTTCACTTATCAGATTAAGATTTTGTGGTCATATTTCTCTGCCTTTCCTCCCTTCATGGGGTACTACCTGACTTGCAGTACAACAGACTACCTTGGCCAAACAAGACAGGTACTAGATGAGGCAGTGGTCCTAGCAGAAAACGAGTCATTTGACATTAATGCACCCCTCTTCCACCACAGAGTATTCAGTCTCAAAATTCTCTCATTGATGGCAAGTGTTTCTCAAAAATGAGGGGTTTCTTTACCCAGAATAATGGCATTTCTACATTCACAGAATGTGAATGAATTTTAGGTTCATTATGTCATGGCTTGTTTGTTCTCAAATCATCCTAAGAAGTGCAGAAATTTTGTCAAACTTCCTGAACCAAATCCTTGGGTTGCTAAGCTTTCACAGTTCATTAAGTAGGGTTCATACTCACATAAACAGGGAGTCAAATTGACTTGAGCTTGAATTTAGAATTGGTATACCAACATTTCTGCCTGCTTAGCAATCAATGGGTGATAAAGGGACAGGGCATGTTATGATAGAGGGTTTTGGTTCACATTTGAGTTTTCCCTTTACTGTCAGAAACATCCTTATTGATAAGCAAGAGCTATTTAGGTAACTGAACCAAGTTAGGAAGCTTTGAAAATAAAATCACACTGTGAAATAAGTCTGCAACTCTCTGAAATTTCCTTTTGCTTTAAGCCTGCTTAACTCCACACAGCTTCTGCCTGCTAAACCACTGAACACAGTTTCTTTACTTCAGGAAGTCTGCAGGTTGTGAGGCCACTTGAAAATCGCACTAAGTCAATCCTCACAAAATTACAGATTTCAGTATGATCCACATTGCATGTCACCCACATTAAGGGTCTACAAGCAATTTATTTCTAGCAGTATGATAATTTATAAGTGCTTGACTTTACAACTTTTAAAATCAAGGAGTCTTAAAATATATTCTGAATGGTTTTGCTTCAGACAGCTGCAGTCAAGCTGGAAATTTGTGTGTCAGAGCAATGTCTGCTCTCAGCATCACAGATTAGTTGAGGTCTGTGGAGATCTCTCCACATCATCTAGTCCAACTTCCATGCTTAAGCACTGTCAGCTACAGCAGTTTGCCCTGGACCATGTCCAGTTGGGCTTTGAATATCTCCACTGATGGTGACTCCACAACCCCTGGGTGGCCTGTGCCAGTGT
Source organism: Cyanistes caeruleus (assembly GCF_971803275.1). NCBI lineage: Eukaryota > Metazoa > Chordata > Aves > Passeriformes > Paridae > Cyanistes > Cyanistes caeruleus. Next base: position 105,767,282 of record NC_141701.1, read on the forward strand.
TTTTCTACCCTCATTGTACAAAAGTGGTTTTGGTTCAGATGGAATTTTGCACATTTTACACTGCCTCTTGCCCTGCCAGTGTGTGCTGATGAGAAGAGCCCCATTTCCATGTTCATACACACTGACAATTCCCGTGAGCTTGCTTTTCTCCAGGCTGAACAGTTCCAGCTCTCTCAGCTTGTCCTCCCAGGAGACATGCTCCAGTGCCTTAATCATCTTCGTGACCCTTCACTGGGCCTGCTCCAATAGCTCTAAATCTTCTCATGAAAAAGAGAAGTATAAAACTTGCACTGGGATCTGGCCTAGTGGTTTATCACCACTTTAAATGGGGGATTTATTTGCTCTTTTAGGATGGAATGGGAGAATCAGGTTGTTCCAAAGGGAGTAGTGAGCTTGGCTGGCACATTTTCCAGGTCCTGCCTTCCTGGTGCTTCTGACATTACTTAAGAGTGCAGAAGAGTGTGGTGTGGATACATGCAAGCTGTTCAACATACCTAGAACTGAGTAAGGAAAACACTTGAAACCTGAGAAAAGGTGCTTTTTAAAAGGAGCAGCTTTAAAACTTTGCAGGAAAGAATCAAATACAGGAAGCACTGCAAAATATTCATGTGGTAATCACATGCAAATATTGCTGAAGAGAAATGGAATGCAGATATTGGGTGCACTTGAGTGTAGCAAAACTACCAGAGTTTGGAAAAGTAAAAGCAACAAAATATCACCTACTGTTGTGTTTCCCAAGAAACACGTGAGCTCATTATGAAGAGCATAAGAAAGCCTCAATCTTTAGCCTCAATCTTTTTTATCTAGTGCAATAACTAATAACATGTGGTAAGGAAGACAGCCTGTTTCCACCATAAGATGGGATTATGTTTTTGATCTCCTCAGGATGTCAACTTAATTGCAAGGGATGGGAAAATGCATCCCATTCAAACCATATCTCAAATTATAGATACATGTTTCTTGTTTGCAGCAGTAACAGAAACCTCTGAACATAAATGTGAGGGAGGAAGGATCCTTTTTCTTTCTTTTGGCAGGAAAAGAGGTAGAATTTAATTGCATGTGGTGCTGCATCTCCAGACTGAGAAGAGATGGTACAGTTTTGTAGAGCTCCTCTGTATCTACTTCTAAGTGAGTTAATTAGGTGCAATGCCACACAATCTTCAAACAGCGGTATCTTAGTGACTTGAATAAGCCTGGGCACGGGTGCCTGTTCGTTTTCTTAATTGGGTGCATCTTGTCCTTTCAACTAGAAAAGCACACTTGTGTATGCAGATGCAAATTGATTCTCTTTGTGGACTTTGTTCCAATTATCATCACTGAGATATTCATCTGTCTCTATGGATCAGGTGTAGCAATCTGGATTACACTGTCCTGTCTTCCCAGAAAGCCCTTCCGTGCCCCTTGCACGTTGGTGAATCCTTCATGCGCACTTTAATCGCTGCTGAGTAGAAACCACCACCTGCCAAGAGGGCAGGCTGCTTCCAGGGAAAGCAGACTGCAGGGCTCAGCCCCTTAGAGGAAACACGGGGCAGAAAGGTTGTAAGGAGCAGGCTCCCCTCAAGCCACCTGGCACAAACCTCCTGTGAAGAATTAGGACGCGCCAGTTAGAAAGCACAGCGAGGCTGGTGGGCTTTGCCAGTGCATATGCTGCTGTCTGCAGGGTGCCCAGAACACACAGCTTGGAGACAAAGTGACAACCACACACATTTCATCACACTGGACAGCTGCCCGAGGAGTCCTGCTCTGTGCTTCCATGGCAGCTTGTGCCCAGCCAAAGTATTCATCCTTTCTGGACTATCATTCACAGCATCTTGAGCTCCTGTGATTAGAAGTCCTAGCTTTTAGAATCATAAGACTATGAAGATAGAAATATCCAGGTCCTGTAATAGCTGCAAAGTGAGTTCAGCACCAATACCCAGAAGATTCTGATTCCATGAGGCAAACCCAGTCTCCACTCTGCTATTGAATGGGGAAAACAAAAAAACTCAATCTGGAATGCTTAGGTGTTGTTCATGCTTAGTTAGGTACTAGAGGTGCATTTTAATTTAGTTGTGCAAAAGCACATTTACTAGTGAAAATGAAACAGCAGAGTTCAGGTCAGCTGGCACCATGCATTTCCCAAACTGTTTCCTGTGCCATGCCTGTCCTGCCCTCCCTTTCTAGTTATTTGGTCTTTTGCACAGTGTTTTTTCCATTCTCTTGTAAATCTTTCTGCCTTGTTGAAAAGATGTTCCAGGACTCACATGTGCTCCATCCTTTCCCTCTCTGTTCCTGCAGCTGCTGTAGATGATTCTCATTCACATTCCTACAAGTCTGTTTACTGATTGAATCAAAAGCAGAATCAGAAATTGTGAAAGTATTTGCTAAATTTACGCTTCTTTTGCATCTTCCACTGAAGCACACAGTTGCTCATGTTTTCAAACGGTTCTCCAGGATTTTAAATTCCCCTGCTCTGAAATATTTTCTCATTTACAGGAGAGAATTTATAGCAGCAGCAGAGAAGCAGTGGGACTGTACTGCTAAACTGACCCATGTCCTTCCTTACAGATCTCATATGAGGATGTGGATCGCCTGAAAGGATTAGCTGTGATTGAGAACATGAGGGTGCCACACTTTTTGCAAGACCACACCCGGTACATGGAACACTTGAAAAAGATCATGGAAGTCAATGAGCTTACTGATGAGGAGCTCCAGGATCTCATAAATTAACAGTATTAGACCTCCATTCACTTACTGTGTGAGGATGTAAAACTGGACTTCCCAGAGCCTGCAAAAAGGGACTTAAGAGGGATGGGAGGGAAGAGTGGCCAGAATATGTGGAATTCAGAAAAAGCCCCCTTTATGTCCTTTTGCATTGTGATTGTATACTGATAATTTTTTTAAGGGATTGTGCATTTTTGTAAAATTTGACTTAGAAATTCCTCTGCAGTGGTCTGTCCAATCATCTACTCCGTTTTGTATGCTTGGTATAGTGGTCAGTGCTGTCTCTTGTAATATATTACCTTTTCCCACCCAGGCTTAGAGGTGGAGGAAAGGAGACAGAGGAGAAATCACCCCCTTAGTTCACTTTTGTTTGCCTTATCTTTGGTCATAGCTGTCATGGTTCATAGCAATAGAACTGCTGTAGATTATGCTGCATTGCTGTCTGCATAACTTTCCCATTTAGTCATCATTGCAATGAAAACAGAAAGTTTAAAAACAGTGCACAGAAGCAGGTCTTTGTGCCACAGGGTTGAAGTTTGTAACATTACAAAAAGTTTCAGGTTTTTTTTTAGTGAGAGGATTAGTGTTAAAAAAAAAAAAGAGGGAAAAGGTAGGTAGTGCTGTTTTAATGATTGTAAGTGGGTAGCAAAGTTTTCCCCTTCATTCCCTCAAAAAGTTACACCGTTCTACATCTTATATATGTGTATAGTACATGTTTCAGGAAGCTGAATTCTGGGAAGGGCCTCTCTCCTTTAAAGACAAGCATAACATGTCTAGGAAATTCAGCACGGCATCATTTTGGAAGGAGGATCGAGCAAAACTGTGATTTCATGACCTATGGTTCTAAATAAATTCAGGAACACAGGGCCACAGTCCAGCCCAGCAGGCAACACTTTGTTGGGTCACCTGAGCCTACAGAGGATCAGGTCACATTTTTGAGCAGTACCCCCAGACTACAGCAAGCTTGAGCTTGCAGAGCTCGCTTCAGAAGCAAGATGTGACTGGGGGAGAGAAGATGACTCCCAAGTGCCCTATTCCTGTGTTCCAACAGAAGTGCTGCACCACCCTGAAGCAACCTTACCTCTGTTTTAACTGCTGGTGCTATATGCAGGACCAAGGAAAGAAAGCTCCTTAGGGCAGAGAGCTTTCTCTAGTCACATGATGAATAACTTAGATGATGCAGGAGGACTTACTACATAAACTACATTTTCTGATTGTGGTGTATTATGGAATTGGTGAGGCAAAGTATATATAAGTATTCTGACAAAGGATTTTGTTTTAGTAGACAGAATTTTACAAGGGCAGAAACTAGTGGGAGCCTTGGACAGGGCTTCTGCCCTTTCTTACCCAGCTGCTTTTGCCCACTGGTAACAGGCCTGGCACATGATAAGGTGAGTAAATGGAGCCAAGGTTTCCTCCATGCTACATTTGCACAGACCTGAGCCGCAGTAGCAATTGCCACAGCCCTCCCCTCTTATCCTGTTCTTTAATGTAACAAATGCAATAACTCTCCCACCTTGTTTTACACCCAGGGCATTACAGTACAATCTTGAGAACGTATTTTCTGACCCATAGGAAAATCTGTGAGGATAAGTTGACAGTTGGCTAAGAGGCCTGAGGTTTATGAGTAATCCCATAAAAGCAGCTGTCTTTCAGATACTATTGCAGGTTGTTTGCAGTGGCTGGCTGGCTGGCTGCTGCAAAAAAGAAAATGTGTTCAACAAGCATAAATTTACTAAATTTAGTTATTTTCAAGGCAGCGACTGCGAACTGCTTGCAGCAGCCTTAATTTTGTTGTTGTCAGTATTGTTCAGGAGCTGAGAGCCATTCGGGCTCTGTATGCTGTTTTCTCTCCTCCTTCAGGCTGTCTACTTTGATCTCTGGTGACTTCACCTGCCCAGCTTTGTTTTAGAGCTGTGCAGAGCAGACAAGGTGTTGCAGCAGCCTGACAGGAGCCATTTGGAGTCAGTTCCTCACATGTGCTCCAGGTTTTGGCTCCTTTGCCAGAAACAGCAAGAAAGCCACACATGACTGAAGGCAAGCCAAGGATTACAGTCAAAAGCTGCCTTTGGAGTAAACTGGGCAGAGATCACTTGAGCTACACCGTGGAAAAATCTGACTCACTTTGCTGACCCTGGGGTATGCAAAAGGGACAGTCCTTTAAGAAAAACAATTCTGAACTGATTTTATTCTGACTGGAAAAATCCCTGCCTTTCTCCCATGACTTCTGCATAAGCAAAATGGTTTCCTTCCTCCCCCAGTAGTAGCATCTTATAATCTAAGAGCACATGCATAATGTGTCCTCAAAACCAGGACGCTGTGCTAGTCACACTTTCACCACAAAATGTCATGCCTGCAAGCCTGACTCTTTTACCACTCTGTAGCCCTAAACACTACTACAGGCCTTTTTGCTTTACTTGAAGACCTGCATCACCTTTTTTTGCAAAGCAGTAGGTGCCATTAAACTTCCATTCTTCATTATTCTAGAAAGAGATTTGCCTGGTGCAAAGTCTGGAGTTTGGAAGTGGTCAGCATCAATATGTAGCAATAGGCGAAGCTGTCAGCTTCTGTTTTTGGCATCAGACGTGTCATTCCTCCTTTATAAAACTGTTTCAAATTTTGAAGTGTAGATTTTGTAAATTTTCCTGAATTTTTGTTGTTTATTGTGAAGAGGCTGGTTACTGAGTTGTGATACTGAAGTTCTGTGATTGAGTGTGTGGACAGCAGTGGTGAGCAGCAGTGAGCTCATGTCACTGCCGTTTCATGGTGTCAGTGATGTGTTGGCAGCCTTTCCTGGCTGTCTGGCATGATTGCTTTGTTGTGTATCTGTGTCTTGCTATGTTATTCCTATACAGAAACCTGTTTGGCATTGGAAAAGCCTCCCCGTTTCACCAGACCAATTTTGAAAGGCGTTTTATACAACTTTTACAAATAAAGACAAAATAATGACGGTACTGAAGTGTTACATCTTGGTGTGTGAGAGGGTTCCTCTCTCCAGTGGCCTCGGCTCTACGGCAACTTGGACCTCCTAGTGTGTGTGGGAGAGGTGCCTTTCTGACTCTTTCTCAAAAATGTCACTTAGGGTTGGAGTCACAAAGGGCCTGTTGAAGCCCTACACTGGGTATGGCTCTCCCTGCTCAGCCAGAATTTCCTGCTCACAAGGAAATTAACCTCTTATTTTCTAGGATACGGTCTGAGGCAGGGTTGGAGCCTCTTTGCTGCAATGCAGGTCTCAGCACCATCCATGTGGGAAACGGCAACTCCAATGTTCCACTTTAACACTTTGATTCACCCCCCTTCCCTGCTGCTTCATTCCAGTGCTCCCCATCCCCTCTCACATTATAAAGTCCTTAATTACCTCCAGGGAGTCCCGTCATCTCCTTACGGCTCAGCTCCCTCACGAGTAAGTAAAGTTAACATTCAAGGGTTGGGAGTTCTTTTTAATGGAAATATTTTAAAAGCCAATTGCTAATTTGCCTTGCAAGACTGCTAAGTATTATCACACCATATTCCCTTTCCCTTGCTAGAAAGTTTGGAAAACACAAAATCTGTTCACTTCATAGGCTCCCAAACTACCACTGTTCTCCCTTGCCCCTGTGCATCCCAGATGGCATCAGTAGGGTGAAACACAGTGCTCACCCATCACTGGGCAGGTGTATTTCAGTACTGAATAAGTCTCACATTTGTTACAGGTGACCTGCAGGACCAATGCAGCTCTGAAAGTCTTTTTGCAGCACTCAAGTGCCAGGCATGTGAAGCTGGATGCCCTGCCAGCAGCTTGAGAAGCAACTTAAGCACCAAGGTTCTCTGAAAGGAGGGAAAGATGGAAATCGTTTATTCTGGAAACCAGGATGGAAATCTGGCACCCCATGAGTCAGAGTGGAAGTTGAGAGAGAACTTGTCTAAGCCAAGAGAAAGGCAAAAGGAAACATCTGGAACAATTCTTTTGTTTGGGTTTGTTTGGGGGTTTTTTGTTATTTATTTATTTCCTTGGTCTGTTCAATTTGGGTTTTTTTTAAGGGAATAGTGATTTTAAAGTGTTTTAATACTTTTAAGTTAGGGTTTTTTCAGTATGCACTTTAAAATGAGTTTTTCTGTCTTTAAGATACTGAAGAGAGACTCTATTCTGGCTTTGCTGAACATTTATGGACTTCTCACAGTCCATATCAGATTAAATCCAGAAAATCTGGATACTGAATTTTAAACCCATTCATTTACACTGATTACACTGCAGAAAGATGTCTTCAGGATTACCTTTCAAGGCATAGCCTTACCCTTCCCATTAAAGTTATCCAAATTAATTTTTTATGCCCCTGCTGAAATATTTTGTATCTTCCCCAGTCATACAGTGCCTCTGACACACTTTAAACATCTTTTCTGAGGTGTCTATGGACAAGCAGGGTGAAGTACAGGATTATTTCAGCTCTTTAGCAAAAGGAAGTGAAGAAACTGAGCCTGAACTGGAGCTGCACTGGCCACAGTGTGAAGAAGGAAAGAGCAGGGGTAGAGACCCACAGGTGAGGCTCTCATGAGTGAGCAGGGTCAGGTTGTATAGACACGGTCTTGACAAGAAAGAATTCCTGAAAAAATTCCTAAAAAAGTTGGTGGCAGGAGAAACGCAGATGGTGGCACAGGAGGGGCTGGCAGGAAGCCACAGTATTCCCCACAGGGTCAGAGTGAGATGGACACCTCCCTGCAGGGTTCTACACTGGATCTGTGCAATTCCACCTCACAGCTATTCCAGTACAGCAGAGCTGGGCTCATGTTCAGACCCTGTCCCAGCAGTGCCTTGAAAAGGACACTTGGAGGGTCTCACATTTATACTTTTGGGACAAATTTCCATCCTGTGGCACATTCCAACCAAGACACCTGTCAGGCTGTTTTCTCCAGCTTACTGGCTTATTTCTGTCTTGTTTGACTTTTGTCCTGGTCTCTGGCACTCATCCATCAGACTGGTTTTTTTTTAATCCTAGTTCTTCACATTCCTTTTTATCTAAGGAATATATTCACTATCATATCATGCCTCTCAGAGCCTAGAAAGTAAATTCACTCCCACCCCCTAAAAAGCCACAGGTGATCTGTAAGTCAACCTCTTCTTCCTCTCCTCCTGGCAGTATTTTAAAGCAAAGTTCCCCCGTATTTTTGATCTTTCTATATAGTTTTCAGCCAAGAAGCTTTTCCAGGCATGGGCAAGATACATCACTGGACACACAAGACCAGGTGGAGAAGCTTCCAGTAGCAATTCACTCCTCCAATCTGTTATCTCATCTCTGTCCTTCCCCATTTCCCAATCTCTCTAGCCCACACTCCTCCAGCTCCCAGCACCCTTGGTCAGAAAAAGGAACAATATCTGAAGGAATCAAGGTTCCCCCAAAGGAGGGTGTGCAAGGGTACCAAGGCGCATGTAGGAGCGACCTTTGTGGGAGCCTGCTGAGAACTTCAGGCAGTAAGAATGGGGGGAGGTAAAGTGACCACTCAGATGCAAGGCAGCCTTTCTTGTCTATAGAGAAGGAAGTAAGGAGGTCTGAAGGAAGAACACTCCCTAAAATCTGGTGGGAAAGTCCTCTTGAGACCCTGGTGTTCCTTGTGTTTTCACACTAAGTTTGAGCAATGTTGCAGTTCAGGTCTGTGCACATTCCATTTTTTTCCCTTTTTAAATGACACCTTTCACACAGCTGATGAAGAGAGACTTGGACATCCCTCAGGCTGGGAAGATCTGATTTGGGCCAGAAGGATGGGTCATCAAAGGGTCATCCAGCAACGTATTTCCTAAGTGTACACCTAACCTGTAGGTACTTTAAGAGTACCTACTAAATCCTTTCAGCTAAAGTAGCTAAATCCTTTTACCTACTTCAATTTTACAAAGGAGCTTTTTTACCTACAGATGTTGAGGTAAAAATTACTTAGGGCTTAAAAACCTAAAAGACAGGTAAGCAGACAAGGGCTCTGTCTGCAATTGTGGTTTTGTCCTCCTCTGTGCAATGTGGGATGCATCCCAGAACTGCTGAGTGGTGACAGTGAGAGCTGTGCAGTCTGCTGGCATGGCCCTCCAGTCACCCTGAGAGCAGCCAGCTCATAGAAACCTGCTGCTGCATGCCTTCTGGGGATGAAAAATGCTGCTGCAGGCTGTTTCCCACAGGAGCCCTGATTCACAGTCAGTGGGATTCCTCGCATGGGGAAGAACTTTGCATTTTGCTTAGGAAAAACAAGGAACATAAGCCTCCTATAAAGTTTTTCCCATCTAGAAACTCTGTACAAAAGTGTTAAAGTCAGCGGCCAGGAAATGCCTGCATGCCTTTGCCTTGCTTCCTGCAGCTAAGGAAAACCTCATAACCTAAATATGTGACATTTCCACCTAATTTCTGAGTGCTTAAATTGATGACCAGCCATGCTCCCAGCGAGCAGCAGCTGCTGACCCGGGAACTCTGCTTCCCATCGCATCTGTCTCCTGCCTGTGGCAAGTATGCTCCATCAAGACACCAGGTTTAAAACCAAAAATCAACTCAATGGCAGAAGACAGCATTTAGATGTCTAGGAAAACCTTGAAGCCCCCTGGACTGACTCTTTTCTGTCATTTGCTAGGAACACCGAGCACTGAGTCCCCTTAGGGTTTAAGAGTGCCAAGACCAAGGCTGATTAACTTGTACAGCCAAGCCTCCACTCCAGCGTGCTGCACCAGGATTTATCAACCTCCTGCTGCCACAACCTGGTTCTTGGAAGCTCATCTCCAGGACAGTTATTTCCTTGTGTTTGCTCCTCAGAGGTTTTTAGCAACTCTCCAAACCCTTCTATATGATACCTCTTTTTTTATATGCTTGCAACACTGCAGTGCAACAACACTGCAAAGCCAAGTGACCAAATGGACATTTGCCAAGTTCTTTTAAAAAGCTCACAGGACAAAGCAGAGGCTTTCCCATGAAGCAAATGGGTCAGAGCAAATAGGAAAGGCGAATAATTTAGCTGAAAATAACTTAAAAGCTTTCATTGTGAGCTGCAGAGGGCGAATGCTAGACATGGCCCCCTCAGCCTTGGTGAACTGGGTGCTGCTTTAAGCTTTTTCCAGAAGATGCTAAAAGATAGAAACTCAAATGTGTCCTTCCAGGAGCCACCTGTCCTGCCAGAAGGAGGAGTGAGCTCCCTTCAGAAGCCACCACCGTGTGGTCTGACCAACCACAGCCACGGCAGGGACCATGGGCTGTGCATCAGCTGTCACCATGTCCCCTGGCCAGGGGAGATCAGAGGCTGGCACGTGTCAGCAGGAGACAGGAGGCAGCACTTTGTTGTAAGGAAGCAGCCCAGGGTCCACGTAAAGTGGGCAGGAAAGATTTTCACCAACCTTCACTGTGCACAGGTGAGATATATGCCCTTAAAAGAAAATAAACCTGGACCAAATCAGCCTGTAGCTGTTGGTGACATCACTAATGAAGCAGGACGTTGCCTCACAAAATTTGGGCTCCTGAGTGGACCTCAAGATGTGCAAGGTGTATCCACCCTTCTGTAGGAAAGGCTCAATGTGTCTGTACCCCTGCCTTCCTTGGCACTTCCTGGGCACTGAAGATACAGCCAGCTGGGCCAGCAGAGCTTCCACTGGGAAGTAAAATAAATAAATATTGAAATAAAATTTCTAGTCAGGAGGAACACAGCCACCACTTCAGCTTCTGAACAACCATAGCACAACAGATGTTCCTGGGAGCTCCAAAATCCATCAGACTCACAACCACCTCATCAAATCACCTCTTTGTTTTGTCAGAAACAAAGCAAACAAAGCAAGCTTTTTAAAACTAGCGAGACCTCAGTGAGGCACAGCTGACTGCCAAAATGGAGTAAGCAGGCACATACCTCATACAGATGCTCCATGCAAGACAATTCCACCTGTAGGTATCTGATTCCTTCATCATCCTCCCATCTTATCCCACGGCATCTTTTTATCCACCAAGCAATCACCTTTCCAGAGAGCTTCACTGGGCTGAGGAACCTCTGGGCTACAGACCAGCCTCAGTAACTTTCCCTACAGCTCCCACATAGGTTATGAAGGGGGCTCAGCTCATTTCCCACACTGGCAGCCCCTGGAAATTGTTGAGCCAAAGCAAGGTCCCCTGCAGCACCTGTGAGCACTATCACCTGCTCAGGAGGCTGCAGCTGCTTCTCTAAACTTTGATGCCTCTGCACTTATTTATACCCACAGAATAAATGGAATCTGGCCTTTCCAAGTTTTATTTCTAGAGCTATAAAATGATTTAAACCTCCAAACATATTTATAGCAGGGAAACACTAGGTGGTACAAGAGAGTGAGTGTGTCCTTGGGAATTTTACTGCCTCACACCTTATGTAATTATGTAATATTTGTTTGCCTAAGGCAATTCTATTGCATCCTCACCTATATTTTGCTGATATCCAGTCAGAGTTTCTTGGGGAATCTGGTGCTGCTCAGATTAAAAGAGAACAGCAAAACTGTGCCTGATTGAAAAGGACAAAGTTGCAGCAAGGATCGAGAATGAAAGCTGGAGCCAAGGTCTTTGGCTAGTTTCTATAATGACCTAAAGGTACATTTTTGGTCTGATGCTCAGTTCTTAGTCATTCACTTAACCTCCTGAAACATCCTTGAAATCTCCCTCAGTCTGAGAGTCACCCCCAGGCTATGCCACCTTTTTCTGGGTTTAGTTTTGCATACAGACAGAAAAGCTGTTCAACTGTGTGTGTTTGCATGGGAATTTATTTAGTTGCTGAGAAATTAGTTGTTTTTGAGGTGTTAGAAATGAGGTGATATCTCAGAAAGTTAAAGTAATAAAAATACTGCAAGAATATGATACTGTTCTGCTCTAAAACCCTCAGTTACAACATCTCCTTTGGTGTGGCACTGCTGTCAAGAGTAGTGAGCCACAACAGAGAACTTTCCTCTCAGCAGCAAAATATGTGGTCATCTGCAGCCCAGAGCAGCAGGCACTGGGTTAGTGGGCAGCTCAGTGCCTTTCACACTCAACCTATTTCTTCTGAAAATTCTCAAGTCCTGATATGTTTCCCTTCATTGCTGCATGAAAAGTCTCATGTAGGTGGCAAATTCAATGCTCCATTCCTGGCGCTGCCGTGGCAGGGCGCTGACTGAAGTGCCCCCACGCAGGACATGCACAGAACCCAAACCTCCTTGGAAGCAGCCCCCATCCCTGCCATATGCAGGATGACCCCATGCTGTATTTGGACCCTCTATTGTGGTGAGTGAACCAGGCTTATGTAGCAGCAAGGCTCAGGAAAGGGGTGCATTAACTGCATCCTGGTCTGCCAGAGGGAGAAACTGAAACCTCCTAGAAAAGTAAACAAGTAGAGGCCAATGCATAATGCAGGCCAGCCCCTGCAGAGATCACATGAATATGGGCTCATCTGTAGACCTCCAGGATGCATGGCCTGTTTCTCCTTGATGCAGAACTCCTCCTACAGAACCAACTCCTACACAAAGACTCATGGCTGCATCTCACTGATGCCAGCTGCAGGGCCAGAGGACAAGAACTGCTCCTGTGAGATCCCCAACAGGGAGCAAGGCAAAGGGCATTGGTGAAGTGGACCTGGCTTTGCAGAGGGACAAGTTGGTACTTTTCCAGCTCCTGAAAACTATTGTGCAGGAAGAAAACCCAATACTGAACGTTGCACCAAACAAAAAGACAAAGTCAAATTCCAGGAAGCTATTCTGGGACAAAATGACCCTGCCAGGAGCATAAGGAAGGAGGAAAGAAAGGATGAGGGGTGCCTACATGGGGCTGCAGAGGAATAGTGTCTCTCCAGGCTGGGGCAGAGGAACCATTCAGGACTCACACACGGACCAGCTCCAGCAGCTTTTGCAAGTGTTGAATGGCATTTGAGACTTGCCAAGGATGCCCACAGTGTCTCTCTTTCTGGGACCTCTCTTATTACCTCAATTTACAAACAGGCAAAGGAAAATAACCATCACTTCCCCCTCCCAGCAAAACCCTGCTCAGCTGCATTTTAGCAAAGAGCTTTTCCAGTATTAAAAGTACACTTTATTTTCTGTACAATTCTCATCCAAATCTCCAGGTGTGGAAATGTCCACTGTGTCCCTGGAAAAAGTTGCAGATTGTTCTGTGGCCATGAGACTCCGTCCAGAACTGTCCACGAGGGGCACAAAGCCAGGACCACCAAAGTCAAGTGCTGATGCTTTCTAGGTGCAGGGAGGAGAGCAGGAAGGAGAGGGAGGGGAAGGCAGTCCTGCTCTGCCTTGGAGCTGCGAGTGACCAGAGCCTTCCCTGGGTGGCAGAAGAGACAGCCTCAAGTTCGCGTCATCGTTCGTGCTTGGTGTGGGAGTCGTTGCGTTCAACCGTGACGCCGTTCCCGTTCCGCGTCACCTCCTTCCTGCTCCAGTCCTTTTCCAGGTAAAATTCAGCGAGCACGGGGCAGTGCTCTGAAGCCACGCCGCCCCAGGACCAGTTATCGGGGATCCATGGGTTTGTAAGCCCTTCTCGCACGACAGCCCAGTGGCCTGCATCAAAGAGAGTCACAGGGAAAGCGTTAAGTGATGTTGCCCAAACCGGAGATGCGAGGCTAACCCAACTGAAGGTTGCACCACTTCACTCAAGCAACTCTACCTGTGAAAACCTTTTTCAAGCTCCGACTGATCCAGATGTTATCCAGCGACTTGGACCCCTGTGGGTTCTTTGTGCTGATGTTGGTGAAGGTGCTGGAAGGGACCAGGTGGTGAAACTTCTCCTTCCTCAGGATGTCATGGTCACTGCTGTCTGGGGCCTGGTTAAAATCTCCAAGGATTATTACATCTTTTTCTCCTAGAAAGCATGAAAAATAGAAAAGAATGGGAGGAATGGACATCCATCACTCAAGGGCAAGAGGATTAATGGAAAGAGGAAAAATACAAATATTGAATAAACAAAGTGATTGCACTCTGAACTCCCAAAAGAAATGCTGTTTAAAGCCTTTTTCACTGACTATTTACTCATGACCATTCTCTTCATGACAGTAAAACCAGCCAGTACACATTTGATGCTTGTTTTTAAATATAATCTCATTTGTTATAGAATCATAGAAAATGCAGAGTTGGAAGGGACTCATAAGGGTCATCGAGTCCAACTCTTGGTCCTGCTCAGGACACCCCAAGTGTCACATCATATGCCTAAGAGCACTGTCAAAGCACGTCTTGGACACAGGCAGGCTTTGTGCTGTGATTATTTCTCTGGGGAGCCTGTCCCCAGCCTCTCTGGGTGAGGAACTTCTTCCTAATACCCAACCTAAACCTCCTCTGAATTCAGCTTCAGACCCTCAGGTCCTGTCACTGGGCACAAAAGTGAAGATACCAGTACATGCCCCTCCTCTTCCCCCCTTGAGGATGCTGAAGATCACAATGAGATCTCCTCTCGATCTCCTCCAGGCTGTACAGACCAAGTGACCTCAGGCACTCCTCATACAGCTTCCCCTCAAGGCCCTTCACCATCCTCATGGCCACTCCCCTGGACACTCTCTAACAGCTTAGTGTTTTTTATATTGTGTCACCCAAAACTGCCCCCAGCACTCGAGGTGAGGCAGCCCCAGCTCAGAGCAGAGCAGGACAATCCCCTCCCTTGCCCAGCTGGTGATGCTGTCCCTGATGAAGGCAGGACACACTTGGCCCTCCTGGCTGCCAGGACACTGCTGACTCATGTTCTGCTTGCCATGGACCAGAACCCCCAGGATCCTTTCCACAGCACGGCTCTCCAGCCTCTCATTCCCCAGTGCACACAGCCAGGGCTGCCCTATCCCAGGTGCACAATCTGGAGCTTGCCCTTGTTAAACTTCATGACTGGTGATTTTCCATCTCTGCAATCTGAAGTCTCTCTGCAGGACCTGTCTGCCCTCAAGGGAGTTGACAGCTCCTCACAATTTAGTGTTTGTTTTCAAACTTAGTACTCCTTTAAGTCCCATGTCCATTACCAAAGATGTTGAAGAGAACTGGGCCAAGGATGGAGCCCTGCAGAATCCCACTAGTGACCAGATGCCAGCCTGATGTCACCCATTCACTGTAATTTTTTGTGCCTGATCTGTGACCTATTTGCTCACCCATCATGTAACATGGTTATCCAGCTGTGTGCTGGATGTTTTGTCCAGAAAGATACTGTGAGAGACAGTATCAACAGCTTTCGTGAAGCCCAAATATTGGTGCCTTTTCCTTACTACTCCATTAGTGACAAACTCAAAGACAAGCAAGTTTTAGTCTCAGAGGTTTTTATAAATCTGTGCCTTTGTAATACTTTCTTTTTGGTTTTTTGGTTGTTTTTTTGTTGTTTTTTTTTTTTTTTTCTGCAAGAAACACCTACTGGCTTATGTAGACATTTTTTAAAACAGATTTTCTTTAAGAGTCAAGGACACTTTTGTGAGGAACCCAGAAAGACACAGCCTTATGCTGGTATACACCACAGTGCCCAAAGTGCAGTGCTCATTATTCTAACCTCTGCATTAAAAAAATCCCAAGGAATAGGACAAAGGAGCAGTCTGCAAGCCTGATGGCAGACAATGAACTGAGAAACCACACAGGCACTCCCTGACTACAGCAACTTTCTTTTGCCTGGCTGACTGAAGGGATACTGCTCAACTTGGAACAGAAAATTACTTCTGTTACGTTTTGTTTCCAGACCTAATGAGGGAGAATAGAAACCCCGGACCCTAATTTCATACCCACAATGTGTGCTCTCCCAGCCCCAAAGATGTGGATGCAGACATCCCACCTGTGCCCTGGGATAAAAGGACAAAGACACGCCTCTGTGCCCATCTCAAACCACCGCCAGAAATGTCTGAGAAGACAAATGAGGAATGGTGACAGCTGACCAGAGACGCTTCCATGTCACTGCTTGCCAGTGGAGAAAGATGCTGAAGGAGGCACAAATGCACAAAAAAACTTATCCCAAAGCTGACTTCAGAGGAGAGATCTATGAAGAGCCTATAAGCTTTTTCTTTCCTGGGATTGGTGTGAGAAGGGATGGAGTGGACACTTTCTCTACCATACTCAGTGCTCTGGATAAACCTCATTTTTTTGCTGTTGCTGTAGAAGTCGCTATATCCAGGAGAGGGAGCACAAGCTCAACAAAATCTATTCCACTCCTGTCTTGCAGTGCAGGAACGATGAATTGGGAAAGATTGAGGGCATATGACTTACAAATACTTCAAAACATGGTTCTTGCTAAGATGCAGAGGGGCAATGAATAGTTAGTGAAATTATTTGTGGTTTCTCTACCCTTTGTAAGTCACAAATCACATTGTAAATAACAGGAAGTTTAAGTATTATTCTATAAAGCATTCATGACAGCAGTCTTCCCACCTTTGAAGGAAAAAAACCCACCTGAATCTGAACCTTAGTCATTTTAAGTTCCATCAGAACACAAAAGAAAAATCAGTTCTTGTCTAATAGGATGATCATGCCTGCTATGAGCTGGTGGTTGTGCATGCATCTCATAACAAAGATCATGATCTTTACTTGCAAGATCTCTTGTTTGCCAGGACCAAGAAGCTTGAAATGTAACTTTGGTCCTTCAGTGCAAACACTTGCTCAATGGCCCAGGCAGCACTTGGCTCCTTCCATGCTTTAATCTCCAACAGATATGAAAAATTACAGAAACCTCTGGAGCTCATCCTTGGTGTTTAAAAATGACAGACAGGCTGGGATCTTAACGAGAGTACCTTGATTATGCACAAAATCTATTCTATCCTAAACTACTCATGCTTCTTTTAGCAAACATTGAAGACTACCTCCCTTACATGAAAAATCTATGAAAAAAAACCCCACCTTACAAGTGACAATTTTTACTGACTGAAATTTTTAACTGTCCATTCTGGAGAGGTTAGAAATAGCAGAGGATAAAAGACCCAACGCTTGGGTGCATGCTTGGAAGGAGGTAAGAAGTCAGCCTGCAACTGACTGCCCAGGGAGGGAATCACTGTATTCTTCACCCATTTAAACTTTTGGATGCAGATTAACTAAGCATGAAATCATAACAAACTGTAAAGTTGACAGACAGAACGGGCTGGAACTGAAACCCAAATTGCCATTGGGGAGAGAAAGGAGTGCTTTTGGTTCCCCTCTGACAGGAGCTTCTGGAGCTCCTCAGACTGCAAAAGAGTGGGGAATACATCAGGCAGCCCTCTGCTAAGCAAGGAAGAGCAAGCAACCAGTTTTCTAGGCAACCACCAACTTCATTTCCCCTTGTCCTGGCTCACTCTCAGCCCTGCCAGCTCCTGCAACAATGTCATGCACGCCAGCACTGCAGTTTTGTGTCTTGTCTTGACCCAAACAGACCAGCCATGAGAGGGAAGGAAGTGAACCAGCCTGGATCCTCCCAAATGCGTGACTCTGTCTAACTGGACACTCCTGGGTCTCTCAGCAGAGACAGGGAGCAGAGCTGCCCACAGCAGCTCCAGCTCTCAGGGGTCTCATGGATAAGCCCCAATTGCTCTCAGCCAAACTTAGCAAAAGTTCTGGAAGAAATCATGTCCTTGCTCATAATGAGGAATGATAACTGGTCAGAAACTGCAATCATGATGCCCACAGTTACAATCAGATGGAGATAAAAACAGAAAATTAAGACAATGCTACTGGTGCTGTGCTGTGATTTTCCTCTTTTGGAGGAAATGAGTTTAAGACTGGTGGGGCTTGATTCTGCTCCTCAGGAGCCTGAGGCTCCTCGGCCAAGGCAATCTGGTCCTCCTCCTCCTCCAACAGACAGAGCAGCAGGAACTCTCTTAACAACCAATCTTCTGCTGCAAAGGTCCCTGACACAGACTGTACTGTCCACAAGGACCCAGAGCCTCCATCTGTTGGGACGTGGTGGCATAAAGCCCCCAGCAGCCAGGCACGTGTCCTGCTCATGACCTCTCAGCAGTGCTCACACACACATTCACACTCTCTGGGCCCCAACCAACCATGCCCTTGTCAATGGAGAACTCCTCAGGTGAAAAAATAAGTCTGGTCTGTTTGCAAATCTTCAAATCCACTAAAGCACCGGTGAATTTTGGCAGTGCCTGTGGGTGGCTCTTGGCCAGCAAAGCAAAGCAGAACCTTTACTCAGCCCTCTGCTGCAGTGGCTGAGCTCTGGTGTGCCAAGGCAATCAGCTGAGGGAACGACAGTGCCTGCAGAAGGTCTGCAGTGTTGAAACCTGCCTCTCTGCAGGAAGTGGGAAACCCCTCTTTGCTTCATGGCAGGCCAAGGGGACATCTGTAGGACACACTCCCTGATTTTACCATGCCCTGAATGATTTCCCTCATGAATTAAACAGACTCTTAAATGTTCAAATTCTTCCTGGACCAAGTGACACACATATGATGAGAAGAATGTGATGTTACATTGGCTGCTAAGAAGTCTTATCAGGAGTCCTGTAAGCCCAGGGCTTGGTGCGTGGGTTACCCATGGAATATGGCCAAGCCACGTGGGAGAAGGTATCACAAAATTGCAGTATGGTTTGTGCTGGAAAGGACCCTTAAAGATCACCCTCTGCCATGGGTAGGGACACCTCCCACTAGACCAGGTCAACTTGATCTTGAATACTGCAAAGGAGAAGCATCCAAAGCTGCTCTGGGCAACTTGTACCAGTGCTTCACCACCCTCACAATAAAGAATTTCTTCCCAATATCTAATCTAAACCTACCATCTCTCAGTTTAAAGGCCATTCCCCCTTGTTCCATCACACATGTCCTCGTAAAAAAGTCCCTCTTCAGCTCTCTCATAGGCTTTCAGGTGCTGGAAGACTGCTATAAGATAAGTCTTCTCTTCTTCAGACTGAATAACCCCAGATACCTCAGCCTTTCTTTACAGGAGTGGTGTTCTAGCCCTCTGATCATCTTCACAACCCTTCTGTGGACTTGTTCTAACAGGTCCCTGTCCTTCCTGTGTTGGGAATCCCAGAGCTGGATGCAGCTCTCCAGGTGGGGTCACATGGGAGCAGAGCAGGGAGGCAGAATCCCCTCCCTCACCCTGCTGGCCATGCTGCTCTGGATGCAGCCCAGGATGAGGCTGACTGTGGGCTGTAAGTGCACATGGCTGGGTCATGTCCAGCCTCTCATCCACCAGCACTTGCAAATTGTTTTCCTCAGGACTCTCTCAATCCACCCAGCACCCTGGTCCTTGGGTCCAGCCACTCCCAGGACATCCAGGATAACATCTGTGTGCTGTCCATGGTCACCACACTGGAGACAAACTGGTGAGAGAAGACAGAAGAGCTGCTGCAAAGAGTTAGCTATGAGCAGCCAACAGCCACTGCATCTCTCCAGTACTGATGAAAGGTAAAAAAGAGAGGGAAAAAGGAACCAGGACTCACCAATCTAATGGGTGAAATATGGGGACACTATGCCCTTCGTTAAGGGAGGCTGTGAAGAGTAAACAATGTTCCTCAAATGCCCACATGCCTCTTAGTAAGAATAAAATATAATAGAACAGGCATCTGTTAGCAAAATGGGAACAGAAACTCAAATTTACTGCAGTACCCACAGACACATCAGTTCTTACTGCCCATACTTTGTGAACTAATTTGGAAGAAATTGAAGGATGATGGTAATTTTAAGCATGAAATTCATTTTGGCAGGGTAATTCAGTGCTTCAAAGCCACATGTGTGCACTACCATTTCCTTAGAAGACCACACCTGCATCCCACAAGTTTGGAGGAATCTGAATTTTCTTCTTTTGTGAAAGACTAAGCCAGGAACAAGCATGCTCCAGTAACGTGCCTGCCACATGAAAACTGAAACATGAAATAAAGAGAACACCAACAGTCTAAATTTAGATGCAGTGGAAGTGCAGCTCAGTTGACTTCAGAAGAGCTACACATTTATCCCATGTTTCAGTTCAGTCTCTGGGGATTGAACAAATGATCCCTCTGTTTACCTTCATCCTTTCCAATTTTAAAGTACGTGGACAAATACTTAAATCAGTAGCACTTGAAATAGCTCTGAGTGGCTTCTGCAGCTCAGAAGGAACAACAATAGAACACTCAGAAAAACTGCAAATACCTCTTGAGTAATACAAGAGGGATATTAATGCTTCCAAGTGACCAACCTTGCTGAGCTGGGCCAAGTTGAAAATCATCACGCGAATAACCTTGCAAGCCTTTCACATCTTTCTTAAGCAGTAAACAAAGGGCTAGGCTTTTTCTGTTCCTATAACAAGATCAGCAACGTTTAGGATCTAAACAGCTTTGTTCTGCTTCACCGGAAGTGAAACATAATTTGCAAGCTTCAAAGTAAAAAGCAAATTCACAGAAATGAAGTAAAGAAATTCAGCTGCCTATTTCATTGCTCAAGCTCAGGTCTAAATTCTGGCATCATTTCATCCTGGTGTAAAGCCAGAGCAACTTATCTGAAATCAACAAAATTATTCTACATATTACATCCATGTACCAAAGCAGGATTCAGGCTCTTTTCTCATTAGCAGACATCTGCGAATTTGCATTGGGCTTTCCAAAGAACTTCCAGTTATCCAAAAATTAAATATATAGAACGTATTTCTCTTGGAAGAAAAAAATAATTAAGCTTTGCTCTGATATCAGGTAGGTGTAATTTCCACAAAGCACTTAAAATAGGGTCTCAACTCTAGTGTCTTTTCTTTCCTTTGGCAGAACTTGCTGTTACAGCGGCATAAAACAGAAAGAACTTAATTTGAAAAAATGGTGTCAAAGGCAGCAGGATCTCCTGTGCTGTTTGTGTTAATTAGGAAAGACCATAATACAATGATCAAGGGAAAAACACATTTGTCACACCTTGCATCATGCAAACATGGGTAAACACAAGGGACTGATAAGGGTGTTTCTGAAATGCTCACTGAGACAAAGTTTAGTCTTTTAAAAATTAATTTGACTTAGACAGTGTGCACATGATAGCTGGCAGGAAAAGCCTTGCCTTACCTTTCAGAGTCTCCTGCAAACTCTGCGCACAGGCTGCCAGTTTGTGGCTGTCGTGGTTCTTGCCGGTGCTCTCCCCTGCCGAGGGTGGCAAGGCCAGGTGAAGGTTAACCACGGTCAGATCATTCATTCCAACCTGGGGGGGCAGGAGGAGAAGTCAATGCATGTGGGGAATGGAAAGGCACAACGCAAAACCACACGTGCCAGTTCCCAGTACTTTCAGTAGTAAATCTGGGGCAGTAGGACTCACACTGCTGGATATGTGTCTTGGTGTGTCTCAGTGTGGGGAGGAGGAGGAGGGAGGCAACTGCATTTTGCAGCTTTGTCTGCAGTAACCTCATACCCTCTCAGTTCTGGGGAAACTGGTTTGCATTAGCAAACAGCTTCCTTTTACCACAGTTGCAGAAGGAAGTCAGCTGCTTATGAAAATCAGTTTATGCAAAACCAGTTGTTAATAAGCTACAAATAATGTCATGGTCATTACAGGGGCTAATTACTACTGTCTTGTGATTAGCCCCAGCTTGTCAAAGAGACTAACCAAGAAAATTAATATACCTTGAAAGGAGCTGTTGACTCCCTGCAATCTCCTGTTCACCTTCTGGGAACTTAGAACCACTTAGACCTATTTGTATGATCAATTAATTACTAATATTTTATTTATTAATAATTGTTTGATTAATGTTTCTCTCAAAGCATTACCAGAGATGTCAAGGTCCCTAAACTGGACCCTCTCATTACAGCCTGTGTGGAGATGGGCTCTCTGCTCATATGTTTGCTTCAGCATATGCTCAAGAACTGGTTCCAAAAGTGAAGATGTTCTTTTAGAAAGGTTTTGCCCTAGTGAAAAAGCTTTAAAATGGAAATTCTGAAGTGTGACAGCAACATAAGATAGGCCAGCCCAAGTCTCACTGGAGCACTGTGCCTTTCATACACACATACTCGCACATACACATATATATATATATAATCCATCTCCATTCTCCTGGCACTCATCCCTCTTTGTGGCACTGATAAGAATCCCAGCCCTGTGCCCTGGTTGCTGTTGAGGATCCACTGACCCTCAGGTTCTCAAATACTCCCTTGCAGCAGGGTTTGCTTCCACAGGAGCAAGGGAAAGGACTGACTGTGGTGAACTACCACATGTATTAAGGTGCATTAAGCATCTATCCATAATCAAGCCATAAGACAGTAATGAGAAGGGCCAGAGGCTCATGCAAATTTTTATCTATGAGAAGGTTGTGTCTCTTTTCATCTTAGCCAAATTATTTGTATTAAATTATTTTTATTTTATTACTGATTATTATTAATTATTATAAATATAATATTTATTTAGTAGTAATTATCTTATTTTTATTTCTTTTATTTATTCTTTATTATTTAGAAGAATTCATTATTTAAATTATATTAATAATGCATTTCTTTATAATAAATTTATTTATTTATTACATTATTTTTATTAATTCTTTTTAGTAAAAGTTCTGCAAAGCTGGACTGGCACTGTGGCAGTCACCTTGAAATGTGCAAGATACGGATGAGGATATGAGTGCCTCCCGTTGCCATTAGTCTGTGCAGTCTCCTGAGATGAGGCATCTTTCAGCTCAATACCAGCTGTTGTATCCCAGAGGAAGCCAGAATATTCAACTCCCTGGAATTAAAAGAAAAAAAGGGAAATGCCATTCACAAAATGGTAAAAACAAAACATTCTGCCCAAATGTAGCCCCACACCTACTTATATCTATATCTATATCTAGATGTGGTGTCTGCTGAGGGCAGGAAGCCAAATTTGCTGTGCCCATGCATAAAGGAGAAACAGCTTCCTGGGCTATCAGAGGAAGATAGAGAGGACCAGTGGATAGGCTTCTTCATCTCACCCCTGCCAAAACTCCCACCAGATGTGGGAGGAATGCTTCTTGGGAAGTTCCACTGACTTCACTGAAGAGTGAGTGTGCCAAGCTGAAACACACATCACTCTGCTACTCAACAGCCCCTCACACCTGCACACTGGCTATTGGACACCCAGTTAATTGCAGCACTGCTCCAGTAAAGTCAAGGATTTAATAATCTGTTTTATCTTCTACAGGTAGAGCATGTTCAGGAGCACTGCAGGGGTGAAGGACGCTGCCTCTCGCGTGCGTGTTTAGGCTGACGAGGTCCTCTTTCCTCCTACTCCAGACGAGGCACTGGATACCTCTGAGCATGGTCAGGAACATGATTAGTTGTCTAGCCATGAGTTTGGTGTTTTGAGGCCTCACTGGGTGACTGCTGGGGC
Organism: Cyanistes caeruleus; assembly: GCF_971803275.1. Classification (NCBI taxonomy): domain Eukaryota; kingdom Metazoa; phylum Chordata; class Aves; order Passeriformes; family Paridae; genus Cyanistes; species Cyanistes caeruleus. The sequence goes on from NC_141701.1 coordinate 105,790,125, forward strand.
TTGCAGTAGATGGTGCTGTGCACAGTTGCTCCTGCTCTCCAGGCTTGACACCATCTCACAGACTTTTTTCACCCGCAAGCTAAAAATAACCGGGCACCTTCAGTCTCTTGGCCTGAAATCTGGTCTAGACCTCTCAGCCCTGTCAATTTTTCTGTCTCTTTTCCAGCTTGAATGTTTCATGCTCAGCTCTGCTCCTTTCAGCTCTGCTTCTATGATCCTGAGTGGTTTGTTTTTTTTGATTACTTCATGACGTGGAATTGGCATTTTCAGAAAACTGTCTACAATGGTCGCACCAACAGCAGTATCTAATTCAAAGACTGTCAGCCTCTTCTCTCATCACCCAGACACCATTTTCCTTGCCATCATTTAAACCCACTTCCCTTAGCAAATCACAGTTAAATCCATTGCAAGGAAGAGTTTTTTCTCCATGTCAGGTGCAATAAAAAAGTGTCAACTGCTCCACTGATTTCCCAAGAGCCTTGAAAGGATTAAGGTTGGTTAAAATTCTTTGGTAGCTCTTTTGATAACTCACCTTTAAAATACTGACAAAAGTATTCCGCAAGTAGGGAGGCTAAGGTCTAAAAACTGCTATGGGGAAAGATGTGAAAGAATAAAACTTCCAAACAGCTGTTGGCTATTTCCAGACTCCAGACTTCATATCAACATGGCAGTCACAAGTCATTGCCTGGTTGAAATGCACAGAACGTGTGGAAGCACCAGCCAAAAGCACCAGCCACCATTTTGGGTTATTTAGCCCTACAGACCATCCCAAAATCAGCTTGTGCCAAAGATGCTGTGTTCTTGGGGTTACACTGCATTACCTCACTGCATTTGTTTACCCAGTTCTCAAACCTGATAGACCCACTAACTAGCCCCAGGAATGGAAGAGAATTTTTACTTTAGTGGAGGGTTCCCAGCTCAGCCAGATTCCTGTTAAAGCAGCTAGAAGGAAGAGTCAAGTAGATTCAATTTCTATTCTTAGTTTGGCTGCACATTTCTCCCCTAATTTTGGGAACCACTCATCCTTATATTCCTATCTGTAAAACAAGTTGAATGATCATTTTTATTTACTCAGCCTGTAGTCAAAGCTGTCATTGTTATCTTTGGAAGTACAGCTCAAGAAAGAACTGACTAAAGACTCTGAATTTAACATAGAAATTCTGAGATATTTATTAATAGTTCCTGGTAAAAAAAGAAAAAGTGGAGGGAACAACTTTGACAATTTCGCACAACTATTTATATTCAGTGTTTTAATGATCTGGTCTAACAAGAGATCCCAAAGGGAAACTCCAGCCAGGAATAAAAATGTCCTGAAGGGCATTTGCACTCTGCACCACAATTAAGTGTGAATTGTAGTAAACTTTAGACACATTCAGATACTCTGTATCTTTCCAGACCCTTCTTGACCCCGTATGTCTGTCTAGCTAGAGTGCAATCCTCGTGCTGCTCAGATGGTGGGTTTTGGTTTGTTTGGGTTTATTTTTCCCTCATTCTTGGGTTTTTCCCAGAAGGGCAATAAATAAAAGGAGCTGCACCTCCCAAAACATCAGTCCAAAACCAGTGAACGGTGATGCAACTGATTTGGAAAAGCCAAAATAAAGAGGTGTGGGTTCTACCCAGCATGGCCATAGGACAGAACTGCACTGTTGTTCAGTAACAACAGTGCTCAGAATAGATCATTCTGGATCAATAGATTGTTGAAGACTGCCCCGTGTGCTGACAGGCACTACTTGTCACATGACAGGTCTCAGATCCTGCTTCTACCCACAACAACATCCACACTGCAATAACTGCACCACGAGAATGATCCTATTCAGCATCAACAGGTTCAAGGAAGACACTGCTCTGAAAACTCATTGGCACCTTTAAGGGTGAAAAAGAGGGATTTCCCTTGGGAGAAACTGCCTTTGGGCACTGTTAGGGATGTCCAGCCCAGTGCAGCTGTACCTTGAATATTGTCAAGGGTAGGCAGGTGCAGCTGTCACCACCTTAAAAAATCTGTACCTCCCTGCAGTACATATTAATATATATATATATATATATATATCTTCCCAGAGCAGAAGATGCTGCAGGGAAAAGCACAGTGCAGATTTCAAATGGAGTCCACAGCATTTTAAACACCTGTGTCGAGGAGTCTGGGGAACACACAAGGTAAACTCTTCCAGGTGAGGATGGCAGGCTGCAGGGCCCCCTCTGTGGGCTCTTCACATGCAAACTAGGAAAACAGTAGGAAATTGGGAAGCCCTTCCAAATGCCAGCCCGTGCAGCACCAGGGAGCAAGCTCAGGTGACTTGTACAAAAAATGTCAGAAGTACTACAGCCTGCCAGGGCAAAAACTCAAGACTCTTACCTTGTCTAAGTGCATGGCTTTTCATCTATGTATCTGTACTGCTTTTATCCACCTCCCCCAAATACCTGCACACCAAATACACACACACATCTTCCTCCTTACAAGTGCACCACAATTCTTCCCTACCATAAATTAAACACGGTCAAATTAAAAGCTACAGGAACAGTCAGCTTAAAAAACATGAAATGCAAACCTTGCCAAAAAGGATTTGCAAAAAGTGTTGCCTTAAACATTCAAAATATGTCCTTGGTTGGAGGGGGGGGGGTGGAAAAAACAAAGCCAAAGTTCAGACTTTGGGATTAATGTACCTTGTGTAGCTGGCCTGAGGGTTTTTCGGAAACAACACCCTTCCAACATCCTCTAGGGCCCTTCCACTTGCGGATGTTTGGCAGCGTCGGCTGGTTCAGCTCCATACAAAACTAGAGAGAGAGGAAAGGGGAAAAAAGTAACATCAGCTTGGAGGGTTTTAAAAAAAAAAATTGCAAAACAAAGTGTGTAGTAAAGCCCTTCTAAGAGGCACAGTGGAGCACAGGCTGTGCTCTCTCCTTCCCTGAAGGCTTGCAAAGGAGGTGGTCCGAGACACATCCCAGGCTGACTCACCCCTGACTTGGAGATGAATAAAAACTAAAATAACTCTGCAAATGCTGCAAGTAGAACATTTATCCCTCAGACCCTCTTCTTTTCCTCCAGAGCTACTTGTTTGATTGGAGAGGGTTTTCCTCTGTGCTGCCTCCACCACGTCCCACCCCTGCTTGGGGCTTCACAAACAGCTGCTGAATCCTCCTGGGGGCAGGAGGCCCCCATAGCGTGGCTGGCCCCACTCCAGCAACACAGCCACTGGCACGACATGAGAGGAAGGGTGTAGGCCAAGCTCAGTCACTGGAGTTTTGGGGTTAAGGCTCCTCTGACTTTACGCCAGGGACACGTGCTTGACTTCCTCCGTGCATGAAGGAAGCAGCTGCGCACTTGCACGCAGTTCTAGCATGTCCTTCTCGTGGTGCTCCTCTTCCTGGTCACTGCTCAACAGCCACAGCACTAGGACACCATTACATGTCCAAGCACATGGTCAGAGTTGGAAAGCCTGCACCCTAATGCCCAGCAGGTCAGAGATACCAAAACTGTGGATGCTGTGGAGAGCCCCCAAATCTTCCCGTGTAACACCTTGGAGACTGAAATAAAAGTAAGTAAATAAATAATAAAAACAACCCTGGAAAATCTTGGATCTGAAACTCCTTGGTGCAGACAATATGGAATACTTTTTTTCAGGGGTTTCAAGACCAGGCTCAACATGAGCTAGAGTCCTTTTCAAGGCTGATGCTGGCTCCAGGCAGGCTCTGGCTGGAAGCTGGCAGGGACAGGCAGCAGTTGGATGCCCTGGCTGTGACAGAGGTTCTGGCTGCGGGGAAAGGGGCTAGGAAAAAGTCCTCCCTGTGAAAGAGAAACAGGGACTTCCACCATGCATGATCTTGTTCTGATACTGGAGAAACTGGGTTGAAATGCAGAGGCTTTCACAGTGAAGTATCCTCAGACAAAATCTTGGATCCAGAATACCCCTCCAGATCAAGCAGCAATTTAACAAAGGATTTGCAAGGCAAACAATAACCTCATGTGCACAGTGACTCTTTGCAGCGGGACAAGCCAAACACAGTTTGAAGAGCTTGTATCTGCGTGGATATAAGTATTTCCTACACAGCTATCAGTAAAATGATGGGATAGTTATTTTCATGTTTGTCTTTTGATTCAGAAACTAAAATTAAATCCTGATTTTTCACTGACTCCCTTGTCTGCAAGTTCAGCATCCTGCAGGCTGAAGCTGTTTGAAGCACTGATTCTCAGATACACCCAACCCAGGCACCCTTATTTACCTCAGAAGACCCAAGAGCTGTTTTGGTTGCACACCCAAAGCAAAAACACTTGGCACAGCTTTTGTAACAGTTTTCTGACGTGCAGAGGTTGGCTGGGGCTTCTTATTCAAGATGCCACATTAACATACCAGGTTGTTGCCCATTGTACCTTCAGGCAGTGCCAGGGCTGGGCTGATTTATGGGACTCAGAGGCAGGCAGAGTGTTTGCACAGCCTGGGAACACAGCTCTGCTCTCAGCCGATCACCAGGTGCTACCCCAGCTAATATGATAAATCATGGCAGCAATAATTACTCACTCCCAATGCCATTCTGATGTCTTCAAACACAGTGGATTTGGTCAATTAGTTTTCTAATACTTAAATAACTTAAATTGGAAAAAACAAAAATACTGTTGAAATTAGGAGTTCAACTGTAACCTGACAGAAGACTTATCTCTAGGTTGCAGCTGCATAGAAAGTCCAGCCAGGACAAAGCATATGACAGGACTGAATAAATCCTACAGAAACCATCACTTTATTAAAAAGAGCATCTGCAGTCTACTAGTTTGAATAGTTTATTTCCTTCAAGTTTTTTTTTTGTTTTTTTTTAGGGCCTTGATTTGACTTTGTGCAAACAAAAAGATGACATAAATAAGATTACACGGTTTGTTCAGAAAAAAAAGCCCATTCTGGGTACCACTGCAGCTATGGAGAACTTGGCCTACAGCAGCTGATTTCAATCTGTACTCATTTTCTAAGGCTTACAGGCACACGTATTTTGAAGCTGTGACAGCATACTTGCTGAGGTCATGCTTTTTAGCTGAAGTGAGAATGGCATTTTTCAAATCATGTTGTTCTGCCCACAAAACCCAACATCAACCAACATTATGTTTTCCCTCATGCAGCAAAAATATACAGACAAGCTCCTAGTCCACATTTGGAATGAAAAAAATGCCTTTCCTCTTTTGCAAAGCCAAGTTGGAGTTATGCCAACCCCTTTGAGAGGCAATTCTTCAAGTGGCAAAGAAAAATTAAAATCTCAGTCAATCTAAACAACTATTTCCCACCCCCCCCCCCCCCAAAAAAAAAATCCTCCTAAGGAAAAAAAATTCTAGTTTTGTCTTTCTCTAGAGCCTTCCAGGCTGTAAGTTTCCTGAAATTAAATCAGCTTCTTCATTATAACCTACACACACTGAGTCAAAGCTCACACACACACCACCGTGAGACCAACAGCACCAGGGCTTATTTACCCAGATGCCCTGTGGTCTCTCTTCCAGCTGGGTGCTGGCTTTTGTGGGATAGGCAGTGCTGCCAGGGAGCAGGAACATGGCAGCACCAGGCTCCAATGCATACTCAAAACAAAGAGCAGCCTTTTGAGTGCTCAGCCTCCTTGCGTCAGGTAAGTACCTGCCCTCTGGATTCAATGATTTTAAAAATCTTCTCCAATCAAAAATAAGTCTACAGTTCTATGATTGCCCCCATCTGGCATGCAAGGCACCAATAAGAGCTACTACCCCAGGAACTGGCACAAGCCCTGTTTCATTTGCTGATCAGCAACACGTCATTTTCCCAAGAAGGGAGGACCCAAAGTTGCAATTGCTCTTCGTCCACCCTGATAAAGAGCTGGCACCTGTCCCTCCCTGTCTGTCCAGAAGCAGAGACAGGTATTTATGGCTGACTCAGGAAAAGAACAGAGGGCAGCTGGAAGAAGCTATAGAAATGCACATTTGAGGAGTGACTGGAGAAGCAAAGGCAAGGGGTCTTGGACTAATTTGGGTGCAGGGAAAAAAAACATATGCTGGGCTGGCACATGCTGGAGACCATAAGGCAGTTATAGTCTTCCTAACACACCTATATGCCTCCCCAGGACACTCCAAGCACTGCAAGAACATCTAATTTGTGCATAAAATTGAATCTCTTCCAGTGCAGTAACTCTGGCCACTAGTAGAGCTGCCAGGGATTGCTCTGCAATTCTGCACACAAGCAGCTCCTATCACCTCTTCTTCACGATGTCCTGGTTACCCTGTGCTTTATTTTGGGGTGCTATTTGTGCAGCCAACCCCATTTGTGCAGCAGGGTCACCCTTCCCAGATGATGACACCCCACCATGCTGAACATCTTGGCCACTTGCCACTCTTGTAATGTCAGCTCTGGGGACCACCCCGAGCCAGTGACACCTCCACACCTCCCTTGTGGTGAACACCTTTTGCTCAAAAAGAAGATGGGCTACCCCTAAACCCCGAGGAAACTAAATGTGACCCAGGAAAACAATGCCTTAGGGTTTAATGAATTACACATGTCTTATTAGCCAGGGATTGCTCTTTGGAGGATACACATTTGTTTCAGACCTGGAGTCAGAGCAGAGGCTGTGAGAAGGGCAAAGGGAGAAAGAGCAGTGGAGATTGCAGGGTGAGCCTGTTGTTGCAGCATGGTATGTCTAGGTGCAGTAATCACCACCTGAACTTCAGAAAGGCACTCAGAGCAATTAAATATCCATTTTGGTTAACTACCACAGAAGCTGTCAGGCCAAAAGGGCACTGCAGTTGAGATAAACAACTACTTGCTTCATCAAAGAAAAAGCGATTTTGGTTCCTTTTAATGGAGAGATGAGAACGACCAAATAAATTTTCCCTTTTCAGGTGTCATATATACAATTACTTTTCTTTTAATAAGCACTAGAGGGAGCAGCTTTAATGAACACCAGAGATAAGTAAGAAACTTCTATCAATTCCTTATCATCTCAGCTATGTGGAGGTGTCCTATTAACAAAGATATGTCTCTCCATGGGGAAAGACACTTGCAGTTTGAGGTAAGGGCTGTTTTGTGCTACAGAGCATCTCCCAGTATGATGGACTTGGTGCATCCAGGAAGGGTAAGCAGAAGAACTCTAAGACAGACCTTGTAAATTCAGCAGTGGCACTTGAGGCCTACAGCACTTTCCAATAAAAATTCCATCTTGAAATATCATGTAATATATTTCTGACAGAAGATACAACAAAAGTGACAGTGGCTTCATGAGACCATCTGGCAATGCTCATTTTTAATCCATCCTTTAATACATACTTGACTTCCCTGCTCTGTCATGTACTGTATAATTTACAAACTAAATGCACATTACCCTTCTTTATTCACCCAAATGGACTGTACTTTTATTTCTAATTAAAAAAGCAGACTTCAACACCCATAATCCAAATCCACCACAGGACACAGCTGCAGTTGGTTCACCCTAATGAAACCTGACCCAGAAAGCCAGGAGCAGAAAAGTTACAAAATTTTCCAAGAACCTGAAACCAGCATCTTTGGTTTTCAGGCAAAACTTCCTGATTTGACTTCCAGAAGATGAGTGTTTTGTTAGATCAGGTTTGTGATGAGGAAAAGCAGAGTTGGGTGGTGAAGAGACTTGTGGGTGCTGTATTTTATTGTACTGGCTACTAAGGTAGAGGTAGGGAAAGGTCAGAGGCTTCAGGACTGCTGTCCTGGTGTGAGCACACGTGACAGCACAAGGCAAGTCAAGAGGAGATCAAAGACACAGCAGGACCAGGATGCTCAGCACACTTCTGCAGCTGGGTAACACTGAATGCACTTCCCTCAGGCTGGAGCAACTCAGGAAGGGGACACAGAGGAGCATCAGGTGTTTCAGTAACATCTGGATTCTCCTATGACCGAATGTAACAGCACAGAAGGAAGCATTATGATTAAAGCCTGAAACTGAGACTCATCACTGGGTCCAATTTCCCACTGACAAGAATGTTATCTCAGGCCTTCATTGCTTGTTTGCCTTTCTCTCAAGCATATCCCTTTCCTGTTTGCAACACAGTTGAAAAATACACACATGAGAATGAGATGCATCCGTGCCATGCGGGATGCACTCACCGGCTCTATTCCACGTAAGCAGCGTGTGGGAAAACTGGGGTGAACCTATGTTAAGTTATAACAATTTTCACATGCCCATTCAAATAGTCCCTTGCAGGAAGATTTCATGAAAGACTGCACAACCTTTACTGCTTGTTTTGTTCGTGCATTGATATTACACAAAGGCAGATGGGGGTATGACAGGCAGGTAATTATGAGTATTTTCAAAGGAGAACAAATCCCCTTCAGGGAATCAGTTTCAGTCTTAACCATATATTTGCGATGGAAAAAGTCTCCTCTTCCTCCATATTGTACAAAATTCTACAATGATGACAGAGCTGAGGAAATAGTTTTTAAAAATTTAATAGTTTGGGAGAAAAATTCTAAGACAAAGGAAAAAAAAAAAGGAATCAATCCACTGAACAGGCAAAGGCCATAGATTCGTGTCTGGAAAACTTATCTGCCCCTTTGGCCATGCCAACATGTCCTATTTGTACTGGGTCATTGAGCCCTGGGGCAATACCTTCCCATCCTTTCAGTACTGGTTTGTTATTCCTAGAACTAAATCAAAACATCTAGATTCATGACCAAATAAATTCTTGCTACCCTCTACATTCTTCACAAACATTACCTAATTCACCCTTCAAAAAAGCTCTATACACTCATTGCAAGAAGTGAAACCGAGGCTGAGCCCTTCAGCACAGCCAGATATTCATCCCTTGTCTTTCTTCAGATATATATAATATAATACCCTATGGGATATAAGGACCCATAGGCACAGTCACCACCTCCATATACCTTTGTGTACTATGGACATACAAAGCACATTTGTTAAGATAATGTGCAAATTTGGGTCCATCTGAAGGCACCTATGGCTTTTTCCTCAACTCAGGAAGGACTAATTTTTTTCCTGGAAAATGTGCTGCTTCTGCTTCTTAAAGAGCACACCAGTAATTCAGAGGAAGGACTTCTTTCCTCTGAAGATCAGGTTCTCACTAAGCTCTGGAATGACAGCTCCAGGCCCTATGTTATGGACCACAAAGCAAACACTTACTATACTTCAGCCTCACCCCTGTTAGCCTTGGGGTGACCTGAATTCACAGCTTTGCTGCAAAAACCACTTCTAAGCTTTATACTTTTAAGAACGGAAGCCTGCAGGACTGAGCTTCATAGAGGAGATGGGATAAGGAAGGATCATTTTTCAAGCCCAGCTATACACAGGCTAGAAACTAAGTGTTCCAGTCCCTCTGCCTCCTTCAGAGGTGGGTAATTCCATGTCTGCAGAGAGACTGCTCAGCAAGGCGTTAGAGGGGACCATCATCTAAGGCACCCTGGGGTTAGGCAGCAGCTGAATGATGCTTGGCAGGACTGGAAGGTTTATCAAACTGAAGGCATTGTTTCCCACCTCAGGTATCTAAGCCCCTTCATGAGCTTGACTCTCTTTTGAACCAGCCCATGGATGTGGATCCAGCTGGACACGCGCCCCTCTCCTGCTGCTGCTGCGTTACTCACCCATTGTACTTTGGGAATGTGCCGGAAATAATTATGCTGATAAGCTTAACATTATCTCAGTTATCAAAAGCGTGTGATGGTTTGTTTCCATATACAAACTTGTTGGAATCAGATCACTTTTTTTCTTTTTTTCCCTTTGTCAGGCTCTACGTGATCCATTGGGGAGTGGTAGGAGCCTAAGTTTTCACTCCCAAGTTACTTGCTTTCCCTTTTGAGTACTTGCTTTGGAAAAACTTAGCAGTGACTTTCTACACTGCCCTCCCAGATGAATTATAGCTCACCATGGCCACCCAAATGCTTAATTCTCTATAGTATCTAAGAGGAAATTACTGTTGTAATCTTTGAATATATGATTAAAAAAACAGATTGCTGCCCATATACCCAGTTCTTTGCTTGCCTTTAAACACTCTGTTACCAGGACAACAATGCAGATCATTCACCGGCCTGTTTGCCTACCTTCACCCCAAACAAAGGTGATTATTTATATAAACAGTGTCTTTTTATAGATCTTCATAAGGAAGACAAGGAAGAACCTTTGGTGCAGAGCAGCAAAACAACAACTGAAAGAGGCAATATATAACTCCTCTAACACATTTTTAGTGCTGGGGGCACTAGTGAAGAATTACGGGATGTTCAGCTTCCTATTGTCAAAGTTGGATACCCACTATCTTTCATCCAGTTTGCCATTTAATGGAAAGGTGTCTATACAGAAGCTTGGCCAAAATCTATGCCGCCTTTTCCCTGTGGAAGAAGGCAGCCATATCTACCAGGCCTCCATGTAGAATATTTGTGGGTTCCTAATTTTTCATGTTTGCATTCACAAGCTGAGCTTTTTCCTTGTAGCTTGTGGAACAGACTCATTTGTGAGAAGACGTTTCCTGACTACTTCTTTTCATACTCCTAAAGACTTTTTTTATTTTAAACATAATTCCTAAATTAAGGCTCAAGAAGTCATCAAGGATGGTCACATTCTTGAAGTCTTTTCAAGATAGTGTTTTATACTTTGTAAGTAGGCACTATAATCATTAACAGCTATAATGACATGCCAAGGGGACTGACATGATTAAAAAAAAGGAATAAAAAGAAGCCCTGATGACTGTGATAATATCTTTTTCATCAAGCTGGTTTTACCAAAGTTGCATTTAAGTACTTACATTATGTTGTTATCAAATAGTACCCAGCTCAACTGAGTAGCTGTGCTAAAATCACAGAATCATGAAAATCACAAACATCCATGCAGCAGATGTCTGGAGACCTAAACTACGTGTTCATTTGGGCTGGATATCAGGTACTGGGCAACCAGGAGTCAGTGGCTTCCTGGGAACACCATTTTATGGTTTTGGTTTGGTTTTTGTTTGTGTTGGTTTTGAATGTTTGCTGGTTGTGGGGTTTTGGTGGGTGATTTTTGTTTGTTTGGGAAAGGTTTTTTGGTTTTTGTTAGTGGGGTGGAGGTTTGTTTTTTTATGCTTAATCCTGGATTGATTATTTTCCCATGAAACCCAAGAATGAATTTCTGCGGTGTGGTGTAAAATGACACCACTGTGAATACAACCTTACTCACCCAGGAAATACTGGGAGTGCATGAGGTGACAATGAGTTTATCAGAACCTAGCCCTTCATATAGAAAGCAAATAGAAAATCATCCTATGAAACACGAGATACAAGAGTGATAAGAAACAGTATCTTATTCACTGAATAAAAGTGCCCCAAACAAACTGACCATTGAGCTGTATCGATTTGCTCTCATCTGAATCTCCTCATCTGCATACCACCTTCAGCCAGAGGAAAAGAGGAGGGGGGAAAACGTGCTAATGCAAAAGAAGAACAAAGAAAACTAAAGGGAACAGGAAAATCACAATATTTGAATGTTATTAATCAAGGAAAGCTTCTCTAGCATGTAAGCTTAGGTCTCCCTCCATCCTCATAATAAAACTTCATTAATATCTAGAGGCAATAGGAGTGAGTTGGGTGTTCTGTGGCTTCATTTCTTTCCTACTGTTAGTATTACTGTTTTCCCCAGCTGATTTACATCTCTGCTTAGAGCAAGCATTCCTTCCCACAGTAAGAACACAAAAATAAGGAAGAAAGAAACATCTAATATGACTCACAACTGTTGCTAGCCTCAAATATTTGTTCTTCCTTCAGGCATTGATTACACCACCCTACAGAACACTTTTGTAAAGTTATTTAAATCTGCCTCACCTACTAATTCCTTTTTTATTTTTAATAATGCTTATTATCTGGAGCTAGCACTAGCAATAATGTTATCCTACCTTACAAAAAAATAATAATAAAAAAAATCTCATACTCCTTTCTTTTTTTTTTTACAGCTTTAGCCCTTAATTTAAAAAGCCCAATCTGACACTGATTCCCCTCTGAAAAAACTCATTCTATATTTATAAGTTTCTATGAGTAATAATACATGGTTTTCTGTGTGTTCTTACTAGCATGCCCTTCACAGAGTCTCCAGGACTGTCCTTCAACCCTGACCAAAATTCTGCTCCAACAGATGCCATGGATTCTGGCTTCCCATGGAGAGAATATGCATTACTACCAAAAATTATTTGTGATGACATGAAAACACCCTTGGTGCTATGTCAATATATTAAAAAGGAAAAAAAAAAGCAACAAACCCCAAAAACACTCTTCCTCAAATTGCTGACTATTCAAAACCGTTCCAGTTCTTTCAACTTGCTTTGCCTTCTACCATCTTCTAGAAGAAATCAAGGAAAAAGGACTAAGCCCCCTCTTACTTCTACCACCCACAACCAAATCTTAACACTTGCCAGCACTTATAAACACATATTTTCTCTTTCTCCCTGCTCTGGAAGTGTAGAGAATGACTTTACTATTGGGTGAGTTTGGCTTATGTTCAGGGATAAGACCAAATAATTTACAAAAAATGCCAAGTTACTGGAACAAGCAATCTCCATAGGTGGCAACTGCTCAGAGAGGCAGAGCTGTGCTCTAGGGAAGAAGAGGGCACCTAATAAGGAACAGCATTTGAAGAGAATTTGTGCTCACTGTAGCTCCCTGTGGCGTGTATAGCATGGCTTCTAATGTTTTGTTTATTGAAGTCCACTGATCATCAGAAAAGAGATGTGCAATGCAGCTACAGAGAAAACAAAAAAACCAGCCAAGATCAAAGACAAGAGAAATCCTAGAAGATGAAAGCCTGTGCTTCCAATGCTGCTGGCCAGGTGATGATAGTTTTCAGGTGAGGGGCCTGTAAAGACCATGCAGACATAGGTCTTCCTGCAGAGAGCTACTGGAATCCTCATGGACCTGGCCAGAACTGTAAGGTCCACCAACACATGCCCTTAAACTTCCAGCCATCTAGATCCCTCCTAGAGGACAGAAAGGAGGAAAACATGAAAGGCCAGAAGCAAACACAGTCTAGCTGCAGCGTTCCTAAGGCAATTTAGTAGATACGATAATGCCAAAAAAGCCACCCATTTAATAAGTAATGCTACGTCATTTGCAGCTCCACTCAGACAAAAATTATTCCTTTCCAATTACAGCTCTTCTTCCCTTCGCTCCGAAATTTCATGACCCCATAGGGTGAAGTCTGAAAAAAAATAGTATTTTGTATTCCTGAGTATTACCTGCACTCACTTAGAAGAGCAAGACAAGGGAGAGAGGGGGGAATACAGGGAGGGTGTGGGAAAGCAAGAGGGTAAAGCAATAGGGAATAAGGTGAGAAAAAGAACTAAAGCAAAATCAGTGGGATGATTTGGAAAAATCTCCTTTTACTCTAAGTGGTCAATCTCTGACTCCATGGTGGCTTTGAAGGAACAGGGCAGGAGGACCTACATCAGCTGATGAATTCTGCAGAAGTCCATCCCATAGCTCAGAGACTTGACTCCAGCTATCCTCTCTAGAAGTGGGGAGCAGAAAAATGAGGCAGTTACAAAGCTGGAAGAAACTGATCAAATGTCCTGACTGAGTCAGTGGCCAGGTTGACATCTCCTTTTCCTGATCTCTGAAAGCAAGACTGCTGTTTTGTTACCTGACTCTAGAGGACATCCAAATGCATTTGATTTTCAAAGGGGTCAACTGATTTCTGGAAAGGATAGGTCTATGAGCAGGCAGTAAATATGAGTCCTTTACAGCAACTAATTCATTCATTGCAAATCGCCTTACGATCTTTTTTAACCAACAGCCCAAAGCAAGATTGCAAGATAGGGCTCACACTGTACAGAAGGATTATAGCAATTAAAAATATGCACACAAAGACTCAGTCCCAGACTGCATCTCTGGGCTACATTAAAAAAAAAATTTAAAAAATAATCACATCAAATGCACACACGACCACATTTACATCCATGCAAGCAAGATGTGATGTGCCTATGTTTACCCCTGCAGATGAAAAACAGCACCTCTCTTTCAAACACGGAAAAGCTCCCAGGGATAACCTTTCACAAATAAACAACCTGCTCTGCTCAGAGAGGGATTTTATAAAGAACAGAGATTACAATGGGCCTAATCATGATTAAACACTGATCTGGCTCAATCTACTCAAAAGCAGACAAAAGATAAATAAAAACCTCCAGCAGATGCATTTCATACTGGAAATTCTGGAACCTCAATTGACGTCATACTTTTTATGTTCTGATAATATCTGGAGGAAACAGTACACTGGATTAAGAAAACAAAAGCAAATTTTTAGTTAAAATTCTCCATGTGCTGTGTAAAAACAAGGCGGCTACAGCAGGGAACACACAGGGCAGCTCAGCATTTTACAAACCTCTTTTTGACTGCAGCTGAAATTGCACCAGCAGAGCGACTCTACTAAAAAGAAACAAACCCCCCTTTTTTGCCTCATCTCCTACATCTGTAGGAATTTTACCCTGTAAAATTGTGCAACGGTAGTCACTGAACTTCCCCTGACACAAAAGCCGCTTCTGATCAATGGCAGGCATGTTGAGTTTCTTCTAGTAAAAGAATGCCACCTCCTCAGTATCACCCCAGTTGTGCTCCACTGATTCCTCATGTACAGTGTGAAAATTCTGTGTGATGGGAAGGGGCTGAATTTAGCAAGTATTTCCCAGATACAGACATCTGGTCTTTCCTCTGGGTGAGGAAATCCAGGGAACTGATTCCACATCATGGAAGACAACTCCAGCCATTAGTACTGCTGAAGGAGGTGGGAAAAGTCAAAAAATGAGCACAGATTGTAGAGATTGCTTGCTTACAGAGCTAATTTTTCCATTTAATGCAACAGTGTAAATATGAAGAAAGATAAATAGCTCTTTAAATTCAGGGGGATCTACCTGGAGGAGAAGGCTCCTCATTCTATCATCTCCAGCAGAAATTCCCAGTGGATGACCCAGTAAGGTTAGGCCAGAAGAGGTCCCTTCCTGTACTGAGAAGGTGCGTGGCTGCCTGTCCTCATGTCCAGAGAATGCACTCTGTGCTTCAGAGGCACCAGGTGAAAGACTTTCAATCTCTCTTGATTTGTGACCTCCAAAACTTCTCCAGTGAAGGTGAAAATCCCTACACAGACAGTGAAAGCCTACTGATAATTGTTTTGTTCTTTTCACTTTGTTTTCACTGACCTCTTGGACATAGCTCACATAAATCTGACATCATTGTTATAGGCAGACCTTAATAGTGAAACTTGTGTTACACTGATTTTCCATCTGCGAGTGATTGGCAACTTCAAGAACATCATCCCTAAACAAAATCAAAATTCTCACCCCAATTTCTACTGTCCTTCAGTCCACCTAGTGTGTTTCACAGCAGTCTAAGTAGATCTCTTCCAGCTTCAGGCGAAACAATTATCTCTTTGCAGATGAATTCCATACCTTACAAACTGCAGATCAAAATCACATGATTTGTGTTTCCTAGATGAGAAGCCAACAAACTTCTCTGTCAAGTGGACAGTCCTTTGTCATCTTGAGAAACAGCAGATGCATTTATGTTTTAATACAAAAATAGGAAAATAATGGGTTGCTGTTGCTTGTTCACAAAGCAGGCTTACCTTTTAAAAAGCTGTCAGGGCATTATTGAACTATACAAATTATTTCACTTTCCTCTATAACCCACCTCTGAAGGAGAAATGAGCTCAAGAGCCCCTCCTAACTACTTAAAAATGCAGGAGGAAATGCTTAGAATGCAAAGAATTTTTTTATTTTTCTTTTAAGATGTACAACTCTTATATGTGCAGGAGCACAACTTACTGGCATCAAGCACCAATGAGAACAATTGCTTTGGTGCGCATACTTCCCTATGGAAAAGGGCTACGGATTTAAATGCTAAAACAGTAACCAATGTGAAATGTCACCTGGCTAGGCAGTTCAACCTAATTACTTACACAGATTTATTTTTAAACTATAAAAACAGCATGTTCCTTGGGAGAATTATTTTTTCCCCTACCCCAAATAAATACAATTAACATTTGCCAAGTAGAATTCTTCTTCTGCAATTAAGGACTTGCCAAAATTAGATAAAGTACTCAAAACCACACTGGGGCAAGAGTGTCACTGGGAGTGTCTCCCAGAGCTGTGCTTCTGGAAGAGATGTTCCATGCAGGGCTCGGCACCGACAAGCCTGCGTGCCTGGGATACCTCTTTCTAAAGCCTGAGCGGCCTTGAACCCTTGTGGGGACGAGGCTGGCACGGCTGGGAGCCCTCCCAATGGCATCTTGCCATCTGTGCTCTTCCCTGCCCTCAGCAAACACCAGCAGCACTTCTGAAAGGAAGGCATGGAAGTAACGCAGCCCCACAGCAGCAGGGCCAGCTCAGCAAGAGGGCAGGGGATGCAAACACATCGATTTGAAGCCTCAAGGTAGGACAAAATACAGGTAAGCATGGGCTTGGTTTTAAGCTGCCTGCAAGATTACTCACGTGGAGCCTGTGCTGGAATGGATCTGATGGGCTATGGCCAAAACAAACACAAACAAACCCACCTCTGACCCAGAATTTTCTCCAGGTTAAGGCTCTTGTTCTTTTTAAGTGACCTGGTTCACGGAAATAAATTATTATTTTCCCATTCCTCCTAACAAGAACCATGGTGCTGATGTTCAGCTCCACAAGCACCCTGTCTGTGGTCCTTACAGGAACCTGCAGCACCCCATAAAAAAAAAAAAAGCAGCTCATGAGCAGCATCCAAGGGTCAGTCAAGCTTTTCCCAATCCAGGACA
The DNA here is from genome assembly GCF_971803275.1 of Cyanistes caeruleus. Classification (NCBI taxonomy): domain Eukaryota; kingdom Metazoa; phylum Chordata; class Aves; order Passeriformes; family Paridae; genus Cyanistes; species Cyanistes caeruleus. The sequence goes on from NC_141701.1 coordinate 105,806,826, forward strand.
GGCTGTAATTAAACCCTGCCAGTCAACCCTCCTGTTTTGGCAATGCCAGGCATAAATGCCACCAAGTGCAGTAGATCTTTGGCTTAAAGGGCTGTTTTGGCCCAATTTGCCAAAACATTGGGGTTTAGGAAATTAAAGAAACGGCGTCTTTGCAGGACACAAACCTTCTCACAGTGTGTCTAGTTCATTTTCAATAGCCAAGGTGGGAGAAACATTTAAAGATACTTAAGTACCTAAGACAGAATGGCACAAAATCCTTTTCCAGAAAGCAAGACCTCAATAGTTCAAGCAAGTTCTCCCAGCCTATTCCAACAGTGCACTGGCTTCATGTGCCTCACCTCACAGGCTCCTTGTGTTATTCATGGCCAGAATAATTTTATTACATATAATATCATTTTATCTCGAGGCCCTGGTTCTCAAGAGACTAGCTGCACATGCTTAACTTCAGTGTGATTTCATAGAGCTAATCTGCAGCCCCCAAGCCTGTTCAGGGGGACGCTGCTGTTCAGCAGGGAGATTCTGCTCACTCTGGGATTCCATGCAAGTGTCAAAAATATATAGGAACACTTTCAAAGCTGGACAGCAAATTTTAGGAACAAGAAAAATTCCGAAGTTAAAAACCATCTACGACAGACTGGAAAGTGTCCTACAGGAACAAGTTTCAAGTTATGTCCAGAGCTACTTTAAAGGAAACTTCCCTTTGAAAACCAAGAAAACCCACCTTAGAATAAATATTCAGATATTATATTTTAATAATATTCTATATTCCTGCAGTATAATGCTGGTAAATAATTACTTAAGAATATAAAACTCAGCACAGTGTTCTCAAAACCTGACTCTGCAAGCAGGTTGGACAAGGGATTTTGTTCTATTCTGTGGGTTTCTTTCCCCTCCTGTACTTAAAAAATAAAGCAAATTTCTTTGAACTTACATAATTCAAGCCTGTTATTTTCCATAGGGCTAAACCAGCCTTTTTAAATTCTTTAAGCTTGGCATTGCATGAAAGCAGATATCAAATATTCAGAGCGCTCAATTTAGAAAGATCATTTCTCTGAGGCTGAGCCTTTTTGAAGAGCTTCCTGCAGCGCTCCAGACAATGCCTCAAACTGCCACTCCCACCAGGCTGAAGTCACTTAACCTTGCCAGGCCATGTTTTTGGAGGCATTGGGCCAAATGGAGGGATGGGTCCGTTGGAAAGGTGGGAAGTGTACAGGGTATGAGGAGACACAAAATCTGACTGCCACAAACTATGAAGATTTGCTAATATCAACCTGTTTTGCACAATGAGTGCTTGAGAACCACGTCCTGTTCAGGTGCAAAAAACTGCAATGTCTCCTGCAGAGTCCTCTACTACTGTCCATTACCAAAATCTACCTCTTCATGTCAAAATCAGTGTTCACGAACACCAGAGAAGAGACGCCCCGTGTGAATTAACTGGGGTGTATGGAGGACCTCGGTGAAATGCATCTCTAGTCAGTGGCAAAGCACAAGGTTGAAGCACCCATTACTGCTGTATTTCATTCTACTCATTATGTCCAGAAAGTGCAGCCTGAACACAGAACTGCAGGACCTCCTCCTTTACACACAGACAAGGAAGTGCTCAAGCCAGGAGAAGAGTTGGTCCTTCCTCCCCAAGCCTTGCCACGCCACCCGTAGGTACAGAGGGGCTGCTTGGGTCAGGACCAGCTCAATGCCCACTCTAAGACAGCAGTTTTTACAACAGGGCTCAGAATCCAGTTGTTTTCTTTGCATCCTAAAAAGTTTCCTCTGCTTCCTCACAGCTGGCTCCTTGCTCTTGCAGGTGAAGTAGTGTAGAAAGTGAAGGGAAGCCACTGGTCCCAGTATGGGCACTGGGAGTCCATGGCACTGGTCATGCCAGGCCAGAAGAATCATAAAGTAGTAAGAAATTTGGTTCTTCATCCAGAAGAAGGCCATCATAGAACAATTTAGGTTGGAAGGGACCTAAAAAGATCATCTAGTTCCAACCCCCCTGCATGGGCAGGGACACCTGTTGACCAGACCAGGTAGCTCAGAGCCCCATCCAATCTGGCATTGAAGACTTCCAGGGATGAGGCTTCCACAGGCTTGAGGAACCTGTTCAAGTGCCTTCTCACCCTTACAGTAAAGAATTTCTTCTGTGTACCTGACCTGAGCCTGCTGTGTTTGCAATACCCTTGGGTGAAGGGCAACACTGTAATTTATTAGTTACTGCTTATTGTTAAGCATTGCTTACCCCAAACTTGCTGTAAAATCAGAAAACACCAAAAGCACGTGGTCAGATTAGACAAAATATTGACCCTCTGCCTTCATGCACTATGTAGCTAGGAAGATATCCTATTCTATGCAGCATGGTATTCCATGAAGTTAGGAAGCACAACTAACACAGAGGGCTTTAAGAGCTTAAATGTATTACAATAGTTGCAGTAGATGCATTTTTTAATACCTTTTCCAATGCTTCTCTGTCAGCCAGCTCCTGCACAGCCAGAAGCTTGATACTGTAAAAAAAAACAGAGAGAAAAAGAGAATTAATCACTCCACTGCAAGCATTACAGAAATCAAAGAAACAGCAGAATTAAAGCTCTCTTTTTGTCTTCTCTCTTGACAAAAGAAATACAAGAAATGCTCATGATGTAACAAAATAAAGAAAGAGAGACAATGTCACTTTGTTTGCCTTGAATTAGCCACCACAAGCAGATTTTTTGGTTTCCAAATTACAAGTATGTCTGAATTCGTCTTACAGAGAAACTGCATCAGTCATTACTTTTGTAATATCCCAAATTAACACCAAAGGATCTTCTGAATGACAAACACAGAAAAATATTATAGACATTTCCATCAGTTGTAGTCAACTTTGTTCCTCAGTGTCAATGGGTTTATATGAGTCCCAAAAAGCCATTCCCAAGGATTTACATTAAATATCAGGTGCAGTGATTAAGATAACCCAGCTCAAGAAGTTTGAGGGAGAGATGAGGGAAATGTGCACCACTGTTTAAAAGTATGGTGGAAATACAATCCACAGCTATTGTTCCTGTAATGCCCATTGCTAATCAATCCCAAATTACTTCACCTACTGAATGTTTTCTAAATTCACCTCTAGGGGCTAAATCCTGCACACTGAATTACATTCACTTCAACAAGGTTATGGGAGCCACTCAAGCAGGATTCTAGCCCTGCATTGCAACTCCACAGGCTCACTTTCCTTATCCAGCCTTCAACCCTGTCACTTAATATATTATCCTTGGGCTCCAGAGGATAATTTCCTTTACCCAGGGATACAAAAACATTTGCATGGCAATAGAAGAATCAAATGATGCATATAAATATTGTTTAAATTACTCTCACCACCCTGCACACAGACACAGTAAAAAGCCAGTACAGTTAAAAGCTCATATTCAAGAAGGTGTGAATAGTCAACAAAGAAGTCTGCCAAAGGATATAATAGAAAAAGTTTTATTAACCTTTCAAAACCCCAAAGCAATATTGCATAATTCTTGAGCATCCACTGGCACCTTATATGCTAATTATGTACATCCATCCTGCGACAGCAGCTGGCAAAGCATAGTTCTAGTCCTGTCTCTCTATGGCTTTCCACTGCAGGTATTCACAGCCTAATCCCTAAACACCAATGTGCTTCCACTTTAATGGACTTGTAGCTTTCAGTGTCTTCAAGGTATCATAAAAAGCCTATATCCAATGAATTATAAAATAGCCACAGACAATACATTTCTAGTCTGCAGAGACTATTACTACTAAGACAAAGAGGGTAGAGATGGTTCAGAAAACAATGGGATAATCAGGAGAATGAAAAAGGTATTCCATTAAAGCCCAACCACTATGGTGGCAGGGGACATGTGATTTGGTGTTACTGTTTGGTGCACACACACACACACACACACTCAGCTGAACTGGAAGGCACTTGGGGAAAGTACAAAACCAATACATGGTATTTTTAAACATCATTTTCCTTGTAATTCAGCCAGCATACAAAATAAAGATGGGCTGGGCAGCAAGCAAGGAAGGCAGCTCCATTTAAAAAACACTGCAGTGCTATGTCCAACTCAGAAGGAGCCTCAGCTGATGCACTTTGGAGAAAAAGGTCCAATAACCCACGCAGGAACAATGCAGCCACAGTCAAGACCTGTCTCTGAATTCAGGAGTCACCTGTTAATTTTGGATGACTCACCTCTGTTGCAGTGCACTTGAGAAGAACACTGGGCAGGGGAGAGGGAGGTAGGCTAACACACACGTGTTATTCAGGGTGCTCACAGCCACCTGGGCTGCTGCAAAGGCAGCTTCAAGTCTGTGTGCATGTGGCTTGGGGGTAGGCATATTACTTTTGTCATTTTCTTTCCAAAGCTAGACTTTTTCACTACTTAATCAAATCAGTCAAGGCTGCGGATGCTTCTACCAATTGACTGATTTATTTCTAGAATATTATTTGTGAGTTATCTGATGCTCAACAGTTGCAGAAGAAAGATGTAGACTGCCCCAAAAGCAAGTACCAATTTCATCAAAAATTATCATCTCACTGTAAGAACCTACCTTCCTTCCCATTTACACCTGTGAATTCCCACAAGAACTTTTTCTACTGGTACGTATTTATTTAAAACAAAGTATCCAGTCACAAAGAAGCACATAATGAAACAGGAAGCAGGAATCTTTTTACTTCACTTCATATTATGGAGATGCTGCACGCGTGTTCAGAGGTGAAGAACCCATACAAAGGGTTTACATCTTGCAGAGATACTGCATATGCAGGTTCAGAATCGAATCTCAATTCAAAGTTGCTACATCATTTGCAGCAACATTGGTTTGATTCCTGGAGAGAAAAATACTTCCTCTGCTGTTACAAATTAAGAGATCAATGTTTGCCCAGTACTTTACTCTTTTCTCCTCAAGTGACACCTGAAAATACCTCAGGTATTCTTTCTTGGTCAAAAGGAATCTGCAAATGCAAATTATCAGCCTTTACACAACCAGCTGTAAGTTCCTTCTTTCCTTAAAGCACCATCACAGATGCTGTCCCTGTCCTTTGGATTATAGCCCACTATTTGGAAAATTGCTCTTGATAACCAGTTATTTACTGCTATTTCTTCCAGCAGTTCCAAGCAACGTTAGTATGTGTTACTTGATGCAATGTCGGCTTGGAAATGCAGCTTCTTTCAAGGCTGCTTCTTCAGTCGTTTGATGCTTCAAAAAGAAAGCAGGCTGCTTATTTAGGTGCTACATCAGCAATCTTACAACCACTGATGCAGCTCACAACTTCATTTGCTGTTTGTAGCTTTTTTGCTCACCAAGCATTTCAAAGTAGAAGAGAACAAAGTCAGTAACGGGTGGAGGGTGGGGAGGGGAGGAAGTTTCCAATTAAAAAAATCTCAAAAGAAATGCTAACAGAGTTACCAAAAGCCAATGCTGAAGCCCAAGTTCTTGCAATCTATAACACTTAAGAACTCTGTTTATATATATATCCTTGGCATTATTTTGTTCATCCTCACTTGTGTTGTGCAAACACTAATTCATGAATAAAGTCATAAAAAATCATATTTCACAAAGAAACCTTATGGCTCCTGGAGAGCCTGCTCTAACTTACCAGCTTTAAAATATACTGCTTAAGAAAGTTGTCATATGAGTAGCTATAATGAAAATTGCTCTGCTTGAATCTGAAACTCTATTAAAAATACTCACTGACTGAATTACTTACATGATCTGTCTAAACAAAGCTACTGAAATTAATATCCTGGCACCCCAGGCACACTCAAAATACTTGAAAACACGAAGTGATCAGGATGAAGGACTCTCCTCCAGCGCTGAAAATATGCAAACATGATGTGCTGTCAAGGAAACACATGACTCCCTCTTTTTTTGGCCATGGGTGACGCACAGCATTCTCCACTAAGGGAATTCCTTTTGGTTTCCAGAAGATTAGTCACAGTGCTGAGCAAATGCCTATAGCTACATTTGCCTATAGCACATTTCTACGCCTCAGGGTATCATTGCAATCCTTTCCTCAAAGCCTTCCCACTCAAAAACAAGTAGCATTGGGTTTCTCTTTCTAATCCCACATACCCAGGAGTAATTTAAGTCTTTTTGGCAGTCTTTTGCAATGCTGCAAACTTGCAGATAGGTCCCTTGCTGGCTGGTGCATTGCTGTTCACCATGAGCCATCATGACTGCGTTAAATTTGCACTGAGCTTCACTTCCCAGCTTGAATTCACATTGCCCACAAAATCCTACCTGCTCTTGCAGTGGGGAATGTTGGGGCTTTCTGAAGAAGTGCTACAGGGTCATCTGCCTGCAAACCAGTGAACCTATGGCTCTGCAGCAAGGCAGATGGGATAGACTGAGACTGCTCCACAAGGCAGATCCCAGATCCATCCTTGCAGAATGAACCTCTGGTCTTCACCTAAGGAAGAGAAGCTGCTTTCTCCAAAATCTGCTTGAGGGTGCTTTTGGGGTAGGGAGGTTTTTAGAATTACAGTCAGTTTCTGGACCACCCCTGCACAGAACTAGAACTGCAGCCATTACAGGTCACAGGTCACCTGGCTGCCACTATCAGGGCAGAGCATCAATGGGCACGGTGACCTACGTCTGCTGAGCTGAGCACAGCGTGGAGCTCAGGCTTCCATTCTGTGCAGAGCCTGGTAATTACGAGGAAAAGGGGAAGAGGAGAAAGTGAGGAAAAGGTGAAGCATTAAATTCAGCAATCAGAGACTCACTGAAGTGTTTAAACGAACACTTGGCCTCACAACGGTGGCCTAGAAAAGCTCAAATACATACCTCTGCTTGAGGCCTGAGTTTTTCCAAAAGCCTCATGCTTTCTATCAGCCAGTGCATAAGCCTAAAGTTAACAACATTGAGAAATGCCATTTGACTTCTCTGGCTTTTCTGTCACCTTCTTCAGCATACAGCTGCTCCAAATCCTGCTTCAGCTAGACTCACGGACATTATTATAAATAGCCCATGCAAAAACCGCTCAATCCCAAACCATTTCGAGCAACATTAAATAGTTCCTTTCTCCCTTCTTTTTAGTCCACAAACTCTTCCTCTTTGCACTTGAGATAAGATTCCACAAATATATTATTATGGCCCACAGTGAAGTTTTATGAAACACATATCTAAGAGTAGAGCATGAATGCATGTAACTGGAAGTGCTTGCTGACGGACATGTGTGAGTTAGTTAACAAAAAGAACAGGACAAAACCACTTGGGCCACCAAATTTGTGCACCAAAATTGTATTTGCAAACCTATCCAAACCGGCCTTATTCATAAATCTATTCTGCTCTAAGAGATATGCATAAAACATGAGAGTTGGACTAAAAAGAGAAAAAAGAAAATGCAGCTGAGCTGTGCTAATGGTACCTGGGAGGGAGCACTCCCCATCCCTCACCTTAGCCTCCAGTTCTGCTGCTGAACGGGCAGGCTCATCACCATTCACACCACAGCCCCTGTTTTTCCTTCAGCACTTGCCGGATGACAGGGTGAGTAACAGTAAGGATGGGGAAGCCACCCATGCGTGTATGTGCTCCCTGTGAGGGCTGTGGTGGTCCCTGCTGCCCCAGCTGTCAACAGCCTGAGGTTAAGGGCTGTGATTAACTGTTTTCTAATTGTTTTAAGCATAGCCAGATGCTCAGAGAAATATATGGAGAGCAGGGAAAGGTAACAGCCCAAAAGTGACAAACACAGGAAAACACAAATCTTGTGGCTTACACAGATGTGGGGGGAGGTGGTGGGGGTGGTGTATATACAGGGAGTGGGGGCAAGGTTTCTTTGCTGTTTGGCTGTTTGATTTAAATACAGACCTGCTGCTGGAGTTGTTCCTTGCTGCTAATGCCTAATGGACCCAAGGCTTTTCCTCCTGACTCTGCCCCTGTGATGATTACCTCGCACAAGGGTGGGTGAAAGAACAGCAGGCTCCCACAAACAGCACAGCAGACTATGTTTAACATGGTGAGATGATGGGGGAACAAGTCTGAGCACCTTGGGGCTGCAAAGGGATCTGTGCCACTCCCTTTTTGGGGCTGCCCACACTGACCAGAGCAATGGGTCACTTAAGTGGGGTGCCTTTACAGTGAAGGAGCAACATTTAAGACTTTCATCAATGCATGCACTGTAAAAAGACATCTTATTTTTGTTGGCATATCCCATTTACAAAGTTGTCTTTCCTCCCCAAAACACTGGTCACTCACACCCCCATAAAAACAAAAGCAGGAGGAAGGAAAAGTGTGCTCAATGACTTTCAGCCTCGTACACTTCCTTCATCTACCCCTGTGAAGTCGGATGAGGAAAAAAAAACAAGTTTCTCCTTTTCCAATAAAAGCATCTGCATCTTCTCAATCACTCCTTAAATGGAAGGAAAAACGGTGTCCACTGCCACATTGTAGTGGCTGCTTGAAGCCACGGGAGAGTTTCTGAAGCAGGCTGATGGGCTTGGATTGGAATACCATGCCATATTGCTCTGGGACTAACTGCCAGCTAATGACACAACAAAATATGTTGGAAGATTCTCAGGAAAAGAAAAATGCATCTACAGTAAGAAGAAATCATGATAAAATCAGGCAGCTGCATTTCCTACATATTAAACGTATTTGTATTTGTCTCTACTAGAGATATACATAAAATAGATCATATGCATGTTACATATAATTTCTGAAATATTCATATATATATACACATACAACTATATATAGGTGAATTTATTTAGGGCGAATTTTTTCACAGATTCCTCATTGGGATGAAAGCAGATATTCTTCAATGTCTAGTCACTTAATGCTGATTTGCCTGCAGCATGGTCTGAAACCAAAAAGCAGATCAAGGCACCACAGCTGGAAAGGGAACCAGGAGTAAATGGAAGGAGCAGAGAAGCTGAAATCCATCAAGCAAATTGGCAATGTAGTGCAGGCCACACAAACATTCCCACCCTGATGTTTGCATTCATGGATCCTATTACATTATGTGAGTGATTGAAGGATTTGTCATGGGGAGAAAGGAAACTGTAATGGAACTAGAAGAGGGAAAGCATGAATTATGGATGGTTACTACTGAGAGCTGAAGGGGGAGAACAGCAGCATTACCAGGCAGGAGGCAATTGAAATAGTTCATTTCTTTCCTATTTCAGTGATTCCTTGGGTTCAGGGATGCTCTTTGCTTGCTATTCTCTGCCCTAAACTTGCAGCAAAGCCATCACTTTCCAGGGCCTATGAACTTTGCACTGAGGATCTGATTTATGTTCAGCTGATGCTGTGGTTTCAGTGCAGCTGTAGCATTGCAAGAACAGAACAATGATTCATAACTTCTGAGTACTGTGTATTCCCAACGCACGAGAGAAAAACCAAAAAGGCTGAAAGAACAGCAAACTTTTTCCTAGAATTCTGGAAGGGAATAAAACCCACTCACACAATGACCCAAACCACAACCAACTGCAGAAAACATGTGAATGCCCATGTATAATGAGACTTGGAAGCCTGCTTGACCATGTCCTTGGAAACAGCACCCAACCCATGGTATTTCCAAATGAATGAAATCCATGCTGCTGTGCATGCAGACTTTCTCTACATCAGTAAGCAGAGCAGGTCACACTCAGTAAAATTAAGAGGGGAGCTGCACAAAACTTGGAGAATCTCTGTGAGGCTAAAGAAACGTCACTCTTATCCATCTACCCAGAAAAGGTGTCACCTGAGCTGTGAGGCAGTGATGCTTTTTAAGGACGCTTGTGCAAATTCTGAGGGGTCCTATCATAGAGAGTGATATCTTTCTCCATATAGAGGAGATCTCGGGCCTAATTCTTTCCTTTCTTCAGGTAAGGGGGAAGGAGACAGGACATCATTTCTACTTGTATAAAGTCTCTCTGAGGATTCCCTCCAACTTTTACACTAGAGGAAGTCACAGAAGGGTCACTCTGGGTGCATGCAAGGCACACATAAATATTGTCCTTTATTTCACCATATAGGTTCATAAACCTGCATCTGAGGTACAGAGTACTGATGACTCAAGCACTGTGCTAACCACACTTTCAGAAACACTTGACTAAGTTAGAAGCCATCCTATGGCCTTTTCTCTTGATATCCTGTTGTTATTCTTCCTGTCCTTCTCCAGTTTGGTCTCAGCAAACCGGTGCAATGCCGAAAGAGTGGCAGCAGTTAGAAAAGTAAAAGTCAGGGAAGATTTCCAAGGTCCTCAGAAGAAATGCTGGTTATTAAGGGCTGGAATACATTGCACTTGATTGAACAGAATCAAAGCTGATTCCTGAGAGGCAAAGGTTAATTGAGCAAATGGCTCAAAAGGATCAATCTGTTCTAATCCCTTATTCGTTGATTTTTTTTATTATTTTTTTTAAGTTTTAACAGAGAGTTTAAAATAGACCAAGCAGCTGAAAATATGTCCCAAATTCCCAAATGCATGAGATGAAATCACAGAAGGCCTGGGACTGCCAGGAACATAATGACTACACAGTAGTGGCCTAATGAATAAAGAAACAGTAAATCAAATACCTATATTAAATTATACTAAACACAGCAATCTTGTCCACACATAAATACTAACAGAGACCAGGTACATGCAGTGGCAATGCAGCCAAACTCCCAAAATCATTCAAAACTCGGAGTGACAGTCCAGCAGGCTTTGTCACCACTTCCACCTCCACCTTCACTGATTGCTCCTGTGACAAACACTTTGCTACATGATAATTCAGGCAACAGAAGAGAGTACTACTGCAAGCAGTGTGTGTGTGTGTATGTGCCTTATATTTATGCACAAAAAAAATCACACCAGTTGTTGCAACTCACTTCTGACAGACAGCAAACCAAAATCAGTTGACTGCATTAAAAAAATGGAGGGGAGTCAGATTTCAGTTTAATTCATATAATGATAAAATGTACTTCTCCTTCTCAGTATTTCTTATTCTGTTTAGCTAAGAGCAATAATGTCTTCATCCAAACCAGTTCACCTTATGCTCAATTGTTTTGAAGTTGGGCAAAACGCTCTGTATAATGTCCACAGTCACAGGATTTTAATTTTTTCAAAAGATGTCTGTTTCCTTATAATTCTGCAGGAATAGAAAGACTCACAGAGAATGCTGTGTCTGTGGCAGCATTGATTTCTTCTGAGTCATTAAAACTGGACATGAACAGCTCATTTAACTTGCACTGAATTATTCAAATCTGTCCAATAAGGGAGGAGACCAACACCGAAAACAAAAATTTAGAAGGTCATAAAAATCAAAGGTGACTTAGAGCTTCCAAATATAGGCATTATGTTATAGTGTATGCCGTCTGTGGCGTTTGGCTCTTTTTCTGGATTTTCTGAATCATTCCCTGCTGGGGTAGAGAGTCCTAGTTCCAGAAACAGCACCTTCTCCCACCCAACCCTGCCCTACTGCAGCAGTGGAAAAACTGAGTAGTCTCTAGTTAGATAAATGGATATGCTTGGGAAAGGGCACACCACCACACTACTGTTCTGCCATGAATTACAAAGCTTCCAGCAAAATCATGAGGCCCTGGGAGGAAAAGTGGTTAATAGGGACTCTACTTTAAAAATACACCTCTATGTCCCTGCAAAATGTGACTTGAGACAGCCTGCTTCCCTTTCTCCTTTAGGTACATGAGCCATATGCTCTCAAGCTCTTATGTGAAAGCTCATCATGGCCCCTTGTTCAGCCCCAGAAACTTAAGGCAGTATTACTTTGCCATACATGCACAGCCTTGTCTCAGACAAATGTGTTTACACAGTTAAAATCATTACAAAGGGACACAGGGAAAGTCAGTTTGTTTTGCAAAATACTTGTTCAAGAGCAATGCTGCAGCTTTATGGTAGTACAACCACCATCAGCTGGTGACATCTGAGTGCCACTAAGATTTAGCCTGATGCTGTGCAAAGAGTATTGAAGCAGGCTCAATCTGGATACAGAGCTCTGCAGTTTTTTACAGCACACTCTTAAGAAAGAGACTGACCCTCAAGAGCTGGCTCCTGCTTCAAAGAGGCTGGCAAAGTGCCACAGCCATTGTGCATTTCATATGCGCATCTTTTGCGGAAGACTTCATGCCAAACTGGAATTGTTTAAGTGGTGGAAGATGCTAAACACTGGGCATTAAAACAGAGGAAAGTGCACAAAAAATGCTCAAAGAGACTCTACAAAATTACTGAGGAGAGGCACTGTGACAAGGGAAAAGGAGCACTACAGAAACCAAGAGCAGCGCTTTGGTCAAGTGCACTTTCCTCCATGGCTCTTTCACGAGCAGCTTATGTTGTCTTACAAATTCAAGGACATTTTGACAAAAAGGTTAAAATGAAGTGCATCATTATAACAGGTGGGAAACAAAGGAGAAACTGTACTAGCAGACAGCCTGTATCTTTTAAGGACCTCCCATTCTGTGGCCAAAAGCCAGCCCATTCCCATTTTCCAAAGTGGAGCTTGGGAAGCTGGTGACAAGACCCTGACACCAGTGCTCTGCAAGGGCAAGGGGCAGGCATCCAAAGACGTTTTCAAGATTGAGAGCTTGTCACTGTGAGAGGGGGGGACAGTGTGGGTTTAACAAGCTAACACTCGTGCATTACTACTCCAACTCAAGTCTCCAGTGCAGGCCTAGCCTAACACTATTGAGTCTGCATGTCAACAGAGCGGAGCGTCAGTCAGCACAGCCATCTGCTGCTCCACACACAGGAACAGCATCAGGACCCACCGCCAGCAACCAGGGTGCTCTCTTTACAGCATCTATCCCATATGGTGAAGGAAAAGTCACAATAGGTGAGAATTCCTCAGAACTGTCACTCAGCTGGCCCACTCAAAGGTTACTGAAAAACAGAACAACCCAAACTTCGAATGAATGTGAACATTCATCCTCCCGAAACAGAGGTCAATTGCACAGTCCAAAATAAAAAGCGAAGAAATGGAAAACTGTGAAAAGCAGCGGGCCAGAGGTAGCAAAGGCAGAAAACCCAAGTTCTGTATACCAGTGAAGATGACACTCCTCCATCTTGCATGCACCCAAGCCTTTAAATGTCAGAAAAGCCACAAAAGACATGTCAGCCTTCTGTCAGTCTTCACTACTATTTACAAGTAGTGTTGATGTTAAGCCATAAAGAATTTTGTTTACACTGATGCTACACTCTTAGCCAGAAAACAAGTGAGCCAACACTGAGGCTGCATCTGCAAGAGCACACAGAAAGCACAAATTAGATAAGAAAACTACCTGTCAAATAAGGGTAAGAAGCCAAAAGCCTTCTTCCAAGAGCTAATTACAACAGCATCCTATCAGCTTCATCTACAACATCACATGATACTGCATTAAAAAAGAGAATTTAGCTTATGGGGCATTTGAAGTGACATTTATATAACTTTAACCCAAATAACAGACCAGACGGTCTTTCTATCAGTGCAGTTGTTTTGTACTTCAGTAATGACTTTGAAGTGTGATGAGGGTTATGTGAAGTTTAAGCCTCCAGTTAGCCAAAAGCCACAACCACATATAGCCTTTGCTCTGAGTATCGGAGTAACACAGAAAGGTTTTGATTTAAACCTCCAGTGGATGCATCACATAGCTGTAACTCTAATCTGGGAGCAAATGTAATCCATCCTCAGTTCTCAAAGTCAGAAAAACTGGCTGAGTCGACACTCCCCCAGCCAACAGCTGTCCTCAAACCAGCCTCTGCTCAGTTTGCTGGCAGAGATACACCAAGCACAAGGGACAGACCACTCAAAAAGAAAGTATAAGCAACGTAAACATGCAGCCAAGCAGACTATGGCCTATTTTCACAGGCTGCTACCATTCACTTTTTCTACCGCATCTCAGAAAATTCCTTGAGATTCTGCATGGCAAAGAGAAGAATCCTCTACCAACCAAATCCTGTGTGCCTGTCTCTAGCAGTACTGCAGAACCACAAACATTGGTCAAAAGAGACCATTTGATGCAGCAGTGTCCTCAGCATGGGGCTATCAGGAGGTCAGCTGTAGTCTTGAAAACCTCTAAAACACTGAGACACCATGACCTTGAGATAACATCTTCCAGTGCTGCACCAGCTTCTGAGTGAGGAAGTTTCTTTTACTGTCTGTTCTGAAGATCCCAAAACAACCACCTGCCTGCTTGTACTAAAGCAGGGAGTTATTTCACCTGCAGTGCTGGGCTATGGACTTCCATTTGAGTTTCACAGGGCTTCGTTGGCACAGATGAGTTTCTTTACGATCTTTTGGATTCAAGGCCTACTGTCTGCTACAGTGGCCATTCCCTCAAATTACACACTGTTATATAGCATAACTATAACATTACTCATCATAAAAGATAATTATCCTGCATGGGAAATATCTACTGCCACAAAAGGTCTTTGTTGACAAAGGAAGAGGCTTATCTGACGAGATACCGGGGTCAAGTAATGTTTTCTTTTCCCCACCCCAGCAGCAGCTTGTGCCAGATTCTTCAGAGACACACGGTAAGGAAGGCAAAGGGCTTCTCCGCTTTCCCTGCTGCTCTCGTCTCACATAACAGGATGCCACCACTGTCCATATAAGTATCTCATTTGGTGGTTCCCAGGCTTTCTGGGCTGCAGCCTGCTGTCAAGATTGGAGCTGCCCTCCAGATGACATGCTGTTGTGAAATAGTTGGCCAAAAGATACACAAAAGGGATGTCTCACCAAGGACGAGACCACAGTAAAATCAGTCATACCTCAGGAATGAGGTAGGTGGAGAGCAACTAATCCTTTATTTGAGCTCCTGCCTAGGTCCTAAACTGTGTGGCATTTTCTGTCATGGGTTTATTAAAGTGCCATGTTAGAAGTTTCCTTGAAGAAAGCACAGCAGAAGGTTTTTCCCCTTGTTCTATAATGTGCTTAGCAAATAGCACAGTTGAGTTACTTTACATTCATTTATCACAGCAGTCTCTTTGTTCTAGTAGCTTTTGACTTTGAGATCAGGACAAACTCCATCAGTTAAGGAACCTCATTAAAGTGATCTATTTCTCCTAGAGAGGAGGAAAAATCTTAAGTTTCTGTCATGGAAGTTATCACTGAGAGTTTCAAATTGTGGAACACTTCTATGTGGAATAGCAAGTTTCAAATCAAGAGTGTTATTTGTGTACACACATAGAAGCTTATATAGACTGCAATAATTGGCACTGTTACAAAAACAGATCTTTTGGTCAATGTCCACGGAAACACTGTGCACAGCGGCCTGCCTAGAAAATGCTTCCCTGCAGCAGAGGTCTGTGCACAGGAGCATGACAGCTCACAGTTTCTCCTGGGTCCTAAGGAAAAGCCATGTGCTGTGGAAGCTCAAGAGGAATGCCATCAAAGTGGAGCCCCCTGAAACCTCGGGTGAATGGGCAGAAGAAGCAGCAAAGCCAGGACAACATGTCCTTTCTAGAGCAATTCCTGCAATTTCAAGAGCATGAGTCATGACTTTATGGCAAGCAGAATCCCTGCATTTGTCAGACTGTTTAAAAAGTAAATAAACAAAAGCAAACAAATGAGAATTAGTGTCAATTCCAAGTGCCCGGATTTGATAAGGAATAGTACAGCACAGCTGAGCAAAGCCAGGCAGAGCAGCATCATGCTGAAACACATCAGCACTGCCCAGGCACCCTGCTCCCAAGTGCTAGCACCATGACCACGCTGGCCACATCCACCCTCCTGGGGTGGCCGTATGGCAGGGCTCTGTCTCCCTCAATGGGCAGCAGGATTGGCCAAGTGCCAGAGGTGACCACCTGGAAAGCCTCTCCCCATGCCCTGTTCCCACCACACAGCAACTCTCCTGCCTGTGTAATTTAAAGTTCATGTCTTCATTTTCCATTCCCTGTGGACTTCCACATTCTTTACAGAGGCAGCAAGTGGTGATGCCCCAAACAGCCAGGGTGTAGCCTGGCTCTCTCTTGCAGCTGCAGACAATGTGGTGTGAGCAGTCACCACTCCTGCTCAGCAAGCTGTATCCAGCAGCTGTTAGGGTGAAGCCAATTTACTTGTCGGACAAGAAGCTCCCAGATTAACCTGGATCAGCTCAGGCTGCTGAGAAAGAGTAACAAGCAGCTAGCGGGAGATCTCAGGGACACGTGCTGCTTCTTCAGTGATCAGAACATGCTTGAAGCCACAGAGAAAGGATGGCTCTCGTCCAGCATCGTGTCAGAGATGGAGGTGGGACAGACCCAGAGCAGCTACAGTTCCCAGCCACAGTCTACTCCACTTAGACCACCTCACGTTTCAGTTTGTCATTTAGACATTTTGCAGTGCAAGAATGCATACACGTTATAGCAGGGCTAATTATACAGTGTGCAGGGCTCCTGCTTCCGACTTAAGGACAGCATTAATGCATTATTCATTACTTCAGCATTTACTCTTCACTATTTGGATCATTCCTCTGATTTTTGTAGTAGCTCACCTTCCTCCTCTCCCCCAGTGCACACACCCCCACCCCACCCCCATTTAGTCAAATAGCTCCTAGCTATAATTTCGATTACAAACTGCAAGCCCTGGTTTTTGGAGGATTAATTATGGAGGTGGAGGCAGAGGAAAAACCTGGTGGATGACAAGTGGTAGTTTAGAAGCACAGGACAGCAACAGGAAGTGTCAGAGTCTTCCCAGCAAGGTCCTGTTAAGCAACAGAAGTCCAAGGCTGTCTTTTTCTCAAAGGGCATCGAATAAATCTCAAAACACTGCAGCTTAATCTTAAATGACCATATGCTATTTTAAAAATAAGCCAAAATAAACAAAAATTCAAACAAAAAGCAGACACCTAAGAAATCACAAAGGCTGTGAGGATGGAAAGGGAAGGGCCATTAATTTTATTTTAAAAACTGTCACAACTGCTGCAGTGCACAGCCATCACACAGGTATGTAGCCAATTACGATAGAAAGCTGTAGAAATTACTATTACATAAATTGCATCTATGGAGGAATTCTATTTAACCAGCCTGCTAGTATCCACTAAGAAAAAAAGGAAAGATTTAAGGTCTAAAGAAAGAAGCACTTGTCATATCTGCTTTACCAGATACATAATAGTGGACAATAAACACAATTCTGCTGTGTCAGCCCTGTCATCAAAGGTTTTCCTTTAGAGAGAATACAGGTAAACTTAAAAGCAAAATCCCAAATCCGTCTAATTTTAAAAGACCTTGAGCTTGCTGGGGATTTAAAAAAAAATAAATCTTTTTAAAGCTCTTCAAAGAGCCATGGAAAGGAGATTTTGTTAAACACATGATTCTCAGCATCTTCTTATTTGTGCTACACAGTGTGTGTAGGGCAAAGATTTAAGGCGCTTTGCCTGTGAGTGGATGCAGCCTGCCACGAGCTGCAGCAGTGTGCATTCCCTGAACTGAAATAACCCTGCACAGGCAGGGATCCAGCCAGACATCTTAGGGGTTACTAGGATTCACACTGAAAGAGGAGAAACACTGACTCTCACTCTCTCTCACCAACAAAAATAAAAATTGCCAAAGGCAGACGTCTACACACGCTTAAATTCAGCTGGGTTGGGATTGCATTGCCACAGGATTGAGTAAGAGGAAGTTCTCTTATCTCCCTTGGTTAAGCAAAAACAGCATGTATTTTTTGCTTTATAGAAAAAAAAAAATAGCATACACACCACATAGCCTCTGTAAGGGGCTGTAAGGGAAAGAAGTTCTTGAAGTTATGCAAGTCCTAGCAGTGTAAGAAAGGTTAATAGCGTTTATCGAACTTTTAATAGGGCATAACTCTGGCACACCTGCACAGCATCAAAAAGGTGATTTAATTCCTTTTCCTGTTTATTGCTCCATGACTAAAGGCTCAGAAAGGAAAAGGGGTTTGGAGGCAGAAGCCATTTACCAATTCTCCTTTCCATTCACCTTGGCCAAGCATTCCAGTTTTTCGCAGATGTGCAGCACACATTAAGGGTACTGAAGCCTCCACACACATTAATCACTTCAGTGGGACTGATGTTGGTTTGCAGTCCAGGTGGCCAGGATACCCAGCAATAAGGATCCTGATGAAGAGGAGTCCATAGAACAGCAGCTTGGAAAGCCCAGTCCCTCATCAGGCTGGCTCCTCTCATGCACAATTCCAATCAGACACCTGGAGCTTCCCAAATCTTAATCTACAGCTCAACTGCCTGTGGTCCCTTAGAGGCTCACCAGCTTCACTAGCTTAAGCAATAAAATACTAAGCAAATGCTAACCCTACTGTGGTGTACACATATAAACCAGTGAGGAGAGTCACAACTGCTTCCTCAATGCCTGAAACACCAATATCCAGGAAAAGACTGGCCATGCCACAGATGATAAAAGAAAGCAGGTACTGCAGCATTCAGTCACTTCACTAAATAAAAAAGCTGAGTGCAAGATAGCAATTTTGGCATCTCAGTAAGGTCACCAACAAAGCAGCACCATCCTTGGGGATAAGCATGAGGAAGCTAAAAAGTGAGCCCTAATGGAGCAAAGAGGTAGGATGGGTCTCTGGGTGACACCATAGGTCACAGCCAACCTGTTACAAGCCCACAGGATGCTTAGCAAGGCAATGATGACAATACTGGGTGGTCCCACTTGGACAGTGCCAGATGTACAAATGACCATGATAGTGACACAGAAGGATGAGGGAAGAAGCAGCACCCTTGGGGAAGAAAGGCTACAGAAGTGGCAGTCATAGGAGAGCAACTTTTAGGAGAACATCAGAAGGAGATAACAACATACGTAACATATCTCATAAGCACAGAGAAAAATGCTAAGGACATCTTTCTCAGAAAAGCAGGGTAGAAGAAGGGAGCAGAAAGGAGAATTTTAAATTGCCCTTCTCTTCAGAGAAAAGCACAAATCATTCAGGCAAAAAAATGACACATTTTAGTAGTCATTATGGGCAGAAAAAGAGGCTGACCTAACACTGGAACAGATCTTCAACAGTGATGCTCCTCCCTTCATTTAAAAGAATGGCAGGGCGCTTTTCCCAGAGCCCAGGTCACTACAAAACCTCCCACCAGCTGAAGTTCGCTGACAACAACCAGAAGCAGAAAGAAAACCTGTTCTGATGAGCAAGCAGGGGCAACTTGTGCACGCACAGATACAAAGACAGCATGCAAAGGGAGTTTGGTTATACCTCATGGCAGAGACAACCTTTTGTTGGGACCAATCTGTCCCCCCTCTCCTGCAGGAGAACATGAATTAGTCAACGTTGCCACAAACCACCTCACAACCAGCTCTGCGCTGAAGAAATCTCTCACGAGGCACACCATCTGATTTCCTAAGTCAGCAGAGCCTGCATGCTGGGCTTTTGATTTCCTCTCTGCCCTACCCCCATCCCAGAACACAATAATGCTTCAAAGCCCTCTTTCAAGAGGGGAAATACCCATCATGTCTACAGGATGTGAGAGGTGAAAGGGATGTGGGTTGGCTGGAGGAGGTGGAGCAATGCGTCTCTGACTGCTGTGTGCTTTACGTCATACCAGGACCCAAAGCTCACAGCAGCAACCCATGGAATCATAGAAATATTTAGGTTGGAAAAGGCCTGCAAGATCACCAGCTCCAACCATTAACCTGACACCACCAAGTCCACCACTAAACCCTGTTCCTTAGCACCACATCTTCACGTCTTTTAAAGACCTCCAACACTGGCAACTCAACCACTACCCCTGGCAGCCTATTCCAATACTTGGCAACCCTTTCAGCAAAGAAATTTTTCCTAATATCCAATCTAAGATCCTGCATATCATTGTGGGATCTGACTGTGAAGCATCTTAGCCACCTCCCACTTTAGTCCTATTTGCCAGGAGCACAGCCTTTTCTACAGGACATGGCTCTGAGGGATAACAGCAGAAAGTGAGAGATTACAGATCACAACAGATCTGTAAAATTGTCAAGCGTAGCTCTAAATTAATCTTGCTAATTTTTTTTAGAAACTATCTTCACCATTTTTGAATATTTCTAAGAGGCAAAACTTGAAAGTTAGAGCCTGACAATGCAAAGGAAGCTCCAACATCTACACACCATTGATTTAGGGATCCCAGTCAGGCTGGCTGGTGCTCATGGCTATAGAAGTTTCCAGGTTCTCATCATTAGGAGAAACCCTGAAAAAACCCAGCTTCCCTCTCCTTAAATACCTCCTTTAACACTCCAAATACACACAGATAATAACATTGGAAGGAACAGCGGTGCAAACAGTAGCACAGCCAGATGTACCAGAAGTTCTAACTTCACCTAAGCTCCTGACCTGCCAGAAGGCAGGAAAAGGTGATATAACTCAGCTGGAATAAATTTCCTTTACTCCTCTTTCTCTTTGAATGCCTTGAGAGCTGTGCAAAGTCTTCTGGAGCAGCACCTTCAGGTATCAGGTTGGTTGACCTCAAGGCCACCATCTTATAAATGATACAATCCAAACCTCCAAGGTCAAATCCCTGCACTGAAAGATGTCCTTGTAAAGACATCTGAATATATCTATTTATTCATTACCTTGTTCTCTCTCTCTACTTGTATCTGGGTTTGGGAAAAAAAAAAAGAAAAAGCCAGTTCAGTAGAAAGCACAATTCTCCCTGTCCCATTAACCTGCTTTGATTTCCCCAGGCTACCAGCACACAAAAAGAAACAGCAAACCAGGTACAGATCATCCTCTGAGTGGCTGCAAGCAGGGGGATGGGGGGATGGCATTTCTTCCTGCTGAAACCCAGCCCCACCACCAGTGCTAAACATTTGTGCTTCTTGTTGGCAGGCCAGCAAGCAGATAAATGGAGCACGGCCACAAGCCAGCCTGGCTAGCCAGGCATCTTCACTAACACACCACAGAGCCAAAGGCTCATCCCACCATCACACCATGCAGCCGCCCTCCGCCTTGGCTCATCGCTAATTCAGGGTTACGTTATTCCCAGGAACCGCCGCTTGTGCTCCCGCGTGGAAAGCCAACAAGGGAACATGCTAGCCTTCCGAAAAACCATACTCTGTGAGAAGGAGGGGATTAGGAGGGAACAATGTCAGAGTGTCTTCAGTGAGCTGGAAGCAATCCCAGCTCCTAGCTGCACAATGACATGCAGGAAGGAGTTTTGAAAGCTTCTCAGTCACAGAGGACCCCTGTGTGCCAGGCTCGGAGACGTCTGGATATAAGAATGGCCTTTACAGCATAAGGATGCAAGAGGACTACCGAGCCCCCTATGTAGACCAGCCCTGGCCAAGCAGGGAATGGTGGCTCAAGCTTAGCTTTTCCTTTCTTGGCATTGGGTGCTAATTGTGTAGCCCAGATCCTTAACCTTATTTAGGTCAGGGGCTCCAGCACAAAACAGTCTCAGAAACACCAGACTTGTGTGGGAAAGTCTGCTTCATGCAGGCCCAGAGCTCTCCAATTATTGGAGCTGAAGTGCAAATGTATCTTGGAAAGGGATGACAGGAGGAAATTGTGCTTCATGGGATTCACATACTGGTGCAAAATTATGTCTTGTGCAGCTTTTGGTATGATTTGCATGTTTGGTAACAAGCTCCAAGGCAAACTCTTAACAAGTTCCAAGTCAAGCAAGCTCGTAACAAACTACATGCAGGGCATGAAACAGGATTGTGTGGATGCTCATGATGTTCCCCATAGGCTCTCTCTGATGCCCTGGCCACCCACTGCCATGCCACACATGCCTCCAGTTTGCCACTGATTTTCTCAAGCTTGAACAGGTGCTAACATCCCAAAAGCAGTGGAGAAACGGTGAAGCTGGCCATGCAGACACCCCCAGGGAGAAGGAGCTAGAATATTGAATGCTGAACCCTCATGACAATTTTATTGGATTCCATAGTAGACATGAAACAACATAAAGAGGGCAGCAGTGATTTTTCTCAATGGTGTTTACAAACTGCAGGTCTACAAAGTCCATGGAGGAGAAATTATAAAGCTTTTACAATGCTGATCCCACGCCTTTTTGATTATTCTGAGGAAGAAGTAATCATTGCTCCATGGAAAGCATTCCAGATTATTTGAAGAGGTGTGCCTCACACAGACTTTGTTAGCATGACTGACTGCCTCCTAAAGCTGTGCTATAAAAACAACCTATAAAAATAATCAAACCAGTAATTTAATACCTATGGGCAATAACACAGTACTAAAATATATCTTGCCATTCATTGCACCCATAAGGCAAAATGCCAGTATGGAAAACAAGATATAAAAACAGGGTGACAGGGAAACATGCAGAAGTGTTTGACTGGATGAGGTATTCAGGAGGATGAAAACCAAGGAATAATCAAACTGTCCAAAATTTAACCACCAATTCAATGGGAAAAAAACTTTTAGATTTGACAGCATTTCCAAGAACATCCCAATTTTGAGGAGTAGACCTGGGAGGTAGAACTTGAGCTAAGCACAGGGAGTAAAAAATGGAAGCAACAGTCTCTGTGCTTTTTTTGGATGGTGGATTCATGCTGTTAGATGACCCTTGCTCCTTGATAACATGAAATTGGCCTGCAGCAGCTAAATACACAAGGAAATCCCATCTCCAGAAGAACTGAAGTTTTTAGACCATCATAGTTACATTCCTACTGAAAAACACACTTGGGTGCGAGTAAGGGAGCACACACACTTCGTGCTGGTCTGGCTGGAGATTCCAAAACATATCACCAAGCACTCTAAAAACTGGGGCACAGGGAATCTTGTGTGGGCAACTCAGGCTTTCTCCTACTAATACCAGGGATTAGCCAAATCAAGTTGGCACTGATGACGAACGACACCGCCATGACAAAGCTGATATTCCTCCAGTACTTTCTATTTTTAAGAGATATTCTTAACAGCATGCTGTGCTGCAGAGCTGCTAGACAAAAAGATTCTTCTGATATAAATTCATCAGTCTCTCCTCGCAGAGCTGACATCTCCAGACACTATCTTCAGGAAGATAAGATGCATATGGAAGAAGAACTGTAAACTGTCAGTGCAGCATGCACCCGCACAGCATAATCAGATAGGAAAAAAATACTGAGCACTCACAATGACAAGTGCCTAAGGTACATACAAACTCCTTTAAAACAACTGCTCTAGGAAGTTAAAAAAAATACCATGTCCAACACATCAGGAAGCCAACAAGTAATTTTTCTGCAGAGTTTTTAGTACCTCTGAGGAACAGAAATAGAAAACATAAATACTTTTTTTCCTTTAAAGCAATGGTATAAGAGCCTTGTCTAATTGCAAGAATTCCTAACACCCCCTGACATAAAAGGCGAGGCTGTAGTTTTCAGGCAGCTTCTACCTGAAACTTGATGTATCTTCAAAGGCACTGATTTTCAAACTGCCTGGCAAGAGGCCTTTTTCTCAGAGAAAGAAATGCTGCAGCACATCTTGGAACAAGAAGATAGCATTAGAATGATTTGGGGGAAGTATCACAGATGATCCAAGGAAACTGAAGTCCTCAGCCTTGTAGGTGAGAGATGATATTCAACCCTCATGGTGTGAAGGCAAAGGCTTGATCAAGCAGCATTTGAGATAACTGGAAGTACTTAAGATATGATAAGACAGAGAGCCAATTGAAACCAGTGAAAAGGCTTTAGATTCAGTAGGGGTGGAAAGAGGATACGGAAGGGGGGGGCGGGCGGATCATGTTCAGGTTGCAAGAGCAAGCTTCAAAGATAAGGTCAAAGACAGAAGAAAATACATGACGTAATTTCCTTTCAACCTATGGACAACCAATACACAGATACTTGCCTAGTATCTTACTTTCAGTTTCTTTTTGCCAAATTTCAGAGCTCAGCTGGGCAATACAGGTCACATCATCCTTGCATCATCCTTGCATACCTCTCCGCAAAAAACCTGCTACACACACAGAGAAAAGAAAAGGAAAAAAAATGGCTAGAGAAGCAAGTCAAACCACAGCCAAGTCCAAGTGCTCTCAGTTTAAAACAGAAATAGGAAACACCACATGCTTGGAGGTGGCTTTTGCACAGCTTCCATCCAGCAGCAATGTTTCCGGAACTTTTACAGCCCAGAGTCAATGTTATTCAAATATCTACCTGTATCTATATCCATGAGCTGATGACTGAAACCTTATCTCTTCCTTTAAGCCACGGCTTCCTTTTGTGCAGCGCTGCGTTGCACTAGAGAGCTCAGAAGCAATTAAAGCATGACATTGTGGGGTTTTCTTGGTAACCAATGGGTAGTCTCCACCAAGAGAACCCTCTGGGATGTGTTGGGAGTATCTCTGTCTTTCTGCCAGCAGTACCAGCCCCCGTGCCCTCACCCAGGCCACATGCTGCTTATTGCTCAGTGCCGTGTTTTCAGGAGAGCAGCCAGCACAGAGGGCAGTGGGCAGCGCTGGCAGCCTCCATTGATTATGAAAGGGGACCGTAAACACAGCTAGAGATAATGCAAAGAGCTGTACAAAGGACTAGCAGGAAGATACAGACAGATAGATAGCCAAAAATTGCACTGTCATTGCTGCCAGAATCATAGGAACACTTGGGCTGGTCAGAATAAAGGTTACAAAGTGTAGCCAGGTACCACTGCAGCATTTTCTTGACAATAACATTTATTTTAGCTCTGAATTCACCGGCAGCTCCGGGGTTTTGTGTATGGGGGCAGAAGCTCTTGCAGACACAGTGTAGTTCCTGTCCTATGTATTGTGGTGCTGGTATGTGCCTCACACCAGCAGCCCCACACTTCACAAGAGGGGAACAACTCAAAGATTTCCCTAAGGCAATCCTTATGGAAAGGGACCCCATCATTGCATCTGGTGGAAGAGCAGTATCTGCCTATGTTAGCTTAAGATGGGATTACCACTGGAAATTTCCTGCCCTAGTAGAAAAGCAGACTGTTTTAAAACAAATCATATGGGCTGCTCCCAGCTAAGACTGTCCTCCCTGACAGGGGTTCACACAACTCCATATTTCTGCCTGCTTAGAAGGAGAAAAAAAAGAGGAGTGAGGTAGTCATTTAACATTCTACAGGCAGTAAGTTTGACAGCAAACCTGTAGAACTTGCCTTGCATGTATGAAAGGAAAACTTGCCTGACAGTTCATTTTTCAACACCAAATTAAGACCTGCTTTTGACACAACACCCTGCAATTGAGTGGCACTGAAATGGAACCACACTTGGTCTTATTTGTTTAAACAGAATAAATAAAGAAACCAAATACACGGTTTCTAAGTCCACATCCAGCGCGTATCCAACGGCACACGGCTTCCAGTCTGGCAGAAAGGTGGCTACCCTTTACTCCAGCCAAGCAGCTGAGCAAGAGAGGGGAGGCACTGACCGGCAATTACCTCAAGTGAGCCTGCAGCAAGCCCTGGGCAGCTGAGCGCCTCCGCACCCGCAGGGCTGTGACCGAGCGAGCGGCACGGAAGCGGAGGGGAACAACGCAGCTATAAATACCAAGGAGTCGAAGGATAAGTCTGAAGGCAAAAGCAACAGCCTCTTTATTCCGCCCGCCTCCTGGAGCAGAGGGAATGGTGGCTCTGCAGGACTGGCGTGCGGCAAGCACAGGGGATTCAGGGCAGGAAGGCTGCCGCTGCTGCCTCACGCAGCCGAAGCAGAGTTGATCAATTAGCTCTTCAGTAACCCATTAAAAACCCGCTCAGCTGTGAATGGCTTGGACAGCTGCTGTAGCTAAATCTGCACAGGAGTTCGAGCACGTTACCTGAAACACCTCTAAAAACAGGGAGAAAAACAGGCACGCAGAAGGAAATCTCCTGGTTCTCCCTCTTTATCTGTAAGCCCACGGTGAGAGCTGCTCCCAGGTATAGCCTTGCCCATTGGGATGTTCACCACAAAGGGCAAAAGGGCATTACTGTGCTCACCCCCAACTCCATGACAGACACAGGGACAGAGCAGACGGACAGAAAGCCTGCATAGCCATGAAGCTCCCTTCCAGACGGCCTCGGTCAGAGGGATTCCGATCCATTCTGCACAAGCAGGCTGCATTCATTCCACTGCACTCACAGTGCACATACAGTATGCCCTGTGTTCTCAGCCAACCCTAGCACACACAACAATATAACCCCCCAGATGTATCCTTCCTTAGGAATTGTTTTTTAAATTATATTTTTATACAGAGTTGAATTTCTGGAACAATGCACGCACATGAGGCACATGCAGGGTAAACTTATTTCTCTTATTCACTGGCCTCTAATAATTTTACCACAGGCACTGAAAATAACAGCTTGGCGCTGATGCCAGGTTCCTTCCTGCACAAACCCCCAGCAGCAGGGATGGAAAGGAGGTCAGCAGCACTGAGCCTCCCCAGCAGTGACCGAGCAGTTTAAAACACTCATGCCATTTGAAAATGCCACATGGTCTGATCAAGACATGAATATGCTGTATATGCCAGGGGTGAGATGAAATAGTTTATTGACAGAAAACAGCCTTGTTTACTGTGGCTACATATTCCCTACACATTTATCTACCACTGATATGATGCCCATTCCGCTCTCAGCACATACAAGGCATTTTGGAATCCACTGTGGAGCACCCAGGACTGAGATGAGGGAGAGGACCAACATGAGAAAGGAAGCCTCTGGTAGGTCTCCCCCTCCCCTCAGCAAAGCCTTTGTGCACTTTCTCTCTCTGATAAATCAGTGGGGGTCACCAGCTATTACTCAAACAAAGCACAGTACCTCTGTAAAATAATAATGAAAAAAAAAAAACTGGAAGTGAAGAAGCTACTGCGTTCCTATTTTTAACCACTGTTATTATTAAAGTGCCACAGTTCTTGTCTCCATCACCACACCATATAATAGTGTTGAGAAATTACTGCAGCATATTGTAATTATTTCAGTAAGGACACTGTGTTTCCATCTGTCAGCTTACACTTGCATTACAATGAAGAACAATGTGATTTAAAAATAAAGTTACACGCACACTGTAATCCATGACCTATCACCTCTTCTGTGCTCACCCAGCCAAATCTTGAAATCATGATTTGGGTGAGATTCCCAGAGAAACACTAATTAGAGACTAAAGAAGCAGGGTCCTCCTAACAATGAAGCTGTAGGAAACACACTGAAGCTCAACTCCATCAAGAGGATGCAGCTAAACTTGAAAAAAACTGATTGTGTCCTAAATGTCCCTGTTTAACACCACTGGAGACCCATGTTCATAGTGAGCTAGACCAGCGCTTGGTTGCAGGGACAGTGTTTTCCTCTAGTTAACAGCGACTGACCGAGTTTCTGCTTGCACCTTGTCAGGAACTTAGCAGCCCCTTGGTTCTTCTTTCCCAGTAAGAAATGAGAATGATCCTATAGCTCTTTTCAAAGACAAGGTTAGAAAACCACCCTTCCTGCAGCTGTACTGCAAGCTGCCAAACCACAGAAAAATCACAAAGCATTAAATATTTCTGTTTAGAGAACGAAGCCCTATGTGTAGGTACGTAGTCTGTCTCCTACACTCATGTGGGACAAGCTTTCTGAGAAGTCAGGCAGGATGAGCTTATAGTCTTGTGGCCTCTGCTTGTGATTTAGGAACAGGAGGTACAATATCACTTAATAATTCACCAATTTATGACTATAAATCAGCCAACCCTCGTTTAATCTTTGCCACATGGAATAAAGCAAACCTTGCAGGATCTGCAGGAATAAGCTGGCAACTCTGCTTTACCAAAATACCTGCAACATGAATCCAGTGACACAAAATAACATGTGCAAAATAGTCAAACATGCATGGATTGAAAATATGTGGCCATTAAGTGCTGCCAGATGTATCAATTAGACATGTTGGGAGAAAAGAATAATATGAACCAATGCTTTCTCCACTAATCTGTTTCATTTTAGTCAAGCTTTATGGCACAAGTAACAGTGGCAGGGCACGGTTATAATTTTAAAAAGGAGAAAAATAATGTTTATTTTATATGGATAAACCAGCCTTTAAACAGTACTGTTTTTCCAGCCACATTCTCAACTTTAAAGCAGATAAAAATGACTGGTTGGATACAGCTCTTGAATGTTCAGAAAATACGCTGAAACTGCAGTTGTGCAAAGTTAAAGCAATGCCCAGATCTCCATTTAAAACAGAAAATCCCTGGAAAGGCTACTCAGGGGTAATTTCAAGGGCCTGTCCTACATTCCTATGTCATATCTGAGGAAGGAAAGCTGTGGGGGCTGTGGCAACAGAGACCAAGCAGGATCAAACAGCTCAGTGCATTCACCTCTGAGATCTCCTGCAGAGCACGTGGCTCCAGATGCCTTCTCCAAGTGTCTGGACACAGGGATGGTGTGCGCCCTTCATGGTCTTGCTGCAAGTCAGCTTTTGATCTGTCCTGCGAAGACCCAGGAGCAGCAAAGTATCTCGAGCAAGCAGCCCATCTCCTGCAGGAGGAGCAGGTGATGCCCTTGTAGAGGGGCTCAGCACTGCATCCACAGGAAGCAGAAGTTTGGAAATGGAATTTAATTAATGTATTATTTGATTAATTTGAAGCTAACATCAGCTGTTCTCCCAGCAGTAGTCCTGAAAGGGGCTGGGACCCCTATCCAAGCAGGAGCAGTACCTCAGAGGAGCCCTAACCCCCAGGGAGAGGGCAGTGCTCTTTAGCATTAAGCTTGGCAGCATTCATGTGATTTTACACAGGCAAAGGAATGGGCCAAATCCTGAACAGGACTAAATCAGTCGAGTTTCATTTTACTGGAAAACTACATAACTCAGTGTCTGACCTGCTGCTTTCCCATGCCAGATGGTATGAAGAAGGCAGTTCAAGGCTCCCATTAGTCTCCAGTAAGTAAAATATCATTGGTCTCATGCAGGTGGGGACCAAAAAAAAAAAAAAAAGCCAACCCCCAAAACAACAGCTCTTCCATCACCCCATTTTTTTGTCCTCTGAGATATAAGAAAGTGCAAATTAATGGTGGTTTTATATGAATCATTTTTTCTACTGCTCATTAAAATCCCTTTGTGAAGTGCACATAAATGATATCATCTAACAATTCCTTTTTTCTCAAGTTTTCTCTGAAGTTGCAGGAGGCAGGATTTCCTCTCTATTACATAAGGAGAAGAGGGTGTATTTGTTCTTTTGCTGTTTAATACTTATTAGCATGGTCAGGTTACTCGAGCCAGGCCCTCTTTCCTGATCTTTTCTTGCAGGGGAATTATTCTTGGCAAGGCTCCAGCCTAACCCAATGGAGGGAAAACCAAGTAGCTTAACAAAGAAAGAGATATAAAACAGATGCACCTCAGGGCTTTGACTGACCACTGAGAGCTTCAGCAACAGCACAGAAACAACAAATACAAGCTGGTGATGAGCCTCTGAAGTACAACCATCGCTACTACCACAATAAACTGCTATGATGTCTGTTCTGTGGGGGTCCAATCTTTTTCCATCATCTTGGGAATGGGAAACACAATACAATCCTGGAGGCAAGGTACCACACCTTACCCCTTCCCAAGCAAATTAGCAAACTCCAGTTTGCTGGAGAACTGCCCCTTGTAAAACCCCACCTCTCAGCCCAGACTAAGAGACTGGAGTGGAAAGTAAAAGCCCCACCCTGTCATTTTGTGCAGGGGAACAATGGGAAAAGTGGTTCTACAGCCTCCAGCACCTAGTGCAAGCCGAGAAAGATTAAGTTTTCCTCATGTCATAATAGGAAGAGACTGCTTCAGAGGTTGGCTCAGAAACTTCTCTTTTTATTAGGTGACAAGAGGGTGTGCTAAAGGTCTCCTGGGGTGGGTAAGGCTAAGAAGAAGAACTTTCAAGTATGGTGGCACAGTAAGGGTTACCCAGGGCTTGCCTGTCCACCCCCTGCCTCCCAGAAAGCAATTTTGGGCTGAGGTCTACCTACTGTTCCCCCAGCTGGAACACTGACTTAGGTCTCAGACATAGAAACTGAGATTAATTTCCTGCCTTTGAGACACCTCCATGCTTCTGTCTAACCAAACTGAAAACAGCTAACCAGTTACAAACCTTGGGGAAAAAGGAGGACTGTCAGGTTGCTAAGGCTTGCTGTCCATGCCAAGAAAAAAAACAACACCAGTGCTAAGTACAAACCTTATACTGGTATTTGTTACTCTACAGGTGTGCAAGTAATAACTTTTTTTATAGTGAAAAGAGTCAATCACTAGAACAACCTTCTAGGGATGCAGAAGAACCACGCTGCTAGAGGTTTTTCAAACCTCCTTTAGATAGAGTACAAGTTCTGGCCTTCAAACCCTCTATCAATTTTCATTCAGTCAACTGCAAAGTGTGTTGACAAGAAAAAAAAAGTAGTTAAGAGGTCTTCACCAAGTTGCTTCTCAGTATTATAAAGCATCATGAAAACCAGTTGGAACTCCTCCACTGAACACCATGCTGGGGAAGATGCACAACTGACCCCTTGGCTACTTGCAGACTCTGAAGCACACAGTCAGACTGGAGTTTGCACCTTTACGGTGGTGCTGGTCGGTCTTGCACATGCCTGCCCCACACTTCTTCATGGCAGCACCCAGCTGGCACCCCAACACCTGACAGCCAGAGAAAGTAGTCACAGGGTGCCACAGGAGCCATGAGCTCAGTTTATGGCAAGGAGGGACAGGCCTGAGGCAGCATTGGATAAGGAATGGCAAAAGTACCCTTCCCTATGAACCTGGGGTATGGGACAGTTCTGGGGTACTTGCACCATCCTTGTCCAGGGGAAACATCCTCTGGGGTTGGAAACATGGTGCTACTTATTTTCCACAAAAACACTTGTTGCCTTTGACCTGAACTTACCCTTCTGATCACGCTGCCCTTACCCTACATTTTTCTTTACTTTTTTGGTGAGAAGAAGCAGTTGGTTCCCTCATTGCCCCTGAGAATGGGGAGGACGTGAGGGTCAGCTAGAGGGGATGACCTGCATCCCCGGAGACAGCTCTGATTCTCTGTCAATAAATCCCAGATTTTCTGAACAACACCTGCAAGAAACACCACGGGTTTGAGCAAATTCACCCCAGACTTGATACTTCAATCCAATTACGTGTCATGCCTCCTCGTTCATCGAGTTAAGCTCTTCTAAAATTACCCTGTAGTCCTCTGAATGAAAACACCTCGCTCCTTCACTTCAAACACTGTGATAAACATAGATCCTTGTAATATGAGAAAAGAGGGTGAGGACCTTGCTGTATTTCATTATTTTTGCACTACAGCAATGAATTTCAAAATAGCTTAGGAGTAGTAGTCATGCTTACTGATTTAGTGTACATTCCCTTCACTGCTCTTCAGAAATTTAGCACTTCTGGGAACAAGCGTGAAGACCTTGAATTAGTTTTCTTTTTCCTCTCCTCCCTTCAGCAGGTTACAAAATGACATTTTCTTACTTTTTGTTTCATTTGAATTAAAGTCTGGCCCTCTTTCCTTCCTGCACAACTGTTCCCTCAATGCAAAGGGCTGGAAGACAGGAGGAGCTTAGCCTTCTAGCCTCACCTGGAAAGAAGCAGTACTTTTCCCTGTTGTTAACACCTGAAAGAACAAGCCCAAGGGGTTTTAAAGCTACTTGCTGTGACCAGGTCATTAAAAAACAAACAAACAAAAAAACCACTTCAACCAACCAACCAAAATTTTTTTTAAAATCAAACCCCAAGGCAAAGCCCAACGCAAGCCTTTTAACTGGCATAAAAATCCCCAATATGTAAAATTCAGATTCTCTGCTTTCCTTTACACAGTTTTACTAATCTTCTTGACTTGCTGTGCTGCATTTCTGGACTTAAGAAACCAGGTGAGGCAGCTCCTGGTACTACAACAAGACTGTACTCCAGCTCCTGAGAGCACCCTGGACCACCCCAGACCACCACTGACTATAAGGGACCAGCAGGAAGGAACTCTTATTTATGCACATAAGGGCAGCAGCAAGCAGGTGCCCATTAGCACAGCTCAGGAGAGCACCTACTGCCACCCAAACAGCCTTCACATCCACCTCCAGCTTGGGTCATAGCTGGGGACTTGAGCAACACTTGTGGGACACCCACAGAGCACCTTGAAAACACACCCATGGATTTTGTGAGGCTGAAGTGCTGGTGAGCCCTGTGCAGTGATATATTCTTGCTTGGAGAAGCAAGAAGTGAATTTCTCCAGCTGACTATCTACTGAAGTTGATTTAGCTGGGCAAAGATTAGTTTGCAAGGCAATCTGTCCATTCCCAGAGCTGGGACGGAGACCATGGAGCTCAAAAGCAGAATGAAGGCATTTTCTGGCCCCAGCTGAGGCTGTTTTACAGGTACAGAGCTCCACTGACCCCAGCAATACTCACACAAGCAAGAGGAAATTCTTCCCTGAGTTACTGAGTATGGCTTTCCCCAACATGTATTTTTTTTCCTGCACAGTCTTGCTGTTTTCTGTTCCCACGTTTATTTTCCCAGGAAAGTTTTGCAGGCTTGTCTGTGGATACACATCACTCTCATTTCTTTCCAGCTTCTCATGTTATCACAAATTGGATCAAATACAGAAAACCATTGCATCGTACTCACCCTGTGTGATTGATGACACAGATATGTGCAATAAAACAGAACGAAAACAAGTACTTCTGTCAGGCTCCTTTGAAACTTCAAAGTAGCCAGGAGACATTTCACAGCATCCAGCACAACTAAGTGCCTGTTGGCTAAGCTGGACAGAAACTAAGCACCATGCAGTCTAAGGGCAAAAATAAAACAAACTTCTAGGGCCACGTTCTGCATACACAGTGGCCAGCTTGGACTAAGGCAGCTTTGTTTTATAAGCCACTACATCTCCCTGCTTTTTTGTAATAGGTGGGCCATCTTTTTTGGAGCTTTTCCCCCCCCAAAATGCTGAAGTTGCAGAACTGACAGCTAACACTTTACTGGATGAAGGCCTTAAAAAAACCTTTATATATGTATGTAAAAAATAGAAATAAATCACCAAAGTCACTTTTCTTCCAAAACTGTGTTATTAAAATTATTCTGAGACTAGTGATAATCTGAGTTTCTTTCCTCATAAGCTCCACTCTAGCCAACCAGCTGCTGCTTAAAAAAAAAAAAAAAAAAAAGAAAAAAAAAGAGCCAGAGAGAGAGGGAGAGGAGACAAAGGGGGAAGCACAGGATACCTGAACTAGTGAAGCAGAATACTGATAATGTTAGGCTGAAGCCATCAGCGTAACATCTCAATAACCCTCAATATCATCTTCATTTTGGGTATCAAACAGTGGTGGCTGTGAGATGAGATGACTGAGATGACAGATGTTTCCTATGTGGGAGCATCAGGCTCCCCAGCAGTGCACAACAGAGGTAACCCTGGCCACAAATACTGTACTGCAGCACAGGATCTCATATCACTGTCACCATCCTGCTCATATGCCTGACCTCTGCAACCACACCAACAAGAGCTGTTATTCAGCATATTATTGGAAAAGGACAGAGATAACAGTTCATCGGTGCTTCCTCTCCCCACAACATCCCTTTCACAGAGCTAAAGAGTCCCCTGCCCCTACTTATTTCCTGCTGGAAGTCTAAATGGCAGACAGAGAAAAAAGTTACCTTACCTCTGCTGTAAACTAAATGCCAAATCAGCTGGGACAGATTTGACACATGAAAAGTAAAGGGCTAGAGTTATTTCAAGAGTTACTGCAATCTGCATTTCTGTGGTCCAGCAGAAAGTTTAGTAAAACAGACGTCCCCAGCACTCTTGCTCAATTACAGACAAAAAACAAAACCCAGACTCCAAGCTTTTCATTTACACCTGCGGTACCATCCTGTTGGCCACACCACCAAGTGAGCTTGCTCAGTGCAGACAGGGCACAAAGCCTGCCACAAGGACAGCACTGCCTCCCCAGGCAGGTGCTCCATGTCTCACCCCCCCAAGGATGAGCAGTCCTCCAGCTCAGGTGCCCCATGACCACTCATTAACAAGCTGTGTCACCCTTGCGGGACGAGCTGTGGCATTCCACACCTGTTACACAGCCCTTCCCCTGCTACTGCCCCCCAGCTTCTGGCAGGAAAGGCAGCTCTCCGTGACACGTCCAAAAGGCTCTTAATGGAGAAACAATCCTTGACCAACCATTAACAGGCCTGAGGTGACCGACTGTAACAGCCCAGTCTCCCCTGCACAGCTGTGTGTACACACACACCTCCTCAGGAGCTCCACTGCCTATCGAGGCTTACAGCAGCTTGGTCAAGGGACAGCCACTACAGTCCCAGCTATGACTCAAACAGGGTTTCATGCAAGAAGTGGGAAACATTTAGTAATCCTGGGAAGGAGCGAGTCCCACTAGGATCACTCAGCAAGACTCCACAGCACCCAAACCTCAAAGCCTACAATCCTGTGTGGAGCTGGGCCTGCAGATCAGGTGCTGCCTCTTACCTGTTCTCCAGCAGCGTCATGCACACGACCTCCCGCACGCCTGGGTTGTTGGCCTTCTCGATGGAGCAGCTTTGCAGGTTCCACGTAGCCACCCTTAAGACGGGTCTGCCATCTCTCACCCCCCCAAACATCTCCACAGAGGGGCGAGTGGATATGATCTGGGTTGGACCCCCCGGAGGAAAGTCCAAGTCCTCGCTCTGGAGGCTTAGAGAGGTGGGGCTGGGGTGAGGCTTGGTCATGAAGTTGAGGCCACCATTGGTGTTTGTTGAAGGGGGCCTGGAGCGCTCTGCAAAAATCTGGTGCCTGATTTTGTCCAGAAAGGAGGAATTGATGCAGTCCATCCTCACCAGGTCCTCGATACTTTTGAAAGGCCCGTGCTCTTTACGGTAGTCCACGATGCTGTTGGCGATCTTCTCAGTGATGCCACGGATGCTCATGAGCTGTGCCGGGGTGGCGGTATTGATGTTGATCTTGGTGGCGGACAGGTGGTGCTCAGAGGCCGGGTCCTTGCGCAGGGAGCTGGGCGAGTGCTGCGCCGAGCTGCCCTTGCTGCTCACGCAGATCTCGAACTTCACCTGCTCCAGCTTGGCCGCCCCCACCCCGCTCACCAGCGCCAGGTCCTCCACTTTCTTGAAGCCGCCGATGTACTCGCGGTACTCCACGATGTTCTGGGCCACCACTCGGGTGACCCCGGGCAGGGTCATCAGCTCCTCCTCCGTGGCCGTGTTGATGTTGAGCCTCTCCTGGTTGACGAGGATGTTGCTGAAGTTGCACGCCGCGCTGAACTTGCGGCTGTGGCACAGGTCGGCCGGGTCGCGGGGGATGGAGCGGTGGCAGCCCAGGCTGCCCCCCATCTCACCGCCGCCACGGGCCGCTGCCGGAGCCGGGGGAGCGGGCGCGGTGCGCTGCCCGCCCGCGACTCATGGACCTCGGCGGGAGGCCGGCGAGGAGCGGGCGGCGGCGGGGCAGCTGCCCACAGACCCCGGCCGCCGCACGCGCCCGCTCAGCGGAACCCTGCGCCCCGCCGAGGGGCCCCCGCGCCTTTCCTCCGCTTCCTCCTCGGGCACCGCCGCTCCCCGGCGCCGGAGGAGCCTCCGCAGCCCGGCCGGCCCCGCTCCGGCCCCAGCGCTCGCCGCTGCCCCGCGCCCCGCCGCGGTAGTAGTAGCTCTGCGGGAGCCCCCGCCCCTCGGCCGGGCGAGGCGGGGCCGCCGCCGCCGCCACCGCCCCCCGGGCGGCACCCGCGCCGCGCCCGCCCCCGCCACAGCCCCGCGGGCACCGGCCCGGCCCGGCCCGGCCCTCCGCCACCGGGGCACCGCTCCAGCGCCCGCCGGGGGCGAGCCGGAGGAGGAGAGGTGACCTCCTCCTTCCCGCCTGGGCGCGGCGGGACTAAGAACGGCCCCGGTGCTGTCGCCTGGCCGCTGAGGGCAGGGTTTTTCCGGCCCCAGGTGAAAGACGCTGAGGTCTCAGCTGTTTTAGACGCTCCCTGCAGCATTACTGTCCCAGGAGTTCTCTGAGCTCGTCTATCTGCAGCTGGTGGGGCATAGGTGTGTTTTCAGACCTCGTGAAAGCCCCATCAGTCACCTCCACTGGTTCTGTGCTCCTGCTGGCACTGTGCTTTTATACACCGGGGTAAAGTTTGCAGTTTTTATTTTTCTTTTTTTCTTTTTTTGTTTTTAAATATCTCAAGCAATTGCAGGAGTGCTGAACAAACTGAAACTCTCCCCAGAATGATGCTTTTGGACACTTTAGGTCTGTATACTAGGTCTGTCTCAGCCGGGGTGATGGTCTGCAGCATGCCTAGCCCTTCCCTAAGAGTAACCTCGTTCTGTTCCGAAATCGTGGCTGTGTATTGCCCGTGTGCCTCGGCTAGATTTCACGTACTTTGTTCATGCCCTGAGAGACACAGCAGCCCACCACTGCCCATTTTGGTGAAATATTTACCCAGTTTCTACTGCATCCAGTCCCATGCTGCATTGTCTGCAATGTTATCTGTAGCCAAATTAGCTCATTTGAAACTAGCTTGACTGTGCCCACACAGGAGTGACTGCAATGTCAATGAATCGAAATATAATTGGTGGGTGTAATTGAAAAGAAGGGGGAATTGGAAGAAAGAGCAAACATATGATTGCAGATGTCAGCTATGCACCCTGATGCTGCCTTGTGCTGACAGTCTCTCTCTGTGTATTTCTTTTAGCTGCACAGAATATGGTACATGTGTATTTTCAACATCAAGGCTCTTGGTTGGCCCTGTAATGAAAATGAAACCACTTGCAATAGCAGCTTGTGCACGTACTTTCCATGGCAAGCTAATGGAAATTATTTGGGTCCACCTGATATAAAAAGTTAAATTTATTCAGCTTCTTTGGGAAGGAGAATGTGATGTGCTTAAGGGAGTGCAGGCTGCAGCAGGCTTTACCAGGCTCTCAGACCACACACGGGTGCTTTAACAGTGGCTCTGGATCCTCTGCTGCACATCACACATTTCCCTTCTGTTCTCCTGAGCAGTGGAGTTAGCAAATTCTCCTTACGGGAACGGCACTGGGCTGCATTAGGGCACTGGCTGCATTAGGGCATTGGCTCTCTGCTGACTGCTGGAGCAGAGAAAGTGCTCGCTTAGGTGATTAAATGCTTCCCTGTCTGCTGGAGAGTGCTCTGTGCGCTGCGATAGCAGCGGCCAATGCAGCAGAAGTCATGCTGGGCCCGTTCCGGCTGGGACCATACCAGCACAGAGCTGGAAGCAATTAACCATTGAAATGAGTATTCTTTACGAGGCAGTATCATTACAGTAATAGCTCCACAAGCTGTTGTCTCAATGGAAAACACACTCTTTTGCTTCCTACAGCAGGTTGCTATGCATTGATCCAGGCTTATTTGCTAAGTTTTGTAGCTGAAAAGCCCCAAAATCCATTTGAGGCATCACCTACATTGCAGCACTAGGTTTTCTGTGTTTCAGAAAAAAAGGCGGGAGCATCTTCAGAAAGAAAGCAGATGTCCCTTTTGTCCAGCAGTTTTTGCTGACCGCACCTGCTCAGCATTTCTTGAATTTTCCAAAATTTTGGTGTCTCCAGCACCAAAATAACCTGTGAGACTGGATGCAGCTGAGGAAGCAGAGCTCAGAGGGCTGCAACAAGTGTCCCATCACCTAATCCTGAGTATGACCTCATGCTAATGTGAAATGGGGGGGGGGAACACGACGACACAACAATGAGGGAGTTATCATTCCATTAGCCCCATACCCCCATACGTGCATTTTTTGCTCTTGTTGACAGTTAAAGGAAGCTTGCTGAGATCTGAGTCAACCTTTGGCACATTTCAGGAAAGCACCAAAAGATGTGAAAGGATACAGGGTTTGTTCATATCTTGAAAAGTTAAACAGAAAACAAACAAAAAAAAAGATTAATCAACTGGCCTGACATCAGCGTTAGGCAATCCATTAATCTGAGAAAGATAAAGATTAAGTTCAGTCAGTAAATTATTGAAAAAACAATGGCAAAATTATTGACAGCCAGTGTAGGCAACAGAAAATAAATCTCGTGAAACCCAAGTAGGTACTAGATTTTATCTTTGATCCAATCCTGAGCTCGGTGTATGTAAATTCACTCAAGAAAGAATGGATTGATCATGGTCTCCTGGTGATCACTGGCTGGCAGGTAGCCTCCCTGGTCTGCTTGGCACCTATCCTGGCAAGGGGCCATGAATCCAGGATTCCTGAATCTCTGTCAGCCCCAACAGGTTTAGAGGGCTCTGAGACACCGTGGGTGGCTTATTCCTCAGGATCCGCAGCTTGCTGCCTACTGAGCAGCTGGCTGCTGGCCAGGGCTGGCTTAGAAACCTCTCAGTGACAGCAAAATTGAGTTTCACTGCTCTGAGGGTGTGTGTCTTTTTGTGTTTCTCTGGACAGTGTTGCAAAGCAAGGAGCTTTGGAGAACAATGGTTTTATCATTGCCCAGTAGACGTTTGTTGATCTTGGACTTGATTTGCCACTTTATACAGCCCTCCTAAACTGAACATCTCACATACTGTACCTCTAAACTGGTAGTAAAAGAGGTTTATGGGTGGCTGAGTGGCACCAGGGCAAGCAGCTGGCCACGTGAGAAACGCAGGGGAAGGGTTGTGTCACCTGCTTGCCAGCTCTGGAGGTCTCAGATGCCTCTCCCCTGCAGGAACTTTTCAAAGAGGAAAGAACAAAACCAAACCTTTTCCATCTGAAGGAGTTTCTGCAGTATTCAGGCCTATAAATGCAATGTTGAAGGATGATATGGAAGTGCTTGAACCTGATGGAGTGGGAGCAGGTACCAGTGAACAATGTCTTTCGGCATAATTGATGCAAAAAGTCAGCCTACAGGCCAATAGATTTTAAAGGCTAACTTCTTAGAATTTTAAGATGGCCCTAAAAGAATCTATTAAAAGAATCTATTTTTACAATTTTTAACATCCCTCATCTACACTGCAGAGGCTCTAAACAAATAAACTGCATTTTATGATGAGAGACAGAAGGAGCCAGAAGATGTTACTCAACAGAAAAACAGAGAGTTTACCTTCAGTCTTCAGGCAGAAACTGCAGTTCCTACCAGCCCATCATGTGACAGCAGCACCTTTTCCAGCTCTCACACAGCCTTGGGGGCCTTGGCAATCAGGCTTTTAAGGCCAGTGTTTTCAGACCTGTTGCACTGGGCTCTTAACGGGCAAGGGCTCGGAAAGGCAACTGCAGTGCCTATATTCTTATTTAAAGGAGGCATTAAAATAATTGTTTTCTTTCTACAAGGACATCTTCAGTAACACTTGTAACAGATGCCCGAGGGAGAAGACAGGCAGTGTTTTTATGAAGACAAGTAATAACAAGTAGGAGTTAGCAGTTTCATGAGCGGTGGGACTTACAAAGTCTGATTCTTGATGGCTCTTTCCTTTTTCAATTTTCTGGTCTTTATTAATAGCACTGAGTCTCCATTAGTCTCTCAGTGGGGTCACTAACCTGGATATCTCTGTTCTACATGTCTATCAATATTTGTGGCTCTTTTAGAAACTTTTTATTTTTTGAGACATTTAACCTTTGTCAAATCTGCTTGAAATTAGCCCACTCTAATAAAATCCCTGGGGAAGGGATGAGGGGCAGAATAGCAGAGCACACAATCACATGAGCTTTTCCTTGGGAATCCAGTGTCTATGATGTGAGCTCTTTTTCCTGTAAGGCATTCTATATAGCTGCCTAACTTGTTGCAAAAAAAAGTGATGTCACCATTGCTGTGTTGCCAGGTTACGGGTGTCACATCCTACAGAGAAATACAGTCAGAAGGGTGAGCAGAAGTGAGTCATCCTCATACCTTGATTAGGGCTTCACTTGCCTTGGGGTTGAGTCTGAAACCCAAACCTCTCCCTTCCAGAGGAGGTCTCAACCAGTAGCTCACCAGTGCACAGTAGGACAGTTCATCCTAGAGGGAAACAAGAGGAGCCCAAGATAGAGAAGATATTCCCCAGCAGAGCATGGGATGCATTTTCCAGTTTCTGTAGATGGCAAGGGGGATTTGATTCTCAGGCCCCATATCTGAGGTGACTCAGATGCCCCTTGGGTCACAAGGATAGAGAAGAACTAAAAGAATTTAGTCCTTCCTTGACCCCAGGCTGACACATCGAGGCAACGCTTACAGAAGCTTGCTTACTCCAGGCCTCCAGTGGTGGCATCTCCTGAATTTCCCAGGTGAGAAACACGGGATGTGGTGGAGCTGTGACCAAGCTATTGTTTTCTTTGAGGTCTAGCCCATCAAACCTCCAGTAAACACACCCACAAATCACTGCTGTTTGAATCTGGCATGGGGGAGACTCAGAATTGGTGACTCGTGAGCCAGGTGCCTAAGCTCTCACCCAGGGCAAGCTTTCTGTGGTTCCACCCAAAGGCAAGCATCAAGTGGATTTTTGTGGAAAAAATACAGGCAATGAGATTTTAGGCACCTTGACGACCAAGCAGGAGAAGAGGAAAAATAAACCAATATGCTGGAAAGGGTTGTTCAGTATAGCTTCTGTCACTTCACACAGCACTTTGGTCATCAGGAGTTGGACTGCCAGCCTCTCAACTGAATAAATTACTGTTTTGCATAACTTGTAATTTTATTAAGTCCTTTACTTGTAGTTACTAGGTTACCATAATTAATTTTGTTGTTAACAGATTTTAGAGAAATGTGTAAAAAATCTATTTCATGTTTATGTTTTACTTTTCAAAGAGTTTCGTGACCGTTAACTCATGCATAGAGCTTTTTAACTCAGTGATTCTGCAGTTACTGTAGAAGCCACTGCAATTCTGCCCAGAATTATATGTTACTTATAACTTCTGCTGTTTGGGGGGTTTGCT
Organism: Cyanistes caeruleus; assembly: GCF_971803275.1. NCBI lineage: Eukaryota > Metazoa > Chordata > Aves > Passeriformes > Paridae > Cyanistes > Cyanistes caeruleus. The sequence goes on from NC_141701.1 coordinate 105,847,301, forward strand.
TTTAGTTTGTTTTTTGGGTTTGGTGGGGAGTTTTTTTTTTTTGTTATAAAAAGATAAGAAGGTAGTCTCTACTCCTTGAACAGTTGTATTTCAGGCCCCAAAATTATTCAAACAGGCAAAACACAGGCTCTTAATTTTCCTAATTTTCTCAGATATAAGGAGGGGTCAGTCAGGTCTCTGTGTGGTTTACTTGTGCCATGTTTGTTTCCTGTCTTTTCCTCTTCATGTATAAATTTCTGTTTGCTAAGGAGAAAATAAACCACAGAGTACAGTAAAACTTTCCCGTAGTCCCAGATTCTCAGAGGAGATCTGCAGAGGATAGAGCCCCAGTATAAAACCAGAGCTCTTTTGAGGATCAGGTCATTGGTTTGTGAAACAGAAAATGTTTCAATTAAGACTTTTCACACAAAACATAGTACATTGCATAAATGATCATCTCTGCATGCTCTCTTGAGAAAATCTGTCTCTCCCATTTCAAGTCCTGCACCAACAATTAAAATGGTTTAATGGCTTCAACCACTCCCAGCAGACTTTGAACTTCACTGAGGAGCCTCCCTGACAAGCAGCACAAGTTGCCTAGTTATTACAACACCTTCAGTGAAGGTTTGCTCCAATTCCTATGAAGACAAAGGAAAATGAGCAGAAAGATTCAAAAGGCTGCTCTGCTGATTTAGGCGAGCAGGAGTTGCCTGCGCTGTTGGTGTGATTCTCCATCTCAGAGCCAGGTTAATTGAAATGAAAGCGTGAAGGAGGAAGAACAGCAGGACAGTATAGAGTTCTTCCTCTAGGAACAGGTCCTTGTAGGATGGCTGCTTGGAGGAGACAGGTGAGCTCAGGTCAGCCACATCTGGGGAATGGGCTGCAGAACATCTGAGCAACACTGGACCAGTAGAGGACAAGCAAGCCCCTGAGCACCTGGAATTGAACAGCACTAAGCTAATTAAAACCAAACTGAAGGACCAATTAAACCTAGCTTTGATCCCTGGAAAGACCCTCACACAAATAAGGTTTTTAAGTTCTTGGAAGGTAATTAGATGTTCAAAAATCCCTACCAGCATGGCTATACCAAACTCACTTTTTTCTTTGATGGGATGACTGACTTGAAGGATAGGACAGAAACAGCTGATTAATGACAGAGGGTGTGGAAGAGCATATACTTACAAAGCTTGTGGGTGGAGTCAGAAAGCCTGCAAGGACTTGAGTGGGTAGGATCAAAATTCAAATCAGTCTGCACAGGTCAGAAGGACATTCCAAAACTGATGAGATTAATTTTGGTAGAGACCTGGGGAGGAGAAATCAACATCATCCATTCAAATTGAGAATACCTGAGCCACAGATGGGGCAGGAAAGGCTCAAAAATGTAATTAAGAGTCAGCAGGGTGGCCCATTAAGTAGAAACAGAAGTCTGTTTCTAGCTTATCTCACGAATCCCAACACCATGATTAGGAAGATAGCTATGCACTGACACAGTTGCAGTCAAGAGCATGGTGCTTAGAGCCACCATGCCAAAGTATTGGTGAATTGCTGCCAGATGTTACACACATTGCAAAAGCCAAAGAGATCTTCCAAAACAAACCCCACAGCCTGGAAATGCTTACTGTTTTAGGCTAGATCCCAGTCCTTGCTTATGCCAAGTAATATGTGCTCTAATAACTGGAAACACAGGAACTATGAAGTTCTGTTGGACAGGAATGAAGCTTGCATAGTCTGGGGGGAAGAATTTGCTGCCTAAATAAGGGCTTAAAGTACATAAGATGTTAGAGTATTCTTTTTACTGCGTGTGAAGTTTTGTCTGAGGTCACATCCACAGCTCCAAACCTTGTTCTAACCAAATAACATATGTTCTGGAGAGACTTTTCCAAAGTTTGAAGAGACATGAGGAAAAATAGCTGTTGCCACATTACACAAGCTTTGGCATTATGTCAGAGCATGAGTTCCCCACACTCTGCAGGCCGTTCATTCCTGCTCACCTGGTGTGTTCTCACCACCATGAGTCACCACAAAAACAACACAGCACATATTGGTTGGCTGTCATTTCTCTGCAAACCCTGTTCTGGGTATTGTGGGATGTCTGTTTTTCCTGTGATGGATTCTTAGACTTTGCTGTGGTTCAGGAATGGCTCCAGCACCTCCTGCTTCAAGGGTAATCTCGCTAGGTATCCTGAAATCTGGTTGTAAGCCTTCTCCCAAGTGTTCTGAAGCATGCAGTTGATTAATTCTGATTTCACACCACATATAGCCATGTCACACACACACATTCTTGCCAGCCAGTAAACGAGCCACATTCTTCCTGTGTTAATCATGGAGTATGTCTCCTTTAACCTATGCAGCTACGGGACATGGGGTGCTCCTCCTGTGACTCAGGGGATGTTCTTGTCACCTGGCACTGCAAGGGGCTGGGCATCCCTATCCTGATACCTACCAAGTGACATCAGGGAATGCTGGCAACCCACCTGCATGACTGCTAATACAGGACAGAAGGAAGACGGGACACTCAGTGGAGTCAAACTCGGAGACATCCATGACTCACTTAAGCTGACTAAGGCCCATCCCAGAAGTGCCTGTTGCTGACTCTGACTGTTTCTTACTGTGCATGCACACATGCAAACTGTGGCAATCAAACATCTTTGGGAAGACAACTGCTGCTTCTTCAGTTTATGTACCATATTGCCATCCCAAACTGGATGAGAACTCACTCTGCACTTAGGACTAACACTTAGGGCTGACTCCATGGTGGTGTTCCATGGGCTAGTGTCCTGGGCTTCAGAGTGCCAGGTACCTACTCTGGATATGCCAATTCCCTTGGTCTGCCTGACATCCAGCATTGCCTTGGCAAAGTTATGAAGCTGCCTGCACACAGTTCACCTCTTGGACCATTAGATTTGCCAGGTATGACTTACCTGTCATACAAGCAGTTGTTGTTACATACACTGTCACCTCCACGCTGCACATGGGTGGGGAGACTGATTTTCACCAAACCAAGTCATTCACTCCAACTAATTATTTTTTCCCCTGCAGCTTTTTATATTGCATTTCACTGCTTGCCATTGTTACTTCTACTAGCGTAGGACAGTATGGTTTTAGGAAAGCAGGTTAAAAGAGAACCAGCAGTGGTCTCCATGTATTTTAGAGAACTTCAACACAGTAATTATCCATCATACCAATCAGGTTGCAGGTCTCTAATGGCTGCTGGTGATGCTCTGCAAGGTCTTTGGATCTGAGCCTGCCGTTTGCACAGCGTGCATGAGGATCTGCCATCTGCACTGCCCTCGTGGAGTTCAGCCCTCTCTAGTGTGATTATGACTAGCTGGAGAGTGGGGGATTGCCCACTGTGAGAAGGGGTATCAGCACAAGGCCTTCACAGGGGCTGTTTGAGACAGGCAGCCATGCAAACTGAGAGCTGGCAAGGACACTAAACTGCATTCACATCGATCGATCCTGACACCATCTGGGTCTGAAAGAGCTGATTCTTCCAAAGACAAACACTCGAGGCTTCTTGCCACCTTTGCAATAGGTTGAAAGGAAATGGGGAAGGAGTTTTGCTCTGACTGTATTCTCTTGTTCTCGATACTTTTAGATAAGGTGACACAAACTTGCAGATTCCCTTTGGATTTAAGCTAGTCATTGTTTGAGGCACAATGATAACTCTGTATCACAAGAACAAGTCATGAAAGAAACATTGTTAGAGAAGAAATCCTTCGGATCAGGAAGGCACTGTGTTTGTCCTTCATTAAGCTCTGAATTTCATTTGGTGTTGCTGGGTGGAGGCTGTGGCAGGGACAATGTCGGGGGCACTGCCCAGGAAAAACATTCCACCAACTCACTGCAGGATCATAAGTCAAAATGGATACCAGAAACAAATTCTCTGCAATGTTTGCAAGTTCCTCAGCAGTGGTGGGGACATTCTTCCCCTTGGATTTCAGGAAGGGTTAGAGAGTCCCAGGAGATCAGGCCAGGCATGGTGCATGAAAACAAAAAGGCAAGACAAAAATTGGTGTTAGTATTAACAAAAAAAAACCCAAAACAAACAAACAAACAAACAAAACCAAAATAACAACCAGAAAAAAACACAAAAAGCAAACAACCCCCCCTCCCAAAAACCCAAGAAGAAACAACAACAACAAAAAAACTCAAACCAAAAAAAGAGCCAAACCCACACAAACAGAAAATGATAAAAAAATCTGGTTATATAAAGGCCAAGACAGGTTTCTTTCACATGATTCAGGAATTTCACAGTGCTTCCTCTAACTCACATTTTTAAATCAAAATTCTCAGAAACATTGCATCAAGTCATTTCAGATTCCAGAGCTGGAACATGCCATGAAAAGTCAACTATAATCTTGATTTTAAATGTTAAATTAAGCTTAAAAAAAAAAAAAATAACAGGAAATTGGAATATCCCAACAAAAATTCCTTGATTAACATAGTTGCTCTTGCTAAAAGTTTTGGACATCTGTGATATCAAACAATTGCTCTAAGCTCATTGTTAAAAACATACAGAAACAAACCCCAAACTTCTAAGGATTTTTTTTTTTTTTCAAAACAGCATGAAAAACTTGTAATATTTGACTGATTTTTGTTATTAAAGGAACGAGCTGTAAGGGGCTTCACTCATTATAATGTGTCATTTTGTATGGTCAGATATTTAATGCTCACATATTTTAATCTCTGGACAAAGCACAGAGGCTGCTCACAGATAAGAGATCCAACACTCTCCATAATGTCTTTCCAGTTGCCTGTGTCTTCATCTTTCATCTCCTTGACTCCTATGATGTCACCACAGGAGACTTATACTCAGGTCCATTTAATATCGAGGAGCAAATTGTCCAGGAGAAACCATTTGCTTTGCTTCCCACATTCTGTGCCACCAACTCACCTTTCTCTTGTCACCCACCCCTGACCTTTGGAACTGTTTATGACCTGGAGCTAGCAGTGGCAGAGGAGCAGCAGCAAAGCCTGAGCTGCATGACGTAGCGTGGGATGGCACAAGGGTTTCTCTGGGCACCCCAGCATGCTCCTGCTTTTATCTCCTCTTCACATCTCTGCTCATAAGGCTGTGCCAGCTCACTGCTGTAGCATTTTTGCTCTCCCAGACAAACAAGAGACTCCTGCCTATGCCTCTGAAGCATTAAAGCTGTGTTCAAATTCAGTGCTGGGATTGCTGAGATGGAGGAGAGTCCCTTATGCCTGCATGCAAGAGGAGAAAATCCATTACTGCTAACCATGGCCTGACTATTAAGAGTAATAGAACCAATTTAAATCACATTAAACTCTTGAAATGTATTATATTTCAGCAGAAAATCTTGAGTGATCTTTCCCCTGCAAATATGCCCATGACAGTGGTGCAGCCCAAGGGCAAGGGTCCAGAGAACATGAGGAATCGCCGTCCTTGGAGATATTTGAAATGCAGCTCTATGTTGGTCCCAAGTAACTTTGACCCGCAGGTCAGACTAGATGATCCCCCTTTCAACCTAAATTATTCTGCAGCTTTGTAGAAATTGTGGTCTTGGACTTGTTGCCATGATAAATAGGAGGTGGGGAAGAATTTAGGGAGCTGCAGAGAGCACAGATATTGAGAGAGAGAAAAGATATAGAATAGAGAATAGGGAATAGAGGAGGATTGTATGGCATTGATAATTTCACATCCATTCTTTGCAGATCCGTGGGGATAACCATCCCATTTTAAACTACAAAGTACCTTACAGCTGTATGGTTTGAGGGATTTTTTTAGTTAAAGAAGATATGTTATCTAAGCTGGATTAAAAAAAAAAAAAAGCAGCAAAAAATCCTCACCCATCTGCTCTCAAATAATTAAGATTTGTTTCTGATTCTGCAGGAATGGATACAGTGGTTTGTTAATACTCTAAGAATAAAATCTACAAGTTCTGAATCAAAGTTCTGTTGAAAAGGTCCAGCAGAGAGACTCCCTAGTCAAGGGAGTGGTGGCACCTTCTCTGGGAAAGGAGAAACAAGTCAGCTTGCAATCAGCAACATCACAGAGCTCTTATTCTGTTGTCACTCTGCATATTATATGGGGTTAATTTTAAGAGAGAGAAAAAAACCTGCAGGGCTTCCTTAGCCAAAGAGGGAGAAGTTCGATCGCTTCAGAACAATGGAAGCAAAGAGAACTCAAGGGAATTATTCATCTTGCAAATGGAATTTGATTTTCTAATGCAAAGAGCAGGCTTTAATTACAGCAAATTGAAACAATAGAACATTTCCTTACTAAAAAGTTGGAGGGCTTTTTGTTGCTATGATTATTGTGTGAAGGGGATGTTTGTGCTTAGAAGCCCTAGCAATTATAGGAAGGTTTAACTTCAGCCAACTACTTTGTAAAAGTTACCATAATTGACAACGGGAATGTTTTCCTGTAACTTCTCTTAAGGGCCAAAGACAAATACCATGATGTGTGATGTACTACATTGGAACAGAAAGGGACAGGTATCTCTGAATCAGGAAAGAAACACTTTCTTCACTGGAGAGCATGGCCCAGAAGAGGACAGCACAAAAGGATCTCCATCTGCCATGGCAAATGGGATTTTCCATCCCTCAGAAGAAAGATATCAAGCACTTAAGTCACATTATAGCTCTGCCCAGTACTGCATGAAGCAGTCCTTGTTAACTCATGGTCATTGTATCTGTTAGCATCTGAAAAAAAGAATTTTGATTATTTTTTTGTATTTATTATGACTAGTTTTATTACTAGGATAGCCCAGGGCTCAGTGCATATGATATGATATATGATATAACACTCTGGTCAGGTGTTCAGGTTTAAAATGTTCATTTTAAAGTTTATTCTATAGCCACACTCCCATCATGTGCTGAGGCCACATGTACTGGTCCCTGGCATCACTTTTGGAAACAGAGGTTCCAAAACTTGAGGAAACTGAAAGAAAAGAATAAACTCCCACAGTGCTGTGAGACTTTCTGAGTATGACAAAAATGCATGCTGTGTTTCTTAGAGGCTGCAGTCACATTAGAGCTTAATTACATTAACATTTAATGCTTTAAAATGTCAGGAAAGGACTAGGGGGAGGAAAAATAAATCAGAACTCAGAGACAGATGAGATGCACACAAGTTTAAATGATGGATTTGTATTTCCAATGAGGAACTGTTACCATTATTTTTGCCTTATGCCAAACAGCAAACAAAAACTTAGTGTGCTTAATCTTAAGATGCCCCCACCTCCAGCTTGCTAAGCTAGTTGAAGCTAATTAAATTGAACTATCACTTCAAAATAATTTTGTTCCCTGAAATGTTGTTTCATAATGAAAACCATGATGGGGATAAAACAGATCATGCTCTTCTGAGGTCTCAGGGCTATCAGCCACGCTCCATTTAACCTTAGCAGTCATCTGAGCAGGAACTTCAATTTTTTTGCGGGGAGTAGATGCACTCAGAGCTGACTTAGCAACTGATGCTGTGCCTGCATAACCAGGAGTGAGTCTAGAGAGCAGCAGCTCATGCTCAGCACCTTGTTTCTTGAGCCACATAGCTCAGAACCTTGTGCCTTTGGGAGACTGGTGGCCTGTCAGACTGAGGGGAGACTAAACATACAGTCAGTGCATCCAGCTGAGAGAATACAGAAGCTCTACACAGGGACAGTCCCTGGTAATGGAAGTTCTGTGCTGACATTCTTTTAGTCATGAGATTTCTCCTATCAGCAGCTGTACAGAAGACTGTTCCTGGTTATCTACTTCATAAAAGCTGGATGGAGTATTTTTCAAGATCTTATTGAGGAATAATTTGGGATTTTTTGTTTTCTGTTGTTGTTTCGGTTTTTTAATTATCATCTCCTCAAATATTAGTGAGAATTCCTACAAAGTATAAGTTGTGCAGTCCTAGAAAGTCCAGTAAAAGCCTGTGCTTCTGTGTAATTTGCTGAATGGTACTCCAGAGGGATCACATTGCCAAGAACTTGGGGTTTCATCGCAAAGTGAAATTACACATTAGAAGAGAATGCTCATAAAATATGTTCATTTTTAATGGAGACATTAAAAAAACACTCAGAGCTTTGTCTCCTCACTTTTGTGCCCAGCCTACTGCTACTGTAATGATCCCAAGGCTAGGAACCTTGAAGAAAAGAGATGCCTCACTGTCTCTCTGTTAGTGAGATTTCAGGATTTTGATCTCTTCATTTAAGAAATAATTTTACAGTAACGGATAATACTAATAGAAGTAAAGTGCCTGAAAGATTTGAGCATAGATGTTTTTTGAGTGGGCTAAGAACATGAATCTACTCATCATACATAAAACCTTAAGAAGGTTCTCTCCCAGACTGTGGCAAGCAGGGCAGTGGCCAGAGGTCTGGGGCAAATGAAGCAAAATATCATGAATCCCTGAATACAGCCAGAGGCGTTGTAGAGCATCACACAGAGCATTGCATCTCTTCTCTCTTCTAACAGCAAGGTTCAGACATAATATGTGTGTATCCTGTATGTCCAGGATAGGACATGCAGGGAGAAACCCTTTGGAAAACTACCAGTGAAGCTATTTTCCTGGAGATTTCAGATGATCCCAATTCACATTAAGAAACTACTCAGAGGCTCTGCATGATCCAAAAGGAGCAGGTCTGAAAAATGAAAAACTAACCATGTGGGATTGGAAATCATTTGCTAAGGTCTTTTCCCCAATCTTTCTAATCTAAGTGCTTCAGGAACATCACAGTAATCTTTCCTCATAGCACCTCTGTTACAATGGAAGTGCCATTAAGCTCTTTTTACAACTGAAAAACTAGGGAATAAAATAAAATGCCTGAAGTCTCAGAGCTTGATCTGTCCCAGGCTTTCCTCTTGCCCCTGGAACATATGCAACATACAGACAATCTCGTGAAGTCAAGCTGGGCAGGATAGAAAATTGGAACAGCAATTTGTTTTGAGAAACACCATTCAGGCACTGCATTTATCCTGCATGAGTCAAAGCAAATATTTTCTTCCTTCAGTACTCTCTCCTGCCAGCTCACCATAGAAAGGTATTTCTGTCTGCACGTGAAAATTAAATGTCACTATGCTGCAAATGGCTTGTGGTATGGACATACATTGCATTTGAGTCCTTGCTCATGATGGTTTGATTTCTGGACTGTGAAATCTTGGCCACCTGACTCTTAGATTAATATATTAACAAGATAAAATTATGTACCATAAGGCTTCTTAGATAAAAAGCTTAGCTATGCAAGGGCTTCTTATTATCCCTTTTATCCTTTGCTATGTCAGAATGATTTGTAGCATCTAACTTCAGCTAAACTCCCTATTCAATACTTAATGCTCAACAGAATGGATAACATTTATTTTATTTTGGAGTTTAACTTTAGATGAGGTGACATGCAACAGAATGGAGTAGACACTGCAAAACAGTCTCCTGCAGTGTAACAAATTACAGAGTACAAAGGAGTAATGCAGAGGCAATTAAAAATGGAATATACCCTGGAAGCTGGCATGCTGCAACCCATGATTAAGTAGCCAAGCTGAGTCTTCAGCAATGTTTGTGCTCACATCTAACTATTTTGCAGAGTGTGAGGGGAAGAAGTCCAAACAAGGAGAACTTTAGTCTGGTTCTGTGGCAGTGGTTATTTTTCTGTACAACAAAAAGGGTCACCCTATACACCACCCTTCCCTTCCTGTGCCACTATTCATGAAGTCATTCCAAATCATGCAGTATAGCTGAGTAAGTTGAAAGATCTTGCCTGTGCTGGAACCTCCCTCTCCATGCAGTAAAGTTTCCAAGCAGCTGCTCATCTTGCAGTGTGTGCATAACCCCACTGGCTTTACTGGCCTAATGGTCCTGCATGCACACTTGTGTTTCTCTGTCTGGAGGAGGGCCCCTTCACATGTCCCATTTGCCTGGCTCCTGACAGGCTGCTTGACCTCAGCAGCACGATCTACAAGCTTACAGGAGCTGGGATTGTCAGCTGGGTCCTTTAAGCCAAGCAATGCATTCAGCAGTTGGCCCTGTCCTCTGGAAAAGATGCTCTGTGCTGGAGCTACAAAAGGCAGCGGGAGCAGGGGGACAGGTGGATCGAAATATACAAATTAAAACTTTTAAATGGCTGTGATAATAGAGCAGGAAAAATGTTACACCTCCTCCTGGCTTAGACTGCAGGGTGGAAAAGACATCTGGCAACATCTATTTCAAAAACATGCAAAGACAAAGAGTTGAGATGGGCCTAACTCCGAGTTTCATATCTGTTACCAAGGCGTTGTATAGTCTTAATTGTTACAGCAGCTAAGTTATCACACCAAGGCACTGAAATTAGTCACACAACAGAACACTGTAATTCACACTGTCAAAGCTATTTTTATTCACTTGGAGCTGTTTTTACAGACTGGCATAATTGGACAACAGGTATGACAAGCCTTTACTGTGATCTTATCTTCACTGAGCCAGAGATTTTGCTGTAGGAGAGGTGGAAACCCAAGGCTCTGACAAACAACCCAGCATAGAAGAAGTCTATCTCACCCAAGGAAATCAGGGGGCCACATTTTTCTTTCTCTGAAGCTAACACAAATCCCACCAGAGCTACCTTATTGTAGGACAAGAACTGTAGTGATGTTTCATACTGGACATTTCCAGAAAACCAGTTATAAACAAAAGACATGAGTAAAAGGGAAGAAGAAAGAGGAGAGGAAAAAAAAAAGAAAAAAGAAGATAAAAAATAATACGGTGTATTTTTTATCTAAATATTCACCTTTCTGCAAGCTCTTGACCCAGGCAGGTGGCTTTTGTTTCCACATGCACCTTTAAAGTCCACCTGCAGACCTGACCATACACAGCCACAGCTCTTCAGAGCACATGTCATGTCAGCACAATAGGATTTTTTCATTCCTTTACCTCACCACGTGTATGAGGTTCTCCAGGGAAGCAGTGGATGCCCCAATCCTGGCCCTGTTCAAGGCCAGCTTGGATGGGATTTTGAGCAACCTGGTCTAGTGAAAGGTGTCCCTGCCCTTAGCAGGGGATTGGAATTAGATGATCTTTTAGGTTGCTTCCAACCCAAACCATTCTATGATTCTATGTTAGCCCACACAGCTCATCTTTACCGAGCCAAGCAATACCCCAAAAGAGTAAGAATTTGTCTGCGCTTCATCACTGTTAGTATGGTTAAATAGTAACTTTTTCATGGTGCTTCCCAGCTTGCAGACAGACTGACTTCTTGTATTGGCTTCATCATGGATATTGCTAAGATTTAGCCTCTTTTTTTCATTCAATGAGAAATTCTAGCAGAGAAATTAAGCGGGAGATCTGCAGCCACACAAGGCTACAAGCACTGCTTGTACACAATAGACTGTGCCTCAGCAAAGCAGCACCTACGTGGACATAAAGTAACCAAAATGAAATAAAATATTTACTTCCTCCTGTTCTCACCCTGGTCGGAAAAAGCAGAAAAGAAAGCCTTTGCAAACCATTCCCAGCTTTGTTCTGAGAGGCTCTGCTCCAAAGCAGCTGGCAGCTGCGGCTTAAAACCCACATTGATTAGAGCTGACCTGTGCTGAGTTAGAAAACCTGTCACTTAGAAAGGCAGCAAGTAGCTGCATCCCATGTCATTAGGAGATGTTTTCCCCATAGAGCGCTAATGAGCTGGCACAGCTTTGCCTTTCAGTGGGGGCTCCTCATCTTCCTGAGATTGCCTGTCAAACTCCCCCAGGCACAGGCTACTTCTTTGTCATCCTTCCTGCGGTGTTTAGCCCTGGCTAGGAATAACACAGGCTGCTATAACATGAATAAGGAAAAAAAAAAAATCCCACTGTGCTGCTGACACCGGGAGAGCTCACTGCCTTGTGGTGAACAAAGCGAAAATAATTCTACCAGTCCTGATGGGGATCACCGAAATGTCAAGGCTGATAGCTGCCCTTTCCCTTCTGACATGATCATTAGCCCCTGGAAAGGAAATAAATTACTGAGCCACTTAACACCTCATTAGGAGTTAAAACTATATATTCGGCATCTCCAAGTCAAGTTTTAAAGCAGCCTGGGTGTTTAACAGCCAGCTGTGAAGTAAGCTCTGACAGTATACAACACTTCTCAAGGGAAGCTTTTCCTTTATATGTCTCCAAATCCCAGGCAAATAATTTTTTCCATTCTCCCTGCTTAGCTGTACTGGTTTGGGATGTATAGTCTGTCTGTATTTATAAATAAACCACTTTGTTTACCAATTATTTTAAGTATTTTCAGGAACGGGAAGGAAGAAAACTAGGAATATTGCAATTGCCTGTCTGCCCTCATTAACCCAGTAATTATTGCACTGTAATTCAATTATTTCTTGTATTCAGTTCCAGATAAGAAGACTGCAAAGGCAATAATAGCTTAAGAAGTTTCCTCTTCTTTTTGCTTTTTTGTTTTGCTTTGTTCTCTGTTCTTCCCTGCCTCTGCATCATTCCACCCTCCTTGTTATGATATACAAGGGACTTGCTGCTGTGCATTGAATCAGAGCTAAAAATAATTATCTTCCTTTCTTTCTTGTACCTTTAGATTGTTTTTAAACCCAGGCAGTTGGCATTTGCATGGTGCATACACTCTAAAATCTAAATCAGTTTTAACTCATTTTGTCCAAGTTAATAAAATTGGCAAACGTGTTGTGCCCTGTTACTGGAAACTACGATGCTTTGAAACCCAAATCTGTGATGACTCAAGACTGTGTATAACAAATGCTTTGAATTATAAACCAGCTTTGGGTGCTCTTTGCTGTAGCAATGGAAGTAGGGGGCACAAATGCAGGTCCCACGTATAGAATGCTTCCTACTAGAAGTATGAATGGTGTAAAATAGTCATGTAAGGCTGGAGTTTCTAGATGGGAACAGGTTATTTTTTGCCCCTTCTGTCTGGGGAAAAAAATAACTGTCAATCTGGGCTGCTCTGTGGAGGTGCAGTGTTTTAGGCTGAAAATCACCTGTCATCTTCATGGGTTTGTTGTGACCAGAGGTGCAACCACAGTGGCACCTCTGAGGGCGAGGGCGCAGAGCTCTTCCTCACTGTGGTTTCACTGCAGTGTCTCATCTTCCCTCTCCTGTAACCCCAAGGCTTTGGCTTGGTTATGAAAACACAGTTGTCATCCACCACAGGGTGTTTTCCTGTCACTCACAGCATTCCCTGGCTCAAGAGGGTGTCATTTTGTTCTCCATTCAACTTCACATGCACATTGGGTCATACCCAAAGACTGTCACCCAGTTCATTTGCTAAGAGGGGTCTTTTTTTTGCTGACAGATCCAAAGATAGATCGGAGTTGAAGTGACTCTATCTTGTTACTAGAAAAGGGGGTGGGATGTGGTGTTCAAATACAGCTCCTCCTTTTTAAAAAAGCAAGCCTCAGGCTTAACTTGGTTGATGTAATTTCCTCAGTCAGTGTATGTTGGACCAAACTGGTTTAGAATTGTGTCTTGAGCACAGCTGTAAAGCAAAAATGATGAATCCTTCCACTGCTTGACCTAGAACTGCATTTCAGAGCTTAAGAGCTTTCCTTACTTGGGGAAGAGTGGTATATTCCTCCTCCTGACACACGCACTCCCACGTAGCTCATCAGAGCGACTGTGTGGAGCTGCTGCACCAGAATCCTGCTTTCCAAACCAAATGGCAGCCACCATCCTTCCTCTGCTTGGTGTTCAAGTCTCTGTCACTTAGGTTTGGCAAGCTCCAGTGACATCTGTGTGTGCCTGGTCCCACCACAGCAGCCAGGTGCTGAGATTGGACCTGTGAAGGGACATGCACCAGAGCAGATGGAGCATCATGCTCCACAGATCAGCTCCAAAATGGGGAAAATAGCTCTGGTTTCACCCAGAGGAGCTGCATGTTATGTCTATGCATTTATCTTGTTCACAAGCATGCCCCTTCTCAGGGAAGCCAGGATGTTTTGGGACCTGCATTAGAAGGGGGAAACTTTCTACCTGACCCCACTGATGTCTCTTGGACAGGAACAACATGAATTTGGATGGCCCATCAGGGCCTTTTGATCAGCCAAATGTCTACTGCCTTACCTCTTGTGAACACTCCAGATCCAAATGGGTGGAGGAAGAAGGAAAAAATGAAGAAAAAAGATTTTTAAAATTGCCAAAAATAAGCCTGGGAGAACTCTCCAGCTCCCAAGAGTGATCAAGAACTGGTTTATAGCAACTGTTCTCAAAGCCAAACCTTCCATTAGCCTCCCTCTCCCCAGAGGCTTTTCTGGGGGATTATTTTTGAGTCCCAGCACAGTTATGAATGGATAACCCATGTCCTTGCAAGCAGTGCTACCTGCCCCAGCAAGAGGGTATGGAGGAAGCATAACCCAGAAGAGGAAGAGGGGGTGGTGGATTCTGCTGAGCTTGGCTTAAGTCAGGCTTAAGTCACCAGAGTCACCAGAAGGGATGACCAAGAGCAGATGGAAATGCCTTCTCCAGAAAGTTTTTGGAAACTACTAGGGTCCTCTGAGACAGCCTCAGGCCTGACTCTGTGTCTGAATCCAACATCAAGGTCTGTTTCAGCCAGTGCACATCTTCAATGTGGAGTTTTCCTCAGTGTCATGTTTTTCTTAAGGGACGTGCAGGACCGTGTTAGCATGCTAATAAATGTCCTTCAACATCACATTTCTAGGTTTTAACACCCAGCATCAGGAATGGGAATGGCTTATCTTGCAAAGGAACAAGAGGGACAGACAGCTGTTCTGCCCTTGGGATGGGAGGAAGTCCATTCAGTTCCTTGCCTTCAATCCTGCCTTGGCAACAGTAAAGGAAATTATTTTTCATGTTCTTAAACAGCAAACATTGACTTACTTTGCAGATTTTCCTTCATCCTTGTCAGCAAGCACCAAGGCATGGCATGAAGAAGAGAAACTAGCTCTGGTGGCAGCAGCCTTTTCCTTTGAAGTGGTGAGAGCTGCTTTTCCCAGAAAGCCACTGCTGACTTTCTAAAGGACCTTGGCATGCAGTGGTGTGACCATTAAGACCCAGCTGACTGGTTTGCTACAGCGATGTCATTTCCAGATTTACTGCAAGGAAATCAGAGAAGTCCAACACCACATTCTTCCCAGAGAGAGGATGGCCAAACAGGACTCCTGCTGATTTTCCTGTGCATGGACTGTCTCCATTTAATACACCCTCAGCTCTCTTATCAGTCCTGCAAATGTGTCTGTAGCCTTTGCAGCACATCCAGCAATGCTGAAGAGCAGCAGGATTTTCCTGTAGGGATGGGTGAATTTCTCTGACCTCATTCCAGATCTCCTCAGGTATTATGGATTGGAAAGTTTGTCTTAGATTCATGCGTTTCTAGGGGTGGAATAAAAAAGGGTATATGGGAAGAAAATAATGCAAGGGGGATGGTAGCCTATGAAGCCAACAATATAAAAATTATTATGAAATTAGAAGCTGAGATGGGAAAGAGAAACAGTTTAGTAACTCCCTAGCAGCCTGTGCCTTGTAGAAAATATATTGGCTCTCAGAAGAGGGAAGATTACTTTGTCCCTGGATCATCATCTGTTCCTTAGCTAGAGCACGTTTTCAATCTAGATTAATGGACCACCCTAGAAACCCTAATGTAACACTTTGAAAGGTAGGTAGATTTGCAAACTCTTCAAAAAGCATACTGAGCAGTTTGTAAATACCTACTTTCGGTACCTGAATTTTGGGAAACCACAGCAAATGACACCGTATTGTCACCATAGAAGACTCACTCCTTTTTTTCCTTTTTATTATTTTTAGAGTCCTCCTGAGACTATTGCTCACCAATATCTGTAGTTCTGGGCTTGCTTCCTTCAAGGTGTGCTGACCCATAGCAGTGCTGGCTGCCTACCTGCTCTAAGGCCTCACATACTTTCTGGGCAGCTCTGCACCCCGACCAGGGAGTGCAAAACTCAAGAAGATAGGTTTTTCAGGTGGAAAATGAAGTTGTGGGGAGCTGAAAGATCTTGCTTAAGGATATTCAGCTGGTCAGGACAGAAATGGATGTCAAATCCCAGGCTTTTCAAGACCAGGTCAGTGTTTTCTGCCCCGAAATGGAACTTGCTTCAGGGGTTCCAGCTGTACTCATTCCTCTGCTTGGGACCCTTCAGCAGCACAGGCTTTCCCATCTCACACTAATCCTAGGGCCACACAGAATGGAGAGGGACCTCAGACCTCATTCTCCCAATCTGTCCCCCGGTGAGTCCCTGGCACAAAACCCTTCTCATCTACCAAAAAAAGAAAAATGCTATTTTATGTTCCTGGATAGCAGGAAATGAGCATGCTGCCAAACTCACTGGTACAGTACAGCATCACCCCAGGAGGCAGCCAGCTCCTGTCAGGGGAAGTGCTCTGCAGACAGAGAGGGATGTGCTGCCCAGGATTGCATGGTGGCTTTTGGCAAGGCTACCAATGATGGGCTTTCCAAAGTGATTTCCCAAAGCTCCTCCTCTGAGGAGTGAACTGAGAAAAAACCCCCTCTCATTCTGTTCAAAGACATCCATTAAATTCCCATTTAAAAATGTCTTTGGATGTAATTCAGCATTAACTGTAAACACGGATTCCTGACTATGTGAATATTTTATTATTTCGATTAGTCATCTATATTTTTAGATACAGAAGGCATAAAAGATTGAAGTAATTTTGCTTCGGTTCTTCCATGCCAGAGATCTTTTTCTTCAAAGTATATTTTGTTAGAGCCTTGTGTTTCTGATGAAAGAAATTGAAGTTAAAAGGGATATTTGTGCTCTAACACTTGCCTGAAATATGGGTCTGCCTGGGCAGATGGCAGTGTGTAAAGTTTCAGTTAGGCAGGTAGGAAATTCTCCTTTCCAGGTCTCTGGCACTGACTGTCCTAAATTCCTTCCTTATCATGTAGTTCATTTCCCCAGGGCTTACCCCTTCCTAGATAAAAACATACCTTTTAATTTTAATCCACACAGCATTGTGCTCCACCATATTTAAAGACCTACGTGCTTTTCTAATGACACATGGTGGTCTGATGGCTAAATCCTGCAGACACCCATATCCTTATGCATGCCCAAGGGCTCCTGAGGCTGCTTCAATCCCAAGGATCCTGCTCAAATACAATTTTTCATGTTATGAGACAGTCTTATTTACAGAGAGTTATAAAATTTGGTGCCCTTTTGCCATCGGTGATCTGCTCAGTGGGATTTTTTAACTCCTTTACCCCCCACCCCATAGCCATTCCTCTGTAACTAGTGTTTGGTAATGTATGGCTATACAATTATAGTACATCCTGCTAATTTCCAGCTGGTTTCTGGGTTATAGATGAAATTTTGGAGCTGCTGTAATTCATACCATAGCTGTTCAAAAGCACAGTGCCACCAAAGGCAGGCTGGAACACATTAGGCCAGGTTTTTTTCCATATAATATTATTTCTCACAGCTGCTGGGGGAGCACACATACTCTGACTTCTAAATATAGAGAGCTGTGTATCTTCCACCTCACTCCCATTTTTCCACAACTTGTTTTATATCTTCCAGACATGCATTCTTCTTTCAGCTTTACACGAGTTTCTGAACCCATCTGAAAGAGCCAAGAGGTCCATGATGGAAAGTCACCACTTCTTAAGCTCAGCACGTGCAAGGTAAAGGAAGACTCAAACTACTGCCTGTTATTCCCCTGCAGTGCTCCTATTCTTTTTGTTTGGCACTAGTATCCCAGTGAAAGTGGCTGAAAGGAAAAACATTTAATGTAGGGACAAAAGGAAATAAATCTTTGCAGACATTTCCCAACTCAGCAGATTCCCTCCTTTTTTAAACTCTTTACAGCTTACGCAGTTTTAAAGAGAACCCGATCAACAAACTGTGGAATCACAGACCTTAACCTCAGGGTGCAGCACGAGGGGATGAAAGGCAGCCCAGAGATTTGCATAGGTCAAGATTTCCAACCATGCATTTCTCCCTCCTGCAGCTCCAAGAGAACCAGACTCAGAAATTTGCCAAAAGGTGGAAACCTCTACACTGCTGATGTCCTTACAGCCCTTTTTATTACAAAGCCACATCAAGGGACCTCTCAAGGCAGCTATTGGTCCCTTTGTACTACCACAGCAGCCAGACAAGAAAGGGTAAAGTAATTTGGTCACTGATGTCAACACTATGTAACAGATACTGTGTGACCAACCTCACAGCCCTGGGTGCTTATTTCAACTCTCTCCCTGCTCTCCCATGCACATTTTTATAGTCACAAGATATACAGAACAAGAAAGCAACTTAATTTTTTATTTTTTTAATGTCCTGAGTACTTCCCCATGTATTCGTGAACTAGATTTTAAAAATTCCCTTACATCTGACAGAAGCTACACAAAAAATGTTCCAGTGCTTAATGAGATGCCTGAATGCTGCTTTGACATGAGAACTGAAAAGTACCTGCTGGCTTTGCTGCACTGAAGTTTACTCCCCTGATTGGTGCACAAAGTCTAATTTCAAGCCATTGTGGTTATCTGGTCAAAGTCATGGGGTCAGTTCTTGCAGCCTCTGTCACTCCAAATCTCTGCCAAGAAAGGTCAGTTCCATAACAGGGTTTCTCCATGTCATCCTTTCATCATAGTTTTGCTGTGTGTCAGTTTTGAATTAAAAAGAAAACACCACCAAAAAAAATCACACTCACCAAAACAAACAAAACTGAGGGGCAGCCTCAGGGAAGAATTACACCCAGGGCTCAGCTCTGTGAGCAAGTTTTGCCACTTCTATTAAATATGCTTAATTTTAATGATAAACATTTTATTCCTATTATTGTGAAAGAACACTTATGAGTTTCAGAACAAACCATGGTTTATGGACTATCCTGTTTAAGCTGATGGAGTGATCCTTCTCCCCAAATGTTTTACTCCTTTAAACACTCTAAGTTACTGGAGGCTAAGACAAAGGACCGAGCCTGTGACATGGCAAACTGCTGCTGTTCTGAGGCTGAAAACTCAAAGCTTTTTTCCTCCAGATCTGTTCACTGGAATATTTTGGTGTATGCTGGATGTGTGCCATGCCCAGAGCCCCACATGGCATCCTGTGTCCTACCTGGCAGGAGGCTCAGGAGGGACCAGTAAGCCCTGCAACAACTGGCCCAAGGTTGTATGTTCCAGATGCATGTGATGGTCCTTTTTTTTCCTGTGAGACTGTCCTTATTCTTACCCTTTCTTTCAATGTCTCAGAAAGCTGCAGAATGGAAGCAAGAAGAGTCTAACAAAGCTGTAATTCATTGCTTTGTCCTGCTTAAAAGGAGAAAGTATCAGGGAAAACTCCTGTTCCCAATTCCTGCATCTGCTCCATGACCTAAGCAAAGGCATTTCACCTTTTACTGCCTCTGTGTCCACATCTGCAAAGAAAAATTGTGAAGAAACACATGGCATATGAACAGAAAGAGCTGTAGGAATCTGGAATATCCCATCAGGGAAGTACTAGTGATATCAATCAGCAAATGAAGGCTGAACAAGAACTGACTGTCTCTGCAGGGCTGCTATATATTGCAATGCTGCTGTGTTATTTTTCTTCTCTTTTTCCCTGCCTTTTCTCTCCCAGGCAGTTCCACTTCTCCAAGGGAAATTTGCAGCCCTCCCCCTTCCTCAGGGAGAAATTACATGTCTGCCACAGCAGCCCAGAGCTACAACAGGCAGGATGCTCATATTTCACTCCGTGCCTGTGTGACCTTTAAAAATATAACCTGCCAGTGATAGGAAAAAGGTAAAGAAGGAATGTGTTCAGCTTGAATCCCAGGTTCTCATAGCAGTACAGCCTTGTGGGGCAGGCCTGGTGGTGGCCAAGCATGGAAGGGCTACCGAAGTAAGTGATAAGAACAGGTGATCTGTGTGCCCAGAGCTGGAGAGACACCCTGGCACAGGGCCTGTGGGTGCAGAGCAAACAGCCTCGCTGCCTTCCCCACGGTGCAGCTCGCTGTCCGGATCCGCCGTGACTGACAGCGCCGTTATACAACAGGATCAGCGACGGCTGGGGTGGCATTAGGCAGAAATTACTGAGCGGGAAGAGGGAACGTTCAATCACGTACTGAAGTGGAGCCAGCCTGGGGACTGAGATTTACAGTTAATAACAACATGTACTATTAATCCCCTGGCTGCACGGGAAGGGTTTTAGCAGAGAAATCCACCATGTTGCAGGATTTTCATCCAATGGCTTCTCCTCTGTTTCCAGCGGCAGCGGATAAAAATAGGAAGGAGGTATAAGAGATAATTAGCACTGTTAACTTCAGCTAAAATCAGTTAGGATGAGTAACAACTGCTTCATTCACTTGAAACATCATTTTTAGGAAAGGAACTTAAAGACTGCCCAAGAAAGGAAAACAGAATGATAAGCAGACCTTGACAATGCTTCTGATGTCCTCCAAGCCACACTCAGGGAATTGGGATAAGCAGCCACATGGCCCAGTGCACAATTCCAGTGGTATCACCTGCTTCAGTAAAAGAAGTCATAATACTTTTGAAAATCCCAGCAGCCACTAGGGATTTTTGGTGAGTGAAAGATCCTCAAACCCTAGAGGAGCTGTCCTACAGTTGTGAGCTCCTGGTTTTCCATTGTCACCATTGGGTGCCATAGGAATAAATTTGGGGAAGTATCTACCTGGACAGTGCTCAAGCTGCAAAGAGCAGGGCAGTTCGATATGAACTGCCAATTTTATTCCAATGCATCTGAGGAGAAGGATGTTAAGAAAAATTAATTCCATTTTTCTCTGGCTCAGTGCGTATCCATTTACACAGAAATGCTGGAGAAGTTTTATTTCAAGAAGAACAACATTTTCCACATAGCACAAAAACCCAATTTCACACTACAGGAAAAATTTTGGAAGAAAACTTAAAACAACTTGAGAATTTTCACAAATTATTTTGAGAGTTTTGATTTGGAAGGAGACATTTTTAAGAAGCGAGACATCGCATGAAAATTCAAATTGTCCACAATTGAATCCAGCAGTGGACAGATATAAAACCCTGGAAAGAGCTTGCCAAACACGTTTATCCCATTATTTTTTTCCAGTTTATTGCTAGCACATTTTAGAAATGGAAAGCAAGCAATTACAGTTGTATTTGACAAGCAACACTTGTATGATGTAAATTAACGATGCCCATTTCTGGGATTCTGCATCCTTCTTATGCCATTTTATAATGGAGGGGAAGTGCTGCTTGTGCAGTGCTGGCAATGAAATATTAAGACACATCCAGCGGAAAATTGACTTGTCTCATCTTTCAGCTTTGGCTCTGGATTAGACACTATCAAGAGAAGCTAATTTTCCCCACAGGACCAGTCTGGAGAGCAAAACTTGGTCACTGACAGCAGAAGAAAGCATTGCTTTGAGACCTGTTGAGCCACAGGACCCTTGCAGCCCCTTCTGGATGTTAAGAGAAGGTGGCAGGTTTAAAATGAAGGAAAAGGAGCAGCCCTTCATGCAAAGCCTCATTAAGCCATGTCACCTCATGGTGCCAACCCCATCAGTTCACAAGGTCTGCCAGGATGGCAGCATAGCCCATAAGACAGCACCTGAGAGCCAGGAACTACCCAAAAAGCACCACTGAGTATCCCATCCTTATACTTGTTGACAGGCACTCACAGCATGGTGGGGTGGCACAAAAACAGAGACACCACACTGGTAGCCAGCCTCTGGTGTGGGCACAAGGAGAGCAAGGCAAGCCCATCCCCAAAATGAACAGAGCAAGATGTAAAGAGTTAAACATGTGCTGAAAACAGTTTGCAGATCAGCTCTGAGCTTATCAGAGGACGAGGGCTTCCAGGCAGCTGTGGCTCCAGGGTCTGTCCGGGCCACAGTGACACTGGCTGAAAAAACACTTGATTGAATTTTGCCTTGCTGACCTGATTACCTGGCTGCAGCCCAGCTTTTGACATCAGTCTTTCAAGCCAGAAGGGAAATGCTGACCCATGGCCAAAAAGCAAAAGCAGAGGGAGAGATTGAGTTGGACAGGCGCTAAAAACAATTTTTAAAAATAACATTACAAGTCTTAAAGTACAGGATTACAGAGACTGGGGCCTTTCAAATTTATTTGAAACTCATATATATTTTCTTGTGATAAACAGACAGCTACTGGGTCAGGAGTACCCTGTGATTTCCAGTCTAATTTCAGTGTTTTACTGCTGCCTTCAGCTGGTAGAGAGATAAAGGCATCAGCCAAGCATTGGGTTCCTTCTCTACAGAAGTGGGTGTTGAACTCCCATTTGAAACAAAACAAAACACAAAACAGAAGGTTCTCAATCTGAGCGCTTCTTTGCAAAGAAATCAAGCTGACAAAGCAAAAATAATGCAATTTTTAGTGCAAATCCCACTGCAGATGATACCTCTGTCCCCATACTGCCTTCCCTCCCTGTAGGGGATCTTGATGTGGGGCATGCCCCCAGCCCCAGTCCTTGCTTCAGGCACTGCTGTGAAACTGTATGGCCAGAACCAAGAATCCACCAAGACATATTTTCTGTACTCCAGAAAACAGTACTTAAGGAAAACTTATGGAAAAATTTTCCATTTCCTAGAGCATTTACTCTGCACTCACTGGGATTAAACTTCTCCAGGGGGTTCAAAGCTCTCTGTATGTGACATTGCAGATACCAATAAATTTTTACCCCCAGATAAGATCTTGATATAAGGTATAAGCCATCTCTTTTTTGCTGCTTGCTGAGGGCCCTGGCACAGTTCTAATATCCTACTGTGACACATGCAATGAATAGTAAACCTTTGAATTTTTAAGGAGTAATTTATTACTGGCTTGGGAGTTTCCTCAGATCCTATGAAAAGGACTCAAATCCTACTGAATTGAAAGTTGTTTGATGGATGTCAGCTGCAGTGTAGCATGTCCATCCCATGAGGGATGCCTTTTCCTCTACTGTAGGGCCCTCTGCAAATTCTGTGCCCCACACCAGTGTTGGGGCTCCTTGTTTCACCTGTTGCTAACATAACTCTTTGTCAGCAAACACCAGAGAATATCAAAAAAGTGTGTTCAGCCTGGCCAGTACTTCCTTTTTTCCTTTTTTGCTATTTCTCCCCCCTCCAATGATTTTAATTTCTCTAATTCAAAGGTATGAGGGATGCTCAGGTGAACAAGGTATGCTGCTAGAGAACACTAAAGTGCCCAGCTAATGTCCCAATAGGTCCTTTCCTCACAAAGTGTTCACTGCAATTAGAAACCCCATCCTCAGAATGTCCAGAGATAAGATGAGTTGCACGTGCCAATTTTCTTCCAGCACATGCCCTGGAGGACACCATTTATCTCTCTTTCTATGCAATTCCCTTCACTTAATGTACATTACATTTTGCCTCCTGATTTTTGCAGACCTTATGCAGACTCACAATAAGAGTCTATTTAGAGAACAATGGATCTGTTGTGCTGGATTTATAAATCAGTGCCGATATGAGCAGTGAAGAGTACCAAATTCAGAAGTCAACTGTTGTTAGATGATCTACACACACAGAGCTACATTTTGCTCAAATAATTTATAAACTCTTAAGAGACATTTTTATCTGTGTGCATCTGTAGGTGTGTCAATATGTAGATCTCTGCCTTTTTTTGTCTACTAGGCACCTCCATTAGCCTCACCTTAGAAGCATGGTATGCAGCTGCAGTTTCCCCATTTTTTTATCCTCCTACCCACACCTCCTTCCCTTTCACTTCACCTGCCTATCCTCACTCCCCAGATTCTCTCATTCCTCTCCTCCCTGCCCTAGGCACCTCTCATACCCCTCTGAATACATCTCCCAGGGGTGCTGTGTGTCCCAAAGCAGCTCTCTATACCTGTGGCACAGACAGCATTCACAGAAGAAAGGGAAAATAAAGATATTTTTTGCCAGCCAGCTGCAGCAGCTAACCCCATCTCACTGCAAGGAACAAAACACAGGCTCTTCCACCTGGTTTAGAATCCTTAGGGAAAACTACATTTTGTTATCATTTTTTCTCCCTCTCTACAAAGCATATATTCACAGAAAGGCCAACAAAAGCAGACCAGGCAAGCATGAAATTTCTAAGCCAAGCCAAAAATACAGTTGAGCCAAATAAACTCCCAAATATAACAACAACATAAGGAACAGTTTAATTATTTTTTTTTTCAATCATTATAAGTTTGAAGTGCTTTCCATAAATTTTAATAAAAAACACAGATCAACCTGCGTGGGTGAAGAAAAGGGAAAGAACATGTCTATTATTGGCAGACAGCTTTGACTTCAACTATAGAAGAGCTTGTATCTTTTAACATCTCCCAAAACAGTCACCAAGAGTACAGAGAAGGAGGGAGGGCAGTGAAACAGCTCTGGATTTGCTTCCATGACTCACTTGCCATTGAATTTCCCCCCTTCCCTATCCTGCACCAGTGGTGGTGGGGACACATGGCCTCCCCTTCTGCCATCGCTCCCCTGTGATACTCTTTGAAGACACCCCAAAAGCCACAAGCCAGGAAGAAGCTGGGTGTGTAGGACCCAGGATTTGCTTCTGAAACTAAAACTGGGCAACTAAAACTTTAAAGGTAACAGGCCCTTGCTGGCAGAGAGCAGCCAGAGCCAGCTGCGTGCTGGGATGAGGTCCTGGCACTAGATGGTAACAGATAGGGGTAAACCTTCCCTGCAGCTCGCTGGGAGGCCAGCATAGCCCAGCAGGGCAGGGGGAAAGGTCTGCCTCAGGGCTATAATTAGCAACCCTTTCAGCATGCTAGGAATGGATCAGTGGACCAAAGCAGCTGGTGCCCTTGCGCTATAAGCAGTTCAAAGGTTTTATTTCAAGGGAGGTCTGGCTCCCCCAACAGCAAGGCGACTAAGTCCCTGTCACATGGACTTAGAATTGGTCTGGGCCACCCCAGATGGAGCCAGACCAGTTTTGATGTGCACATGAAGGCAGCTTCTGGTTTGGCTTCCTGCCCAGGCACCTGGTCAAGTAAGCCAAAGTACCCTGCAGGTGCATCCAGCCCTCACATCCCAGCACACAGCTGTTCTGGGCGAGCAGGAGGCGAGCAGGCACTGACTCAGACTCTCCAGACTCACATCTCTCTGCTGGAGGAAAAGGAGACTCGAGTACAAAGACAGCAGGCCAGGCTCTGTACTGTTGCTGATATGCAGCTTGGGCAGATAATGGCTCCTGCAGGCTTGGATCTGCCCTCTCCCAGGAGCTGGTCCCTCAGTCCCATCATCTCCCAGATAGAGCAGGTCTTGTTGGGATGGTTTGCAGCTCCTTTCATGCCTGAGACCAGCTGGTATCACTGGTACAGAGATGGGGGTTGCTACAGACCATCACATCCTTCAAAAGAAAATGGGAGCAGGAAAAAGGAAAAGCAAGCAAATCGCACACCGTGCTACAAACTCAGGACTTGCTATTGACTTTTACCAGGGAAATGTCACAGCCCTGGATAGCCTCACACCCGGGGTGATAAATGGACACATTCATCACAGCTTGTGTCTTGACCTTTGGGGGAGGCTTCAAGGAATTTTCTTTCCTTTTTATTTTTTCCTTCTTGCTTGGGAAGCAAACTATCTGCATGGGAAGGTTTTAATTAGCTCAAAAATGTCACTAAGAAATAGACCAAGTTTATGAGGGGAGTTAAGTCTCATGAAGTCAGCCATATTGTACTCAAGGGGTCAGTATCCTTCCTGCATATTTTGTGACCATGTTATGAAATATTCATATTTCATAACAAATAGATGTTTTGACTGGAAACAGATTTCCCCAAAGAAACATTTCTCCATTTTCACACCCATTTCACCTAGGACTAAGCCAGCAGCAGTCACTGCTCCCCCTCAGCAGCAGAGCAAATTCTTGTAGCAGTTTGCATAGCTGAGGCCCCAGATAGCCACTGCCATCCGTGAGCTATTAATAAGGACTGTTTTGGAACAAATTATCATTTCACAAGCAACCAGTCTATTTATTAGCCTCATTACTGCCAGCTGCAAGGTGTTTCGACTCTCATGCATTGCAGATGACCAAGAGACACAATAAATGCCAGCGTGGGTGACGAGCTGGCCTCTGTGTGCAGCTTTGGCACTTGGAAAGCTGATGGCACCTGTCTGCCTGCTTGGTTCTTTACAGTGATGACCTGCAGCAGCCATTCTTTGCTGCTAGAAGCAAAAGAGACTGTGCTGTTCAAATTATCTGGGTTAGTCCCCTCAGGTATTGCTCCTTCCCTTCCCAGCACACACTCTGCAAACGGAGCTTGATAACTCAGAGCGGCAGAGCTGCTCCCTGCTGAGTCAAGGCTCCAACTTACTTGTTGCTGTTTATAGATTGAGCTCTTCAAAGTAATGTATTCTGCAAGTTGAAGAATAAAACCACATGAAACAATAAAAAAAGAAGGGAAAGCAGGAATGTATGATGAGGCAGCATCAGCCCAATGTAGTAGCTCAAGGGGACCCCTGCTTGGAACCCATCCTGAAACTTTTACTCTTTCAAATTCCTATCACACGTGAAGGCAGCAATGGATTAGGAGAGTTTTTTTGCTATATGATTTTTGTTAAATGCTAATACTCTCTTTAACTTCTATTCCTCATTAAGTGTCTTCTACAAAAGGCTCTTTTGTCCCACCTGCCTCCCAATCCTCTTCAGCAGCATTAGGAGGACAAAGGTAAGACAAAAAGGTTTGCTAGGACAAAGCCCAGTTTTCAGACAAGTGTTTCTGCCATCGTGGTTCTGCACAGTGAGGGGGGGTAATGTGGGACAGGTAAAACCTGCCCCTTGCTGCAGTGACAACAAGCTCTTTTCCAAGCCAAGGTGGCCAGCAGCAGCTGCTCCCCATTCCAGTGGCCACCAGGAGAGCACACAGTGGGGAGTGGTGCTCCCGAGAGCCAGGCTGCTCCAGACAGCCCACCACAAAATTTGCTGGAGAAAGCAAAGCAACTCCCTTATATCTACCCCTTCATCCTAAAGGCTTCCTACCTATGGATTTTGCATCCTTATATGAAGCCTTTCACAGTGTGGGGGAGAAGCCAAAAAGCAGACTTATAATAGAAACTCAACCGCAGCCTTTGGCATAGTTTGGCAGTTCTAATCCTGTAATAAACTCAAAGCACACGTGAGTCTGAAAAACAGCGTGGTGAATTCTCTATTCCTGTCCTCAGTATTTTTAGCAAGCAGGGTAATTTTTAGCCTGTGCTTTTCTGTTGGTTTTTTTCCCCCCTCCTCTCTTTCGGTGTAAAGATGTTGTCAAAATACAGGCATTGCTCGCAGTGCAAACTGCAGTCAGTTGATTCAGACAGACACGCCTGACATTTCAAAACACAAAATGCTCAGCAACCAAATTCCTGGCATGCTATGAAATGCAAAAATGTGAAACTTTTACCTATGGCAAACATTTCTCCATTTAATGTATCACAGGACAGCAGTGAGGAAATCAATGGAAGAAAAGAGAAAAAGTCAGAGTTTATGTTTTGCAGATAGTTTAAGGGAAAGGAATCCTAAATCTTGAGCAAATGTTTGGTTTTGCACTGTGGCAAAAATGTTTGTTTCCTTAACATGGGGTGATTACAATGCAATCTGCATTTTTGTTTAAAAATACTTCTCCTGCTGTCTGGGCTGCAGTGTAAACAGGATGCACTGAAATGTCAGCCCATCCGTGGGCTCTGCTGTGGCAGACGCACGCAGAGAACCAACGCACTCACACTCAAATCTGACCTGCTTCCCCAAAATAGAGCTTCATCACCCTTACAGAGCCATCATTGTCTAATTACAGTTCCCCAGTCATGGGGTAATGTGGGCATGGGTAACTCGATGGTTGCAGTTAGTGTGGCCAGAGGGAAAGGCTGGGGAATGAGGTAGGGGACACATCCATAGCCAAGATGTGCAGGAGGGAGTCCTCAGCAAGGAGCCCAAAGCTCACTCTGTCCATGCTACCTCCCCTCATCATGCCATTGGAATAAATTCATCCTGGCTGGCTACTAGCAGTTGCCCACCCCTGCAGGGTTAGCTGACATGGGGCTGGATTTGCTTATTAAACTGAGTTCCTTGAACTCTCCACCACAGATGTCAGGAAGAGATCAAGATGTTTGTCATAGACTGGTTTTTTCACATTGGTACAATCTTAAGAAATGGAGACTGTCTTGTTTGTAAATTTTTCTTCAAAAACAGGAATTCTGCAAACCCCTCACACACAGGTCCTGTCTTTGCCAGCCTCTAGGCGAGGGAAAGTTAAAGCACTAATAGTTTCCTAGAACCATGGACATTAAAATTTGCACAGAGAAATGCTGCTAGTGCTTTCCAGCCTTTCTTTTCTGCTCTCCTCCATTGAAAGTTGCTTACATCTATTTTAAAAGACAGATGTGTGAGCTCGACAGGAAGCCTCAGCTAAAATAGGTCAGGCCATATCAAATCAATATTCAACAGACTGCCTATGACAAGGCCACTATCCCTAAGGTGACACCAGTGCCTGGCCTGCAAGAACCAACATTTTCCTTGCCATAACCATGATTTTCATACAATATACATTTCTCAGTGAAACCATCTTCCCCATAACAACTCCTGCAACCTGAGCCCTGATCCAAGACAACATCTAAACACAAGGCTACTTCTAAGAATATCTCTGATTGAGAGACTGTAACCAAAAGGACTGCAAGTGGCCTCACTGTGACAGGGACTCTGACTTCCAAAAGCTCCATAATCAGGTTTCTTAGGAATAAGTGTTTCTTGGAGCCTTGACTCTAAACACAACAATTTTGACTAATAATACTCTGGTCAATGAGTATGCTCAAATGCTTCAGTACTCCAAGACCTTATCCAGTGCAAGAGTTACATTCAGGTTGAAAAACCCCAAATATTTTCCTGCATCTCAAAGTTCTGACAAGAATAGCAATAGGTAGTTCTGAGAGGTGCAACCATGTTAAACTGACTCATTATCCCACAAGCTCATGTCTGCAGGGATTCTTAAACCCACAGTGACCAAACTTCTGGTCTCCAGCAGTTGTGCCCAACCAAGCTCAAGATGGAAAAAAGGTTTGGGGAAGTCCATTTCACTCAACTGTTACCTCTTCTCAAAACAAAATTCCCAGAAGACCAGCTGAGTTTTTATGGAAAAGTCATTTGCAGTTTCCTTGGCTGTGGAAAAATATTTGTCAGCATATCACAACTACAAGGGGTAAGGATGAAACTAATTGCTTAGAAAATTACTTCACAAAATTAAATAAGGACATTTGTTTCAACTCAGTGAGCATAAACTGTCTCTTGAATGTACCATCTTCTGTTTTCTACTTTCTGGTTAATGACTGACCAAATAGGCTTGTTTTTCAGTATGTAGCCAATAACTGTAATCATCACGGTCCCTTGAACCAAGCCTTTGCTCTCCCTATTTCAGCCCAGAAATCAATGACAAATGTAAGGCTGCCACTGATTTTCTTACAGGTGACTGCAAATCTTTTGAAAAGAGATTTATCACTGAGATATTCTTGGTCTCTCTCTAAAGCTGCCTTAGACTCTGGTGGTATGAGGGTCTGCTTAACAGACCTGTTTTATTGTGTGCTGCTTGGTTCCCTGTGCAAAAGTGGTTTGTAACATGCAAATGCGTCTGCTAAAATACAGCACACATTGAAGGAGGCAAAAAGACCCACATAGAAACAGTTTTAACATCAAAAAAGTTTTACATGCAAGTGGGACACATTCCATTTGAGGGTTGAGAGCCCTTCTAACTTGTCTCTGCTGGCAGGGAGTGGGAAAGGGTGATGACAGGCATTGTTAACAACCCTGTGCTGGGGTCACAAATTTGACCATTCATGTCTCTTCCAAATGGGGAGTGCTGCAATGCTAGACTGTTCCTGAAATTTCCAAGAAACCCTTTTCTCCCAGTGGCCAACATGGGTTTATGGGTTTTTCCTAATAACTTTAAGGTGTGCACAGATGACCCATACATAGGCACCTTGTCATCAACAGGAAAAGATTTATCTGATCTGGTGAGCACTGTGTCAAAGTCAAGGAAAGCCAGCTGGGATGGCTAGGATGTTTTGGGTGGGCTGGCAAGTCAGGAAGTGCACTTGGACTTCTGCTGACAGATTTTGGCTGAGCTGACAGGTGTTAGCAACATAAGATGAGGAGGTGGCAGCAGTCAGGAACAGTTGATCAAGCAGAG
This sequence comes from Cyanistes caeruleus, assembly GCF_971803275.1. Classification (NCBI taxonomy): domain Eukaryota; kingdom Metazoa; phylum Chordata; class Aves; order Passeriformes; family Paridae; genus Cyanistes; species Cyanistes caeruleus. Next base: position 105,877,252 of record NC_141701.1, read on the forward strand.
TTTACTGCTTAGAAACAAAACACAATAGGGTAGGGAGGCCTAAACACATGAAAGCCCCAATCCTCTTTAACTTTCATTGAGAACAAAGATAAATTTTAATATAAAAAACAAACTCACAACCCAGTCAGAACTTGTGTTGGTGTTAATAACACCCAAGTGAGGCAGCATTTGTCCCACTCAATCCCTGCTTGGAGTACATCTATACATGAAAGGAGCTTTACCATGCTAGAGTTTTGGGTTGGGGCCATCCAAACCCAAAATATCCATACAAAGAGGGATCTGGACACTGATGGAACAACACTGCCTGAAATTTCTGCTGCCTCCACAGCTGACAGGCAGCATCCCAGCAGTGGCAGCTCAGTCCCCATGACCACTGTGGGAGGGCATCAGTTCTCACTCATCACCCCCGTGTTTCTGGTCCTCCTGCTTGCAGAGCAGTGCTTTGAAAACATGCCCTTACCCCCACCCCAAAAAGAGCCAGGCATTTAGTGCTGCTTTCTTGCTGAGGAGATTAGGATGTTTTTATGGTGTAACAACTCATAGTTTCAGGCAAAGGATGGGCTGCCTCACGACTTTGAACTCCGGGAGCTGGCTAGGTGGCGAGGGTGAAGAAGCTGGCAGCTAACTCTGAGAAATCAGGCTGCCTTTTCCCCTCCTCCCCTCCCACTCATTCCCTGCACCAGATGTCAACTGCTACATGCCGAAATGCCTGCCATCCTCCCAACTCCCTGCCTGCTGGCTTATGGCACAGCCTTACCAGCTTCCCAGCACTACCTGCCAGCAGGTCTTCTCCAGAGACAGCGCTCCGTGCATGCTGAAAAGGCATCTGTGCTCGTTCCTCTCCATCCTCCTCCACCTGCCTGTTATATATTGCAGAGGTGACTTTCAGATGTGATAGCAGATATGCAAAGAGTGCATTAAAAACATGCTAAATGAAAATTCTGACAGGGAGGAAGAGCCCCAAAGGAGCTATAGCAACACGGGAATATTAATCATTTCCAATTAAATAAAGCCCAGCAGAAGTCTGCCTTCCTTGCAAAGCAGCAGGGTTTCCCCTTTTCTCCTTCCTGCTTTAAACATTGCACAGTTGGGTTGCTTTCCTACCAATAGATGTGCCATGCTCAAGGACACTTTCAAACCATCCCCAGCTCACATGAAGGAGGGCATGTTCAACAACTTTATAGGACAACCCGTGACAGCCTGATGTTAATTGAAAATATTTCAGCCCAACAGCGAGCCTTCCACGCTCTTTTGGACACAGAGAGCCTCAGCAGCAGTTTTGTGCTGTGCCCATTCAGCCCCACCAGCCTTGCAGCACCCAGGGCTGAGCTCTTGCCATGCTGCATGGAGAGGAGCACATAACCCACCAGCCTCAAGCAGTCCCATGACCATGGGGACCACGGGCTACTCACTGCTCTTGGACTGTGAGGCTTCAAGGATTTTCTAGGATGAACACAGATGCCCACAACTGACACAGTTTTAAAGGGTTGGGATTTTTCAAAAGTGCTGGCCACTGGCCAAACACTGTCTCCAGAAAGGTCAGCTGGAGTTATGCATCTGACTCTGGTGGAACCAGCCAATGGTTTGTGCTTTCCAAACCAACTCTTTCCTTGAAGCTAGAAACATGCTATCCCCTCCTGCCTTAACACCCCAAATATGGGGAACTCCACTGAGGAAGGCTCTCAGAGCATGGAATTTATTCCCTCCCTCCAAGGCAGGGAGAAATTAAACTGCTGAATTCCTCTGGGTCCAAAGCCTAGATTGAGCTTTGGCTTGTGAACCAGCCCAAACCCAGTATTAGAAATACCAGCAAGGGAAAAGCCGAGTTTGACAGACACTGTACGTGGTCTGTGACTGAGGAACTTAAGTTCCTTTGTCCTTTGATCTTAAGGAAACAAGCCAGACTTAGTGCAGAGATCTGAAGAGACAAGGAAAGAAAGCAACCTGAGAATGCTTCATAACAGTGTTCTGCACAAATGGAGTGCGAAAAAACAAACCCAGCAAGCAGAGCAGAGGGATAAAGTCCATCTCTGAGCTTACCTGAGATGGGGGTTATGCTAAGGCACCTCTCAGCACTTTGTCTGGGTTTCCTACTTGCTCTGAACTAAGCTGGAAGTCCAAGCCTGGATAGCAACAGAGAATGAAGAAATAGCTTGCCCACCAGATGTCAGAGGGGAACAGAACTGCAGAGAAGAGTCCAGCACTTTCTCTCCAGCTGTCATCACTGGTGCCTAAAAACAAAACTTCCCCGCACTCTACAAACAGATTTTGGAATTTACTGCCATATAACCTGCATCTCCACCTCCAGCTTCTTCAGCCTTTCTCACCATGCAGTTTTATCTGCACAGCAGCATCTCTGCCACCCCATACCAAAGGAGCCAAGTGGCTCCATTCCATTCCAAAGCCTCTGCTGCAATGACTTCCCACCAGCACGTCACCAGGATGGAATTACTAAGGGGCACCTCCTGACTACATGGAGGCTGAATTTAGTCAAGGAGACCAAGGCAATGATTTAATCATTCTTGTTAGAGATTGGTTTTAATCATTATACTTACTAAAGATAATAATTTCTGAAGAGAAAATAGACAAGAATGTGATTTTGAGCAGGAATCATGTTCAGTAGGAACATTTCTCCATCAGCTGCTGAGGTCACCTCAGTATGCCCTGTACCTGAAGGCAGCCTGAGACAAAAACATTTGTCTGGTAAATGCTTGCAAAGAATGAGGAACAGCTCAATTCACTCACACATCTAAGGGATCAAGATCTGCCAGCCACAAGATGCCATCACACTGAAGGAATACCATATATACTCTTGGTTGTCTAAGCCCCTCACAAGGGAAAAATAAGAGAGAGGGAGGTAGAAGACCTCTCTGTGTTTTTCCATTCTGTCCAGAAAGAGGTAGCACAGCCTTTCTGGGGCTGCTTTTTTTCCACAAGCAGCAGCTTATGGGCTTTGCACCTTGTGCCCAGCAAAAGCCCAGTTCCAACCATGCTGGGACAGGATGCAGGGGTGTGGGACAGGGGAAGTGGTGCATGGACAGAAAGGCCCTGCGTTGCACAGCTTTCCTTTTGCCAGGAGCAAATTGCCACATCAGAGAGTCACTCTGAGCAAGAACGAAATATTAAATGGATCACATCCAATTCTGCCTGCCTCCACCCCACCCTGCAGCAGCTGGTGGAGAAGAGTGAGGAGAAAGTGGAAGAAGCAGAGGGGCTCTGGAGGAAGGATGGTACTCTTTACTGTGCCTGCTGTCTCTGCCAACCACCACAGCTTGGCCGTCATGTTTCAAAGAGAGCTGTGATTTAAGATGATGCCATTTTGGGGGGTGCCCAGCATAAACACTGCAAAAAGATCAAAGTTTCAGGGGGTTCTCAATGTTTTGAGAAAGCCTCCAGATGGCTGCCCAAATGAGAAACTGCAGTGTTTTCTCTTTTCTTACTTCATCTTCACTCCTGGCTACCCGGCAAGATCATGCAAGGAACAGATGCACAGAAAAATGAAAAACAGTTGGGAAAACACATATAAAAATAGCAGCAGTGTCCATTTTGCAATGCAGAGAGCACAGCTATGTGAGGAATACATTTTGATGCCAGCAAAGAAATTCAGACAATCCTGTTAATTAAGAAGTATCAATACCCAGCCCCACTCTCTTGCTCCCATGACAGGCAACAGCTGCTTTGGCTCTAGAGCAGCAGCTAGCAGAGAAGCCCATCCAGTCGAGTAGAGAGACATGGGAGAGATGAGTTGAGTGGCCCTTGAGCACCAGCAATCCTGCCTGCTTCAGTTTTCCCATCTGTGAAACGCTCCTCTGAGCTCTGCTGCTGCAGAGCTACGCACAGCCTGTAACTCTGGAGGATCACCATAGTAGCAGTGACAATACAGGGAACTCTGGTGAGTTCCTAACTTATTTTTTGAAATACAGACTCCTGAAACACAATCTTGCTAAACTTTGCCAAGGCATCTGGCTTCTCTCATAGGTTCAAGTCAGCTTAGAAGGGCCTTTGCTCCCCCATATCGTGTTTGCAAATCCAGTATCTCACTGCTTCTGATCCAGATTGTTGGGAAGCACAAGCTGTCCAGGCTCTGCCAGCTGTGCTCAGAAAGAAACCTCCTACAGGCAAAGCCAGCAGCTCTGCCTTTTGGGTCTGGCTGTCTCTGCACTTTTGGTTATGCTAATCATACACTACCTTGTGTGGGGCTGAGCTTTCCCAACATAAATGGTAAATAACGCTCTGGCCAGTCACCAAATGGCACATTTATCTCCCCAACAGCTCATTCAGCAGCTGCAGCCAAGCACCAGCAATGCTCCAGACCAAGGACAATGACCTCCAAGCACGAGTTACTGCAAGAGCACTGGTTTTCTGTTCACTGTAGGGTACATCAAGTGTGGTTATGTAGGAGTCAGGAAGCACATCTCTGGCAAGCCCTGGGATGCTAATGATGACTGAGCAACCACCTCCATGCTCCCTGCCTCAGCTATTGATGGGGAGCAAGGCCCAGCACCGGGAGCTTTTGGTCCTGGAGAGAGGGGACAGCATAGGCTGGCTCTTGCTGCTGTCTCTGCAGGAACCAGACCCCCCCCAGATGAATCATTGCACTTAGCTGTCACCCTGAGAATCAGATCTTTCGATATTGTTTTCATAATTTCCAGCCACTTTCCCAGGAAAGTAACTATGAATATAGGTGTTTATGCATTCCAATAAAGATGTGCCTTTTGATGATGCCTCTCACAGCCAGTGTGGTTGGGAAGGTGTTAACCTGACCATCCAATCCCTAGCCATGGTCAGAAACCTATAAGTACTGAAATTAAAAATAAATTCTTCTTTTTCACCACAGCTCGAGCTGTGTCTGTGTGAATCATTTCATGTCTGACAGTGACACTTCTCTTATTATTCTCCTACAATCATGCAAGTTTCTCCTCTTTGAAGCAGCACTTTGGTATCCTTTCCCACTCTGCAGGAGTAGTAAACCACACCATGGTGCTGGCTGGACACGAGCAGCTCTGCTCATGAAGAGGGGTTGCAATACTCCCTTGAGAAATGCCTCATTCCTCTTCCCAAATCACATCACAGCTTGGGTTTGCCATATCCTTACACACAGGAAAATTTGAAGGATGAAATGACAGTTCATTTCCCCACCACAGCCACAGAGGAGGAGACAAAGAGGGCAGGTGGAAGCAAAAATAGCAAATTTTCCTCAGCACAGCAAGCCTGGTGATGGTTGCTACTAAGCTCCACATGATCAAAGCAGCCTTGCTGAGAGCCCTGCCAGTGCATCCTCCCATACAACTCCCCACCCTCCCTGCCAGGACTGCCTGGGGGTGTGTGTGTGCCCCTGTGTGAGGCTGGAGGTGGACAGGTACACTCCAGCTCCCTCTCTCTTTTCCTACAAAGGTTTTTAGAAGCCCCCAAATTCGGTTTTGTCTGGAATGATGGAGAGCATAACGTGAGTCCACAAGAATGAAACAAGTAAATGAGATCTGTCAAGGAAAAGACAAACCAGGAAGACAGGAACAAAGGGCTTGGTGGGAATAAAGAGAAAGCCTCAGATCAGGCAATAAATTGGTAAATGAGGCACAAAGGACAGGGGAGAACAACAACTAGCCTGTTGCTGCTAATCCAGTCATAGTTTTGAAAGCAGGATCATGAGTCACCAGCCCTGTCAAGGCTGGAACAGAAACCCCAGCTTACCACATGCAAGAGCAGAACATCCTTTCTTTGGCAAAGCCAAAGGCTCCTGTTTGTGGCATGTGGGAGGCTGAAGGTCTGGAGTTGAGTGCTGCAGGTACATGCACATGTTAAGGAGACAGCAGGAAAGCTGGCTGGACTCCCTTGCAGGACCCTCACTGCATGGAGGGATGCTTTGGGGATAGGGGCTCTCCTGCCAGTTCAGTGCTGGGCAATGGGCCAGGTTGGGGCTGTGCTGTGCATATTAGGGTTTCAGTCTTGCTAGAAAAAAAATCTGGGACTTTTTTTGGGGTTTTCAATGAGGTGAGTGTTCATGTCGCTTCCTTCTTGCCCCAGCAAGACTCGGTGCAGCCCAAGCTCCCACCCAGCCAGTGGTTTGGACTCTTTCCACAGCCCCAAGTCATGGTGGAGGCTCTGACCCTGCCACTGGTGGCATGGGGAGATCTGTGCACACACCAGTACTGTCAGCACAAGAGGAGCCAGTAGCATCTCCCAAATTCTTCTTTGCCCATTACAGGCGTCTTACAGGCACTTCCAGGGAACAGAGGGGCATATGAAGCTTCTGCCCTGTTTTAACCCTTCCTTAAGGAAGTTTTACCCCTGCTTTTGTGTTGCACCATGTGGAAAACCTAAAAGCACATAGGCCATAAAAGTCCAGATGGCACAAAGAGGTGCCTGCAAAGATGCTGTCATTGCTTCATGAACCCACAAGGAAGCTGTGAGCAAAGGGTGTTGGCCAGCCAGGAGGTTTTTACAGGCTTTGAGTTTGTTTCTCTCCTGCTGTGTACTGCAGATTTTGGGTCCTCGAGTGGGCCAGGGGAGCAGTGCTACCTGACACAGTGCAAAGCAGAAATTTTGGTTGCTCCAACAAAAGCAGAGGTCTGGCTCCAGGCCTCAGAAGCCCAGGCTGCTGGGGTGCACAGTGTTGCAGCAGGAGATGTGTTTGCATGCATGTGGAAGTGTAGGCGTCTAAGAAAGCAGCCACCACAAGGAAATGAAACCTTTGTGATGCACTGAAGATAATTTTGGGAAGCCAAACCTTCTCTTGTCATGCAAATCAGTTGAGCAGCCTGGCAATGGTTAGGGCAGGTAGTCTTTCACTTTTCAGCCACAGAGCAGAACTCCCCATTTAAGCTCTGCAGAGTGGCTGGGGTGCACAGGAGCTGCCAGCCTGGCAAACACCTCCTGCCAGGCAGCAAGTTGTACTGCACCAGCAAAGCTGTGGGGATGGCTGCCCAGCAGAACCTGCTAGCTTCAGGTGGATCCCACTTATTTTAAGCCCAGGAGTCATCATCATCATCAGGGCTCTGCTAGCTATAAACTGGAAGCAAACAGGAGGCTTGACTGTGTGCCCTGAGAGATGCCATTGTGCTGGTTTTGGGGTGAAACAGCAGGACACCTCACCAGTCCTAAAGCTGCCTGGCCTTTAGGGAATAGTGAGAGTGCTCAGCAACATTATACATCTATAAAGAGTGAACACCCCCCTCTGATAGTTAGTGATATTTCTGTTGTGTGGATAAAGATGTTTCATCTGGTCTCTCACCCTATGTCACAGAAAAAGCCCTGAATTGAGCATGCCTACATAATTGGCAGAGGTTTGATTTCTGTCCTGAAGGATGGGATAAGAGAGACTTCCTCCAGATTTTAAAGACTGCTAGTGACAAGGAGAGCCACAGAGGGAATCAGTCTTGGCTGGGAAACAAGGAGGGAGGTCCTCAGGTCATGGCTCTGGCATGAGCCTCTCCTGCAAGTGCTGTTTATGACCACCTTTGAAGCACCTTTATTTAGGATAAAAACACCCAGCTGTTACAGAGCCTCTGGAGACAGGTCACCACCACAAAACCTTGTCTTCCCCTGGCACCCCAGGGCCAAAGTCTCTGCCCCGCTGCTGCAGGGCGGCCGTGGAGGCACAGCTCCTGCTGCCTGGGGAAAGGGCAGGCCAGGGAGACCAGCTCTCTTTTCAGAAGTCACCCCATATGTCAGGAGAGATACAGGGTTCATTGACTCATTAAACAGTCATTAAACAGGGTGAAGCTAAGCTCATCTTGCATCACTCACAGCTGGCCAATACCTGATGGAGACAAGAGTGGGGAGGCTAATGTTTATTCTCCAACCCCGCAGCTATTCTGCTTTGAACAAATGACCCCTCTGAGCCACGCGGCAATAAATTGCTTAAACAAATGCAAAGTTCAGATAGCTGCAAAGAACTTGTCTCAGTTGCCAAAAAATTACAAAACACCAGTGTTTTCTGCAAAGCAAGGCTGTAGCTTGCTCATGAGACAGGCAACAGGATGCCAGGAGCCAGTGAGAGGGCAGATGTGGAAGGACTCTGGTTCTTGTCCAGACAAGACCTTTAGGAGCAGGGGCTGGTTTTGCTGTTGTTGGTCCTACGAACAGATGCAAGGCACCCTTGGAGCCCTGCACATGTTTGTAGGGAGCAGAGGCAGCAGAAGTCCCGTGGGCACAGCAGGTGAGGCAATGTTTGATCAGAGCCTCCCTGGAGAGATTTGAGGGCAGCTCATTTCATCACCCTCAGTCAGGAAGTGACTCACCTCAGCACAGGGTCTCTCAAAGTCCTTGTCCTCAAATCAGTAGCAACTTTCCACACAGTGATCCCAAACTACTTGAAGGGAAGGGCCAGTAACCTGGCCAGCATCTCTGAACTGTATGAAACAACCTTTATGTGCCCTTGCTCCCCAGTGGGCAGGCACACAGACATCGCCCGCTGCAGCACCGAGCTTTGCCATTGCAATCTTTGAATGGAGACAAACCGCTGCTCCCTTTTCTCTTCATGAAGACTGGGAAAGGGGGATTCTTTTTTCCCCCCTCTGCACAACACCCCAGGCAGCAACAGCTATTGCTGTTCCAAAAGCAGCTTAAAATCATCACCCTAAACCAGAGTCTAGGAGCTGTGCTGTGCACAAGCTTAGTAAGCAAAAACTTTGGTATCAACAGCCATCAACACCATCACAACTGCTTGTGTTCAAAGGCTCAAATCAGTAAGAGAATTTGACCCCAAAATTTCACCCATCCTTCACCAATTAAATTACTGTGCTGGAAACTGTTCTTTTACTGGTTGAATTGCAAGGAAAGAAATAAAGAAAGGAATAATGAAGCCTCCAAAGGCCAGAAGGCAACCAAGAGTTAGCACAGATGCATGAATCAGCTGGGCCAGATTCAGGTGAAGAGATGACCTCCTGAGTTCAGCTGCACAGAATTAAGCATCCAGATACACAGCTCTTGCACACCCCTCATTCAGGAGGGCTGACAAACCCTCAAGTGCTCCTTCAGTCAAACTGCATTCCTAGGGTTCCATACATCTCCCAAGGCCTTTTTCTGAAAAATTATTTTTAGCCCCTTTTGCATGCAGAAAATTTTTACCCTTTATATCTTTCTGAAATGGTTTCCAGGTGAGCCACAAAGCATCTCACCACACCATCCTGCCCTCCCTCCCAACATCTGCCCAAACAAACCCTTCTAACCACGTGCCAGCTAACCCTAACAGCAGGGGGGATTTAAAACCTAAACCCTCACTGTTTCATTTTACCACCAGACTTCATAATCTGCTTCTTTTTCGGTTTCCACTGCAGGGATAACAACCCACAGGCATATTTAGAAGGTAAAGCATGTTGTGAGAGGAGCTTTAACACAACAGCTTACAGCCCAAATATTTCACAAACAAGCACTTACAGTAAGAACATGAGCATCTAAAATTTTAAGATTTGATCTATAGGAAATAAAAATGGGAAACAGTATTTGTTTAAAACCTTTCCTTTCTTTCCTCTCTGGAGCATGACTTACCTGCCATCCCTGCCCTCAGATGCTGAAATGTCTTCCAAGGTCCCTGGTACAATGGCACGTGGAACAGACCAGAAACACATCCACAGCAACAAAACCATCTCAAACTCCTTACCAGTGAAAGGGCCTTCAGGTCCCTAAACAACTTGGCCTCACAACTGGCAGCTGCTGGGGATCAAGCCCCAGCTGATGGAAATCAGCACTAACTCACTAATACCACTCCAGGAATGTGCTGGGATCTCTGTGCCAGGAAAGGATGGATGCACTGAGCCAGGAAGCAGCAGGGGAACACCCTGGCCCCACCAGGATGGGATGGGCTTGGGTTTCTCTGTGCCCTAAGTCTGTCTAGTCCCTCTGCAGCCCCTGGAGCAAAGCCCATCAGCAGGCAAGGTCTGCCTGTGTTACCTGAGCAGTAAAACCAGTGAGATGGTAAAATAGCAAATCACGACTGACACTCTGAAAGATCTGTGTGCAACACTGGGAGCCCGGCTGCCCTACTGCTGCCCTCATGGGTTGAGGAGGGATTTGAATGGCCTGTTGTGCCAGGAATGGCAGGAATGGGTGTACATGGGTTTTTCTAAGCTCTGCCAGAAAGGGAGAGGGGAAGAAGAAAGGGCTGGTAGAGGGAGAAGGCAAGGCTTGCTATTGCCTGACAGTGTAGGGAAAGCAGGAACATCATCCTGCTGCCTGGTGTGCTCCCTGCAAGCTCTTGGCTCTAAAGGCTTTGTGGAGCCCAGGAAAGGTGATGTACAAGGCTTGTGAATGCCATCCCTTTCCCACTGCTGAGCGGGTGGGCTAATTAAACAGGCTGGCTGCTAAATGGTACTGAAGTTAAAAATCTGGATCAGTGTGACAAACTCCCAGCAGGGCCCAACATATCATGAAATTGGGATTGCTTTTCCACTCCTGCCTGGAGAGAGCATCTTCATGGAGCATCCCCTGCAGCCAGGCAAGGGCTTGTTGATTGTTTTGCATCTGCTTGTAGGTCATGCTGACTGAAGCTGTAACATCACCCAGAAGGAAGTCAACAGGAACACAGAGGAAGAGGAGGAAATTCCCATAAACACCACTGGATACTGCTGCTAAAAATAAACGGGAAGGGTGCTGGTTCCTGATTCACTATTCCTTCCTGCGCCTTCCCATCCGCCAGGCTCATGCCTGCACTGTGAGAGCTGTTATGGGACAACTTTCCTCAGCAGCTGTGCCAAGACAGCAGCCAGCTGACACTGCACATCTAGATGGATATTTTTAAGTTATTTGGCTTGCCCTGTCCATGCATGCTAGTCAAGATAACCAGGGTGAGCACTGCTGAGAAACCTCATACCTCAGCACAGAGCAAGGCTGTGATGCTCTCTTCCCCTCATCCATTATGGGTATCTCAGCTGCCTCCACTGGGTGAAGAGATACTTTTCCCTGCATGAAGAGCAGGAAGCTGGGCTCCTGAGGAGGTGATGGAGAGCAGCAGCAGCATTGCTGGGAGCTGGACATCCCACAGCAGTGCCAGCTATGCCCCCAGCTCATTGGAAGGGGAGCTGTGCACCTGCTGGGTGAGGATGAGCAGTGGAGAGCAGCTCTGGTACTCAGCCCAAAGGCAGGTGACTCCAGCTACATCATGCTTCACCCAATGATTATCTAGCAACTGGTTTTCAAAGACATTTTTCATGGGCTGTTTCCTCCCTGAGGTAGTAATTCATCATCCAGAGTTGCCAAGAATATGGCATTCACCACATTATTCCCTTGGCTGCAGCCCTGCTGGCTGGGGAGTGGGACACACTCCTCTTCCAGGGGTTGATGAGAAGCTGCCTACTAAAAGCTCAGCCTTCCAATACTCCTCACTGCTCTATGCTCCCTGTCAAGCCTTGGAAGTGACCACAGCAGGGGTTCAACAGCCACCACTGGTGTGGGGCAGCACTGCCAAGAGGCACCTCTTGCCCATATCCCAGCCACTGAGGTCTCAGCACAACCCAGCTGCTTCAGGGCTTATTTGGCTGTGCACCTACCAAATCTGCTTGCATTTATTCTGTGGGGACGCCCAGCTGCAGGGCTCTGAGCAGCCACAGGCGGGGTTTGCAGGGCTGTGGAGAAAAACCCAGCTTTTTCCCCATTATTAGAATTTCCCTTTGCTACATGCATGGGGCAGGTCTGTTCAGCCCATGTCTGACCATTACAATGCCTTTTCTCATATGATGCTCACTGATGCTCTAAACCAGCATAGGGTGGTCCAGCCCTGCCTCTGCTCTGCTCCAGCCAGCCAGCCTCATGATTTCAAAGCATCTTTTTTTTGGCCATGAACACCTTCTACCAGGATGTATTGAAGCAGAAAGAAAGTTGGGGAAAGGTTGCATCCTCCAGCACGCAACCCCAGGGCAAAGCTGCTTTCTCCCAGCCCTAATCCCCCACACCTCCATTTTGGTGCAAAGCCAGAAGGAAGACAATTGCTGACAGCATTGCCAAGAAACCCAACATGCCCAAAACCATTGTGCTGTTTTTAGCATCTTCCATCCAGGAATCTCAGAAGCATGTGACTGAGGAGGTATTTTTACCTTCCTCCCTCAGCATTCCAGGCAGGACAGCTGGTGTCTCTGCAGTGTGAGCTGCACTGGTGGCTGCTGTGAGCCAGGACCAGCAGCTGGGCCCGCTGCCAGGATTGCTGACTTCCAGCTCCCAGCAGCCCAGGACCCCACAGCTGAACCAACCACCCCATTTCCCCATGGGGTTTAGTCTTTGGGGTCAGAGCCACAGCAGTGTGCTTGAAATCCTCCCCCAGTGCTTCTGTAAACAGCAGAGAAGATTAGGAGGAACAGCAAATGTGAATTAAGGACAAAAATAGTGTAAATTTGTGTTGGGTTTTTTTCAGATAATATGTGAAGGCTGGCCACAGCTCTCCTGCTCTGCAGAGCACTTTCCCATACATGCCCAAGCTCCTATAACCAGAGCTGGGCTCTTATGGACCCATCCAGATGCAGAACTGGCCAATAAAACAGCAAATGAGAGGCAGGGGATCAGACCTCAGCCAGCACTCAGCACTCCAAATCCTCCAGATCCAGCCTCCCTGTCCCCATGCTGCTTCCTTTGGTGTGACAGAGAAAACCATGCATTGCAAGGGTCCTTGCAAGGCCAATTTCTCATAGAAAGATCGGAATAGTGGGGCCATCAGGGCCAGGGCAGTGATCACCACCTGTACTTGGCACTGGTGAGGCCACACCTTGAGTGTTGTATCCATTTCTAGGCCTTTAAAAAGTGCACTGTGGTGCTGGAGCGTGTCCAGCAAAGGGCAATGAGGCTAAGAAAGGTTTAGAAAACATGTCTGTGGGGAACAGCTGAGGGAGCTGGGCTTCTTCAGTCTCAACAAGAGGAGGCTCAGGAGCGATCGTGGCTCTCTACGAGCACCTGAAAGGAGGCCCTGGCCAGGTGGGACTGGTCTCCTCTACCGAGCCTGCAGTGAGAGGGCAAGAGGAAATGGCCTTAAAATGAAACAGGGGAGATCCAGGTTACATATTAGAATTTAAAAAAAATATAAAATCAGTGTTAGTGTGGTCAGGCATTGGAATAGGCTGCCCAGGGAGGTGGTGGAGTCACCACCCCGGGGTGTTTAGGAGGCCTCTGGCTCTGGATGATGTGGGTTACGTGTTACAGTGGCAGTGCCGGATGGACACATGGACTGGATGATCCTAAAGGTCTCTTCCAACTTCGATGATGATTCTGTGATTCCGTGAGTCTCTCTGCACACCTATTCCTTGGTAGGTACTGCCCAGCCCACGCTGGATGCTAGTTCATTCAGACTGATGTGTGGGGAACAGAGGGATGTAACTCATTGGCTATCTTGAGAGGCATCAAAATAAAGCCAAGGTCTGTAAAAACCCCCGGGGTTTCAATCAGCCCAAACCCTTTTTTGACAAAGCAGTGATCCTGAGGAAAAGGATCAGCCTTCTGACCCTCGTCTGGATAAAGCCAGCAAGGCTGTGGCAGGAGGGATAATGCTTGGTGCAAGAACGACTGCACATTTTGCTGGAGGACAAGAACCTTTTCCATCTTTGGGATATATTAATAAGGATATCTCTATTTTTAAGACATCAGTGAGAGCCACTCGAAGCACTCAGCTTGAACCAGCAGGGAGCTAATACCCCTGACGGAAATCCCTCCTGTGGGAAATCAGCCCCCAGTGAGAGCCCGGCACTCCATCCTTGCTCGGCGCGCAGCAAACCGGCTCAGGGCGCTGAGGAGCGAGGCAGCGGTGTCCCGGGACAAGGAGCTCTGCAGGGGCCCCAAGCCGCCGTGACTGCCGCTGCTCTGGCAGCAGATGTGGCAGGAAGGTGGGGGGCCAGGCCCCGATCCCGAATGAGGCCGGTGGAGCTGTAACATCTGGCCCGTATCTGCCTTTCTGCGGGGGTCGGGCACAGGCGCCGCTCAGGCACCGAGGCGTGAATTGCCCGGGATGCAGCGTGTGGGGGTCAGGAGATGTGTGCTCCCGCACAGGAGGGAGGGAGGGAGGGACACTGTGCCACGGTCCCGTCCCGGCCAGGCTGCCCGGAGGGCTGTGCCCTCCCCCGGACCCCTGTGAGCCACTGCAGCACGGCGGGAGGAGCGGGAACAAGCCTTCCCGGCAAAGCGGGAGGAGCTGCAGCATCCAAAGGAGTTACACGGCAACTCGGGAAACCCGGCTCAGCCATGGGACAAGGCCATGGGCAGTGGGGACAGCAGCTGCTGGGGGACATCACCATGCAAAACCAGAGCCAACTTTTCACATCCCCCATATAAACAAAGTGTCTCTATATAAACTCACATAAATAAAGACATACAGGACATTGGTCCCGATTAACATTTTAAGCAGCATCAAATTTCCTTGTTCCTCAGTCATGAGAAGGCAATTAGGTTTTCTGTGTGTTTTTTTGGTTTTTTGTTTGTTTGTTTTGACTGCAGAGCAGCAGCAAGCAACATTGTCGGGTGGTCCCTTCTTGCCATTTTGCAATGCTCTTGCCAGCCTGGCCTGCTCTGCGTGGCTGTGGATTTCAGGCCAGTTCACTTCAGGGTTTTGTCTTTGCCACTCCCAGGGGAGCAACCTGAGGGGCACAGTTAGAAAGGCAGAAGGATCATGATGGGTTTGTATTTCAACCCTCTGATCAAAGCTCAGAGCAGGGTACTTGGGATGTTCTATCCAGCTGGGCTGTAAAACCTCCAGGGATGGAGCCCTCCCAACCTCCTGGGCAGCTGCACAACCTCCCTGAACTCGCTGCAGTTCACTGACATCCATCAGGTGTCAGCAGGAATGATACCTGTGGCATCCACATGTGTTTTAACAAGCACCAAGTGGAGGCAAAGAACTCCTTCCCTCGACCTACGGGCCCCACTTCTGCCCACAGGGGTTGGAGGAGCTGCTCTCCATCGCTGCCAGCGCACGCTGGGAGCTCACACTCAGCTCCTGTCCCACCCCCAGGACTTTCCACAGCGCTGCTCCCTGGCCAGTCCCCCCCCAGGTTTGCTCTCAGGAGTCAGTCCTTCCCCTTTGCAGCAAGTAAGAAGGAGCAGGTTCAAAACCTGCTCCCGCCTCTTCTGAAAGTGAAAAATCAATTTCTAAGTACGTAAGACCTTTTTTTTCTTTGCATGCTTTCTCCATGCAACTGCATTTCTCTAGCTTCACATGGGTAGGGATTGTCCCTGTAAATGGAAAGACAGGAAGACATATAAACCTGGAATTCAGGAAGAACAATGGTTAGAGGAGATTTCAAAAAGGAAAAGTTTAAGCAAATGGAAAAGAGCAGTATGAATCACACACCAGAAATACAACCACAACAAGAGCAGAAGGTGAAATAGAAAGTGGAAGCAGGTCTATTGCCAATGCCCATAGCAATCCTCACTTACAATCACTTTGTGACCTCATAAGTTGGCCTCCTCACCCAGATCAAATGAAATCCCCTGAGCTTCCAGGCATCTATTGTTGATTATCTGTCTTTACAGACAGAAATATTTTAGTATCTCTTAAATCAGTGTCATGTGGGTGTCTTCCACAATTTCCAGGAATTTCTGGGCTGCCTTTACTGTCTGCACAGTTACAGACATAATCATTGTTGTACCACGAGCTTGTGATCTGACATAATTTTCTGGCTGCTTCTTTCTCCATAACAGACTCACTTCATTTGTTAGTTCCTCTGTGTTTAAAACAATATATAACCTTACTTCTGGCCCTCAAGATTGTCCATCAATTAGAAGAGTTTGAGAGTAGAGACTGAATATGTTTCATAAGAGCACAGATGTAAGATGAAGACAGCACATAGAAGAAATTACTGGGGTTCTCTTTGATTTATTGGAAATCATACAATTAAACCACTTTGTCTGTACTCTGGGCCCTCCTATGCCAGAAATATCATCATTTCAGGCTTCTTCAAGCAGCTTTCATTTAAAAATTAGCTCTAGCCTTCCCCACTTGGAGATCAACCCCCAGTGTTTTTCCCCATCCCACCAGACTAAGACTGAGCAAGGTGGTGGATGAAGCGCACAGAAACAAACAGTGAATTGGGTCAGTGGGTCTACAGAAGCTTTTTTGAGAAGCTGAGGTTCAAAGACGCCTGAGTTAGGCTGTGGACTACTTATGAGTTTGTGGTCCCAAGGATTGCAATAAAGCCATGATTTCTCAGGCCTAAGCACTGTGATATTGGAGTAGTGCCAGGATATTTCGTGTTAGGGTTTGAATTTATATTTACAAGCATTTTGTTTGTGTCCCATTAAGGCCAACACAAGACTCCAGGAGCATACTGAGATTTAGCAATGGGAGCAGAAGGAACAGCAGCACCAACACCCTTTAAACAAGAGACTTGATGCTTCATTAAAGGCAGTATGAACAAGACACACGGAGTCATGCTTGAAAACGTCATCCAGGATGGGTGCCCAGCTTGCAATCATATGCATCCCAAACATATGGGACTACAGCTCTGCTGCCTCCCATGTCAGCTTCACAACACCTCTCCCTGCAGGCCAGAGCCAGCCTTGGGACAGCTGAGCAATCCCTGTGCCCAACAGCTGGAAAGAGAAGGTGGAGAGCTGGAGCACACGAGGAGCCACGAACAGGAGCACATGAAGGCTGAGCGCTGCTTGCCCAGCGCAGCAATCCATTCCCAAGTGGCTTTCCCTCATTATACCCTTGCTTACAGGAGCAACAAAACCCTCAGGACAAGGAGCTGTTACAGGCACAGTGAGGAGAGGAAAAATGAGGTAGTGGCAGGAGAGGACAGTGGGAAGGTGGAGGAGAGGAGCAGGATGGGTGGGAAGCATGCAGCTCTGTGAGATCCTTTTCCACAGACACATCAGAAGGAGTAGGAGAAGAAGAGGCTGGGGCAGGAGGATCGGGGCATGACCACAGGGAAGGCAAGCAGGAGGCTGAGGAAACATGGGCAGATGAAGAGAGCTCCAGGGGTCACAAAGCTGCTCTGCAGGGAAATGCTGGGAATAGGAAAGCAGAGAAGTTTTTCTCGATTGACGATTTGAGACCCCATTAAAACACACACCTGCGCACATCCTTGTACTTAGGGAAATCTTTTTTTCTGCGTCTTTCCCAAACTTACTAAAAGGAAAGCACTCCTGCTAAAGGGAAATCATTTCCCAGTACACATGGAAGCATTCCTGTGTGCCCTTGCACACACCACTGATTGACTTCAGGTTATGCTCAGTGGAGACCATTTAACCTACAGGGGAAGAAACACCTTCTCTAAACAGGAACTATAGCCCAAAAGTCAAGACACTTTCCTGCTGTGCTTCCGCAAACTTTCCTTTGGAGGCACTGGCAAGGTACTCCCAGGAAAGGTAGAGATTGCAAACAGAGCCTGAGGTTTCTCTTGTTCCAAAAGAAGGAAAAAAGAAACCCTCCATAGAAACCTAAGATGAATTTCATCAGGCAGAGGATGTTGCCACCTGCTGCTTAAATAAGGGCAGACATTAGTTCCCTGTGGTTTGGGTCTTTCCTGGGATTTGAATTTTTGTGCATGTTCCAGGGACTGACAGATTATTTTTTTCTGATCCTAACTCAGGTGCCAGCAACTCCTCTTCCACTGTACTGCTGGCAAATACAACCAACCACAAAATACTCTTTTCTCTGCACTCTTCACTGTAATCAGATTTGCACATAGGTGGGCTACCACAGCAAGCGAACATCACCTGAAAAGACTTCAGATGTGCCCAGCTGTGTACTTAGCTGCTACCTAGCATGAGGTGCAAACCTTTGGAGAGAGCCAAATCTTGAGCACCCAAAAGCAAATTCAAAACAGAAGGGACTTTTAAAATTGTTTTCAAAGAACTATTAAAAAGTGTATGGCCTACACACACTAGGAATAGGAGTGAAACTGCTGCCCTTATTTGCAATTCAAAGAATTAGGTTGTAATGTTGAGAATTAGAGCACATGTTCTTTGTGCAGGATTAATAAAAATGCCGATGTTTCTGTGAGACAGAAGCTTGGCAGACAATGAGAAATGAAATAAAATGAGCCTGGACTGCTCTGCAGTCAGAGCTGATGAAACAGCAGCATTGGATTGCTATTCCCCCTGGTAAAATACCTCTGGGGAAAAAAAAAAATCTATTAATTACAACCATCTGGAAGGGAGCCTCAGCTGCAGATGCAGTTGGGATACTGGGGACAGGGCTGAACAGCCAGACCAGTGGCTGTGGCCAGGAAGGAACAGCAGGGACTATGCTACACCATCTGTGGGGACAGGGGAGAAACCCCACCAGGGTCCGGTGCACAGGAATGGACATGGAAAGCCCTGGGAATCACGCTGATTTAATCTGAATTTAATTTCTGTAAAGTTTCCAGACCTGATGAAATTACTCTGCAACTGGTTAGTTTTCTGGGAACTCAACCAGGTCCATGAAGGGTCCAAAATCACCAACACAGCAGCAGAAAGGGAACTCAAGCCATGCCAGGTGGCAGGACAGTCAGTCACTGGAGCTGGCCAAATTAGCTTCATCTACTTTGCCAAGGCCCATTGCCCTGCCTACATCTCCTGCAAGTAAAGAAAATGTTGCTTCTGCAGGGAGAAACAAATTTCTGTTTCCAGAGGGAAAACTGAGGAAAACTACAATTTTAGGTGACTTTCCAAAGCTCTTAAGAGGCCTTTTCTAGTCATGTGATGCTGTCAACGGAGTTTTCAGGCATGGCACATACAAAGTAAGTCTTCCTCTTCACCAGGAACCATAGGATGGTTTGGGTTGGAAGGAAATTTAAAGTCCTTCTAGCTCCAACCCCCTTTCCCTTCCTGAAGAAGGACCATCTTCCACTAAGCCAGGTTGCTCAGAGCCCCATCCAGTCTGGCCTTGAACACTCCCAGAGATGGGGTACCCACTACTTCTCTGGACAATCTGTTCCAGTGCCTCAACACCCTCACTGCAAAGAATTTCTTCCTAATACCTAACCTGAATTTACTGTCAGTTAAAAACCATTATGTCTCCTTGTCCTATCACTCCATACCCTTGTTAAAAGTCCCTCTCCAGCTCTCTTGTAGGGCCCCTATGGCTACTGAAGGTGCTCTAAGGTCTCCCTGGAACCTTTTCTTCTCCCGGTTGAACATCCCTAACTCCCTCAATCTGTCTTCACAGGAGAGGTGCTCCATCCCTCTGATTGTTTTTGTGGTGTCCTCTGGACTTCCTCCAACAGGTTCATTTCCTTCCTGTGCTGGGATCCCAGAACTGGATGCAGCACTGCAGGTGGGGTCTCACCTGTGCAAAGGGTCAGAATCCTCTCCCTCTCCCTGCTGGCCACACTGCTTTGGATGCAGCCTAGGACACATTTGTTCTCTGGGTTGCAAAGGCATATTGCTGGATCACAGCCAGCTTCTCATCCATCAACACCCCCAAATCCTTCTCCTTAGCACTGCTCCTTTTCTCAGTCTGTCTTTTGCTCAGGACTGCCCCAACACCTGCAGGATCTCAGATGAGTCAAGTCTGGGGAGAAGTGATTCAGCAGCTTCCAAAGGAGAGAAGGAAATCATTAAGGTTACCAGATGAGAAGGTCTTGAGAGCAGAAAAGGTATTCCTCTTGCCTATCTGTAATTTTGCTACACTACAAAAATCTGGTCACTGTGACACAGCTGCTTTTTCCATTTCCTTTCATTGTGAAGATTATTGTGGGCAGACTAGGGCAGAGGGTATCCGAGAAGTCAGAGGAATTGTATTCCCTTAGTAAAGCAAAAGCACAAGTTTTATCTCGACCTACGTGTCTCGCTGTCCCAGGGCAACTGAAATATGATCGCCTTCATTAAAAAACTGCCCTCTCTGCACAAAGCAAGCATCTTGGCTGCCTCAGAAACCTCTCCAGATGACAGTGCAGGGGTGATGTATTACAGAACCAGAGCTGCTCTTTCAAGCAGAAGGGGAATGGAGAAAAATTTTTGGTTTTCTGTCAGACAGCAGTTCCCTATGATACTGCTCAAAAATCTGTTCCACTCGTCATCCCCTTTTAATAGTGCAAGGGAAGGGAACAGGATGCAGCATGCAGGAATTATTCGTAGCTGCAGCCTCCACAGCAGCACTGCCTGGCACCCCAGGCCACTTGCAGGCCCCCCAGTGCTGCTGCTGGGTCCCCACCTGTAGTCTCAGATGCCCTTCTGCATCCCCTCCTGCCCATGCAGAGACTCCCCAGGCAGCTGTGGATTCCCAATGAATGGATCAAACTCTCCAGTCCCACAGCTGTATATTCCTGGGACCACTGCAAGGGAAGGCTTTCTGCTCTCTGGGCTGCTTCTCCATTGCCCAGAGCCAAAGGCAGCCAATAACCTCCATCAAGCCAAGAGGATGGGAACAGTGCTCTACTCCAGCACCAGATCTGGGTGTGGGGGATGAATCCCACTGGCAACCCCTGAAGGTGACCTGTACCATATTTACCAGGATAGAACACACACTTCTAGTGCTGAACACTTGTGACTAGCTAGAAGCAAGGGAAGCTGCCAAGAGGAACAAGCTGAGTAGCTCCTGGGAGAAGTAACCATGCGGCAACAGGAAGGCAGAGGTGAGCAGACCCACAGCATGGGCAGAGCTCCAGAAACACTCCATTCCTGAAGGTGCTGGCAGGGGCAGCCCATTTTCAGGAAGCAGAACCTGGAGTGAGGAGCAGGCTATCCTGATAGCTGGCCACCAAACCCACCAGCCACCCAGCACAACAGGATACTCACCAGAATGCGGGATGAGGCAGGTGTGGGTTGTGGAGAAGGGAACAACTGCCTTTGCTGAGCCTTAAACAGAGTAAGGTCAGGAAACAGATGTTGGCAGTGGAGAAACATCAACTGCATTGAGAGACTTGTAAACACTAAGGGTTGGAAACCCAAAAATTGTATACAAAAACAACATCAGGTAATTTGCAGGGAAAGTACATCCTTACCTTGGGCACTAACACAGCCTGCCCTCACTACCCACACACAAATTGGCCTGACAATGCTGCACAAACAGGAAGATGAACCCTTCGTGCATTGGCTCGTTCCACAACTTCAGCTACACTTTCTGCTTATTGTCAAAGTGTGATCCAGTGATCCAGCCCAATTCTTGACTTCCATATTGATTTATCTGTATTGAAACCTTTAAAAGCATTATTTTAAGCCATTTATATTTCAATCAGATCCAGGAGTTTCTTGAATCAATGAAGACAAAAGCAATCCCCAAACAATTAATACTCTCTTACTGTGGAGATTATGAAGGAGAAATGTAGATTTGCTTCATTCTCTGAGGTGCCCAATTAGGAATGGCTTTGGCAGGCTGACCACAAGAGTACTGTGGTGACAAAGTGTCACCTGAATCAAAGAGGCCCAACACGTGGCCTTTTGAGGAGTCAGTGTATCAGCAGGTCTCTGCCTATCAGATGAGAAAACTGCAGTGAAAGCCAAAAGAACTACATCACTCCCTTAAAATTTTGTATTTCATGCTGAAAGTAGCAATTTCAACATCCTGATACTCAGAATGTTGCAGTCAGCCAGATAAGCGACCCAGTGTGGGAATGTATTTTGTATCAGAAGAAAATCCCAAGTTTGCACTCTTTACTCACTTCTTCATATATAAAAATATAGATGCATTTTCATACCTACCTCTGTCTAAAATGAAATATACCTACTGCCCATGTTTAAATGCAATTGCACACTCAACAGAGCTGTTTGCAGTGCCATACTTGACAGGAGCAAGATTCTTTTCTCTCCCTCACTGCCTCTTTCACAGAACATACACTAAGCTGAGTGGAGATCTTCATTCTCATATGAAAGCAGCAACATTTCCAGCCCCACAACTACCTGGGACTTTGTTACTGGAGCAAATCCTGATACAGAAATGCCCAGCAGATGCACAGAACTGCTCCTTAACAGCTCTTGTTCTGTGCCTCTGAAGAGCAGGTGGTGTTTCCCTGAACACTTTAAAAGAAACAGGAGACGAGTCCAGTACTATCCAGTGACACCTGGGTGCAACAGGTTTCTGGCTGATCAGCATACACATCACAAAACCTCTGCTGCATGTGCTTGGAGTTGTGACACTAATTCAGGGAAATTTTAGTATCCAAATATTAACAAGTAAAATGAGTTTTGGCTTTGCAGAAATAACATATTTCAATTACATTTTATTCAGTGGAAGAAAAAAAAAATACAAATCTGGGCTGTCTCATAGTGCTTCTTTAGCTTACAGATTTTGTACTGGCTACACAGCTACTGTATTGCAGAAGTCTTCCCCAAAAGGGCAATGCTGTATTTCAGAAGAGAACTCCAAACACATGCTCTGCATTTTCATTCAAATACAAATGCCGTGTAATAGGTTATATTGCCCAGAGAAGCTGTGGATGCTCCATCACTGGCAGTGCTCAAGGCCAGGCTGGATGGGCCTTTGAGCAACCTGGTCTAGCAGAAGATGTCTCTATCCATGATGTGAGGGCTGGAACTAAACTTAAAGAACCCTTCCAACCCAAACCATTCCATGATTCTCTGAGTAATACAAAAGGCTGTACAGAGCTTATACAAGTTTCTGATTATCCTGAGTGTGTGTGAGAGGCTAGAGAGTAATAGTGGGGAGAATGAACACAAGCATGGTGAAACCAAGTTTCCTAATAAGTTATATCTCTATTTCAGAGCAAATAGGGATGCTAAAGTACCAGCATATACCCACATAGAGTGCATCCTCAGTTTTGATGAGCCCAAAAAGCAGTTCAGAATTCTGTAACTGTTACCTGGTTATTGAATTATTCAATTTATTGAATTAAACTGAAACTTGAGGGGCAGATGCAGGCAGTGTACATTCTATGAGATGTAACACAGATGAGATTTTGCAATTCTATTTACTTGCAAGGGAAAGCAATGTCCACTGACTGATACTCAGTGTCTTCTCTGAAAAAGGGGCAGAATATTTGAAATGAGTTACAAGGAAGCCTTTATGCATACTGAAAATGTAGTTTCTTTGAGAAGCTAGCTGAATAAATCATATTTCTGTAATCATAACTCATGTAGAAGAAAAATGAGCAGAAACAGAGTGATAATACAGGGAACATCTGCAAAAAATTAGATATTCTTCATTACTCCATAGGCAAACAGACATAAGAAATCCCCATTAATTTTTAACAACTTACAAACGTGTTGTTTCCCACCCATCCACCAGATCCTCCTAAAAGCTTGCAGAAGTCAGTAAAAACAGCAGGAAAAGCAGGACTACCGGAAAGGGAGGTGGTGGGACACAGCACGGGGTGTGCAGGCACTTGGTGCCCTCTCCTGGGCATAACAGAAAGAGCCTTGTTTAGCCAATTCAGAGCATTGCCATGGAAATGCGGTCTTCTATATGCTAAACTGATTCCTCAGATGAATCAAAGACACAGGTCAATCAGAGAGGAAGGAAATTCACACACTTCCAGAGAAGTACTCAGCTGTTCAAACTCCATTACAAATCCTGACACAGCAGCGTGTTACATCACAACATTGTTTATTATGTAACTTTTTACAATACAAACAAAAATACAGAAATGCAGTATATGAATACAGCTAAATGCAAAATGGTGATGTTTTTCTCGAGGCCATATTCCCATTTCTAGTAAAATAAAGAAAGACTGCACACAGGTAGAAACAGGTTGGTAGTTAACTCCACAATTTTGCCTAGAAATGACCTATAAATGCGTTTTCCTGCTACTTACCATAAAACGTAAAAAGGGAGTTAAAGGAAAGTTTTACTCACTGGTTCCTACCATATGAAAGAAGCTATATTCTATTTAGGAGGGCCAATATATGGAAAAATATCTAAATTAAATGTTATTACAAAAAATGAAGCAGTAATGAGATCCTCCTGGCTAAAGGAGTTACTAAATGAGAATAGCATATATTTAAAGAATCCAAAACATAAAAGGGTTGTTATAAAAAGCTTAGGTGCACTGTAAGCTTACAACTTTTTTTTTTCCATGTGTCCTTTTAAACAATGGAAGTGTCAAAAATAGGGTCAACTGTGTTAGACTAAATTACATTATTGTATATGCTGCACTGAATGGAGTTCTTGTATTATAATAATAGAGAAGCATTGTTTGCATCATATTATGGCAATTTATCCTCACTAAAAACCGTCTAGAGTCCTGCATTTTTTGATATCCTGTAAACCGTCAAACCACCAGAACATGATTGTACAACAGTAAAATGTTTTCTTTTGCATTAAAATGACACCTGTTTAAAAAAAAAAAAAGAATGAAAAAAGGTACTTAGAGCTGTTATTTTTCCAAGTACACAACACCCTAGACAATTCAAGGCATCTCATTCTCCATCAAAATTAACAAAAATTTGTCATGCTGTTAAATCCATTACTATGGATACGACTGGTGCAAAATTGGTCAAACGGATCCAACAAACACTGATGTCCAGGCTGGCATATTGGCAATTAATACATAACTGGTGGTCAAAATGATGCATTTAAAATATCTTCCCTTTCTTCTTATTCTTTTCCAAGGTTCTAAATTGACATTTAAAAAAAAAGTTTGTTAAATAATGCATACGTGTTCTGATTATTTAAAAAATGATACATTTTAAAACAGGCATTTTAATAAGGCTTTACTGGTTACAACATAATGGATGAAACCTACTAAGCACACAGTATTTGTACTGTGTGAATCAAGCAATGCAGCTATCACCAGATTTCCCCTCCCAAGGACATGGGGAATTAAACATTTTAATTCTCAAAGCTTTAATTCTTCATCCCCCAGAAATCTGATGCAATCTATTAATATAAACCTTTATTTTTTTACAAAGATTTATTTATGTGTGGGTACCATATTTTTAAAGGCTAAAATCTGCTTTAGAAGCTAATTATCTTGTCACTATTGCTGAAATACAATCACTTGTAACTAAAAGCAGTCCAAGATTTTTCTTGGCTTTTAAGTGACACCTCCATAGTGGTCAGTGACCATGGATGGACCATTACTGTCCCAGAAGTCACCTTTGAGCAGAAAGCTACAGAACTTCTACCATGAACTGCAGGACAAGACTCCAATTTACCTGGAAGAATTCTGTTGTTCCAAAATACGTTGTTGAGCCTCCCAGTTTGCTTTCTCATCCTCAAACTGACGACGCTTTTCCTCCAATTCTTTGTGTTGTGCCTCCAAATTCTTCTTCATTTGCTCATGGCGTCGCTGCAGCTGTAAAAGATTACAAACGGAGTCAGAAGGTGCAGAAAACACAGCAACTTTTAACAAACATCAGCAACTAAACTTACTAATGCAACAAAATCATGTATTCTATTTTCCTTCAGAGAAAGTAGTTCAGACTAAAAACACCATGCTCATAGGTATTGCCAGTAACAGAAAATGAAAGCTTCATTTTACAGTTAACAGAAAATGCCCCAAATGCTGCCCAATTTACAAACAGTATTTGTATGCAGCTACATTTGGCAAATAAAAGGAAATTAAAAAATACTTTGGTATTTGACACAAACATTGAGCAGCAAACTGAAGAGAATCTGAGTATCACTAATGCATAAAAGAGCAGCATCTTTGACTTTCTGTGGGGTGGAAAAACCCAAAATATTGATTTCATCCTATAGCGTTAACTATCATGGAGGTATTTGGAAAAAAAAAATAAGTGGATTAATTTATTTGCTAATCAGATGAATCTGTATTATTGAGGAAGTGAATTGTCTACATTCCAAAACAGAGTAAGAATTCTCTCTTGCAAGTTGATGGGACGGACTGACAATCAAATGTGTTGTATGTGAGGATGGAAACACTTGTCAGGAGAAGTGATTCCTTTTGTGTGATAGAATGTTTTTTTGAATTGAGTTAAATCATAGAATGGTTTGGGTTGGAAGGGACCTTAAAGATCATTTAATTCCAACCCTCCCACCAAGGGCAGGGACCTGGATGGTCAGTGTCCCATCCAGCCTGACCTTGAACATCTCCAGGGTTAGGGTACCCACAGCTTCTCTGGACAACCTGTTCCAGTGAGCCTCATAATAAAAAACTTTCTCCTATTATCTGATCTAAACCTACTTTCTTTCAGTTAAGAGCCATTCCCCTTGTCCTGTCACTCCACACCCCTGTAAATAGTCCCTCTCCATCTTTCTTGTTGGTCCCTTCAATACTGGAAGGACACAATTAGGCCACCACAAGGTCTCCTCTTTTCCAGGCTAAGTAATCCCAATTCTCTCATCCTTCACTTATAGAAGAGGTGCTCCATCCCTCCAGTTGTGTTGGTGGCCTCCTCTGGACTTGCTCCAGCACATCAACATCCTTCCTGTGCTGGGATGCCAGAGCTGGATATAGCATTGCAGGTGGGGGTCTCACCACAGCAGAGCAGAGGGGCAGAATCCCCTCCCTCGACCGGATGTCCACACGTCAGAGAAAGTGATATAAAACTTCCTCTTTCTTTACTCATTTGCAAGACCCTGTTTTACACAAACCCTTGAAAACCTATTTCCTTTTACACATTTTTATACAGCACTGTCTGTTGCCTACTTTTCTACATTTAGATAAATAAACATCAGAAGTTTAAAAAGCCATGAATGGTGAAGTAAAAAGAAGAATGAATTGCATGAACATAAAAAACTGGTATGACAGGATACACTCAGTCAGAAAGTCATGAGATAGTACATGAAATCCAGAAATATTTTTGGTTTTCATTTAACAAGGAGAATGCGGAGCCCAGAAGTATAAAAGGATTCAAAAATATTCAAGACAGAAATTGAAGAAAGGATAAATCAAGTGATTACAAAAACCATGATCCAGATAAAACACAGCTTTAAAATCCTCAAATTGCTGACTGGCATTATCTTACTATTCACATCCTTATCTATTCAGTTCCCAAAAAGAAAAAAACAAAAAAAAAAGAACCAAAAAACCCCCAAAAAAACTCACCACCAAACAAAAAAAAATCTAGATTGATTTTTTTTTTGCTCTTATCCAGTATGCCTTGGCACCTCTTACAGTGCCTAGGCTGCCAAGTATTTCAACTACACTTCCAAGTTTCCTCATTTTTCCTCAAATTTGGAAACAAACTTCTTTAGGAACTTTGACAGTTCTGAACTTCTCTATTAGGCTTCTTGTGAGAAACTGCTTTCCCAAAACTTAAAAAGTTACTTAATTTTTTAACTTAAAAAATTATTTAATTTTTTAACTTAAAAAATTATTTAATTTTTTAACTTAAAAAATTATTTTATTTTTTACTTTTACTTAAACTTTATAATAGTCCCTTATATAAAGATCACTTTCAGAGCCCCTTGAAGCCTGTAAAAAACCAGATTCATTGTGAGGACTTCACCTGGAGATAACAGAAATTAGAATTAAGAATCCATAAAATTTATTCAAATGATACCGGGACACTGACAAAAACAAATCCCTGACTCTTCCTTAGCCTAGTAATTTTCATTTAGGTGATGTCCTACAGGCATTGTGTCCAATTCCTGAAATGCTATTCCAAAACATACAACAAATAATCATTACTGCATTAGCTTATATAAGCCATAAAAGTCTCAAGAACTTTTAAAATCACATGGAAAAATAAACATAAAATGATCAAAAGAAAAGGGAGAAGAAAAGGGTAAGGAAGTTAAGGAGCATTTTAACATGCTATGACTATAAATAAAAATAGAATGCACGTGAACATTAAAATTACATTTTAAGTTCATGCTTTTACCATTTCAGCAAAGGCAACATGCTGAGAAAGAAGAACGGTGTTGTCTTGACACAAAACCCAGCTATGGAATCAATTATGTTGCAAAGTCTTGGCAAAATGTCCCATCTCTACACTTGTTCAGCCTCAAGTTATATTAGTGTTTAAAATATTTTGATTACCTCAGCTTCAGAGTCCTTCAGTTTCTGAACTTTTTCTTTGACTTTCATCTCAAACACCTGTTCCATTTCCATTTCCATTTTCTTCATTTTGGCTACATGTTCCCTCCTTTCCTCCTCCATCTGTGCCAGTGGGCTCCTGCCATAAATTCAGAAGAAGCAGTTAGCTAGTAAGAACTTTTTTTTCCCTGTATGTTACATTAGGGCATCTGGAAAAAGCAAGATAAAAGTGCTGAAGCAGTAAGATAAACACACATCGCTGTAGGCACTGCTAGCCTAAATTCAATTTGCATTATTATATTAACTGTTTAGATAAGTTTTACTTAAAAAGGTATTACATACAACGTCTTTTCCTCCCCCACAATTGATTTACACTACATTTAGGTTAAGAGAAACTCTTGACAGAAATTTCTATCTGTAGAACCACCTGGTTATGGGAAGAGAGGAAATCAACGTTATAACAAGAAAATTAGCATCTTCCAAGTGATCTTCAGGCATCTCTTTCTTTCCCGTAATTCAAATATATAAAAAAATTAATGGACATAGTAAGAAAATCAAGAGGGCTGCAGACTAAAGTCCTATTTTCTCTCTAAATCTTCATTGCTCCCAAGTTCCAAGACCAAGTGACATTTAACATTACAACTGTGTTGAATGCTCTGGTTGTAGTATTAAAGTGAGATCAACTTTGAAAAAAAAGATTTGGCAACTGAACATCAATATTTCAATGTGTTAGTTGGAAGGTTCTCCTTTAGAAAGCTATTAGTAAGTGTAATGTATAAAAATATACATAATTTTTAATTTTTCCATGTACTTTATGGCATACTTTCCTGGATTGTACTTAATTTTTAAAGCTGTATAAGCCTGCTATCCATGTTATGGTGATATGGGTTTTAAATAGTAAGTTCCACTGTAAATATCTAATAAAACAGGATGACTGAGATCTAGTGATGACTGCTACAGAGTTTTGTTAAGACTGTTGTTCCACAAAGAGCAAGCAAACCAAAACACTGGCCTCTTATTTCAGTTTTGAGTATCTATGGCTTAAAAGGACAAAGTTTTAACTATTGTGTTGGCAAAAATGAAGTACTAATTACATTTGGAATCATTACAATCAATCAATCAGCAGAGGATATCTAATATATATATTAAATTGAACCTGAATTAATAGTTCCAATGCTTGGACATGTGAGTAAAATCCTGTATAATATACAGAACTGAAATTAATCTTCAGTTTAATTTTTACTATAGTCCTTCAAAAGGCCAATTGCTAGCAATCTTTTACAAGGAAAAAATTAATGGTTAAACACAGGTGAGGTACAATAATGCACAAAAGTAATAAGGAAGTAAAAGAAGAGGTGAGTAGCAGTACTTGTGGAAGCTAAGCAGCTGTCAAAACAAGACTATTTTCTTCTAGAGATGTAAAGTTCTCAAATGCATCTGCTCTTCAAAAATTAATCTACCAAGTAGAATAAATATTGTGGAATCATTGCTGCAGTTTTAACTTGAATGGAGTGCAGAACTGTCCTTTGATTGAAAATTTTGTAATCCAATGGGGATATCATGCAAGCTGTGTTTGATAAAGTGCTAAAAATCAGTCTGCACAGAAAATCTGATTAACTGACAAGTGAGCATTTACAGCTGAGAGCTTTACAACACAGGTCACAACTGGTTTTGTTAGGTCCTAAGTATGTGACACGGGTAAAAGCACATTGCCCTGTATTTTAGGACAATATTATACAAGGGATTTAAACAAAAACAAACAAACAGAAAAATCACACACACACACAAAAAAAAAAAAAATTAAAAAGAGCTGAAGGGAAAAAAGCCCACAAACCACTAAACAAAGATGTAAAACAATTAACTGATTTCAGAGGACATGTGTTCTAATAACAGTCCTCTAAGTTATTCTGCAAAACTGAAAAATTATTCTAGGTATGTGCAAAGTAGAACCTCTGCAAGCAGGTAATAAGATAAAATCATGGTCAGAAATCATTAAAGTTACTAAATCCCCAATTCAATGAAGAATTGTAAATTTACAGGTAAGAATAAAGATTTCAATAATTCTTTATAAGCATCTATATAAAGATGACTGAGCTATGGATAGAAACTGAGGAAATTGCATAATTTATGCACTTCTACTGCTTTTTGAAATTTGACCAAATTTGACTTGAATCCTAGCCAAAAGGTTTCAAAAGAGGATGGGTTTTTACAGAGGTATTTGTCACTGTATGCATTTATAAAATTCTTAAGTTTACAATAGCACAGCTTTAGGAAAAAAAAAAAAAAAAACAAACCAACTGCTAGTGGAAAAAACAGTGCCAAGAGCAGGATACCAGGAAACTGTTTTAAATTTGAAACATCAAACAGTGAAATCCTTTTTGTGTTTAGAGAATTTTTGTCTTAAATTTTTTGGAAAAATTTAAATGACCACTTACATGCCTTCAACTGTGTCAAATCTAAAAAACAAAAAATACAGAGGCTTAGCTTAGCATGCTTAAATAAAACCACAAAACCAAAAAGCAATAATTAAAAAAGTAAATTCAATATTATTAGATTCCTAAAGCTAATTATGTGCTCCCCCAAAAGCAAATTTTTCATACTAAAAGGAAAAATTGTTAGTTAAAGCTTGTTATACTTATTTCAAATTCTGTTAGTCGATCACTACATCATGTCAATATTAACACAGGTTTGATGTGCAGATGCTCTCAGGAATAGTTATCCTACAACATCTCTGCTTTTCAAAAGATTTAAAATATTTTAGTGACATGAATCACCACTTGCTCTAACCAAGTTTTCGGAAACCAATGCCACCTGGAGGCTTATCTCCTCGTTTAGAATGTGTCAGCTAGCAGAGGCCAGAGTCTGAATGCCCGGGAATGTTCTGAAGCTGCAGGAAGAGCTCTTGGCTCCTGCGGCCAGCAGAGGTCTCAGCGGCGGCTCGGCTGCAGCACCACCTCCCCCAAGCACCGGGATGCTGCAGCCAGCGTGTCTCGGCTCAGCGAAAAACGGGCTGAAAACAAGCTCTGATCTCACCATCCTCTCACATGAGCTTCATGGCATTAGAGCTGTTTCACAGAACTCACCAAGAATACAGGCAAAAGGAGCTGGAAGTGGTCTGGGCTCAGCAGTCGGAGGGGCTCGAGCACTGTGTATTTTGTTACCCTGGATTGATGATGGGTAAGACCCATCTTTATGACGTACAATATGACTTATAATAAAATTCCAAAATTTTAATTTCACTGAAGACAGCAGCTTCATATAGCAAACCAAAAAGACTTCTCGAATTCTAACTCCTGAATTTCAGAGCAAACGCCAATTTTCTCACTTCACATAGTACATGTGTGAAATTACGATTACCACACAATTTAAAGAGACAATTATCTACATATGTGAAGACTACCTTGACATTTTATTTTTTTAATGATTAGGAATGTATTGAAATTTTGAAAAATCAGACTAAACCTAAAATATAGAAAAAAAAGCTCCATAGTAATGGAAAATACACGTCTTGGTTTGCTCCTAAGTTAAGAAGTTACTTACAGAAAATGCAAGTTTCACCAAATCGAAGGAAGCAAATCAGAGTTAAGATCATTAACTAGATAGAAAAATGTTTCACTTCATCTGCACAGTATTATTAAAACTTGTAGTACATACTTCTATTTGTTTTCACATTAAGATTTTTGTCTAAAGAAATATGTTAACAGCTGCATGAAAAACTGAGATCTGCTAGAATCATAAAAATACAGCTGTTTTAAAGGTACAAAAGGTCAATCCAGCCTCCAACAGCTGCCAGCAGGAGATACTTTTGGAAAAGTACAAGCACCACTGCATGTCTCCTGGTATGTCTGCCCTCCCAGTCTCTCAAAACCCTGCAGCTTAGGAGTTTCCAGAGCCAGAAGGTGTATCTGTCTTTAACCATATGCTTGTAATACCACCAGACAGTATCAGAGCACGTCTCCATTCTCACACAGAGACACAGGAGCTGTCTCTCATGCAAGAATTGATATTGCTCCAATTTGAGATACAGATGCTTCTTTCAAAAGGCCAGCAGGCAAGCATAAAATTCCTAAGGGGAGGCACAGATAAACTGTTAATATCTGTTCCTCCCCCTCAGTTTCCAGGAGGCACGTGGTAATCAGGAAGAGTCCATCTATGCTGCTTCAACTATACCAGATTAAAAAACCAAAAGCTACAAAAACACGCTGAAGCCAAAAAAGCAAGTTAAAGCTTTAAAAAAAAAAAAAGAAAAAAGAAAAAAAAAAAGAAAAAAAAAAAAAAAGCTGCAACTCAACATATGGTTAAGGTAAAAACAAAAATAGCATCAGCTGCTTCATAACCAGCACATGCATTCAAGAATTTCATATATTTACTTATTAAGTCACCCTATGTTCCAGGGAACAAACTCTTACAAAACATTCAAAATAGTCTTTGTAACTTTGCAATAGACTTTGCCATTTTTCATCAAACTGCAAATATTTACTCGTTTTCTTGAACAAAAAAAACCTGATAGCAAAGAGCACCAATTGTATTTATTCATCTCTGAGTTGCAGTACTGCAGTGTTTCAAGCAACAAACTTCTAATGGAGAAAATACTTCCAGAAGGCACATTCATTCACCAGGAAATATTCAGGTGGGACAGCACAGTGATCTGAATTGACAAGAGATGCAAAGTGAGCATACTTAGAAAGCAAAGTAATTCCAGACCCTTGTAGTATAGGTTCTGGATCAAAAAGAAGTATCAGGAATGCTATCAGAAACTGAGTGGGGTGGAGAGGTGAATGAAGGTCACAAGGAGTTTTGAAACCTACTCATGGATATATTTTTGTATAAAATAACATCTTATTGTGTCTGCAATGTTGGAATAAAAAAATAGTTTTGAATAGTCACACTGTTATTTTTAAGAATGCAGAATAACCAGTGCTTATACAGATGAGGTAACAGACTGAGTTTGTAGGTGCAGACTAACACAAATTTAACCAGACACAAAACAAAAATGGTCAAAGTGTTGTCACTAAAATTCAGATTTTCCAAAATCTAAGGAAAACATACTAAGATTTTGAAAGGTATGGAAGAAACCCCAGTATTTAACAACACACAGAGAAAAATGTAAACAACTTTCTTTGATATCCCAAATAACAATGGGGGGGAAGTTTCACTTTCAGTACAGTAATAGCAAATAATAGTACAGTAAAAAGCATAGTAATAGAAGTCCTGGAGAAAATGCTTAATTTTCTCTTCTGCACTCCTGTTTATTACATTTTCACCTGACATAGTTGCTATGTGCACTCAGAAGCCTTGGAGATATGAGTCAGGGATAACATGATGGCAAGAAACATGACAGTGAGAAGAAGTAACCACAGTGTTACAGACACATATATTTGAAAACTAGTATTTTTAAGACTTGACCTAATTAGAAACTCTACTTAAATACAAGTACACTTCTGAAGAGTTGCTATAACTGACATAAACTGTTACATTTTTTGTCAGTGCTGAGCAGGGAAGTCTCATGTAGACTCACACTAGATGAAACTAAATCACGTCCACTTAAATCATTTTGTCACAACTTTTAATGCATTAAGGGAGTGTAGAATAGACATTTCTTTAGTGGAAAATGGCTTTGTAGCTGCCATATGGGTGCAAATAGCAGGTATTTCAAACTGATTTCAGGGATCTTTTCTAGGAAGAACAGCTGTAACTTTGCATACCATTAGCTGAAAAGAATACTACCCTATATTTTGATTGAGAAATTTGCACTTAAATATAGTACAAAATAAGAGCGCCATTAATCATTAATTTAATCACTAATTACTGTTGATGCAGTTACTACATGCAGAGCAGGGTATTTGAGTGCAGCTATTTTCAAATAGCATTATACAATTCAGAACACAGTAGAGCCTACTTTTAAATCTTCTGATAGCTTCACCAGGTTGGCAAATAACTTCTTGTCAGATTAAATAACGATGACATACCAGAATTTGAAAAAAACAGCTACAAAAGCCCCCAAACACTGCATTGCAACTCCCTTCTCACAAAAGAGAATGATGTTGCAATAATTCCCCTACCATGATAAGCAGCCATATGAATAGCCAGAGCAGCATTTCAAAGATGACAGTAGCAGGTCTGCTTTTTTGGAGTTTCTATACAAATATTAACCCATTCTTCTCAAAAATATCCCCGACACAGAGTATTGACCACTGACCAATAATTCCACATGCAACATAAAAACCAAAACAGAAAATTATTAATAATAAGAGATAATAAATAGAAATTAATGCACAAAAACTTTGTAGTAACAGTGAAATGAAATTCTGAGTAAATCTAACAATTCTCTTCAAAGCTTAATCTACTATTTAACATGTTCAGTGAAACTAGTGTAAACCTTAGTGAAAGAGGAAAAAAATCCAAATTACAAGTAAACAAGAGGTATATCGTTTCAGACACAGCAAAGAGACATCTGACTGAAGGCTATATACATAGAAACGCACTGGCACCTCTCCCCAAAAAACCCAGAACACCACCACACATTCACAAAACCAGTCAAACAAAAAAGAAAAAAGAGAGTAAAAAGATTAAAGTGCAATACAGCCTTAGCAGGAACTTACTTTGTTAGCTGCCCTTTATTTTTGTTGTTGTCAACACCGTTGTATGTAACAGCTGCGAGTTTTCTGCTTCTGTAGTTCTCATAATGTACATTGTTAGTGACATCCTTCAGGTCCTGCATATGAGTTCTGTCAATAAGTGTAATTTATCAGCTTAGTGCGCAAATACAAAATACAATCTGAAATATCAGTCCCTGTTCATTTTGGAGATTGACTTGAATTTAATTATATCCTCCCATTAATGTCCCATTCCCCATAATGATATTACTCTACCATTTAAATCAGCGCTGTCAAGACAGCACAGGCACAGAAATACCAGATTATTTTGCACTAAACTATCTAAAACTCTCAATATTCCAAACACTAACTTACACAACAGTCTTTGGAACGTTTGAGTTCTGTGGATAAACTTGCAGGTATTTGATAGGCAGATGAGAAAACTGTGTATTACTACTGTAGTAGGTGAGGAAAACAAGCCAAACCTTCCTAATTTCTATCTTTTAATTCCACAAAAGCTAAACGTTAAGTTCAAGACTAAGCTAAAAGCATTCACTTCACAATTTTCCATCGTCAGTCTGGAGAAAAGCAAAGCTTAGGAATCAAACTAACAGCTTTTACAGCAGATGTCACCTAGTGGACTGCTGGGAGCACAGGACTCAGCACCTAACACAACAAAGCACAGGTAGTCTGGCTTTAGGTAAATTTTCAGTGCCAGAGTTTTTAGAAATTGCCTACAACTAAGTACACATCAGCACTAACAGGTAACTGAGGTTCCTACAGACTAGCAACAAGTAATCACAAAAAATTTACTATCAACAACACTGCTTGCTAAATATGTGGTTAACCAAGTTATCATAAAATAAAGTAACTGTTTACAATTAAAAATACGGGAATTCGTATGAACTCACTATCTCAAATTCTTTTTTCTCCAATATATGACTTCCTAATCTCTCAGACATATCAGAAAACTTAATGTTACCTGTCAGTTACTTACCTTATCAACATGTTCCTCAGAATTGTGAAGTCACAGTGTTCACCATTTTCAACTGCAAGAAGAAGTAAGCTTTTGTTGAGATGTCAACCAAAATCTGTGCCTTACACAGAGGTAAGATGTCACCCATCTACATTCATTCCAACAACAAATTACTCCCACAGCCTTTCCTTACTCAAACAACATGTGTGTTAACAGAAGGAAAACATTAACATAACTGTATTAATGTGTCTTGCTAGCAGAGTTCCTATGCTCCCCTAAGCCATATTGGCAAACTGTACTCTGAGTCAGTGCAGCAGAATAAGCCACCACAACAGAAGCACAGTTTTGCCAGTTTAACCAACTGTTTGATCCTTTGGCTGCCTGCTAGCACAGTTGTGTAAGGATCAGACACTAACTGAAGACCTCAGTCTAGATCCAGCTACATCCAAAAACCTTTAAAAGACACACTCAACCTTTCTGTCCCTGCCCAGTAAGTTGCGGAAGTCTTCACTTTAATTTTAATATGGATTGAGTTCTTTATTAATGAAATAAAGGAAGGCTGTGTACTGAATTTGATGCACCCACCTACAGATCAAGGGAGAACTGGCAGCTGTCATTAGATGCCACCCATTCCACTGTGCCTATCACACCAATAAAGTAGAAGAGGCTGATGCTGTGAGTGGTATTTCCCTGAGAGATCATGAAATGACACTGGAGAAAAATGCACACTCCAGAACTATCTGATGTGCAGACAGAGAAGGCAACACACAAAGCTCTTAGCACACACAAAAGAAAGGCATAGGGCAGGTTCCAATGTGCCTCTGAAGTAAAGACAGACATGGCAAGGAGGGAAGGAAAAAAAAAAAACAAAACTATGAAGGAATTAAAATAGCCCAAGTAAATTCAGTGAGTCCTACAGAAAAATGCAGAACATTTGTGTGTTCATTCTTGTATCTGCACTCCTGCATTATTTTGTTCCATGGTTTTACACAGACTGGTAAATTCTGCTCAGATGGTACATGAAATCATACTCTCAAAAAAGCATCATCCTGCTGTCCTTAGCTGACAGACTGATAGCCACTCCAAGAGGTTCCTTTTAGTCAGGCTAGTTCTTCCCTTCCAAAAGTCACACAATCAGGAACATGAAACCTTTCAGAAATTGGTTATAAAATAAAGAAAAGCAGCACTATTTTGCACATCTCCAAATGCCAACAGAAGAGCCTGAAATAAAGCTTGATCTTCTCTGATGCAGCTGGTTTTTACTTTCTGCCAAACCTCATTTCCTGCCAGACATGCACTTCAAAGTGTTACAGCATTCCTTTTTAAAGTATTGGTCCATACACTGCTTGTTGGCTGGGGTTTTTTTGTCTGTTTTACACTGTATCCAATTTATAGTCCATTGCCCTTGGAAGGCAGAAATAGTGAGGGGGGAAAAAAATATTCTTTTTATTCAATACATGCACACCAAAGGAAAAGACTCAATGATCATGGAAAAACGGTCTAATAGTGATTGTTTTACTACAGAGTGTGGTGCAAGTCAAGCCATGTGGCATTTGAAATATATGAATGGCATTAAAGCACAAGTAATGGCTGCCAGAAGAACATGCAGTTACCTTCAAATCTCTATAGCAGTATAAAGTAAGTTTTAAACAAATTTAAAAAGATAAAAAAGAAAAAAAAAGTACTCTATTCATTACCAGGTACCTATCCTTTGCTACACCCCAGCACTTGAAACTCAGATGTTCTGAGAAAAACTGTATTTGTGACAATTTAGCTGATCAAATTAATACTTATAACATGAGTGCTCTAGAAAGAAGAATTTAATGCACAGGTTTTAAATGAAGATAAATAAGGTAAAAAAGCTAGAAAACAACTGTAATTTAAATCACATAATTACCTGCAACAAATTACTACAGGATTTACAATTTCTCACTGAGGTTTCAACAGAAATCTGCTTGCAAAGTTACATGTTTCCAAAACCTTTACCTTGTTCCAATATTATCAGAATAACAAAACAGTATATTCAGTTAATTTCCATACCAAAGACTATTCAAATTAAGCATTTCAAACATTTAAAATACAGACTCATATCCAGTAATTTTTAAATGGATTAAAAAAAAAAAAAAAATCACAAGAAAGCCTTACCTTCTGCAACACCCCATGGGTACTGCCTTCCTCTAACTCTCTTGCCATTGACTTCAATGATCGTATTACTACCTACCACAGCAAGAGGTAAACGGTCCTACAAGATAAAGTATGACTTTAAAAATCAAAATCTGCTGCCAAAAGAAACTGAAAGCATGCCCATGTATCAACTTGATGTAAGCTAGGTCAGTGCTGTAGCACTGCAATGCAGATAACCCAAAAGTGCAAGAATAGTGATGTTTATTGACCTCTGCCCAGCTTAATGACTTAAATATACACACACTCCTTCTGAAGTCCTTATGCTGCTGGACTCTGTAAATCTAGTTAAGGAACAGACATTACTGCTACTTAGTAAGCTATGCAAGAGGCAATCCATTTCCTATTTACTCAACTGCACAATTATTTACCAAGTCATATACCCACTGGCTACCAGGGCAGTTACTTTGACTTGATCTTGTACCCAGTTTTCAAAGGTTTGGCAAAGAACTACGTCAAAGTCTTGTTTTCAGCTGAACCAAGAATGCCTCCAGTGTAACAAGCAACAAAGGAGCCAAAAGCAGCTTCAAGGGGCAGAAAGGGACAGAGTACAAAGCTCAGTATTTTGCACTTTTGTCTCTGCTTTTATTCTGCTCTTCTCTAGGCTTAGTCCCAGAATATCTTCCATTTTTTGTCCTATTTGTGTTTATCTATCCTAGGAGATTTCCCCAGTAACAGAAAAATTTAAAAGCTCTTACAAGCTGTTACAGCTACTGAACAAACAGAAGCAAGGCTCAAGAAACGTACACAACATGGACTCCAACATGAAAGAACAAACTGAAAACATGAGTAAACTAAGAAAAAGCCTTTCAACAGTCTGACAGTCCTTTTGATTTTCTTTAGTCATTTATCTCCATTAAGGTTTCAGTGTATCAGTCAGCCAGAGAGATACTTAGCTGTAACGCACACACTTCATGCCACTGCACACCTCTGTCTGAAAGACAACCCTTGCCTCCTTCAAAGCTCAGAAACAAATAAGTGGTAGGCTGTGAAGGGTGGACAGAAGTCAAATAAGGATGAATCTTTAAAAGTGGTCTTTAAGAGTTCATTAGTGAACATGAGATCTAGTGCTCTCATGGTGAATTTTAGCAACTGAAGGACTTAGATGACTTAAAAATGTCACTCATTGCTGCTGATAAGGAACACTGACCCTTAGAACAGCTTTACATCTGATTTCTATCTTCTAAACATTTTGGTGGGCTCTTTCTTCATTATTGACAGAATGCTTTTCAAACTCAACCCCCCTGCTCCCCTGCAAGCACTTTTTCAAAAGAAAAGTAGTTTACCTTTATCTTTTTAACAATCTTATTTTCTTCTTCATCATCTGTTTCTGGAAATTCATATATTTTAATTTTGTGTTCTTGGATTTCTTTCATTATCTAGAAACAAAATTATTATTTGTTTGAGGATTTCATACTTCATAACAGTTTGATGTTCCTGCTGCAGTCTGATTCTCCTCCTTTTGTTAGATATGTAAAACCCTTTAGATTGAAGTGACTTAAATTACAACATGAAACTTGCACATGTTTAACACCCTCAGGCGACCCCCAAGGGGTTCACAGTGTAACCATCTCTCCTTAGTCAAGAGAAGACACAATCAGAGCAAGAGTCTCCCAGCTACCAGAATATTATCCACCAATACAAGACAGCAAAAATTGATACCAGTTTTCTCCAACAGGACAAACAAGAGGTTTACTCTAATGGGAATTCTACCTGCATAGAATTAGGTGCAAAACCTAATACAACAAATTGTCAGTCACCCAGTCTCACAATTGGGTCCCTTAGAAAAAACAGATACTCAAATAGATAATCACAGGCACACTTTATCCCTCTGAATTTCCACAATGGCTACAGCTGTCACTCCTATTCTTTTCTGTTTCTAGCATACCTGAGTTGCTTGAAGCAGGATCACCTGCCTATTTTTATAGAGCCTGTGACTGATGGATCAACTCAAGCAGTTAGTAATGTTGAAAAACATTTGCAAGTAATAATGAAAATTTAAGAATAACTGAGAGCGTCATCAGAAAAGTAACTGTGCTGTTTTGATGCTCTATTTGTCTGAAGGGTATTTTTAAAAACAAGCTGATTAGTTTTGCAGAATTTCAGGATGGAAAAATATTAGACCATTTAGCTGACAGCTGCACTGCAGAGCCCTGGGGAATATTTCTGGCTCATGGGTTTGCAGTCTTAAGAGAAGTTAGGTTTCCTAATCATGCGAAGACTTATTTTCCAAGTTTGGTTTGGAAAAGTCTCCCCTGTTTAACATCCACTCATTGATAAAGCTGCATATGTATTTAGAAATATTCTGTGTTCTACCATTTTTTCATTTTGTAATATAATTTTTGATCTATCTACTGAAATCAAGAGTTTTACACACAACACCTCTTAATGCCACCTTCTTTTCAGAACTCTGTGTTCTTCTAAACTAGGACTGGACTGAGCTTGATAAATCAAACTTTATGTCTTGTCTTGTTCCAAGTCCTCCTTGTACTCTTCATACAATACTACAAAGCTTAACTGTTCTACTGTTAACATGTAGCTGAAAATAAAACATAAACCACCTGTAGACACTTACAGCAAATACATTTTACAAATACAAAGACATTTTATCAGTTGTATCAATGTTAGAATTATCTCGCCATCTTTAAAATGCATTACCACACCCAAGAGTGAACAGGTTTATTGATTCTCATCTAATAGCTGAGGTATCTTTAATAATTACAGTGCATCAACATGCAAGTGAATACCCCAATGCAAACAGTAATACTGTGATACTGTTGAATACCTTATTTTTTTTTAAACATGCTTCTGTTAGGCACCTAAATCTTGAAAGCTTCTTTCCTTCCTTACTGATTTTTATCTCAGCAGTGAATTATTTCACTTGCCAAGAAACATACTATACTTGAAACCTCTTCCCCTGAGGACAGAAACAAGATTATTTCACCAAGAATTATAATTAAATCTAGATATATAAATTATTTAGCTTTGCTGTCTCAAGTTATTGCTTCAGGGTTTAAACTTTGCATGTAAGTTAAATCTCACCATTTCCATAGGGATCAACTTACTAAATTACCCTGTGTTGTAAATATTAATTTTTCAACTCACCTGTTTTTTAAATTGTTGGCATTCCTCGGGTGTAAGTGTGTCTGCTTTGGCAATAAGTGGAATGATATTCACTTTTTCATGCAGGCGCTTCATAAACTCTATATCCAAAGGCTTAAGTCTGAAATACAGCATTAGAGCTTTGCAATTTATATTAATTAAACAAGATTGTACAAATGATGAGATTTGTCCTGACAACAACTTTTAAGACATTGATTTATGAGTGACAGACGACTGAAAATGAGAAGGCTACCTGCAGTTATTACAGGAAATCCCCTAAATTGTATAATACAAGAGGAAGAAGTGGTAAGTTAATACTACTAGCAGTCATGAGCCTTCTGCTAGCTGAAAGTAGCCTCATTTTAGCAAGTGATAAGAACTCTCCTAAGAAGGTAGTAAAGTTTGTGTTATTAGCTGAGAAGATAATCCCACTTAAAGCCTGACTGATAAAAGTTCACAGTTGTGAATTATGCTCTGTTCACACATACAGGTTCAGGTTCTGAAAACCATGTCTCAGTATGCTTCTTCTTGATGGTGGGCTAGGAGACTTTTGGTTTTTTTAAGACCTTAAGATTTCTGAAGATGGTAACCTCTGTGGCCTACATACAAATCAATTAGAAATATCTTATCTCTAAATTGGTATGTAAAACAAAAAGACAGTTGTGAAAGTGGATGACAGTGACAAAAAACTAAACCATCATATGGGTATAAGGTGGCTGTGTGGTAGTATATTCACCGTCTATGAGGATCAAAGTGGTCAGTATTTCCTGTTTCCTGAAGTAAAACTAGAGAGGTTTTGATGCATTAATGACAGCAAGTTTAGTCAGGCTTAAAGGTTTCAATTAGAGGATTTAACAAGATTATTCCTCATCTAAAACAAATTAGGATTAGAAACATTAAAACCAGATTCATTTGGTACTGAAATTTCTGAAAACCATACATAAAAGAATGAGACAGTGCTCAAGAACACATATTTAATTTCATTTTAACATTTTCTACCTGTCAGTGATTTCACTAATTCTCAACATGTGTCCATTAAATAGCTAATATTAAAGCACATCTATATTATAAACACTCTTCTGGTTAACCATTCACCTTAATATGCTTCCCTCTACTTGCCTCAAAAAGGCAAAGTAGAGCTGCTGCCTTTCACCTAGTGCAGCAACACTGAGTTGAAGGGTTGCTGTCAAAGCAGAGTTGTTCAAAAGGTCAGCTCACCTAAGGATTTGAGAGTTTACATCAGAGACTGAAACAGGAAAGCTTTACATTAAGATACCAAAATTGCAGAAATATAGTAAATTCCATCATCACCCCACTCACTTACCTGGAAGGCTCCTCCTACCCCTCCAATCTCTCCCCCTGCTTCCACAGAAACCAATTCAATCATTTCAGGTGTTTATGGGAATATTAGCTAAAAATGGTGGGATGCAGAAAATGGAAGGACTTTAACTATTGTGTTTTGGTTCTTTTAAACTTCCAGATTTCTAAAGCAGGCTTTTACAAATGCATTAAAAGGACAGGCAGAAATAAATTCACTTACAAATGCTTTAATTCAACGTAAATATAATCATGCATTGAGAGTGAAGAGGACACTACTTGGTGAGTTAGATGTGCTGCTGGCTGCACAGAAAACAGAAGCAAAGACTGCATCACCACAAAAACCAGGTAGGAAGTGAACTCTGTATTTCAGAGAGGGCAGCATCTTAAAAGAGGAAATGCATGCTAAAAGCAGCACCAATTTTCTTCATTAACTTCCTTACTTAGATGATAATTCTAAGCATTTATTCCAGAAACTGAAAAACTGTATGCAAACCTAGCATAATTTTACACCTTTTTCTCCCCTAATAATAACATGAAATACCTGTACAAGGAATATACTTTTACAGCTTTTAGCCTCACAAATTTAGCAACCAAATCTTAATCCATTGGAAACATTACTTTTTCCTTATGAATAATTTGTACCACCCACTGATTTAGGAAGTTCTATCAGACATAGAAGTGTGGAGGAAAGACATGTTTTTTGAAGAATCTGAAAATTAGCTCAGAAACAACTGAATAACACAAGGAATCATCTTCCATTAATTTAAATTACATTTTGGGTTTTGCATACTAGTAAAACAGTATGTCAAGAATTCAAGTGTTTGCATTTAAAACTGACATGCTTGTTGAGCAAAACTGGCATTACAGATGTGCCTGTTGAACAACAAAACACTTAATAAAGGCAAGTCTACATAAGACAAACTCCACCCTCTGACATATCTTTCCATATTTGGAAGTATCTGTACAGTTCAAAATTATTAGACCCATTCCAATGCTAGCTACAGAAGTTAAGTGTAATAGCTGGCATTTTCTACTGCCTGAGGAATACTCTTTAAATTCCTTCATCACTCCCTTCAACAAGTTTTACTACTTTTGACCTACACAATAGAATAGGCAGATACTTATCTTTGTCTCCTCCTGGTTTTGAAGGTATAACTCAAGAGTCTCTGACAAATTTAAACATGATTCCATGATAAAAAGATAGGCAACTAGTTTCAGATAGATAATTTGTACCTAATAAACCCTGGAAATGCAGTTCTCTCTGTCTACCACTAGATAGAAGTCTGATCAAGTGAAAAATAAGCAGGGGTGGGAGATAATAACTGAAAAAAAATCTGCACTGCCTACACTGGAATTGCCACTAGACAAAATACTACACACCAAGTGAAGTACGGCATGCTTACAAGGATGCATGAAACTTCCACTCTTCAGTTTACATTAATGGGAAGGAAGGAGGAAGAATGGAACGGAAAAATCCTGTTGCTTGACATGTGAACCAGTTTCTCCTAATGTGATCTAAAGACATATAGATTAGAAACAGACCTGGCACTTGTGAATTTCTTTTTATTTTTCATTGCTAGAATTTTATTTCTCTTGTTATGCAATTAATGTGCAGTCGTATTTTCTGGTGTTTGGCTTGCTAATGTTTGATAAGCCAAAGTAAACTCATCTTTGAAACTAAGCATGATCTGCAGGCCACTAAGAAAATCTGATTTGGAACTTAGATTGACAAATTTGGATATTTATCTGAGATAAGAGAGAATGAAAACATAAAATACACTAATACAAACCCATGTCCTGAAGGAGCAATGAAGTATAAACAACACTGCACTCTATTATCTGGCATCTGGCGTCTGTTCACTCGAGATTCTGCATTCAGGTAGTCCTCAAATTTACTGTCAATGTAGTCAATAACTGGCTGCCAGCTGCAGAGATTACATGAATAAAAAACTGTAAGTTACATTATTTACACAAAGAAACCTTGTTTTGCTAAGAAATAAATGTTCACAATTTCCCCACAGCTTGGGATGTTTTTTTTTTGCTTTTCATTTGCTTTTCTTAAATTACAATACTTCAACACTGCAATTGACCAACTCCTCAGCCTAAAATATACAGTTCTGAAGATACAATGTAAGTCCACTGAAAAAAACTTTCAAACACAATCATCTTTACTGTAAAAGCATTAAACAGAATACTTAAGAAGGGTAGCTAAGGGAGTATGCTTCACTGATCACCATCTCGTGACAGCACAGAAGATGGTCCTGCACACTGCATGTGTGGATAAAGAGCCAAATGCATCATTCAGTTTAAGGGGAAAGGCTAACAGCACTTCAATCAAATTGGAATTACAGTAGTTAGAAGTTTTCAGCTAAATGAAAGTTTAGAAGTGTTAATATTTTAACTGAATATTGAAGCCTTCATTTTAAAATACGTCACAAGGTATTATATCTCTCATACACACAAAACACAATGCAGAATTATCATGGGAGAACATATAAAGAACATCTTACCAATTACTATTATCCACAGCATCTCCAAATCCTGGTGTGTCAACTATTGTAAGTAGCAACTGAACACCACCCTCTTTGATTAAAACTTTTGACTGCTCAACCTGTAAAATGAATACAGTAAGATTAAATTTTTAGCAGTTTAGTCACCTATCTTAAACACTGGAAAAAGTATTCAATGAGTAAGAAGCCTGACAAAGAATTGCTAACTTTTCTGCTTCAAAGATACTTCTGCTTCTGTGTTTTGCTTATAAAATCCCAATAATTTTACAATAATTAATATTTCATTTAAAGAAAAAAGGTCATTATTTAAATTAAGTCAGGGAGAAAAGAACCCTGTAAGTATATGGGATATCTTAATATTTTAATTCCTGATTAAACAGGAAAAACCTTAACCAGGCTTTAAACCTGATAAAGTTGAAAACTTTGGTCACTTCAAAGAAAATGA
The DNA here is from genome assembly GCF_971803275.1 of Cyanistes caeruleus. NCBI lineage: Eukaryota > Metazoa > Chordata > Aves > Passeriformes > Paridae > Cyanistes > Cyanistes caeruleus. The sequence continues at coordinate 105,922,119 of NC_141701.1, forward strand.
TGCTTTTCAAAACTACTCCTGCCCGCAAGCACCTTTGAAACATCCAGTCCTGTTAATCTATTTTTAAGAATACATTTATTCTTCAGCTAGTATAATGGTTGGGAATGGAATCACAAAGTGATGGTTTCCTATTACAAACAGAATTATATTGGAAAGTAATACAATCTGGCTGCAATCTGCTGAGCTAGACCTCAAGTGACTGTAATGGATTGGGTTCCTGTTAGCTCAAGTCACTGATGGAAACCCGCCTGAGAAGGCAACTGCATCAGCACAAGGAATGATGCAAGATGTGGGTGTGGGAGCTCATGCCTCCAGCTGTGACCACCCATCCACAGCACAGCTCAGGAAGCTTGCAGTGAACATGTCATCAGGTTCAGCATGTCATCACAGAGAAGATCTAGGCTAGGCAGCACATGGACTGCTACCTCCTTCGTCCTACTAATGTTTCAGTAATTACTGATATTGCTGATGTCAGGTCCATCTGCCTAAGAAAGGGCTGTATACCACTGTCCTACCAGCGAGATGCACAGCAGTATGAAATGACAAACTCATATTGGCTTCTTTCCAACTGCTTAGCCATTTAATCATCCTTTTTTCCCTGATATTAAAACAATTCCTATTAAATCACTAGTGACACTCTTTTCTAGATCTGGATTCAAGAAATCAGCCATGTAAGCCATTTATCCAGAACCACACAAGAGCTGGCAGATTCAATGTGATGCCACCTTGTTGCTCATTGCCTAACACTCCTTAAGCCTCACAAACCCTAACTGGGGAGAGAAAAATAAGTTCTATTTATAATAAACCATATCTGGATGGTCTCTTGACCAGTTCAAGATTTGAGAAATATCATATTAATGCTTCTTAAGCTCCTCCACATCCCTAATTGTTCTATAAGTGACACAGACTCTCACACAGCCACACCTGAACGTAGTTGCAAACACTGCAATCATCACTTATGTGATGCAATGTAAATCCATGAGATTAACACTGCAGAAAGTCAAACTAAATCCCTCTTGCACAAGTGAAACACTGATTCCAATTCAGAAGAGAATATCCAGAATCATAGAAAACAGTAACTACCTAGAAAGAGAGCTTCATATTTAACTTCTGAGAATGCAGGATGCTGTTTTTATCTACTCATCAGCAGAGATCCTACTCAAGTTGGATCAGTCCCTTTTGCTGCTACTTCTTAAAGAGTTAATGGCTAGAAGGATACTAATCACAGAAGTATCCAGGTTGGATTTGACTTCAAGACAACACAATTCCAACTCCAACACGAGCAGGCCTTACTGCAAGGTCAGGAAGATGTAAAAAACCAGGAATTAAAACCAAATAAACAGAACTGAACACACAGTATCTTAAGTTACTCCTTAGCAAACTATACAGCTCTCATCCTTACCAAAGTGTGCAGCTGAAAGCCATGAGAACCTAGGAATACATGGATTGTTTTAGAAACGTATGTTTTAATTACGGTGAGTTTATCTCCCCCATCGCCAAGAGTTCTATAAAGAAATTTTATTGTATACAATTGATACCAGAACTCAAGACAGTAATCCCCTGCCACAGTCAACTCAACCTAGAGTTTACTACTCACAAGCTTTAGCACACAAGAGATTAACTTCTGATTCCTAGCATTCTTTTGGCTATCTTGCATATAGTAACCACACAGCCGTTCTATTACCAAGCACTCTGCAAGTATAAGAAATCCACACTTGCAAAATACTAGAGATGATAATGTTTAGAGATGCACTCTTGCCAAAAGCTACAAAGTATCAGCTTTATTCTCTAGCACAAAAATCTCCAGCAAGCACCATTAAATTATTATGGGTTCATGGTGGAATGCTTTTACAAAAGAAGTAATTAATAAAGAATTATCTTGAACATATGTTTATAACAAAGGAAAAGAAAGGCCAAGAGATCTCAGAATTGTCATGCCAAGCATCTTCCCTGATTCTGCACGTTTGTAAAATCTAAGTGTGGATGAATTTGTGATACCACCTTCTGATAAATGGTCTGAAGACAATGCTAAGACATTACTGGGTGGTGAGGATTTAAAGTTTTTTCTTACATTTCATAAATTAATGTGGGTTTCTTGCTATCAGAGCAGGGTTTTCACAAACCTACAGGAAAAGAAACATTAGCTGATGAATTAAATGTCCTATGCTTGTGCTGTGAACAATCAGACCACATCCAGGATATATTGTAAGCAGTAGATTCTACTGGTAGGAAATAGTAGACGAAGACCCTGCCACAAAGCTTCTGCAAAGTTGCATTTTTCTAATCTAAATTGATGTGTCCATATATGGTCAAAGGCACAGAAAGCAGCAACATCTGGAAAAGATCCAGAAAATCACTGTAAACTAGTGTCATTCACAGTTAAGCATCCAACTGCATCCCATCATCTGATTTACAAGTATTCCCAAGGGACTCAGGGAAAACATTAGTTCAAGTCTTGGAATTTATGACTTTTTAAGAAAAGTCTCCTCCAAGCAGCCATTTTCCCATGCACTCCAGTCAGCTGGGTCACACAGGTCTCCTTGGCAGTTCCTACACAGTGTTCATCACTTGGTGCTTGTTACAGCTCGACTGCTTTTTATTGCATGAAACACACCTCTGCCATCCTGCATATAAGGCAGTCAGATAATGATCAGAGAAAACACGTTTAATACCCTCTCATTTCTGAGTATGTTTCCTTTGGATTCATCAGACACCAAATCACTTACTCTTAACCATTTCTCTGCATTTTCTCATTTTTTGCACGAGATTAATGCAAAGGACCTGCTTCACAAAACAACTCCAAATTGCAATGGTTTTCAAGCCCAAATCAGTTTGTGTTTATCTATGTGAGAGCCTCTTAAACAAGTTTTGATCAGTAAGTTGTTCCCACCATTTAGAACAGCTTGATTATTACAACCAAGATTTGAGGATGCTCAAGTGAGGTGGTTTCTCATCCCTACAAAACCCTTTTATTAATCCTCAACTCAAAAAGGTTTTCACTGACAAAGAGTACAAATCCAGTGGATCCAAATAGCAACTCTCACTGCTTAGTCTTTAATATTTGACAGGGAACACCTCCACACGATACACATTGCTACCACACATGATCTTCAAGCTTGTAGGGGGAAACAATTTTATCCTCACTTACACTGACAATGAAATAAGATACTTTCAGTTTCTTTCTTAAAATGTTACACTTAGTTTTCATTCATCCCAAGGAACTGAAAGCAAAGTTGCATTACAAGTATACTTAAAAAAAAAAAAAAAAAAAAGACGAAGTACTTATTATATAATGTCAAAATTAGTTTCTAGAGGGGAAGATGGTCTTTAAACTTATTTCATTCCTAAGATATAATTTCCTAAGTCATGTCAGACCCCAATCCACTATTGAAAATAATTCTGGCAAGATCTTGGCCTCAAGCCTTAGCCCACACAGTGGAAGTAAGAAGAAAATGCAATGGCTTTTCAGCCTGAATTCTGTTCAAGCCCTTTTCTTCCCCTCTCTAGCTTTATATAGCCAAAAAAAAAAAATCATTAAGTGAGGCTTTCTGAAAAGTATGTTTATTTTTCTAAAACCAGTAAATCAATATAAATCAAACCACCCCTGATGGTCAGAATGAACAACAGATTATCTAATCTCGCCACCTAACAGACGAAAGTACTTAACTCAAATTCCAGAAATTCCACACAGAGTTTCATATTATTTTTCTTACACTGATGCACCTTTAAGTAGCATGGAAGTGAGTTATCTTTGAAATATGTCTTGGGTTAGGGTTTTTTCCTTCTTACCTTGTGTACAAATTCTCCAAAGATTTTTTCCAATTTAAAAAGCCAAAAATCTCCCAATGACAGGGAATCCATCCCACAGTTATTTAAACTAAAATTCAATGAACATAACCTGAACTGGTTTAGCTTCTACTAAACTAAAATGCAATCATCAGTAATGAAATCATGCTACATCTCTCTTCCAATAAAAAAAAGTCACCCATCTATTTGGTTTTCCAACAATCTCTGATTGGCTCAGCTCTAAGTATATTATATGAGAGTTTGACTCTTTGCACACCTCTTCCATCCCACTTAACATCTCTTTGAAACAGGTAAGCTCAACCCTTATTCAAATAAATAATGGTCTGATGCCCCTGATAACAAGCTTTTGAGTCCATTTTGTCAGTAACTATGGTTTTACATTAAACTGATAAAACTGCCTAACAGATGGGAACAAAGCTTAGAAGCTATTAATATATTGTTAATCAAACTACTGATGTTTAAAAGTTTTCCTCTAAATAAGAAAAAATTACATTCTGCAATGAATTCATTTTGTAATAGTATTCAAGCTTTAATGTTGAGCTAACTGATAAGCAATGCAATTTAAACTTCTCAATATGGACATAATAATTAACATTTTCCTTCTACTGTGGTAATTATTCTGTGTTCTGACATTGGATTAAAAAATGTCTTACCCAAAAGTCCAAATAAAAACACCCCCCAGGTGCCACAAAGCAGTAAGGACAGTGGTTCATGGCACTGTAGAGCTTCATTCCAATGAATTAAAAAGCACTCTATTTTATGACTTCTGGTTAGCACCTTTCACATCCTCCTAACTCAACACAGGGCTTAGTCACTTTATGACAACTCTGCAATTGCCCAGTCACTTCAGCCACAGCTGAATTTTGCAGCTGGAGGAACACTGTTAGACAACAGCAGCAAAGGTAAGCATCCTTGGTCCTCACCTGTAAAAAGTTAGATAACCACAAGCTATCTTCACCAAAGTTTTAAGCAAGTGCATATCAAGAGAGACAAGCAGAGCTCATTGCATCCTTATTCAGCTGCTCAGCTGTGGAGTCAGAAAGCACCTCCCAAACACAGTGATTTCCTAATCTATCCATAACATTACCATTTCTTAGCATAAGGTTATTTTTAATAATCCTATCTAATAATTTAATAATGTTGTTTTTAAAAATCTTTTTACAACACAGAAAACGTGCTCCTTTTCTTGAGAGAAAATATTGATCAGCAGCAAGTTATTACACTAAACAAATGGATCAACTTCAGTTTTCCAGTCTTTGACTAAATATTTCAGTTGCATCATGCATTTGCAGGAACATCATCTTTGCCTGAGTCTAGTGCTTAAAGTAAGGCAGGTTCACCTTAGTCCCTGATGTTTCAGAGTAAGATATTGTAACAGGTAACAAGGTACCACTAAGGATACAGTCTGCAGAAGACTCACAGATACTTTTATACCCAGGTTCCCACACTTCTGTGAAATCCTTTAATATTTGGTCTTTAAAAGCCTGCCTTAAACAGACAGGTTTTGCTGCACATCTATGTATTTCTACAGATTTATTATTTTAATTGATAATAAGCACTATATTTTCAAACAGTTCTGAACGTATATGTGCTTTTTAATCTACAAGCAAAACACAAAACACTTCAGGGCTCATACACTTCTACAGGCTACAGGTTTGAGAATCTGAAAAATTTGTTGCTCAGATACACTGAAAGACACTGAATATTTCTTAGTGGTTCACATCATGACTGAATGTATCTTGATACTCATGTGCTTATGTGACAACTGTATACATCATCTTACATTATAAATTGCAAGTTGCAATATTCAGGCTGTACCTTTTTCCCCTCAGACATACCTGTACGGTCTTTTTAATTCTGTGTGAAGGACCTGGATACTCTGGGGAATACAATTCTGTTAAGAATAATGAGTTGATTAATGTTGATTTTCCCAGTCCAGATTCACCTAGAAGAAAACAGAACAGTTTCAGTAAAACCAGGAGTATCACATCAAATACAAACACTTTGATCTACATTTTAAATGCTTTTTAAACATAGTACCTGAAATCATGCACTGCACTCTAAGACTTTGAGAATCTGTCTTCTTTTCCAATTTAAAGGAAAACCTTTCAAATCCAGCTGTCACTGCTGAGCTCTATAGACATCAACTTTTCCGATCACATTAAGTATTGAGTGCATTCAGCACTTTTGTCCATTGCTCCCATTACAACACTCAAACATGATATTAAATTGTATATACAAGCTATCTTCCTGGTATAACTCATAATGCCAAAGCAGATTAAGTTGTCTCCTTTATTTCAAGTATTATTTATTTGAGAGTCTTTATTATCAGGGAGGGAAAAAAGAAGTGGGGGGATGGGGAATAAGACTGAGATTAGTTTGCTGTCACTATTGAAGCCACAAGAGATAAAATGAAATTTCAAACTACATGGTTTGCCTGGGAATTTTGTTGTCGTTGGGGCACAGAAATTTTGTTGTCGTTGGACTTTATTTGGGATTTTTTGTTCATAAGCAACAATAAGTCAGCCTTGCTAAAGAATCTGGAGACACTACTGCTGTGACAATCCAAGCAAATACAGCTAAACACCCCACAGCAAAGATTATCCTCCATTTACAGCTCTACAGAGACAAGGTTAAGAATTTCAGATCAACTACTTATTATAATATTTTAAAAGAAAAGTCTTTTACTTAGGTTTGGTGTTTTTTAAGAAATTACTTCAACACAACAATTCACACTGGCAAGAGAAATAAGGAAAAAGGTATGAAAAAAATGTTGCTTTCTTTCTGTTTAAGCTTCATGTGCAGTCTGTCAGTACATTGACCTAAACAGAAACAGACACAGAGAAATTTGCTCTCAAGCTAACAAACATGAGGGCAAGCTAAGTACTTTCACTGAGGGAGGAAAATGAGCTGAACTGGGCCCATAATTGAAAGGTAAAATTTAACTAAAGCACTAATCACTCCAGCCCCAACAAATATTGTGTTGATTTAGAGACTGAACTGAGAAAACTTCCAACCATGTCTTGAGATAAATGACCTGGGTTAATGCAAGGGAGCTATATAACAGAAAGCAGCTAGGAACTGTCTCCCCTGTACAGATATCTGGGTTTCCTACACGAGCTGGCTCACACACAGCAGCCATCTCGATTACAGTGGTGTAGCTCAGGGTGTCTGCAGCACGGAGCAGAGCAATCTCATTAGCTACACGGTAAACGGATTAGCAGCTGATGAAACACTGCAAGCAGAGCTCCTGCCGGCTGTCTGCGCTCTCAGCAGTGCTTGTTCTTCAAACCGCACCCTCTTGGACAGATGAGCTAAGTGTGCTGCGGGCAGCGGCTGTCCACAGCCAGGCTGATGGGCTGCGGCAGCCAAGGAAAAGGGAGCTACTCAAGATATGGTGTCAGGATAGCAATGAACACTAACCCCACCAGGGCAGGTTTATTCAAGCCAGCAGAGACATGCTTGCTGATGAGATTTCATCACTGCCCTGCAGACTTTGCCTTTTCCTGTGGTCAGATGCATGAGACACCTAAGAACTATGCAGTAAACACAGTGCCTCTGAGTCTGGTTATAAAGGATGCAGCTTTTCTACTCATTTGCAAGATTTTAAGGGAAGGGTCAGCTGCATATGACAGGCCTCCCCACCAATTCTACAACAGAAAGAAGCTTCTGAAATGCACAACTTTCCAATCTCATTGATACATCCCGGCTAAAGCTTAACCTCCCTCTCACAACCCTACTCAAGAGATACCATTCCAATTAAACTGAAGGTTTTTATCCACCCTACTGCAGTCCTCAAGAGGGGGGCTATGCTTTTGAAATGTACAATTCATACCCTTTCAATGACCTTTGCTTTTTAACTTGACCATAATATAGCAAAAGGCACCCTACTACAGTACTGAAGAAAGACTTCAGCATCAGATTCTACTTCAGTACACAAAGGGTTGCCCCTTCTTCTCCCTTCTATTAGGGTTACTGCTGGTCTTAATATACAAAAGAATTTCAGGTGAAAACCACCGAGAACAACCACTTCTCCTGAAAATGAGTGCCTGTCAAATTGTCATTGAAATTCAACATATGGAAATAAGATTTTCAGCTTCAAAAGAATGTGATGGAAAACCAGCAGTTTGCCCTAGATGGCTTGGGCAGCTGTGGCACTCCATACCAAGCAGACCCTGAACTGCTGAAGCATTACATCCTGAGAGATCTGAGGTTTGTTCCCCTCCTCACCCTTCACCTCCTCACAGCTGCAAGAAGATGTGAAGACAATTTTGAGCTGAAATTAGTGAAAAGAAAGTATGCTTAGAATATTTATGCTCAATCTTGTTCCCAAAGGTGCCCAGCATCCTAGATATCTATGCTAACTTTAATCAGCCAGTGCAGATTATAACAGTTTAAACTGCTTAACTGCTACCAGTAATTGAGGTATTACATGTAAGAGTCTGCATCAATGTGCCAATCCTGGATGCAGTTGTGCCTTAGACCATATAAGGGTCAACATCTGCAACAGCAGTAAGAGGCTCATCATATCAAAGAAAACTATTGCACTGAAACTGTAGGTAAAAACTCTAATTGAAGCATTTGATACTGTACTAAAGGAAGTCATGCTGCTGCCACTATAAGAAAACAAGAGTTTCTCTGGTGACTACAGTGAAAGGAGAATTAGAGAGATCAACTGTAACTGAACATTAAAGCAGCTTTTATGGACACACTAAGATATTCTGGGCTTTATTAGAAATATGGTAAGATGCAAAGAAAAAACAGAAAAATTTCAACCCCCAACCAAAACAACCCTCCAAATCTCACAGACAAACACAGAACACTCTTAACTCTACAGCCAAACAAAACCCTCTGTCTTTCCCAAAATTACCTAAAAGGATTGCCTACTGGAAAGCCTGGGAAATTAGCTTCCACAGGTGCAACAGGCTGTGAATATGATTAACAAAACCACAAGGGAGAAGGGAAAACAAGTGAAATTTAATTTGCCTTTGCAGAATCAAAAAGATACATCCCAATTCTGAGTATCAGAAAAAAAGATACATCCCAACATTCTGAATATTGTTCTTTTTCTTCATTATTTTGTGTCTCATGTTTAGCAGCAACATAGTATTTCCAAATGTTTATCAAGCTTTTTTTATAGTCACATTCAAACACATAGAGCTGACCACTCTTGTTGGTAGAAATAAGCCCTTTTACTAACATGACTTGCATTCTTAGATGTATTACCTCATGTGAGAGCTTATTAAACATATCAAGTGATCAAGGTGAGTAACCAATCTTGAACATTCTCAGCATGCTCTCTGCATGACTTTCTACCACTTCATTTTAAGTTACCCTTGCAGAAATAACCAGAAGTTTTCTACTCTTCACAGACAATTACCTACCAGTGAAACCGTATTTCATGCTTATGCCCTGTGACAGTCAACTGCACCACTGGGAACATGGCCACAAGTGCTACTAAGGCATTTCAAATTGCTTTCCCAAGTTTCAGGTGAGACTACAAGACTGCCAAGGAACCACACACCGGCAAGAAAAATGCTTTGCAGCACTGGAAACCAATACTTCAGTTAAACTGCTCAAAGTGATTTGCTTCATGTATCATCACCAAGAAGATGGCCCAGTCTCTCTGTCAGTGTTTCTATAAACCAGACACAGCAAGAACTGCAGATTCAAAAGATGCTTTAACTGCTAATTCTGATGGCTGAGAGAAGGTAAGTCATTCCAGTGGCATTGTTGCTCATTAGAAACAAGCCACCAGTAAGTCCTGTGGTAACCAGGATGCATGAGACACTTAGGGTTTTTGAAAAGTTCCACTGCATTTTAAGCAGACATCTGTATTTAGAGTTCCTTGATACAGGCAAACATAAGATGCAGTTGCTTCACTGCTTTTTCAAAATGAAGATATCCAACAATATGTTCCTCCTGTGATGAAGCACATTTGATAGCCACAAAAAGTGACTACAAGGGGATCAAATTCAACAGAAAAATGCTGTACTTCTCCACAACCTACTTGTACAGAATGTTTACATCAAAGCATATTTTATTTTTAGCTGGTAAGCAAGTTTTTTCATGAATTTTCCCATTTTATAAATTCTAATTATTGTGACAGTTTTTGCTTAAAATATAATCCCATTAGTTTGATGTTGGTGACTCAAGGAAGGGCAAAAAGCTTGTAAGAAGGCATAAAAAATAATGCATTTCATCTTCTTTCATCCTTGTACAAGTCACAGTTTATGTGCACGACAGCACCTGCAGCTTTATGCAAATGTGCAATGGTTTTGATGGCACTGTAACATGCAGGTTTTTACTTTGATACAGAAGGGAAGATACATGAATAATCAGAGAGCCTGAACTACGGGGAGTGGTAAGATGGAACCATCCTCTTGCCAAAGGGGAATGATGCTCTGCCATGTCATTACAGACAACCACAAAAACGGAGACTACAAGATGCTTTTAATTTCAAGTCCGATTTTAGAAGCTTTCATAAAGGCTAGTTCCTGTCTTCAGTGGTCTACAAAATACAAACCAACATTCCAATAAACTTGTAAGAACATTCAAATGAAACCCATCAGGAGGAAGATGGGAGCAGGACCATGCTGTTGCCACTTAGCTGCTTTTCCATGTAGGATAGTGTCATGTGAAATTCTGCAAATGATCAACTTTGTCTTTTATAGATTTTTATAAGAAGAAAGAAAACCAAAAGCTCCACCATTTCACAACTTGAATGTGAAGCACAAATTATATAAGCAACATATGTCAGAGCCACAAAGATGCTCCTAGCAAAACAGAGGAATGGGGAAGTCTAGCAGCAATAAATTAATTTCTGCCTGTCAGCAACTGCATCAACAGCAACATAATTTCAGCATTCAGGATACAGTAAGACAATTTAATCAATTTTCTTTGAGCAGAATTTAAAGTGCAGTAACTGAAGGCGGACTTGGCATATCGTTCTTGTCACTGATGACATCTAAATAATTCAGAAAATCCATTAGCAGGGATGGGAAATACCTCAGAAGAATATTGCAACAGATTCTACAAAGCATTTTCCAAGTAATATTGTTTCCTCTCAAAGCAGAAACAGGTCTAGCTTTCTGCAACTGACAGACTAGAACTACCATGAAACAATGGCTTAATTTCACAGGTGAAATTTTGGCTACTGCCTAGAGAAATGGTCCCCTACTCCCAGTCCAGCTTTTGCACAAGAATTCATAATGCAGCATGTGAAGCTAGAAGCATTCCAGCAAACTAGGGCACGTGGGGCTTTAGGATGGGGAAATTGGGGGAGATGACACCAGATAAATGATCTAAGTCAAATACTCTCCTCTCTTTTTGGAAACTAGGCTAAGTGTAAAAATCTGCATTTAAAACTAGACCTCTTCTCTGTCACAAAAGAATCACCAACAATTCACAAGTCCAAGAATTTTTGGCACTTCCTGAAGAAAGTTGTATTTCCTCTAATTGAATATACAGGCCTTGCTCCTGATAAACAGTGTGTCTGCGAAGTAGCCATTTAAAATAGGACATGTTATCTAATTTAACACGAGGCAGGGGAAGCAATCTTTCAGTTTCAAATCTTTCAAATCAGCATTTTTGACAAAAACTTGCAGCCCAGTAACACCGAAGAACCAAAACCACAAGTTTCTCTTCACTTTTAGTTCTTCAACAATACTGCAGATGACAAAAACTCTATATGGCATTGGTCCATTCATATCTAGTACCAAGAACAGCTGAAATACAACAATCTGAGTTTCAGAATTATAAGCCCACCATTATCAGTTGCAGTCCAGGCTTGCCAAAGCTTACCTTGCTTTGTTTTCTGTGTTAGGTGAAAGAAAACTCCTACGTCTGATTAAGCTGTGGTCATACTGCAATGCAGCTTTAGAGACATTACAAGCAACAACAAGTTGCCAAAACTGACCTACATGGAAAATCTGAATGAACAAGCTCTCTGTGAATTAACTGGGTTAAACAATTCAACTGGAAATGATAGAAGCTGCAGAGTTCCAGGAAAATTTTCTATGGTGAAATCTCATAACCAGGATATACCTTCAATCTTCACAGGCTTTGACAAAGCCAAAATAAAGAGCCTTCACAAGAGAATTAAAAAAAACCTTATTGCTACAGAAATCAAACAAGAGGAACAGAAACTGTTGTGAAAAATGATAAAGCAAGATGCTCTCTTTAATGCAAGAAAGCAAACATCTGAGACTACCACTGCTTGGTCTGAAACAGTTACACATCTAGAGAAAGCTGCAGAACTGGACTTATTATCTGCAAGCAAATACAGGGATAAATAGAATTAAATTCCCTGATTATATGATTAAAAAAAAAAAAAGGGAAAGATTACAGGAACATGAAAATTGTCATCTCTACATTACAGCTGACAACCAATTGTACATCATTTCCAGTACATAACTGCTAACATTTGCTGACTGAAGAATGAAAGGTATATTAATTAACAGAGACTGCAGATTAGTTACAGTGGGCTCTTCCATTATTTGGACAGAAACAAAACTGACACAGCTACCAAATGCTAACGAAAAAATAAAAAGGAGAAATGGGGTTTATTTAATCTTTAAGATTAAAACACTCAGCACAGATGCAAGTCAACATCTCAGATAGTGTGGCATACATGCAACCCAAGAACAAGAAGCTCTACACATCAACTTGAGCAAAAGGAGAGAAAGGCGAAGCACTTTAGCATTATCCTCCTCAAAATGCCACCCAACTGATACATCTAAGGCATGAGTATCACAGAAAATTTCAGAAGCACAAAACACAAAATTATTTTTATTTACGTGGAATCTAATGAGTCTCTACAGAAGAGTACAAACAAACAGCACTTGGACTGACTTAACACTTCATCAGCTCTTCCTATGAAAATTTACACTAGAACTGAATAAGAACTACAGGAAGTATATTGAGTGCTCTCAAAATATCCCAGATGGGACACTGCTATTATAATAGCAAATCCACGAAAACTTTGTCAGAGGACTTAATTTAGAACATTTATTGTGGTAGTAAAAATTTCTTTCAGTACTTTATATCTTCCATCTTGATGCCTTCTCTCTGTAATATCCTTGGAAGAACTTTTTATAGCAGGAAACTATGTTATAACAAATCTCTTAACTGGCATAAGTGACAAGAGGAAGATACAGCTAGACAAATCCTGAAAATTCACCCCAGTGATATGATTTTTGTGGCAATAAGAAATGAGAAATTAGGACAATGTTGTTTGCAAGTTAGGATAATTCTGGTTCTTTGGTTTGGTGTTAGCCAACCAAGGAGCAAGAGGATCACATTGATGAGCTCTCCTGAATACACTGCTGCCACTTTTAAGCAACCCTTGGCAAAACGTGCTTTTGTTTCCACGACAGCCTCAGCCCTTATTGCAAAAATGGGTATTTTAGCTCTAAAAAAGGACAAGAAAAGTTGGAATAAGCTTGTGTTGTCAAGACTACACCCTTTTTAATATGGTAACAACTGTTTTGCTTAAGTGCTTAAGCCACTGTTTCCAAACTGCTGCCACCACTGTTCAGTTTTCTAATAATGGCTTAGAAGAAAACTGAGCTGCTTTTGCAGCCAACAGAAGCATCAGTTTACAAAGTGGAAAGGAAAATGGACAGGTCTGATAAGGTCATATCCTAAGACCTGTCTAGAGTGCTTGTTATGTATTGCAGTGGATAAGTCTGAAGGACAGACACGGGAGGTGGACCAGGACTCCTGGAATTCCTGCCAGCTACAGAGGACACAGCCCAGAGCCAAGGACACTGAATCTGGTAAGTCACAGGCTTGTCCTTTACAGAAGGTGAGAATGATACACAATGAGCTGAGTCAAAAGAGATACAAGACATAATTCTTGAAATATTTTTTTACATAAATACTTAAATCATTCAGTCAAATACCATGCAAAACAAAAAAAACTCTAACATATAAGTAAGTGAAAAACTGACATGCTCTCTTCTGTCTCAATGCCTGCTGAGTTGCAGTTATTGTTTTCTGCTCTGCCTGGCATTGACTTAGCAGAAAAGTAGTGAACAAATACTTGTCAGTAGTCAATTTCCTTCAAGTTAGCAACTTCATATATATCCACACATTTACTGGCAGTACATGTCTCCAAGACCTAAAAAATAAAGACATCTTGCAATTTCTTCTCCACTACAATGTAGTGGTATCCCTCTAAATTAACCTTTCTAATATAAAAGGTCACAGCTTCATCTCATCTTTTATTTCAGTATTTATAATACGCTAAGGCTGAGTTTCACTGTAGATTTCAGAAAGTTATTTGCCTCTATAGGGCCAGAAGGACATGAAACAGTCTAGTAATTTCTGTATTCCTTAAATTAGGATACAAAGATACCACCTTTGCAGTACTATGCATTTTTGTTTTATTCAAACTTCAAAATCTGAACTAAAATTTAATGTTGCTCTCCAATAGCAAAAATATTCCCACACCTCATGTGCCATCTTTAAAAATTCATTTGAGCAATTATCATATTCCTGTTCAAGTCTGTCATCCAAAATGATGTATCAGATAGACATTTCTCCTGAAATAAGAAAAATTAAGTTAAACTTCTGAGAGGCATGTAAGTTTAAGTGGGATAGACCTGATTAACATGTAGCTATTTATTTACAGTTTATATGTGAAAGCTCCCCATTTGGGGAGCCATCTGAAAATGCATACTACTGAGATTTCCATGCTCCACAAATGCTTCATTTGGAAACACACATCCTGATTTGGAAACACACAACTAATTTAAAGCCAAGACTGCACTATGCTAAAGGATGTGTCATTCACAAACATTTAAGCTGCACTTTTAAAACCAAGAACAAATATTTGCCGTCATCCTACATCACACCAAGCAGAAGCTGCAACAACCAGTGCTTAAAAGAAGTGTCAGCTCAAAAGCATGCTGCCAAAGTACAGAGTTATGTACATCCACTAATATCAGCTGATCTGATGCATGACTTAAACTGAGCGTACTACAGATTATGTTCTTCCCTGAGCTCTTAAAAATTTCAGATGCATACAGAATTCATCAAAGACAGCTTTTAAACATTTATCTAGGAATATTTTTCAATACCATCCCACAAGACTCATGTATGCATAGTCTCATTCAGTATTTTAAGTAGGAAATTATCCATAGGATAAGCTGTTCTTCTAATCAGAGAAATCAAAATTCTTCAAGGTAAAATATCTCAGACATAAACACAGATCCCTTCTTATAACCACATTACATACTACTCAAGATTTTTAGTCAAAACATTAGTTCAATGCAACCAAGTTTGAGCCTTCAATTTCTTCAAATTCAAACTTCAATTTCTGAAACAAATGCCTCATGACTGTCATATCAGCCAATACTGCCACCAGAAACAAATTAAATCCCAGCCTCCAAGCCATTCCTCCTTTGTGCTGACACAAGATTTTCCTTTGCTATGCTGCAAGCATAGCAAAGTTAGTCTGTCCTTTGCAGGCTGGAGACTAACCTTCCTTGCATCGCCCAGAAAACACTCCAGCTGGATTTGCACACTAATCCAATTTGGGCCAAGTGCTATTAGTTCTTTCAGCAGCAGCACAGACTCAGACCAGGTTAAAATCTGAACTTCAGCCTAGAAGAACAGCTGCTATTGCTGGATCACAGTTTTTCTAATTCTAAACCAGAAGGACAGTTTACAAATGCCACTGAGGATATTATGACTTTTCAAGTACTTAAAAATTATGAAGAATCATTTCCATTCTCTTACTCATGCCACTGATACCCTCTACATCAACCAAAATCTTCTCATCCAAACATCTTTAAAGGGTTGTCCACAACATTGATAAACAGCATGAAAAGAGAATTCCATCATCTGTAAAAGACATCAGGGACTCAGGAAAAAAAAAGCTCTACAGTAAAACTGGTCAAAAATAGGTTGACCACATATGGAATGCACAGTCTAATTTCTTCCCCCCTCACTTTGTTCTGTTTTTCATTAAAAAAGCAAGCCTTTTATGTCTTGGGGTGGGTTTTTTTGTGTTTGTTTGTTTGTGTTTTGTGTGTTTTTGGGGAGTTGTTTGTGTTTTGGTTTTGTTTGGCAATGGGAAGTACTTAAGTCTCATTTTCCTAAAAGCCACCATAACCTGGTCTAGGAAAAAACAGCTGACAAGTATGTGATACTTAAATGAAAATATGCATTCAGATTTTATAATTTTTAAAGATGTGCCATTATTGAAAAGCTAGTAGAAAATGAGAAGAACATGGACCTTAAAATAAACAAGTCTAATAGTGAGCCCATTGCCACAATAAAAAAGTAGTTTTCTTTCTGCACAGTGTTTTATCCATTAATAGCGGTGATGCTCGTCATCCTTGCCATGTTCTGAAGGGAAACCTCTCAAAGGACCCAGGTCTTGGAGACAGCAGCTCTGGTTATTTTTCAAAGTGGTACCATTATGCTGGTTATGTTACAGATCTACCAACATTAAAGTGATTGAAGAAAGCCTAGAAAAAGACAGTTTGCTACCATCACACTGGTTGGTGGGAAAAACAGCCACGTCAAAGAAATCCACTGGTATGGATATGAAAAAAGAAAGAAAAAAAAAAAAAAAGAAAAAGCAGCCAGATGACATGTAGAACTCCAAAACAGAGCTGTATCTAAGGCACTGACTGACAAAGAATTTCCACTGATTCTACTATTTTTGAAAAGAAAGATCCAAGTCTGGGTTTTTCCTAGCCATTTCCAAATGCTATGACTGGTAGTGTAACAGCCTTACAAAAAGAGGGGGGAATAGGGGGACTTTTACCATTTCAGTTACACCAGTTATTGTTCAGACGTACTATGTTAAAAAAAACCAGGGTGCTTTTTTTGTACTTGAATACCTATAGTGTTATTGGGAACTCTTCTTAAAAGTACAGGCAAAACAACAGCCAAGTCATCATCACAAAAATGAAGATGTAACTAAGCAGACTAAAGGACTGGGAATTAAAAGCCAGAAGTTTTAGTCATTATACTGCAATGTAAGGTGTCTCAAACATCAACACCCATCCAAAGGTAAACCAGCATGCAGGCAAACACGATTCAACAGAAAACCTGGGGCTGGAATGAGAACTGTGAGAAAAAGAAGTTGGTAGGTGCTCAAAAAGTACAAGACAGTTTGAATAAAACTGAAAAATAAACTGCTAACTATATCTGAAAACAGCAGTTACCCATAGGCAGTCCAAATCTATGCTGCTTCTGAACAAGACCTCTCAACAGTGAAGCACCTAAGTCATGCACAGTGCTCAGAGAAAAAAAAGCAAGGACAGAGTCCCAAATCGAGTATAGTATCGGGAGATCAGCACCAATCACCCCAGCATCCAGTTATATGCTGCAGTGAAACAGTGCAGCAGAAAAACCAATTGGAAAGCTGTGGAAAATGGTTTTAGGCAAGATTCACACTTCAGCAAAAATATGTTGCCCTGAGCTGTGCTACAGTGGACATCAATAAGCCCTCTGGTCCCAGTAGCATTCTTTCCAAAAACAAACTCATCATAAACAACCACAACAAACTTCCTCTTTCTAAAATGTGTTTCAGGTTAACTATGTTTTACAGTTTGATCTTGATTCTTCTGTTCTGTAAAATAAAGACCAAGGCTGGCACTACCCCCCCTGCAAAACATCATTTTTTATTCCAAATTTCCATTAGGATTTATGTTTTCCTCCCCATTCACCTGTAATAGTGCTTCATTTGAATTGTAAGCTGAAATTGCTCCAGAAGTAATTCAGGTAGTGAAGGGACCAGAAATGATACGTAATTGGTTGCTATTTGTACACCAGAGTTACATTTTACAACAAGCTTCAGCCCCTCAACTGGAGATGCAGGGCTGTAACATCTATCAGCATGCTGTAACTGTTTCTTTCAACCATACCAGTAAATTCAAGAAGTAAAAATCCTTCTCTGTTACTTGACTGCTCAATTACTAGAAATGGAGTATCCAGGGGGTCCCTAGCCCCCTACAAAAAGAATATGAAACGTGTATTCTTGTCCTCCCCATCTGTGCCTATTCTCCTTTTCAGCTGCTTGAAACAATCCTGAAGGACTGGATGCAAAGTTGGCTTATTTCTGCATCAAAATTTTTCCTAAAACCTACTCACCTCTGATTCTGAAAGAAGCCTCTTGAAAGATAAACAATGAAGATTTAAACAGAAATGTTTCTTGAAAAATAAGGTACTTCAACTACCACTCCTGAAATTCTTGAAGCAAGTGTACCAAAGGTACTCAAACAAAATACATATTCCCAGGTTGGTATTTTGGGTTTGGTGGTTTTTTGGGGTTTTTTTTTTGGTGGGAGGGGTCCACAGGGTTTTTTAACTTGAAAAGCTTCATTTCATTGATTAAAAGAGGTAATTGCCATGACTGGTGGAAACCACAAAGCTACCTGAATGGCATCTTTCAGTCCCAAAGTATATCTTGTCTATATTTCTTCTTTAAGTATAAATAGCCCACAAAGAGTTACATTAAGGTCTCTAATGTGATAAACATTAGAGATAAACATGCAGTGATGTTTGCAGCACAGGAAGAATTAGAGAAGCCATTTTCTGCTATAGTGACTCTGATACAAGACACCCTTCTAGAATTAAATTTATTATTTCAAATCAGGTCAGATCTGCTCCAAGCTACATTCATTTCACAGCATTTCTACAGTAGCACAAAAAAACCTGGTCACCTTTTTAGTACCAACTACATTTTTAAGAGCTTTTCACTAGCTTGTATTTGCTGTCAGAATCAATTTCCTCGTTTTAAAGATCATTACGACTACAGGCATTTACTTAAATATTTGTAAGCTCCTCAAGTCTACTACAGACACACCACACCTGTTGGTTCCTGCATCTATCTCCATGCTTACTCAACTGTCTTGAAAGTCACAAATGGGAACAAACAACGGGGGGAATCATTAAAATTCAACCATCCATTGGAGAGGAAACAACTATGTGTTAATTTCCTCATTAGGAAAAGCAAATGCAGCAAACCCATAGCAAACCTTGAAGTGTTACCTGTTTATGCTAAGCACCTTGACATTTATTGAATTAAGATGAACAAACTGGAAGCTTTTACCACTGAGGAGTTTGCAACACTTGACAAAGTAATCTAGCAATAAAATGCAGCCAGAACTGCTTTGGCTAATTCAATCTAACTTGAAACGTTCAAGTTATAGCTTATACCCTGCATGTTAAACATGTCATGTACTTTTACAGTTTCTCAGAGTTTTTACACATAAAAATCCCCCGGACCTCTATAGTTTGTACTAGACACCCTGCTTCCTTTCATCCTTTCAAAGAAATCAGCCTCACCTAACAGAAAATATGAACTACTTCCTACATACAAAAAAAGCCAAACACTGCAAAATTTGCATGAAAAGTTGTACTACAGGAACTGAGACTTTACTACTACACCTAAGGCCACACTTAGGCTTTTTTACTGGAAACAGCTATCCTCAGAAAAATTGCCCTCATTTGTAAGCAGTTATTATGGGCTTAATTATAAGCAAAGACTTGTAAAAAGGTTTATAAATTATATTGCACACATTGTTCCACAACTGGCAAAACCAAGTTTGGTTTTCTAGACATCTGTGGCCATCCCTTCTTACCAGACAGCTTGCACAAGTTCCTCTTTTAGCTGTCTTGACTCTTTCTCTTCCCGGATGTAAGCCTCAAGGCAGATGGACTGAATGCTAATCAGCAAATGGGGCCTATTACCTCTAATCCTTGACAGGACCTTCTGATTTAGTACTTTTTCTGAAAGACAGAGTTCACGTTCTGCCAGACTGCCCCATGATATGAATGAAAACCCAGAAAGTGGGAACAACTGGGAGAGCTACTTAAAAAATAAATTTAAATCATAGCTAAAACTGAATTGCACATGCAACCATCTATCACACAAGTGAGACTTGCAAGCCAGAAACACTTGTGCTAACTAGTTGTCCAACTAACACTAAATGTAGAATAGAAAAAGCTTATTTATATTATCTCCCAGGGAGAGAGTCACACAATTCTACAAAAATCTTCAAATCTTCTAATCTTCAGCACCTTTTTAAATACTCTGAGAGTCATCAAGAGGTGGTAGAATAGAAGGGATCTGAGCTGACTTCCATCCACAAAGAATAACAATTATTCTGGTACCAAACAAAATGTATGGGGAGAAAACAGCTCCAATATTTCATACAAATATATAATCCTGAACTAGGCTATCAAAGCAGTAATTTTAAAACCTAAATGCAGAATATTTCCCCAGTCTCAAGGAGCTGTTTTACATGACCACTGTTGCTGGCTTTCGTTATCTCAAAGTTTTTTTTTGCAAAGTATCTAATTATAGGGGTATAATTTATATTCAATCCTGAAAGGAAACAAGCCTCCCTTCTCCCCTTTTCCTCAAAACTTTAGGAGCTGTCTTCCCACACCCAGAACTGGGAGTGAGGAAGTAAGTCTTATTCAACCAAACAGGAACACACCCAAAACAGTTTTTTCCTTATATTCTATTTCATATATATCTGAATTAACGCTTTTGACTACAGCTTCCTTAGATGGAGTCTCGCTGTTGCTGTTTACTCCTTTTCCCTTCAGGTGCAGAAGCATTGTTTCATCTAGAACAGAACAACAATTTTTAGTCCAAGACAGCCTAAAGCAACACCAATGAGTCAAGAGACACTTCACTGACCCCACCAAAACACACAGTGCAACCAAAACAGCAGCATTCACACAAAATAGCAGAGATGCTCTCCCTTCCAGAGCCTAAGTTAAGAACTCTAATATTAGTGCTTTGGAATAGAATTACTGGGAGCAACCCATTGACTCTGGTATTAGGGAGGCATGAGTTCTCTTTGATTCTATTACTGAATCTCATTCAAGAAAATAAACCTGAGAGCGTCTACATAAAATTACGCAATTTTTGCAACTGCACTTCTACCCTCAGAGATTTCATGGCCCACTGAATACATTTTATTTACAATTTTAGCATTGGTCCATAGACCTAGGCAGCAACATGCTGCAGAATATGGTTAGGCTATTTTGGGTAGTATTTTGGCAAGTATTCATGAATGTCTTAAAAGAAACTGTATTTAGTATCTCTGTATCTTAAAATTCCAAAAATGAAGGATGACACAGTATATAGCAAACATACTCCTACATGAAATGCGTCATTATATAACAGATCTCATAAGACTTCATAAAAAATGTGTTTGAGCATCCTTTTTCATACAAGTTTTATATAAAAGTAAATATATCAGTACTACTGAAAAAATAAAATAAAAAATTCCACAACATTGCAGCTTTTAAGTCACCTTTATCTTTTTCACTTGCTTCTTTCCATAATCACTGTTGGACCTAAAGCATAGGAAAAACACTGTTTTACAACTTCAGTGCATTTAACTGAGAAGGATCAACATTAGACAACTACATTTCATATATCCTCAAACAAGAAGTGCCAAGAAAAACATGCCTGTGACAAAGGCAGAAAGCTTTTTTAATTCATCCTGTTCAAAGCATACACAATAGTGCTTAGTTTTTATTTATGGTCAATGCTGACTACTAATTAGCAGGATTAGAACTGAGATATTAAGAAGACTGCTCTGAAAGGCAAACTAGAGTAGTTTCGACAAGCTTGAGGAGTTAAATTATCAACCTAGTACAAGTCATAGTCATTATGCATGAACTCAAATATGGCCAAGAGCAAATAGAGACATGCAGAAAAAAACCCTAAAAAACACCCAAAAACCTTTCAAAAACAGCGTTACACAACAACTTACATAAGCAAATAAAAAAGGAACATTTTACTGCATTTTAGCAAAACTTATACTTTCTATTAAAAAGGTTACCAACAAAGTATTCAAAATTTTCTTTGCTACTTTGTAAGACTCTTAGAAAACAGCAAAAACACAGAACCATAATTTCCATGTGCAGGTTTTGTTTATTAAAAAAATTCAAAACTCAGATCCTATTCTCAAGGTCTCTATAACTAAATGAGATTGGGGTTACATGTTTCAAAAGAGCTAATGAGGGCAAAGAACTTCAGAATAGCTTCCAGATATTTTTGCATTCTTTTCAGCATCTGTAGTTTTAGATGCACACATCACATTCAAGCACCCTTTGAAAACAGGAAACTGAACCAACTTCTCAATAAGTTACAAGGCAAAAAGGGAGAAAACCCTTCAGAACAGCAGCAGTCAACACATCCATAGAGGGACACAAGCCAATGGATCACTACACCTGTGTGCAAGGACTAATTCCATACTTAACCTTCTACAATGCCCTTCTTTGAGTCACACAAGTCAGATTTAGAGCTACCCCAAGGAGTACTGCGTGGATTTAGTGATATTTGACAACAGAAAGGGCAGGACCAAAACATATTTAAGACAAAATACACTTCAACAGCAAACATCCAGTGAGCTCACACATAACAAAAGCCGCAAAAAAAGCTCCTGATGAACGAGGTGGAGAATTCATGCTTTCAAAACTCCCCATGATACAATATTCAGAGCATTTCCAAAAAGCTTAAGAAGGATATAGGGAATTGCATTCATTCTAACCGGTGTCTATGCACAAAATCCCAGGCACACCTCACTCAAGACAAGCAACAAATCTCCCTAACAAATCTGATTTGTAACAACTTGTTAAGTGGCCACCCATTTACCCTAATCTTTTAGGGAAACGTGGAACATACCACCTCTACTTCACATAATTTCTCTATTCCAAAGTGATCTCCAAGTTTGCTGAAAAAATGCTGTGGTATTCAGCAGATCCAAAATAAAAGAAATCCTTGTGAGGTGTGGGGTACCATCTGACAACCTCTTTTGGCATACTGCAAGAGGCTGAAGAAAAATATACCTGTTAGCAGACCCAACCAAGGAGGAAGGTTCTCCATGAGCCACAGCTCTGTGCTGTTCCTTCCCACCTCATCACCAGCCAGTCACATGGTTTCCAGTTCTTCAGTAGCACTCAGTGCTAAATTTGAATCATGGGATTCACACCAAGAGGGCAGCACACAGCAGGTCTATCTGTCCCAGTCACATTTTTCCACCTTTTTATCCATGGAAATTCAACTACTAATTATTTTTGCAAATCAAAATTTACATCTCAACACTAAGAACAATACAAGAAGTTTCCTTTGTCTCCTGTTTTCACCTTCCCCTTCGGTACTTTCCCACCTTTACACCCAGCATATATATCAAGTCCTCACATTCTCCAAGAATAGCTCAAAGAACCACAGCTTTTGCTTGCTGCTAGAAGCAGATAACTCTGAAGCTATCCATATGTTTTGACAAATGCAGTCACTTTGTCAGAATATACGGAGAGAGCTAAAAATGGTTTTCAAACAGTAAGTAATAAAAAGCCTTCCGGAAAAGGTTCAGAGTGCATCAACAAAAAAGCCAAAGCCAGAAACATCAGAAACAAGAGCACTGTAATTTACTGGGCATGAAAGACCACTGAATATGCTCAACAGTACTACTATGACACAGCAGCTTGAAATAAACAGGTAGAAAGGCATGCAAGAGACAGACCTTGATCTTCCATTCTCAGAAGCATAAACATATTCAAGATACAATTTAACCAAGTCACATGTGAGCATCTACAGAAACAAAAATTGTCTTTCCAGTTATCTCAGTCTTAGCTGGAAAATAGAGATTCTTCAGGTTTTGGGTTTTTTAATGTTTATTTTTAATAATTATTTTAATGACTTCATTTAAAACCTTCTCACTGTATCAAGAAAACTCAGCTGAGTTTACATCTTTTTGCATCTCGATGTAACAGAATTTACCATAAAACTTCAACTACAAAGAGGCTTTATCCAAAAAACAAAAAAAGAGATATTAGCAAATTGAGGCTACAGAGTAAGAGAAAATGCACATTTATGCTTCTTCGTAATAAATAGGTAACATTAACTGAGTTGTCCAGGTCACTCAGATAATACTATTAGTGTATGTGACAGTAGTATCTGACATAAAAAACCCCAGATGTTTTAACAGGATAGATACTTTATGCAGAAATACACAGCAATTACTTCCAATCTAAATTGGGCATATACACCCACCTCTCTAAAGGACACTGCAATGTGCAGTATTTCTGTGTCAGAGTTGATATTTTATCTTTCTGTGAAGTTAAAAATGCTAAGAGGCTTTCCTTACCCAAGAAGAACCAGCCCCAAGCTTCACCTAAAGTGCATGAATAGCAGGTTTGTTAGAACAGAAGGTTTGAGGTTTTTTGCATGAACAGAAGCAGCTTAAGATGTGACACTTCTCTAGGATGTGACTCCTCTACTTAACTTGCAAATGTGTAGTTCTCAGCAGCTGGAGAACTAGGAAGCAGTATCCTGTTCCATATTAAAAACCTACAAATAACAACATGAAAAAAGCAAAGCAAAAAAATATCCCACCCCTTTATTAATGCTTGGATATGGGCACTTTCTCAAGAAGAAGCATAATTTGTACAAGTGCCCTCTAAAGCACAAATATGAAGAGCATATAGAAGTTACGAAAAGTCTCACAAAAACAATCAAATGCAGTAAGAAAAGAATCATCTTCATTGAGGCTAGAGCTCTTACCTGAGTGCATATTTTGCATTTGGTGAGTTGAGGATATCCTAACCCTTGTGTGATGTAGCTACACCAAACTACTAGAAATATGCAAAAAAGTAAAAACCACACATTTAGTGAAGTAGTGAAGCATGGGCTTTTCTTTATATTATTATTATTTCTTTGTAATAATTTACTTATTTAAATATTAATCATGTTTGACTTACATGCATTAAATTGATTTTTTTTCTAAGCTGACAGCAGGAGTTTTAGGGAAACTGCTAAGTACACATATTGACAAACACAGCCTTATCTGAGTAAGCAGAATAAGTTCTCTGTGTCTGCTTCCAGTTCATCTTGCTAGTAACAGTGAAGCATTTGTCTCCCTGCTTTTCAGTGACACAAAAAAAAATCCAAAAAAAAGATGCAATAACATATCTGTTTTAAGATGATAGAGGAATAAGATAATCACCTATGAATTTACCCATTGATTTTATTATCTTTTCTGTAGCAGTTTATTAAAAAGACAAACACCAAAAAAGGTCTTCACGTTCTGTATATTCTAATTAGTGTAATTCAAGTAAAAACTGTCATTTTATACCTTTTAATCAAATGCTAGTTTCTACTAATTTCCATCTATTTTGAGGCAACTCAGTTTCATCTTTGGCTAAAAAAAACCCTACTTTTGGGTAAAATATTTTCACTTTCTCACTAACCCTATACTGTGAGTGGCCTAACTTCACCTGATTAGCAACTGCAAAGCATTTCAGGACAGGGATTTAACCACAGACAGATTCTAAAAGGTATTAAATTCACAAAGATTTCAGAGTCCTATCAAACTGTCAACATCTTCCATCTTCCTACTCTGCTGCTGGTTGAAATGGTATAAAAGCATTTCTGCAGTTCAGCCTTTTTTGAGGCAAAACAAACCACCTCAATGGTAAAACAAGAAAGCTGAATAGCAGATACCTTTGCAGTACGTCATCCATACGATGAATCCCTACATGACAATGCTGTCTCAGGAAAGGCGTGGACTACTGAGTCCTTAAATTGATTTGACAGAAACATTTGACAGACTGGAGAGCCTATTGTTGCACCACAAGTCCAAAAACACAACTGACACCAGACCACTGTCATCAAGTGTGACTCCAAAACGGGACCTTGCTTAATTTATCTAACCCAGCATCCTCCTCCTGAGAGAGGACAAAAGCAGATGGTTCAAGAGAAACCACATGAAAGTGCTTTGAACAGGGGCTGGACCAGATGACTTTTGAGAGATTCCATCCGAACAAACTACTCCCTGATTCAGTAAAATGGCATGCAAACAGTGATGCTTCCTTGAAATATCACTTACCTCCCAAAGTTTATGGTGCTAGTTGACAGTAATCTTTATTTTGACCTCTTTACAACAAGAGTTTTTGAAAAGTTAGAAACAGTAAACAAGAAACTATCAACAGCCAGTACTACACATAATAAAACTCTAAATTTATTTCTCAAAAACCAAAGGCACAGACTTTAGTGAGGTACAAAGTTCAAGCAAGAAATGTCTGCTTAAAATTTATTTGTAGGAGGGCTATTTTGAAGCCTTGTAAAAGAGTTCTATAGGTGAAGCATCAAGAAACTGCGGGAGGCACGTAACTGGAGACCTCTTCATCCATCTTTACAGAGCTGTTTTCTACAAATTAGTACCATGACATGATTTCAGCTACTGTCACTATGATGATCCTCCTGATTTCCTACTTATCCTGCTGTCTGTATCTTTGCCTGGTCTTAGTCAGCCACTCAACATCATTTATTAGGCACTAGAAATACAATTAGAGCACTCCACACTGTGCCATAAGAGCAAATTACTTCTTATAAATGAAGTTTATTTATAGAAAAAAGACCAAATAGAAAAGTTCAGATGAGTGCCAAAATAGGGAACAAGACTGAATACATACACACACACACACAGTGCCTAGAAGTTTGTCTGTTGATTACATAGCACAGCTGCTGCTTTGAATGGTAGGTCTCAAGTCCTTTCTAATTAGACAGGTATATAAAAATGCTATGCAACTACTTCTAGAATAAATGCATTTACTGTTACTTAAAGCAGAAACTGTTTCTCAGTTGAATCTCTAACAGTCCAAGTATCTGCAAAGCTCATAAAAACACTTCCTCTGAGTCAGTTTTATTTTATTCAGCTTTCTGAATGTTTGCCATTTGACACAAATCAACCAAAGCAGATAAATTCGCAGTCAAATAAAATTTTGGACACTGTCCTCAGTTCAAACCACAGCCAAACAGTGTATAAAAATCACATCCTTTTACTTATTGTAGACTGAAATAGCTGTGATAATTTCAAGCCAAACTTCTTCAATTTAACAAATATTTAAAGCTGAAATCTGGCCCAATCATCCAGGTCTCAACTAGTTTCTCTGCATTTAGTCACCAAAAAGTATCTGATTATATAAGGACTTCACTATTAAACAACAGTGGCTAAAAGGATCAAATTGTACAGAGCAAGAACGGTATTTCAGAAACACAACATGTTTTTCTTCTTAAGAACATGGATTCAGTTTTTCAACCACTAGACAGTGTTAGTCTATTAAGTGGATTAGTAAGCACTATGCATTATTGGATTAAGGTCTACCTGCAGCAGAAGTGGGTATTGATCTTGCAAAATCACTGAAAGAGGACATTGCCCTGCAGTGGTAATTGATTTAGTTTCTTAGTTTCAGTTACTCAGGAAGAAATACAAGACAATATATATCCTTGAAATAATAATTCAAATAAAAATTTTATATAAATAGTAGTAATATAAAAATTGAAAAATTCCAGCACAACTTTACAGAAGAAGCAAATGTAAAAATCTGTTTTTATTCATACAGTAACCTACATATAGGAGGAGTTTTGACAGAGCAACCAAGCTCATGCTCTTCAAGGTTTGACTTTGCTGAAGTTTCACTCAAAGTCAATCAAAGCACCACAAATGGTGCTGCCATGGAACACAGGTGGGGTGTGGGAAAAGTCGCTTCTTTTGTCCTGCTCAAACCAACCTCTGCACCAGTTCCCTCAAAGGCTTCAGAGTACATGGAAACAAGGTGGCTGTGATTTTGTTTCAAGTTACTTCTTTCTGCATCAGAAGATTCGCA
The DNA here is from genome assembly GCF_971803275.1 of Cyanistes caeruleus. Lineage (NCBI taxonomy): Eukaryota > Metazoa > Chordata > Aves > Passeriformes > Paridae > Cyanistes > Cyanistes caeruleus. The sequence continues at coordinate 105,949,581 of NC_141701.1, forward strand.
CTAACAAGGTTACTTCTGGATTTTTCAGAGCTGGAAGTGTCATACACTGGATCTATATAGAGATTATATGACTTCTTTTCATAACTACCATTGCTGAGAGCACTGAAGAGTGGTTAGTCACAAACCTGTGCAAACATCAAAAAGGTTTCTACATTCCCCAAGTCTTTGGCCAGACATCTGGAGATACAAGGTTAGAATCTGGGGTCCAAAAGGTTAAGAAAGAACATCCTCTTAAAAATAATTATAATAAACTTGAACGTTACTTTATGTTGCTGAACCTATCAAGTTAAGGTCACCATCACACTTGATCCAGGAGCCAAGAAAACTCATCTACAGGTCCTTAAAAATCCCCTTGTGTTATTTTTGTTATTCAGTCCTACACGAAGAGAGGGTATTTTTACTGCAGGGTATTAGATTAATTGCTCAAAGGCCTCTTTGACAGACTGTGCCAATGTCATGTAAAGCATTTTCTGGGATGACAGAAAGAAAACCAATCATCTTCATCAATGTCAGATTAAAATAGATAATAAGGAAAACAGCAGAGCAAAAAATAACCGGAAACTCAAAATAAACTGTCTCATCCATCAAATAAAGGAGGAACAGATGGTAAAAGAGAATTGCTGATTTTTGAGACAAAGAAGTTTACTCTCAGAAATCCTACAGCTCCCTTTAAACTCTGCAGCGTGGGACAGAAACTTTAATATCCTTCATCAGAAAAATCATGTAGATGTGAAGGCAAATTAATGGATCACAGTTTAACACAAAGAGAAAGTAAATGTTTCACAGATTTACATCACAGGTTCCAAGAAGACAGTTGTAGATGAAATATCAACTAGTTCTTTATCAGATTATTATATCACAAGTGAATCACTCATATCTTGCATGAGCCGAACTTGGAATATCCCTGAGATTGCTCCCTACCATGTTTGTGAATACAACACATAATATTTCTGTCTTGCAGGATAAACGACACAGGCAATGTGCATGAAGGCAAGAACAACCAATGGATGTGTGCAGTGAATGCCCTTTGTAACTCCATGCCATTTGAACTCATCACGCATCAGCAGCTGCAGATCTGGTAATTATATACTTCAGCAGTGGTTTGTTTCAGTCGTTCAGCTTAACACAATGCTCATGAGCCCGTGCTGAAAAGTGTTCCACACATATCCAACAACTTCTTTCCACTTCAGACCACTGAATTACTATTTTTTCATTATCTGAGCAACAGAAAATGGACCCACAATTCTGGATTAGTCCATAAATTCAAAATTCAACATATAATGACCTCAGATGGCAAAACTGCTATTTTAAAAGGTGCTGCTGTTTGCAGTTTGAGATGTCAGATGGGAATACTCCAGATTCTTTTCAAAAACGTGAACTCTCACCTTATACAGAAAGCAACACCACTTGACATATCCCAAGCAGTAAAACAGCACAGCCAGATGCTGTTAGAACTTGATGTTTTCTATCCAGCCCACATTTATCTGTGTCCTTCCATTGCATTGCTTCTCACTCCACAGAAGGCTGAGTTTAACTCCCTTGAATCACAAACCATTTTTGCCCTTCTGGGGAAGCCTCTGCCCAATGAAACACATTTATTTATCCTTTACAGGAGAAGTTGCAGAATGATTCATTTTGCATTAACTTTGACAGACACATGGTTCCAGTCGCAAGATATCAGTGCAATTCTGGCTTAAGGTTCCATCTTTGACCAAAACCAAAATTTCACTGATAAAAACCTAGAAGTAACTGTGAAATTAGGAAATCAGGACCCCTGGAAAAAACTTTCACTTCAAGTTTAACAAAGGGAAGGAACTACACCAAATGGCATTATTACAAACTTAACTTAGCTTAAATCAACACTGAAAGAAACTTAGCACTATTCCAAAACAGAGTGTAAGAGTTCTCAAATTTGTGCTCTTGGTAAATTACCTACAAAGAAAAGTCAGGATGAAAGTAAAGGATGACAAGAACACAGACAGAAAAAAGTAATTTGATGAAACAGCAAGCTTCAGCAGCCTTTCTCCCCCTCCAACTGATAAATTTAAATAGTCTGACTTACATATTGTATTATGGTAAAAATTACTGGAAAATACCATCAGATAAACCATAAGAAGTAAGAAAAAATATTATCAGAAGATGCTCATTCTCTTTAATAAGAGAAATTCAAGATACGAGTATGGGATAAACTCTAATTTATCAGTAAATATGCTTAGAACCTCAACAGAAAAATACCCAAAACCCAAAATGAAACAGTTGCATATAACAGCCATACTACACATAAAGAAAAACACAGGAAAAGGAAGAAAAACTGTTTGAAATGGATTGACAAAGAAGATCTGAACTGACTGCTGCAAAATCAGCCAGAGGGAAAACAATCATATTGAATCACATTTAATGGGTCACATGGGCTTTACTACAACTGGATATTTAGACCACAAATACTCCATCCAAGAATATCACTTTGGTTACAATATGAACCTGTTCCTTAAAAAAGTTGTCAGCATTTCAAGATACAGCAGGCAAGACTAACATTTCAGCCAACAAGAAATAAGCAGCAGTTTTAAACTTACACAGCATATTTACCTCTACAAGAAACTGGCTCCTACTTTGAATCTCACGCTGGGCTTGTAGCAATGATGGCTTCAAAAGCCAGTGCTGCGGTATCCTGACACCTGATTATCACAGGCTGAGGAACTAGAAACAGTATAAATGTGACTTCTAACAGGTCACTGCTTACAAGATGCACAACATTTAGTTCACACCCTGCTCATGCACATGACAGTTCAGGACTATCTGTTGAGTAGCAACAAAACAAGTGCTGGCCACCTTATCATCAGTTTAAGAAATAAAACATCCATTAGTCTGGTACTTTCTCTAAGATACGTTCAAGTTCCACACATTACTAATTATCCTTATTCTAATATTAAAAAGCCAGATGCATGCAATTCAGCTAAACTGTGACCCACAAACATCAATGGGAACAAGGACCAGGTTCAAATGCTGATCTCACCATAATGAACAAGCTTACAACAAAAAATTAAGTATCAACAGAGTAACTGTGTGTTTGTGTGCATGTGCACACATATCTGGATGTGTAAAATCAGTAAGCACATTTTTATTTAGAAGTGAAACAAAAAAATGAGAAGGTAGGAGAAGAAAAAAACACCTGGAAAAAATACTTATGCAGCTAGGAACACAGCAAGGACAGCCTGTAGGCAGCTAGTACTGTGACAGGATTGATTATGTAGGGAACCACCAAAAAAATTCACAAAGCATCAAAAGTGAAGATGACACCTACACAATGCAGAGCACAGTCTCTCATTAAATCATTTTTATGAAAGTTCCTGAATTCATCTATTAGAGATCCAGTAAAATAATTCACAGCATTTGTTATGAGACTGACAAGAAAACAATATCGGGAATAGAAAAAAAAAATTGTAACAGAATCATCACTTTTTTTAAAAAAAAAATAAAAGCCATTTAGATTACAGGCAGATTTTTGCCAAATTATGGGCTCATATCCACACACTTGGAAGAAATATAAATCTTTTCCCATAAAAACCTTTGCCAATAAGCAAAGAATTTTAATAGATAAATTAGGATCAGACCAAAATACTGCCACATGAGAAACAGATCAATTACATCTACGGTCACCAAAGCTTTACAAAAATATTTTCTTTATTTTTCCATGCAATATTTTAACACATTAATACTTGGTACTTAAGGTTAGTTGTCAGAACTTGAGTCATGTAACAGCAAGCATCCAATAAGAAGTACCTTACTGTAGTTTGCTTTCATATAATCTACTCAAGAAGCTTTGCATCCAAACACTTAATAAGAAAACAAAAATCCAAAGGCTCTTTAAAAGTTATCCAGTAAGTACTACAATTCCAATTAATGTTTTAATTGCAAACAATTTAAAAATGAGAATTCAAGATCAATCCTATTAAATGCCAACTTTAGCTCTGTTCATTAGAAACTTTAAGCTGCTGCAGAGAGGAAAATGTTTAAAATGAGTTTAACAATAACTGAGATCCAATTTTTTTTCCTATTGAGTAATTAAAATCCACTATGCTATAAGCAACTTGTTAAAGTATTTGAAAAAGTACGGTTTCTAGATAAACTCAAGTAGGTAGATTAACTGAATTTCCTTTACAATAAGTTTCAACAATAACCCACTGTAAAGTTTCTCTTTTCCATCAGGTTTTAGACTTTGTGCATGTTTCTTTCCCCAGCAATAGAAAAAAAGGCAAAATACTACAAAAGACGCAACAGCAGCAAGTATGTTGCCAACTGTAGCTCACTGCATTACAAAAGAAAGAGAACAGGGAAAAATAAAAAAATCCATCCATAAACCAACAAAAAAATAAGAGAGCTTTTCTAACTGAAGTCAAGTACTCAGATGAATATGTACTTCAAGCTCCTGTCTGCAAGTAACTCACCGGAAAATCATGCAGGCCAGTAAACTCACTGTTAAGTTACTGATCTTTCACATCTTGGAAAGACACTTATTTCTTCATTAAAGACTTTCAGAATTCATCCCGTTCTGCTGTCTCAAAAATTTCTTATCAACCTCTTTCCACAAAAAGGAGTGACAGGCTATTGATGAGGCATTACTCCAAGGGAGCATGTCATCTGTAGGCACACACTGGCTCTGTTCTGTGTTCTACCAGTTTCCAATTACCTTTGGTTTTACCTCTGCCAATTCTACTGCATTCAACCTATTTTGCTTTGGCATCCCCATCAGGTACATGCTAAAGTATTCAGCCATCAATTTTTATACTTCGTAGGCATCATCAGTGGAATACAATAAATTATTTCTTTAAAGAATTCTGTAACCTTAACAACAACCTCTTCTATAGCTATACTTCATGGAAACCTCATAATCCTGTGAACAGAATCCCTGCAACTTAATTTTTTATGTGGTTTTCTAAAGGAGCTATTTCTGTTATACCACAACAGTTGAACCCAGACTTCAACATTTCTTTATAGAAAAAGTACCCTGAGAACTGTTAGAGTGCTGTCTAACCCGGCCCCCCGGCACAGCAGTACCAGACAAGTAGTTGCCATGCAAGTAGCCCAAAACAGGCTGCAGCCAGACTTACAATGGCCACAGGACAGTTTTCAGAGGATGACAGATCTTGAGGAATTCAGGTATTCTGAAGAACTGAACTTACAGGGGAATGGATGCAGGATACCTGGAAGAAATCTTGCTAGTTCTTTTCCACCACATGCTTTTTCTTTCTAAAAACAAGAGGACACTACTCCAGTCCTGTACACGAGACTGTACTCTCCTGACTGCATGCACAAGGCACTGCACACTCAGCAATGGCAGTGCAGGATCCTAAGCAGCCAGATAGTGAAGGTGGAACCAAAGCCCAAACACCTACTCAGATACTGTGGTAGTAGAGACATGACTGAAAACTTAACTAGGAGCATTTCAAATCACAACAGACCAACAAGAACTGGCAACATCCCAAAACTATTCCTACTTAGTTGTACTAGTTACTTTTCACTTAATTATTCTTCCCATCCTGTGATAAATGATTTTGTTCCTGGCATTAAAATTGATGACAAGTAAAGAGTAAGTATCTGTGAGTAGCTGAGTGTCTTGGTGCCACTGGTTGGCTTCATAAATAAATAGATTCAGAAAGGGAACGAGTGAAGAGGGTAATTCTAATCAGAACATGATCCATCACCAGAAGATACAAGTAGTAAACCAGTCCAAGCTTTCTTCAGTGAACAATAAAAGCATTTTAAAATCAGGGTGTGCTGCTTCTCTAATGTAACTTCAAGTCTTGCAAAATACAGTCCTTTTCTTTGCATCCATGCCAAAAAAGCCATGTTTAAACCAAAACACTCGAGTACGCATATAATTACAAATGAGGCACTCCAAACATTGCATGGCATTCTCCTTTCAGTTGGAATCTACAGGTGATCTACAAGGCTAAAGCACCAATTTGGAAACCAAACAGGCAATTTACTATAGGAGAGGTTTCAAAACAGCTTTCAAAGTCAAAGGTACCGAACAGTTGCTCAAGAACTAGGAACTGCGTAGATAGGTCCTCTGGAAAGCCACTCAAGTGTAAGTGTTCTGTACTTTGGAAATAAGATTACTTTAAAATAAAGACCCCAAACTTAGAAGTTCAGCCTCTAAGGCAACTCATGAAGCCTGAACACTTTGAAATATACAGCTCTAGGAGAAGTCACCACAAACACATATTCTTAAGTACATAAGGTCTATAGGAGAAAGGAATTTTTAAGAATTACGACTTTGCATCTTCTTGGGTGTTGGTTCAAATCCCATTAGCAGCGTCATTTCAATACAAGAACAACAAAAGAGGGATTTCCTGACTCAGTGTTTAGAAGGAAGACACACTGAAAAATAACTATTTGTTCCACACCTCATATACACTGAAGCAAAAACACCACCCACTACTTAAGCAAGTGTAATTATATTAACAAACAGAACTACAATTCCACAATTAAGACTTTAATTGTGAGTTACTAACCACAGTGGTATTAAGTCTGTAAGTTTTCTTTTCTTAAGCATCTGATTTAAACATGTACTTTCCTCCAAAAAACCTGAGCAGCAAAGAAATACAGAGAATACTCTTTGGATTTCAGACAGACTAAATATTTATGTCGGGTTCTCAAGTGTTTCAACAATCATTTTATACTTGAAGAGATTACACAAGATTATGAAGACAGCAGGCTACCAAGGCAAACTTGACATTTTTTCCACTGCTGAGCTTTAATCCTTCAAATGTAGAATTAGTTGCTTTAAACCATTACTCAAATGTCTTACTTTGAAAACATCAAGAATGGAGCTCAGTTAAATGTACGTTTTTGCTCACTTTATATTGTATCCTCAGAGGAGGTGCTTGTGAGTTTTCATTCTGCAAAACCAACTTGTTGTAAAAGCAGCATGATGAAAACTACTGCTTAGCCTTTGAGATTACAACTAATATGAAATTGTCCCATGAAGATTGAAGACAAATCAATGAAAACTGATTAATAAGGAAAACAAAGGGCTATTTCAGTCTTCAGTTTCTCAAGAAAAGTTTATAAACACTAACAAAAGAATCAATAAAATTTAGAGAAAACAAACTTTGAGATAGAAATGTCAAAATGTTTATTATGGCTAAATATTATAGAGTAACACCAATTTCTATTAAGGTTTATTTTTTAATGATTCTTAAAACATTTGATATAAGAAAGGTATTTTGACATCCTCTTAGACTTGTATGTGTGTAGTTCATCATCACTTCATCCCTTAATTATATTTAATGTAAACACCATAACACTTGGAAATCAGCAGCTCTATTCACAGAAAAGAGCTTATTAACATTACAAGCCTCAAATATATCAATTTTACCAAGTCCTTACTCAAAAGAGCAACTTACAAGACTGAACACTGTCCAAAATAATGCCACCAACCAACTTAGCTCAGATAGGGAAGAGAAAATCTGCTTCAGAAACCACTCTCTAAGCTGTTCAACAACTACTCAGCCTTATGCATGACCACATTTAAAAGCCCACTCTCCAACCTCACTGGTGCAAAGAACAGCAGGAAGCCACCACACACTGCTATGGGCATCTCCATCAATTCCAGGGCAATGACAGTAGCTGGGGAAAAATGTGTTTTATGGAGCACATTCACAGTTTAGGCACAGGAAATGTTTTGCAAAACTGATCTACCTCCCTGAAAAAATTCTTACTGGAAGCACCAGATCTGTCTGATGCTGTACATACTACGTGATCAGACACAAAAATCTTACACTGTTAAACTAAAACCAGAATTGTTTCTACAGCAGTAGAAACACACACAATAGTACAACCATACTGGCAAATCCCCTCCAAACACTGCTCTAGTGAATTTTCATGCTACATATTCCAAAATAGCCAGATATTTTTATATGCACATCTATTAAGTTTAACTGATAATTCCAGACTAAATGTACAACAGGAAAACAGCTTCTATACAAATGCATTAGCTGCAATATCAAACCTCATGGATACCTGAAAATAGCTGGACACAGTTCCCAGATCCCAAACATGATTTGTTTTCTTTGTTGTACCCATTTAGCAACCACAATCACTATTTTTCTTTTTTTTTTTCCCTTTCAGAACAAATGTGTAACACACTGACACCGAGTACCTCCAACAGCAGATCAGTAGTTGTGCAATCTGCACTACATTCTAACTTTGAAACTTTACCAAGTAGTTTATGTATAATTTGATTTACTATTACAGATTAGTATCACTATGTCAGCTAAAGACCTCAAACCAAGTTAGAGTACACTACCTCACAGGATGAATATAGCAACAAATAATTGTAATCTTCACAATCTACTTGCAGATTACATTACAGTGTTTACCAACACAAGTGATCAGTAATAAATACAAAAATATTTACAATATACAATATAAATACAAAAATATTTACAATATACAATAATAAACACAAACTATTTCATCTTTGTATTTAAAAACAACCACATTTTTTCAGGGCATACTATTACCAGGTACTTAACTTTGAAACAAAATAATTTCTCTACCCGACCCCTCACCAAATGTTCCCAGGGTACTAAAAGATCAGACATCGTTTTGTTTAAGCACTCACTTTCAAGTTTCTGATTTCTATACTTGGGGGTGAAAAGAAGAGAACTAGTGGCATTTTTAATTTTGGAAAATACTAACACCTCCCCTAGTAAGCTTCCAGACAGTGGCACAAATTTCCATGTAAACAAATGAAGACTTAGTAGCAAACACAAAAATAGTAAAACTAGTCATTTTCAATCTAGTTTTGGACCAATTTTTCTTCTTGAGGCTCACAATCATCTACAGCTTTCCTAAATGTAATTGCTTTAAAACTATACCACAAGGAAATGAGAACATGAAGGTAATTTTGCAGACTTTCTCCAGTTCTAGCACATCCCTACATCTACCACTTACAAGGATAGTTTCATCCGTTCCTCTTTTTTTATTACCTGTAGATAGCAGAAAACCAAATTTTACTTTAGACTTAACAATTGTGGGACAAATAATGAATTATGTACTTGAATGCTAGACTATAAAGGAACCTGTCATCAACTTCCAAAAGAAAAAAGCAACCCTCAAATTATAAAATTCTAGCTCACTTTTGTAATCGAAAGAAAAATATACATGATCTATACAGTGAGTCTGCACCAATTTGCCCTTGATTTCTAACTCTGTCCATAGTACTATTATGTTACATGCTACTTGCACATGAAGTCTGCACAAGCTATCCATTGTGCTAATTACAAAACAAAGCACTATCAAGCTAGCCAAATTACAAAAGATAAAGCTAGATAACAGTGACAGATGGCTATTATAAAATATTCTAAACTATTATTATTATTATTTTGCTGATTACCATGTCAAAACAAGGTCACATATCCAGTAGCATCAGTTACATTCAATGTACAAAACTTTACTAGCAGTCTATTAGCATAAAAGTACTCTAAAGAGCAAGAAAAAAGAAATTAGATTTCCTAGGAGGAAAGATGTCAAATTTGGGTCATCACTGAAGCCTAAAGAAACTGTTCTGAATTGTATTATTCATTCAAACTAACTATAATTTCCCATTTTCTGTAGTCCATAGGGAACAAATTGTTTACATTTGGTTTTCTTTGCAACCATACAAACTAGAAAGGTTTGTTTAAATTAATGCTTTGATTTTGTAGCATAGTTTTGTGGTCACAGAAGTGCAGGATAGACAGGATCCTACTGCCTGGTTACGTACTAGGTTTGCCATGTTGCACTCAACCATAAAAACATTCTTTTTTTTATTCAAATGAAAATCAAGTTCAAATTACTTCTGTCATACTTGCAAGCAGCATTTAAGACCAGATCCACACCAAACTGTTTTCTTAAGACTGTATGAACAGTCTTAAGTTCTCATAATTTATTCATCATTCATTCATCAGTTCTCATCATTTGTTGGCCTCCTCATCAACTTACAGACCAGACATGCACTTTTTAACCAACCTAGATTTATCACTCTAGCAGGGGAAAATCCGTATTTACTCCTGAGATCATGCAAAACACACTTACATCATCATCACAGATTTTAAGAATTATGTCAAAACAGTTCTATCAATCAACACTCAAAACAAAGAAAGAAACTTACCTACTACCATGAGAGTGAATTCAAATCCTCTCTTCACAGACTTTCGGTAAACTTGATTTGGAAGATTTGCAAACCCCACATATCCTTCAAGGTTCTTCTGTTGCTAAAGCAAGAGATATTTACGAAAAAAATAGTTAAAAGAAAATGTGATTTCCTTTTGATTTTTAAATTTAATTTAATTTTTAAAATTTAACTTTAATTTAATGTATTTTATATATTTCATGTATTTTAATTTCATTAATTTAATTTCAATTTAATGTAATTTCTCTGTTAGCTTGTATTCTTAGTTATTGAAACACTCACTTCATTTTCACGTTAGTAGAAAAGTGCTATCTACTAAACTTCTCAACAACCCAAGCTGTCTACATTAAGACAGAGCAATGAACTGCAGCAAAAAATATACAAAAAAGTTTTTTTTTCTTTTACTGGATAGCCAAAAAACTAGCACAGCAACTCAGCTACACTAGGAGTATTTTGATCAAATACAATTGCCATATTATGACTGTTTGTACAAGCACAAGAGTGTGCAAGTGAAAACAAATTAAAACATAATCAACCTGGTACCAATGCCCCTTTGAAATAGAGGCCAGCAGTATGAATGCACCTTTCCTAAATTTCCAAGTCATGGTGGTACTGCCTCATCAAGATGGGAACCAACCTGACACCTCTGCTTCTGAGTCACTCAACTGGAGGCCTTCATGTTAAACCCAGACTTACACTAATGTAGCATGCCTTGCAACAAACTCTCCATACAGGCAAAACTTCATTTGCCTTGTACTCTGAAATACTTACCCAAAATAGTGCCTACTGGGAAACAAGAGAATTCTGGATGTTAGCCATCGCTTATTCTCACCACATTATTGAAAACGCTGGAGGTGCTTAGAATGCCTCCTCTTCACTGTACTAGACGCAGCCATCTCTTAAAGCTCAACTGTGCTACCTTTACACTACACTTCCAGCACAATCCTACAACTGTTGGTTTATTAATGAAACAGCTCTTATAAAACAAGGGATTGTTTTATGAGACTGGACAGTTTAGTTATTTTACAAATAGATCTGAAAAACTGAAAACACTGTCTTGAGACAACTGTGTCCTTAAAGCAACACAAGGCACTGTTTTGCCATGGAGCAATGATTTCAGCCTTTAGGCTTTATGTCCATGCAAAGCTGAGAGGGTGTCATGTGATGGTTGTATCACCCCAGTTCCACAGTTTAAGAGAGCTGTACATATCCACACATCTGAAGTGCTGTGTACAAGATTAAATCCCACTCTCTAAAATTATCTTCATGAGCATAGAGGAATTCTGAAAAATAATTTGTAAAAAAAAGCTTTCTACTACAGGCACTGTTGCCTCAGAGCTTCTCTTTATGGGATACAGTATGGTTAATTCAAGTTTGGTATGTAGTTGACTTATTTATCTTGAAAATTTTCTTTCTAAAACTGAAAATAATTTCAATGCATAGAATATTTAAATTAGCATATAATTTTTAAATTAAAAATATTTTTTAATTAAAGCAAGCATATAAACCCACTTTCACCTTTAAAGTACTGACTGCAAGAACTAACCTCTTGGCAGTCCAACAGCAATAGTCAATAAATGGACTCTCTTCTTTAAGTCACACAACAGATTTCTCCATTTGGCAAATAAACTATTAAACTCAAACAAATCTACACCATTGCAAAGACTAAGTTAAACGTTCAGGTTTAAATACTCATAATGCAACAAATGTTATTACTTCTCTAAGTGCAGGAATCTTTGCATCATATCATCAAGGAACTTTTTTAAGGAATCTTTTTGTTTCAATATAGCTTTTGTGCATCTATAATCTCATCTGAAAGGTTTTAAAATATTTTAAATATCATCCAAGAATTTAAAATCCAAATATTTGTTATAATTTTCCAATCTGTTACTTCATGTAAAGAATGGAATTTATCACAATCTAAAACCCTGAGCAGGAGCCAATACTTCAGAGATAATACATGGCATGCAGGTCAGTGCTTTTCAAGATATTAAAGAGCTCCTTAACAATGAAGGTTCTTAATAACCACTAAGGATATGGAAGTGCTATTCATCCAACAAGATATGAAATATCTAATCACAGTCAGACACTCCTAATAGTTCTACTTGTCAACCAACTGCATTTTTTAGTATCTACATACCTTTTAACGTGTGTCATGTTTACCAGAAACAGCTCACCCTCTCATTAACTAATTCTTCTTTTGCTTAAAAGAATGGCCTTCCATATAATTCTTGTTCTGAACCCAAGTTATTCCTTTTCCCTTCCCCTTTAGATAAAGCTCCACACTTAGGACAGTTCTACTCCTAAGAACTTTTAGATCACTGAGTATGAAATGCTAAAAAGGAATGAATGGCAATTTTTGGGTTGCTTGCTCTGTTAAGTGGGTCTACAGTTACTACACCCACAATTCCAGATAATGAAATATAAACAGTAGTAACAAGAAAGATGAAGATGTATGAAATGTTACACTGGGCATTAATGCTGTGTTTAATATGAGCATTTGCTGTCGATAGGAAAAAGTCTTTAAACAACTGTAACTGCATTCCAGATTCAGATTTCTAGTACACCAATTAAAACTGAAGATTTCAGTGTACTGTTTTTCAAATGGTTGCCTTTGTTCATAACTTGGTACTTTCAGTAAGACCAAAACAAATTAGGAATTGAGTTTGCAACAGCTTTTAAAAGAACTTACTACCTTTTACTGTAAAAGAATTGACTTCCACTGTCTTGAACATGGTGCCAAATGAGATCTCCTGTTTCTAATACTTACAATACCTTCCCCTTAACTTTTATTCCTTCCTGATTTTCAACCAGCTGCTACCTAAACTCAATTTTATTTCCTCACTCCTTCTGTTCCCACATAAACTGTAAAACATCTGCATCGAAGTAATACTTACAGCTACTTTGTAAACAACACGTTTCCATCATTTTCAGGATTGAAGATATCAAGAGAATACATCCAGAAGTAGTCCGGTAAAATGATGAATTTGAACCATTGCAGCAATGAGTCCATACAGGCACAGCCACAATCCAGAGAAAGGAACAGGGGCAGTGTGAGGAAAAAAAGAAAAGAAGGAAAAGTTACTTACATTTGATCAAAATAACCCACAGTATTTTCCACCTAGTATGCTCAGCATGTAGCATTTTAAGCAGAATCACAGAATGGCTTGGGATGGAAGGAATCTTGAGGAGTATTACCTACTTCTAAATCCCCTGTCATGGGCATGGACACTTTCTACTAGGTCAGTCTGGTCTAAGCCCCATGGAACCTGACCTTGAACACTTACAGGGATGGGGCATCCACAAGTTCTCTGGACAATCAGTTCCAGTGCCTCACCACCCTCACAATAAAGAATTTCTTCCTAATAGCTCATCTGACCCTGTCCTCTGTCAGTTTAAGACCATTTCCCCTTGTCCTCTCACTTCATACCCTTGTTAAAATTCCTTCTTCAGCTTTCTTGCAGGCTTCCTTAATTTACTTTGTTAGTAACCTTAATTTAGTTTGGATTATACATAAGACAACCTAATTTCATGATAATATACTACATGAACTCCAGCCATTTAATGATCAATACAGGTAGTTATACAATAGCTCTTTTCTTCAGTTATTCCGCAGATTTTTTGTTTGCCATATGCTAGCTGAACCTGTAATCAGTTCAGGGATGTTTCTTCTTCATGCAATCCCATTTCACCACACTACTACACAGTGTCTTTATTTTAGTGTGGAAAAGGTACAAAGATGAAAACCATCATCACAGTATCCCAAGATTCTGTATTTCTAAATCACTTTATATATTCAGTGAACAGTGTCAATTCACTTCATTTGCAACACTGAGCATTAGAGCACTGCTACAACCTTGGGCACAACTGTCATGGTTCAACAGCCAGAAAATGAAGAACTAAGTAGGGAGCACAAGTTAAGTGTCTGTTCCACAACATCTAACTCTATGCATGACAAGAGGTCTACAACCGTTCTCCAACATGCCACTTGAAATACCTTAACTACAAAGCTGTACACCAAGATCCTTTAGGTTTCTTTTTGTCACTAAACATTTTCTCATATCTTGAGTATTTCAAGACATTGATACCAGAAGTAAAAAAAAGTATTTTTTTTTAAAAAAATCTTAATAGCAAATTCTAGGCCAGCAGTTAAGATGCTTCTGCACCTTACTATCTAATTTTTAATCAATCCTATAGCCTCCAAAGTCTGAATCACTTTTTGGAAACTTTACACTGTGATGGAAACAGCAGTTCAAAGTGGCACTGAAGTCCCCTTCTGCTTTTCTACCTAATGCACTATAAACTATTTTTATAGCCCTCTTCAGCCAGAGCCACAACAGCCCAGCACATCAGGTACACTGCTGCTGTACTCTTCTGAGAGAACAAAAGAGCAAAGCAGTGCTTATTAATGCCAGTCCTTCTCTGTGCCTTGCAAAAAGGTGACACAAGACACTCTGTGAGGAAGCTCCCTTTGCTTTGGGAGATAGACAGATGCACACCAGGGCCTCCTTCCATGGACAAGAGCATTCTATTTCAAAACCTATCATCCAGCAAGAGCAGCCACATGGGTCACACAAAAGTTCCTGCCTTCAACAGGTAACATACATACAGATGTAAACATACATCTAAGGTAGCACGTACAGCAGAATAAACAGAGCAGTTTAAGTTTTTCTTAACACCTCCACAGTCACCAAAGATCTCACAAGCATTTGGGATGAGGGTATTTTGTCACTTAAATATCATTTGACCAATTTCTCTTCCACACAAATTCCTCTTATAATCACAAAGCCAGCATCCACCATAACAATGACTTCCTCTGTACGTTGTTAAGAGGATGACTTTATAATTTCAAAATCACCTCCTGCTAGCTTAACTGCTGCACAGTAGTATCTTCATTGAAAAACAGCCCATATCATCTAATGTACTGCATTCAAAAGAAGCCATTTCATGTCTCTGACTATTCCTGCTGCTCTTACATAACTCTACTCTAGCTCTGTACTCTTCTGAAGAGGCCAGGGCAAAAGCTACAAACAGTATCCAAGAGGCAAAACACAGATCCAATGTCTGATCATGTGCTATCTCTTACTCTCTGATGCTTTTACCAATTCCAACATGTAACTTATTTGACTCCTTCCAAGCACTGAGCTGAAGACACTGTGAACTGTACACAAGACCTCACTCCTGAGTTTTAAAAAATGTTCACAGCTTGCCACTGAGCATCCAGCACACAGCAGCCCATGTATATCATTTTACATTCACCCATGATGCATTCCAGCTACCATTTTATAACAAGTTTTCCAATATTTTCATGTTCTTGCAAGTTGTCACCCATCTCCAATCCAACTTAGCATAAATAAAGGCAAGACATACAATTATAAATTTGGCCTTAGATGACTTTCAGTGCATCCACTCCGTGGATGTCAATGTTTAATATACATCTCCCTCAAGCAAAATGTCACAGCCCACACAGACCAGCTGCAGAGCTGGTGTTTTTGGATCCATCATCTGAATCAATGAATTAATAGCCAGCAGCAAACTGCTCTAACAATGCAAATGAGTGAAAAGAGAAACAAGGAATCAGTGGCTTCCCAAGCAGTTCTAAGGGAGATCACTGATTAAAAAAGACAAAAACTCCTTTCTTTTTACATAAGTCTATCCTCTTTGTTATTGCCCAGACACTGTAATTTACATTTCTCCTTTACTCTGGGATGACTGTGTTAGGAATGATACATTTAAAATCATTCTTCAGGTACTACCATTTGGGCCAAAAGATGAGAGTCTCTGGCCCAAGGTCCAGTGCCTGACAAAAGAGCGTGCCTTATCCCTCTGATCAAAAGAAGATTCAAGTCCAAGACAAGCTAAAGTCATTTTTTACCTCTATGACATATAACCTGGGAGTACAGTTCACACCCAGCATGGGTAAGTGCAGCTGCTGTGCACTGGTAGCAACCAACAGCCTGTAATACAATGTTATGAAAGCTCTTTGAGTATTTATGACATAGCCAAACCAGCAGCAAATATTAATGAAGACAGCTAGAGAGAAAATAGAACATGAAACAGAAAAGCAGTGTGACAGTGGGAAGTCACTGTCCTTTCCAATCAAAGCTGTCTTTAGCACTTCTCAATCAAATTTATGCTAAGAGAAATACTTGTTTTTCCTCTAGTCACCTTCCTAGGAAATACTGCTTTTAAAAGTACCCAGCAACATCACGGAAAACCCAAAAATTATTGAAATCTGACCACAACACAAAAATTATATTAGAAAAGGCAGATACCCTCCGCATTCGGCATATGATAGCAATGTTTGTTGTCATCAACAACGAAAAGAAAAACTGATCATTCCTCATGCATTTCACACAGCTGGAACCCTCTGAGCACAGTATTTTTTTTCTACAATTTATATTTGCCATGGTGTCAATTTGTTTTGGTAAGATAACTAGATGTAGGGTAAGTTTTCTTCATACACAATCTTTGAAAATATGTCAGTGCTGCTAAAACACAAGAATTTGCATGTGATCTAACAATTATTTCAGTAATTAAAATAGTATTTTTAGAACTTTTAGTTGAATTTCTGCAAACATGTGCAAATTGCACATCTTGCAACTTGCACATTTTTTTACTACATTCTTAAAATAGAGGTTTCAGGTAGCAGCATTTAGTGTAATAATGCTTCTACAATCCATGAGAACTTGTTAAGATACTATGTAGTACCTCAGCACTGACTTTTTTCTCTGCAAAAACCTTTAAGATAAACACAATCCAAATTAAAAAAAAAACAAATCAGAAAAAATCCAAACAACAAAAGCAGTGTGGAAATAAAAACATAAAAGGTTAACTCATCAGATCTATTTGCAAAGTTAAACTTAAGCTGAGCATCTATGAACACATTTGTCCTTTCACTATTCAAAGTAAAGTGAAAATATTTGCTGGGTCAGTAACATCTGCTGTAATCTGCATGGCAGAAGTCTAGCACTGATGGAAAGGAAATGAGCACTTCCATTCCCTCAAAGAGACATCAGCTGCAGCCTTTCTTTGCAAGAAAACAACTTGATTTCCTAATGAGAACCGAGGGTATGGCCTACATTAGAAAAAAGAAAAAATATTTTCATAAAGGATTGAAAAAAAGAAAATCCTTTCAATGCATAACCACAATTAAGAAACGAGCACCTCTTTCAGTCCTTAGTAGCAAGCTGAATAAGCCAATGAATAATAATTTCAAGCACTGATCCACTGAATGCACTAATTCAACTGTTCCTCAAAATCTCACTAGGGACAATGAGCGAGTATAGGTGAAGAATGAGCTTTAGGCTTCCCTTTTTTTTTTTCCCATATCAGACACTCTCATCTGGCTTATTAAAAATAGTGCTGAAATATGTGTGATGTCTAAGAGCAAAAGGACTCTGCACTGTAAAGACCAGAAAGAGTAGACAGCATAATCTGTCTGTTGAGCTACAGGCAGCATATCCAGGGGGAAAGCAGAAAACTCCGAAGAAAAACAAACAGGATGTAGTAGGCACACTAATAAACCTTAAGTTGTCTAGTAAACACAGATCTGAGAGACTTCAGAGCCAGAGTAAAATAAATATGCACAGCAGCTATAGCCAACACAGCCAGAGCTGCACTTCTCTGAGCAGCCAAAGTGCAAAAAGGCAGCCAACTACAGGAAAATGAAACCAGTTAGGTATTTAGAAAAACAAAACTAATTATAGATATATGGGGGAAGCGAAGGGGCAGAGAGGGAGGAAGGTTGTCAAATTATAAAAGCAGGCCTGTATAACTAACAAATACAATATTAAAAAGTTCTACCAACAATGATGACTCTACAAAATAATTCAGGCCAGCCACACAAATTGACCATTTTCTTGCAATAGCGCAACCTCCACTAGAATTAGCTAGGTAATTAATTTCTTGAAAATAAAGTAAACCTTTTCTGCATTTTAGATGAAATTTTCAAGTAAAAGAATACTATTTTAAAGCTTCTTGAGTGTTTGTGCATTTTCCTTTTATTCTGGATTTAAAAAACCTCTTAGTGTGCCTGCAGAGAGCAGCACACAAACCACCATCACACAGCAACTTGCATCCAGCTGAAATGACCAACTCAGAATCACATCTGACAGTGAAGTGACCGATTATCTTCCACTCTATAAAGTCAGGGTCGAAATGAAATGGCAGCTGGAGACTTCGTGTCAAGAATGGCATCAGATCACGCAGCATCAACCACACATCACTTGGTGCATCGATCACCACCGTTAACCTCTCTAACTCCTCCTCCTCAGTTTTGCTGTCCTCGAATGTTTATTCCAATAAAAACACTGAACCAAGGGCTGAAAATTAAAGATACAAAAGAGAAAAAAAATATTAAAAAACCCAAAAAACCAAACCCAACTATGGAAGATCCCTGGATACAAAGCCTCCAAGGAAAAGAAAACCCACTAAATACAAACAAACAACTCCAACAGGAATGAAAACAAACTATCTGTTATTACACTTCATATTTAACATGTCTCATGTCTATTTAGCTTGAGGATGTTTCCCAAAAGACATGTAAATAAAAGATTTCAATTAAAAAAAAAAAAAACTAGTAATTTTTAAAACCCCTATCAACCAATACCAAAATGATGGCATCTTTCAGACAGTTTTATCTCACATTATTTTCATCTCCTATGACATCAACTACACTGTGGTTTTGAAAAGAGACATTTTTAAGGAAATGGAAATTCTCCCTCAAGTAGGTCAGTGCCTCTACATGAAGACCATTTCAAAAATCTCGCTTAGCACTAGAAGCACAGAAGAAAAAAAGCAACAAAGCACAGTATTAAGAAACAAACTAATATGCTGCAATGCATCATTTTGTTCCTTTGTCATATCCTTCTTCAGTTCCTTCAGGTTCACCCTAACATTGCATTTTCCCTTCAAAATTTGCATACAGATGGATCAGTTAACTGAAAGATTCAGCAGGTGACAATCAAAAAAAGAAAATGGAAAAAAACAATAAACAACCCAAGAACAAACCCAAACCAACTGATTCCCACACAAAATCTCTGGGTGAAGCAGCAGCAACAGCACAGGCATCTCATATAAGCCCAAGCACAGACATGAGTTTCCCAGGAAGAGTAGACTGCTGCAATCCAACTGGCAGTATTTCAACCAAGGGACTCTGAAAAAGGCATTTGCAGGTGTGCACTTTGCACTTCCTTCAGTTCAATGCCTGGAATCCCCACAGAAGTGAACTCCCCAGCAGCACATCCCATTCTCCCTCCTCATCAAGCAGCTGTCACAATGGCAGGACAAGAAATAGCATTATTACAGTTCTAGCCCAAAGGGTTACTATCAGATCTAGTAAAATTTCTTGAACGTGTAGGTGCAGAAATGCTAATGAGAGGTGAATCATTCATGCAAAAATACTCAAGTACATTCAGCATAGTCTAAATGAAGTGTATTCCCCTTAAAGAGAAAAATTACTCTATTTCATCCTGATTCTTCTGTTAACGTGGACAATTCTCATTTGAGAAGTAACTAAGGTGAAGGGCTTTCACTACACATTTCTGTATAGTGGCTGCAACTCATTCAAATATGGAAGTCATCTGTTTCTGTATATCCATATTTTCCTATACTAGCTTCTATGCTGAACTCCTTACCCTCTGCCATAGAGAAGCTTTCAAGTGTTCTGCTGGTTTCACCACAACAGACATTTTGAGATAAAATTTTAAGGCACATGTCCCTGTTCCCCCTATAAGAGCATATTTCAATGATACCAAAACACAGAACTGAGGCTTTTTAATTATAATTTTCATGACATGCTGAAATATTTTTGTGTTTCAATTCTTCTGCTACGAAGTTCATCAAACCTTGAGAAAGGTCTGTAGGGATATTATTACATTACTAATACTTAGAGAATTTTACCTTTTAACTATTTCCACACTGAGTTCTCTATTTAGAATATAAAGAATTCTAATGAGATCAAGATGATTAAAAAAAGACCCAGGTGTTATTTCAAAAAATTACGCCAAGTCAAGTATTAAAAACCACTCCATGTGTTAAATTTAGATGTTATGAAACGCAGCTGGCTGGTTGCATTGTTTTAAATTATCTTTATTTTTAAGCTAGGGAGATATTACAGAAAGATAGCTCCCATTGTAATTACCGTGTAAGGAAGATAGGTAAGATTGTTTCCCTGTGAGTTGCAACGGCAACGGATACAAAGAACCGTCCATACCTACAGTAAAATTTACCATCTAGGTTTAATATTAAGACTATTACAATATGGAGTTGGGAAAACTACCATTCACCAGTAAAATAGTTTGGCATTTAGAAATGGTAAAGTTTTATTTCATTTACTCCATGTCAAAGATTTTAATTTTTAACTTGGTGTTTACTGCACATGTTTTTCAAAGAGGAAGGCAACACATCTGAGAGCAACCAAATCACCAGCAGTCAAAATGCTTTGGATGACGAAACTGTAAGGAGTGAAGCTACAGCTGGATTACAAACCACCCAGTGATTAACAGCACCAAAACTGTTGGTTTCTCAACTTCCCAAATCCTTTTGGTTTTGGCTTTAGTAAGGAAGCTGGCTGTGAAGAGCATGCATTACATGGTCCAATGAGTACACCAGATGAACAGCTACCCTGCATGATCAGCCCTGCCAAATTTTCAAGTGGGAGTTACATCCTCTCCACACCTTGCTGCCACACCAAAGTACTCAGCAGGCAAGATTCACAACCAGAAACACAATTCAAAGCAACAGAAAATCCAGGATCATTGTTGATGCCCACAACAACTCACACTCACGTTTATCTAGGGGGATACTGCATGCCTTGCAGGCAGATCACAAGGCTACAGGCAAGTGAAAATCATTCAACCAGGTCAATCAATCAGGTTAGAGGTCATCCATTCACACTTCTTTGCAGAAGCTGTGTCTTAATCACTATCAAAATCTTCTCCAAATCAACTCTTACATGTGTTTGGACAAACAAGTCAGTGACTCTTCACTACTAACATACTGACTTCAAATAACTTATCTTGGTCTGCTTAAAATACTAATATAATTTCGAACTCCCCAGCTGAAAATTTCAACTGTTCAAGAATTCTGAACACAACAAATCTCAAAAGATCTTCTAGAGTCCCTATTCTTAAAGACATGAAAAGAAGTACCACCACCCAGCTCAAAAATTAACTTGCTACATTTGCAACTGCTGGCAAGGAAAAACTCCCTGCTGAAATTCCCAGCTTTCCTTGCCAAACTTTTATGGGATAAGGGCTCATTACCCCTACCTTGTTCTCCCTTCAAGCATGTAGTCTTCAGCTTTGAACTTGTAATATTTAGCCATTTTTTCTTAAACTGATTGAAAAGGAGATTCCTTTTATTCACAATCCTCAACTGTACAACAAAACAAACAACTACATACTATGGTTTTTGCCCCAGTCTCTTTAAGGTCCAGTTCCTCACTGTTTCAATCTCTCACATAGAAACTGCAGGTTCTTTCCACTGCTCTGAGAACTTACTGGTTTGCAGATGCCCACAGAATTGCAAATAAGAGCACTGAAGGTCAATACTTGGCACAGCTGAACAGTAGGATAGGTGGCTGCGAATTTCAGTACCATAATGCAGCAGTTTGCAGTCTATTCTCCTCTAAATTCTCCCTCAACTAAGTTAGATAGAAATAAAGAACACAGAAGGCAACAGGACGGCTTCCCTTTACCCATGATCAAGGGATTACTCAGACCTCGATTTCACACCATCTGGCAAAGCCTCCCAAAACTACATTAAGATAATCTTGAATCTCTTGGTTTGTCAATACACCTTTACTAACTACAATTAGGACATTTCTACTCTCAGAAGCAAAGGATGGGGAGAAATAAGAGGATGGGTTTCTTGGCATCAGTCTACTTTGGAAATTTTCACTTTCCCAAATGTGAAATCATTAAATTACATTTGAGCCAGCATCTGGAATTTTACTAAGGCGTATATTGGTAAAATCACACATTCAGAAAAGCCTCTCCCATGAGAAAATTTCCAGAGAATTACATTTCTCCAGCAACAGCTTTTAAGGCCATGAAACTGCCTTTTTTTTTCCCCCTTTTATAACAAGAAGTCAGCTAAAACTGGTATCTCAAGATATCACCTCAGTCATGACTACAAGACCCTCTGCACTGTGAGATTTCTGCAGCCATCATTAATGAGGGCCTTAGTTTTGCAAATCGCTCTAGAAAAGTCCTAATGCTAATATAATATTACCATAAATGTCATAGGCAATGATTCAACAGCCTGTAATAAAAAGCCTCACCTCACCCATTCAGTGATCAAGGAGAAAGCAATAGGAGCTAAAACAAAAGCCATTAAACTTTGCCCACTTGTGTTTATCCTCAGATAAGTCACCAGCTCTCTCACCAAGGGGAGAGTACTACATTCTCAACCACTAGCACTAATTCCTCCAACAGGATGCAGTCTTCCTCCTTCCCTATCTCAACCACTGGCAGAGCAGAAATAAACAAGCTGTACACCTAGATCAACTAGCATGTATCTCTGCTGCCTTGGGCACACTAACACAGCAACTGCCAGCCTACATCAAGATTCAGGGTTTGGGTGGTAACAGAAAATCAAGCTTCCTTCTCTTTGCAGCAGTGCAGCGTTACACCAGTCTAAAGCACACACTAAACCAAGGCTGCATGTATCTCTCAACTGCCCAAGTGGTCCATTTCTTGCCTTGAGCCCACTCACATATCTTTTCCCACATCAACACTTCCATGACAACATGGAAGAAAAGGCTCAGAGAGCTCAAGTAATACAAAGAAAAATCATCCTGAGGAAGAAAGAGCAGGCAGACCCTGCGAGCTGAGCTCCATGAACTGACTCACTATTGGGTTGAAGAGGCATCAGGGTGGGTAGAGCAGCAGAACTGCCTCCTTTCAAGCAGCTGGCCAACAGATTCACCCAGGAACTGCACCAGCAGGGTCAGCT
This sequence comes from Cyanistes caeruleus, assembly GCF_971803275.1. Lineage (NCBI taxonomy): Eukaryota > Metazoa > Chordata > Aves > Passeriformes > Paridae > Cyanistes > Cyanistes caeruleus. The sequence continues at coordinate 105,972,721 of NC_141701.1, forward strand.
CAGGCTCCCCTCCTATTAGTTCTGATAACTACACATCGAACAAGCGAGATTAGTTCACACACCCAGCTGAAAACAACTCTACTGTAAGGTTAACTTTCCATTACATCAGCAAGCTCATCTAATCACACCACTATATGAACACAAAGTTTTTATACACTGTGCACAGAAAAAAACATACAATCAAGACAGGATTTTTCACCTGCAGTCCAGTTACGTATCAGTCTAAGCTATAAAATCACATGGTAAAGTTCTTACAAAAGAAGAAAAAGGAAAGCAGAGGACACTGCTGGACACAATAGAATTTCCTGCACACTGTGACAGAATTACACATAAATGAAATTAAAACATTGCAATTGGCCAACTTTGGAAAAGGTCTGATTTAAGATTTATGTTAATGTTAACTTAAGTATTCTTGGCAATTTTGACCACCTCACTAGGTCAAGTTTCATTTTATTTAAAGTTCAATATGAAACATGACATGAATGTTTTTTTAAATGTACAAGATATAAAAATAGACAGTATTTAATGCATTACTTTTCTAAGAATCTACCTGCCCATAATTCAATAATAATCACTGGCAGCAGTACCAACCTTCATGCCATCTCACAGTTTTCTCAGCATCAACTCCAATGACCTACAATGCTTTTTCAGACAAATGTAACTCCAGAAATTCAGCCATCAGGGACTTTGGCTGCCTTTCCAAAGGGTTTCTTTGTAATAATGGCACTGTATGATAGTGATGTATATGATAATATATGATTTCTGCATATATTGAGACTGTTTTAATTGGAATTTGAGAAACTACTCCTTTGTAGCTCAACACTCACCAACAATGTTGAAGAGCACATCTCATACACCTAGTTTATATTTCTATTTTCTGGTCATTCTCCGGTCATGCTTTACCCCACAGCACAGGTAAGAAGTCTCATATGGGGTGTTCTCTGCTTTAAGACCACTGTCATCCTTTGATCTCTTTCATCTAACAAAAGAGCAGTCTAAAGTAATTTTTCTTTTCTTCAGGTCTCACATCTTTTGAGAGTATGATGCAATCTTTCAAGTTAAAGAGATCTATTTTAAAAGTGTCAGACCAAAACTATGTGCTGTATCTTTATATTGATCCCACTAGAGCTACAATGGGTCATGGGAGGAATCAATCTACCTAATGTTTTAATCAATCCTCCTCCTGGTTTTAAGTCAGCATCTTAAGTAATCAGATTAAAAAATAAAAAATTAAGAAAAGTTGTATCTGCAGGTGTTATTTTCAATGCTGACCAAAAAAAAAATTCTAAATCTTCTGTGCCACTAAGAAATAAGTCAGTTCTATTTTAGTTTAAGTGCTTCTGGATGTAACACCCAGAGTGATATTGCTCAGCAATACTGCTTCCAAAATTATTTTCAAATGTGTACTGAACTATCACTGTGTTAAATGACAGAAATGTGGCGTGAAAATAGCCACACAAAGAGCCATTTGAAAATAAGATAGAGAAGTATTCTGTTACCCATGAGTGCCTTTAAGAAGGGCTGCTGGGCAGTGACTCTGAGCAGCAGCCCTGCCAGCCTGTGTGACCAGCAGGTTCTTGTAAGGCACATCAGAAGCATGGAATAGCACTGATGCACAAAAAGCAGAAGATTAAGTGGCTTTTGGGGGAAGGAAGTCCAGGACACACATCAGAACAAGGTTTAGTCAGGCTTGTGTTTTACACTGCTCTAACTCAAACTCTGTCAAAAGGAAAGTGGATGCATATTAGCTTCTGAAGTGCTTATGAACCTACTGGCTACTTTTTGATTTTTAATGTAAAGTAAGGATACTATGGCTTACAGAGTTTTCACAGCCATGTCCATGCAGTGAAACCAATACCTGGTTTTACAGGGCTGCTGCATTAAACTAAAGTTATGAAAGTAAATATTGACTTGATTCTTTCCTATTTAAGAATCACACAGAAAATAAAAGAGCTACCTGATGACATTAGAGAGTTATCAGTATGCAGCCATTAAACCAGGGCTGGAAAAAAATTTGACTCATCCCTGACATATATGAAACTCACTCTGGCAAGGTGAACAGGAAATCACTGGTTTCTGTGACCTGAGTTCCTGGCCCTTGCAGTTGAGACATGCCTTTACCTCGTGTGTGCCACCATCCCACCTCTGCAAGACGTCTATTCCACAAACATCAGCTAAGGACGTTCAAACCCTCCCAGGGAATAGTTTGTGACCGCCTACAGTTTAGCACTACCCCAAATTTGAATTACTAATTTAAACGAGGCTTAACAAAACTACTTAAATGGTGACTAAATGCCATTCTAATTACAGAGCACAATTTGCAATTAACTAGCTCATTTCAGGAGCTGGAGCACCAACTTACAGAAAACAGAATGTCGCTCATACATACACATCTCCGGTCTAGACAGGTTAAGTGAACAGTCTGGCAATAAACTGAAGCTAAAAATGTGTGTCATACTACAGTCCTCTCTCCTACACCTCCTCTGAGGCAATTTTTCCTTCACTGACTTTATGTTTAAAATGAGGTTTTGAATCTGCAGCCATTGTATTTTGTAACTATTTGTTGTCTTAATGGGTATTTGAAAGTAGTAATGAAAACACCACTGCAGCAGCACTGAGCTACTAGAACTGAAGAAAATAAAGCACACAAAGTATGAGCCTGCCCCATGGAAGAGACTAAATACCACTAAGTTGACAGACAGTTAAAGAAAAAAAAAGTCTGTGCTCTGCACGTTTAGACGTTCCCAGGCAAGAAAAAAAAAAGCAAAACCTCTTGTATTTTAGCTTACAAAGCAGACAAATCTGAGCTTTCATTTCTGCACAAGATAAACAATCAAGTTTTTATCCATATACACAAAAAACACACATGCACTGAGTATGTATCTGAAGCACTGTTTTAACTGAGACCAGTTACTTGCCCTTATGGGTAAACAGAGGGAAATGCTGTGAGTTTTTATCAGTGCATGGATGATATGCACAGCTCCTGTTATATGTACTTCGATTTCAAAATGACTTAAGTAACAACACTTTCTTCATAGTAGCAAACACAGAACAGATGACGGTCTTAGATTCCAATTTGGGTTTCAACACAGACTAGGCAGTAATTAACCTTTAAAGCAATGGCTTCTTGAAACCCACTCTCCTAAGGTAAAAAATTTCTATTTATTGTTTTATTATTCACGAGTCAGCTTAAAAAAAATGCAGTCATCCAAAGTCAGACTGAATTACTGTTCTTATGTCCACAAATGAACAGCTAAAGATGCTAGTAATCCCACAAACTAAGCAAGTCTCAAGTGAAAGATGCTAAACACTACACAAAAATACATTTTCCCTTATTCCGTAACACTTCAGCAGGTAAAATCTTTATTATATATACAGAATTATAAAGAAGAAATAATATTAGTTTGGTATCTCAGTGAAAGTTCTAGCCATAAATTAAATCATTTAGCAATGAGAAGCTTTTACTACAAAAAACCTCACTTGCATAAGAAGGTATGGTCTACCTTTTAAACCTTTTATACATACAGCAGTGGCCCATCTAACTTTTATAGGAACTAAACCTGCACATTTTACATAAGCTGACTTTTTTTTGGTCATGATATTAATACAGACCATAAGTATTTCTACATATAGAAGCATTTCTTTCACTGAGCACAACCTGAAGCCACTGTCAGTCAGAAGGAGATTACAATGGCCAGGAAAAAACATTCAGTGAATGGGTAGTTCTGACAGCCTTCTGTTCAGCGACATTTCATCTGCAGGAGGCGGCACACAAACTGCACGCAGAAGATTCCTGAACGCTGTCTTTTCTTGGAATTATATTTGCACATAACTGGTTCAGCATGAAGCCAACAACTTCACGCTAAAATAAGTTTAGCTGCTTTTCCGTAAGTCACCCATTAAAAAAAAATCTTCGTGCATAATCGCCCCTTTTCCCAACCACCCTCCTGAAACACCAAGCACCCCTCCAATTTATTCTGCAAGACTGGTTCGCTAAGAGAGCGGATCAAACGGAAACTGCTCAAAAAAGTCATTTCATACAGAATCCCGGGGCAGCTGCTCGAAAATTGTAATTTCTACTTTCTCCTTTTTACAAACGCCCGGCCGAGGCCCCCTCGAGCCGCAGGGGCAAGGGCTGGGCCGGCGTCCGTGCAGGGGCCAATAAAAGCCAGACCCAAGCGAGGTCTACCCCTCCAAAAATGCCCTAGAGAGGAAAGGAGAAAAAAAAAAAGAAGAAAAAAAAAGAAGAAAAAAAAATGAAAAAAAAAAAATGAAAAAAAAAAAAAGGCAGAAGGCAGCAAGCGAGGCGGGCAGGCGGCTGGCGGGCTCCCGCTGCCACACACGCTCCCACCCGCGCACGGGCGCCCCCTTCCTTCCTTCCCCCTCCTCCCGCGATTCCAGTCCCACCCGCTCCTCTCCCGCATATTTGAAAGGCTGCTTTAATTCCTGCAGCAGCAAATTCCTCCCTCCCAAATTTGGGCGCAAAAGGAGAAAAAGGGGAGGAGGGACCGGGATGAAGGGGGAAGGGGAGAAAAGCGAGGGAGAAGAAATATCTCCGGCATTCTCGCCGCCCGGCTCCCCAAGCCCCGCGCAGGCATTATACAATTTCGGCGAGGCAGGAAGTGACTGAGGGGGGGTAGGGGGGAGAGGCGGCGGCGAGGGGAGCTGGAGCCGCATCTAAGGAGAACGAGGAAGGCGGGGGGCGGCCAAAGGGATGGGGGGCCCCGCGGCGGGGCCGCCAGGATGGGAGCTTCGGCGGTGCCCGCTGTATCTCCCCCCCGCCCCGCGCCGCCTCTCAGCCCACCCATCGCGGAGACCCCACGGCCGCAGGCTCGCACTGTCACGGCCCCCCCGCCGCGCCTCGGCCCCGGGCTGGAGACTCACCCATGGCGCTGGCCGGCGGCGGTGCGGCTGCCGCTGCTGACGCTGGGCTCCGGCTGGCTGCTCGTCCTCCCGCCCTGCCTCCCTCAGCCGCGGCGGCACCGAGCGGGCCGCCCCCTCCTCCCCGAGCGCCTCCCGCCAGCCAACCCGGCGGCGATTCTCCAACGCCCCCTACGCCGATTCCGCCGAGGGGCCGCGGCCCTTCCGCACGCAGCGCCTACGCGCTCCCGCGGCCGGACGGACTTAGCGGCTCCGCTCCCGCCGCCGCCTCCGCCTGCTCCTCCTCTTTCTCCCTCGCCGCCTCCGCCCAGCTCCTCACACGCTCTCCGCCCGCCTCTCCGAGCACGCAGCGGCTTCCGGCTCAGCCCCTCCGCCCGGCGCGGTCCCCACGTCTGTCTCCCGCCCCTCCCAGCCCGGGGTCGGTCTCGCTGCTATTTCCTCCCGCGCCGCGCCGGAGAACAGAGGGACCGCTCGGAGGCCATCTTGGAACCGGGCGCACGCTGCGGGAGCGCAAAGGCCGCACGGAGGGCTCTGCCCGGAACAAAGATGTCCGCCCGGCTTGACGCGCGGGGCGAGGCGGTCGCGCCGCCCCCGCCTTGCGCCGGGGCCGTGCTCGGAGCGGCGCTGCTCCGTGCGCGCCTGGCCGGGCCGGGCCGGGCCGGGGGCCCTGCGGTTGCTCGGCCGCCCGCCCACGCAGGCGGCGTGGGGGAAGGCCGGCGGGAGAGCGGCACCGGGATGGGCAGAGCGAGCGAGGCCCTCAGCCGCCCTTACCCCCGGGGAGCCTCGGGCTGCGGCACTGCGGCGCTCCACTCGCTGCTCACCCCACATAGTCACTATCGGGTGGCCAAGTGCCCTGTAATGAATGAGGACTCAGTGAAAAAAAAAAAAAAAACAACCGACCAAAACACAACCAAACCATTTGAAGGCAGGCAGGCAGGCACTAGGTAAAATCCTTCTAGGGGGCCGGAGGGATGCTTGGGTGCCCTGGGAATCCCACTGCCTGACCTACCGCCTGGGCTGGTCTAGCACGTCCCGGAGACCCTGAACTGGCTCCTCGGAAAAGTTTCTGCCAGCCGAGCTAAATGTACACTGCAGTACAGAAGTGACTTGGGAAAATACAGAGCTCTCAATGTTGTATTTCCGTTTTAAGTTTTGGATATGTATCTGTCCAAAGGCTCCAAGAGCCTTCTAAAATCTTGGATATTTTATACCTGAACTGGAATACTGGAGACCTGTATTTATGATGTGTGATTTGAAACTTAGCATACTTTCTTTTGTGTCAGGGATTTTCAAGTATGCTCCTTTCCTGGCCTTTTCTTTCACATAAAGCACAGTGCACTTCTCCACTGGGGAAAGGTGGTTAGCAAAAAGGTAAAAATAGATCAGTTTACTGTTTATTATATCATTTGTTGCTGCCATTATTAAAAGTACATCTTAATATCATGCCCTGGTACTGGAAGGGTGAAAATAGCAATTTTCATTTCAGCAGCAAAAGGAAATATTTCAGTAATGCAATATTTCTGTAGGCAGTCATAGCCAGGTAGGCTGGAGAAACAAAGAAGACACTAAGTTTGCCTTTGTTTCTCACAGAGTTCCACCCAGTTCTTTCCTGTCTAATGTACTACTTTTTTTTCTTTTTTTTTTTTTTTTTTGTGCATTTGATAAACAAATACTTTTTATGACAACAAGGAAAATGCATAATCTTTTCAGAAAGGTATGCAGCCCTTTACAATGTGGTTCAGCACTGTTTAAGAACTGGAAGTATTACAATATACTGTGGTTCTTGGGTGCCCAAGGGAAAGAGATTTTTATTATCATTGGTCACAGGTCTGCCAAATGTTATCTCATAAATCCTTGTCTTTCACAATGGATGAGGTAAGAAATAACTTTTTTTCATTCTGGTTGGTTTAGGAGGTAATGTCCATGGCAATGAGATAGAGCTACATTGCTTTTGTGGTTATTTGAATACCAAAGAGAGACATTTTACACCACAGAAGCTGTTCACTGAATGCAAAATATGGTCCCCACAGCCCAAATACACTGTGGGAAGACAAACAATACAAATAATACTTGTTTTCTCTCTTGTAGTAAGGGCTTCACATTGCTTAAAAACATTTATCTTGGTTTTCAGATATATAATGTTGAGAAAATAGCATGTAACTGATGGGGATATCTTCAAGTAGGAAATCATGATTTTGGGGAATTCCCTTTGAAGTAAAACATTACTTTGTGGATTGACAGTTGGAAAAACAAAAGTGAGCTTGCACCTTTGAAACCTACTGCAAAAACTGGTACAAGCTTAATGAGGAAGCAAGATGCAATCCAATGGGTTTTATGTGAGGTTAATGTCCTGTTTTTCTGGGTTGTGAATAGCAGTGTGGAGGGGTGTCTCTTTTCATACAGCAATTCACAGGCTTCAGAAGATTCTGCAAAACTGTTCATTTTGAAAAATAAAGTGAATGCAAATGGGTCCCTGGGGTTTCAAAAATATCATGTTCTGTGTACAATATAATAAATCCAATCTTTTTTCATTCCTGTAGCGATCTGCTGCTCCTCTTCAAAAGCAAAGGCTTCATTAAATATGTCATTGAACTTTAAAAAACTGAACTCAATAAGTAAATTTCAGGATTCTGTAGATTCTGTTTATTTGATTCAAATATGGAAGATACAATTCTGTGACTGCTTTTTGTGAAATTAATGAAAAGCTTGCAAACTTAAATTTAGGACACTACTTGACATAACCCCCATCTCTGTCCATCTTGTCTTCTGATAGAGAAACTAAAACCACTTACTTTAATTTAGAAAATCTGCTAAGGTTGCCTCCAGGTTGGTTCTCAACAAGCCAAGCCAGTTTCAGTCTCTCACTGCCAGTGAGACATAGGAAGACTATTTTGTTTTTGTATTTCTTTTAATGTAAGCAGATGTGAGTCACTAGGTGAATTTGCACACAGCATTAGTTCCAGCATGAGATGTGGTGGAATTACTGCACTTGTAGTCTGCTGACTTGGTCCTGAATGGCAACTCCAATCCCTCCTGGATCTCCAGACTGAATCATGCTTGCTCAGTCAGTCCAAAGTATGCAGTATCCTTTGGAACTTCTGTGCAAGTGTGACAGATATTTGTGTACCGGGCAATGTCTTGCTGAAACAACCAGGTTTTTTATACCAGCTGGGTGAAGTCCTAAGCTCTTGCTCCTGTCTGCAGCCTAACTCTTGCAAGATAGGAGGCTGAGGATGCCCAATGGGGAATAATGAGCACAGCATCCTCCTTCAAACCCATCCTTAAATTTCAGATTTGTAATCTACCAGCATCGTGGCAACTCTTTGACCCCTGACCAGAAGCATCTTTTGTCCTTGTACTGTGTTGCCTCTTGGACATCTGCTGCCCCTTAAATTGGATGATCTCTTTGTAAATGCTGCCATTTTGCTTTTTTCTCTTGCACAAGAAACAGCAGGAATACAAATGGTAGCAGTAATGTGAGGCATCAGGTGTCACATCTGTCTTGTCCATTGATCCTGTCCTTTGGGGACATACCAAGTCAGTACAGTTATTTGCCTGAATAAACATTTCCAGAGCCAAGCCTGTATTTATGGCACTCTTCTGTTCTCAGAGGAGGAGGGCTGTCATGAAACAACCCTTGTGAACTCATAAGCAGCACAGTAACAGCTAGAGGTGTGGAGCATCTCTCCTGCAAGGAGAGGCTGAGAGAATTTGTTTTTTTCAGCCTGGAGAAGGCTTCAGGGTGACCTGATTGCAGCCTTCAGTACCTGAACGGAGCCTACAAGGGAGAAGAGGGACTGGAGCATGTAGTTACAGGACAAGGGGGAATGGCTTCAGACTGAAAGTAGGTTTAAATTAGATATATAAAATAAATTATTTACTGTGAGGGTGGTGAGTTACTTGAACAGGCTGCCCAGGGAAGTTGTGGCTGCCCCATCCCTACAAGTGTTCAAAGCCAGACTGGATGGGGTTCTGAGCAACCCCGTCTAGTGGAAGATGTCCCTGCTCATGGCAGGCTGTTTAGAACAAGATGATCTTTAAAAGCCTCTTCTAACCCTGGCCATTCTGTTATTCTATCCCAACTGTCATTACTGCTGCATCATGACTGTCATCTCTGGCTGCCACCTACAAGATTATTCTGCAGATATGCAAATGAAGCAAGATAAAATGTTCACCTCTTGGCCCCCTGTTAAGTTTTGCTATTTGCTTTTTTTTAAAAAGTGCTCTGCAGCAATAAGAAAGAGCCACATTCACCAGCAAGTGAATGCTGTAAAAGTTATGAACACAGGCTTCTATTGAACAATTGCTACAGGAAAAATACAGCATCTCTTGTTTTGTAGTGTGTTTACTGTATCGTCCTGGTATACATCCATTACTTCAATTATCTAAAGAAAGAGGCTTTGATAGATTACAACCCAATGATGTGATCCTTGTGAGAGGCACACACATGCACTTATTGTTTAAGGTAGAAAATGGTCGCTTTGTGCAGTTATAGTGGTGTAGCAGGGAGTATAGCTCAGTAGAAGCAGGAAGGCAACGTAACCCTTAGCCCAACACTCACATCTACAACAATTACTTCCTTAAGTGAGCTGAGATACTTTCATGACAGTTTCCTTCATCCATGTGAAGGACTCGTGTCTTGGGAGACGTAGAGGGTTTCCAGTAGTATTAAGCCATTTGAAAAATGCAGCTTGTTTGTACTAGAGTCACAGATGCAAGCTGGTAAACTGACAGATTGAAAAAATACATTTCTTACGCCAGGGAATCAGAGCCTTGAGCAAAGGCCCCTCTCGCCCTTCCAGCCCTCCGCTTGCCGGCAGTATCAGCAGCTGCTTGGTATGACCAGGAGCAAGGTAATCACATGTGCCACGTGTCCTGTAATTCCAGTTCTCCGTTTGATTACTTGTTAATAAGTAAACCCCACTGGGGCTGGGCAGGTCTCGGTAGATCCTTACGAGGCTGTCCCTATAGCCAGATGTGTAATCGTTACTGAGCGGTGCTGCGGCTGAGCGCGCTGATGGGCCCTGGTGTCTGAGCAGGGCACGAAGGGGCTGCTCAGGCTGCCACTGCTGCCAGAGTGAGGCCTTTGGGCAGCTGGGCTCACTGCCTATTTACATTAGCAAGTGCTTCCTAGCCTAGAATAAGGTACGGCTGTCATACTTTGCATGTTAGATTAGGGAAAAAAATACTTAGACATGTAATGCAATGTGACATTTTGCCTTTTTTTTTTTTTTTAATTTCAGGAAAGGAGTTATGCTTTCCTAAAGAAAGTGTTTTTTCTTAAAATGAATTAATAAGCTAAAAATTAATTTCCTGCATAAACGCTAGACAGTGTGGTTTTTTTAAATTCCAGAAGGAAAATATAAGAGAATAAATCAAATATTACAAAATTAATTAAAACATCAATTCTGTATATACAGCAGTCAGCTCTTTATTCTCTTTACTCATATGAGGACATTGTTTCTATAAAAGGTAAAGTGACTGACAGGTTCTGATGAGAAAAAAGTACTGTGTACCCTGTGCCACTGTGGCCCCAGCAGTCTGCCTTTGTATTTTGCAATTGTCCCCTTTTGATTAAAAGATATCTATATCAGCCTAGGACCATTGAATTGGGCTTTGTCTTTGCACATACTAAAGCAGCAGTACATCTAGTACTTGACATTAGAATTGAGGTAGCAGTATGCACATCAAGGCCTTGGGTACAAATGCTGAACAGCTGAAGCTAAGTGTTGCAGATTGTGCCAGTTACTGGCATTTTAATCACTTTGTCACTTCGTTCTGCTTCCTTTACCTGTAAAAATGTGACTGTAGCTTCTGTTATAGTTACTGGCATGCCTACAATCTGGAATCCTCTCCAAATTCATTCCAAAGTGACAAGTCTCTCCCTTTGTGCATCAAGTTGGACCAGCTTGGACTCTGCTCCCTCTGGGTAGGCAGGTCCTGAGTCCACCACTGCCCTTACCTTTGTGCCACTTACTCAGCACGTGACTTGGCTCCCAGATCTGCCCTTGGAGGCTGCACCTGGCACTTAATTAATTAAGCAAAATTAATTGTTTGGCACAACGTTTAGGAGCAAAGGATTTTACACAGAGAAGGACTTGTACCACCACTCCTGTCTAATCTACCACACAAACACATGTCATTTCTCCTGGGTAGTTAGACCATCCTTCCTGGTTTTTCTGAGTAGCTGCTCTCTATGAACAAAATTCTTGGTGTCTCAGCACCAGAGCATCAACCCTGCAAAACACTCAGTTGGAAATTTCAATTTCAGGTGCTCCTTATGCATTTGATCTCTAGGTTCCAGCCTGAACCCAGTCATTGAACCCCTGGGCTAGAATCAATGAATAGAAGCTTTTATAGTTCACTGCTTGGTTTTGTCTCCTGCTTTTGTCAGAGGATGACTTGTTTGTCCTCGTCTTTTGGGCTTTGCTGATAGTTTATCTAGTGGCAGTCATTAAGCTGAACACACCTATGCCTATAGCTCCAGTTAATCCAGTACAACTACTCACTTGTCTTTTGCAACAAAAGGTGATATGAAATACCTATCCATAAGTCTAAAGCAAACTCTTTTTATTTTTAACTTAAACCATGTGTGACAGTTGGCATCTGATTACACATAGGTCTGACTGAATGCTATTGCCTTTGGTGAGAGTGGGAATTTTGCAATTTAAGGGTTATACAGTCTTGAACAGTCAAAGCTCTCTATTAACAAAAAGAGAAATCTCAAAACTATAATTTGTAAGAAAACCACAAACTGCTAAAATATGAATATAACGGTATAGAAATACTCAAAATACATTATGGTTCAATCCACTTAGTTAAATTATTGGTGCATAATATGGAAAAAACCCTAGAAACATAGAAAAGGAAAATGCTGAAATTTAATTCAGATTACTTCTTTGCATTTATATTCTGAATTGCAACATTCTGAATTTCTATTTTACATAAGGAGAAAAGTACTTAGTGATTTTGCTGTGATGACTGAGCAATACTAGAAATAGAGCTCAATTCTGAAAGAATCAGTTATATAGACATTTGGGATTCATAATGGGAGATAATGGTCTTTTTGATGATGAATCTACTATATAAGCCAAGAATATTTCAAGAGCTGTTTCAAAGCAGATCCATTAGCACAACCCAAAATTTATCCTTAGTCTTCCAGATAAGGAAAGTTCTTGTGTTGTTGTAATAACAGAAAGTTAGAGTGTTAGAGAGTCTTTGAAAAAATTATGTGCTTGTTACAGAGCCAGACTTCAGACACACTCCTTGCAGTGTGTAAATTTTAATGCAAAACACAGAATTTGCATGAAAGTGTAGAAAAATAAGGTTTGGGGTTATTTGCATAATATCATTAATATATTTTTTGAAACAACTTCTGGGTCATGAGCTCATAAAGTGTCCTTCTTGGATAAACTGGCAGCATGGATTCTTCCTGCACAGGATGTTTCTAAACTTGCCAACACGTTTTGTTTTTGGCCTTTTTTTCCCTTAATGGTCAAATGTAATACCCAAAATCTTGTAAACACCATGGTAAAAAACTGTGGTCAAATACATAGGAAGCATGTACTGTTTGGTTTTACATTGATAGCACTTTTTGATAGTTAATCTTGTCCTCATGGGGTGTATGGGAACACCTCTGGTATATAATATACAAGATAAAAGCTAGCTAGCTAGCTAGCTAGATGATAGATAGACTGACCTGAAATGCTTAGATGTCTGACCTTGTGTTTCATGAATTTGCAGTATTTGCAACGGCCATGCATGTCTTCAGATACTACTCATCTTCACCAAAGATACTGTGATAGAAATAATCTATTGTACATGACACATGCCTGTTCCTGTGTGCTCTTTATTCCTTGAAACACCTAGCTGGAAAATTTAATGTTATGGAAAGAGGGTTCAGTTGTGTAGGATGCAAATACTTGTCCATATTACCTTTCTTTTAAAAGTGTTTTGGCTACTTTATTGCAGAAAGAATGTATTATTTTTCTACCTGTAGTGTACTATTAAGCAATTTGTGCAGTTACTGTTGAGTTGGCTAGGTGGTTCAAAAATGCAGTGTGTTTCATTCCAGTTCGTGAGCCAGTGATCTTCCATTTTATATCAATTTATTTCTTGGAGGTTTTTTCTAGTTTATTGTATTTATCTCAACTATTTAAAATGTCTGCAAATGTCCCCATGGTAATGGAATTCACTTGGCAGCACTATGTAGCTATATGAATCATTACAAGACAGTAAATAAATGATTTAAGGCATAACTAAATACCAAATGGAAGTTGATAGGTTTGGTAACAGCAGGAAGAGTTCATTGTGAAGGTACCTCAATACCATTAATCTTTTTTCCTGGAAACTCCTACTTCTTGAAAAGGCTGGTTTGGACAGACTTGAAAGTTTGGTCCTGATGTTTTGGGGGATGTCCTCCAAAAGAAAACCTTTCTCTGCAGATGGGTGGATCACCCCATAATTCCATTGTGCCTGAGTCCAGACACCAAAGGTGGCTGTTGGAGCCTGTATGAAAGAATGGGGATCACTTAATTTTGGGGTCATGCATCTATTTTAGTGCTATGGTCCATCTATAGGGGACAAATGGAGAAGTAATTCTTTAGAAAGGTTCTTAGCTCGAGCCTGTGCCTTTGACAGAAAGCAGGCCAAAGCAGTATTTATGGACTGTCAAAAGATGTAGTGTACGTGCATGAACTTCCAATGAATAAACAAGTCACTGTTTTTTGTAATGGCATGTAATGGAATAAGATGGCTGAATACTTGCAGAGCATTTTTTGCAAGAGAACAGTATTCAATTTTCTTGGGCTACAACTGGCAAAGCAGCCTTTTTCACAGTATTCGTAATTACCACAGCTATGAAAAAATTGTCCATTCAACTCAACGTCTTAGATGGACCCATTAGCTACTGTTGTCTTCTTGCATAAATGCAGTTGCAAAAGTGACAGGGTTTTAATGTAGGATGTCTTAATCCATTGTGATAGCTACATGGCTTCATCTTTGAATATAAAGGAAGACTGTGCAGTCAAGCGTATTTTAATTCCATATCTAAAGTTCAGCAAATGGAAGAGAGAGCATTGAAAGCCTTAAATAAACCAAAATGTGATAAATCATAACAAAGTATAAAATGAAAACGTTCTGTTTATTTAGAGAATGTTCTCCAAGAATGGAATACATCAGTGTTGAACCAAAGCATACATTTATGTAGACCCTTGTTAATTCACAGTTTATTTATAAAATGATTCCATTTTTGATAACATCTGTATATGGCAAGGTGCCTAACCTCTGGGGCACAATGGGGAGAAGTTATAAAGTTAGCATCCTTTTTCCTCTTGATGTACAAGCAAAGAAGCTGGAAGGAATCACAGTGTTACTCAGGCAGCAGCATCTGCTGGGTCTTACTAACTTCCACTCATCAGAGAAAAGACAGAACTGCTCTAAAATGGAGGCAACAGGAAATCTTGGTAGGAGGCTCTCAGAACAGCCAGCCAAGGCAAGGTAGATACAAGGCTGTAGACCTGTTGTAGTACAGAGTTAACACTGACTTCACTCAAGGTGCAAACTAGACAAAATCACACAAAGTGACAAAAACAAATCAGAAATTACCTAACTTCAGCTGTTTACACAAAGCAAAAAACTCATGGCTATTATAATTCTGCTTTACTCTCCGATTACTTGACTGGGAAACTACTAAAACATAATTTCTATTTGAGCAAGTTTTTGAAAGAGCAGCGAGTACTTTCGAATAATGCACCTATTAGGTAAAGTACTGATCTGCATGGAAACAAAGCTCCTAGTGTAGAAATTCCACTTGCTGTACATCACTGAAAAATTTAGTATGGCAGAAAAAATAAATCTGATTGTCCATAAAATGTTTTTTCTGTAATAGTTATGACCAAAAATATATATTTTTAATGTTGGAAAAAATAACATATTGTTCATTTTGTCTGATGGATTTTACCACTTCCTGCCTGATTATTGAGGAATTCAGAATGTGTTTTGGCCAACAAGAAGTATGTTCACACTAGGGACATTTCTTGCTCTCTTTGCAGGAAACAGAGCTACATTACTGCTATTAGTGCGGGCTTTCTCACCACCGTTTATCTAATGCAAGCTGGCCTCCATCATTTTTCTAGATCCCTCTTATCTGTTCCTCAGGGCCTCTATCCTGCAATTAATTCCACTTGGTACAGAAGCTGGCAGTGCTCGCCATGAGGTCCCAGCCATTACAAATACCTGTAGCAAACACAGAGGAGATTGCAGTATATAGCAAATACCAAGTGTATAGCAAATACCAAGCCAGCAGCTTTCTCGCATTTGTCTGGAGATCAGATTGAACTCCTTCAGACACAGTTACACAAAGTGACCATTCACCCCTTGGCATATGAGCCTTTGGAGCAGGAACCATATGCTTCCAGGGCAACGGGGGGCTCTGTCCCTGGTAGGGCAAGTAATTAGAAACAAGATGAGACCTGGCTGGCCTGCTTTCCATTGCCTGCTCCCATCTCCTATCAGCCTTAGCTCTCCACCCTCACTTGCTTGTTTCTTTTTTTTTTTTTTTTAATGAAGCCTAAATATTCTAAAACAAACAAACAAAAAATCTATTTAATAAGAAAAATACATTAGCAAATGGAAGGGTTTTTTCAAGACTTTTCTCCTCAGCAAACTGGCTTTCATTCAGCATTACATGCATCTCTGGTAAATAAATTAGAAGATAAATAGCATTAAACTCATAAAACAATTGCTGTATTTTGCTGATGGTTGGCATCTCTGCAGTACAGCTGCTTCTCCCAGCCTCCTGGGAGCAGAAAAAAGGGACAATAGTGAGCTATGCAGTGTGACTGACATCTCTTCCACACCACCAATCTAAAGGCGCACACACACATATTTACCAATACTCACCGTCAGATCAGAGTAATTTCTATAGGTTTGGTAGCATCTTGAAAGGCTTTCTGTCACCCAACCAGGAGCCAGCAGATGGTCAATGCAGGAGGTCACACAGGATGGTCTTAAGAAACTCTTGCCCATGCAATCCATCACGGGTCAGACAATGCCTTTGTATCTCTCAGAACACATCTCTTTTCTTCGCATCTATTCTAGCAGGTGCAGCTCTGCGTGTCAGCCACCCCAAACAGCCAGCTGTGCTTGCAGTGAAACGTTACAGTCCGCAGCCATCAGAGGAGAGGAGTCATCGCCGAAGGCTGTAAATAAAAGGGGAAGAATGTAGTGGCTTTGGGACTTCTGCCCAAACAGATAAACCTTGACTGCTGTTGTGCCTTTGCTTTCTTAAGAAGCCCCAAGTGCTATTTCTGATCAGAGAAGAAAGAAGTTCTCTGCCATGACCCTCATCAAGGTCAGCTGTTCCAAGCTGGAGTTTACACTCCAGCATTGCCAGGACTGTGTTGCTCAAGTCCAAGTGCAATCCACCATGCTGTATTCCACAGGGGTCCCCTGATTCCTCTAGTGGGTCCTACATGTTTCCACCTCCTCTGCTGATTTATGAAAGTTTTTCATTAGTTCCTTGTTCCCCAGTGCCTGTGTCCAGTGAGGAGTCCTCTGCATTAAAGTAGGTGTTGAAAACACAGGAGGGAACAGGAAGGTTATAAGTCACTGGGTAATGGGTAATTCAATTAGTCTTCCAGGGGCTAAGAGACAAGAAGACTGAGAGACTCTAAGGAGAAGTCGCTCCTCAGGAAATCCTTATGGATCATTGTTTCTATGGAGCAGGAAAACAAGCATCTCACAATAGAAAATATCTTCCCATCAGCAGCATAAGAAAATGATAGAGCAACCAAGCTCTGGTAGAGTGAGTCATCACTCAGAAATTTTTCTTCAGTGCTTTCCCACTGATTGCTAGCAAAGGTCATGGGCTGCTAAGCCAGAGTCTGGAGGCTGTAGGATGGGAAGGGCCATCAGGAAGCCCTGATGCTGACAAAGATATTTACTTCTACATTTCAGTCAAGCTCAGAATTAGAGTGTTGGGGGAAGATCCATCTTCTTTCATCTAAATTCCAGATTTGCATTTTAGCAAATCTGAGGGAAGTGTTGTGGTTGCTATGGATAAGATATATGTAGGGTCCAATACTCAGAAGTCATTCTTTTAGTAGACAGAGACCAAAGAAGACAGGAGAAATTAAAAGGGTGTACTGCTGTCACATCCCCTGCTGAGACATCCAGTTCAGAGTTAGCTCCAGATTATGACACAGAAAGTAGCTTTGACTGCAGTGTTCCCCTGTCTGTTGTGATAGAAGTCACTCACTTCTGAAAGATCTTTAAGCCATCATTCAGCTTCTTCTCCATTCCTTATTTGTACTGCCCAAGTAATTAATTTTCTGCCTGTAAATCTGTGATAGGAGGAATTACGTTCAAAAAAGGAAAATAGTTGCTTTCTGCTTCATTTATCTTAAAACTAAATCTGTAACGAGGTGTCACATTCCCTTCCTTCCTGCACATGTAGGATTGTCTAAAATAGCCACCCTCCTGTAACATTCAGTTATCTCTGGTGTAGCACCATTGCCTGTAGCAACACTGAGAACAGTTAAGATAAGACATCAGTGTTTTATCACCGTTTGGTCTAACCTTACTTAATGCAAGTCTGGGTGATGGAATAATAATAAAAATACCAACACCTTAAAGGACCTCTCCTGCCCTAAAGCTATTATTTCTACCAACAATGCAGCCATAGGAGAAGGCCCAACAATGGAAGATGTGGAAGAAGGACCCAGGTTTTAGGATTACATTGGGGCAGCAGGTATAAAGAGAGGTAAAAAAATGTAGCCAGATTTCATGTCCATTGTATTCTCATGTTTCTGCAATATCACTGTGAAAAAGGAGAGAAAAGTGCTCCAGTAGTGTTAATCAATCATTAGTGACCTCCTGAGCTCTACAAAATTTATGGCCTTCATGGAGGTCTCTGGCTTATTTTTTTCAAGATTGCAAGGAGATTGTTTAATTTTTGCATTTCATGGTGGTTTGGTTCCCTGATTTCCCCCTGTGAGGGTAAAGCAACAGGCTGTGCTTGGGCAGAGCTTCTATCCTGAGAATGTCCAGACGTGCCACATTCCCCTAATGAGATTATTTTTACCCTGTTTTAAGGGTATTTTAGGTCTTCGCAGAAATTAGGTTTCAGCTGCATACCTTATAGCAGGCATATATATATATATAGATATATAGATATATGCCTATATAGGCATCTATATATATATGCCTCTATATATATATATATATACTGATGTTGGCTGCATACAGTATTGCTCAAAGTATGTCAGAAATGTGTAATGTATGATAAACAGAAAGATGTTCTTGGGGTTTCAATCATCTTTCTTCTAAGTGAAGTATTCCAGGACTTCAGCAAAATGCAAATGTCTTGCATTAGAGAAGCTTAGCAGGCTTGGAATATGTATATCCCTATTTCCCTTCAGCCTGTGAAGCTGCCTTACTACCAAAGCTGAGTAAAGTATCTTTATTGAGTCAGTGTAAACAGCTCCTATTCAGCTCTCAGCCCTGCAATCACATACTGGCTGATTTTTTGTTAGTTTCTTTTTTTTCCTGCAGCATTTTTCTTTTTCGGAAATAAGAACTTTCTCATGTCTGTTGATTTCATCATACAAGAATTTAATTCAGCAGTCACCTTAAAAGGCCATTCATTTATATTTAGGGAGGAGCACATTTGCTTCCTTTGCAAAATGTGATGTCAAGGCTTATATTTTTTTCCCCTTCAGTTCCTCTTAAAATAGGAAATGCAGAAAGAGGAGGGTCCACAGTAGAACACAGCACACATTTATATGGTCACCTAAATGAACAGAACTGAAAGACTCATATGAAATGCCTCTTTCACTGAACGTGAGTACACCGGTTGTTCTTTCTGAGGGTCACAGGTATGGTAAAAAGGCACAACCTATTTTGGTAGGGTGCTGATTCCAGCTTCTTAATTAGCCAGCTAAGAGATCAAAGAGCAGAAGTCAGATGAAAGCTTGGTGCTGGTGTGGCTGCAATTCCTTTCCTAACTATCTGTTTCCCAGATTGCAGTGATGTCAGGCTGTATCTGTCACAATTAACATGGGGAGGAGGAGATAAAACAAGAGCTTGTTTACTGTAGGCTGCACCAAAACAGTTTTTTTATAGGTTTCTCCAAATGAAATCAGTTATTGTAGGTGAGTCTAGTGGCTCCAGGTATGATTAAAATTGTCTGCACATCTCACAAAGCCCTGTTTACAGCCAATTACAATTTCTTCTGAATTCAGCTCCTAGAACTGTTTAGAGCCGTCTGGCTCTACAGGTACGTACACCTAAGTACGTGTGGCTGTAATTTTCAGATAGAGCCTGAAAGGCTTGTTCAGGTCATAGGCATTTGGAGCAGAGATTTGGCCTTTGCAGTCAGGAAGGCTGGGGGAAGGAGGGAGAAGTGGTCTTGCTGAAAGAGCTCTTTTTTACACTCCTTCAGCAAATGCAGCCATAGGTCGCTCAGTCAGAGGGAGGCTCTTGAAGGTTTGTCACTCACAAATGTTCAACAGAAACCTTCACAGTTTTAGCAGCTCACCTCCCTAATGACTTGTCTTCCCTGAGCACACTTCAGTCCAAATTTAAGGTAACTTTTCCTCCTGTTTGGTTGTTACAAGGCTGGCTCTGTGGCAGGTTACACCTAATGTTGAGATCTGAACTGAGAGAGGGGCACAGCCTGGTTTTCAGCCAGCTTTCCCTGGCTAGCACTGTGGAGGAAAGGGGAAGCTGCTGCAGGGAAGGAACCTCACAAGAGTGGAAACTGGTCCTGGAGGTAGCAGGAGGAAGGATGAAAGTTTTAAATCGGAATCACAGATGGGGAGTACACTGATGATGAAGTAAAGTGCAAGGCAGAAGCTGGAAGGGACCACCAGACATTGGGAATACACACAGAGAACATGTGGTTGAACATGGCTGAGTTAACACAGGAGAAATGGAGATGCTGAAACAAGGAGAGGGGGAAAGGTGCTGGTCCAAGAAACAAGCTTTACATGGGGCTGATGTCTGTGGTCCTTTAATCTTGGATTTACTAAGGCCTATTTATATACTACTCTAATATATATATATACGAATAGAATAGAATAGAATAGAATAGAATAGAATAGAATAGAATAGAATAGAATAGAATAGAATATATACTACTTATATATAAGGTTGTAGGAGAAGATTAGGACTGGGTGGGAAGTTTACAGATTGGAGGTAAGGACTGGATCAATCAGAAGTACAGAACTTAAAGCTGAGGGCAAAGAGAAGATGTGGTATGGATAAATGGCCCCTGGAGTTTAAATTCTGCCTTGGAGTCTGTTTCACAGTCCCAGAACTCCTTGCATTCCGGGCAAACTTTGTATATATTTATGCGGAAGCTCCTGATTTCCCTGGTGGTCAATGTGACTCGTGATGTGAGAAAGTGCAGTGTTCAGAGCTCTAACTAAAGTCAATGGGGGCTGTGTTTTTCATATATGGAAAAAAAAAAAAATCACAAACATTAGGTGCTTAAAAGGATCAGATTTTAATATCTCACATTGGTTTCCAAGATTATTTTATTTCCCCCACCCTTTTTTTATCCACTCACCTCACAGGTTTTCTCAAAAAAATATTTGTGAAATACTCAAATTTTATACTGTTAAGTGCCAATAAACAAACATTTTGGGGAACAAAAAATTCTTCCTTCATTACAAAAGAATACAGCAAAGTCTGAAGCCCCATTAAACAACAAGTAGAACACAAATTATTGAACAGTTGTTAATTACATAATCAGGTCTTGTTCTGTGTACTGGCTGAAGCAAAGATACTCTGAAAATATAGTTTTGTATCATGCTAGTAGGAGCTGAGTCATCCATGGAAGTACCAGTTGGAAAAATATCATACATTTCTTCTCATGTGCTAGTAATAGTATAAATGCAAAGATTTAAAGCTTTCTTCACCTGTAGACCCCTGTAAACATTAGTGATGAGATGCAG
Source organism: Cyanistes caeruleus (assembly GCF_971803275.1). Taxonomy (NCBI): domain Eukaryota; kingdom Metazoa; phylum Chordata; class Aves; order Passeriformes; family Paridae; genus Cyanistes; species Cyanistes caeruleus. The sequence continues at coordinate 105,993,561 of NC_141701.1, forward strand.
ATCCTTGAATAGTGACTAGACAACAGCTTGTTCTTTAGTTATTTCTGCTGCAGCCCTTTTAAGTCATCTGTGGAACCCTGGGGGTCTGCAGACCACATGTTTTAGACTGCTGTCTATAACTGTATAGCTCACAAAGGCAAAAAAAAAAAGCATTAAACCAAGAATAATTTTTTCAGTCTGTCCAGTAACATGCTCTGTGTCATAAGAAAGCGTATGAAACATTCAACACCCTTGCTGCTAGCAGTCATCCTGAAAGAAGGGAACAAGTTTGTTCTGATTATGCCATATCAGATGTTCTGCCTAAGACTTGTCTGCTGGTTTTCTTTTTTTTTCTCCCTCTCTAGTGCCACTGACAAATCTTGCATTTCTCTAGTTGACTATTGTTATCGTACTCAAGGCTGAGTTAAGATCCCAGTGCACCCCTGCCAATGCAGTCCAGCTCCTAACATGCATCATGGAGTGCTAAAATCCAGTTTTAAGGCTCCTATACTTGATGTTTCCATTTCACTGCAAACTGAGAATGATATTTGATTCTGCAAAAACAAATATTATGAAGGTGTTTCCCCTTAGAGTTTGCGAACTTCTGTCACTGACATGTAAGGAGCTGTAATTACAGCAGTGTTCCCTTCCATCCACCACAGCTGTCTCCAGCAATGTTCCCCCTCATTAGGAAACTATCCTATAATTTAAGATTAGAGCTCAAGCTTAAGGCAGTAATTGCCCCTTTCTGTCTGAGTCCTTATAGAATTTACCTCGTCAAGATGAGGCGTCTGTTGTGCTTAGACCTTTCCACCTTTCAGAAACAGGTCTTTACTTGAGTGAGCTTCATTTTGCTTTGCCTGGTTTGCTCCAGCAGTTCCCCCAGTGCAAATGCTATGAGAGCTGGCTGTAGATAGCCCCGACTTCAGGAAAGCCAAGCCTTTGATACTCTTGATAGTGTTAAAACCACTGGGGATTTTTTTCTCACCATCTGACATTCAGCTTTTTATTGCATGGGTGACCTGTGTCACTTTCCCATTAAGTTATTCTGGCTGTGAAAATTACGGTAGAAGAATTGAAAGTGATGTGAAACTATAGGTTTATTCTGTTCCCCATTCCAAATAGCTGCTAATTTCTGGAGTATGGAACAAGACACATTTATCTTTATTCATTACCCTTTAAAATGACATATATTTTAAAATTTTGTTAGTCCCATCTATGTGATATATAAGATCTTCCTGAGCTCATAATTTGTCACTGCTGCCTTTGTATGACTTGGTAATAAAAATCTTAGTAATGGATTCTGGGCTGGTGGCAAAGGATGTAGCTCCTTGCTTCTTTGTTTCTGCTTTTGGTCTTTTAAACCATGAGCTCTGGATGTTCTCCTCTGAAAAACTTGGTGTTTGCTAGCTGAATTATAACAACACACAGATAAAATAAATTTTCCAGAAAGCTCCTTTTAGCTATTTATTTATTTTTAATTCAATTTGCAAAACATAAAAAAGATGAATTCTGAGCTGCAATCACATTTAACAAAGGATTAAAAAAAGCAGACCAGCCCATAAGAGCTTTAGCAAACCACTAGCTGTTTCCTACATGCCAGGGCTCTTCGTCACATTTTTCAAAACTAGCAAAATGAATAAAAAGGGCTCAGTGTGGGTGGGCTTGGGACAGAGGTCTAACATGTGTGAACACGGGCTCAGAGTACTTAAACGGTTTTGTGCTTCAGCCTGTCTGCCTCTTGCCTCAGTGTCTGCATGGCAAAGGTGTGTGTGTGTATACACACACATGAGTACGTGTGCACATCTTGCTCCAGGTGTAACATCCACATATTGTAAAATTATACTGTGAGTAGCTACTCACTGCCTTCACTTTTCCTGATGTTTCCTGCTCCAGCTTTTTTCCTGAACCTCCAGCCTTAACTTACTTTTGCTTTACTGCCAGAACACGACTCAATGCAAGAGATAAATTTCAAAGTTGCACAGATAATTTATAATGATTCCTTTCCAATTACCCCCAGTTAGTGTGGATAAACATTTCCCCAGAAGACAAAACTCTAAACCACATTCTGCTATTCACACTGACTTTTTGGAGGGCCTGACTTTTACAAAGCGATCTGCTGCTTCATGGGAAGAAGAAAATTCCATTTCTGAAAATCAGGCCTTTGTTTTCAGAGAAACCCATACAGCTCGCATTTGCTGACTCTCTTCATGTGCTGCCAATGAGTGGGGATGGCCTGAGCCTGACTTTTCCTTCCTCATTATACGTGGTGTGTGTTTGCTTCTCTCGTGGGCTGTGTTTTCAGTGTGTTTGCTTAGTTTCTCACTGTCTGCCATACTGACTTCTTTATTCTTTCACTTCTGAGTTTGCTGCATATTTTATTTCTGTCTTGCATCTGCACTCTGCTTGCTTTGCTCAGCTGGATTTAGCATCCTGATTGTATGAGGATGTGCCTTTTTTGTCATTTTAACCTCTTCTGCCTTAATACTCTGTTGGAAAGACTGCAGAGGGCAAATAAAAATAATTAAAATTAAAATTACAACCCTAAAAAGTCCTACTGACAGCAAGAAGAAAATTTAAAAGCCAAAACACAGTGTTTTCAAGATTAAAATTATCAGGACAGACACAGAATTTTAAAAGATGCATAATTGCTTCCCACATACATGATCCAGATGTTACTCAATGAAAGAATCACATTTAAGCATAAAAGAATCTATTTATTGTATTGCATAATCATTGTATTTTTCAAGTTAAAGAAAAATATGAAAAAGCCAGGTTCAGTAATTTACAGCTTTCACAAGAATACAAACCTTTCTTAGCATGGTTTATGGCCATCGTGGAATATGATCCTCTCATCTGTGGTAAAAGTCTGCAAGGTTTATCATCAGTTCTCAACACAAATGAACTTCAGATCTGGCTGCTTTTCTGCAGAAGCTATCTGGGATCAATGGGGTCATGCTATATCTTCACTCCCTGCAGAAATATCTGAGAGAATCATATTGGTTATCTTCTTGTTTCACATCCTCTTGTGGAAAACTGGTTATCAACATTTGTGTCAATGGGGTGTCACTTGGTGAGATACCTCATATTTCTAAAGTGAAATATAGATTATCTCATAATCTGTAACTGAACATAACAATCATCCAACTATAGCCAAGCCTGGGAAAAGAGAACGTCAGAAGGAGATATGAAGCTACCTCAAAATAAGTTTGAAGAAAAGATGAGTAGAGCTGACAGATGGTACAGCACTTCAAGGAAATCACGACTTTCCTCTTCCATCAGTTGCTAAGGAGAGATTATATATAAGAAAGTATCAAGAATAACAGCAACCAGGTAATACTTAATTCTGGTAAGTGTTTGAACACCCGTGAAGCCATCTTACATACTTTTTGTCTTAATCCAACCTGCTTCTTGTGGCTGCAGAATCTATCCCTGTATCTATTTCGAAAACAGAAGATGGGAATGTTCTTTCTTTTGAAATGTCCAGAAATCTGTTCAGAAGCATTAACCAGTCCACTGTACAGCTATGCATCTCTTGAGCTGCAGAGGCAGATACATACAGCTCAGAACGTATCTCCCTGCAGCTTAGTGATTCCCCATACCGCTGTTTTAAACCAGAACAGTGATCTTTTTCTTTCTTGCTTTCTGCAGGACAGGGTTTAATCCCATTAATGACTGTACTTCCCACCTTACCACTCCAGGAATACTTGGCTCAAAGGGGATGATGTAATTGTCTTGACTGAAATGAAACTCAGATCAGTTGAGGAGACAGAGTGCGAACAACACACATTTGCTGCAGAAATTCATCTGGAAAAGAAAAAAAATGCAAATTATTGCTTGTTTTTTTTAAAGAAGGTGGCAAGGTGCATATTGTCTACTCAAGCTTTAACAGACTGGAGGGTAGAACTGAAAGTGTTGTAGGGAATGAGGCCATGTCTGGCTAGAGATCAGTCACCAGCAGTGCTCCTCAGGCTTAATCCTGGGGACAGTTCTGTTCAGTACATTTGTCAATTATTTGGGTGCAGGAGTTGAATGCACCATTAGCAAGTTTGCTAATGATACTGAACTGGGAGGTGTTGTTGACTGTTTTGAAGGACAAGTAGCCTTGAAGAGAGATATGGATAGACAGGAACATTTAGTTAGGATTAATGGGACGAAATTTAGCCACCTGAAATACCAGAGTCTGTAACTGGGAGAGAATACTACTGGGTAGAAGTATAAGCTAGGAGAGGAGTGGCTGGAGAGCAGCCCCACAGAAAGGGGCCTGGGGCTGCCAATTGACAGGAGGCTCAAGAGGACTCAGCAGCGTGTGCCCTGGCAGCCAAGAGGGCAAACCTCATCCTGGGATGCATCAAACACAACACAACTGACCAGCCAAGAGGGGTAATTATCCCACTGTATTGAGCTGGTGCAACCTAATTTTGAGTATAATAATGAGTGTAGTTCCAGGCACCAAAAATTAAAAAGGATGTGAAGATCCATGGATGCATCCAGAGGACACAAAAGATAGTGCAAGGGCAGGAACTCCTTTGAGTTGCTGATCTCTTCTCTTTGGCATCCAGTGATAGGACACATGGGAATCGTTCAAAGTTGGACCAGGAAAGGTTTAGTCTGGACATTGGGAAGCAGTTCTCTACCAAGAAGGTGGTCAAACACTGGAATAGGCTTTCTAGAGAGATGGTAGATGCACCACAGTTTTCAAGAGGCATTTATTTGGACAAAGCCCTTAATACCATGCTTTAGCTTGGTCAGCCCTAGGATGGTCAGGCAGTTGTACAAGATGATCACTTTAGGTCCCATCCAGCTGAACTATTCTATTATATCTTCTATATATTCTATATTCTATATCCAGTATTCTATAGTCTGTTCTAAACCTTCCTTCAACAGAAGGAGGAATATATTTCCTGCTAAATTATTTCCCTTGTCTCTTCTTTTAACTACCTTTTATCTACTCTTTTCTCAAAAGACAAAAGCTATTGGAGAGATATTCCAGCTGAGGATGAACTATCATAATTATTGGATGTAAGAGAAGCCATGTTCCAATATCTTCCACTTAAACAACATGCAGAACCCTAAAAAATGTCCCACTAGTTTTAGTAAAGCAGAATATTTTATGTGGTGGCCATACATAATCATGAAAATTGTGAGGGAATTCATACGACTTAATGAGGAGCACTCTTACTTGAGAACTGAGACCCACTAATGGAACAGGATCTGCAGGTGTACAGGATGGAGTCACTCACCATCTCAGAGAAGGAAATTTGTATTTAATGAAGGGCCTTCAGGGAAAGGAAAAGAAACAGGCTTGTACATTTTTGAAATGAAAAGCACCAAAGAGAGCCCAAAGCACCCTTAAGTGTTATTGGAAGAATCCCTTGGGCTGTAGTGTGGGTCAGGTTTGAGTGACTGGCAGCAAAATGTGCTGCAGATTAAGTGCACATGGTGGTGATATCCCAAATGGGAGGTAGAGAAAAAACAAGGGATTGGTAAAGCTAGTAAGGCAACAGGGCCAGTGGTGGTATCTGGGGGATATTCATAAATGTTATGGCTGGAAAGGAAGATGATGAGAGGTAAAGGCTGTAAAAGTGACTAGTATGATTTAAGACCAGTAGGAGAGGGACAAAACAGTCACTGAAAGGAAGTTTTTTTTCGGTCAGAGCAAAGCAGTAGGGGTGAGGATAGACAAATATCATTCAGGCTTGTTTCCCAGACCTTCCTCAGGTACATCTCTTATTCCACATAACGAAGACTTAAGAATCTCCTTAAGACTCCTCTTTTTTGGCTTGACTTTGACTTTAATGAACTAGCTTCCATGCTGGTGCTGTTCAGTGCTGCTCTTTCCCTTGTTTTTTGCTGTGTGGTCTGTAACTCTCAGTCAGACTGCAGGCTCCATAACAAATTATTATAATGATAAAGTATAAATCACAGATAAATACAGCACCTGTGCAGTACCTAAATTACAACTATGGTGTTCCATAAATAAGAAACTACCCAGGAGTGAAAATTACGAAAGGGTAAGATGCAGAACTTGAACCAGTTGTGCTGTAGCTCAGGTCAAATTAAAATGCGGTCAAGAATTTTAAAAAACATTACACTACACATTTTATCTAAAGCATTAAGTAGCACACAGAAAACCTCTTCACTTGGATAAAAGCAATGATGTATTTCTAACCCGAGAAATATCACAGACACAGTTGTCATCAGTGAAAATCAATGTGGACTCAAGTGAAAGAAAGGATAAAAAAATGACAATAGGAAGCCATTATAGGACACTGGGGGAGGATGGAAAAGCAGAACAGGAAATGTTTGTGTAGATAAAAGAATCCTGCAAAACAGCTACAACAAGAATCATAGGAATTTCGATCGTCATGTCACTGAGGGGAATTGCAATTAGGAAATATCAAATAAGTGTGAAAAGCTGAATACTAACATAGCTCTGAATTGTCTTTAGAAAGCTTGTGAAAACACTCTACATATAGAAGCAACAGCCTCAGAAAGCTCACATCCTGGCTTTTATCTCCAAATCCAAAATAGTACACATCTGAAAGAATCGGTTTATTGACCTTCTGGGTTATACTACTAGCTCTATTTTCTCAGGCCTTCTGCAGATGGTTGGGGGCTGGTATATCCACAGAGGATGTGGTTCATTTAACTTCTGGTGATTGAGTCTTGTCATGTTTGTGAAGGGCATGAACTAGAAATTGTTGGGAAGACAAATTTGCAAGCTATGAGATGGTTTAGTGGTTATACATTTTTCCTACCTGAGTTATCCTTAATTAAAGTTGGCATAAAAGGCAATTTCTGGAAACCTAGTAATTCCTGGAAGTCACAGTATACAATAAAAAAAAGCTTAGTTTAATCTGCATTAAAAAAAATATCGTGCAAAATCAATTCTTCTGCCAGCAGTACCATATTGGCTTCTGTGAGGTTTAAATTCTCTGATGCAAAATGCAGTTAAGAATGGGAGGCATTGGCAAAGCTTCTTTGTGTTGCAGTTGTAAGAAAGAGCAGTTAAGTGAAAATCACTTGATATTACTCTGGTGATGTTAAAGCATCTGGTAGCATTTGTTTTCTGTCCATCCCAAGCTTTTTTGCTTGCCTTCTACTCAGGTGTTTGTGCTGCACCACTGCAAGCTTTCCTTTGCCCAGGGTTTCCACCTGGTACTTCCAGTTGACATTTGAATACCCTTGATGCTTCCCTCATCCAAAACCAGTTTGTTCTGACCAGGGACCAGGTGGCAGTCCCCTCTGACACTGAACTTCAAGAGACTGGAGGAACATCATCTCATACTAACGGGACTGGACTCAGGAAATAAGAAGAGTTGCAAGAATAACCACTAAATATTCATGAGAGGTAATTCAAAACCTGTCCTGAGAAACTGAAGCTCTTGAAATTTTTTGCACTAGACTCAATTTTTGCAAAGATTCATCTGAACAAGCATCTGGTATGTTCCAATTCATAGCACATATGTCTGCCATTGTATCATTCTGCACAACAATAATCACAGTATTAGTATTTAGCTCTGACTTTATTCAGTATTGCTACTATAACACAGAATTTTCCTTGACATCTGAAAAAAAGGATAACATAATTTCACAGTATTTTATCTTTTCTGGCCTTTATTTGTTCTGGTGAAAGATGATCTAGCTCGATATCTCTCAAGACACAACTGTTGTGTCTGGAGTCATCCTTGTTTGTGTAACAGGGATAGCACTTGTGAGACTTGAAGGAGATTAAAATGAACATTTATTTTATAATGTGATTATAATGTGATTCACTAATGATGAAACTGTGGGAGAAAGTGCATAGTTAATTCTACTTTTCTCTGGCTTCATGTGCATTCCGGCCTGCAAAAGTTGCACAGAGAGTTTTTGAAGAGCAAACTCTTTTGCTTTTTGCTCTTTTCAAACCTTTTTGTAGGAAATTTTTGCTAGCAGCCTGCATAAATGCCTGCTTTATTTTAATGAGCACTTTCAGTAGTATCACACAACTGTTTTCATAATCTCAAAACTCTTATTTAAAGAGCTGTGACAATCAAGCCAATTATGCTCCCATGGACCAATTTTTTGTTATCTTTGGTCAGCTTCCACTAAAAACATATTTGTGTCTCCTTGCTGTCAGCTGAAATATTTTTTTGGAAATCAGTATTATTTATCTCTCTAATTACCCTTTAACTTGCTTTTGCTTATTTTTACAAATTTTCTTTTTTTCCCCTCTACTAGATTATTTGCTTTTTTAAGACTTACTACTTATTGTTTCTGCTGACCTTTGGATCCCTGAGCCTATGAGGCTCTGGGATATTTTTTCCTATTTAAAATATGAAAAGGGACATTTTAGTTTCCTTCTCTCTTTTTTTTTTTTTTTCCCCACAAATATTTTCTGCCAGTAATTCCCTTTCATATGACTGCTTGATTTAGTTTCCCCAACTCATAGAAATTCACGTTAAATAGGAATAGAAGAGATTCTTTTGGCAGCCCACCTGCCGAACTCTAGAAATGCCACTTCACATAGTTCATACTTTGGATGGTTGAGTGAGCTCCAGAGAATATAGATGTGAAGAAAAACCTGTGGACTGAAGCCTGTTAATCTGAGGAGAGGGGAAGGTATCCCATAGAGTGTTTCATCCCGATCATCACATATCTGTTTTATTCTGAGTGCTTCACACTGGCAAAGTCATCCATTCTCTTCACTGCTTCATTAGTTGGTCCCCGTGAGAACTCAGCCAGCAGGCACTAGTGGTGCCTGTGAATTCTGTGACACTGACACCCATCTATTAATAAGCACATTAAGATATGGCACACAGACAACCATATAGTTATTAGACAGCAATGACTTTAGACCTGTGCTTACCTGAGCATCCTTTAGGGCAGGAATCTGGCGGGAAAGGATGGCTCTGTTTCCACTTCATGGTCATCTTCCAAGCAAGACTATCCTAATTATATAACTGGGAAGTCCTAAAAGGATTTTGGTCCTTCATAACTGAAATTAAACTGCCAGTTTGCACTCAATCTTTGCATGGGAAACGTTAAAATTCACAGCAGATTTCCAGACGTCTGCTTCCCAACTGTTTTTAAAATCTAGGTCATTATATATAGGTGGCATCAGATAAGTCTCCATGGAAGTCTCAGAATATTTTAAACAGCAAACTGGGTCAGCCTTCTTTAAAGCTTGTAACCATCTAACACAAGTATTTGTATGTTTACAGTCCAAGAAAGGTTAAATATCTCCCTTGACCCCTCACTGAATACATTTTTATAACATTCCATGTTCTCGCAGCAATGTAAAGCAGCTTTTTCTAGATAAATTCCTCTGCTGTTTCAATCTATGTAATGTTTTTTGCCATCCAGTATGAAACCTATGGTAATATACATCCTGTCTTGTTCCAGTCCTTGGTCATTCATTTCCACATGCTGTGCAGTCATTCCTTGACTGCAAGCATTTTCCACAAGTTGAAAATTTGTTTCTTTGATTTTGTGATTATTATTGTCCTTATTATGTTGCGCCAGACTGGGACTGAAACAGCGATTCCAAAAGGTGCCATGCTCCCTGTGTGCAATTTTACACATGCTTGCAAACAATTTTCAGACTAGCAGGCAACACACATTACTTTAAGCAGTGCAGAGCAAAGGTGTGGGGTAGTGCAGTGCTGGAGGGGGCTACTAGATGCGTGCTGCTGGCAAGTAGCAAGGGGACTGATGGGAAGAAATGGTCACCAAGGCTGACAGTACCATCAGGAGGGAAGCACAGAGAACATCAGACCCAAGTGGTTCCAGTGCAGAAGGATGATGAATGAGGAAGACGTTGCAGGGTGAGAAAAGCAGTCACTGCTCTGACTTGGGCTTTCCAGAGGTAGAAGCTACTTTACCTGTGGAGCAAAATTCTGGGGATCCTGCCATCAATAGATGTGTCAGCTTGGGAACCTTTATCCTGGTTCCCAAGCTGACACATCTTTTATCCTGGCCCTTGTCCTGGATCAGGTCCACTGCTTAGGGCCGTACTCCAGTTACAGACAGGTCATGACTACACAGAAGCAGAGCCATGGAGGCCCCTAACAGTCATAAGACAGCACTACAAGCCAAAACCTGACGCATTTTCCCACTGCCAGCCCGAGTGCCTGAGTAACCAGCTGAAAGCCAGGCCAGCGTGAGAAGGTCCTCGCTAGCCTGAGTAAAATGCATGACATTTGGCAGCTCTATGGACTATTGAAACCCATGAAAACATTCCCAGTGCTTCCAGAGGACTTCAGATCCTGCCTACAGGACCTGCTTTCCTTGCTCCAGGAACTCAGATTACCGCCTTCTGGACATTAATCCACCTGCATCTGAAAGTGTTTACTATTTTTTCCTGAACTTTTTACATCTGCTGATAGTTTTGATGTATCTTCCCACAACTGCCAAAGAATAAACTTGTCTCTTTTTAAATTTCTTTCCATTGCAGCCAATATAATCTCCTTGTGCCCATTTCAAATTCTGCCACCACTGAGCTCTTCTGGCAACATGCTGGCTTGTGTTTTTAGGACAGAGGGGAAGAGGGTTTTGTGTGGTCATTTAATGCATGAGAAAACTCATTAATAGATTTTCTGGGTAACTGAAATGTTTTTTTTATCTGCAGAATAGAAGGAGCCTAACACTGCAAGCTTCCTCCTGCTGCCCTGGCAGTCTCCTACAATTCCAATTTTGTGTGACTGTTTCTTTGGAAGGGAAGAGTAGCTTGAACTCTGTGCTTATTCATTCTCTCTGCTGGGTCTAATCAATGAAGCAATTGTAATTTTTTGGTGATGTGAGTGTTGCCATGTTTTATGCTGACAGGAAGACCATCACTTGCACAATTGCACAAGGTGAGAATGAGAAGGAACCAGGACAGTGACTATGAATACACAACTGAAGAAACTCTCAGTCCACTTCTAAACAGTTGAAATAACTAGTTCCTTCACAGTGGAACATCAGTAACCTCTTGCTGTGAAATTATGGTGATGTCAAGAGCAGGTAATTAAGTTAAGCTGTATGAAACAGCAATGCACAGACAACCAGAGAGTTACAAAGATTTTGTGCAACTAACAAACACCTTCAAAAAAATAAATAGATGAACAATATTGTGTGCAAATTGAACCATTTGGAAACAATGAAGTGAAAAGGTCAGTGTGCACTGTCAGTGGCTCCTTGTATCCCTGGGGAAGGGCGCTCTCCTTCTTGGCCATGGCAATGCAGTGTTGCTCCCTGAAGGTGGCTAGAAGCAATAGAGCCATCTACTGACTGACAAAGTTAACCACAGCATCTTTGTGTGCTTCTCATTTAACTTGCCATTTCCATCCTAAAATTGTGGCCTATGGAGAACTGGTTTTCAGCAGAAGCTAATTACTGAAGCACACAGTTAACAGCTGATTAGCAACTTGCTGAGCCTCCCTATTACTCATCGCTGTGGCATCTGGTTAGGTACCTGTATTAAGAAGCGCTCCTAAGCATGTGCCATGTATTTTCCCAAGCATGAGATGGCATCACATCTCGTGGCTGAGAAGCAAGGTTGGTGTTTGCCAAACACTGATTACTTTGTAAGAAGGCAGAGAAACACTATGGACATCAACACAATGTTATAGGAGCAACCTGGCAAAATAAGGGGATGGGAATCTTTAACATGAGATTAGTTGACCTGGGAATTATTGAGGATCTTTAATTGTGTTTAGGAGTTGTTTGTAGGCTGTGTGCTGATGCAGGCGTTTGAAAATGGAGCTTGATATGTTTGATATGTGCTATGTGACCTGAGGGCTCGCACGTCCTAGGACCACGGAGTCTTTGCAGGAAGTCCTTGTCTTGCCAAAGACTCATTAAAGCAAACAAACATAGAATCTTTCAAGTTCATACAACTTATAATGACAGATGTGAAAATGGAGTGAAAGTGCATGAAATACTGATTTTTAAAGACCGTTTGTGTTATGGTAACACCTAGATCTTGGATAGATGTCAAGAAGCTCCCTCTTAGCAACTTTCTGTTGGTTAATAATCCTACAAGGTTCAGCAGGAACAATGTCTGTGCCAGCAAACTGAGAAAATACCTGGCATACTTGCTGCACAAGTAGCTGGCTGAACAGTCCAAAAGGCACTCAGGCAAATGTAGTCAAAGAGCAGACTGTAATATAAGAAGTCTGGCATTGCTATGAAATGAGTGTAGGGACCAAGACTGGCCAGAGCAATTGACTCTGCCCAAGAACGCTCACGACAGCTTGTAGAACCTGGTCTTCACAAATGGTGCATGGAGCCCCACAATCCCCCTTGGGTTTAGGAGGAGCTGTGTGACCTGCAGTGCTGCTGAGGAGGCTCTAAGTGCTCTGTTAGGCAGAAGACTGATTACATACACACAGGATTCCTTGCTAGAACTGGAGCATCCAGATATACACGGCTTAGACTTCTCTTTGAAGTGTCACTATGAGGAAATTGTGTCTTTCTTCCTCTTGCAACCACTTCAGCATGGCTTGAATTAAATTGTAACTAAATTTAATCCCTGTTGCTTATACAATTTATAGGCTGAATTCACTCTTTGCAATTTTTAGAAAAAGCAAAAGCCAAGGCATCCAGAACTGCAGGCAAAATATCTCTCCTAGGTTTTTATTGTATCTTGCCATTGTAAATGAGACATGACTATAGATTCTTAGAACACAGTGTAAAGCTACACATATATGAGTAACGAGCTTCTGAGACTTTAAACTGAGACTCAAGAGTCTTCTTATGATAGTCAAGAACTTGTAAAATCTGTCTTTAAATAAGAGTGTGATGTTTAGTGGAGAGAGATGTTATTATAAAATCTTTTAGCTGTAAGAACAGCATTTCAGACTGAGAAGGTTATATTTTGCAGAGTACAGATGTCAGGATGACACCTAAAAAGACAAACAAGAGTAGAAGAGCATTTGGAAACAAAATATTTGGAAGTAAAATCTAAACCAGCTTGTTTCCACTCAGAAATATATTAGAGTGTCATCACAACATACATGATACAATGGCTCAGACATAACAAATTATAAATATACAAAATATATGGATTCCCAGGACAACTGGATCTTGTTTCTGTAAATACCTGTGCACTGAAATGGATGCATGAAGTCTCCTGGGACTGCTCATGAGTAAAGTTATTAGTTAGTCTGTAAGTCTCCAGTCATGTGCAGTGACATCTGCAAACCTGTAAGACTGGAACTTCAAAAATGATAAATTGTTCTGAAGGATGATGGTTTCTTTTCCGTGGACTGGATAAAATTTAGCAAGCATTTGATAATTTTTGTTATAAATAATAACAAAGACATATAAAGACAAGAATGAGGTTTAAAGGTTTTCCTTGGCCCCTTCACAAAGGCACTTTCTCAGCATTTCATGCTCTCCCACCAGTTAATGAGTTGTGTGGCTATTTTCACCTGTGTAGCGCTGACACACAGAGTGTATGGCACAGGGGGAGAGAGAAATCCCGAGGGCATTGCTGCGAGGGATACTGCCAGGAGGTAATGGCTACAGCAGAGTTGCAAGCAGGGAGGAGCTGCCTTGCTAATTCCAAGCATTTTCATCACTGAGCCCGCCGTGCCTTGTTCTCATCCAGACAATGCTGCCATAATCACACGCCTAATTATATTCCTTGTCCCACAGGTGCCACAGAAAGAAGATGCTGGGCCATGCCATGCACGGAGCATGGTGAAGAAGGCTTGGAACTGGAAGTGCTGCACTGCTCTGTCCTTGTAATTCCCTTGTGCCATGTTCTGGGAACTGGGGAAGCACTCAGCAACAAATGGCCCTGTAGTGGTTAGTGGAGGAGCAATCCCTTCTTTCATGAAAAGCTGGGTATTCACCTACATATCTTAATTCTTTCCATGCATGTTCTTTCTTGCCCTCACCCTGTAAATTTTGTTGACACAGAAAAGCAGGAATTTGGTCTTATGTCTGGGATTTCTGGATAACTAGCAACCTGAGTGGATGTGCAGTAGTGCAGATCAAGTGATGCCTTGATGTCCTGATAACTGGCCAGCATACATACAAAGATCAACTGTGCTTGAAGTGAATAAAAATCCAAGGTATCTGGAGCATGTCACACTTACTGTGCAGGTGCCAGTTATCTGACAATGTGCCAGGAGATGCCTGCATCTCTTTTTTTTGCTTGTGTTATCCTGAGCTGAAATTAGAGATGCTGACAGAAACTTTGCACAAGAAAAGATAAAACAATTAAAAAATATCTGACAGAGCCCCTGTAATGTAAATCAGGAATCTTTTGGGTTTCAGAGGAACCTCTCCTTTGGGCATGAAAAATTCTGGCTATCATCAAGTCTCTTGTTTTTTTATTTCCTTAGGTTTTTAGCCCTGAACGCACTCAAAGAAAAAAATAAGACTATAGGAAGGAGTGATCTTTTCAGTGACAGTAAATTTTACATTGTCATTGATTCACATGAGTCCATTACTGCTTCCTGGAGGTAAAAGGGATGATGCTCTTACTGGCAGTGCTTCAACATAGCTTGTCTGCTATGGAGAATGAAGCAGGCACCTTTTCAGTCTGCACTTGGTCTATTCTTTGCTTGGGGACAAGTTACTCCTTTCCTGCCATGAACTAATCAAATGCTTCCTGACACTGCCCTCAAAACAGGGGCTTGGGAGTTTCTTTCGATAACAAGTTCCACAGACTAATTATACGCTGTTGTAAAAAGAACTATGAAAAAAAGAGTCACACTTTGTTTCTTCTTATTTTAATTAAGTATCACTTTGTTCTCAAATTATGAGAGATCCTTTCAGGTTTATTGCTTCTATGGTTATGGACCCAGAACTGCGGGGCAGCTTGGGCTGTGCCATGATGCACAAAGAAGCTCCAGTTCCCACAGAGAGTTATGCACCTCCCACATTTTATGCATATCCGTAAAACACGAGCAGCTCGTTGCTTGGTCTACAGCCAGGCGGTGTGGAGAATAGTCTTATAAACCTCAAAAGGAAGTCGAGCAAGTAGCAGAAAACAGGGAAATATTTAGAGTGAGAAACACTTTGTTAGGTCTCAGTGTCATTTTATCATATGCTACCCTATCAGCATCTTTGTGGGAGCTGTCTGCAATTTCTTTCATGTGGGCAGACTGATAGGTCTCTTGATGTTAATGGGGTGTCACATGAGTAAAGAATGCTACTGATGGAAGCAGAAGTTGGATCACAGTGCTGATGTCATTGGTAGCCTCCTGTCTGCAGTAAGGTCAGAGGCCTTTTGAAAGTTAAAAATCAATTGTATCAGTAGACTTTCCTGTATTTACCGCTTTGCAAGAGATCTTTCTTTGTAGAAATGCTGATTTGTCTCCAATTTTTCTTTGTAGTGCCTTAGAATTATTTGAAATTTAAAAAGGCAAGGAATTTGATAAATGCAAATAGTATTTTTTACAGAAATAAATGCTCTTCTAAAAAAACCCCAAGATAATAGCCAGTTTTGATAGATTTCCCATGGCCATTTTAGCAATACTTTAAATGTTTTAAATTAAGTATTTTAAATAATTTTTCCTTAGCATTCCGCAACAAAACAATTTGTTGACATTTTAACAATGGTTTTGATAATGATCATAATGCTTAAAATGGATGACAAGTTATTGAGAATATAGGTGTAATTTGAGCTCTTGCTTAGGAATAATAAATAGCAAACAAAAAAAATTCAAATAAAACCCAGTGCTAGATCTCCAAGTTAAAAGCCATTCTGTACAACCCTAGTCTGTCTGAGATCAAATCAGAGATCTGATTTGACACCATGTAACACAGAGGTCTAGCTATTAAATACTGCGGTTTTACAAGATAAAGAAGGGTCCATTCAAGTCCTATTCCAGAAATCTAGTGCTCACCTAAAACTTTTCTATCCCTGCAGCTGTTAACCTGGCATATTTGCTGTTAATTTTTCCTTGAAAACAATAAAATACCAGAACATTATTTTACCTGTCTCTTTTGGAGTAGCTGGCATGTAAGAAGGAAAATGCACAGGTAACTGCTATTCCTCTTCAATCATGGAGATGCCACCAGGACAAAAATGTTTGTAGATGAATCCCATTTTCATTTAACCAGTTCAAGAAGTTATGCCTCTGATATGTCTCCAACTGGATCACCACTGCTAGCAACATTGCACACAGTAAAAAGTCTGTTCAGGAATTGCCAATAAAGCCATCTTCACAATCCTGGTAGAAACCAGATCTTGGTCTTGTAGGACTTTTTTCCAGAAGTCACTGTTGAAACTGCATAGCCCAGCTGAATGCATTAAAAGCCCATTTCCATGTTGCCAAATGTCTGCCAGCCACCTTTTGCAGACTTATGGGGCCTTAAATTGTCTCGTTCTTTACATGATTTGCAAGTGAAAACAAGTAATTCTATATTTCCCTCTTAGCCGGCTCCATTTGAATTCTCTGGTGGCTAGAAAATAGAAAGCTTATTAGCTTTCTTATCAGTGAATACCTTTGTAAAGTCTCTCTCTCTCTCTCTTAATAGCCTCATAGTTCTTGCAGCCTTCATGTAATATCTGACTGTTAGCCCTTGTGACTTTTGATGGAAATTGGCTACTGAGTTGAAAGATTAGAGGGAAGATCAACTGGTACATATAGGAAACATAACCACATAAGTCCTGACTACAAAACTGAGAAGCCCATTATTATATTTAAAAACATGCATTTCAGCTTGTTTGCTTACAAAAATATCAGAAATGCCACTGACAAGTCACATACTTCTTGTCAAAAGACGTGTAGTCAAACCTGTTTTTCAGTGTTGTTAATATGGCAGCAAAAAGGCTCACAGAGACATTTTTCCTGACGGAAATCCATTAGGGAAATTCCTATAGTACTGTGGATTACTGGGAATTGCAATATTTCTAGTACTGAGGAGATGATACACACTTCCAGAGTGAGAAAACTCATGTGAACATGACCTTTCCCTTAGTTTTCTTAAGGAATAAACCACTCTGACTGCATGTATACAACTGAAGGGAGCACAAACAGCACAAACCCACTCTTTCTTCCCTATCAATCAAGTTTTCCAAATCATTAACTGAAACGTAAATTCTGTGATTTATAAGAAAAAATCTTGGCAAGGACCAAAATACTGATTTTCTCAAAGTCATTTGTTCTGGAGAAGGAATGTGGGAATCCTTGTGATTGTTTCATGGTAAGGCAGAGTTTTTAAAAAGTCTTGGAGAAAACTGATGTGTCTGAGCATAGAGGTTCTCAAGTTCTTTCTGGTTGTCATCCCACATACAGGTCAGACATTTCACATGACCCCTACTATTAGTATAAATAACAGAAGAGGCTGAATTTGTTAGTTGCAACTCAGCTTGCAACTGCTGTGATTCTACTTCATGTTACAGAGCCTAAGCTGTGTCCTGCTGGCTTCTGCAGAGGAATGAAAGAAAGAAATGATCCAAATTTTTAGACTGTATACTACCTTATCAGGAGATAAATAAATTTATAAAAATAATTGGGAAAAAGAGATGGTATTTTACTGCCAATAACTTGAGATTTTGATCTATTCCAGCATAATGAATGGATATCAGCATGGACTAGAATCACAGAATCACTGAATTTTCTGAATTGGAAGCAACTCACAAGGATCATAGAATCCAACTCCTGGCCCTGGCACAGGACACCCCAAGAATCACACCCTGTGCCTGAGAACATTGTCCAAATTCTTCTTGAACTCTGTCAGGTTTGGTCCTGTGACCACTTCCTTGGCGAGCCTGTTCCACTGCCCAACCACCCTCTGGTAGTTCCCAACTTAAACCTCCCCTGGAACAGCTTCATTCTGTTCCTTCAGGCCCTGTCAGTGGTCACCACAGGGAAGAGATCAGTGCCTGCCCCTCTGCTTCCCCTTGTGAGGAAGCTGCTGGCTGAAATGAGGGCTCCCCTCACTCTCCTCCAGGCTGAACAAGTGACCTCAGCCACTCTCTGTATGAATTCCCCTTGTAGACAGGTTACCATCTTCATGGCCCTCTTTGGATACTCTAATAGTTTAATCATAAATGTATCCTCTGTGCCTTAGTTAAGAGCCTGGAGATGCAGGATCTCATAGGCTATGAATTTTCCTGTGGATAGGCTAGTGACTATATAAGAAGGCCCAACTCTCAAATCAGGTACCTGTTTTAGACATTTCAAGAGTCAGAAGATGATCCCTCAGTCTTTTATAATATTTTAATGCATTAATTCCTTTACAAAAAAGAACGGTTTTGACATTCTTAAAAATTTGCCACAATTTTTCCTCTGAATTACAGAGATGTCACAGATGATACAAGTATGCAAAAAGATTACTGTGGATGTGTCAAGGTATGTCAAGCCAGACAAGTATTAAGAATAAAGACAATTTCTTGCATGTTAAAATATCAAATGGACTCTCGGTCCATTTGTGACATGACGCCTCACAATGTATATTCATAAGACATTTATGCCTACATGGCAGGGGTTTGGAGATCTTTAAGGCTCCTTCCAACCCAAATCATTCTATAATTCTATGAGCCTGATTTTCTGGATCATAAATTAATGCTGAGCCATTTTTACAAGGTTTAAAGTTTTAGTCCTAAAATGAGATTGTTGCAAGTGTCACGCTGCCCCCTGAGGGCCTGTGCACAGCGCAGGGAGCTGCTCATGGAGCTTCTAAAATACCACTACAGAAGAGATCTTACTGTTTTCATGTTCTAACTTAGGAGATTTCTCAGTCATCCCAAGTATGAAATTTCACATAGTAGTTAAAATATGTGCTGTAGAAATCCTGTGTGTATATATAAACCACAAAATTGTCAAGCAACCACCTTGAATGAAAAATTCTATAGACTATTTGCCTTGATTTTAGCATATTAATCCTTCCAAGTGCTCATGATCAGCTAGCTGACCCATTTTGGTGCATTGCCATGTACAAATAATTTGCCAAGTGTTTGGAAATTCTAGTTTATTCTTGGAAATTCCCAGGAATTCCAAGTGCATGCTTTGGTAGTGACAGTATGTTCAGAGTTTCAAGAGCAAACAATTGTTCTTATACAACAAGGAAGGGAACTGGGAAGCTAGTATGAGCACGTCAAGTGTTGTAGCTGAAGGTGCTATGAAGTACCAGTTGTCCACATTTACAATTTGATAAGCAATCCATCTCAAAGATAGCAGGTGCTGTAGGAACACACCTGAGGTCTCATGGTCCATCTCAAACATGAGGTGTGGTTGTAGAGAAAGGTAATTGAAAGTCAATAAACATAAAAATAAGGACTGTTTCCTCTGCTTTTGCAAATTCTAACATTAGTTGTCTGCATCCGTGTTTTATTCAAACAGGAGAATTAGGTCCTGGGGGCTAATGATATTCCTTCAGGCTTTTCTTTTTATCTTTCCCTTCAGAAGCTGGAGTTCCTTATGGTCCTCTCTTCATTAGCAAACTTCTTCATGCCTCACTACAATTTAATTAAAGGTCTGACTTTTTGGCATTAAAGGGACACTATCTACTGGAAAAATCAAACCTGTCTGAAACCCTTGAGCTTTCTGTAGCTACATACAGTGTTTGATGACAGAAGGGAATAGAAAGAAACATTGTTTCTTCACAAGAAAATTCTTGGTTTTTATAAGCATTTTAAAATTTTTGTCAAGTTAATGCGGCCAACTTTTATTGTAAAGATTTAGTAGAAGTACCATGAACTGAGTCCCTTATTAATTGTCATTTTATCCATCCACCTTCATAGCTATACTTGAAGTATTTTCTTCCCAGCAACTGAAAAATCATGTTGATGATTAGAAGTTTGCAGTGCAAACCTGGAAATTCAGAAACTTATTTTATGGTTTTAGACAGAATTATTGAGCAACATAAGAGGTCCATATTGAGACAACTGTCATTTAATATCTCCACTAATGATACAAACAAGGGGACTGAGTGCATTCTGAGCAAATGTGCAGATGACGCCAAGCTGAGCGATGCAGGGATGCCATCCAGCTGGATCTGGATAAGCTCAAGAAGTGTGCCCATGGGAATCTAGTGAGATTTAATAAGACCAAGCACAAGGTGCTGCACCTGGGTCAGGACAATCCCTGGTATCAGCACAGGCTGGGGGATGAACAGACGGAGAACAGCCCTGGGGAGAAGGACTTGGAAGTGCTGGTGAATGAGATGCTGGACATGACCCAGCTGTGTGCACTCACAGTCCAGAAAGCCAAACGTGTCCTGGGCTGCATCCAGAGCAGTGTGGCCAGCGGGGTGAGGGAAGGAACTCTGCCCCTCTGCTCTGCTCTGTTCCAGTGAGACCCCACCTGCAGTGCTGCATCAGCTCTGGGATCCCAGCACAGGAAGGACATGGACCTGTTGGAGAGAGTCTGGAGGAGACCATTAAGACAGTTAGAGGGATGGGGCAGCTGTCCTAGTAAAAAAGCTGATAGTGGGGTTTGTTCAGCACAGAGACAGCTTTACGGACACCTAATTGCAGCCTTCCAGTACCTGAAGGGAGCCTACAAGAAAGATGGAGAGGGACTATTTACAAGGGCATGTAGTGACAGGACAAGGGGGAATGGATTCAAACTAAAAGACAGTAGGTTTAGATTAAACACATGAGGAATAAAATCTTTACTGTGAAGGCACAGGTTGCCTAGAAAAGCTGTGGATGCCACATCCTGGGTACTGCTCAAGGCCAGGCTGGATGGGGCTCTGAGCAACCTGGTCCTGCTGCAAGACGGCCCTGCCCTTGGCAAGGGGGACGGAACCAGATGATAACTTTAATATCCTCGCCAACCCAAACTATTCTGTGATTTTGTGATTCTTTGTGATTCTGGTTATCAAATCATTCTGGTTATAAAACAGCATTTCCTAACCTCACAAGGATATTTGGGATAACTACACTGCGGCATTCCCACGCAACGGTGACGGAGACAAGAAACACAAGCAGCAAAGCTTTAATTCCCCTGCTGAGAAGCATTTCAGCTTTTCAGTCGTTGAGACCTTCTTGTCAATGAGCACAGCGCACACCCCCACCTCCTACCGCGGCGGCCGCCCACGGCCACACCCGCGGCGGCCCGGCCCGGCCACACCCGCCATTGCCGCCCGGCCCAGCCCTGCGGCGGCCCGGCCACACCCGCCATTGCCTCCCGGCCCGGCCCCGCGGCCGCCCGGCCCGGCCACACCCGCCATTGCCGCCCGGCCCAGCCCTGCGGCGGCCCGGCCACACCCGCCATTGCCTCCCGGCCCGGCCCCGCGGCCGCCCGGCCCGGCCACACCCGCCATTGCCGCCCGGCCCAGCCCTGCGGCGGCCCGGCCACACCCGCCATTGCCGCCCGGCCCGGCCACACCCGCCATTGCCGCCCGGCCCGGCCCCGCCCGCCATTGCGGCCTCCCGGCCCGCGGGCGCCCCCCGGTGCCGCTCGGCGGGAGCGGCGGGGGGCGGGCGCAGCGGCGCCGCCGCTTCCGGCCTCCATTTTACGCGGTGGACGCGGCCGGAGGCCGAGGCGGTGCCGTGGTTGGAAAGGTTCGGCCCGGGCGGGTGCGGCCCGGGTGCCGTGCTGTCCCTTCGCTCCCGCGGGCGCGGGGAACGAAGGTGAGATCCCCTGTGGCTGCGGTTCCCGGAGCGCCAGTACGAGGATGGGCTCCCCCAGTTCCCCCGGGAAGTTCGCCCCCGGCCGCTGAACCCGCCCGGAGCCCCCCAAAGGTTTGAGCGGTGTCGTGTCCCCGGGGAGGAGGAGAGCGGGGCAGGGCCGGCCGGCCCCGCGGGCAGCATGGACCAGAGCGTGGTGGAGCACCCGGTGACTCTCATCATCAAGGCCCCCAACCAGAAATACACCGACCAGACCATCAGCTGCTTTCTGGAGTGGACTGTGGGCAAGCTGAAGTCCCACCTCTCCAAGGTGTACCCCAGTAAGCCGGTGAGTTGTTGGCAGCCCTTTTCGCTCGCCTTGGCGGTGAGGCTGGGTACTGCGGCGACGTGGGGACAGGCGGTCGAGACTTCCCCTAAGCCTTGTTGAGTAAACAAACAAGAGCTGCCGAAGAGTGACCTGCGTGGAGGCGATGGCCGTCCCTCTGCTTTCAGGGAGTTGGCGGTGTAACAAATATTAAGCTGCTCTTTTGCATCATGTGAGAAGATCGAAGTGTAGCATCCTGAAAGGCGTTATCGCTAAAGATGCTTACTAATGCTTTGCTTATCTTTTTTGAGGAACTGAGATTTAAGTATCTCAGTTAACTGAATTTGAGACTAATTTTTGTAACTCTAAGAGCACTGGCTAAGAGTTCTGTCTGTTCTAAAGTGTAAGTGATATGCTTAAGGTTAACACGATCTAGGGAATTCACTAGAGTAGATAAGTGTTTATTATTATTATATTACTTGAAACTATGTAGTTGAACAGCCTACAAAATTATTTCCTCTTTGAAAAGCCGTTTTTCATGAGATTGTGCTGAAAATTTTCCTGTCAGGTGTTACACGAACTTGTATGACAGCTGTGACTGTATTTTGAAACTTAATACCTATGGCTTTTTTAGTTTTTGAGGGAAATAGACTTTATTTCTAAATTCCTCTTAAGTTCTAAATGTGGCAATTAAAAGGGGCTATGAAAAAAGCAGTAGGCAGTAAGTGATAATGCTACATATGTGTAGAAAGGCAGTCATGCAGAACGGTATATTTAAAATTTGTTTTGGACAACTGTATGAGAACTGCAGCAGTGTTTGGGGCCTATAACCAGGCTCTAGAAAACATCAGAAGAAGATAATATTTTAAATAATTTTTCACCTAGTTCAATAGAAGAATTACTGCCGTTGTTGATTTTTTGACAGAGGAAAGTAAAATTATAGCTTTGTCTCAAAAAGGGTTTCTGCCTTTTGGAGGAAGAAGAAAAGCAGCCAGCAACTTGGGCTGTGTCACTGGTACATTGACGTCTGCAAACAGTTGTGAGAGTTTGTGAATATAGTTATTGCTGTGAGTAATTCTCTGCTGAAAGAGCCTATCTGCTGTGAAAAACAAAAATATCACTCCAGCTGATTGCTGCTTCCTCCTCCTCACTAGAATTTCCTCCAGTGACGTGTTTGTGTTTAAACACTAGTTGTCTTACTCATCCTATGAATGATCCTGCTAAATTGAGCTCCTGAAAGGAAAGAACCTTAATGAACAAGAGGTTTTCATGTGGCACTGTAGGCTTTAAACAGTAGTATAGTGTTAAATTTCAGTTTCCTGAAACATCTTCCTTCTGTTGCAGATTCCTCACCATGCCTCACAGCATTAAATGACTAGTTCAGCATACCAAAACTTGTTTTGAGTTAAAGAATGAGGAGTTTCTTAAACAAGAATTATTAATTCTCATTCAGTAATTCCAATTTAATTTGGATTTACTGCACTTGCAGTTAAACTAATAACAGAACACAGTATTTTTATTTCATAGGACCTTTCAAATTAAAGTAATAACATGGGAGAGGAGAAAGGTGTTTAATAGGATGGCTCCTATGTATAGTAAAATCAAAAAGTGTATTTTTGGCTTGATGTATTTTTGATGTTGACTGCTACTGCTTTTTTCAAATGTATGTAAGTCCTTTTTCTTTTAGGAGCTTCCCTCCCCCTCCCTGTTTTTTTATTTCTTTTTTTTTTTCCTTTTAAAGCAGATCAGTGTTAAAGACTTGATTTCTCTGTTCCCTCAATATGCTAGGTCCTTGAAATAATTTCTATTACAATGCTATTTTAAGGTGTTGGATCACAGAGACTATACAGGCCTTGCAGTGTTCTTGAAGTTAGGGGTGTAAAGTAGAAATCTGTTGCTGTCACTGCTGTACTATTGTAGTATTTCAAGTTTTCTATGTGACTTGAACCTCATTCTTGCATGTGCATCTGTAAATCAGTTGGTAAACTGATGATAACTGTAAGTGTCCTAATTAAATTTACAATTTATTAAGAGTATGTTTTCAGAAAGTGAGGTGGTTAGAATAAGCAAATGAGAAGTTAGGTCTTGAGGCAGTGTTCTTTGGGATTTTTCCAGATTAATTTGTGTAAATTACTTGCCTAAATACATACACATTTTAAATACAGGCAGATTTAAATTGGTTTAGTTGTTACTAAAGTTGATATATTTTTCAAAGTAAATGCTTGAATAAGCTAAATAGGTTCAGAAGGGTGTTAAATTAGTTTGTGAGTCTTTACCAAGATTCACGTTTGTCAGTAGTTTAGCTCCCTGACTGGACCAGCTTTCACAGACAGTACTGCAGTTACAGTGTCTCTAAATGAAATACTTATGTGGACTAACACAAGACTGTTGTAAAATCAGCCTGTGTGTCTCAGTCTGGCAGATCCTACCTTCAGTGCCTTAACTGCTGCATCGATTATACCCATAAACAGTAATTTAAAACTGCTATTTCTCATTTCCCTCAGTACCTGTCATCTAGCATTTGCCTACAGTTCTAACTAGATGTGGTTGTCTGGATTTTTATTTCCTATGGAAAAATGGGAGAGAGGCTTAGTGAACTGGAATAATACCTGGTAGCTGCAGCTGTACAGCTCAGAGATTGCCTGTGTTTCTACAGGACATTGCTACACTATCTTAGGTTTGGTGTTTGGTAATGTTCTGGGCACAGCTAGTTTGGACTAAAGCATTGCAAAAGAAGTCTTGCATGAAAAATGGAGGAAAAAATTCCAAAACAGTATCTCTGGAGTTCTTAGTTTTGAATATATACCTTTTGGATTTTGATCTGCAAACTGTCTCACATCTCACTCTAGGTTCTAGAATATTTTTTTTCTAATGCCATGATTTTTTTTTCTTCTGAAAATGGGGCTGCTCTAATTCTGTGGTTTGAGGTGTTTTTCCATCACACTTGAGTGTTTCAGCTAGCAGTGAGCATGCTGTTCCTTGAAGCAGGAGGTGTGGTAGTGAAATTTCCTCTGGCAGAGGATGAGTTGAATGCCTTTTCTATTTACTTTGGCATATGTGTGAACTACTGTGTTTCCACATTTATTACCTCTTTTTCAATTTGCATTAAAAAAAAAAAAGCCCATTTCAGAATTGCGGGCTTTCAACCTGAGAATTGCAAGTGATAATCCTTTAGTTCTCAGGTAGGTGTTTAATTTATGAAGGGAGGAGTATGGGGTTTTAAGGCCTCATCTTCATCACTACAATCTCTGGTTTAATGTGATTAGCAGTACTCAACATATGTTTAACCTTTTCTTTTGTGGTTTTGTAGGGAGTTGAAATGCATTACTGAAGGCCTCGTAGTCAGCTTTGAGTGGCCCTTCTAATCTTGACAATTTCAACTCTGTAAAATACTCATATTTAAATGTTACTTGTATCTTTGAGAAGATTCTTTAATTAGAGGGGGTGGAAGAGGGACTGGTTCACGAGGTACATTAGAGGACAATTGAAAGTGACCGTGTAGAAAGCTCCATTAGGAGTGAGACAGTCAAAACAACACTAGTGCTGTGCTGGATGATGATTTAAAGATTTGGAGTTTGAGGGGTTTTTGCTGTTGGGCTTTCCTTGTTTCAAGTGCTTATCGGTTCTTATTAATCTCCAGATAATCTGTCTCTGGACCCAGAAACAAGGATTCTTAAGATTTTTCTTCTGACTGCACTGGTCAAGCTGAAGCAACAAGTTTCCAATTTACAGGAAATTAAAGTTTTCTTTAATCGGGATGCTTAAATTCTGATTTTTCTGGCTTTTCCCAAGTACAAACTGCAAACTTGCATTCTGCTGGCAGCCTGTTCTGCTTGAAGGGAGCAACAAAATAGCTCAAAAGAAGTTACTGACAGGAGTCAGGCGTTTTTTGTTGTTGTTTTAAATGTTAATAGAAATAGTACAGCATTGTTGATGAATGTATTGCAGTATTTTATCAATTTGACCTGCAAATAACCAGTTCCCAGTGTTGTGTGACATAAAAATACTGTCCAATGCCACTAATTAAAAATACAGAAACGTGCAGAAGAATAGAGAAAATTGCTCCTAAATAGAAGTGGTAAACTGTTCTGCATAGTATGTGGCAGACTATTTTTTAAAAAAATACATATTTAATCATGAATGACTAGTGAATGGCTTTGGGAAAAAAGTTAAAGCTTCAGATTTACTGACTACTTACTAGCATTATTTGCTTTGAGTATCTCTGTTTTGTTCTAATGATATGACCATTTCTTTTTTGAGGTTAAAAAAACTCAAGAACGTTTTGTAACATTTCTTTATTGGAGTAAATTATTTGAGGTCTGTAGAAGGCTATTGAAAGTAAAAATTTGTCAAAAACTTCTGTGAAAGCTTTTCCTAATCAGAGATCTGGGGCTCATTTATTTGTTTTAGTATTAGCATGAACAAGACTGCAGAGTGGGTAGCAGAAGGCTGGGATAGGAAGAGGAGAGGTGTAAGACTTGGTGTTTGCACGATGGGGAAATTCTTCAAATAGTTCATGTTGATAATGCATGTCTGTTCCACTGATGTTAGGCTAGATTTATTCATTTAGCACTTGTTTGTTTTTCTTTCTCTTGTTTGACCGAGTAAGCTCCTTGTTTTAGCATACTGGACATCTTTCTGTAGATATAGTTTACTTTGCTCAAATAGTTTCCTTTAAAATAATTCTGTTATTTCTGTTGTGTAGAATAGTCTGAAGTTATTATCATATGAACAGTAAATCACTTGTAAAAAAAAGAAGTAAAACCTTTGTTTACAATACTGGATTGTTTTAAGCTATGAAACTATAAGAATAGGAAAAAAAAGCTTATCCAGCTTTTTTAAAAAAGGGTTTTTTTTTAAGGAAGGCTACCTTAAAATAATGCTTTTGCTTCTTCTTGCTTTTTAATGTTTTCCTTCTTGTTTTTTCTAATGATGTTTTTTGTTTTGTGGTTTGTTTGTTTTTGATTTTTTCTCTGCAGGGGGTTTGAGGTCGGAGGCAAGGACTAATAACAGAAAGTCCTTGTGGAAAAATACTAAACTTTGTGCTCTTCTGTGTATTTTAATTGGCATTCCATTGTTCTGCGAACTCTCTTTGCTGCAGCCACTTTTGCATCTATATTTTCAGAAGATGCCTGGGACCAGGAGCAGGGCAAAGAATAAATCACTAAAAGACAGGAATTTTTGAATGTACTTGAAAGTTTTCTTAACAAGCATTTACCCTTAAATGTTGTTAATTGTTATGGCACTCTTGCTGAGTGCTTAATAATATAATTATTTTTCAGAAGTAATTTGTGAGTTAGACCTGTGAAGCCTCTGAAATGTTTTTAATTCTGTCTCTTGGTGATTTGACTTAAGATTTGCAGATGAGAAAATTCCTTTTATCTCCAGCTATATACCTGTACAGCAGGAAAAAAAAAATAATTTCTTTCTTTGTCCCCATCTCCTAGTCTACAAAGGATCAGAGACTGGTGTATTCTGGCAGACTGCTTCCTGATCATCTGCAGCTGAAAGATGTTCTCAGAAAAGTAAGCTTTATATCAACACTATGCAATATTTGATCAAAGCCCATTTTTGGGAAGTAGGAATTTAGATTTGTTTTGCTTAACTTCACATTTTCATTGTTGTATTGAGACATGTAACCATATAATATTGATATGTTGTGGAAAATATATTTTTAAGTATGCCTTGTGTGTTGGATTATGATGCTTGTGGATTGAGGCATGTTTCCAATTGGTGGGAGACCAAGCAGGCTATGCTAAGTCCCAAGCAAGTGATATGTTGTGTATCATAGAATCATAGTGTTAGGAGGGACCTTGTAGATCTTCTAGATTCAACCCTCCTGCTTTGGGCAGGGGCATCTTCCACTAGACCAGGTTGCTTAGAGCTCCAACTTGGCCTTGACTTCTTTGGACAGTTACCGCTGTCATATAAGTGTAATGTATTTGTGTTGATTTGGGACATCTTTTAAATTCTCATAGAGGCTTGAATCCAGAATTTATGTCAATCATGGCACTTGTGTAAGCAGATAAAGAGTAATATATTAATTGTGCAGAACCAGAATTCTCAATTCCTGAACAATTTCCTGGGAAGGCTGTTTGTTGTCTTGTTTTGATTTGTCAGCTGTTAACCATTCCTGATTATGTTTAAAACTTTGATGGTTCTTGCTCCTTTAATTTCATACTTTTTAAAAATTCTGTTGGTTCCTATTGGAAAAATAATTTTATTAGCTAATTTTGGTTTCTTCAGTCAACATTTAGATCCCAGTTTTGAATATGCATGACATCTCATGCAGGGAATCTTGGAATATATGGTCTTGGTTTTCAAACTGGCTCAAATAGCTTGGATTAATGATACCACCTAGTAGGGACTATTAAATTAGGAAATTTTCCTTAAAAATGTGTAGAACGAGATATTTAGGGTAGATAATAAAAAACTTTGGTTTCAGTTTTGATGGTGACAGGGAACATGATGCATTATGTTGAGCTGTCTAAATTCTTTGTAAACAGCTCAGGATGAAGCAATAGCTGTTATTGGGGAAATGCCTTAGGTCCTTGCAAAGTTTTTAATCCTATGAAATAGATGAACTCTATAATGCAGTACCTGGCTGTTGGTAAGGATACTTTTGTGTAATGTATTGAAGTAAAAATCAATCTACAGGCTACAAGAGTGGGTGGGTCACATTTTAAAACTTCCTATGGAGGAAAGTCTCCAAACGTGGATGGTGCTTTAGTGAAAGTGGGCAACTGAACTTTAGTATTAAGATGGAAAAACAGAGGATGTTTCCATTAAGATGGAAATGCAGAGGAGTCTTGAGTATTGCTTCAGCAGATTAACACTGCTGTTCCTTTATAATCTTTATTCTGAAATAGATTTTATTAAGTGAGATTAAACTTCTTACCAAAGAAAATGTTTGCAGTTTGTTATGTATATGTTTAGTAGAAAACTGATCTGGACTGTTGCAAACCAGTATGCCCTGTACTGCTCAAATGTTTAAGGAAATGCTTATAGAACTTACTCAAAGTTTAGCTTTGCTTGCTGAAGACAAAATGGAGTCCAAATTCCTTAAATTCACTTGGTCTACTTGCAGCATACTTGTTTTAGAAAACAAGATTTCAAACTTTGTTTGTGTGCTAGAGGAGAAACTTTGTAACTAATGTCTTTCTTCACCATACAGGGGCTGTGCTTGACTTTAAAGCATTGGCATAAAGCTTTAAAGTCATAATGGCAGTTTTGGGCCTCAGGTGTAGTTAAATTTAGTGAATTTGAAAACACACCTGTCTTAAGCACAAAGTTAGAAATTCTTGTTGGAAGAAGAGGAGTTTTTGTACTGAAGCTTCTGAGAGCTTTTGGGAAAAATGTATAAACTTGATTAAACTTAAATTCAGTCTCATTCTCTGCCAAAATATTCCTACTTGATTATTTATAAGTTCCTAATATTATCTGAGAACTTACTAAATCACTCAGTCTAGCTTTGTGATACTTGCTCCTTGGCACTGACCAGTGTCATTTCACTGATACAAAATGCCTCGAGGCTGGAAGTTGTGGCACTCTTCTAGCACAGTGATGTCCAACACATTACTTATGAATAGAAGTACATTACAATAAACTGTCACGTTTAATAAACATGCTGTAGGCTTACCAGTGGTATGTCTAGCTTCCCTTGCCTTTCCCAGGGGCATAAATTCTTATCTAGGAAGAGGGTGATTAGTTAGGTTAAAGGCTTTTGACATGGTCAAAGTGCTGTTCACCTGTGTTTAGTGCTTTCTGACTCTTGCTGTCACTGGCTGCTAAGAAATTACACTTAATGTAGCAGTGAGGCTGTGCTTGGGGTTAGGGGCCAGTACATGGGGAGGAGTTTAAATAACTGAGTGTGCATTGGCTATGCTGGCAGTAATGCACAGTGGCATATAAAAGCATTTGTCTAGTTTTCTCCATTCCTAAAAATCAAAACCATGAAAATGAGTAAATGGCTGTTATAGCACATTTATATATAGTTAAAAAAAAACCCTCCCAATGGAGATTTTCTGAATGTCATCTCATTAAAAATGGCAGCTTGCCTGCACCATGCTGATTTCAGAAGAGGATAGAGGGGTGTTTTTGTTGCTCCTCTTGTTTAAAATTTAGTTACTGAGGAAGCTGCAGTGTTGAATTTAAACATGCAGCCAATAGCTGATGTGTTGCTATGGCCATGTAAGGGTGTTTTTTAATTTGGTACAGTGAAATAGCTACAGGTTGAAGTTATGGCCTCCAGATCGTGTTCCTGCAGAATTGGTATGGCCTTGCTAATGGGTTCAAGTGGTGGCATGCATCTGCTTCCTCACTTTCAAATATTTAGGAATACTCAAGCCCCACCTAGCACTTTGAATAGCATTTCCTGAACATGGAATATCTGCAGGGGCCCTTCAATTGCCTGTCTGCAGGTTAGGCTTGAGCAAACCTTAAACAGGAGCAAAGTGAATGCAATGCCTGGCACATTGTTCACATCTTGGTCTGCTTGTGGAATTCCAGCACCTACCTTTTTCATGTACCCTGATGTCTCTATTCAATAACACTCTTCATATATCTCAGTGTAAGTGTAAACATCCTTAAGTTTAGGTAAACTGAGCCCTGTAAAAGGTGTGAGATTTTTCCGAAATAAAAGTCAAAGCTTGTGATATGCTTCCTCATGCTTCTCCTAGGGTTCTTTCATTGGTTCTGCTATACTGCAGTTTTAGGAAAACCAGGGATAAAGTCCATGTTTCATATGTTATTTTGGACAGCTTCTAAGAAGACATTATTTGTGAAATAGTAGTATTCTCTTGTGCTACACTCAAGTGTTGCTTTATGGTCTCTTATGTATAATGTTTCTTTAGTGTTTACAACTCTGAATTTTTGAAGACCTTTTTTTACTTGTAAGTTTCTCCAGTTTTGTTGCTTTAGCTCTTCAATTTCTTTAATTTTTAGCAAGATGAATATCATATGGTTCACCTGGTATGTACATCTCGGACACCTCCAAGTTCACCAAAACCCAGCACCAGTAGAGAAGGTCATGGAGCGTCAACCTCCAGCAGTAACTCAGTGAGTTTTTTCTTACACAGGACTCAAATTCCTTTTATGCTAAGGAAACTTGCCATTAATTTCTCCTTTAACATTTTATATTTGTCTGTGAAATGGTATGTTGAAATTAGAGCATACCATAGGAATTTGTACTTGATTATCTAAGGTTGTATTTTTATTTAAACAAAGATGACCTTTTTTCAAATTGTAATAGTTATGTTTATTTGATGACAAAGCACTACTTTTTCTAAGCAATTTAACACTGTATCAAAAAGTACACTTTCCTTTCTCTCCATATCCTTGTATCTTTAGCAGAAATCACATAGTGTATTTAGAATTTTAGAAAAACTAAGTTTAGATTTGTTTTGTGAAAATTTGAGAGACGAGTCAAAATATTGCCATTGTCATGAGATAAAGGTGGAACTTAGCCAGTTTTTTTTGTTTGACAGGAACTGGCCAGAATTTATGTATGAACTTCAAGCTAGTCATAGCATCTGCAAGACAGTCAAAAGTAGGAAGTGTTCTTAACACTTCCATTAGTTAAATTGTTTACAGAACATGTTTGTTTATGGTGTTTTGAGCCTTCCCCTCTTCATACCCTCCAAAATGATGGTCTTTGGTTGCATTGTGTTTTAAAAGCTGTTATGATTTCTATTGAGAACTTCATAGTTCTTGGCTTTTTCCAGAATTGGCACTATCACTAAGCAGCCCTTGAAAGTTAGTCAGAAAGGGATATATATACAATGCCACTGTAGGTACTTTTCATCTGAGGGGCATGGATTGTCAGCATATGGGAGATGCCCTTGGAAGCTGTCTTCATTCTGCTGTTGATAGGGCCTGTGTCAGGCTGCTGTGTGACGGTCAGAAACATGAGCTGTTTAAGCGGTGGGAGAGAGGGGACTGTGGCTACAATATCTTTTCAAGGACTGTATTTATATCTCTGTTTACAGGCAGGACACAATGTTGGCACTGTATTTTACTGCTGTGTACATCAGTTATAATTGTTGTATTTGAATGACTGTATTAATGACTGCTTAAAGCAGGCAGTATGCAAAGTGC
Source organism: Cyanistes caeruleus (assembly GCF_971803275.1). Taxonomy (NCBI): domain Eukaryota; kingdom Metazoa; phylum Chordata; class Aves; order Passeriformes; family Paridae; genus Cyanistes; species Cyanistes caeruleus. The sequence continues at coordinate 106,025,444 of NC_141701.1, forward strand.
TAAGTTTATAACACTTTGGAGGAAACAGCCTAAACACAAAGTTTGAATAGTCTTTATCCTTCTATTTGTTCTCCTCCCCACCCTGACTTTCTAGTGGTAAATTTTTCTTGTTTTCTTTGTAGGGCAAATGTGATATAGATGTCTTAAGTACTTGCACCTTCTCATTTCCTGAGTTGTCAAAGTTAGAGGATTTTCTACTGAGTAAACACTACAGTAATTCTTAGCAACAGGATTTGGGGATTTTTTAAAACGGAAATAATGCATCTCAATGGCCCCATTGTAATCTTGTTATGGTGACAGTTTAGAAGCCAGGTATCAGAGGTCTGACACTAGCTTCAGGTGTGTTCCTTGGAGCCTAGCTGTTCCTAGGAGTTCCTAGCTGTTTCCCTATGCCCACTGATAGCCCCCTTCCAGCGGTGACCACAGCAGTTTGGACTGGGCAGCTGGCACTGTGAAGAGGATGAAGAGTAGAAGGGGTAACTAAATATAAGGATAGGGAAATAGTGTTTTAAGCCACTGTCTCTGAAGGCAGTCATATCCTGAAGTTGTAGTTACTTCTGTTAACAATAGCCACTAGAGTTTTTGTTCCTGCTAAATATTCTTTCAATTAAGTTTTAGTTTGCTTCAGCTTTTTGAAGCTATGATTAACAGTGACTGTGGTTTTCTCAGGAAACTATCAAATGTTGAGTCTTTCTGAAAAATTCTGGTTTTTTTCCCCTCTTGCACCTGAGTGCAATTTTGAATTTCTGTTTTTACTAAGGCTTGCCAGAACCAATAAAACCACAGAAGACTTACCCAGTGTTTACATTCTTAATAAAACTTGTGACAAAACATTAAAGCAAGTAGTTTTTTTAAGACATAGTAGTAAATCTTATAACTGTGGCAAAAGATCCACAACCTCGATTTTATTTATTTTTTAGAATTTAGACCGTTCTGGATCAACTGCTGCCTCGTCCACAAACCAAGAAGCTGCTTCTACATCTTTGAACACTAGTGCAGATGGAGTGAGACATCGTAATCTTCCACAAGCACATAGCAATCCCACGCCAAGCCACCAGTTCCCTTATTTAATGCAAGGGTAAGTGAGACTGTAGCAATCCTCACTCCTTCATGCTCTTTGAAGTGCTTTAAATGTTCAGTTGCAATTACGTTTCTTTCACAGTCTGGAAAATTATTTGGCTAGTTTGTCTTGAAGTCACATTAGAAAAGTTTCCACATGAAAATTAGGGTTTTCAGCTAGGAATCAGTCAAAGAGGAAGTGCTCTTGGTGCTCCCCTTCAGGCTGTTTTTTTTATGCTTTTCTTTATGCTTTCTGCCCTCAATTTTCTTGGACAAGTGCAGCTTTAGTATGTCTAGTGGATGTAGTTAGTAATGTAACTGATAGAATTATTACTTCAGGTTGTCTTTACTGTCCTTTTTTTTGTCAACACTAAATTATTAGTAGAATATGATGATTTCTAGTTTCTGACACACACGAGATTTAATTCTTCATTTCTCCATATTGGATTCAACTGTAGAAATGATATGCAGATATTTAGAGTATGTGTAGTGCTTGTGTATCTACAACAGAATGAAACTATCTACCAATGATAGTTCTGAAGTGATAGCTGTCATTTCCTCAGGGAGCACTTTCAAGTTTCCTTTCTGGCAAGGTGCTCTCCCAGTACTGTATAGATTCTAGAAATCTACTTTGGAGAATGTTGAAACAAAAAACCCTAAAATAAGAATGTGCTAACAGTAACATTGCTTCTGTTGCTGGAAAGAAAACAGATGCCAAGAGCTGTTGAAAGTTTACTTAGTTTGTTTAATTTACGTGCTCTCGTTAGAGTTAATTAAGACTTCACTACTCTTACTAGTTTTCATCTTGAATTTGTTATTTTTTTTATTATCTGAAATGTACTGTCTGCTGAGAAGAGATGGCCTTTAGAGTAGGTGGAGATTTATGTTATTCTGACCAAATGCATCTTCACAGAAGTGGTCATACTTGCCTTTCAGACAAAGCTAGGTGACAACAGGTTGACTGTCAAGACTGCTATTGGTTTAATATAAATCAATTCTAAAAGCAATTTATTATCTGTTGGGTAAATGACTAATCTGTATTTTAATTAGCTTTTCACACAGACATATTTTGAGTTTTTGTCAAGTGTGGTGAACTGAATAGGCTGTGGACTTCGAAAAGGCAGCAGAACCATTTTTTATGGTTTCATTTTTTGAGCTGAATGAATTTGTGTCAGTTTGGGAGACATTGCTGTCTTGGAAAGAAAATATAACTTAAAAATACTAAGTCCATGCTTTGCTATGTCTAGCATGTAATGGAGATTGAGAGGGGTGGATTTGTAGACTGAAAAAGGTGCTGAGAAGTGCTGTACCTATTTCAGGGGTTTCAGTCCTACTCAAATGATTTCTAACTTCGTTACCTGGAATAGTGTACCGCTTGTGACTGTGGTGCATTAGCAGTGCACCCAAATCGCTTATTTCAATTTTGTGTAATCCAAAAGGAATCCAGATGGTGATCCAAGAGCATTCTGTGGTGCAAATAGAACTGTAGTAAGTGCAAATGACTGGAGGTTTCCAGAAGTGCATTCCTAATCTTAACAGAAATGCCAAAATAAACAAACCCTAAATAATCCTAGGCCTTTTTAAAAAAAAAAAAGTCTTTTAATGGAATGCTGTCAGAACTTGAAGTAGATCTTTGTAGACTGCTGGGTATTGGCTCTGCTCAGCTCCAAATCATCTGTGCCCAGTGCTTGCTGGAGTCTGCTTGCTTCCTTAAAAACCCTTTTTAAAGCTTCAGTAATCTTTTCAGATGCATCTGCTTGTATTCCAGCAGTAAGAAATGCCCTCTTTTTTTTTAGCTGTCTCTTAAAAATCACTTTGGGATTTAATCACTTTGAGCTTTAATGTAATTTATTCGCAGATCAAGACTTGTTAGGAGCATGAAGATTCGTAGCTGAAACTGGTGTTACTTTGTTGATTTTTCTTTTATTTTCATGACCAAACAATTTTTATTCTAGCTGCATGATGAACTGTAGGCACTGCTGATGGGGAAAGATCTCCAGGTGTTTGAAAATTTATGTAAGGGTCAGTTTCCTTGGGCATTTTGCAGTACTTGATTGATTTGTACAAATAAGTAATGTGAACGTTAAATGATTAAATTACAGTTTCAATGTGTTTTCAGCTCCTGGCTTAAAGTTGCAGCGTGAGAGTTGAACATACTTTGGGAAAACAGCATTTAGTTCAGATTTTTGAAGTATTACAGGGAAAAAAACCCAAAACTTTCTGTTGCTTTTAAACTTTTGCAAATGTTGTTTTCAAAAGATCTAAACTTGTGGTGGGACTGGGCAAGTAGCTTATGTATGTACCAAGTTAGCCTTTAGCTGTGGGGAGCGAGCACAGCATCGTCGGCTCCTGTGGACTTTGATGGGGATCAGGACCTGTGCTGTGCTGCATGGGCAGAAACAGAACACATGGGCTCAGCCCTGACAGGGCTCACATTTCAGACTGGAGACCACTTGGAAGCAGTAAGCAGACAAGAGACATCAAGGCAGTGAAATCATTTGTCAAGTGTGGGTGGCCCATCTAGTGAAATGTTTTCATATTGTGCACACAGTAATGTTTGAAAGCAAATAACATACTGAGAGCATGCAGTATATCCTAGCACATAAATACCTTGCTGCATCAGTTACCTTTGCTCACTATATTTTCTTCTAAGTAGCAAATAACATAGTGGAGGAAACTGAAATATCACCTGAAGTTGATGTCCCAAGCTGTTAAGTCCAAATAAAAAGTCTTGTTTTTTCACAAGTGGTGAGCAGTATCTTCATGATAACCTTACTTTAAAATTCAGGGCTGGTTAGTTCATTTGGGTATGTTCTGTAGGCCAAAAGAAGTAGTTTTGAGCTTTTTAGCCATCCTGAGGAGCACTGTGTGTCTTTTCAGAATATTCTGAAGCTACTTCTACCATTTGAACTGTTCTCTGGCTTATTCAACTGTTCTTCTATTGTCTGCTCTGCTTTGTTCTGCAGTCTTGGAATGCCTGTACAGATACTATTTGCTTTGTCCTTACACTGTTGCTGCCATTCTTTTGAAATACTCTGCTTCCTACCTTTTTCTCCTCTGTTTGGAAAAGGATGAGGAGAAAGTATTGTCCTACTTTTACTTTTTCCTTGAGCAGCAAGCTGCCTTGCTTTGCTGAGAAGATCCTCTTCCTTTGGGGAGCTTCTTCTGACTGAAATACATTGTTGCAGTGTAAAGAGTTGTTTCTGAATTTCATAAGCTAATTAAATACCATGGCAACTGTAATAGCTGTATAATTGACAACATCTGCCTCATTTTGATTTTTGATGAGCAAACAAAATGCTGCTGTACTAGTTGGCATTCTAAGCCAGAAGCCAGTTGTAAGCCAGTCTCTGCTTCTGCTCAATTAATGTGATCAGGTCTTGAAAAATTAAGTCTTGCTTCTCAAACAGTCATGCCTTCTAGAAAAGCTGTTGGGGAAAAAAAGATGAAAAACCTACCACAATATTTGAGTGTGAAAGAAATAATGTGGAAGAAAAGAACATGACATAACTTCTGTGGTTTGAGTTGAGTTGGCTGCTTAATCTACTGTTAGGCTTTAAGACATCAAGAAAGCAGGTTTTGAAAGAGTTTAAAAGAAAGGTGAGGCTCAAATATGGTATTTCTAAAAGATACATCTGTGAGGGCAAGCTGTTAGGTGTTGAGGCCTCAACCTTTCTTGAGGTCAACGTAGCAGTTACAAGGAAGAACCCTAAAATCTGTATCTGATGAGAAAAGGAAGTGGCAAATTCCTTCAGAACTCACTTGGGCAAGTTGAGTAGCACTGCTTTTTGGTGACTGAGGTGGAAGTGAGTGACCCTGCTTGTTCAGAAGCTCATCTGATACTCTACTTGCTTGAAACTGAAACACTGCTCATTGGTTTGTCTCAGCACAGTACTTAATGATACTCATGTAGAATATTTAAATCATCTTTACATTTCGAGGTCAAATATTTTGTGAATTTTGGAGGAGTCTTATCTCTCCAAGTGTTTGACAGTTCCAGGGATAGAAAAACACATTCTTATAGCTTGCAACTGTAAATCATGATTAATGTTTTTCAACAGTGGCTTCATGACATTGCTGTTTCAACATGCTAATAATGCATAAGTAAATAGCATCAGCAGGGCTGCTAGTTAAACCTTTCAATTTTCAAAATAAACCTTCAGTAATGCCTATGACTATCTCAGTTTGTGTTTGGTATCAGGAAAGTACTTTTGTACTTTTTCTTTCTTTCTTTTTTTCTTTTTTTTTCTTTTTTTCCCCCAAAAAATGTTGTCAAAACAGATTATGGCTAAACGCAAGCAAAACAGTTTTAGCAGAAGTCATGGAGTTGCATGGCAGGTACTTGTACAGAATTGCAGTGAAATATGTATTCATGTGTAACACAGAAAAAAGATTTTAATGTCTTCCTCCCATCTTTCTTTCTGGGCATGTCGTGTATATCTGAATGCCTGGTAAGACTAATGAAATCTCTTGGTGATATCTTTGCAGGGAGTGCCTTACTTAGGGAACAGGTGTAGTCTGCAGTACAATTACAGCAGTCTCAGCTTTTGCTACCTGCAGTCTGAATAAACTTTTCTTCATGCTTTATACTCTCATGCTGTCCTGAAAGATGTCCTGGTTTACTACAGTTCACTACATCAAAATCTTTTGGGAAAGAGTTGGAAATCTTGCCAAAACATGCTATATGCTCTAGGAGGTAAGAGAGGATAAGAAGTCTAATAGCAGACAAAACCAAACATAAAACTTAACTACAGGAGTTTTCCCTCTTTTGCATGTGAATCAGAGTTAAAAGCCCATAGGGAGGAGAATCACATATGCTCAAAAATTGAAGGGGGGTAGTAAATCCTTTACAATGTTCTTAGTTGCAATCTTCAGAAGCTGTATCTGAAAGATAAGTTTGTTGTCTTTGCTTATGATATTTCTTCACGTCTCTGATCACAGTGATATTTAAGTATTGCTTCTAAAAGAATACTATAGAAGATAGTAAGTTTTCCCTTTAGAGCTCCTGTAGACCTTTAAGGATGATCTCTGAACTTAAAAGGAATTGTATGGAAGAATTTCTGTAGTTAGCATAGTGTTGAAAAATTTCCAGCATTGTTTTGTCCCAGAGATGCAGCTAGTGACATACTAAGTACAAAGCCAAATATTCTTTCTAGAGAAATAACTTTGCTTGTTAATTTCTTTTATCAAAATATAGTGCTTTTTTGGAATGGGTTGAATGATCTCACTATATGTTATTTCAAAGTGTTATTTTAGGAGTGCAAATGAGAAGAGAAATGCTACTTTAATTGTTTTTTAATGCTAGCACGCTTTTTAAATGTCACAGTTCAGAGCTGAATATTTTTCTTTAAATCATGTTGTAGCAATATAGGCAACCAGTTTCCAGGCCAAGGCGTTCCTGCTGGATTTTCTATGTATCCTGCATTCAGTCCCTTACAGATGATATGGTGGCAACAGATGTATGTACGTCAGTACTACATGCAATAGTAAGTTTGCATTATCTTACTTTTGAGCTACACTAGTGAAAAGAATATATTAAATGTCTTTTGTCAGGATCAAAATGTCTGTGTTTATTTTGTCTAGCTCTGTTTTATACCTAGTTTTGTCCAGTAAATTATGAAAGCCAGTCTTGGATTAGAATTAAATTAATGTCTTAGTAAATAAAAGTCTAAGGGAAAATGTGGTTTGTTTTGACATGTATTACATCTGGAACTGTAGCAAAGAAGACAGGCTTAGTAATTATGGTGCATGTTTTTTGACAAACCAGGTTTATGTTTAAATTTTTAGCCAAGCTGCTGTTTCAGCCCAAGTGACTTCCAGCACTGAGCCAGCGAGATCTGCAGTTGCCCAGGCTGTAAATTCAGAACATGCTCCTGCAAATGAGCCTGCAGCAGTGCCAAATGTAGCTGTCCAGGAGAACAGGCCTGTAAACCAAAATGTTCAGATGAATGCACAGGGTGGTCCAGTAGTGAATGAAGAGGACTTCAACCGGGACTGGCTGGACTGGATGTACACATTCTCTAGAGCAGCAATTCTTCTGAGCATTGTATACTTCTATTCTTCTTTCAGTCGGTTTGTCATGGTAATGGGAGCCATGCTGCTGGTTTATTTGTGAGTACAACAGTTGAGTATAGCTGCAGATCTGAGATGTGGAGTATGGTGCTAATATTCATTCCATTTAAAATTAAAAATTATCCACATGCAAATATTTACACAGTGCCCCTTTATAGTACGGTGTGTCTGTTAAAAAAGGTAAATTTAAACAGGTAGAGAAACTGATGTGAAGAAAGAAGTGATTCTCAAAATATTTTTACAGTAAGTTGGATACCTCTTATACCTGAAATACAATGTTCTTACATATTGGTGATATTAATAGATCAGTGTTGTTGAAATGTAGCATTTTGGGATGAAAATTTAAAAACGTCTAAATTTAAACATCTATAAAAATAAAAAATAACGTCTATAAAAATAAACGTTAAATTTTAAAAATTTAAAAAGGGGGTGACGGGAGGGAAGCTCATATAGGTCAAGCATAAACTTAACCTTACTGCTTGGATGTGAAAGTGCAAAGCTCATGTGTATTTCCAAAATAAATTATGGGTTGTGTGCAGTAAATTTTGCTGGGCAGAGTTAAGGTAGTGGTAGTATAATGGTGCGTTACTAGATCTGGTAGATTTAAAGAGATGTAAAAATTTTTTAACTGCACATCATAAAGACCTAGGCACATTCTGTGTTTAGCTGAGAAATATCAGTACTGCTGTCATCACTTCCTCTTGCATATGAAGATACCTTAATGATGTAAAAAGAAGTGGAAAACAGCAGTAATGCTTGATATTTTAGACTGATGCCATGCACTCAGAGTTTCCTTACACTGTAGTCTCAGTCCTAACTAGGACTGTTCTTTCATACAGGTAGGGTAGCTGAAATCAGAATATAGATGCTTGGAAATGTAGGAGAGGCTTACTTTATTTACAGTGGTAATGTGGTTCAAGCATTAGCTGAAGTTTAAATTCATTTTTTTCCAGGGAAAATTAAATTTAAACTAAGAAAATTAAGGCTGGCTTTGAAAACTTACTTAACTTCAGTACTTAAAAATGGGGAGGAGACCCATAAAAAGTATTCTACATATTGAATCACCTAATCATGGTATACTATTCCTCTGCTGGAACTGAGGGCTATGAACAGCAAGACCTTAACGCAGACATTGAAGAATAACCATTCAGTCTAGAAGGATGAATTACAGAAAAATAGATGTAACTTCATTCATTTGAAAGTACTTACAGAATTTGCTGCAGTAGCTAGCTGTAGAAAAAAAATACTTTTGTTCCTTTCAAAAGAGAGGTTTTCAACTGTTCCACTTTCTTACATAGACACCAAGCTGGATGGTTTCCCTTTAGGCAAGAGGGAGGCCAACAACAGGCAGCCAATAATGCAGAAGTGAACCGTGATGGGCAACATGCAAATAATCCTGATCTTGAAGAGATGGTGAGTAAGGGCAGACATGTCTTTCGAGACTCCTCTGTATTATATTGTAAAATATGCTGTAGTGCCTGGACAGAAAGTCAACTTTTGTGGAATAGAGTTGGTTTAACCAGAAAGCTTTCAGCATTGTCCTCAGGTTGTGCCTGCTGCTTAAGTTCTGTATTTCTCCAGTCTGATGGTTACTGATTGTCTCTACTTCAGTCACAGACTTTCTTCATGCTAGTTACTTCAGGAAGTTGTTCTGAAAGAAATCACTTAATGTAGGAAGATACTGCTGGTTACCTTATATCAGAATTCTGAAAAGAAGCAGTTGAATTGCTTCAATTTCTGTTTTTAAAGGAGCGACTTATGGATGATGGGATTGATGAAGACAACGGAGAAGATGCAGGTGAAGATGGCAATACAGAGCAGCAGCCTGGATTCATGGCTTCTGCTTGGTCCTTTATCACAACCTTCTTCACATCACTGATCCCTGAAGGGCCTCCACAGGTTGGCAATTAAAGTGGAAAAGGAACTGTGTCAGGCAACCTCAGTAGCCATACGTAGAAGTGGAGCAGATCCTAGAGAGTGTTCTAAATACAGTGCAATTTCTGAAAATTTATAATGTTTTCTTTTTGATCATGGTGTACAAAACTGTGTATTTTTTTTCTTTTGGCTTTCTCATGCATTGAATATTTTAAGCACAAGTGGACTACTAAATGCTTTCTTTAAGATTCTTCTTTTTCTGAAGAATAAAATGTAAAGATATTTGTCTTCCATGTTTTGTTTTAATTTCAAATGTGTGTTACACTGAGGCAAAGAGCTTGTATGTAATCTGCACCATTACCTCTTTAAAGAGCTGTTAAGACTATGAATGTTGACAGACCTTTCCAAATGCTCTCTATTTATCTGAATAATGTATCTTGTGTTAGTTTGATACAGGCTATGAATTCTCACGTGGGATTTGGAACTTAAATAATTCCTGAGAGAATGCAGTAAACACAAGGGTTACTTGTTAATGGCATGTTGTCTTCATGTCAGAAAATAGTTGTTTAAAAAGCTGAGAGCATTTTCTTGAGACTGTACTGATGTGCATTAAAGTTGGAGGTGTTTGACAGCTCTTCAAAGACAATTGGCAGTGATGGGATAAACCTTAAATGTTTGATACATTCAGTACTTTTTAAGGAAAATATAGCTGCGCTGGGGCAAAATATGTACACTAGGTTTTTTAATAAAACTGTTATGGTAACTCTTTTGGATGTTTATATGCCTATTTGAATGCAAATGGCTAAATTGTGCCTCATTAAGGATGAGGATATGATTAATTTGAGAGTGTAATAAAGTTATCATGGTGGCATTACTGGCATTGACCGAAGTGATGTGTTTGTAGCAGCGTCTATACAGTTAGAAGTATGATCTCAACAGCAGACTATCTGTATTCTTTAACTTCATTAACCTAATTAAAACTAAGAAAAAAAAATGGTACATGAGGGAGTAGCACAGTGCTATGTCAGGTTATTGGTTGCTTTCTTTAGATTTTAATCATAGTCAAGAAGGTACATTTGGTTTTGTTCTTAATTCTGAAATATTATGTGCTTTTTAACTTCAAAAAATCTGCAGAGATTGTTACACTACTACCAAAGGAAAGCTTATTTGACTTCTAAGTACAGGGCAAAACTCGAATATTCTTAATGAGTGATAAATAGGGATTTATTTTTTGCTTGTTAATGTTAAACAACTATGTAGCAAGGCTTTAAACTGAAAGAAAACCTTTTAATTTTTTACAAGTTTGTCAGGAGAAAAAGAAATGTAAGTCTTAAAAGCATCAATTATTTTATTTGCTACATAGGTAGCAATGGTGAATAAGTCATGTTTAGTTACAATCTTTTCTTCCTATTTTTATATTATGGAAAGCTACTCTCAGTTTTGAGAATGGTTATATACAATAAATGTGTACACATTGTCCATGAAATGTAACCTTTTTAGTTTGGCAGATGGATCTAACTTGACTACTATTTAAGGGCTGCTACAAAAATGCACATTTTTAAAGGAGTGTCACAAGTGGCATGGCAGTCTTGGATGTCATAGGCCTTATTTCTGGAATACATTGAAGAAGCTTTATCTATTTGACCTGTGTGTTCTCCTTCACACTTTTACCAAAGTTTTTCTTTTACCATTTTTATTTTTGTCCTTATGTTAGCATACCTGTGCAGTTATGGCCTGTCAGTATCCAGCTATCAACAGCCATTTGTTGCTTCTTAGCAATGTTGTTCAGGTTGGTTTGTTTTCCATGTTGTAGGAAGCAGTTGGTGGCAGCTCTCTGCTGTTAGCAGACTAGATTAAGGAAGCTGCTCTTATGCTGCTAGCCCTGGTTTGGTTAGAAGGTGTGGGATTGTCTCTGCTGGTTTGTATTCAGACAAGGATAAATTTGAAAGGTTTCACAAGTCTGAAATAGTGAAATGGGAAATTCTGGCAGTTGGTTGGATGTTGAGGGAGATGTTCTGAAAGCTTTAATCAGAACACGGAGTTGGAGTGATGTGTCACAGAGGCCACACTTCCATGAGATCATTTTAAGGTCATAGAATCTCCCAGCTTCCACAACTTACCAAGATGCAAGAAAGGAGAAGCAGAAATATGGTTACTGAGGAAAGTGAGTGGGAAATTACCATGTGATAGGAAGCTTACTGAAGAGTTGCAGGCAGAAGAAAGCTACTGGCAGAAGCAAAAATAAAGTTGTGATCATGAGTAAATACAAAACAAGCATTGAAATGCAGGTTGAGGTAAGAAAGGTGCACTTTTTAGAAAAGGACAGAACTTCTTGAAAATTAGTCAGATGAGGTCTTTGTTGCATATGTTTCTGAGTGATTTGGGTAAAGAATTGAACAGCATATGAAGTACAACAGGTGATGATGGGAGAGAAATCAAAACCCTAGGAAAATAGTTGCTTTTTCTTAGTATATCTTAGTAGTATATAACAGTAGAAACTGTTCAATAGCATAAACCAAAACACAGTTATGTGTTACATGGTTCTAGGCAAAGCCAGATGCAGAACTGTAGTAAATCTATAGCATGAAGTGTGGCAAAAGACATGAGGATTGAATCACCATCGGATGTGCCCCAATTGACCTGTACATTACCCACTTTTACAACTTTGAATGTAGAAAAAGGGATTAAAATTCTTTCCTTTACCGTTCAGGAGGACCTGAAATGACAGATGCATTTATATTATTCTAAATGCACGTTAACAGCGACTCTGTGGCAGCATGTGCAATAACTTCATGGTGTGTTGATGTAAGAGACACTCATATCAGAAACAGACACAAGCGAAGTATATTCCATCCATAGTACTTCTGCTGTGAAGATACAGATTAGATCAGCAGTGCTGGTGGAGCAGATGTATGAAAAGAGCAACAGACAGTTACTCCTTAGCATGATTTCTTAATACTGTGCTTTGAAAAACACTTTGCAACTCCTGTGTATCCATAAATAGACATGCATTGACTTCTAAATCCCAGTTTACATTGAGTTTAGCAGTGCCACTGTGTGCCTAACCTGTTTGTCCTGGTTTAAGCCCAGATGGTAACTATGTACCATGTAGCTACTTGTTCCCTTCCCTCTTCCTCCCCTCCCTCATGGAATGGAAAGGAGAATCAGGAAAAAAAGTAAAACTCATGGGGTGAGATAAGAACAGTGTAATAATTGAGATAAATTGAAATACAATGTTAATGCTAATAATTGTAGTAAAGAGGGTACAGAGAAAACCCAAGAAAAATGAGGCACAGTACAGTTGCTCACCACCTGCTGAAGAATGACCAGCCCATCCCTTAGCTGCACCTGACACCATTTGGGATAGCTTCCCCCAGTTTATATCCTGGGCATGACACTCTATGCTTGGGATATCCATTTGGCCAGTTTGGATCAGCTGCCTTTCTATGTTCCCTCGCAGCCTTTTGTGTGCCTGCTCCTGGCAGAGCATGGGAAACAGTGGAGACCTTGATTTAGGGTAAGCACTGCTCGGCAACAACAGAAACATCAGTGTGTTATCAGCATTGTTCTCACACTCAGTCTAAAGCACAGTACTTCTTAGTACTGGCTACTAAAAAGAAAACTCTGTCCCAGCTGAAACTAGGACACAAGTGTAACATCAAGTCAAGCTGGAGAATTCTTTGGAACAAAACAGTGGATAGAGGGATCTTTATTCTGTTGCGAGCTTGCCATCTATTGCTCATGCTACTGTTTGGTTGGGAGACCTTGAGGGGCAGAATTGGCTTTCCAGGTATTCCCTGTTGCTCCTAAATTCAGGTGATTCATAGAGAATTACCACCTGATGTTCAAGGAAGACTTTGCTTCAGTCTAAAATAGCACTGCCTTCTTACTATTGCTGCAGCGGAAGGAAAAAAACCCAAACCATTGTTGGTGATGATTGTAATCTTAATAGGCGATGCAAAATGACTGACACTTCCGTCAGATGGTGTGATTAGTCATGTTTCTGCTGCTTGTTTTCTGTACTTACTGAAAATTTTCTAGTGTAATTCATATTTAGCAGCCTTTTCTGTTGACAGGAAGCAGTTCAGAATTTACCCCAGTGAGTGTGAACTGATTTATTTTTGGATATATTTGAGTGGGCTGTTGCAGACCCAACTACAGCCCTGCTGGGTGCACCCTCGTTAATAAGGGGCACTGCCTTTACTTGAGTGCCAGCTGCCAAAGCCTCCAGGGTGTGTTGGGAAAGCTTTGATGCTGCTGGCATTCAAGTTAAGGGCATTAATGCCAGCGTGGCTGTTCCTGTGGGTAAGGTACTCTTCTTTCAGATTCCAGTGTTAGTATAGGTGGGATGATGCAGAGTGGGAGTGAGTTACTTCATCACTCACAGCCTTAGTTTCAAAGCTGCTGCTTGTCCAACTAACAAGATAATACAATGTAAGATACAGGTTTCATCATGGTTCCTACTCCTAAAAAAAGAGCATTTAGCCATTCTGCGTGGTGGTGGCTCTGCAAGAATGCTACATCTGGAGTACCTGTTCAGCTGCAGCTTCTTTCTCTTGGCTGGATTTATTCACTTGCAGCTGTCTATGAAGCTCTCGCTTTTGAAGGAAGTCAGGTGACTTATGTGAAGCCTTAGCAGTGGAGATTTATTTACAGGAATCAACCCAGTAGCACTGACTGGAGAGGAGGGAAGCACATACTGGACTTGGAGGAACTATCTACCCCTAATGAGGCTAGAACGGGCTAACTTCTTTTGTATTTGCAGAGGCAACCAAAGTGTCCAGTGGGAGAATTCCCATGGCACATAAGCAGCATTTCCAATTCTTTACCAAGACAAACTTTCTCCACTTTATCAAGATCAGTTTGTGCTTATTTTAGACTTCATTTAAGCCACATGAGGAAATCTTGCTGTATAACAATAAAAATTTATAATTTTTTTCCTTTAATGTGTGTCGATGATATTGGTAGATGACTCTTGCAAAATTTTAGCTGTGCTAGGAATAAATTGTAAAATTGCTGGTAATTTTTGGAGTAGGGAGCTTATACCAGAGCAGCTGCCGCTGAGATTGCTCACACAGTGGTGAGGTGTGTTTAAGCAGGGGAAAATTTACAGAAAGATGACAGTTATTCCCCTAGCTTTGCAGAAATCTAGAGAGGGAAAAGCTTACGTGTGAGTTCACGAGATGGATGTAAACTGGGTTGTGGATACATAAAAATTTAAAATATGAGGGTTTTTTTTTTTTTTTGGTGCATCTGCACACATATTTTCTTGATGGCTTTAGAAAGACTGCTGGAAAGGAAAGCCAAAACCCAGTCTCTGTGTTAAAGTTACCGTGTTTGGGCGGCTTTCTTCAGTGTTTTGTTTAGTAACTTGGTGCAAGGTTAAGCCATAGCCATGAAATAACCGCAGCAATGTGAAAATACGCCGCCGTAAAAATAAACGAGCCGATTGTGTAGCCGGTGAGCCACTTGACGCTCTAATTTGTCAGCCTGAGATAATTAAGGAAATGAGTAATCGACAGAATAAGAGCGCGTCATTGGTGACGGGGTAACCGGGGGTGCTGAGGGCAGGGCCGGAGCCCGGGCGGGGCGGCGGCGCTGCTCCAGCAAGCCGCTAGATGGCGCTGCCGCCCAGCGCCGCCGCCCGGGCTGAGGGGGCTCGGGGCAGCGGGGACATGGCTGAGGGGGCTCGGGGCAGCTGGGACAGGGCTGAGGGGGCTCGGGGCAGCGGGGACATGGCTGAGGGGGCTCGGGGCAGCTGGGACAGGGCTGAGGGGGCTCGGGGCGGCGGGAACCGGGCTGAGGGGGCTCGGGGCAGCGGGAACCGGGCTGAGTGGGCTCGGGGCAGCTGGGACAGGGCTGAGGGGACTCGGGGCAGCGGGAACCGGGCTGAGGGGCTGGGGGCAGCTGGGACAGGGCTGAGGGGGCTCGGGGCAGCGGGAACCGGGCTGAGTGGGCTCGGGGCAGCGGGAACCGGGCTGAGTGGGCTCGGAGCAGCGGGAACCGGGCTGAGTGGGCTCGGGGCAGCTGGGACAGGGCTGAGAGGGCTCGGGGCAGCGGGAACCGGGCTGAGGGGCTGGGGGCAGCGGGGACATGGCTGAGGGGGCTGGGGGCAGCGGGAACCGGGCTGAGGGGCTGGGGGCAGCTGGGACAGGGCTGGCGGAGCTCGGGCTGCCGCCGCTCGACTGCGGGCCAGCCTTTGGCTGCGCTGCTCCGGGCGGAGGCACAGGGCTGCGAGAGCCGCTCGGGCCGCGGACGGAACTCCTGGGCTCGCTTCGTGTGTGGGGAATGCGAGTTGTGTGCTGGTCCCGCGGCAGCAGGTCACTGTGGTTAGTGAACGTGCTGAGCAGAGGTTCTGTGCTTAAAAATGTGTTTGTTCCAAAACTCTTTGCTAGGAAGAATGTGGCGCTCACCTTCAGGACACAGCTGATGCTGCCAGGGAAGGCTGGGTAGCTTTCCCTTCAAAAAAGCACCCCCAACCCAAAGCATCCCTAACACAAACCCTCCTGCGGTACCCTCAGCAGAGGTGAGTTGCTGCAGCTGGCATGAGGGCTCCCTCACTCCATTTGAGATAAGTGGATGAAGTATTACGAGGGAGCTGCTAAATTGCTCCCATTGTTGTGTCTTTTCTCTGGCTCGAGGGCTTCATATTCCAAATATGCCTTCAAGCAGCCGTGTCTGTAGCTTGCCTGTTCCCGAGCTGCTAGATTCTCTCATTTAGATGCTTGTCGTAATGTTGGTGCTTGGTGAAGCAATGCTGTAACAAGCTAAGCAACCTGCTGTCTTCATCTGGTTGAAAAAACCCAGCCTCCAGATTATGTGACACAGAGTAGGCTCTGGGAAATGTGGAATCATCAGCTTATTGAGTTGTATGCTAGTTTTCCAATGCTGTTGATTTAAAATATTTTTTTTCCCCTGTGCCTAGAAGGATGTGGTGCAATACATAAGTAACAGCATGAATACTGTTAATTAAAATGATTATATGACTTGGCTTTGGTATGTCTTAAATTAATTTTCCTAGCAGTTAGATGCAATGCAAAAGACATCATGGGTCTTCCTAGCAAATAAGTTATGATGTATGGATCCATTTCCACTTTGTAACAAACATTTTTTTTTAATTGCTGGAGCAAACATTTGTCTTAACTCATCTGAATCATTCCCTGGCGCTGCTGTGGAGGGTAATTGATACCTTCTTACTGCTGCTTCTCCAATTGCATATCCCTAGTGAGGGCTGGAATTTCTATGGCCTTGGCCCGAAGGCTTTAGAGGCCCTTTACTAAGGCGGGTGACTGCAGAGATCCAGTACTGTAATGCTGGTGATATTACCCAGTGTCACAGCAGGGGGAGAAGCTTGTAGAGTAGTAGTCATGCTTAAGGGGTTTCAGAGTCTGGACCCATTCTCTGGTCTCGTTGCCAGCATGGGCACATGAGATGCTCAGCTGGTGCAATGGAGTGGGACAGCATGATGTGTCATGAGAATGCTATTCAGCAGCCATATCTTAAGGGGATATTGCTGTCAAAGATTCTGTCTCATGGGACCACAGTTATTGTTCCAAAGTCCGGTTCAGGAACTGGGAATGCACATTTTGCATGGGAATGCACTTAACTGGCCTGGACAGCATGTTGGATTCAAATTTCTAGAGAAATATGTAAGAGTAAAATGTAGGCAGAACCTTAAAACTGTTGTCCCTCTTCTTCATCTGGTGTTTGCACATCATATGAAGCCGGTTAACAAGATGTGCAGATTTCAGCCTGTTTGCACTGTACAAAGATTTGACCCCAAAGTTATCTGAGCTATTACAGACAAGCATCATTTTACTTGTATATGAAATATATAATATCGTATATCATTCACTTTCTCTCTTCCTTGGCTTATTTGTGTGTCTACAGTGATCCCAATTTCCTTTCATTTTTCTCTGTACTGGCTTCACTCCCTTTATTGTGACTGCACTTTAAGGAGCTATCATGTGTTAAATGTGAGGCACAGATTAAGTAATAACCATACAGTTAAAGTTTGCTTTTCTTGTTTTGGCATTTCTTTGTTTCTGGGAGAGTGGTGTAGCATGAAGATGGGCAGTGGCAAAAAGCAGATGGTGAAGAAGGGAATATGTTGTGAGGAAAAAATGTTGGGAAGGTCTCTTCCTCTTTTCTGTGGGTTTATAAACATCTGCAAATGCCTTATGTCTGTTAAAGAAGGAGGTAGAATTTTAATATTTATTGAGGGGAAATAATGAGAGATTTTTTGTCAACCAAGCTAACTTTTACTTCAAGTGGTATAATTGTCTGTCACTGAGGGTCTGCAGTGTCCCAACAGTACAAAATATAGTAAGATCACAGAGACAAATCAGTTTTCAAATCACATATTTGAAAGCACAATTAGCATCATTGAAAGAGGTTTCAGAGAGCTTTGTTGATACCATGAGGTTTTACTTTGTCCTTAAGCTGAGAGAGAGCCTGTTGCCTTGGTATCCACAATGCAGATGATACCACTTCATATTTTCTAGCCCCTGTGATGCAGGAAGATAAAGAAATTAGGTCAAAGAACATCAAGGGTGAATTATCCTGATTTTCTAAGTTTTCTTTAGAGTTTAATGCACTGCCCTTCTGCCTGTGTAGAATTTTCCATTTTTAAGAGGAAAAGTTGGAATTGCATCTGTGGATAACGATCATCTCAAAAAATCAATTTCATTTTGATTTTAATGGCTACACTAATGTTTTTGCCCATTGTAATTTAATAGCTATAGTGATCTTCCTAGTAGGGATAACAGACTGGCTCACTGTATATTCACACAGATATGCAAACACTCACCTTCAGTCACATGCATACCCAAGGAGCTACTGCTCAGTTTGGTACAGCCTGTTCACATACACCAACAGAATCTGCTGCAAGATGGTTTATGTGTACAAGAGGAATTATGGGTCCTAGACTGTCAGGTTTTCTGCCAGGACATATGCATATGCAGTATAATGTATAAATATACAAACCTTTCAGGTTTTTTTTAAAAAAGACAACTGTCATGTCAAGGCCAGCAGGGTATTAACACAAACGTGTAATTAACATTGCAATAAAGTCATAAGAACTACTGGTGAAGGACTTCAATGGGATTGCAAGGAAGCTGGGTTGACACTTTGGGAATAGAGATCATAAAAGAAAATCTGGTGTTCAAAGAGGTGCACTATTCAGGACAGATTAATAAAGCTAAAGGTGATGATAATTCTCTTTTCCCAGTATGACAAAGAAGGAAAAAGGCATAACACTAGTCAAATGGACACACTTTGGATTAGAAGTTCATGGGAAGAAGTGTGAAAGAAAAAATCTGCTGGTATGATGCTTTGAGTCCTGCTTGCAGATACTCAGCCTTAGATACAAATAGGTGGATTTCTATAACTAAATTTCATCTGTAAAATCTAAGTGGGAAAACAGTATGTGGGACTAGTAGGACCCAGATAGTCTTGTGCCCAGCAACTTACAGATTTCTTCACTAGTTGTAATGGAAGTCTGATATCGGTACTACAGACTCCAGCAGCAAAGAAGTGATTACCAAAATCAAACCAAACTGCTTGGATTGACTGAATGCCCATGGAGTTCCTTTAAATCAGAAGGTTTTAAAATAAAACTAAGGTGCTTTATTTCAGGAGAGAAAATTTTGCCAGTAGGAATGAATAGATCAAGTGGAACTAACGAGCTCAAGGGTTTGTTGTTAGAGGTGTCTTGGAGCTGCAGGCATCAGAAGTACAGAACTTGCCTTGATTTTGAATAAAGACAAAATCTTTGTAAGAAAGTGCTGGAGAGACAATTGGAACATGAAACGTTGTGTCTGGCGGACCAGATTTTATGGTCCTTTGTGACAATTTATTAGTTTAGATGGTTAAGACAGGGCCAAATACAAAAGCTAGATAAAGAAGAGATAATGGGAAGCTTTGCTGACAGGGGGATTACAGGGCTGGAGACATGTTTTACACATAGCCCTGAGGAGAAGAATTTAAATGGAATAGTTCAGTTAATGATCTTGCATAAAAACTAGCAGTGTTTCTAAGGACAGATTACCATGGGCAGTGAGATGGTAATCGGGTAACATCTCTTCCCCGTGGGCTTTTCCAGTGGTAGGTTATATGTTGTGGTCACAGTCCTCCTAGCCAGGGCATGTCTGTGACCAGGCTCTGGAGTGCCAGTGAAACTTGGTACAGGCATGAAGTTATGAGGCACCAGGAATATGAAGAGGATGGTGGTAACAAGATATTACAAGATAACAAAAATTACTCTTACAAACCAAAAGCATAGCACTTGGAAACAGCAAAGGAAGAGGATGTAGGACATGGATCAGGTGTTTACAGGGAGTCATAGGTGCAAAGTCACCAGGAAAAAAAAAATCTACAATCTTGATGTCTTAAGGTACTTCAAATGAGGACTTGGCAGAAGGGTAGGAATTACTGACTCCACTGTTCAAGGCATTAATGTACATTGATGTGTATAGTTCCACTCTCTCATTTTCACCACAGATAATCCCCACAGTGGGGTGGTGTGGAGGAGACACCTGGATAACTAGGAGAATTTGAAACATCTAAGAAGGTGAAAACCAAGAAATTATGAATGTTGCCTATGAACACACCGAGGAAATAAACTCTGTCAGGAAGAACAGCTCTTTGTCATGAAGGACAAAACTGACATAAAGAGAAATGGTCATAATTTCCAAGAGTAAATTTGGGCCAGAATATAATTCCTAACTATGGAAGGGAATCTTCCAAAGAAGAGTGATGGGGGTGAAGACCACAGGTAGGTGTAAGGGTGGTGCTCAAGGAGTCCTGTTACAGGGCGGTTCCATTTCAGTTCTCTGATCCAGCACCAGTTACCAGCATGTTCTTCCAGGGTTTGCAGTTTGTGAAGAAGCATCCAAAGTAGCAGGACAATGTATTGATGCAGCAATGCCATACAAGACCAGCAGGTCCAGAGACGTGGTACCTCCCCTCTACTCTGCTCTTGTGAGATCCCACCTGGACTACTGACTCTGACTCTGGGGTCCTCAGCACAGGAATGTCATGGATCTTTTGGAGCAGGTCCAGATGAGGGCTACAAGGATGATCAGAGGGCTGAGGCACCTCTCCTATGATGACAGGCTGAGAGAGCTATGGTTGTTCAGCCTGGAGAAGAGAAGGCTCTGGGGAGCCTTGGAGCAGCTTTCCAGTACCTAAAAGTAGCCAACAAGAGAGCTGGAGAGGGACGTTTTACAGGGACATGTAGCAATGGGACAAGGGGGAATGGCTTTAATCTGAGAATAGTTTTGATTAGATATAAGAAAGAAATTGCTTACTGTGACGCACTGGAGCAGATTGTCCAGAGAAATCGTGGATGGAGGCCAAATCCCTGGCTTTGTTCAAGGTCAGGTTGGATGGGGCTTTGAGCAACATGGTCTAATGGAAGGTGTTGCTGCCCATGGCAGGGGATTGGAACTGGATGATCTTTGAGGTCCCATCCGACCCAAACCATTTCATGATTCCAAACCCGCTGAACTCTCAAGGCACATGTAAGAGATGAAGTGGTTATCAGACTTGGAATCTGTCCTCAGTGCTGAAAGTAATGCTTGGCTCTGTGAAAAATAAAATCAGATTCCTGAAGACTCTTGGTGACCTGGACTTTATTTTCATGCCTCTTCCAAAAATAATAATTGCTTTGAAGACTTCAGGGAGTTCTTATTCCTTATACTATCATCACTTTCAAAAGAAGAAAATTCCACTGGATGAGTCTGGCCTCCCAGAGGCTTAATGAAAAGAACATACTGGATGGCAGCAATTTGAATTGGGTCTGATCAGAAGATTTATTCCTTGTGGCAAAGGCTATTACTAAGGATACTGTGAATGATTCCTGTTATACTTTAAAATAGTTTCCTTGGTCTTTGAATAAATTCAGCTCTCAGTGTCTTGGAAGTTTTGCCTACCAAAATGTTAGTAGACAAATCACTTCTTATTTGCAATGCTTATTATCCTCCATCTTTAATTCATCTGTTATCTTTAATAATCTGAATAGAAAACTGTAGAAAAAGATGGATGCCTGGTTATTAATATAAGAATTGCAAAGCTCTTTAACTTCCTGTATCTTAAAACACTGAGAATAGCTTTACCAGATTTCACACTAATCTTGAACCATGCTGCTTAAAGTATTCAAAGTTAAGGGCTTTTAGCAGAGAGGGGAAAACCTTTTAAATAGAGTCCTTGGATTCTGGAAATAGGAGTGTCCAGTGAACTTCCCACCCCACTGGGCTGTACATAAGTTGCAGACAGGTCTCTCAAACCCCTGCCACCATGTGCCTGGTTGTGTAGGAGCTCTTCCCTGGGTGTTGGAATATTGCTTTGGAGGCTACCAAGGGGATGGAGTCCCGTGTATCAAACGCAAATAAGAAAAGACACAGATAAGGAAAGACAAAGAAACATAAGAGACAAAAAGGATGTAAAAATGCCATAATGAACTCGTGTGTCTTGAGAAAACCTCTAATCTAATGAGAATGGATTTTGTTTGAGAGATTGTACTGGTACGATTAATTATTCATGGCAGCGACATCGTTAGGATTTCATTTTATTTAAAGGCCTCTAAGTGACTTGGAAAATTGGGTTAAGCTGAAGAGGAGTTTGAGGAGAGAGACAGGGGAAAGCTTTTCCTTTTATTGTCTTTGTCTAGTATTTTCTACATAGCTATTAGAAGTACAAACACAAATTACACTCAATCTCTAACATTCCTGCATTAAATGTGGGCATTAATTTGAACTACATAAATACAATATCTGGGCCAAATGGAAACCTAGATGGCTTTTTGTGGGACAAGTTAGATACCATTAAAGTGACCTACTATCACTTGTTGGGGACTTGCTGTGTTTCAGCGCTGTATATTAACACCAGCCTGTGATTGGTGGCTGCAGACTTGGGCTCTTGGTGGAGAGAGGGTCTCCATGGACTTTCTGTTTGTCCTGCAGCAACATAAGTGTGGACTCAAAGGTTCATGGGGCCTTTGTCCTAAAACTGGAATGGCTTTGGCTGAGGTACATACGTACAAAAGACACAAGTCTTTCCCTTGGCTGCTATAGAAAGCAAAGGCAGAAATGGTCCTAAAAAAACAGACCTCTCCTTCATCTACAGTAGCTAAAGTTCTCTACACTTGACCACACCACCAGGTGCATTTCCCCATTTGACAGATAAAACCAGTTTTCAGGGTGGTTTCTCACCTCTCTGGAGAGGACAACCTGTACACCAGCCCACATGGGCTGGGTGGTGTGCCTATAGACAGGTCTCCTGTATGGCCTGAGACCATGTGCCCTGCAAGTGGTCATGGGAACAAGTCAGGGATTCTGCTTCTCCTCTCTCCCTCCCCTCACCTCCATAAATCCATACCTGATTCTCAGATAGGTTACACAGCCTCGGAGCTGCTAGAGCTTGTGGACTGTTGAGCAGATTGGGGTTTTTTCTTCAACACATGGATGCTTAGCCTGGGAACTATGCAGGCGTCTGAGTGTTTAAAAAGTCTGGTTTTCTTTTTCTTTTTGTAATGTTTATTTGTTCCTTCCCTTGTAATTCTCCCTGTTAACTCATGGACATCATTCAGGGACAGATTTAAATCGAAGCAGACAGACTCCAGTTCTGCTCCATCCCTGAAACAGTGGAGATTTGTTTAAAAGTGCTATCAGGAGCACACTTGGTATGACTGGAATGCTCAGGGCTTTATTTTTCATTTCACATCACATACAAAGTAACACAGCTATAGCTTGAGATGTTCATGTGCGTCTGGTGGTACCAGCTCAGCCTTGGTTGGCTGAGGGTTGTGTAAATTATTTACAGCAGCTTTACTGAGGATGCTCACAAACAATGGACTGGCCACTGGGAGGAATGTAAGAGCTATTGGGCAATGGCTCTTAAAAATGAAAAAGTATGTCTGCAAGTACTGGTCTGGATCGAGTTTCAGGCTTGCTCTGAAACCCAGAAGCAATCACTCTTGCTTTGATGTCTGCAAGGGTTTGTTTCACAACTTTTATATCTAGCTGACACTAGGAGGGAAAACTCCTATTGAAATTTTTTAATTAAGAAGAAATTTTGGTAAGAAAAATGTCATTTGTTCTACAATCTCCAAGTGTCATCTTACACAAAAATCCACCACAGCCTCAAGCTCCCAAGCTTTCATTCACCTGAAACTTAAGCGGGGTCACAGCAAAGTTTTGGCTGGCATGAGTTGTATCACCTGGGTCAGTCTTGAATCACAAGAAAATGTGGCAGTTGTTGCTGTTTTTCTAAACCTGTGGCTTGCCAGCAGCATCTTCCAGGTAATGTCCTGGGCAGCCTGGAGCTGCAGCCCAGCCAGACTGGGAAGTCACAGCCCTGCAGTCTTCCCTGCTATCCTGTACTTAGTCTCTGTTGGTGCTCACTGTCCCTCTGAAGCTGGATGTACAAAAACTTCCCAGAAGGGCTAGAGGCAAATCCTTCTGAATTTTGGAGTGCTTCTAACTGTTGCTGCAATGCAAAGAGAGGGATAGTGAGATCTACACCTTGCAGATGGAGACTTTGCAGGATCACATGGCTGCCTAAAGCATGTGTAAGCAAATCTTTTGTACTGGTGGTTAATTGATTTCCAGTGAAGAGCAGTGAGATACCTCAGCTTTAGGACTTCAGCTGGTGTTCCCTTGCACACTGTTACCTTGTATTTTATGTTATATATATTATGCAAGGGTGGAGGTCTCTGCTCCTTTTGACAATGTACTTACAACTACTTGCTTTCCTCTGGCTGCATCTGGAGAGCATTGGAAATGGCTTCCCACAGTGTCTCATTTTAATCAGTCTGAATGGGTGATTATTTTGGACTGTGAAGCCTCTCCCTCGATTCCTCAGGGCCCTACTCTTGCTGCTTAAGAAGAGAAAAACTTTTTCTCTTTTAACACAGGGGCCTGCCACCTCCTCAAACTTCCAACAGATGAAATATGGCTGCAGCCCAAGTGTTTATTTAGACTTCAAGAAGAAAGAACCACAGAAGGAAAAAATCTATTCAAATAATAAGACCTTTTCTCCTGATGGCTTTTTGATGACATTATTTTGGTGGCTAGACACTTGACTTTACAGTATATAAATATTCATTTGCCTTCCCATATGAGACGAAAATTCAAGTCAAATAAATTCAAGTCAATTTGTTACTCTCATTTCTCTCCTTTTAAAAAGTTCTTTATTATTTTTGCAACTAAGTAATATGTGTTTGACTAACCATTAATTTTTACCACAAGTAACCTTGGATAAATTAAATCATTTTTAAAACAGATGGGAAAAATAACTTCTCAATACACAGAGAATTTCTTCCATCAGTCATTATCCACCATGGCAAATGTAATGCTTCATACTGTACCTGAAAGCTGGTCAATCCTCAACTCATGAAAATAGTTTGCCTTTGGTACTGGTTCACACAAACTTGAATTGCTCTCCCTGGGACTTCAGTGGCACTATTCAAACTGTTGAAATGCGACAAAGCTTTTCTAATCAGCCATTATTAGATCCCAGTTATTCCTGCTAAGCAAAACTTCTGATGATGTCCTTTAGCTGTCGCTCAGTTTTTATCCAAGCAAATTCCAAAATCCCTCTTCAGTTATTCAGAGCACTGTGTTGGAAGCTGCATAACTGCCTTGTGGCCAGGCAGTGCTCAGGGCAGTGCCAGTACGTGTTGCTTTACAAACATAGATCCAAACTGTACCACCAGGCTTTCAAGGGTTTGTGTTTCTGGGCTCAATAGTCCTGTTAGTCAACTTCAGAGAAACTTGCACACTTAGTTCCTGCCAACTTCAGTGAGGAACAAATACCTGACATGGTGTAGATTTAATTGTTTTCTTCATTTGGGATGGATTTTGATATAGCCTTACCTCTGAGCATGTGTTTAAAGAGACAACCCTTTATTTTGGGAAAAAGAGAGGCTTTGGGATCTTCTGTCTTAGTGCTTTGTAAGGAAAGACAGAGTTCCTTCCATATGGTGTTCCCAGTAAAGGCAAACACCATGTTATCCTAGGGCAGGAAGTGGTGCTTGCTTTGGTTCCCTTTAAGGGTCCCCATACTGCAGTATTTTTAGTCTTTTTTCCCTAGCAAATGAGGGAAAAGCCCTTGACACCCTTTCTTTTTCCTCAGAAAACTCTTCTTCGTTCAGAAGAAGAAACATATTCATCAGAAAAACTGATGTCATGTACTAAATTCCAATATCTCAGTATGAGCCGTCTTGAAGCAGCATCAGCTGGGAGAAAGCTGGTTCCAAGCTACAGCTGCTGTGAATTAGCACAGGCCCAGCAGGAGCCCAGGGAAGGGCTGTGAGCCTTGGGGGGCTGTGGGAGTAGGTTTGCTGTACTTAAGTTTGCAATGGGCTTTTGGGTTAGTTTGGTCTGAGTTAGTGTAAGTGTGAATAGTGAGTAGCTAGGAAGATCCTCGTCCTTAAGGACCATGTTGATAAATACAAATTTTAAGCTTGAAGCTCCCTGAACCAGCAGTAAAACACAGGATTGCTGTGTAAGAAAGGATAGGTGGAAATAGCTAGATGCATCTTAATGGATGTTATTCCTATGTTTTGGGTGAACTGGTATGACCACAAGGCAAGCCATCTGTGGCTAAAAGGTAAGTGAAAAACTGATTTGCCTTCATGGATGCTAATAGGAGAGAGGGGAGTGATAGCTTCAGTGAAGAGAAAGAGGGAAAGATTGTGTACAGCAAAACACCTTTGAAGCTCAGAAAGGAGAAAAGAGATGTCAGCATCCCTAAGCCAGAATCACTTGCTGAGACTTCTTGAAGGCATATGGATATCTACCTCCCATCCCCTCTTGATGCCTTGGGCAGCTAACAAAAACTTCATACTTGGGAAAGAACAGCTTACAAAACTGTCCTGGGGGCCATTCACACTGGTTTAGTAGAGTTAGCTGCTAAAATATGTCTTTAGTGAGTTCTGTTTGGCCTGCCTCCTCTCCTGGGAGTTGTGCTGCCTGGGCTGCATTGGTTGAGTGGTTCTCTCCTTCCTTTCCCTTGACTTTTGCAGGCTTGGACCTTCCCACAGAGCTGGTCGGTGTTTGCTTGACATCACACCCCTGCCAATGATAAGCATGTATCTGGTTGTTTTGTTTTGTTCTGTTTTTTAACTGGAGGTTGCTTAAATACATCAGTGAAACACTCTGTACTGTGGAATAGGAATAATAAACTTCTGAAAGCTCCAGGCTCCTGCCTGGTGCCAGGACAATGAGCGATGAAGATTTCTGCTTGCAAATCCTAACACTAACAGGGCCTCTTGATTTGGTCCAGTGAGTCTCTGCATGTGGGTGTTGGGTACAGTAGCATAATTTTAGAGGTGCGAATTGATTTGTCCCATTTTTCCCACCACATGTCCCAGGATACTGGGAGATGAAATCTTAGCTGTTTGAAGGAGAGTGGGAAGAAAAAAATTAAGTGGCTAGATTTAATGAAAGCACAAGCTCCATTACTTTTCCTCTGTCCTTAATTATTTTTTCTGCTTGTTCAACTCAATTAACACATGGGAAGGGCCGTGCAGTTGGTGCTTGACTCTCATAAAGTTTGAATGTAGGCTTCCTGAGTAGATGTTCTAAATCTTTACTGTACAGATGGGTAGCCTATGTTGCTTCCTGATGCTGGATGTTGTTGTCCTAGCTCAACACATAGATCTGTGAAGATTACTGTACATTTTGTACTCTTAGCAGCTAAATGTTTTGTCCTCACAAATAATCCTTCTTCTCAGAGCCAATTCTTTTCCCAGTAGGAAAAGAATGTTGGACTTCAAAGCTTCACAGAAATTGGGTTGAGACCCATCTATGTTATTCTTAGACTGTAACAGCTGCTGTATTTGAAGTAGATGGCAGCTGTTCCTGAACTGTAAGCTGCCTATCCAGGAACCAGCAGAGTTTTAGGTCAGAGCTCAGCAAAGTCCAAATGCTGAAATTCTATTACTCAGCTGAATTTTATGTTGAAGTTCCTCTGCACCAAGCTGTGGTTACAGCGGTGACTAGTGTAGGCGTAACACAGTCAGACATTCTTGAGTATCCCATTAGGCACCTAATACCATCCAAGTTTTGGGTTTATATCATCTGGGCACTTTTTGTGTCAGAGCTATGGTGCTCTGAAGTTCCCAGAAGGCCTCACAAGGTTAATGTAAATCTTCAGACTCGTTGAATATTTTGTTTTTAAAGTGAAAAGGCTGGGGAAAAGAGAACTGGAAGTTTTGGCACGTGTTTTTGTTGGTTTTTTTTTTTTTCCCTCCCTAGCAATAGGGTCAAAAATAATCAGTATGATGCTCTAGCTCTGTGTGAGGGATTGTGCAGTAAGGGAGAGGATCTGGCTGTCCATAGCTGTGTGGCCCTAAGGATCAGTGTATCTTTGCATAGCAATGCTGTGGAAGTACCACAGGTGGAAGTTCTTTTTAGGTGATCTTATCTGGACACTGAAGAATGGGGTCCTAGCTTTGGTTTTGAAGTGATAGCATTTAATTTGATCTCTTTGAACATAGCTCATATGTGGCCAAGATTTGGTGATTGTTTCATAAAGTCAGTGTGAATGTGTGTGTGTACCAGTTTGTTTCACAACAGAACTGCTGCTCAGGATAGCTGCCCAGATAGATTTATGTACCAAGACGAAGGTAAATAAATGCATATACACTTCATCAGATCTGAATTACTCTGTTAAAATATGAGTGTCCTGGGGTGACTGCATTCTTTTAGAATACCACCAAATTGCTGTTCCTCCTCTAACTTACTTTACAAAACTGTTACATTATACAGAGAGAAATTATGTGTTGTTCCTCTAGTTGACTTCAGGCTATATTCCTTTGCTTGGTTTGTACCCTAAACAGCTAAATGCTTAGTCCTCAAAAATAATCCTCCCTCTTGGAGGCAAATGCTTTCCTTTCAACACTGTTTCCTTCATAACAGGGCAAGGGTGGGATTCCCAGCCTCGAGCTGATCTGCAGCTCTAGACTGAAACTAAATACAATGCCCTGGGACCAAGTCCCATCATCTGCAGAAGCTGGGCAAGAGGAAATGTTTCTTGTGTTAGCTCAGCTTGTGGCCACACTGGGAGAATTTGTTTTCACACCAAACAGTTGGCTGACTTCTCTGTTGGGGGGAAAGGAGAATCAAGGACTGATCTCTGAATAAAAAAGGTTTTGCCTTAGCAAAAGTCCGTTCCAGAGACATGCTGGTTTTTTTCAGTGTGTGTGTATACAGTACTTGCCTGAAACACAAGCATAAATGTTTTGCTGGTGGTACACTTCTGTGTGCAACATTAGGGTTCAGGAGAGGGGCTTGTATGTACTGCTTGTTGTCTTTAAATCATTGCACAAGTCGAGCAGTGCTTGCTTAGCTCTTATTCCCAGAACACTAAATTTGATGGCCCTGGTGACAGGGTTTGGGTAACTTATGAATCCCAGTCTGTTTGCAGACTGTTGCTTAGCATGTACTTTTGTTTCAGGTTGACTTCCAAGTTCAAAGAAAAACATTTAAAATGCTGGTTTGAAAACACCATGCACCCACTTGATGATTATTCTTTCTAACCTATTTCCCCTGTGTAGTTCAGTGCTTTCTTGCCAGGAAGAGCCTCTATTCAGTTCAGGTTTTGACCTCCCATTGTGCAGGGAACTGAAAGTCTTGGAGCTCAACCTGGCACAAGCCTAAACATGGAGCCTGTCTCTGTGTGGGGTAACGAGACCATCACTCTGGGCTTGTAAACCACCACACATCAGGAGCAGATGCTTCTATTTGTCATAGCAAATATTTTGAGCGAACTTTTTGCGTGTCCCTCTTCAGTGATGAGGGAGGACATTAGAGATGCTTGGTTTACTTCTATGGGTATGGGGATTTTGGATGCCTGAAGGTTTGCTAAGCATGTTCTTTAGCCTTTATTTTCTAAATGATGCTGCATCTATGCCAGATAGAAAGCACTAATTTGTGCATCATCATTTGGAGTACCAGCAATTCCTGGTTATTTGTGTTACAGGCAAAGCCTTTGAGGATGGAAATGTGTTTTCTTCAGATGAACACGATACTTAGTAATAACTGGCTCCATATGAAAAAAGCAATAGGATGACTGGAAATTGTGACAAAATATTTTCATTACAATGCACAATGCCTTCCTGAAACTCCAGCAGTGGTTTTCACTGGTTTTGTTAAAAACATTGTTGTTACATCTTATCCAGTGGGCTAGAAGACAAAGCTGTGTAGTCCAGAGATTTTTAATTTTTCAGTCTATATCAGAATTAGTGCTGTCTTGTTAGAATGGAGATCACTGAGGATTTCCTGGGTCTAATAATAGCAAATAATTTCCAGTAGCTACTTTCTACTTTTTGATAACAATTTTAGACTATCTTGTTGACCAATAGACAGCATAACCACTTCCTAACTCTAGATGGTACCCTTAAAGAAGAAAATAATCTTGCACAGCCTTGTAAAAACTACTCAAACTTGAACGTGGTTCTTGAGGTCTGGAATACTGAGCCACAGCTCAGTGCCAAAGTCCTGGCATTTGACATAATGACTTATAAGAAAAAGGTACTTAGTTAAGAATAAACAGGAAACACATCTATGGAAGCTGGCAAATGTCTACTGCCATTCTACTCCTTGCTGGCAGTGAGTGAATGTGCCTGTGAATGGTAAAGCATTGAATACATGTTGAATATAGATTCTTCAGTCACATCCAGTTTGTAGTTTTTTATGTATAGGTAAATTAGGGGGTATATTATTTTTCACTAGTTGGTATGTATTCAATTTCTTCTATTTCTCCTCTAAAGTCTGCTCAATAATACCACAAAATACTGCTGAAGGAAAAGGAAGACTGAGTCAGTTGTTAACATTAATTGCCTGCTGTTTGATATCCTTAAGCTTATTGCCTAATGGCATGTATGTGGGTTTTAGAGAACAAGAGGGATTGTGAGGGGAATAAAACTGAGACCTCCATGGAAATAAGATTTAGCTTTAGCATTCTGGCTGAGAAGTGATCATGTTAAAACTTTTGCTCTTTAGTCTCTGTCTTGATCTGTCATGTCCACCAGTTTTTTTCCTTGCAATTGTACCACCTGAAACAAGCATTTTCTGAGTAAATCCATGTAATGTCGATGGTAGAATAGAGCAGAGCCCATTGTGATGCTGGTTCTTTGGCCACACAGGTGGTTCAATACCACCTGTCAGCTGACTGTGCTCCACTGAGTTCAGTGGTCAGGGGATTGACTGTGAGGTGCTCCCCATCAGCACCTGTGGGTTTGGCCTCATTAGGGCTTCTAAAAAGTTTGTCAGTCTAACCATATAACTTGTTTAGGATTTTGGAGAACTGACCCTTCTTGAGGCCAAATCCTCCTGGGGTGACAAGATACACAAGCACAGCTACAATCAAGACATCTTGCAAATTTATCTGGGAAAAGCACTGAAATAAAAAGAGAAGTATCACTCTAGTAAATCTATGCCAGGTGATTTCACGAGGCTTTTACCAGCAGTGGATTTTGTTAGGGCTTTGCTGTAGCAAGTAATAGTGCTCTCAGACAGAACAACAAATTAGCACAACAAATTAGACAACCATTGTGAATATGCAGGCGTGTTTAGGGTTAGGGTCATCTGGGGAGTAACTTTTGATTGTCTTGGGGAAAGTAAATGTGTTGCTTGACCCAAGCAGTGGGTATGTGCAGAGTAGTTATCAGCCCCCTGCAGTTAGAACAGGTGTTGTTCAGATGCTTGGGTATTGTCACATGATCTGTACCACCTACACCTGGTGCTTTGAGATGGGAAGTGTAGTGTTTCAGAACAGAATTAGTCTAATTCTGGCATGAACTGTCTTTCACCTTCTTCTGTATAAGAGGAAGTGAAATTTTGAAAAAATTAGAGCAGAATCTTTGTCCCCAGTGCATTCTGCCAAGCTCATGCAAGCAGGATAACTTGTGGTCCTGCTCTCCTAGGAGCTGGGCTGAAGGCAGACACCATGGTAGACCATAAGTTGTCCTAGGCACTGACTGGCTGATGCCCTTTCTCATGATTTGGGCACAGACTAGCAAAAATGGACCTCCTGCTGTACGAAGAAGTAACTATGTATTTAATCCATGGCGGAATAAGTTGTTAGCCCCTCTTATGCTTTGAGGTTCAAGCCACAACCAATCTGTAAAGTCAAGGAACAAATTAGCTTTGAAGAACCTCTAGTGAATGCAATGCTCAAAGGCACATTCAGTTGAAGAAACTCACACTCAATCCACATCTTCCTTCTGAACATAAGAATATAGGAGGTGAAGATTGTTCTGATATGCAATTATAAATGAAGAGGTGGATGCATGTTTGTAAAGTTTGGGTTAATCTGAAGTTTTTCAGATTTGAAAACTTGAAGTTGATCTTAAGCTTTTATGGAGGTCAGTGAAATGGAGTCACATTTTACATCTTGTTTTGGTTTTCACAAATATCTTGAACATTTAGTGTAGCCAAGCTGCAGAAGCACCAGCCATTAAGTATAACTCCTTCTAACTTGCAGTTAATTTAGTTAAGCACAATTCTTGCTATGACTTTCCTTTTTGTTTTTCTGCAGGAGAGGCTGTACTAGTAGTTAGTAGTGAAATGGATCACATATGCTGGTCAGTAAATAATTCAATGTCAAGAATCAGAAGGATTAGAAACCTAGACTTGGGCTGGCTGATGAATTTTGTGAAGCTCTTCTACAGGAGTTAATGCACTCTCCTGCCAAGAGTAGTGTGGGCACGTTTTATGATTGATGACTTCAGGAGCATACCACAGCAGCTCTCTGAGGGCACCTGCTTTAGTCAACACGCACCAATCGTTTAGGGATATGTAGGAAGAGTTTATGTTTAAGCTAGCAGTTAACACCAGAGTAGTCCTGCTTTGGGTTTTCAGTGTGTTTAGGGATCTACCCTTCCTGCAGGTTCAGTAGCTTTGAAACCTAGTCTAGAGTGTTTTGAACTCTGCCCTAGGTAGGAAAACCAAAGGTGGCACCAAAATATTAATTTTCTGTATATTTCTAAACTTAACAAAATAAACTTCAACCTAGACAGATCATTGGTTCTGTGACTTGCAGCAAAATGTAATAAAATGAATAACCATGGGCTTTAATATCAACTCACACAATTGTATTACTGCCCAATTACTTTTTTGACCTCTTTGGAAACATGCTTCTCTTAAAACACACTCAGTCTGCAGTTCTCACTGTCCCTCTCTGTGTCTTTTGTGTCAAGTAAATTGATAACTCTAGTATTACATCATGCCCTGGCTCCAGTTTGCAGGGACACAGCAAAGTGGAAGGTGTTGTGTGTCTTGGACAAAAAGTTTGTCTGCACAGTGGCTGCT
This sequence comes from Cyanistes caeruleus, assembly GCF_971803275.1. Taxonomy (NCBI): domain Eukaryota; kingdom Metazoa; phylum Chordata; class Aves; order Passeriformes; family Paridae; genus Cyanistes; species Cyanistes caeruleus. Next base: position 106,057,768 of record NC_141701.1, read on the forward strand.
TCCTCAGTTTCTCAGACCTGAGAGGACTAAAGACAGCTATTTATTTTCCTGAATTATTAAGCAAATATAACAATTGTTCTCTGTCAGTGGCTGAGTTTTTGAAGTCAATAGGCTGTTCTGATTATAAATTAAACCTACCGAGCTAATTCTGCCACCTCCTTCAGTAAGTAGTCTATCCAGTCAATAATGCTAACAAGATACCCTCCACTGACTTTAAACAAGTATGATGAGATACTCCCTGGCTCCGATTTAGAAAGTAATTCCATCATCTTCCCAGTTGTTTTCAGTCATGAAAATATTTTGCATAAACTGATACTTGGCAGAGAAAGATGTTGACATAACAACTGCTTCTGGATAGTCTAGGAAGGGCACCAGAGAGGGTAGGTTTATTTCTACAGTTGTTTTGCAATGTGTTGTAGGATTTTTGTTAGTCTCCAGCAGGTGCAGGACTGTTAATTTTATGCTTGTGTGATACTGGACAAATTATAGACCCATATTTTGTGTGGATGCACAGGGGGCCATAAAGAAGAATTGCAGGTTGTTTATATGGACTGAATTATTCTGGGCATCTTCCTTTATCATTGCAGGGTTGAAGACTCAAACAAGATCTTAAAGGTCTGCTGGATCAGATTTAAGTGCTGAACACCCACAAACCATGCTATGTTTATTGTACAATGGAAGCAGAAGGGAAAAGTACAGCTTGGCTGTACTCACTTGGTCAGACCTGGATAAACCCAGCCTGTAACTGTGTTATGGGGTAGAAGCTACATACTGAAGTCTTGAAAAAGGAGATTTGTCATTTGGTCTGAGAGCAGTTGTATCTCACAGGTGGTGTTTTAAATGAATACTTCTTTCCAAATGCCAAGTCCCATACCATTCTAGGCGTTTCTAAAAATAATGAAGGGAGAACTCTATTAAGCAAGATTTATTTTGTGTGAGACATCGTTGGAATATATAATGCATTTTATGGTATGTGTAATATTCCTTTTCAACTTTTAGTAGAGAGCTTGAGTGCTCTGATGCCCTCAGTTAAGTCTTGTTACTGTCTCTGAAACTGTTCTGCTAAGAACCAATCACCATAACCAGAAAGTTTTTTCCATGTTGATAGGCAGAAATGCCCGTGCTGATGCAAAATGTACTACTGGACATCCAAACTCTCTGGCAGGTTTCAGGTTCACAGTTTTATGTGGGTCTCAGTCGAGTCTAGTCTTCTGTATTACTTCAAAATATGGTCCCATTAGATGTCTCCTAATGGAAAGAGCCCACCCTGGAGGTGGCAAGACCACTGGTAATGAATGCCTACCTCTGCTCTATAGCCTCATTACAAATAAAGAATGTAGGCTTAATAGGGAGCACCAGGGTCTTACTAGACATATACGTTCATTTAGCTGCTTAAATTGTTTCAGGACCCTATAGTTAATTGAGATCCTGTTACCTTTGCATAGGTAATGCAAATTCTCTTTCTTATTTTAAAATAATCTTTCATTTACAGATAGAAGGGATTAACTGGAATGCCAGCATTCAGTGGGTTTTTCCGCAGATATGAGAGACTAGACAGGGTAAAGTAGTGATGGACATGGACTTCTAGATTAATGTTATATGTAGCTGAGATTTTGAGTGCTGCTGTAAGGCATTGAGGACTGGGAATATCTCTTCCAGCTTTAGCACTTCTGCCTCATTGCATAATAGAAAGGGCAAGATTTGGTGTGCGTAGATGCTTCAGGTCTCTTAAGAGAGCATGTCTCAAAACTTGCTTGCTCTTTCCCAGCTGAGAGTTGATCTCTTACATTATAGTGAAAAAAGAAAGAAAAAAAGAAAAAAGAAAGAAGCAGGGATGATTGCAGTGAAAGAGAAATATTAAATGTAGTTTAGAGCTGGGGGCAACCTTTGTTTTGCAAATTATTTTCTGGCGTTCAGCCTGATCCAGGAAACCACTTCTATCAGAGAATGAAAGATTAAAGTCAGAAATTTAATTGCTTAAGAAAAAAGATTTACAACCCATGAGGTTCATTGGCATCCAAAATAAGGCCTCTTCTGTAGCGTACACTACATCTCAACCACACAGAAAACTATCACAGAGAAACAGAAATCTTTGCAGCTCCAAGAACAGGCTTCTAGTTCCACCACAAGAAAGTGATTTCTCAATACCACTGGAATGTGGTTTCTAGTACAGAATTTCTGCTTACAATATTCTTCTGTCATCTGGTGAATTTAAAGAATGAAATTATAAAGGAGGAAATATTTTGTTATTATAGATCAAATAAATTAAGGCCCAGTTATATGAATAGCTTGTTGAGTTATCCATAAGACACTTTATTTTTCTTCATGTCTCATTCATATAAAGTAGTATAAATGTTGCTCTTCTGGCTATTAAAATGTGATGCAACACATACTATGTCTTTGGGCTGTCTAGGCCAGTGCCAAGAAGATAGCTCTTCTAGTGCAAAATGGGGCAGCCAAGAGGCTTTAGAAATGCCAATTCAGTATTTTCTGAGCTGTGCTCTTATTACAGTGATTATTATGAGAAAGAAAAAAAATAGTGTGGTTTTAGCCTTTCCAAAAAAAGAAAGACCCCCAAAAATCCATCAAAGAAGTCCCCACCACCCAAAACCCAACAAACTCATGCACTGACTACATGTTAGCACTTTGTATTCTTACCTTGCTGTGGATTACCTGCCTAGTTGAATAGCAACTTTCCTTCCTCAAAGGATATTTAGAGACATAATGGAATAAAAATCCTGAAACTTTTCTTTGTTTTACCTTTTTTTTTTTTGGTTGGTTTTTTGTTTGAATTTTATTTTTAGCTTGGTTTGGGGTTTTTTGTTGTTGTTTTTGCATTACCAGAGCATATAGAACCTCTAGCAGGAGCTGTGATTCCTCAAGGAGTAGAGGGCTTAGATGAAAGGAGGGAAGAAAAACTATGAGATACTCAAATTACTGCTCTATCTTGGGTGTTCAGTAGCTATAAAATCAGTTTAACACTGAAAAGGGAGATTCTGGACTCGCAGGCCAAAAGCATACACACTCAGCCATGCAGTGGCTGTCTCCCTCCATGCACTGAGAGGGAAGACAGGGACTGGACTCTGGAGGGGATATTTCAGTCAGGATGGATTGTGTTGGAGTGGAGCCTCTTGAAAAATGAAAGAGGTGGAGATTCTGTGCCCAGCTTCTGTACCCATGGTTCAATCATGATAGAAATAGATCCAGAGCAGCACTGAGGTAAACCTACAGCTTCAGTGAGTGGACAGCATTGTCCTAAGGAGGGTTCTGTATTTTGGAGTGTAGTCCACTTCTCTTGTGCTTGTCACAGTAAGATCAACAACACCCTTTTGGTAACAGCCTTTACTAGAAATGGGCAACTTGAGGAAAAACCTGAACCTGGGGCCAAGCCAAGGCATCTGTTTTACTTCCACATGTCCAAACACCAGTAATACCTCTAAAGCTATCTGCAGGCATGTACCATACAAAAATGTGCCAAATTATATACATTGGAAAGTGACTGCCAAGAAATAATGACAGTAATTATTTTCACTGGCTTTTTATTTTTTTTGGCTTGTCCACATCTGTGAGCCCGAAAATAAGTCAAACCCCGGCAATGTGTCGGAATATGAATTTCAGATTAACCACCTTCTCAGCATCCCTCTGGCAACACGTTTGCCCCAATGGCTGATAGACATTGTGGTTCCTCTGTGGACTGCACCAGAACTTACCAGAATTAACTTGGGAACAGGCTCTTCCCTGGATGGGAGGATGGAGGACTGCAATCCAATTTAAAAGTCAAGCACCAAAGGGAAAAATATTGTCCAGTACTTCTACCTTCTGAATCTTCTATTTCAGTATTCTTTAGCATCAGTGGTTGCTCCCTGCTTTTCCCAGCTCAGCCAGACAAGCCTATCTGCTTTGTAATTAACAGGCTGGTGTCTGATCTCTAAAAAACTCTACTCATCTCACTGGCTTAGTGTTTCAGAAAGGCTTAAATTTGAAAAAAGCATAAACATCTGGGTTGCATTCCTTAAGTATCCTCACATATCTTGAGTTGAGAAGAGCAGAATGGTACATTGGATAAGCTGGCGTCTGAAGGTTTAAAGACTTCTGGTTAGTGCATTGTAAGATATAACTTGGCATTTTGTGGTACTTCCTGCTTCTGGACTATATTTTCCTTACTTCCTTTGAAGCTTTCAGGTTTTTTATGTTATTGTGATTTAACTAGAAAACTGGTTTTATTTTTGAATGTACCAACTTCTTTGGTTTTATGCCTACAAGTATGTACCAGGCAAGTTAAAGGATCGAGATTTGCTGAGGAGATGTTTTCCTGCAGCCTGTTAGCACATTCATCAATAATTCAGTGGTGTCTGAAGCAGCGTTTTTCTTTCTAAAGCTGGATTAAGGACCAGTACATTTTCAAGGCTTTATCCCCCGTGTCTTTTAAATAGCTTTGCATTTTACATGGCAGAGTTGTAGCAGGGGTCCCTTGCTATGTATGGCACGTGTGTGAAGATGCTGATTTCAACAGGATTCACAGTAAAATGTCAAGAGTTTGTGAGGCTCATGTGATAGACAACAGAAAGAAGTGTGTCAAAACTCCTCTACATTCAAGGCACATACAAAACTCTCTGGAATGTGCAAAGGGTAATTTTAGTGTAGTAAAGAGTCAGAGTTTGATCTGACTGATGGACCACATCAATCCTTGCTGCTTTGCGGCCTGCCTGTGCTGGGACCCGTGACTTGGTGAGATGTGCAAGAATAGTGTTTTCCCAATCCCTCCTCCTTGTCCCAAACAATTTGTTCCCCAGCACTTAGGTAAGCATAATCTTGGTCTCTGTTGTCTGAAGCAAAATTATTCCTTTGTGAGTTCTTGGCTCTTGAAAGCAGCTGGTGTCCTCCAGCAATGTCTCACTGGATTTGTAAACACTGTGAAATTAGTGCTCTGAGCACAGAATAATGGACTTTTCCTGGCACAGAGAATGAGATAATTCAATTAACAGGAGGGAAACATAGAGTCTGCATAGAGCAGGTCCTGGGACAGGATGAAGGTTGAGTCTATGGATGTTTACTGTGGTGATGTGAATGCTGTGACTGATGACAGAGGTGCAAGGATAGACAACTGAGATCAATGACAGGCCAAGGATGAAACTCTGTTGTGTGCTGCTCTGTCATAGGGTTCTTTTAAATTGCCTATCTCTGTCAAACAAAAGATGAAATTAGTATGTAGAGTTTGCTCTGGAAAGACTTCCTCTGTGTTTTCAGTACTTACTCATCATATTTTTATTGCTATGAAAAAATGCTTTCCAGCTAGTCAGCTAAAAGATCCTTATTTTTTTATTCCATTTAGCTGAACCATGTAAGTCTAGGGGAAAAGTTCAATGCTATGTTTGGGGAAAAGTGTGTATGGTCCTTGATTCTGCTAACAGGAGACTGATCTCCTGAGACAGTACTTGATCTATCTGTCCTGCCACTGGTGTCAAAAATAAGATTTAAATTTACCCCAAAATGTATAATGAACTGGCCTACTAAAAAAAAAATAAATCATAACTTCCTAAGAATTAGAATAATATGTGGCTGATAGCTTCATTTTAGCCCTCACACACTGTGCCAGTTTGACATTGGCTGAATTCCTCCTGTCCCAACATATCACTAACAGCCATCACCCAATCTTCTGCTGAAAAGAAAGTTACTATCTCCTTGTTAGCACCAGTGGGATACAAAGCCTGACAGAAAATTCCCCTGAGAGGTGGTAGCTGTGCTGCAGGTGTAGCCCTGTGGAACAAATTCCTGTTGCTGTTGAAGCACAAGGGGAGAAATACAGAGATGCCTTTTGAGTCCTTTCATATGTCCATGAGGACTGAACCAGCAATGCAGCCTGTGTCTCCCAAAGAAGAAAAGTTGTTCTCCTGGATAAGCAGCTTTGAGATCCTATATTCCATTACTGTAGGAAGTTAGGAGTCCTTGGGTATCGATTCTGTGTGGGGTGAAGCAGAGACATCCCATAGCAGCCCTTGCTTTCTGCGGCCCTGAATCAGTAGGATATGAACAACTCTCTGCTCGGTCTCGAAACTTCTCTGAGATGTGAGGAAACCAGGGGCCTCCATCCTTTGGGCTAGACTATTGGCTATATCAAAACTCCTATGGACCCTCTAGATTGGAAAAACTGCTCTCCAAGACTTCTGTTCCCACTAGGGGATGGGGTGGCATGCTTGTGGGGTGCCTACTCTAGGGCAGCAACTGCTATGAATCCCCTCTGGCTTTGAGGGGTTGCATGTGAGTAGCTGAGAATTTCCTGAGGTGTTTGGGAATTCCAGGAGTTATGGTAGATACTGCATTATGGGGAAATAAAATGAAAATGTTTCTCACATGAAAAACAAGCAGTCTCTTCCTTTGGCATAGTATATCAAAGTCAATAGTTTTCACCCCAGAGGAAGAAAACACTCTCAAAATGTTTGCAAGGAACAGAAATGTTGAGTGATCTGTGGCAGCTCTTTTTTTAGGGCAATGGTGCCACAAAGGCATCAGCCAACTATGTGCTTGCACTTTCTTTTGGAAACAATATTGCTTTCTGAAACTTTCTCAGACTAAAGCTTTCAAGGCTTTCTCAGGGACTGCAGACCTCCCTGTAGTTGGGCTCTTACCAAAGAGGTTCCTTGAGGCTGTAGGATACAAAGAGGGCCATCATATTTCTTGGTCATCTTGTAAAGGATTTGCAACCTCATCAACAATCCCAACTGAAAAAGTTTGGAATAGTGATGACCAATGTTGTGAAATATGCCTGTGGTGGCTTCCAGCTGTTGTTAGCACCTGCAAGGTTCATGGATAGGCAATGCTAGGGGAAGGGTTTGAAGAATTTGAGGCATGAAGAAAAGATAGCCTAAGAGCAGATAAAACTGAGGGGCTCAACTTCAGAGACCCACATGTTTTCATATATACTTTTCTGGTGTACCTGTAAAAAATATGTAAAAATGTCTTTGTAAAGATTGCATTGATTAAACAATGCTCAAGGCAAGAAGGAAACAGGCTTGGCACATGAACTAGAGCAATGTAAAGGAAACTTCTTTTATGTCCATTATTTATGATATATAGCCACAGCATCATGAATTGAATATAATGGATATCTTATGAACAGTGCTCATCTGGTACCTGTGATGCTGCTTCTGGCTTGAGTGTAACCCACTGGGTGCATTTATTTACCACTTACAGCTCTTTAAGTGAGGGTCAAGGGTCAGAGGATACAAAAAACAAATATTCTTCCCACTCTTTAATTATGTGTTACCTGGTGTTCAATGTGTGTTCAATGGTGTTCAACCCCAAAGTGGATGTCACTTCTAGCGCTGATGGTGGGTGGCAGAGTTCTCACAAATCTGAACACAATAGTGGAAACTGGAGCAGCCTCTGCTATACAAAGAAGCATTTTTTGGTCACAAAAATCATCGCTGACTCAGAGTGAACTAGAAAAGCTGTCCTCTGGACTGTGATGTGTTAAACACTTGCAGTCTAAGGCTTTCTGGTAGTCTCTAGCTGCTGTTACCCACAAAGGCCCTATTGAGCTCTAGTGGAGCAGGACAGCACCCAAGAGACAAATGGATCATGAGGGGTCTTTCCTGTGCAAAGTTTTGGATGTCAATGCCTTGCAGATGCTATATAAGAACACAGCATGGGGCTGTAAATAGAAAAGCAAGAAGATAATGATATAAATATTGTTGGAATGGAAAGCCTTATCTACAAGGAAATAAAAAAATGTGTAGTCAGCTTTGCACTAGACAGTTCTTGCAGCACAGGAGAGCTGTGAAATGAACACCTGGCTGGAAGAAAACTGCTTGGATATGATGGCCATTGGCCAAGCTCCAGGGTTGGAATGAAGACTGTAAATCAGAAAACTTTCTCACTGGTATTGGTGGCTGTGCAGAGTCTCAGAAGCTGCATCACCCTGTTTGTGCAGGCATTGCTGATTACAGTGTAGGTGGTCTGAGGCTCTCAGTGTTCCCCTAATTTCAGTTGTTTTCCTCCTGACAAGCAAGTTAGGGATTTATGATGGAGGAACAGTCCAAGAAATGCTGCTAAAGCAGCATGGGAAGCTTTCCTCAAGGCATAATCTTCAGAGCAGCACGACAGAGACTGGATGGTGAGAAGACCTGGCTGCAGCTTGGGAAGCAGCTATCCCTTTTTCTTAGCTCATACCCACCACATGTTGGGTCCCTGCTCATCCTGTCTCATCTCTGAGGCAATGTGTGGCAGCCCTGATCCCCTATGGAATAGCATTTAAAAAGAAGCATTTTTACTTATGCTGATTGCAGAATAGGTTTATACAAGGTTGACCATGCCTTTATTTTAGACAATCAGTATGCGTTTTTTCCTTATGAAATAAATAATTGCCAACTCAGATACAGCAGCAGTGTTTTGTGCTTCAGAGATGGCACCTAAAATAAAGGAGAAACAAAGTGCAAACCATCAGCTCTAATCCACTGATCAAAGATGATCAAATTTATAGAGGGGAACAGCTAAGATAATTCTTCCATTCATCCTGAATCTTATGGAAATTTTACTGGACTGAATAAGACCAGGTCTAAATTGTTTTTGTGCAACAATAACATTTTCTACCTGTAGCATATAACTTAAACTTTGCCTAAAATATCATTGTACCACTTTCACTTCTTGTTTTCAAAGGAATATTTTGAAATATATACATAGCTTTTCTATGACTTACTGTCTGTCTATAAGATATGTTGTGCAATTTACAATTTTAGTTTTCATTGTCACCTTGACTACTAACGTAGTTAAAATGGTGCCATTGACATACTAAGTTTTCTAGTATGCCAAAGGCCAGGTGAGGATTTGTCCTTCTTTGTGTCAAAAGTTGAATATATAGGTTATATAGGTAACTTCAGTTCCGGGAAAACTATTGGTATCATTTTCTTTTCCAGCACAGTTCCCAAACATTTTATAGGGAAATAAAAAAAAAAAAAAGTAAGCTTGGTAATTCACAAACAGGATAAGAGCAATCTGCATTGCTTCCATGCATTAGTCAGCTAAAATACTCCTGGCAAATCCTATTCCTTTATCACTCTAATCCTCCAAGTCTGGAAAGAAAATGCAAAAGCATGTTTCAAATGGGAAAGCACCCTCAGCCCCTCTCCCTGTTAATAACTTACTTTTTAACCTCGCTCCATCTTGGAGAATTATTTGACTTAACACTGAGCTTCCATTAGTTTATGCAGAATAGAAAATTCAGTTTACCGTCTCTAGGGTCTCTGCTGACAACTATTCCCCTGACACAAAACAAATAGTTTGGCTTTGTGTGTGTAAGATGCTTCCCACCACTGCACTTTCTCTAAGAGAATTGCTCTGTTGATCTTTGTTTTGGAAATACTGACTTTTGAATCTGGGAAATCAAGCTACCAAGGCAACACATTGTCTCAGAGAAGTCACGGGCTGCACATCTGAAACACACTGCTCTTCTTCTAGAGATGTTAGCAGTGCATTATTGATTGCTTTATTGTGTGTAGTCACTGTTCTTGTTAAAAAAACCCCACAAAATTCAAAATCATGGATATCTTTTGCCAACAAAAAATATTTTGATGGTTTTACCTTAGGATGCAAAACGCTTCCATGTCTTCACCTGGCAAAATCCAGCACTGCAACCCAGTGCTTTGTGCATCATTGTTGCACAGGAGAGGGGAAGTAGCTGAGAGGAGCAAGTGCCAGGGTAGAGGCTCCTTCAAGCAAAACTTCAGCCTGGGATCCCTGAGGAGCATAACCAAAGAGAAGCAAGACCTGGTGCCCTGGAGGGGGGCTTGCAGAGAGTTATCAGTCAGCAGCAGTAAGCCCAGACTCCTTGCAGCTGATAACAGATCTGCTCATTCAGCCTGGTCTCTCGTGCATGGAAAATCAAAGAAGACTGAAATCTGTTCAGGGCAGGGGGAGGGGAATTACCCAGCCTTCAGTAAATGCCAGACTACCACAAAACTGTTGTCAAGACATCACGTGTAGCAGGGGAAGGTTCACTTAGCACTACTGCTTTTAAAGATGCTTCTGCTGGTTATTGATCTATGACATGGACAGGCTACTTGCCTCCTGTAGCATGAATTTAGGAATATCTGTATTTGGGGTTTGTGGTTTCAATTCTTGGTCAGTAGCACTTCATAGAAATATTGATGTTTCTCAAACTACAGTTATTTACAAGCCCATGTTGCCTTCAAGAAAACTAGGGATGGATGAAATTCTAACCTACTTTTAACTGGCTAACAACACGTCCATTTTCTTACTCTATCAGACACTAAAGAGCTCCCTTGTCTATCAGCAATACAACTGAGCATACAATAGTGCTTATAGTGTTTTTAGAACCCCAGATTTCTGCATTCATGTCTAAATTGTTATAAAACATATGCTTCTCTCTTGCAGCCTTTAGACTTCTAGATGCTTCCATGCTTGGAGGTACATGGTGGCTGGAACCACTTGTGTTGCACAAGGATTCCCTCTCCTCCCTGTTTTTTTAATGGTAAGGAAACCTAGGCCCATCCCAGAAGACAGAGCTGCTGCATCCTCTGAAAATTCTTGCTCTGGATGATGGCAGGGACCAGGAGCCTGAAGAAACAGTGGCATATCCCAGTGAGAGTGCAGCCCTTGAGCCTATGATTACCCTGGAACAGGAGCACAGTGGAGAGATCTCTGTGGCACCTCCCATGAATGTGTAGTTGGGAAGAATGTGCAAAAACAAACTTCTGAGTGAAAAAAATACCTCTCTGTCCAGGATGGGGCAGTGTCAGAGGCAGTAACAAAACTGTGCATCCGGGACAATGACTAGAACCTCGAAAACGGGCCTGTTTATGATGAGGGTGTTTCACAGGAGTCCAAAAGGAATAGGGCTTTTGGGAGGAAGATTGAAAGTCAAATCTTACAGAACCTACCCAATTAACTCAGTAGTCTCAAAAGCTGCTGCTGCTCATCATCCTTCTGCAACAGCTTGGCACCTCTGGGCCTTGCAGTTTATAAAGTCCAGAGAGCACTGTCTGGCTGAAAAGCACTAACTATGCAAATGCAATGTGAGTTATTACCATTATGGTCCTTTCATGTTCTTACTCAAATCACTGATGCACCTTCTGTGTCCAGCTGACCAAGCAGTATTTCTTGCATTATAGGATTCTGATTCCACTTCCATTGTTAATGTTCATTACTTTCTTAGAGAGCTACAATTTCATTATTAATACATCAGTGTAACAGAGCACAGATTACATAAATGCATTTCTGAGCATTAGCTAAATATTAGTTTTAAGAACAAAATATGCTTCTTATGCCAAGAATATGTTCCTTCTTATACAAATACTTTATGGCTACACTTGCAAAAGTACTTGGAAAAAGCTTTTATTATATTAAAAGAATATAGCAAAATAAACATTTGCTTATCCTGTCATTCTTCTAAGGCAAATCAGGATTTTGAGTTTGAAAGGCGGTTACTGTGAATGTTTGAATCTGTTCAATGATAGTATCAGTGAATTTTAAACCTCTTATGTCTATGAGAATCAGAGGGTGAGTTGCTCATGTGTGATCTGTTTCAGTGGTACAACTGTCAGCTGTGGTGTGGTTGTCTCTAACTTTGGTGGTCTCCCTAGCCCTGGCTAGAGAGCTGATGTTGTTTGAGCTGAGGAGAGTCCCACAGCTGAGCAATGGGATGAGAGCAGGGTGATGACCATACTCTAGTGTCACCAGTTTTGGAGCTGAAGCTGGTGCAAAAGCTGATTTAGCTGCAAACAGGTATTTGGATCTTGGATGTGATCCACTTGTATCCAAAGTGTTTCTTTGCTGTGGTTCAGGTTTGACCCAGGAGGTCAAACCTGGGCTGCAGCTGTCTGTGGGACAAGGAAGACTCCGAGCTGGGTTTGGTTGATCCTATTTGGTTGATACTATTACTATCAATTAGTAGCAATTGAGTGCTTGAGGTATTTCTGTGTATTGACTCTCTCTGGAGAACAGGGGCTAAAATGTAACACCTACATCTGGCTCCTGGGCAGAAGCAGATGTCTCATCATATATCTGGGAGATCGTCTCCCTCCCGCTAGCCTCACGCAGGCATTGTGGCCACAGCTGGTTGCACCAAGAATCTTCTATCCTGCATGGATTGCTGGTATTGTTTTGGTCCATTACTATGAGACAATCTCCACTTCAGGTCTCAATGCTTGAAATGTAGCAAAAGGACTGGGCTGGTTTATAAGAAAGGTCCTGTTGCTTTAATGTTCCCCTCTCACCCCATGTTTTCATGTTTTAGCCTTAACACTTGGGAATTATTTGGAGATCCTCTGAGTAGGACTCTTCTCATTCTGTTCAGGGAAGCCTCAATGCTTACACTGCTGAACTCATCAGTTTTAGCACATTATTTTGGGACCTCTTTAAAATGCTAGCTAGTTGTGTTATCTCCTCCAGAGATATTCACGGGACTGATGCTCTGGTGGATTAAGTTATGCATTGTAAACAATAGGCTGATGGAGCTGAAGTGCTGAGGTTCTTTTTTAATCAGTGGCACCAGATTAACTTGCTTTTAGTCTTTCAGAAACTCACTTACTCTTAATGAGTTTACCATGATATAGGTCCACAAATTTCCTGTCTGGCTTCTTTTGGCACTCTTAGATAAAAATGCCATCTGGAAAGGAGATTTATTGGTTTTGAGATGATGTCCCTTCCTTATCACCTTGTTTTGCTGGCCCTGAGCTCATCCAAGATAGCAGTACTTACCTAGACAGCATCAGTTTGTCAGACACAAATTGTGGAAAAATTAATTTAAAATACTTTGACCTTTCTACCCCACTAAGATAGGCTTTATTTTTTTCAATAGTAAAACCTCTCACTGATGTAAACTGCTTACACACACACATATATATATATATATATATATATATATATATATGAATATGTGTATACATACAAATAAATAAAAACTGAAGTATTTTTCTAGTATTCTGCTCTGCTTCTACTGTAAACTCTGCCTCAGTTTTCATGTCGTGGAAGGATTTCTCTTTTTTGCATTTGTATTTGTTTTGCAGAAGTGATTTTGGAGCTTCAAATAGCAGCCATTGTTGTGTGCTAAGATGCCAATGCCAGCCAGGGGGTGTTCTGTGGCACTGTTTTATTTAGAGACTCTTCAGCTCAACACAGTTTTCACTGTTTAACTCCATGTGTATGGCTGCCCTAGATAAAGGGATGAGTGCAGCCACTGGGTGAAGTTTGGCTGAAGCACCACAGATACTTTCCATGACATCCAGGTGATAAGGACTTCCCCTCTCTCCACCTCTGGGGCCTCATAAAACTATAAAACATCATTTAATCAAGATGGCACCAGAAAAAATGAGAACAAATACTCACTGCTGCAAGTGTCCAGGGCTCTTCCTTGTGGCCAAAAACCAAGCAAAGAGAAAAATTTGGAAAAATTGTTACTAACTATAGAAGTTGCCAGGGCAAGTGACGTGTGCATGCTCACATGTTATGGTAAGGTAATGTGGAGGACAAAGCTCCTGTCAACTCTTTGCACTTGAGCTCTAGCAATAGCACTTAAAATTTGTTCAAGACATTTAAAACAAAACAATCCTGTGCTTTTTTTTTTGTAAACTATAACTCTTTCTATAGAAAAATACCTGACCCAGAAGTCACGTAGGGAAGAAAAGTGTTTCTAGTTCTGTGTGAACTGTAGGAAGGTAATTCCTTTATACTCAACCCTCAGTGCTGAGGGATGAGTGTATCCTTTTTTTTGTTTGCCTGAATTGCATTCCTGCACAGATTCCTGGCTGTCACTACCGAGGTGCTGTTTCTTCAGTGATTAAAGAAGCACTGTAGAAAAATGACTTTGTGTTTTTAGAAATATGTGGAGAAAGGCTTATACATGAATTGGAGGAGGGCATAAAAATTGGCAGTGATGTTCATAGCCTCATTTATTAATTACAGTAATAACAAATTATGGTAAGTTTTCTACAGTTTAGATAAATTTTCTCCACTGCTTATGAATGACTAAACTTGAAGAGACTCCTGGGCATAAAAAACAAGCTCTGTTGGAATTATTTCAATTGCCCTAAGTATTTAAAAGGCTTTTAACTGGTGAAATTTATCTTGTGGCAATCCAGCTGTGTGTTACACAGGAGTACAGGGCTGCCTCAAGAAATGTATTCATTGTGCAAGGAGGGGATCTTTCAAATGTGTTTTAAAAGTGTTCCTTTCCTTTCCTTGCACTTGTGCTTTATTCCCATATATTGGTTTTGCTGCAAGTTCTTTACAGCAAAATGTTTCTCTGATGTAGGAGACTGGCAGTTAATTGGTTTCAAGGGATAATTTTACAATGAATTTTCTTTACTCTGAATCTTTATAGCTAGAGAGAAGGAAGCTGACACATAAGCAAAATTAAAATTTGTGCTTAATGATCTTGCCTCTTCCTCAGCGCTGTTTTTTACTGTGGTGTCCTAATCCAAGCTCTGATCTCACTTTCACTTAGTGTCTGAGCTCTGATGAGCTGTCAGCACTTGATGCTGTCCCTTTCACTCCTTAGTCTCTCATTTAAGAGTGGAGTATTTGACTTTCTTGGTAGCTCTAGACATGAGCTACATTTTTAAAGGTCTCTCTTAAAGGAATATTTTGTGTTTGTTGCCCTGCTAATGGAAGATGTGAGAGCTGCATTTGTCCTATCCCAGCATGCACAAGGGAAATTATCATCATGTCAAATTACAGCTGCTGACTCCTGCCAGACAATCCCCTGCCTTATCTTATCTATCTACATTTTTTAATGCCATAATCATCATCATGGCATCTAAGTGCCTTAAAAGTTTTCCATTGCTTCAGAGGAAAGATGCATTTATGGGTGTGTTAGTGGAAAACTTTCCCTGGTTCTGGCTGTTTGGTCAATCTGTGTGTGAACAAGGGTGATAAAGGTTAAAGTGAAATAACACTAAAAAAGTGACCTTCCAGTGCAACAACTGGAAACAAACCTCATCCTTGTTGACGTTTTGTCCAAAATACATCGTATGGCTTTTACTTCTGGTTATGTTTGGGGATTAGATGGATTCTGCAATGCCTCTGGCACTGGTAGTGGAGTGAGGGATCAAGCCTTGACACAAGCTCTTGCTCTGTTCCTGTTCATGCTCTCACAGTGATCTTGGGTCTGGTTTGAAGTATTTGAGCCTTTTTGGCTGCCAAGTAGGTGGCACATTCATTGGAAATAAACCAGGTTGGCTTCTGCATTTGACTGTTATTTTGTACTTTATATTTTAAGGAAACCTGGTTCAAAGGCTGTTAGATGTTAAATAAAACAATTTAAACTAGGAATTGCTGAGATGTCAAGAAGCCCACAAGGTATTTCTTCCTCATTAATCACATTTCTGAGCAAAACCATCATTTATATCTCATAAATGTTCTGGGGTGTCAGTTGTATACAGCTGCTGTTTATTTTTCAACCTGTACCAAAGAGCATAAGAATTTAATATAAGGGTTGAAACCTAAGTGTGTATATAGGCATGTGCTTCTGCATGTGTGAGTGCTGCTGGCACCCTTTGCAGTGCGGATCTGTGTCTCAAGCTCTTTTACTGTCATCCACTGACTCCAGTTCCGCAGTCTCTGGAGGTCTCATCTGAAGACAGCCACCTGACTGATGCTAAAGACCAAAGTGTCACTTGCAATCACTGCCTTTGTCCCTGAGAGATGCCACAGCCTTCAGGATCATTGGATGGCTCCTGGGATGTCAGATTTTGCCTGTGCACTAGCTGTGGTTGCTACTCTGCCTTTCCTAGAGGTTTGTGCTGTTGCAATGTGCTGAGCACTACTGTTGCCCAGCTCAGAGATAGGCAGCAGGCTGTGAGCTCTTTGATCCTCTCCTCAAATGACAGCTGGCTCATGGAGATCCCTGTCTGATCTGACAGCTCTCTGTATTTTCATCCCTTGACCTAGAGCAGTGTTGGAAAACTTAGCAGGCCAAAAGCAAGCTCAAATTATTTTATTATTTGCAGCCATCTACAGTAAAGTGTGACTGTGATGTTATTTCCAGAGTTTATCAGCTGTGGGGGTGATGCTTGTACTCTTCGATAATTTGGATTGGGGGAGCAGGCCAAGGGTTGATATATTTCAAAAAGATTTTACCATTCTTTCCTACTGATGTTTGGATTTCAAGGCAAACAATAGTAGCAAATGCAGATTCTCAAGTCAAAAGGAGTAGCTGTCTGGCAGTTCCTCCATCTTGCTAAACCGTGGGGAAGGGGAACACAGAGGTGTGTCTTGGTGCCAATGAAAACATTTTAACTAGCTTGACATCTTACCTAGCTGTACTGCATGTTGTTTTCTTTTTTTCTGTATTTTAGCATAACAGCAGTTTGCAAACAATGCCAGAGTTTCATCTGTATGTCTCTGCACTGTCAGAGTTCAACTTGTTCTGTTGACATGCTGAAAAAGAAAAAAAATCACAAAGAAACACAAGAAGTGGAGAACTTAATTTGGCCTGCAGACTGTACTTCATCCCACTCAAACCGGGTCAGTGTAAAGCAAATAAACTGCAGCCATGTAGACTAAGCAGGGTTCTACTGTGGGAGCTGTTGTGCTGCCTTTGATCTTGGAGAAAGTATGAAACTCCTGGATTTGACTCATCAAAGTTCTCCTTCATTCATCTAATAAAACACATACAAGCTTTCCTGTTGAAGTCAGTAGGTTGACCCACCCACATGCCTAAATTTAAGCACACGCCCTAATGTAGGGAGATATCCACCTCTCTTGGACAATGTTGCTTGGATTTCCCCTGAGCTGTTCTACAAGAAGAGCAGAAGTTGAGACAACGTAGAGTGGAAGAGACATAGATTCAGGTCCTCCTTCAGCAGACTTCTTTTTCTACTTAAGGTACAGTTGCTAAAGTCTGTGTGATTGGCTTTGCTGCGTGCTGAAAGATTGCTTCCTTCAAGCTTGTGCTCTAGTTTCCTGCCTTGTAATTAGCCCTTCCACATGGTTACCCCAATGTGCACGGCATGCAGTCATATGATGAGCTTATGGCACTGGACATCCTCAGCTGCTGAATCACAAGGCAGAGCATTAAATCCTGCCTGCCAGATCTGCCGGATGGTAACACAGGCTGACGGGCAGAGGGGCTGGCTGTGGAGAAGTGATCCCTCAGGGAAGGGACTTGGCTGCATTTGGGCAGCAATCCAAGGGATTGCTCCGATGTTTTGAGAAGCACACTGCCTCGTCTGTGCCAGAAGGGTCACAGTAGATGCACCAGCCTGTTGTGCAGGTCCCACTTGGAGATGCCTTCTGTCCTGGCACCTGAAGTGTGTGAGCTTCTGTAGCAGGCTGGGCTGAGATGTCTTTTCCCTCTAATCTCAAGGCAGGAAGAAAAGAAAAAGAGAGGGATACAGTGCTCAGGAACAATGTCTGAGTGTCTTGCTCTGGAAAATCACATTTTAGCCATGATGGTTTGTTCTCTGAAGAAGTGTAGCAATGATGCTCCATCTTTACAGGCAGCTCCAGCCTTGGGAGCCACCACCACCATCACCAGGCATCTCCCTGGCTTCTCACTGCTCATTCTCTCTGATGGTGTGGCTGACCCTGGGGTTTGGGGGCAGCTGCAATTCCAGCCCCACTCATGAAATCCATGAAAAGCACTGACCTTTGTTTTTCACTCCATCATGCCTCAAAGGCCAGGCTTTCATATGGAGCAAATTTGCACCTCTCTGCTGACTGCAGTGAAAGGCTCTTGAGAAGCCTAGGAAAAAAATTGGGAAGGGATATGCTGTGATTTTGTCAAATCTGGTTTGGGCTGAGTTACGCCGCTCTCTTTACACAGAGAGACACCAGACTGAAACAGACGGAGTTTGACTCCAGGTTTCACAATGAAGATTTACCCTTTCTTTGAGTATCTGCAGTTCCCAATTAAAATTTTAACCTGAAGAAACAGATGTAATTTCAGTGGATTTGACTCTTCAAATCCTTTTGTGCAATTTTCTGATTTATAAGGTTTTATTTTAAAGCCTCTGTTTTCTAAATTGGTGTTTGGTGTCTTGTTGCTTTCATGTCAAAACAACTAGGAGCTAGGTGACCTGAACGCCTTCTTAGAGCCATGGCAACAGAGGAGCTCATAAACACAAATGAGGTCAATCCCAAACTTTTGAATTATGTCAGATAAGCCTCCTGATGAGTAAAATGAAGAGAGAAGAATCTACTTGAAAACACCAAATTAGATATAGCAACCACCTCACAGTATTAGTTCAATGTATTTTAAATGTTTCTGATATGTTTTACTGCTTGAAGGCTAGGTACTTGTGCAAGGATGAGTGTTATCTATAAGGGGTTTTCAGTGGCAGGAGATTTGCACCACAACAGGCAGCTGTCCTGGCCATTCAAATAAACCCATGGTCTGTCCAAGTCATAATAAATCAAGAGGCATCCATGAACAAATCTGATACATCCTATCAGTACCTTATTTTAGCCCTGTTGATTGTTGAGGGACTGAGCTATGAGTTGTGTCCATCTGCCTCATGCAGTGTGTTGTGGTGCCACCAGGAGCTGCTCAAGGCGTCTGCTGTCCTGAGGACCAGCTGTGAACTACCAGCTCCTGAAAACACCACTGCAAACTCTGGTGGAGTGAGGATGTCTGCCAGGGCTGGGGCTTGCAGCTCCCCTGGCTGGGAATGGTTTTATGAGCCTCATGGCTGCTGAGACCAGGGGCTTGAATGGGCATCCCCTAGGGTGTTGGTGAGTGACTCAGTGTAGCTCAGGCCCACTAATTTCTTTGTCCTGAGAATATGGTGATCCTTATCCTTTCCTGAATGTGCCATGTGTCCTTGGGTATCTAATGGGTCATTTTAAGTCCCAGGTAATGTGTTTTAGAGCCACACCATGTTACAGAATAAGTGTGTCTCCTTGCCAGTAAACAGCAACAGTCTTCCTCTTGCCTTGCTCCAGTCACAGGAGATACAACCAGAGTGTGAGGACAACTGCTTCCAGCCCTGGTTACCTTGTTCTGTGCATATCTCACACAATCAAGTATGACACTTCTCTGACAACAACCTCCACAGAGGAAACAGCCCCCCCACCCTTTGCTGCCCTTTTTGTGTTGCTTGTGCTGGGTATTTGTTTGCAGAGAGCTTGCATCAACACTCCTTACTGCCTTAGACTAAGCAGACTAATAGACTCTTTCAACACCTCTGTAGCACTGCCCGCTGTCGTAATCATTCAGCGGTCATGGCTCTCTGCAAACAGCAGCACTGAACTCGCCGTTCAATTACCAGTTTATTATTCTAAGATGTCTGGGGAGAGGAGTGGTGATAGCCATATGCCAATACGGCTGTGGGCTGCTTGCGAAGTTCCTTGTGGGATGTGGAGAGCCAAGCCAGGGGTCTGAGCAGTTCTCTTAGGCTGGTGACTGACAGCATCTGACATAGACTTAAAATAACCCACCCCAGAAAAGAAAACATGTCCGTCTCCAAATGAATTTCTAGTATGTGAAAACAGCTCAGATGTGGATGCTCGTGTTTGGGAGCCAAGGCTGTGTTGACCTGCCTTGTTGACCTGCTTTGTCAAGGTGTGCTGGCCTGCCAAGACTCCCTGTCTTTAGCAGTGCTAGTTCAGCAAGCTTGCAGGCAAATCCTTCCAGTACTGAAGAACTTGGTTGCTTTGGGGTTTGGTGAAGCCGCCATGGAATAACCCATTTTTTGTTGAAATTCACAAATGAAGCCAGAACCGATCCTCACTTCAGGCTGATGAAAACCAAGTCTTTCCTGGTGCTGACACAATGGCCTCTGGCTAGAGAGGATCTCACGATCTAACACTTGTTCTGGGCTGGTTCCCGCAGTGATCCTTGGAGGAAAGTTGGGGCACAATGACTGAAATAACAAGAACTAATCATCATGAAAACACATCTGCTGGGTTCAGAGTGTGTATCCATTGTGAAGTGTGGCTGCTATTAGAAAGCTCAAACTCTTCTATGGCGCTAGAAAACTGAGCTTTCTTGAAATATTCAGTTATGCCAAAAAAAAATAAAAACATAGTGTATTTCTCTGTGGCTCCAGAAATCTGAGGAAGCCTCCCAATATCTAATATCCACTCCTGAAGCATCCATATAAAACAATTTATCTTCTTTCTGGCTTGTCAAACAAGAATCACTTCTAAAATTCTTCCATTCGCTAACTCAGTTCTGTTTTAATTTTTTTCCCTTTTGCCTCCACTCCCTGATCTCTCTCTGAAATTCAGTATATTCTAAATGCATGCTGAGGGTGTCCATGCCCACCTAGCAAGAGGAAGGATTTTCTGGCAGTTGTCTTCTGAGCTGGTAGAATCAAAACCAAAACATTGCTGTTTCTATTTGCCAAGATGCAGACTCATCCCACCTCTTAGCAGGAAGGCATCCAAGAGATAAGGAAGTTAAATCAGATGAGCATGTATATTTTAACATGTCTGAAATCCTGCTTACGCTATTATACCTCACTCCTTGTTATTGCCGACTTGTGAAAAAGATACATCTACCAACAGTAAAATCCTTCTGGTAGCTTGCTTATTCCAAATTTCTCTCTTGTGCTGCAGCTTAAGCATTAGAAATAATTTTCTGTGTGAGACAGCTTATTTTGTGTGATGGGGGTTGGTGCCAGTCCCTGTGGGCAACAAGCTGGTTGGTAAAATGTCTTTTATCTTTCAACAACCAGAGTGCAAGTGGTAAACAAAGACAAGTAGGTATTGCAGAATCTGATTAGGGAAATGCCACTTCATCCCTTCATATTCCAAAAGCATCTAATGCCAAGATTTTGGTTTGGTAGCAGGGTAGACTCTGCAGCAGCACAGAACTACAGAGCCACCTGACGGGGTGGAGGTAAAAGAGTGAGTATTGGCAGGAGAAGAGAACTGTTGAGGAATGACTGCTCTGATGGGAGATTAAGGATAATACAGGTTCTGTTGACTGCAGAAGTCCAGTGATTTGGAGACTTCATTAAAGAAGATGAAGGAAAGAAGGTAAAAGAAAAGCCAATGGAGAGATTTAGTTAATGTTGCCCAAAAAAAAGAAAAAAAACAAACCCACAAAAACACAGAGAGAGAGCCAAAATAGGTAAAGATGCAGATGAGTAAGAAAAATACCTATATACATACCTATATACTTTCACGGTATACTGAGTCCGAGTTTCTTTAGTGCTTTCTGACTCCAGTTCTTTCCCAGGCATCTTGGAAGATACTGAGGATTCAGCTGAAGTTGTCACAGCCCTGTTGCCCACTGGTGAATAGGGTAAGATCCCATCTCCCAGGGAGTGGAGGCCAGTAGGTTTACCTGACATGATTTTTGGTCATGAGTGTCTAGGTATAAACCAAACAACATGATAACAATTTACTGATTTCCTACCTAAACTAAAGCATTGCTGCATTTGGACTTTTAGTAGCAAGGCTCTGTAAGAATACAGATCTGTACCTCAGATGTTCCTGCACACACATTTTAGAAGTTTCTGAGAGGAAAAAAGCCTAAGGATACTTAGGAAATCTAAAGCCCCCAAGCTTTGATTCATACCTATGTAAAAAAGAGCTACTGAAACATATGATGGTGTTGACCAATCCTGGTCTTGTTAACCTTTAGTGGAATCTTGCTTTCTGAGTAGGTTTGGAGATGTCAGGTAGATGAAGTTAACAAGTAGCATTTTCTACCTCAAAAAATGGAATAAATGTTAATAGAATGAATGTTTCATTTGGCAAACATTAAAAAGCCTTCCTTGCTCTGCAATGAAGCTGAATTAATGGGTGTGAAAACATTAATATTTTCATTGAATGTATGATTATGCACCAGTATCTATTTATGTGCCTTAATGTAAACAAGAGGACACACAGAAACATAAGCACAGTGTGATGTTAATGTGCAAACACTTCTAGAGACCTCAGCAAGAGGAACTGCAGCGCTAATCCTATTTTTTACTCCCTGAACAGAGATGTTAACTGGAAAGAGTTTGCCTGGTGTGGCTTGCTTTGCAGAGCCTGGATGCAACTCCCTCTTCTGAACTGTGAATGTCACCAAAGTGTAGGGGCTGCATTTATTCAGCAGTACCATCTAATTTCACAGTGTGCTCTAAGGAATATGTCTTCCCTTCAGGGCTCTGGCAGGGAACCGGTACTTTGTGCACTGCACATCTGACTCCTGATGTTATTATTTTACATGAAAACAGGGCTGGAGTCCCAGGCTACTCATGGCATGGCAATGAAACCAAGCACTTGCACAAAGGCAGGGGTTTGAGCTGTATTCAGAAAGTGCAGGATGCAACACATGACATTATCCCCTTTGTATTTCACTGTGGTGTGGATTGTTGGAAGCAACAAATTTCCTACATGTATTACAGAGGTACCTCTGGCTTGGTTGCAGAATATTTTAATTGCTTTTCTACCTTGCATCATTTGAGGAAGCTGCAGATTGCATCCCTGAAACCAGATGTGAGCATCCAACCTCCACCCTGTTTATCCGTTCCTGTTTTACAAGGAGGTAGCCAGCAAAGCTCATCTGTGCATGCAAATCCCTCCTCTTTGGTGGAATTACATTGGGGATGAATTTGGCTCATTGCGCTTGCTTGCAAGGACCCAAAGGGTGGCTCCTATCACATCTCGTGGCTACCACCTTCTTGCCAATTTTAATCATGATTCCTGCACAGTCAGCAAATTCTTCAGGAGGAAAGAATCTGCCCTTAGTCCCCATGCGTATTACAAAGGGTGTTTTCGGCAGCGTGCAACTGTAATCAGTGGAGCTCAGCTTGGCAATTTTAATCCCCTGCTGTCTAGTTTGGGGCTGCTTGTTATGCAGCCAGCATTCACTCAACATAATGGTTGCTACCTGCCAATGTGCTTTGAGGGATATTGTTAGCATTAAATTTGCCATTTACATTTTCATGTTTGACATAATTGAGGAATGAATGCTCTTATGAAAATTAAACTTGTGGTCCTCCTGGACTACTGTAACCCTGTTAAAATGTAATGCGATTCTTGATGCTTCTTCTTTAGGTTTTTATTAAATAGAATATCCGTATGACTAATTCCCCTGGCCTAAATGTAGGCTGGGAAGGAACATTATTGATAGGGCTGAGCACAAATGGCCCTCTATACTCAGCCTCTAATGGCCTAATAATGCATTATACTTGAATCAGAAATACTTTGAGTTGTAGTGCTTATTGCCATTATTGAAAACACCTGGATGCTCCATTCATCAAGGTTACATCAAAATGGGCCCATTTGTTTATTAGTCTGTCAGTAAACATCTTTATTTAGTTTCATGTTCCTCTCCTCTCAGTAACATCAGAGAGGACAAGACCATGTAGTGTATCTTTCTGTGGTTTGCCATTATTAGTTTTCTCTGAAAAAGAAAGATAATTAAAAGTTTGGATGACTTCATGAAATAAACATTTTTCTTGGGGATTGTTCTTTTTTTTTCCTTTCTCTTTTAGAAAAGGAGGTTAAAGAAAAGCCATCGAGGATGTAGTCAGGATGACCAAATTGCAAAACAAGCAGATTTGCCAGACTAAGATTTTAATTCATGTCTTGCGGCAGGCAGCCTCTGGAATATTTTTGTCCCACTGCTACAGCTCTGCTCTGCCTGAAGGAGTTTGCTGGGCTGGGAGGATGCTAAGGGACAGATGGGTACAGCTGCTGGGCATCACTGGTGTTCACATCCAGGCATCTTGTACAATGGAACCTGTGCCCAGGCAGGCATTTTAGGTTTGGAGCCACGAGGTATCTCTGTAGTACTATTAACACACATCCTAGTTCATTTTAAGCATGTCCCTTTAGAGCTTTTGTCTCTGTTCTTTCCCCCACTAGCAAGAGGATGAATTAATTTAGGTTTGCCAAGTGTTTTTAGGCTGGCTAGGGCTGAGGAAGGAGGCCCCATTTTCCATCCATAGAGGAAAGGGTGTTGAAATATTTTGGCCCTGTAAAACCCCATCTCTCTCAGGCTAGCTGAAATATTTTTTCTTTGTCAGAAAATGTTAGCTTTGACTATTTATACAGGTTTTCTTCTGAAAGTAGAGACTTTAAATATGACATTTTTGACTTCCATTTCAAAACAGAGAAAAGATCAACACTTGAAAGTCAAAAGTTTCTTTCTTTTTTTTTTTTTTAAACAATGTTTTGTTTTGACAGTTCCCAATCAAAATTCTCCAGATTCTGCAATTCTGAGGAGATTGTAGCTGGAAATCTGATGCAGAGCAGACAGCTCCAGCACCACTTTGGATGTGAACAGAACTCCAGCTGAACCAGAGCTTTCCTTAGTTCAAGCTGGAGAAAAGATATTATTCTTGGGAGTACTGCATGATCCAGTGTTTGATGCCGTCTATAAAACATTTGTACCTGTAAAGACAGGCACTCTCATGAGTGCGTTTGGTGTTTATGAATTTAATTATGCCTCCTCAGCTCTGCTCCTTGTTGCTTAAGTAATGTGTCCCTTATGCTCTATCCCACGAAACCTAGTCTTTTCCCAGATCTGTGGTCGTGCTGTGGCTCCTGCTACCCTGTTGCAGTGCTGGTGATCAGACCCACAAGGCAGTCACTGTCAGTCAGTGGATTATATGAAACATTAGAAGACAGAGCTCCTGACAGCTTATCTGGTCCATTTTCCAAGCAACCTGAAGAATCTGACTGACCTAAATAGGGTCACACTATGGACTGGTCAGAAAACAACTGAATTTTAACTTCTGAATTTGTTGTCCTTGCCATCCTAGACAGGCAGCAAGGAAAAGAGTTAATATTTCTGTGGTCTGCTTGCAGAGGTTTTGTTGCTATTATAGCTCAGTGTGTGATTGCACTGATTTCAGATCATGTTCCTGCTGTTGGTAGTAATGAATTGCTCTAGTTGGTGTTTGAGGTATTCTGAAATACCAGGGCAGGTCAATGGCTGCTTTTGATGTTTAAAAACCATCAGTTTTGTGCTATCAAAGACAACTTTCCTGTTCTTTTCACCTGTGGACTCTTCAGACGCACACAAGCAGCACTAAACCTGAATCTCAGCTTCAGATGGTTGCTTGTGGTGCGTTCCTCAGTGCACCACTCTCCAGTGAGAGAAAAGGAATCAGAATTGGAGGGGCACAAAGCTGCAGTTTAAAGGGATTGGCACTGAAATGTGCAGCGTTATGGTCCGCTGATGGCTTGGGTTATGGCTGGAATAAGATACTGTCAGCTAGCAAAACTATTTTGGCAATTTTGACAGTAGTTCCTTGAATTTATCCTCTTCCTGGATTCAAAAGAAAACAAAAAAAGTAGTAATAAGTATTTTCTTCCCTCATCAGGGAAATACCAATGTGCTCATGACAGCAAATAAAGGGAATGCTGAGCAGGGAAAGGCCAGTGCTGAGTTCAGTATGGGTTTGGATTGTGAGCTAAGGCCCTGGTCCACTTCAGGTCAAGAAAGAAACGTGGTTGGTATATGAGCTGAAGCTGAGGTCTGGGGCCATGGAACCCAGATTATGTCATACATGGATACAGGGTGATTTCAGTCTGAGAGAAGAGGGAAATACTTGCAACCTGGATGGTGTTAGCTGATGCTGCCAAAATTAATAGTTACACCCTCTTGCACCTTCTTGATCTTGCTACACAGAGTTTCTGGAGGATAGCTGCAGACCTAATTCCTCTCTTCAGACTCATGCTTCATGTCCATTCAGCTTGACTCCTGGTAAGATACGTTTCCTGGATTATCTTATTCTTTTGTTGCTGTATGTTTTATTTGCCCTAATTATAGGAAAATACAGCACAGGGCAGCCAGACAGCTTATGCGGTATGGAATAAGTCTGACAATCTACAACAGATCTGAGTATATTTGGACTATTATTTTACTTTTGCAACATGTGTAATTTTGTTCAGAGCATGGGAAGAGAATTAGAAATTCAAACACTAATATCCATAAAATTTATTGAAAGAAAAACCTTGCTCTGAACCCTAGTAAAAAAAATTATATTTGTATTGGCTTCCTCAATGCTCACATCTATTGAGTTTCTTCGATTATTAAGAGAAGTGGTAAATAGTTGGAAACGAATCCATCTCTAAATCAATCTTCTTGTACAGATATTCAGGATCAGTGATCATAAATTCTTGATGTTGGAAGAGAGAATGATATGGCAAGATATGAAGCAACTGGTGCCACAGAGCAGTAAACACATCTGAAACACCTGCTATCAATTACTGCTATTTTTGCAGTGATCAGTTTCACAGGAAGGACTTGGAGGAGGAGCAAGGGAGATTAGAGGTCTTCAGCCACAAGAGGGAGAACAGAGAGTAAATTAGCATTTGTATTTAAAGAGAGACAGGCTGGATCTGAATACTAAAGTGGCACACAGATCTTAGATTTAGAGCCAGCCTTGCAAAAATTGTATGAGCACATGAGCCAGAATTCTCAAGTCCTATGGTAGGTTTGATTTTTACAGCAAGGCTCTGCTTCATTACTGAGACAAGAAAAAGCAGCTGAATCTCTCTGGATGCAGAAACCCATCACCTTCTCCTCTAATTTGAAGGTATTTGAAGTCTGAAAGAGCCTCAGGTATTAATCCAGAAATTCACAGACACATAGAAATTGTTTCTGGATACATGGAAATACCTACCAGTCTGAGAAGCAGCAACAACTTAAACCTGAATAGATCATGTAAATTATTTTGCCCTTATATGCACGCATAAGCTAGACAGGCTGCTGATGGCTGTTCTTTCAAGATGTAAACACCAGAGAATCTGGTCTCCTCTTTGTTTGTATTCAAGCTGCTAGTAAAAGTATTCACCCAGAAAATAGGAGGTCAGAGCTTCCTGGCCTAGGGCTGCAGGGAGGTCTGCTTTCCAGCTGGATTCTCAGCCTGGTGCTGCCTCCTGTGAGTCAGTACCCGTGAGCAGGGTATGGTGCTTTCTTCCAGCCTTGATGGATGGTTTGGCTAGCAATGAAGCCCCAGCCTACTGGAGTGCCTCCCAGACAGCCCTGAGCCTCACTCACCTTCCCTGCCCAATTCACATCCATGTGTCAGGAGAGAATCAGAATATGCAATGTTTCTAGGGGCAGTCATCCTCTGCTTTTGGTTTGTGGAGGAGCACAGTGCACCCACTAATCTGGAGGGAAAGCAGGACCATGGCCTGGTGCTCAGAGACTTAATCCTGGCCTGAGCTAACTACGAAGGCCTCCTTAGGTTAAACAAACCCTGGATGAAAACCAGACACTTTGCTACCACCTCCCCACTGGTTACATCCTTCAAGAAAGCAGAGAACTGCGCTGTTTCTGCCCAAAGCCTCATCTGGGAGAACTGGGCTAGGGAAAAACTTGCAAGGCATCTTTGTGTTTTGCTGTGGCTGAGGATGGGGGCCCAAATCCCCTTTCCCCAGCAGTTTTTGGGCAGGAGAGAGTTATGGTATGTCCTGATGCTCTGAATCCCAGAGGAACGTGAGGCAAGCATGCTGACTTCAGTCCTGGCCCTGGAGATGAAAGCCGATGGGTGTTTTATCTGTCAGTTGTGACGGGCGCCACCTTTGATCGATGAGCTCGGCACAAGCAGTGTGAGGCGGTGACGGAGAGACTCTCGGGGGAGCGCAGGTGCGGCTCGGATGTGCCGGTGTTGGCGGTGGCCAGGCTCTGCAGAGCTCTGGGAGTTCGACAGCTGATGCCGGGAGACTCCCGAGGGATGGGGCCGGCCGTTCCCGCCGTCAGCGCTAGGTGGCGGTACCCCCCCGGCCGAGGCCGCTCCCCGAGCGCCGAAGCCAGCGGGGATTCGGGATGCAGGATGCTCCCTCTGCCAGGCCGGGGGGATGCGGCGGCCGGGGCAGCCCGCATCTCCCGGGAGGAAAAAATAACAAAAAACAAAACCAAACAACCCAACCGACTGCGTCACTAATACTCGATCAGATCAAACTTCAGTAAGTGTGGGGTTTAAAAATTGCTTTTCCTCCACTTACCTCGGGCTAGAAGGCATCTGGTTTGGCACAGGCGACTGTAGTGAATACAATTAAAATTGATTGAGTGCAAATGTTTTAATTGTATGATGTTTTGTCATAGATAATCTCAATAAGCTAATTTAATTGAAGATAATGGGAACATGTTTGGGGACATTTAGGACCCATTCAGACATAATGGGTTCAAAATGTCTCAGCAGAACCAAATCACAGGGGTTCACTGGCAATGCTTTCCCTGTGTCTGGGGTGACCATAAGCCACACTGTGCTTTCTGCTGGGTTCATGCTACAGGAAAAATATAGGAAAATGTTGCTCCCCAATTTGTGTGGCAATAACTGTGTGTGGGGATACCACGTTCCAGGGCAGCAGCATCTCTTCCAGTTCCTTCAAAACTTCATTGAAGTTCAGCTGTGTTCCTCCCCTTACCATTTAATTTATAGCCCCCGCCCCATCACTGTTTGCCTCACCAAATCCTGATATTTTCTGTCCACACTTCTCCTGCTCTGGCTGTCCATAGCACAAGGGGGAGATCAGGTGGGGGCTGTTCTGGGAACAATGGGACCCATTTCTATTGCCTTATCTGAATATGATCTTACTGTGAAAAAATGGACACTTTCTTCACATGTTCTCTCAGCTTTTATTTTCAGCTGACATTTTTCAGGGAAGTTTTTTGTTTTGCTTTGATTTTGGTTTGCTTTATTTTTAAATTGGTTGATGTATCTATGTATATAATCATCTTCAGTGGACCTTTTTTGCCCCAGTACACACAAGGATTAAATCATTATATTTCAATAATTTTCAGGACAAGTATTTCCATAGTTGAATATGAGAAATCTATGTTGGGTTCAAACCTCTTCAAGATCGACTGAAGATGGGCAAAAAAAAGGAAGGCATTACCATACTGAGTCCCCTCTCTAGGGATTTTCTGTGATCTTACTGGAAATATTATTCTGGATCCCATTAGCAAAATTTTGCATAACATTTTTCTCATTCAGAAGTTCCTTTTGCAGCCCTCAGTTTCTTTTAAAAGACTCTTTCTGGTCCCACACTGGTTGTAGTCCTAAACTTTCTGTTAGCCCAAACCCAAATCCTAAGCTAATTCACAAGCCAGGAAGCTAATCCACTGAGACAAATGAGACTGCTGGTATGAGCTTATAATTATTTTTTGAGATACTTTTGCAGGCACTTCAGCACTGCTGCTGATAGTTTTTTTTCAGTAGGAACCCTAATCCTTAACTTCAGTTACCTGTAGGCCAGTTTGCCCCACTTCATCTCCTTCATCCCAAGCCCTCCCTATGTCTCAGATGAAGATCTTAACCTCAGCCCTTCCTTTCTTTTGTGTGTCTCTACATTCCATCCCTTCCCAGGCTGCAGCTGCAGGTTTTACCATTCTAACATTAACCAATTCTTATGTCAGACTATTTTTAAATATTCAATCAAAATATCTTCAAACACACTGGGACCTTTTTATCCTAGGAAAGAGTAATGAATGTTCAATGATTATCCAGTTTGGAGACATCTTGCTAAGCAGTGTCTTGCTAAGTTATGTTTCAGTGGAGGCCCTGCCTTTTCTCCAAGCAGATAATTCATTCAGATGCACTGCATTTTATGTAATAGTTAAAATTTCATTAGAGTGGGGAGGAAGTGAATTATCTAGATTGTAAATATGGGAAGAATAATCCAAGCTTTCCCACACAAGGATCAAAATATCCAGTGGAGCTTTTGGTGTGGCCTGAAGTGTTCAGGGAGATGTGTGTGACCCAGTGCTGGTCAGCAGCAGGTGGCCTCTAGCAGCGGCGATTCAGCAGTCTGGTTTCATCTCCTTCGGGTCAGCCATAAATCTCTGTGACCTGTGAAGAGAAAAATAGATAGAAGTGCACCACATTAGCAGCTGAGGACAGAAAATCAATATAAAGTCCTAGTATACTGGCAAACGAGTAACTGTCTAAAATACAGGATTTTTTCCTTGGTGCTCTGTGGAAATGTTGATGTTTCAATAAACTCTGTAAACAAACTATGAAAAAAACGGGGGAGAGAAGCTCTGGCCTGAAATCTCAGCAGACGAAAGTGGTGCTGTGATTTGAATGTATCAACTGTGATTTGAATTCCTCTCATTATGTAGTCTGATCTAAATATAATTTACATGTATGATCAACATATAACATGACTGTCTGTATAAATTAAGACTGTACTCACTGGAGGTGAACACATAAAGCCTGAGTTGCCTTCAGAGAACCCCTCAAACTTTTATGTTTTCCTTAGAGAACAATGTGACTAATTGAATGAGATCTAGTGTTTAAGAATCACAGGTGTCCATATACCATCAAAGTCCATGATCTGCACTGGAATTTCTTTTCTTTTTTTCTTGTACCCTGAGAAGAAACCTCTAAGTATTGGAACAAAAACTGTGACTTGATATGTCTATACCAAAGTGTATGAAGACACTGAGTTGATCTCTACCCATGACACCGAAAAAATTCCAGGAAATTTCTTTGATCAGGAAGACAGACTAGTCAAAATAGATCAAGAATTGCTGCTTACATGCACAGGGACTGGTATTATTTCATATTACTTTTAGGAATTTCTGTAACTAGTAACAGAAGTGGCACTTAGGGGTCCCATGCAGACCCATTTGATACCAATAGGTTACTAATTCTCCTATTTTGCCTGAAGTGAGTATTTGATTCAAGGCACCAGGGAAACACAAAGAAAACCCTAAAGACATTGTTATGCCATAAAGCTGCTATCAAAGTCATACGAATCAAACCTTAAACTAAAAGTGGAATTTCCATCCTGGCTAGCAGGAACTACCTGAATGTGAAATAAGTGCTGGATTGCTGCTGCTTGCCCAGCTGCTTGGTGGGACGAGGTGGTAGAGTAATGCATCTCCATCCCAAAGCCTGCCTGAGCTGCAGAACAAAAATTAAAGTGCTACATCCAGACAGACTCACATACTTTATAAAAGGTGTACTCATTTATCTTAGCTGAGTTTTTGTCCTTTTAAATACACTTAGCAATCACCATTTGTTCCTATGGTGCTTGGCTTTGTGGATGTCCCTTGATCACAGTGACTGGTGTGGTAAGGAAAGTGCCTGATAGGCAAACATTGTATGTCTAGATCTTTACAGTGTTACTTTGCCTTAACATACTTGGAAGAGGGGAATCCAGCTGAGAGAACTGGAGAGGAAATCTGGTCTCATTCCTTTATGACTTCTCTTCGTCCCTTTCCCCCACAGAGGGCCAGTGAGGATCTGTGGCAGTCCTGCCAAGCTTGCCACAAATTTGACGAGTATGGAGCCAGATGTGAGCTCACACTACAAAATAGAAGTGTCTCCTCAGGCCTGTGCAGAGGAATTGCCAGCAATGAAAGTTAGAGTTGTATGTCAGACCAAAGAGCTCATTGGGAATTTTGGAAAACCTAAAACTAGTCAAGGAGAAGCAGAAAATGTTGTCTCCCAGTTTCTTCACCATCACTGACAACTTTTCCTAGGTAGACTGTGAGCTAATTTCCCCTCCTGCTTTTACACAAAGCATGAATGCGGAGAGCAGGATTGGGGCTTGCAAAACTCAGGGCAGAATGAAGAATTGTAGTTTAGGGGTGGAAGATGGGAAGCCCTGCAGATCTCTTACCCACAGATTCCCTCATCTACTCTTACTGGAAGAGCCTGGGAGAAAATTTTATATGAGGTATACACACATTTTTTCCCTATCTGTGGGTTCCACTATGTTTTCTTGGAGATGAGCTGTTAATAGGCATGGGAGTTTATCCAAGAGCTTTTATCTGGTGCAGATAATCCCTTAGATTACTTCTTTCCTCTCCTCCTCTTACTAGAAAATATCTTTGAGAGAAGTCCCTTTCCTGTACTTATCCCAAATGTACACTTATGTACTTATGAAGACAATGTGCCTTGTGATTAACTTCTACTTTTATGTTTTTCCTTTTATTTTCTAATTTAGCTGATTAACCACACACTTGTTTTATCTTCCTATTACCTGAAGGAGGTTGTATATTCTTCTTGTAGAAATTCAGAGTCAAGTATCAAGCCTGTCTATTGTGAGTTTCTCTCTGCATAAATATTTTACAATGAGCTGAAAATAGCACAGCATCCTATAAAAAATGAGAAATTTAAGTTAGGTTTATATTTATCCCTTTAGGAAAAAAGTAGCAGTCAAGGGAAGTTGAATGCTTTAACCAAGTTTAAGATACTGAGTGAAACAGCTGTTGGTATTTAATATTGCTTTATTGACTTCTTCCACTCATTTGTGCCTTTGGAAGACAACTGACCTTTTCTTCAGTGGAGATTTCTGGGCATGAAATAATATTGTGGTGACTAAAATAGCTGCCGCTCACTTTTATCAGAGAACAGGAACAAAAAGGACTTAAGTGCATATGTAAAAAGCTCAGTGATGAACCCATTTGCCAAACCTTACACAAGTGCTCTTCTTTCAGCCTTGGCTTTTTAGATCTGGTTTTGCACTCTATTGCCACAAAATATCTCATTTTCCTGGTACCATTCTTCTTTTAGAGGTCCTTGTTTGTCTTCTAACATCTGTACCTTCCTTGCTTGCAGTGTTCTTCCTCCACAACTCACTCCTTTTTTTGTTAGTCCCTGAGGATCTCTTCGCACTTCCCTCTTTCCCCTCTTCCCTCTTCCGGAGGACTGATTTTAACCAAGAGGAGCAATAGCAGGAATACAGGAGTGCCATCCTGACAGGCGAGATCCTCTGCTCTCCGCCTACTGAGACTCTGAGAGACTGGGGCTGAGTGGGTGGCAAAGCAAAGAGATGGAGCTAAAACTGCATTTTTACTTGTATGAGGAAAAGAATAAATGTGAGTCAAAGGAAAACTTTTCCATAGCCCTAAAGGATGTGTCATCAAAGATAGATGGGGTGGATTGCTTAGCAAAGACTCTCTGCAAAGAGTTCAGCAGATGCCTGGGCAACTGCTTTAGAGTAGACACAACTCCTAGATAGTTAAAATTAACAGAAACATATCTCACTCTGTATGTATACACAAAAAGAGCAGCCCTTGTCTGGGAGAGCTTACAGTCCGTGCCTAATTGATTGCCATGTGTTTTTCATTTAAACTCATTGTTAAAACAGAAGAAAGAACAGTGAAATTTTTTTAAAAATGTTTCAAAATATCTTGCGTTAGTTTTGTCTTCAGATATAATTGGCCAGGGAGAGTGGTAGGCCCAAGTTGTCCTGTTCTAGAAGGGCTCCAGACAACTCATATACACAATACTCCTTTCTTACCTTCCCACACCATCCAGCTCCCACAGAAGTCAACAGCCACCTCATGAGGGGTCATTGCTCGGTATCTCTGTGTGTGATACCTGAACCAGATGGAAGCTGTAAAGTACAAGGCACAACCATTGTCCCTTTTGACGCAGAAATGAGACTATCTAGGCCAAAGTAAATCTTTCCTACCCACAAAAGTCCTAGTTTCCTATATTATGACCTACATCAACAATACTAAAACTCAAAGCTATACTGTTACACTGATGACTTAGTTCCATTGACTGTACAGCTCAGTCAGTACCTATAAAATTGCAGGATGCATTTAAAGTAATTCAATTAGACTTAATTGAATTAAAACTATTATTAAATTCTGCAAAAGGTAAGTCTGTATAATTTTTTTTCTAATAACTCAAAAAGCTCAAGTCTGGATGAGTTTAAAATAATAATACTACAAGAGAATGATTGAATAAGTAAGAACACACAAACATTTAGAAGTCCAACTAGATATGAAACTGAACTTTATATATCACATAAATCAGTCATTACAGAAATGGAAATCAATTAGGGTGGGTTCACTCAACCTAATTTTTGCTCTGCTTTTAAGTATTTAAAGAAAGATTGATTTTGTGCCATTTTAATTGGCTTAATACAGCTAAGTGTGGAGGTTCCTGTGTTAACACTAAAAACCCCATTTTTTATCATCTGGCCATGGGGTAAGTCTTAGAGTTCTTTCCCAAAGTTGTAGCAATCCCCAACACTGAAGACCTTGCATTTCCTAGTATAGCATTTTTAGCAGCTGCTCTGCTACAGTTTTTTAGGGCTTCCATATACCCTGAGCCAATCATACACTGTTTTCAGCCAGCTGTTCTTTTCCTTTCTGTCTCTCTGGTTGCAGACATGTAGCAAGCTGGTCATACAATAGGAAAATGAATTAAGAGGATTTCAGCCCCAAGATCTTTTTTTTTGTGGAGGCAAAAAGGCAATAAGGAGCTGTTCCCTGTGGTCTTGATGAGACTGAAAATTTGTAGCTACTGGTTGTTTTTGTCACAAGCAGGGAGCCAAACACACATTAATACCAAAAAAAGTGCCAGCCTTTTCTGTTTTCCACTGTACAACAGGAAGGAGAAGTTGTTTTACATCTTGTGTAGCCAGCAATGTTAGGTACAGCTTGGATGTCTCTGATATAGCAAGGGCATGCTCAGGCAACTGAGAGGGGCAGAGTGCTGATGGAAAGGAGCTGGGAGTCCAAAGATGGTGTGGGACTGCAGCTTCAGATGTTGCACTAGTTTTGTCTAGTAACCTGTTTTGTCTTGTAGCCTGTCTCCTGGGTAGGTGCAAGGTGTGTATCAGTGAGTGTCTTCCAGCAATTAACAGTAACCGGAATGTGAGGAGGCGGTCACAGAGAAACTAAGTTAGTTGTAGCTTTGCTTGGATGCTCATGGAAATGATTTGCTAAAAATACTATGAAAGAAGAGAGCCTGAGAGACCTGATTAAAAAAGCGTCTATTATACAGTATATATTTATGCAACCTTTGTCACCCTGCTGTTTGTCCAATCCTGCCCCTGTGTTGGCTGCAGAGGGTCATGTGTTGTCTCATCAGATCTCTTTTCTTGCCAAACAAGAAGAGCCATCCCCTGTAGATGGCTCTGTTTTCCTTTACAATTTTTGGAGTGCTCTCACTTTAGAAACACCATGCAAGCGAGATTGAGCTTTTTCTTTATTTTCCTCTACCAGTGGGTGTTGTGTTCAGAAAGCAGTCAGTGGGATCAGATGCTCTTTAACACAGATGCCGGGTCTGAAGATGGCTGGATTGCGAATAGTCAGTCACTTTCCACAAAATATATTTTTTGGTACTTGATTTAGGACTTGCATTTAAGAGCAAAGGCTCAATGTGAGTGCCTAATAATTGCTGCTTGGGCTGCCCTGGGCTGCAGTAGCTGCTGTCAAGGTACTGTTCAGAAGGATGAGGATCTATCACAGTTTCTGTGTTGCATCTCCCAACCTGCCATGAGTTTTGCCTCTACCTATGGCATCTCCAGTGATATTAGGGTGCCTGGGTTTAGGAAACTGAAGTAAAACCAGAGTTTTCAGCTTTTTGTGTGTGTGGAAAAAGAATGTCTTTCTGTTAAAGAAAAAGAGAGAGGGAAAGTTTTCACTAATTTTCTTTCTAGCACCTGCAGAGCAGAAGCTGTTAATGTGGGATGAACAGGCATTGTGACTTCTCACTGGTGAAATATTTGGTGAAATGCTGGAGTTCCTCTCTCTGGGCCCAGCAGGTTGGGTGCCCCAGTGTGGCACAACTATCAGGCCCTGAGAAGACTGGCCACAGCTGGGGAGGTGTAAGGAAGAAGATTGGGGGGAATTGCTCCCCATTTGTGAGTCAAATGGACAGAGGGATTATAATGTTTAAATCTTGGTGTTAAAGAATAGAGGCTGAACCCTAAACCAAATGTAATGACAGCAGTGAGAGCTTTCTGGGGTGCAGAATGAATGTTGTCTAAATACAGACGAGGGGTTATAAGACCTGTCATTAGTTCCTGCTAATGCCACTGTGGAGCTACATCAGAAAACACCTTTGTTTTGTCCTGCTGTGTACTGGTGGTAGAAATTCTCCTACAGTGGAGCTAGCAACTTACCTTGTCTGCCTGCCTGCCTGTTAAAAATGATATTGTGAGTCAAAAAATATTTGGAAGAGGTGAGAAAGCTCTGACAACTCTCAAGCTCCTGAACTGTACATGGCATTTTATCACTGATGATACACTGAAACATCCATTCAATGCTTGCACAAATTTCTCTCTCTTTAGCAAATGTGATTGCTCAGAGATATTGAAACTGGAGATTATATCTTCTAGTTTCCATCAACAGCAGGAACCTGAGCTGGGAGTGTAGGGTCTGTTGCTTGTGCCGAGTGCTGGGACTTCCCATCGCAAGCTGCTGGTTGGGGCTCACCTCCATGAAGAGGAAATGAAATCACCAGCCTGCACTCATTGAGAAGAAACTTGGCAGAAGGTGCTACATGAAGGTCTACTAAGGTCACCTGAAGTACACTCAGGGCATCAATGTTGCAGAGGTGCGTGTGGGATGGATTTGACTACACTCTCAAATTAATTGTGAATGTAAAACCAGACCTGACCTGGGGTACATCCTGAAGTATTGCCCCAAATACATAAACAATTTGAGGTTGAGCTTAGTCTCTCATGTTTGCAAATATTGCTGCCAACAAAGACCGTTCCTAGAGGCATTGTTTTCCTGATAAATCTGTACCAGGATATAAAGGATAGATCATAGAAGGAACTTAGTTGTGCAGTGTAAGACTTTCTTAAGATTAAATTATTGTAAATTATATGTTACTTTTAAATTATTAGCTAGAGAGATCTGAATATCCAAGAACTTTTCAGAGAGGGCAAAGCAAATGATTACAGGTTGGAAGGTATCTTATAATAGGAGAGATTAAAAGGATTCCAGCTATTTAGTTTAGTAAAGAGACTAATAAGAAGTGACATGATAAAGGTATATAAAATAATGTATGGCATAAAGAAGGTCAGCAGGTGCTTCTATTTATCCCATCCTATGAAAGAGACACAGAAGGATACCTAATTTAATTAAAAGGCAATAAATTTAAAAACGGTAAAGAAAATGCCCTTTTATGTCACATATAGTTAATCTGTGGAACTCACTGCCACAATAAGTAAAGACTTTTAGTTGAATTAAAAAATCTTTTAAGTAGCTAAAAAAAGACAGAATTGTCAAAAACATTCAAGTTCTGTTTTCAGGAGTAATTTGGGATTATACGCAGAAAGAAAAGTAAGTACCATGCTGAACTACTTGCTGGATAATACACAGACCATCCTTATTGCAGGGGCCAGATTTTGGTCTTGCATTTTCAATTGAAGAATTAGGATTTTTTATTAAAATGAACACCTGCAAAAAGAAAATGTCCTCTTTTGGGGTACTTAGGAAGCTCTGGGGTGAGGTATGCTGTAGTGGGTCACAAATATTGCCTCAGTCAGAGGAAGGATTTGACTTTAGGTCTGTAATATTTATACTGTGTCTTTGGATTTCCATCCTGCTTATTGTAACCCCTAGGCTGCCATGGAAATTCTTTATTTCTTGGACAGCCTCATATTGCTGGTGTGTGTATAGATGTGATCTGGGCATCTCAGCCCTTCCCGCCTCAAGGAAGGGGGTCAAATACTTAATTTTGTGAAGCCCAGATGAGCATAGGGATGTGTCAGACATCAAGCCAAAATTGTGATGCTCCGGGATTTGTACATGAAATTGAGAAACCTGAAAATCAACCACAGGTACCCAGGGAAGGCAGGTAAGGACTGAACAGGGAGAGCAGTGTTTGGTTCTGAGTTTGTATTGCATTTTTTCTTTTACATTTATGTTATAATCCATGTTTTCAGTATCTTCACTGGAGGGATCATATATGCCTTACTTCTAAAAATAATATTTGAGCACTTACATAGGCTTTTTAGAAAATGCTGTCCTAAATGATGCTTTCATCATAATATCTATGTCATTCTAATGGAATAATGAGTCAACTGAGGAATAGCAGGAAAAATGGGAACACAGGAGACAACTTCCTCAGGACTGCTCTTGTTTTCTATATCTGCTTTATGCAACTGAGATTGACTACCTTGGAGCCAAGTGGTTTCAGATCTAAATGGAAAATGTGTTTCCTGATTCAGTCTCCTCTGACTCACTCAGCAGTGGATGCACTACAGGAAAGGAGATGTTCACACAAATTAGGCGTTGCAGGGAGGATTGGGAGTGTTGAGATCAGTTTCTGGCTTTTGCAACTCTACAGAATTTCTAATATCTCCTTTCTTCTAACTTTTGAGTGTTTAAAACATAGATAGTCCTTTTTTGGTCTTTCTGTCATGCTCATTCAGTGTACAAATGCCAGGAAACAGAACTTTCTATGTGAATGTAGTTCTGTAGCCAACACTGGAAATAGAAAAAACTGTAACTAAAAAGCATCTTGAGGCTTCTACAGGGGCTGAAGGGACTTAGGTACTCATCTTGTTCTTGCTTTTCAAAATTCTACCTAAAAAGCTATTGGCATGTGAGTGATTAGCTAGAGATTTTCAGTGACTGTATCTTATATTATTATATTTAGTAATTCTGGACTCAGGATAAGGAAAGTCCTCATGGATCATGAGTTCCAGACTCCTGATATTTCAGGCAGTCACATCATATATTCCTCTTCATTTATCAGGCTGAGTTTTAAAACTAGTTAGGATTTTTGCTTCCCACCCCTTTGTAGGACTTGAGTCTGTTCCAGAATTTGGCTTTCCTTGTGCCTGAAAACTCTCTTGAAACATGATGCAGAGGACAAATAATTGTAACAATTAGTGATAGATGGGATTACTTATGAATACTCCTGTGATAGCTTGTGAAAACAGAAAATACAGGGAAATACAGGTGATCCATTTCCAGCAGAGGAAGTAAAAGCAATATCCTGGGCAAAGCATTGGTGCAACTTCATAGGAAATATTGCACATGGCCTTAAACACCCATGAGCACAGGAGGACAGGACAGATAATGTGCCCAGACAAATAAAAACCTTTGGAGAGGGAATTGCAAGAATAGCATTTACAGGGTCTAGCAAAAAGACTTCTGTGAAGAGACTGTAAATACTGTCTGCATCCATGAGAGGAACAAAGAGCAATGAGGAAAAATTGTTGTTTAGCCTAAAATAAAATTGAGAACAGCTGACCACAATTGGAAACTGACGGTAGGAGTGTTCTGGCATGGCTTTCCAATGGCAGCAGGGACAGCAGCAAATCTACCTGCTCTCTAGATTTTCCTTGACTGAGTCTCTGAAAGAGTGAATTTGCAATATTCAAATATGACAGCATCAGTGATTCAGAAACTCTCTACTGACATAATTCCTAAAGTAAATATATGTAAATCTCACTGCAACTTTACAAAGCTGGGGTTTATATACTAACTCAACAAAATACCTCGGCTTCCTCTCTTCTAGCACATGCTGCTCTGCTGTCATTACAGAGTTATCACCCCTCTTGGTCTTCGTCCTGCCAAGCTACAATATAAGAAGCACTATTTATAAGACAGGTTCACTCAATCCAAAACATCTGTGATGTGAACCTGGCTAATTTGAACAGATATTTCTTGAGATTATCAATAGCCAGAACAATTTTTTTCCCCATCTTTAGAGTTAATATTTTTTCTAGTTCTTGTATCCACCATCATATCAACTCTGTTCATTTGAGTATGTTGAGATAAAATTCAGTTAAGAAAATAATTAGTGTACATGAGTTGATATATTCAGTGCTGGAGCTGGTTTCCATACAAAGGACATAACAGCCTAATTCTAGTTTATTTTCAGTACTCTGGTTTGTAATGGAAATGACTGACATCTGGCAGTGCTGATGGGTACTCCAGCAGTATATATTTCACCAATTATCTTTTTAAGATAAGAAACTTTCTTATTGAGAGCCTTCTCATATTATTTGGAAAATTGCCATTTGGTCCAAGATATCTCTTTTTGGAGGCAAAGAAATGTATATAGGATTTGAATGCAGTCAATGGGAAAAAAAGCCCAAATCTACCTCAATAAAGTTTTGTTCATTTCATAGACTGGTGGCTTCTGTGATCCCCAACATGCAGGTGACGTGATCCAGGCATTCACTACCCAATGGTACAGTTGGTCAGCTTAGGGAGAGGAGTGGAAAGACTGCCAAGAAGATTTCCACACCTCAGTGGGGCACAATGCTGAATTTTGTGCCCTCATCACCAAAGTTTGGAAAGCATGCATGTAGCACAACAAATATGAGGGACCTAAGTCCTGACACAGATCCTTATTCCTAAGATAAAAAAGGTAAAAGTTTTAACTTTTCTTTCACACAGACTTGAGTTCTGAAAGGACATAGGTGTTTTCCTGTGCCAAAGGAGGAAAAGAGCTATTAAAGTGCAAGGAAAAAATAAAGTGCAAAAACAGTCCAGAAGTTCATTTCAAGTAGACTTTTCCATAACATCTTGGTCTATATCTCTGTGAAGTTCATACAGAGGGAACAATCCCCTTTTTTTTTTCTTCTGACGTCATCACAATGAAATAAATGTATATGGTATAAATGGTCTTTTTTACATGGTCTGAATGTACAAACCAATTTTAGCATCAATGTACAAAATGAGAAGAATAATATTATTCCTTACTCTTTCAGTACTCAAAATGCTAAAGGGAAAGGAGATTTACCAGGATTTTAGATAAGACTTGAGAATCTTCCCACAAAGTGAAATAGGCAAATGAGATGAAGGGCTTTGGGCTCTTCAGGAGGGACAGACAGAGCACATGAGATGTAGGAGCTGCAATGTTGTAAAGGAGAGGTTTTGACTGCACAGCCCTTAATGTTAGGGATGATGTGATTGAGAGCCCCTGGGTGAGGATCAGGGACACAGAAGGCAAAGCAGGCATCGTGGTGCCTATTATCTATTGCTCAGCCAAGATTCTTGTTGAAGATTGGCACCTGACTAATAGGCATAAAGAAAGAGCAAAGACATTCAATGCTTTCAATTGTCTCAATCTCTAATAATACTGATAGACCTTGGGCTTCCAGGTCCCCTGAGCCAGAGAACCGTGAGTA
Organism: Cyanistes caeruleus; assembly: GCF_971803275.1. Lineage (NCBI taxonomy): Eukaryota > Metazoa > Chordata > Aves > Passeriformes > Paridae > Cyanistes > Cyanistes caeruleus. The sequence goes on from NC_141701.1 coordinate 106,098,478, forward strand.
TGGAAGTGGTGACTTTCCTTTCATGGATAATGAACCTGTAGGAGACCAGTGGTATCAGCTGAATGTTTGCAAGTCCATGGAGTTCTGATGGGCTTCATTCTGGAGTAATGGAGTTAGTGGGTGTCATGGCAGGAACCTCTCAATCATCTACCAAATATCTTGGGAGCCTGGGAAGATTCCTGCTGAGAGGAATCTAGCCAGTATGACTACAGCATAGAAAAAGGGGATGAGGAGAGACCCAGGAAACTGCAAACTGTTAGTCTAACCATCATGGAAAAATGATGGAGACTATCATACTGGATGCTGCTGAAAGACATTTAAAGAAAAATGCAATCGTCAGACACAGCCAACATTGGTTCACAAGGGGAAAGTCTTGTTTAATTAATTTAATATTCTTCTGTGATTAGGTCACCTGCCTAGTGGATGAAGGGAAAGCAGTGGATGTAGTTTTTCTGCATTATAGGTAACTCTTTTTATACTGTCGGTCGCAGCATCCTTCTGGACAACTTGTCCAGATGTCTTGCAAAATGAACAGGGAGACCTTACACTGGCTGAAGAACAGACTGGAGGGCAGAGCTCTCAAAGGGTTGACATGACTGGGGTTATAAATGTCACACAGCCAGTCACCAGTGTGTTGATTCTCTTGAAGGACAAGAGCCCTTGCAGAAACCTGGGTAGATTGGAGCATTGGCAAATCAGTGACATAAACTTGTACAAGAACAAATGCTGGATTCTGCATCTAAGGTAAAGTAACACTGGATGAAAGTCCAAAGCTGGTGAGGAGTGGCTGGAGAGCAGCCCCACAGAAAGAGGAGTGGGGGTGCTGGCTGACAGGAGGCTAAGTGGGAGCCAGCAGTATGTAACCTTGCAGCCAGGAGGGAAAACCTCATCCTGGAGTGCATCAAACATAACACAACCTGCTGGTCAAAAGAGGGGATTATCCCACTGTGCTTAACACTGGTGAAGTTCTGTGTGCAGTTCTGAGCTCCATCACTTAAGAGGGGTGTGAATGCATTCAGAAGAGGGTACCAAAGATGTGAAAGGTCTGGAAGGCATGACCTGTGAAGAGTGGCTGAGGATAAGGTTTGTCTAGTTTGGTGAGAAGGCTGAGGGACAACCTCAGGCTTAAATCTGCCTCCATCAGGGAAGTTTTGGAGTTGACATGAGGAAACATATCTATCAAGAGGGTGCCAAATCCTAGTGCAGGCTTCCTAGAGAGAGTGTCAATGCCCCAAACCTGTTGGTGCTTAAGAGGTAGTTGGATGATGCCTTCAACTTGTGATCAGGTATTTGGACTAGGTAATTGGTGTATGTCTCATCCAGCTGAACTCTGCTCTCCCTCTCCTCTTCAAAAGGACAGTGGCACAAGTGAGCTGTGGAAATTTTACCCTTTGGCTGAAATGCATTTTGTATCCTATGTAAACACAGCAAATTGGTGTGTTTAACAGAAGATCTATGCAGCTTGGTTTCAGTGGGGAAAGGGAGTATGATAGTGACAGCAGAAACAAGCTATTTTTTGCCATTTGGAAATGTAGTTGCTTGCCTGGCTCTGCTTTGGGCACAGATCTGAATGTTCTAGATCTGAAAATTACCAACCTTTCTACCACACCAGTGTAACCTCCACTTACTGGTTTTTAAAAGCCTGTGTTGTTTCCATGGTGGTCTTTTGGCACTGGCCAGCCCAGCCCATGGCTCTGGTTATTTGTCTTTTATCCAGGCTCTGGCTGCAGAAACCACCCCTTGTATCCCCCCCAAAACTGAGTTTGTGTCTCCAGTTCTCACTGCATGGCCTCAAGGAAATTATCCCATGTCTTCAGAGAGGGAACAGCTAATAGCAGCAGTCCCTGGGCCACAGGGCTGGTTTCTGCCATGGCCTAAGTAGAGAGGAGTACCACAAGGTTAGTTCCTGGGAGCTGAATGGCAGAAGAGGCACGAGGAATGCCCAGCACCTGTACTTAGTGCATCAGTGTGTGTGCCTCAGTGTGTACTTCTAGGGAAAGGAGGAGATAGTAAGAATAGCAGAAATTAGTATTGTTCAGCCAAAAGGGACCTGTAATGACCATCTAGTCCAGCTGCCTGACAGCTTTAGGGCTGACCAAAAGTTAAAGTATGGTTTTCAGTGCATTGTCTTAAAATCACCTAAATTCTGACAGGATTGGGGCACTCCTTGTATAGCTCTTGTGGAAAATATATGACTGGCCTGGGTGGGATTATGTCTGCTGAGTTCTGTTGCTGTGCTGCAAATCTTGGTGTAGTTTGGTGACTGCCATCAGCATAGATGAAATGAGACACACAATAGTTGGTGGATCAAGGTTGGAAATGCACAGTGCAGCTGGGGGCTCTCCATAGGTCTCCATGTGTTCATGGTCTTCTGATCATATGGTTTGGTTTTCAGTTCTACAGCTTGGATGAAAAGACTGAGAGGAAAGCAAGGGAAAGTCAAACAGAAGAATTTGGGGTCTTGTATTTCTCATGCATGCAGGAGAGAGGATGGATGCTTCTGCATTGTGACAGGATTCTTCCAAAACTGAGTACAAGGTACTGTACCCTCAGGGAAATCCATCCCTAAATCACCCTCTATGTTTGTATGCTTGGTAGAAACTTCATGCAAACCTCTTAGATTATACGGTGTCACACTAAAGTAATTTTTATTACCACCAGAATTTCTCATGGTGTAACTATTCTGAGGAGGATGTAGATAAGCAAAAGCCATGTAAAGCAAGAAATGGGCACACTTAAAATTCCTAATATTTTAAAGGTGGGATAAAATGCTGCTCTCCTTTACAGAGCTTTCCCAGAGCCCATTTTCAGAGAAGGAAGGGTGGCTCAAGAGGACAAGTGATGAAAGAGTTCAGTCTTTCAGCTTGGGAAGGAGTAGATTGTCCAGATTTATATGTTAATCCATTTTTACCCATAGGAGCAAGAAGTTTTTCAGGGAAAAAAGTAGAAATGTACCATCCCCAGATGTGTTAAAAAATGAGTATATGTGTCATTTTGTGATATGGTTTAGTGGGAATGGTGATCTTCAAAGGTTGGACTTGATCTTGCGGATCTTTTCCAAACCTAATGATTCTAATTTTCTTCCATTGAAAGTCTCTGTGGAAAAACCTGCTTGAAAGAAATCAGACTATATTAATTTGCTTAGCTGTGCCTTTGATGCACAGAGGTTTGGAGTTTGTTTGTATATACTTAGCAAAGATGCAAAACGTCTCCTTCACCGTATGCCTTCTCAAGAATAAGGTGAAGGGAGTGATGGAGCTGAGGATACTGGGAACCCACCAGCACAAGAGAAGTGTGTCCTGGCAGTAGGACTCCCATGAAGGCACAGCAGACATACAGCTGCTCACATGGAAAAAGTTCAGGCCTGCTTCCCTGACAGGGATTAGAGAAATCTTCCCTAATTTTCCAGCCCACACAGAGATTTTCAACCCACAAGTGTTCCTGCCGACAGCCCTAAAGGCACCACAGACCGACAGAGAGGAATTACAATTCTGTAGTATTTTGCTTTGTGATTTCTCTTTCCATTCTCTTGCTGACTTGTTCTGACTGGGAAGATTTTTTTCTCCCATAGTTTTGAAAGGTGATATTTCTTCTTAAATGATCATGAGAGCAAAGGGTCAAATCCTTGCCTTGTTTTTGTTTTCTCTTTTGTGTATTGGATGCATTCACTGGCTCATGTTCCAGAGTTGTGATTGGCATCTAAGCTGGCAGTGACAATTGTCTCTACTGATCTCTAGACTTCATTAAATTAGATAGTTAACATTCAGAAAAAGGCTTTGCTAGTTTCTGCCAAAGTGAATTTCCTTGATTTCCTCTCCAGGCTTTTTCCTCCCCTGCCTGGCCTGGTTGTGGTTTTCTGAGCTGACACAACACAGTAATGGCTTTTTGTGAGTTTCCTGCAGGTCACCTTCCAGCTCAGGGCTGGAGCAGAGGATTGAGGTAGGCAGGACTCAGGAGCATGCCCCAGCCCTGGGGGGCTGCACAGGGCTACTGTACATATTGCTGATGTAGCCCCTTGTCTTGCAAAGGAGTCAGGGCATACTACTAGCCTTTTTTTTTCAGTTTGACTTCTGCACCTGGAGAAAGAGGTGTTGTTTGCATACTACACTCCTTGGAAATCCTGCAGGTACCACATAGAAGGTAATGCCTACCTTTAGTAGAGGGTGAGAGGCAAGGATCCTTTTTCTGCACAGACAGGAATTTTGTGATAAAGTTACTTTTAAGGACCCATGACAAAACCCATAATAGGAAAATATTTTTTCTTTATCATCCCATTAAGTTTTCACTTATTTTAAGACAATCATAATGGAACACTGAGGTCCTGTAGGCAGTGGGTTTCCTTTGATGCAGGGATGTGATCTATTCATTCTGTTAACTAGAGATGGTAATGATGTGAAGGCTTTCACTCTTGTCTCCCCAAAGCAAATTCATGCAGCTGACCTGCAGGAAAATTGTTTTAACACTTCATAATTGTGTTTGTCTGAGAAATCACAGAGAAGTAAGCACACAACTTCATAATGAAAGCGAGGTGTTGCACTACTCCTACTGAAGCATGTGGAAACTCCATTAAAAGAAAACCATTCCTGACCTGGCATTCAAAACTCCTCCAGCAGAAAGGTTGCATGCATAGAACAGAGGCTAGGTTGGGTCTCAAGTCTATCAGAATAACAAGTATGAAAAAAAGCTTCTTGAAATACATGCAAGTTTCATGGCATGCAATACCCTAACTGAAAATATCTGGTTTTGCTGATATGCTCTTTTGGATATTGATAATAATTGACGAAAGTGCTTGCACACAGGATAACATCAGATATGGGTTTTCCAGTCAGAAAAATCTTCACATGTACCAAGAGCTGCTTCAACTTGCAAAGCTGTAGTTGTTCATGCTTATAATGGGGAGGTTTTAAAGATTATTGATCAGTGTTTGATGTTAATTAGAATTTCTAAAAAGGTGTTTTTTTACTTACTACCTATCTTTTCTTGAACAGATCCCACTTGGTAAGGTAAGCATTGACACGATGCTCATCCTTCATCCCCATTAAAAACACTGCATGAACTCTGCCATCCTGATCACTGTTTTTTGGCAGGCTTCTGTGGGTTCTTTTTACTCAGTCTTTGCTCACACACTGTAAGCACACAGCAGAAGCATACACACATATTAACTGGGTAATGTAAGAATGGCCTCCAAATTAGGGTTTCCTAAATTTGAGTTGGTCTTTATATGCAGCTGGGCACCTTGGATATGGTTGTGGATTTTTAGAAGTTGGGCTAGTAGTCTGTAATATGTTAGAAAAAGATTACCTCTAGTGCAGTTGTGCTGGAGGGTCAAAATATGTGTGAAACGGGAACTGAGAAACTGAATTAAGCTTTATGATTATTTTAGTCTACTTTCATATGGAAATAAGGTTGAAGACATCCCACTTATTTGGTTGTATGTACATGTGTTTCTTCCTGCTCCTTGGGTGCTTTCTGAACCCAGTGGTCTGATAGTGAAGATGGATTATCTCCTGGTTAATTAATGAATGTAATTAATGGACATGGTGGAAGAGAAAGGAGGAGCAGTATTGGTGCCTTCTCTTAGAAGAGAGACTTCAAAGTGAATGCAGTTCTTGCTAGAGATGGGATAAGCCACCCTGGAGCACGGTGCCTTGGGAAAACACCCATCTGAGCTCCTGCTGCTCACTCCCCTGTGCCCATCCTCACAATCAGTGGCTGTGAACACCCATGGTGGTGGCTGGAGACTGGTTCTTATGCAGATTTGTGGACCTTATTGCTATTGCCACAGGTTTCATGGATGTACTTTCAACACTACTGCACATACACAACCAGGACAGTGTAATTTACTGAGTGTTTTGAGATCTATGTGTTTGGTGATTTTATTCCAGTACAGGGAAAAGGCAAACTAAGACCAATTTGATTTCAAAGGAGAATGGTCTGGGTGATGCCAGTATTGAATATGGTGACAGCAAGGTTGTGGTAAACATTGCTCCAAAAATATCAAACTCTATGCTCAGACTGGAAAGCAATGATGAGTGATGCTGTAGAAACATAATTTTTTGTATTCGACATAATTCATATGTTCATTATAACTGCTGAATTGTCAGTGTTAGCCAGTGCAAGGTGCAGTTTCTAATTATAAACACTTTTTCTGGAGGCTTTGGACTGTATTTATTGAATGTAAAATATTTGTGCTTTTTTCTTTGTGTCAAAGAAATTGAAGGTATCTCTCTACCTACAAAGAAAAAAAAAATGTCCCCAGGAGAGTATCAGATGATCAATTTTTCAGCATGGGATTATACAGTTTGGCTGTATAGGCTTAAGGCTTTTAATTTGCTTACACATAGATAGACTTACTTGAGCTCTATACATCACCAGATCAATGCAAATCTATTTAATAGAAACTTGGGTCAATATTAAAAGAATTCCATTAACCAGCAATAAGGACCCTGGAATAATATGATTACTATAGGCTTCCAAGCACACATAAAGAATCCAGGATTTTCTTCATACTAAGCTGAAACAATACCATTGTAGAAACCCCTCCTCTGCTCCCTGTCTTCTAACAAGTAAGAATGAAAAAGGATAGAAGAGGCTGCACAGGGTTTTTTATGTCATTAATATTTGTCTCTTTAGGTTAGCACCTCTGAGACACGCTAACAGTGAGTGCTTCTGCAGCTTGTGGTAGAGGAAGTGTAGATGGGCAGAAAAGGTCTGGGCAATTACTCCAGGGGAAGAAGAGAGAAATCAATGGATTCTGAAGGACACAAAGCAAATGTGACATTTCCAGAAGATAAAGTTGATTTTATTTATTTTTTTTTTTATTCTTCATTTTAGTCATGGTAAGTAAGGAAAAGAATAAATGTTGTCTTCCTATTGTTTTGAACAGCAAGTCCCATTTTGCGGTCCTGCTGAATTAACTTCTGAAGGATAAGTTTCCTGTGACTGCAGGCCACAAATATGAAATCTGCAATGCAGAATATAATTCTGAGACCCATAGTTTGGTAGTAGAAAATCAAAATTGTCCTGGAAAAAGTTACGACTTCGCCTGAAGGGAGACTACTGTTGGAAACCCCCACTGTTTTATTTTGTGTGATAGTTTTCTTTACTTATAAATGGCAAAGAGACCTAAAGAGGCTAAAATTACTTCTTCTTGTTAGATTAAGCCTGGGGATTTGCAAGCAAATTGCAAGCAGTGTGCACTAGTGCTCTAAAACAGAGACTTGGATGCCTAACTCTCTTTAACCAGTCTTGAGTATCCCCTCTGCTGGAAAGAGAAAAATGAGAATTGGCCAAAACAGATACCAGGAGGAAATAAATACAGTATCCTGGCCATCTGCATTGAATTGACCACAAAATGATGCTGTCTGTTAGTACAAGGTTTCTATCAGAAACTCAAAATTAGAGGCCATGTAGGAAAAAATGTAAAGTTTACACGGTGCAGAATCAGGTGAAGAATCGTGCTTTAGGTCAGCAATCTGCAAGCATTTGTTGTACCTTTTTTGAAATGGGTTAAAAAAGGATTTTGGGATGAGGTTTGGGGAAGTATTGGAGGTAGAAGTGAAGATTTGAGAAGTATAAGATCATGGGACTGATTTGCAGAGAGAGTCACCTCATTCCAAAGAGGGAATGGGCAAGAGGACTTTGGAAGGGATTAAGGCAGTGGATCCATGCTCAAAATTTGTATTTGACATACAGCGTCTGTGAGTTAGGGAAGGATGAGAGTGAAAACAGTAATTTGTACCTGGACCTCCTAGAGAGGGTTTTAAACTTTTCCATTAGAAGGCACAGAAGGCCACAGCCTCTACTTTCCCCTATTTCCCAGGATCTCTGCTACCCCCTGAGTATTTTACATTCAAGCAATTTTCTCCTCCACTTCAATAAAGAGTTTCTTCCTCATCCTTTTCCTCTTCCTTTTCTTCTTCCTTTTTCTTTTCCTCTTCCTTTTTCTCTTCCTTTTTATTTTCCTTTTATTTTTCTTTCCTCTTCCTTTTCTTCTTCCTTTTCCTCTTCCATTTCCTCTTCCTCTTCCTCTTCTGGAGGGTGTATAGAAATGAGATGCAGCCACACAGGACATTGTATTGTGAAATGCAGTCTATGAAACAAAGTACTGCCTCCCCAGGCTGTCCAAGAATGCCAAGGATGATTCTAAATACCAAGATATTAACCATTACCAGCAAAGCCCACACCGTTCTCCATCAGGCTGCAGGTGCAGGCAAATGGTTCAGCAGAAGCTGAATCCTTTCTCTGGCTTGGCTTACTTGCTTGAAGGAACTTTATAGGGCTATAGAAACCCAAAGTCTCCTTTTTCCTAATATAAGGTTGTGTTTCCAGTAGGGCAACTTACTGGTAATTTTAAAATTTTCCCTTTTCCAGCAAGCCCTAATATAGGCAAGACTTAGATAGATAGACTTCCCCAGGCTAATTTAAGCATTTTTGTCTTGCACTTTAATTTTCAGTCTATATTTTGCTACTTGGTCTGCATTTCTTTAAAGAGAAACCTACTACTTTAGCTTTGTTCCCAACCACTGCTTGCTCAGAGCATCTTGGACTTGAAATTTAGAGATAAAATAACCTTCCTCATGTTAACTCTTTCATTTTTAAAAATAGTATTTGTATTTTAAAGCATTTCCATCTACTTTCTTCTCTTTCCCTGCTCTTTTGCAAAGTAAACTCCATAGAACAAAAATATTGAGTAAGTAGGTATTTTTATTTTCTTTTTTTTCAAACCAGCTGAACTTTGCTGTCCCAGAGATACCTGAATGAGCCATATTTTATGTGGATTTAGAGAATACGCTCTGTGAGGAGCAAAGCTGTGTTCCTAAGAAAAATAACTTTCCAATAGAAGTTTTAAGGATTTTCTATGTAACCTGTGAGTAGCAACTCATTCCTTTGAATTGTAATATGGGATATTATGTCCTGGATGACATGACAGTCTTTGGGTTTCATGGCAAGTTATCTGTCAGGCTGTGAGAAAGCTTATTCTAGAGGTTTTTCACACTCCCCTAGCCCCATTGGTGCTGGGACTCAGGGTGTCCTCGTGAGAAGTGCTAATGCAAAGTGCATTGGCACTTGCTGGTGAGAGAGTTGGGCCTCTTGGTACGTGGGTCACTTGTCCCTTTTCAGCCCAGGGAATACAGGTCAAATCTCTGATTACAGGAGGAGAGAAGGGCAATAATCCCTTGACTGTGGCGATGCAGAACAACGGTATTGTTTTAAGATGTTTCTCTGTTCATTTCCCCATTTTTCAATTGCCAGCATAGATACTTCTGTGGTCTCAAAATGGAAATTGATGGATAAATAAAAGCTGGAAGATTGGTCTCTGCGCAGCCATCTAAAACCTTAGTATTGAAAACTAATGTCTATCAATAATGTTAAGTATTTAGATTTGGACAGCATTTGGGCAGCAAGGACTGTCTCTAATACATTCTGGCCCTGATGTAGGTGTTTGCTGAGAATGAAGGCTTTTCTCTTCTCTTATAACATGTAACAAACTGTAAAAAGACTGATTTAGCTATTCCTTCCATCCATGATTCCTAAACTGTACATCTTAAGCAGTCTTTTCACTATGAAAGTCTGATATTTATGTGCTTTTTTTCACAAATCAAGCTGCTTTCATTCAGATTCCTCAATATGGATCTAGAAAGCTCAATGGGAATCTTCATGTACCTGTCCTTACTCTCCCTGTCCTGTGTTCTCTTACTGAACCATAGCCTTCCAAACTCTGCTCTTGGTGGCCTGTACTGCAGCAGCATCCTTGAACACCCTCCAAGACAGGGCAGATGTAAATAATTAATCATAAGGCCTAAGTGCTAAATACAAGAAGGTAACTTTGTTCCAAAGTGCCCAAGATAACACCTGCTGAATAATGCCACTTTCATGCAGTCTAATTCTTTTGCATTGCTCTCCAAGAGGCAGCCTAAACAAGCCAGGGTCCTAAAGGCATTTTTGAAACTTTGCTGCCCAGAAGAGTCTCTGTCATTTCACTCTGTTGAAGAAATCAGAGCATTTGGAAAATTTTCCTTCCAAGTTGTAGCGCTGCCTGCTTTATCTAGCATAACCTTTAATGGAGCGCCCATTGATTCCTTAAGGACACTTCCTTATGTCAGCTATGTCTCATTGCTGGGGAATTTGTTCTGATAAACACTGCAAATGTTGCTGTGTTAAATTTTATTCCTTTTCTTGTAATTGTGTCCCTTTGGACCACCTACACCCTTTCCATAGAGCTCTGGAGGGCTGTGGAAGATGAACACCATTTTGTGAGCACTTTATTCCAGATGTACTCCGTATCCTCACAGGGTGAGAGCAGTGCAGCACAGTTATTTGGATATTTTCCTCCTGCTTTAGATTTTCAGGCACCTCTGGAAAGATAATTACCATTTTGACATCACCTATCTGGGAATGTTGATTACTTAAACACTGTCCTTGTTGACTTTATTCCTTTTAGCTGTTTTCGATCTAGACATGCTTTGCTTTTTCTTTGCATGTGTGTCTCAGAGACAGGGTGTGTTTCTTTAAGATATGTATTTTCCCAATTATTAAAACTTCATATTGTGGCAAGAGACATATCTGGTAAAAAAACACAAAATATTTAAGAAAACAGGGTTGATAATGTATGGAATTGATTCTTTATGGTGTTAGGTGTTCTGTGTTGATGTAAAGTCCTTTTCCTACCTGAGAAAATCAGACCTATCACTCTAAACCAGAATTTATAACCATGAATGTGGTTAATTCATAAAAATAAATATTATTCGGATTTCAAATAAATGTCATGCAAGAACAACAGAATGAGAAAAGTAGCATAGAAGTTGAAATCTGTGGTTTAAGATGCACTTAGTGGGGTACAACTGCCTGCACAAGGCTTGCATGGGGATGCCTCTGCAGGATTGTGATTGAAAAGATCCTCTTGTTGCTATTGGAGCTGGCAATTCTTGCCATACTTGTTTTGGTTGGGTTTTTTCCCTCCACTGAAAATAGATTACTGTTTCCCTCAAGTACTTTGTTAACAGTGGAATAATAAACAGTATGTCTTTTATGTGACAGGGTACCTGTAGGACTTAACCATACAGACAATAAAAGGGTTAAGATGTGCTTGAGCTGAACATAAACACTGGAAAGGCTAATGTTTTTCACTAAGTGCTTTGTGCTTCTGGCTAAGCAGAGTGGATACCATGAGCCACTTGCAGAGATGTTCAGGGTCTTTCATAAGCAGCTAAATTAAGCCTATAAATCTTGCAGGAGTGAAAGATATGCTTGTGTTCACAGATGCAGCAGGTGAAAGCCTATTAAAAAATAACAGTGCGTGTTTTAAATAGCCAGAGATATTCAGTCTCCTCTACTCATTTTTCACTGCATTTATAATTCTGTTTTCTTGTCTTCAGCTCATCTGATGGGAAAAATCTGTTTCATTGCTGATGTCCCAATGCAGCTTCATCCTTCCAGTTGTTTGTCCTCTACTATCAGCAGATGTAGCAGAGCTCTTTGTCCTCTGTGGGGCTGGTGTCTCCCAGGAAGCTCAGGCAGCCCTCTGACACTCTTTTCCGTTTACAAGCAGGCTTTGATAGTGAGTTACCTGCTTGTGGAAAGCAGTGATTCTCAAGAATGAATATACCTCCACCTCTAACAATACCTTTTCATCAATTTAATCACAGCATACAGTTCTCCCCCACCCCTAGTATTTTCCTAGATTTTCTTCATAACTTTTGGAGCAAACTGAAGAGACACTCTAAGGGCAAAGCGTGCTCATGAGCCTAGTGATTTAAATCTAGGCCAAATCTAATTGAAGCTAGTCTTGTTCTTGGCATGCCAAGAGCAGAACTGGGTTTTACTGATTTTTTGAGTCTGGAGTGAAAGAGCAATAGGCCTTCTTTCTGTGTGCAAATTAATACATACTGATAAAGTCTGCTAAAAAAAGATAAACTTTTATGGAGGTGGTTGATTTCTCATCACAATACCAGATACTGCAAGATACTGGATGGGTAAACCAATATGAGAATTGTTGAGAGCAGTAATTGCTGGTTAATAAAGGGAGTCAAGTGAAAACTTCTGTAGGAAAACAAGAGCACTGACAGCATATATGCAAGTGGCTGTACTTTTTGGCCACAGAAAAGCAGGGTCCAGTGTATACACAGCCAGAATGAGCTGGTAGATCCCCATTTTCTTGAGAGGAACCATGACCCCTGCATTTGAGCCAAATGTTCATTGTTAGATCCTGTTGGAACAGAGCAAATGTATAGATGTGTTTACTCAGCTGTGCCAGCATCCCAGCATTCTTCTCCTGGGGAATCATTGTGTGAGGGCAGCACCTGGAACTGTTTCTTCAGCTCTGACCCAGAACAGGTGCAATCTCTGCCAGGACTCTCCTGCTCTAGGGCAGCTGATAATGATGTATTTCCTGTGAGTTCAAACCTCAGTGCTGAGGTGGACTGGGAGAGAAGAACCAAATTCTTCCATTAAAAATTCTTTTTCAGCCTAGTGCTAATAAGAGCAAGTTTATTTTCTGCTACCTTTCCCCAATGCCAGCAATCTGAGCATAATCTCAGGTCTTCCTTTCTTAAAATTTTGTCACTCAGCCAGTTTTCCACTCTAACATTTCTGAGCTTCTATAAAATTTCCTCCTTCTTGATTGCTGGCTCTTCTGCCTTGCAAGGCCTCGTCATCCAACCTCTGCAGATGAACACAGACTTCACTGCACCACATCTAGGTTGATGTGCCAGCTGGCCCTCTCCAAGGTATGTGTGGTTACCACAGTGGACTCAATACCCTAAATAACTTTCTAGGTAAGAAATTCAGGCTCACAGGTTAAAAACTCCGTGAAGGGAGACTTTGGCATTTGCAAAATGATCCTGCTGTCATGGTGCACAGGCCAGCAATATCTCCTGCCCTTTTGCTGTTTCCATTAGAACCATCTATGCATTGTGAGCCTCTGTGCATGTTGGTGGGTCCCTTGCAGTACCAGCCTGTGTGTGCGTACTTGGGCTCCTTTTGAGGCCATGATTGCTTCTGTTTGATGACATTCTTAACTGCCTCCAGAGAGTTCTGGATTTCTGTGTGGTTTGTACACACATACAGCTCTTTAAACCAGGGAGATCTCACCAGCCCCGTATCAGCAAGATAATATAGTGGGAGGATGGTTTCCTACCTCACTGCTAATTCCATCACCCTTCTCATTCCCTGTGGAGATAGTTATAGATGAAATGCTTGCCAGATTTTAAAGTGAGCTATTTTAGGGGGAAGGACCTCAACAGTTTGGAGAGAGAGGCAGAGAAGATAGTCTGAAATTCAACAAAGGTAAATGCAGGGTCCTGCATCAGGGGAAAAGTAACCCCCATGTACCAGCACAGGCTGGGGCCTAATCTTCTGGAAAGCAGCTCTACGGAGAAGAAATGGTGCTCCCAGTGGACAACAGGCTGTCCCTTTGCCAGCAGGTCCCTTGTGGCCAAGAAGCACAGTGGTATCCTGGGCTACATTGGGAAGAGCATCACCAGCAGGCTGAGGGAAGTGACCCCGCCCCTCTACTCAGCACTGGTGAGGCCACATCTGGAGTGCTGTGTCCAGTTCTGGGATCCCCAGTACAAGAGAGTCTTGGGGCTCCTGGGGCAGCTCCATGGGAGGGCAACAAGGATCAGTTGGAAGATGGAGCATCTTTCTTATGCGGAAAAGCTGAGGGGGCTGGGCTTGTTCAGCCTCAAGAAAATATGACTGAGAGAGACCCTCATTAATATTTATCAATATCTGAAGGAAGGGTGCCAAGAAGATGTTTTCAGGCTTTTCTCAGTGGTGCCAAGCACTAGGACAAGAGGCAGTGAACAGAAACTGATGCACAAGAAGTTCCACCTGATCTTCATGAGGAAGAACTTCACTGAGCAGTGACCATGCATTGTCACATGTTGCCCAGAGAGGTTGTGGAGTCTCCTTTGCTGGATATATTCAATAGCCATCTGGACACAATGCTGTGTCATGTGCTCTAGGATGGCCCTGCTTGGGCAGGGAGGTTGGACCAGATAACCCACTGTGGTCTCCTCCTACCTTACCTATTTTGTGACTATGTGAGCCTTGTTTTTTAATTTTAATTTTTATTTTTTGCCACCTATTTTTCCAAAATTAAGGTTTTCTAAGACATCTGTAAAAGCTCATGACCATAAGACCAAGTAGCAGGTATGTCCTTGTGTCTCCTTTCTGCCACAGAGGGAGGCAAGGAACCACAGGCCAGACACAAAAAAAATTCACTCTTTCTCCTCCTCCCAACTCTCTCTCCCTCCCCACACTTCTCTTGATCTGCTGGTGGCTCCTAAAAGGATTAATTAGAAAGATGTGAGCAGAGGTTGGAACGTCAAAAAACAATCGTCACTTTCATATCTGACCCCTATCACCAGCTGCAGAATTAACAAATTGAATGTCGTCAGCAAACAGGAGTTGCAGATGATATGAAGTTCATTACTAGCAGCACAGGGCTTGTTTTCAAAGCCCAGTTTAAACAACTCTTGCTGATTAAATTCCTTGCTGGGGCTCCTGCCAGACACATTTAGAAAATACGGATGTCTAACAACTCTGTCTTTCTCTGCCTGTCTTTTCTATTTTTTTTCCACTTTTTTTTCTCTCCTTTTTTTTTTCCTTTCTTCTTTCTCTCCCTTTTTTTTTTTTTTTTTTTTTTTTCTTTTCTTAACATGTGCCAATTATTTGTCTCCTATCTGCAGGTACTGGCAAGTATCAGCGCTCTAGTCCCACTGTCTACAGCCTTATCCATTTGGCGCCTGCTCCAGCCCTCTCACATTACCAGCAGTGGGGTCTGTTTTCATCTGTGAAAAGCTGTGAGCATGACTCCATTCTTCCCCTCCTCCCACTGCAGACTCTCTACAGCCTTTCCTTCTTTCCCTCTCATCCTTCTGCTCCCAGGGCTCCCTTCAAGAGCTGTGAAGCAAAAAAACCCAAACTGTGGTAACCTGCTAGACAGTGCCACTGGGGATTTATAACTTCCCTTGAATTGTGTGTTTGTGGCTCCCTGCATGGGAGCACCCAGAGCAGCTAAAAGCCCACTTTAGGCAGGTTACATGATGGATCATCTTCTGGGTGGGCTGGACTGGGATGGAGAGGCAGGAGCTGTAAGCAGGCAAACAGCAGAGCCATGGGGATAAAATTCAGAGCTACTATCTTAGCTTCTTTCTAGTTCAGGAGCCCGAACATTCTCTGAACCATTCTTCTCCTTCCTAAAACATCTTTTTGTCCTCTTTAATTTATCATTTCATGTTTGTCTCACTCATGCTTTTGTAATTTTTCTCCGCCATTTCTCTAGGAAGTGAGGATGGAAGAAGGGAGGAAGGTCTGCTCCTTCTCACACACACAGTGACTCCAGGACTTGGCAGGTTAGGTGGCTAGAAAAAGCTAGATGGCAGAGGTAGATTCTTCCTGCAAGTTTAGTGAAAACAGGCAATCCCAAAGAGGGGAGACATCATCAGGGATCTCCTTTGGAGAAGATGACCAGCCCTCTCTCTAGAGAGGAGATATGAAGGTCCCATATGATATGAAGCTCTGGGAAAGCCTTGTCCAGGCACACAATGAGAACCAGAACCAGGAACCAGACTATGAGACAGGCATTTGTAACAAAACAGATGGTGTTTGCTCTACTGATGATCTCTTTTAAGCTGAATATTGCAGCTAAAAATGTTGATCCAAATTGGTAGAATTTTCAGAGATGCCCAGGACATGGTGTGGAAAATGACTGTCCTTTGGGGGCCACATAGAACAGGACCCTGCTGCTTAAGTACCTTATTTTTGGCAAACTTGCTCAGAAGGAAAATACTACGGATTAACCAAGAAAAATACTATTTAGCTATCCTTCTGAAGTGAAATTGTGGTATTAAGGGTAAGAATACAGCATAAACTTGAAAGAACATTGTAACATAATTAGGTCTTTTCTGTATCATTATTTTTCCCATGTAGGAAGTAATTTTTTCCCACCATGGCAGTTTGGTCCCTGATTTCAGAAGTGTTTAAATGCAGGTGAAACAGTCACAGAGATTTGCACGCATTGCTATGTGGCACTTTGGGCTAAGGGATGCTTCATACAAGAAATATACAAGTATCAAGTTTTTAAATTTTTTTTGCTTTTTACCAGCTATGTCTCTGCCTCAGGGTAGTTTTGACAGTTACAGAATATTAAACTACCCTAAATCTTTATCTACCCATTTTTTTCTCATTTCCTCTCTCTGATCACCTTTGAGAGAGTGTTGTTATAGAAAATGAATGATTCAGAGCATCATGTCCCATTTGTACATTCCTCATCCCTAGGCCTCTTGCATTTCCTCCACTATGTTTTACTGGTTTTGGTTTTGAAAAGGAAAAAGCAGCCTCCAAAATTAATTAATCAGGTTTGGCTTATTTTTTTCTCCTCCCCCTCCCCTCCCCCCCCGCCCCTCTTTTTAATGTAATTTAATGCACTGAATTGTAAGAAAAATGATTGGAGTGAAAGAGCACTCCACCACTCTTCACTTTGACACTTCACCAGTGTTTTTCACTTCCAATGCTCCTGCTGATATAATTTTTCTGCTTCTACTGGTAAAAAGCAGAGAATTTTGTAGATATCTGTCAGCAGCCAGGTCTCATTTTGGCCTTGAAAACCATTGAAAACCTGCAAAGCATTCATCCAAAGTCCACGTTTGAAGTTGACTGCTGTACACAGGTTGAATTTCTCTCATACATATGCTTGCACTGATTACTACTCAGCATCTGGGCATGCAAGTGCACAAAGCACCTCTTGCAAGCAGGAAGTTGTTTTTGGAGGAGTTTTCCAGAGCATGAGTTTGCTGCGCTGCTGAGCAGCCAGCATGGCATGTCTGTCCTACTTGAGGAAAAATCCAATATTAATGCAGTGTTCTTGCCAAATAATTGCAGTATGAGCTTATGGAAAGACTTGTTCTCAAATCTAGCTAAGCCTACAGGACAGTATATATCCCCAATACTGGCTGTCATTCTCAGCTGATTGGCAGACACTGACCCAATATTTTGTGCCAGCATTGATTCAATTCCAACAAAATGAGAGGGCTTGCTAGGAGTAGGAAGCATGGAGAAGTCCCTGATGAAGTTCAGCTGATAGAGTAGAAGTTACAGAAACTTCCAGCAAGTGCAGTGCACAGATAGTCCCCAGCTCAGTCCAGCTGGATCCACAAGATTCAATATCTTTCAAGTGAAAAACCAATCAAGTGGCTCGTTTTTGTTCTTTCATCCATCCCATCATTGTTTGGACAAAGCCTTTTGTATCATGCCAACTGCAGGCTGTGGTGGTTTGCCTGCACAATTCCCTGTTCTCTTTGGAGAGCCCATTTCAGATGCTTTGGAAAGAGGCTCAGACCTCAAGCTACCTCATCCATGTTAGGGACCAGCCCAAAGCTTTGGCTTGCTCTTTTTTTCCTGAAGCAGCTCACACACTCTTACACACAGAACTTCCATGGGTTAGTTGATCTCCAGCCTATTATAGGCTCCCTCAGCTTTTAGTGAGGAAGAGATTTGCAATCACTCAGTGCCAAAATAAGTTTTGGGCACCTTGAGGTCTCTATTAAAATGCTTGTTTTGATGTAACTTTGCTGACTACTTCTGGTTTGTTTGCATCTTGCTATTGAGCACTTTGCTTGGTATCTCTATCACAGCTGTTGCCTCAAGTACAATAGTGCTTAGGGTGCTTCTAAGCTATTTTGTTTGGAGAGGGGAAATGTGATGCAATTTAATTTGTGTTGGCCAAACCCTGCTCTGCTGAGGAAATGAGGGATCAATTGCTATGAGATTCTTGTTCATGGTGTGAAGCCCTTATGTGGTAGTGGATGCACTAAATTCTTTCTTGTGGCTTTACCTGAGCCTGGCTAATCATATTTTTCTTGCCCTCTCATCTTCCTTTGCTTTTTTTTTTCTTTCTGTTTCTCTGAAATTTATTGCTTTCAACAAAACCCCAGCAATGTTGCTCCTGCTCTGAACCTCTGCTGTTGTCCATTGCCACCTGAGCCCATGAAAGACATTACTGGTCTCCCAGCAATCCAGCACAGTGAAGAACTAACTTCTGTCACTTTTCTGAATGCAAGTTGAGGGTTATACCCCACAGCTATGCTCAGATTTGTGCTCCAAGGTGCTGTGCTGGAGGATAAATCAGCACAAGTGATTTGAGTAGTCATGACACTACAACCATTGGTGTTGGCAGTACTTTTCCAGTCCTGCAATAGAGGTCTAGCTGGGACGTCTGGCACAAGGATTTCACATCTCATTTGGAGCTCATGTTAAAGGACGTCGAACTAAAGAATAAGTTAATGAAAATCCTGCTCCTCCCCATTCCTCTAATCTGGTAAAGTTGCAAAGAAATCTGCTTGCAAGGAAGTGCATTAAGCAGCCTTTATGGGTAGTGGTACAGGGCATAATAAACCCCATGTCTGGGCCCCTGCAAGGACAGCTCTTTATTAGGAGGGACACTACAGAAGTACCATCTTCTGTGTCCATACACAATACTGTAATAGGGTTAACTCACAGTGAAAGTGCAATTAATGTCATGTAATACACAGATTTGTCATTTTCTCTAAGGACTTCTCCCCCAGGCAGTTTTGGTGCGTCATTCAGTAATCTAAATTAAAATTACTCTGCCCATTCTCCAGTTTTTACTCCTTTTCTGCTTCTATGCTTGTTCCCAAAGATGTTTGTTGTGGGATGCCACTTCACCAGAGTGGGGCTTAAGGAGACATTATGTAACAGTAGTGGTGTTGCCTTTGCCTGTTGGGTGAGAAAGGAAACAGTATGTAACTCGCTTGGAGTTATTCTTTCTCTCTGTTTAAATCTTCCACTATCAACTTTTTTACCAGACTGACATGTCTCCCACATTCCTTATCACTTGCTCTTGGAGGTTACTGAGGAAACAAATATCCACATCTCCTTCATTTATTCCACAAAAAGCACTTCTACCTGAAGGAGGAATGTTAAGATGGTTTTATTGACCAGTTTGCATGTGCACCTTCCAAAGGGACTGTGCTGGGGCCATGTCTAATTCTTGTAGAAATCCTGATAGCAGGTGGTGTTTACAATTGCAAAAAAGCAGAGAGCACCACAGTGCCTAGGTCACCACCTGCCACTTCCATCCCTCCTCTCTCTCCTCTCTCCTCTCTCACCTTGAGCACATGAGTGTACTGCTGGATTATTTGTGCCCCTCTAATGAGTACTCTCTGCAAAGCTTGCTGCAGTCAGCAAGAGACCTCAATGGTTTTCGTCTGGGACAAGTCCTGCTATGACCTGACTTTTAGCCTAACTCAGCTAACTTAGCTGAAGAAGGATAAGAGTCTGCTTTTGCCAGAAGGTTACTGGAGCCACCCATGCTTTATGCCAAAGGTAGAAATGCTGCTTGTGATGTCTGTGTGTTGTAATCCCAAACTCCTGTGGATCCCAGGCTTAGTCTTCTCTTTTGAAGCCTTAACCCAGTCCAAAGCCATCCACATCTCCGTGCACAGAAATCAGCATGTGCTTCCTTCCATTCTCAGTACCATCATCCTTGACAGCAGGCTTTGCTGCCTGTAGCTCACATTTACAGCTGCTTCCCCACACTTCCTCACTTTCTCTGACGTTTACCAACCAGTAAAAGTCCTTCCAGACCAAAAATACTCTTCTCCCTTTGGTTAACCATACTGATCAGTGCTACAGAGAGCATGCTTTGCCGTAGTGTAACTGGAGAACAAGGAAAGGCTGGATTGCTCCATCAGCCTTGTGTAAGGCACTCAAGCTCAAATGTAACTGATTAAAATGTGACAAGGCTTTTTTTTTTTTTTTTTAACCTTGTTTTCCCCATCTGCTATCTCAGACCTGGACAGTCTGGGCACTCACCTCTGTGACTTGTAGGGATTTTAGTTCTGACCCTTCAATTGCAGTCATATTGAACACCAGTTGTCTGGGTGATTTAATGGAGTGTGTGATCCTCTTGTTATCATGTACTATAAAATCCTAAAGTGGCAGATTACCTGGGCACATGGAAGGCCCAAAAATATTGCCTGGCAATGCTGTTGCTCTGTTGCAGGCTCTCAATTAATATACAGTTTGATTTTCTCCATCTCACAGGCTATTGCCTTACACTGACCTGGTGAGAGGCAGCTGCAAATGGCTATTTGCATCAAAAGCTCCCCAGTCACTCCAAATTAGAGCAACCACATTTTTTCCCAGCTAATGAATTGTTCCCATCTGTGAAATTACAGCTAGTCACTTTTGTTTTGTTTAAATCAAAACTGCAGGACTCATGTGGCAGGCTGTCTGCTGCCTCCAGCAGGTATCCTGCTCTCACGCCATGATACAGAGTCAAAGGTAAGAGGGATCACTGTGGCTGTTGTTTTGTCACAGGTTGTTTGTCTAGACTTTGACAAGGAGCATACACAGAGCAGCCCTGGCCTTGCATGAACCACCCGAGCAGAGAGGGGAATGGCTTTAGGGACCTGCTGGAGACCTGGGTCTTGCTGGTCTGTGATGAGTCAGTGGAGATGCTTTCTGTGTAATGCTCTCCGTGAGTCTGACCTATTGATTGTCAGGAGTCTCAATAAATTTAGATCTCTGGTTTGTGTCTGCACTCCCTAAGCAGGAGTAGGACAATGATTAGCTGCAAAGATCAATAGGGAGGAGTCTTTTAATCGACCACGTAAAATGTATCCTTCGTCACTGATGGCGTGTTAATTGGGATTTAATTCTTGAGGGGGCATTCTTCTGTCCCTCCCAGTCTTCTCTCTCTTTCTGAAGCCTTCATTGAGAAATCCAGAGTAGCTTGAAAATTAGAAAGATGAAGTATCAAGGTTTTATTATTTTTAAAATGTTATTTCCACTGTATCCTGTCCATATCCACCATGAAATAGCCATTTGCAACTTTCTAAAAAAGTCCTCTTTCAGCAGCATTCACCAACATGAGTATGTTTAGCATTCTGTTGAATGTTGATGCATTTCTCAGCCAAGAACTTGGTGCCTGACTACTTTCTGGCAGCCACTGGAGGCACACAGGTCTCTGAGGTGCTGCTGGATGCCCAGAGAGGCAACAACCCATTGTCCCAGAAACCTGGGACATAGAGGGTACATGTATCCTCCAAAGAGCCTTCCCCACAGTTTATCTGCTGACTCTTGATGATGCAGCTCTCCTTAACACTCTTAATTTTCACACGTGGCTCAGATTTTGGACAGCAAAGGGGTGACAAACTCTTAGCCTGCCCCTGTGGTTTGTTCTCAAAGAGGTTTAGGGACAAGCCACCTTGATCAGTAGGACAGCCTAAAGGAGTAGTGTCTTTCCTTACTTCCTCAAGGGGTACAGTGCTTTTCTCAAAACAGAGGTCAGAAAGGAAGAGAGATAACTTTCTTTTTTATAAGCATGTAAGATGCATGCTTCGCTGGTATTTCTTTTTACACTGATTTTTTTTTTGGTGAACAAATCAATTTCTTTCTAGGTAGATTTCCAGAGCAGTGGCTCATCCCAGCAATAAAACATCTGTTTCAGAGTAAATCTTGTTGAGTCTGTGCAATCAGAAGAACAAAGCCAAATGTGAGAAGAGAAGGATATGATGTGAACTTTACCATAGGTCCTACCATGCTATAATAGCTCTTTTGCTATTTTGGGCTCTCCAGCAAAGTCAGTCTGCTCCTCTTGAACGAATTCAGGAGATGTGCATGTCCTCATAGGTCTCACCCCCATAGCAAAAAATCTTTTAATCCTTTAGTTTCTTTTGGGAATTTCCAGTTCCAGTCTTGATGAAACAAATAATGTCACAGGCTGGAAGATGGAATCAGCAGCATCCCAGCTAAAAGCATTGGCATTTCTTCTTATTGTAAATTCTTTAATCTCCTTTAACAGATGACCTCTCCAGGGCTATTGTATTACCTTCCTGCTAGACTCCTGACAGGTCTTCTATTTAACTAAACCAATAAATATGCATATTTGCAACATATATTTCAGTTATCTAGAAAAACTGTACAGGGTATTTGTTACTCAGTAACTAGCTTACAATTAATATTGAAAATTATTGCAGGCTGAGTGATAGCATGGAGATATAAAATTCTTGGATACAACATACATGAAATTTTCTTTTTGTAGCTAAGTTGAATAATTAGTAAATATTCATACACAGATCCTGAATTTCTTCATGCTGCAAAGTATTTTGGGGAATGGATGAGTAAAGCAAAGCAGCCAAAGGGCCACCCCAAACATGGCCATCTTCCATGTCTTCAAGAAGGACCCGTGGTGGGAATCAGACTCAGCTCTGTACCCCATCTCCATGGTTAAGCTGCCTTTCTTAGCACTGCTTCCCTCTCCTTAGGCTTGTGAAAGAGCTGGTTGCAGTTTGACAGTGAGGGAGACAGTGGGAGCAGAGACTGTACCAGTGGTCCCATTACCAGCACCAATCTGTGCGAGGGACCAGAAGCTTAGGGTGAAACCTAAGTGCCTGCTGATTTCTGTCACAGGGCAGCTCTGTGTGGAGGCTTCTTGATATTGTCATTCTGTCCTCTCATTTGAAGGGAAGTGGCGACTTCTCAGACCTGTCTTTTCACTGCACAGCTATTGCATGTCAGCCAGCAGAGAGAAGTTTCTCTTCAATACCATTTTCCTAAGGAAAGGGCTTGGGAGGGAGCAGTTGAGATTTTTCTAATGCTTTCTTCTGTGATGGGATTAAGCAGGACCTGCTCCTTTAAAAAGTGTCCCCTTCCCCATCATCCTCCCTCCTTCCAATTACAGCACTAATTTCAGTAATGGAGCATTAATGGAGTAATGGACTGCTGAAGCTGGCCTGAAGGAACTGTAGTGCTCAGCACAAATTGAGTAAATAAACCATATATTAGATTTCTAAACAATACTTTTAGTCTAGTCCCCAGGGAAAGAGAGTTGTCAAGACTTACTTAAGTCAACCCAGCAAAACGTATGCAAAAGATCCACCCATTCATACCCTGGAAAATGGCACCAGTGGCCTGAAGCATCAGCGAATCTCTCACATAAATCTGTCCTATCCTGACAGAGAGAGCTTTGTGTTGTTTCCTTCTCCCAATTCCTCTTCTTTGATTTATTTACCAATAAGCAGCTTTGTGCCTGTTTTAATTTCTAGAGAGCTGTCCATGTATGTTGATAGAGAATGACTTGCAATTTTAAGGAGACTTATCACGGAGCCTTACAAAGTGATGGATGAGAGTAGTGCCCTAAACCATTTTCAGTCTGGGAAAGTCCTGAATTTTTTTTTTCTTCCAAAAGCCGAAGTCCTCTGTCAACATTTTTATTACTTTATTTTAAAAATAGGTTTTGCACTACCTTAGCTAAATAAATAGGAATGAGTAATGAAGTACTGACTACCCAGATTTACCCTACTGGCATCATGGTGACTAATTGTAATGTAGTTACCTTTGAGTGTGTAGGCTGCAGCTGAGGTTTTTCTAGGCAGTGTGCAAACAGGGTGAGAGCCAAATACAGAATGTGGGGACTTTGAAGCAAGACAAAAGCATAGAGTAGCAAAATGACCTTTCCACATCACCCCCGGGTCAGTGGGACAGCCAGGGATAAATATGGGACTCAGATCAATGCCATATCTTCAGCAAACTTTTTGCATCTTGATGGAACAATAATTAGAAGCCATAATTCTACAGGGAATTATGTTCAACGTCCCACAAGATGATTATTTACTTTCTATAAGCTTCAGTGTGATCTGAGAGCAATCTTTTGTGCCCTTGTGGCAGAAACAAGCAGGGGATTTTCTGCTTTTATTTCATCTTAACCCTGAGGCAGTCAAGAGAGAGTGAACAGGGCTCTAGATTTAGTTTATATGTTTTTCAGATTTCCTCAGCTAAGAATAAGATAAACAATGGCAGCTTAAGCTTGATTTGAAAGACAGAAGATTGGTTTAGTCCTGTAGTCAGACTGGAGATGGGGTCCAAACTGCAGCATTTTATCAGGGGCAGTTTTACGCAGACATCATTAATCTGCTTCAAATGTCTGACACTTAGAGCTTGGGTATGTTAAAATCACTCCCTCACTTAACCTCCGGATATAGCATGTGAAAGAATCAAAATCCACTGATGTACACCAGACCAAGACAATGTAGTGTCTCTCAGGGTATAATGCAGTGCCACTTGTGTTCTGTTATTTTTTATCAGGGGTAATTTTATATGATAGGTTTAAGAAAAAGTGTTCACACTGTGCTGGTCATAATAATCTAGGAAATTTGGCCATAATATCCTGAATTCTGCTTTTACAACTGACCATGATAGGTAATTTGGGCATGCTCTGAGTATACAAAGGAACAGCACTTTTTTTTTTTTTGTCTGTGTGGGAGGATTAACATATTACTCTGAGTAATTTGTTAGGCACAAAACCAAGCAAGTCTCCAGAAGTGATGAGTTTATCACTGAAGACTCATACCCAGGAATATGGATTGAAGAGCTTGGAAGGTGTCTGTTCAACATTTGAAATGATATGCAAGTCTCACGTTTTAAGAAATAGGCTTTATAATGCTTCCATTGAACTCCTGGGATTACTGTTTTCACAACATTAATGCTCTTGAATCCAATCAGACTCCTGAGCTCCCTCCTCAGTACCATCCTCTTCCAAGAGGAATAGCTCTAGCTTATCGAGCTTGACAAATTGCTATACCTGAAAACTCCAGATCCTCCATTTCTCTCCCTCCTCATTTCTCTCCTTCCTCAGCATGAATTCCTGGAGAATGCTGGAAGTGCACAGTCCTTCATCTCTCCTTGATACATTTCTTTCTCCTCCCCTGCAATTCCTCCCCTCTCTTTTCCTTGCTCCTTCAAGGTTTGAGAAATCCATTTCACTTTTCTAATTCTGCATTTCCACAACTGAGTCCAGCTACTTCTCTTCTGCTCTTCATCACATCCTACCGCTTTCTACCCCAACCTGCAAGCCTTACTGTTATGAGTCCCTGCCCTGGATGCCACTTGATCCTGCCTTGGTTTTCTTCATTTCAGCTCTGACCTCACCTAGAAACACTGTTTGAAAACACTATTTGGAGTTTCTTACTACCAAAATTTCAAGGTCTTAAAGCTGCACTGTACATGCAGAGGTGCAACATATACAGCATACTTCTCTGATAATATTCTCAAGAGGAGCAAGGACCACCTTGATGGGGATTTTTAGCAAACATGTGCTTAGCCTCAGACATCTGCCATGGAAACTTCATCCTGAAGTTTTGCAAGGCAGATGAAAATAAAATTTTGTGATGAATAAAAGTCAGGGAGCTTAAATAGCAGACTGTTGCTTGGTGGTTAGTTCTTTGGCAATTGGAGCTCACAGAGCTGCCAGCTTTTCAGCCTCATGCACAGAAATCAGAGTATGTGTATAACAACCTGATTAAATGAATATGAATGAACTTTTTCAATGAAAGGGATTCCAGAAAAACTATCCTACTTGCACCTATAAATTCTGAGCTATTAAATTCCTGGTCTTGTTTTCAATTACCTTTGTGATGTGGTTACACACACTGGTGAGATGACAAAGTGATGGCTGAAGATTCCAACTTTTCCACTCTATTTCCTATGCTCAGGAAAGGAAAGCAATTGGGTTGTTATGAAGAATCAGTTGTAGAGGATGTTTTTTTGACATGGCAATTTCTTTGGTGGACCTGATCTAGAGCTGTCTGACGTAACCGGGATCTGAAAAAAGACAGCCTTCTGTGCCTTCCCTGTCAAGCACTCTTTGCATTCAGATGGTGATTTGGAAGGTCACTCTGTTATGTTTTCATTTTGCTTTGTGATATGGACCCTTTAGTAGTTGCCAGGAAAAATATAGTTGCATCTAAAGGGTGGCTGATGGATTTTTAGGGTGTTTTCCTTGGTTTGGTTTTGTTTTTTTCCTCAGAATTCCTAGGTATTTTGTGAAACTCCCTGGGTGCTATGGGAGTTTTCTTTTCCACCACTCTATTGCTAAATATTGTTACAGACTTAATTCCTTTTAGGCTATCTAAATTCTGTTTCATAGAATCATTGTTTTCCTATCCAAAGCCATGTTGTCATGTCACCTGCACTGAAATACTCCTGTTGTCAAAGATTAAAAAAAAATGCAATATCAAATAACTTTTTCTTCCTTCTGCTGAGAGTTTCTATCCAATGGAGAATGTGGAAAACATCTAAAAGACTTTTATGCAAGGTGAGTAGTTTATTTCATTGTGTTCTAACATGTCTGGAAGAGGAAAGCAGGAGTAAGATATTCAATATGCCTGATCTGGAGAGAATGCTTTCTTTTATTAGGGGAATAATATTTCAGACACCTTGTTTAACTGTTTAGCTTGATCTCTTGGGTGGTTTGTATCATTCCTGTGAAGGAAGTCTGAATGTGACAAAAAGTTGTTGCATGTGTGTGTATTCATTTTCACCCTTCTTCTATTCCTAAAATGGAAAATTTGGCCAGAAATAGATATTCCCCCAGAAGAAATCCATTGGAACACAAGAAACCTCGTACAAAAAATTTCAGTTAAACTTTAAGAGGTTTGTAGCAAACCTAGTTTTACTACTGTGACTAGAACTGTGCCTGAGGTTGTCTCCCTCTGAGCCTTATTCTGGCCTTAGATTTCTGTTGGATTTATTTCACTTGTCAAAGCAGCAATTCAGGGTCCACAGGATATTTATTTTTCCAAGACTAGATGGCCCATGCTAAAGGAGGAGGAAGAAAAGAGAGGTTTCTTATCTGGGGCATTATCTTCTCTGCCACCCTGGCCTGAGTGGTGGCCCCTATCAGGGGAACACTTCCCAAAGAGACAGCCTGCATTAGTGCTGGCTGCCAACCTGAGAAAAAACATGGTGCTGGCCAGCTTTGCCTGCTGCTCCCCCTGTTCCTCTGATCCCTGCCAACCAGGTTGTTAAGACCAGGAAAAGCCATTGGGTAGGTGACAAGAGCCAAAGAATTTGCTGAATGTGTTGGGCTTGATAGCAGCTGCCCCTTGCCAATTACATTCCTCTGCTGCAGGACGGATGCACATAATACATCCCAGACCTTCCTCCCAGTGGAAGATAAGCTCTGGAGCCCTCCATGGAGTGGAGCTGCATGTGTCCTTTTCCCCATAGGGTGTGAAATTGGTTTTTCTGGCCTAGTGGCTATGGGCAGCTAGTAGAATTATTGAAGAAAGTTTGATAAGTTTGCATTTAGGCTTGGTTACCCAGTAGGTAGCAGAGACTTGTGGGGTTGTAATTACCAGGTCTGGCTCCATCACTGAGGTATGGAACAAAAAACTGGGTTGTGGCAAAGGGAAAGGAGGGCATTAAGGCACACAATCCCACAAAAGGTGCAGTGAAGCTTTCCCCCACCCCAGATGGCTGCATGGCCCTGGGCCATGGTAGGTGCAAGCCCAGGAGGGGAAAGACGATGCTGAAGAATGTGCCGTTACGTATTTCCTCAGGTTTTCCCTCCTTGGCAGAGCTGCACAAGGACCACAGACTTGGCAGTCATAATGCAGAACTGTCTTCCCCTGCAGCTCTCCAGGGACCTTCTCTGGCACTTTGCCCAGCTCTGGGCACCAGGTGCTGCAGTGGGGAGAAGAGCTCATCCAAAGAAACTTTGAGTGTATTGTGCAGTCCCATGGAGGGCAATGCGAAGGTCCCCAAGTGACCCTTTACCACACAGGGAGACTGAGATAATTAATCTTCCTCTTACAAGCCCTAATTAGTCAGGTACAGCATTGCACCTGCAGAAACACCATTACTTCCAGGGCTGGAGTGAGAGCCCCTGCACTATGTGGAGTGCCCAAATAGGTGGACACCTCTGTCTTGTGCTGCAGAGATGCTCTAACTTTTCACAAATGGGCAGGCTTGAGATCGAAAGCAGAGGCTCAGCAAGATCCTGCCATCATA
Organism: Cyanistes caeruleus; assembly: GCF_971803275.1. Lineage (NCBI taxonomy): Eukaryota > Metazoa > Chordata > Aves > Passeriformes > Paridae > Cyanistes > Cyanistes caeruleus. The sequence continues at coordinate 106,126,297 of NC_141701.1, forward strand.
ACAACAGTGCTTACAGACTTCAGACTCTCAAATTTCACAGAGATTTTGGGCATTCTAATTTTTTATTTCTTAAATATCCCAAATGTCTGTATGGGATAAGTTTACAAAATAGAACAAACTAGAAGGAACTTGAAAATCTTCCTCAGCTGCTGTTGTGGTTTCTTATGCAAAACCCATTTAATCCCAAATCTCAAAGGAGAAGCAGTACATGGAGCCTCATGGTGTACATTGCATAGTCTGTATGTATGGTTAGCTCTGCCCCAAAAATAGTTTTTAAAATCATTAGACATCAAGAAATAAACAGTTCAGAGATGTTTAAGCCTTATAGATTTCATGGCAGTAAACACCTGGTTAGAGGATAGACAATCAGTTTATGCCCCAGCTGAGGGAAATGGAGAAATCAACCTGTCATAAACACCAGGGTTTTCAAAAGTACACAGATCTCTGACTTTAAGAACTATTTCAGTCAACATTTTCTGTATATTAAAAACCAAAGAATTTAACTGCAAGATGCAAACTTTTGAAAGTCAGTTCTCTTTTGTCCCAGTGTTTGCAGGACTACAACTTCCTAACACTCCCAGAAAACCTCATGCACTTTGGTCCATCAGTAATGCCTATGAATTTCCACCTCCTTTTTGGAATCTGTAATGAATGAGGCTGTGCCCATTCACTAAAAAAGGACAGGAAGGTCCCTCTTCCATTATGTTGCCTTTTATTTTTTCCTCCTGGGTGAAATGTAAGGCACTCATTAGGAACTCTCTTCAGTCACATTGCTTGTTTGCCTGAAATCCCTTCTGAAAGTGATGCTTTCATTCAATATTGTTATTGAGTTTCTGCTGCGATATATAAAGTAGTTTCCATCCTTCTGCTCAGGCAATCAAGAGAAATTAACAGTTTGTGGAATGTGTTTATTGTCAGTGCTGTTTTCTGTGGTTTGGAATACAGGAAGGAGCCAACAGCACCAAAGATCTCAGAGATAATGCTATGGGGAGACAGTACAAGCTCTCACTTTCCTTGACCTTTCTCACTTTCTTTCCCCATTTCTTCCCCAGTTGCACTATCCTGCACATCTAGCCTCTTCCTCTTCCATCAATATTGCTTCTGGCTCTTGCCCTGCTTTTAAAAGTCCTTTGGGGACATCTGTTTTGCCTGGTGTATCTGTTGTGCTCTAATATTACAGGGTACTGTTGAATTGCTAACACTTCCATGCACTGCCACAGATGCAGGGAGACCTAACATCTTTCAGAACAGGACCATACCCCCAACACACTGCTAACCAGAAGAGCCAGGTGAGTTAGGTATTTTTAGATCACATTTGCCAAGACATTTCTTTCCCCATTGAGGATCCAGCCCAGAATTGGTTTTTGAAGGAATTACGCTGTTTTATGAAATTGTCTTTTGTGGTACCTGTGGACCATGATGGTGGACATAAAGTGTTTTCCTGATTTATCACCCTTCTGCATCACACAACTAGAAATGTCTGTGATTTTTTTATCATATATATCTTTTTATAGAGGGCCATGTGTTGATCACATGTTGAATATAATTTAGATGTTTGGATCTTTGCAGTCTGGAAAAATAAAAGGTCAACATTTAGCCGGAAAAGTCAGGCACTAGGGAGGCAGGAATGGAAAGGCTCAGAGGGAGGGGAGAGGAGGTAACTGAGGCAAGGGGGAGCCTTTGGAGAATGGTCCTCAAACCGCGACGTGTATTTGTCTTTGATGCTGGCAGAGCTGTACAGGCTCTACAGGAAGCTCTGCACTGCTGGAGGACTGCTTTCAGCTGAGACACTGGACCCAGGTCCTATTTTTCCTGGCTCTGGTGACTGTCCAGGAGGAAGTGAGAGATCCTATGACACTTTTTGGAAGAAAAGGACATGATCCCAGTGCTGTGGATAAAGTTTCCTGTCTGGCAATAAAGTCTATTCAGCTCTGTGGATGGTATTAACAGGTGCCAACACCAGGCCCTACAGGCTGTCTGTTAAAGCTGCAATAGTCCTCAGCTGGTCTAAGTCAGGAGAGCTGCTCAGATGGTGTCACTGAAAGAATTTTCCCCTCTTCCTTTGCTTGGAAATTATTTCTTTCCCTTTTGGTTCTAATGTAAGTTTGGCTGAATATAAAATAATCAATTATATCATTCAAAACTGTATTTTAAGGGCCATGATATGAATCTAGTTTGGTACAAAAAAAATGTTGTATGCAAACAATTGAACATAGCCTGTCTAGTGACATACATTTCTAGAAGGGTAATGTAGAACACCTAAAAATAAGAAATTTTCTGGTGCACAAACAGAAAAAGTATTCTAAACTGATAGAAGTAAATACTTTGAGAATCCAGTTACCAATGCCTATCCTTGAAAGAGGCATCATGATTAGGGGGAAGGGGAGTGTCTGTCTACGCAAGCTGATTTGTTGATTAGCATTTGATATCTCAGGTGAAGGTCAGTCCATTGTTGTGTTTTTCCTTTTTGCAGTTAGCTGTAGGAGATTTGTATGGAGCACAAAACATGAATAGCATAACTGGAAATTAATACTGAGGTGGGTGGAAAGGAAGAACAAGAGAAACAAGAAGGAACTTATTTAACAGGCTGGTTGCTGAACGGTGGCAACGAGGCTTGACTCAGAGCATTACTGCTTTTAGCACATGATTTATTGCTAATGCCCCTTCCCATGACTGGCCTTCAGCCTTTGATGTCAGTCAGCTCTGAATTAATTATTTCATAATGCAAAGTGAAAGTGCAGCAGGTTTGGTTTATTACCCGTTGCTTCCTGAAGCTGTTGTGTTAACTTGCCTCGTCAGTGTTTGCTCGCTCTCTTACCCTCCCGCAAAGCAGCTTCTCATTTGTAAATCCAAAAAGCTGGCAGGGGTGTGCGCACCCGTTGTGTTGCCTTGTAATAAATGGAGCCTTTTAGCCAGGGCAAGCGAGACTGATGTAGGAATGCAGGAGATCATATCTTGGGGGGAAAATCAATATTAAGATGTACAATTGCTCCCATGGTATTGAAAGAATTAGTTGATCTCCATGCCAAATGACAGCCCCCTTGATAACAGGGATTATGTGTCCTGTCTTTCCAGGCTGTGCTCCGTTGGGGCTGCTCTCTGGGTCCCTCAGGCAGAGATAATCTAATTAGTACAACAAAGACCAGGTCGATTTAAAAAAATAAAGGGAGGGAGCAGGAGGGTGGGGGAAAGAGGGGGGGATGTCAGCGAGAAGCAGTCCTTGGAAAAAGTTGCTGAGGAGGAGCGGAAAACTGGGAATACAAGTTAACTGTCAGTTTGGCTCCACAGACGCTGGAAATTTAGACCCACCGGATTATTACCAGACAAACCCTGAATTAGCAAGTGCTTAAAGCCTTCAAAATCACTCATTTAATCATGCTGAGAAAACGAGGAGGTGTTGGGCTGAGCAGAAAGGCGGTGGCTTATACCCAGAGCCGCATATCCACTGCAGAGTCATAAGGCACCTGCTGCAAAAGTGGCTTGTGGAAAAACGCTTTACCACAGAAAAACCCAACAAACCAGGAACAAACAAAGAATCTGACATTTTTCCCTTTCACTGAATTATGCTTATGTGTAGACCTTTTCTTTTTTTGCTTTTTGGCTGAGGCTTGGGCAATGAATCTGCACTGCCCATGCTAAGCATGAGATGAATAATTTTCCAGAGGGCAAGGTGAAGTTTCAGGAGGCCTCTCTGAGTGGAGCACTGGTCTCCATCTACCACAGTCAAACCAAGAAAAATGCACCCCACCAGCAACTGTGCACAGATGAGTGGTTCTGACACTCCAAGTTTCAGAGTTGTTTCAGACTTAATGGCTAAGTATCAGCGGTCCATTCTAAACCCAGTATCCAGCCAGCTTAGCTGGACTGAGACCTGGATCCTCCTGGGTGCAGCTATGATACTGGCTTTTGCAGGTGCTGTATCTGTTCTGCTAGTGCATCCTATCAGCCCCTCAGCACAAAGATCCCCTGGCAGTTTTTGGTGAGACCCAGAAGGATGGATGTAGGAGTGGGTAGGTCCACAGTGGGTGTGAAGTCACCCGGATACAGAATAAATGGTGATGGTGTAGAAGAGGGTTACTCATGCCTGACACTGGGCTTGCACATGACATTTTTTGGTGACTTTTTGACAACAGGTGTTAGTACCTGAATATTTCAGTCTTTGTTTTGCTTTTAGACAGAGAGTCTTGATCTCTGTATAGAGTTCATGAAAGACAGACACCACAGCCCTGGGCTTTTGCAGTTCATTCCCAACCTTGTCTTAAGGGTGGATCCCGGATATATCCTGTCTTTTATGATCATGTTCCTGAAGTTTAATTTAACTCTAATTCATTACCAACACACCTGAAGTGGTTTGGTGGTTGGATCTAGGATTTTGATGCAGTTCTCCCTCCAAGGCAAATACTGCAATTGCTCAGCCATGCAAATAGGTGCAGGCGTCTTGAGGCTGCATAATCTGATATACTTAGGGGACTGGATGGCTAAGAAAGGCTCGCTCACATCTGGAAGTTGCTTTTTTCCTAAGGATCATGAGCACAAGGAGTTCAGGCATTCTTGCACAGCTCCCCACTGACCCTTGAGTTCATGTCATCAGACCAAATCTTGTTGTCTTGGCAAATATTCACACAAATAAGAGAACTCTAACAATGGGAGCTTTCTTTTCTTAGCTTCCCTCTCCCTTTCCCCTTGTCCCTTGCTGCCTCCCTCTCCTACACTGGAGATAGAAAATTTGGAGGCAGCAAGGATGAGATCACCACTTTGAGAGGAGTGACAAGAAAACTGGCTGCATGATTTGGGGCTCTGCATAGCATTTTCCCAGGAGCAGATCTGATATTATTTCCCTATCCACATCTGCACAGAGACATCAGCACTTTGGAGACAGTGCTTGATAGCTGCTTGGGGTAAGACTGTAGATAAGGCCCAGAGATGAGGAGCCATCAAAACATGAATGTCTAGAACAAACTTTGCATTCCTGGCTTTGCTGTATTTACTTACTTAAATCACCCAAGCTTATAAACCATAGTTAGCAAGGCATAGAGTCATTACCCATTCCAGGGAAAGGAGCAGTCTGAGTCATGTGGGGGATGCTGTGTGGGTCCACATTGCACTTTGCTTGAGCTGTGAATATAGATACATGAAATTATAAACAGTTTTTAGACTTGCAAGATTCTTCAGTAAAAAGTTATACTGAAACACTGGGACTGCGGGCTCCAGATTCCTCTGGATTCCTGAATCAGTGCTGCTTCAAAGCCTAACTTCAGCTTTATCCTCACATACATTTGCTAGGATGTTCCCTTTCCCAACACAGTACTTTTGTGTTCATCTGAAGTATCAGGGAAAAAACCCACGTCACCACACCTGATCTCTTGCGAGCTGTCAGGCTGACCTGTCTATGTGCTCATGGATGGCAGGGCAGCCCCAAAACAGCCAGGTGCCTCTTGGATTCATGTTATAGCTCATCCTTCAGCAGAGGTGCTGAGTATATTCCCCCCTTGTTCCTCCAGTCACAGTTTTCACCAGAACTGCAGGAATTTCCTGCACTGACCGTCTGGACTCAGACATGTTTTTGCAAGTGTGTGCTCTTTATTTTCACAGAAATAGAATAAAAAACAAACCAGAAGAAGGAAATTCAATAAAAATTACATTTGGTAGACCCAGAAAAAAATCGATTTTTTAAAAGAAAGACTACTATTTAAAAGCCCAGATGCAGACATTCCTTATTATCCCATTCCCACTGAAATTTAAAATTGAAATCACCTAGGACTTAGTTCCTCATATGTGTGTGGTTTGTTTTCTTTTATTAAAATCAATGACAAGAAATCTGTCAGAGATTTTCTCAAGGATCTTGTACAATAATCTACAATAACTTTTTCAAAATATACTTTCTAGTACTCTGTTAACGTTTTGGTTTCTAAGACATTGGAATGTCTTGGGACCACTTTTTGTTTGATATTTTGCCTGTCATGCACACCACACCTCTAGCACACTGGAAACTCAATGTACTATTGCTAGATAGCAAGAACTCATGCCTTGTTATGGGGTGCTATGGCACTCGTATCTCTTGGAGAGCCACCTTCTTTTGCATAAACATCAGAGCAAAATGAGGGCTGCTACATATTCTAGTAAGCACCTGTATCAGCTGAGGGCAAAACATTTCACTTCACCCATTTCTCTTTCTAAAAACCTTGCACTTAGATGTGTGATGCTTTCTTCATAAGGATTCTGCATCAACATACTGTACAACAGCTCCTTTGCATGTTCCAAGTTTAGTTCCTTGCTCTGGGAGACAGTGTAACTCTTGATACAAGCTGTAGTAAATTACCATGTTATTTAACAATTACTTACAATTCATTCCTTGATCATTTGGTGCCTTGGGATATTGTGCCTAATTGCAGGTTTAACAAAAACATATTGTGGTCATTATGTCATTATGCTATGAGAGTATAAAGAGCAAAATAGAGCAAATCAGATAAAGCTGAGTGAGACTTAGCTGTCTGCATGGGAATGTTAGGAACAGTGTCTCTCACCCTTACAGGCCACAAAGATAATTTCATGACTACTAAGTAGTAGTTGGTTTAAAAAAAATCTATTAGGCAGTGTCTCCGCTCTCAGGGGAAATGTCTATCAGCAGAACTGATTAGAGATAAGGGTAAGCAGATGTCAAAACAGAAGACCACCAAAGAGCTGAGGTGAATGGGGAGAGATCCAGCAAGTATTAAATGTAGGGTGGATTGCTGTGCCATGAATGGGGGGTAATTCTGCCCTTCTTTCAGCTCCAGGGAGAGTTTTGCTGAAAAAAAAAAAAAAATTGGATTTTTTTATCTTGTATGGGAGAAGTCTGTTTTTACAATAATTTTTCTGTGTGAATTTGTCTGTGTGCATGTTGTTTGTTGTTTTGTTGTTTTTTTCTTCCCACAAATTGCTTTTTTAACCTTAGGAGTGAATGAAAATTAGAAACGTTAGGGAGAGCAAAGAAGTGTGAGAGGATGTGCTGCAGAATTTCTTGTTTTTTCTGTAACCATGGAAGAGCCAAATTGAAACGATCTCTTTCTGTACAAAGTACTTCTTCATAATACTCAGTTTTGCCACAGTTTTCACCTGAATTAGCTTTCCAGTTTAGAGGACTACATGAGGGTTAAAAAAAGCCAGTAAAAAAAGTTTCATTGAAACTTCCATTGCGCGAACAGGTATGTGAATTTCAGTTGTTACTGATAGAAAGAGGTAAGAAAATGTAGGCTTTTAGGAGGGAATTCATGGGAATAGATCATTTTATAGGTCAAAAATAATTTTATATGTAAAATTATTTCTGTGGATTGACATGAAATTATTAATAGTGTTTCATACCCATCCTGCTTGTCCTTCATACATGTAACTTTGTGTTGGCCTCTCTTCCTTTGTCCTTGTCTGCCAGCCAGAGGACACAAAGCACTGCTCTGCCACTCCTTTTTCAGAGACATGCCCACATGCATTGAATGGGGCTTCAGGCAACCTCTGCCAGCTAACGGAAAAGCCATTTCTACATTGCCATGTGAGCCCTGTGGGAGAGTTTTTCATAGAATCACAGAATGATTTGGGTTGGAAGGGACCTTGCAGATCACTTAGATCCAACCCCCTCTGCCAAAGGCAGGGATGCCTTCCACTAGACCAGATTTCTCAAAGCCCAATTCAACCTGGCTTTTTACCACTCAGCTTTGTTTCTCCATCAAAGAGATGAGACTTTAATTTCAGTCTTCTCATTTCTAAAGCACTCAAGAATGCTCCTCTCAGCCAAGCTCTCAGCAAGACAGGCCCCCAGACAAAAGCTGGCATTGTTTAGAGCTGGGTCCAGTCTTATTTGTGCATACCTGAACATGTTGAACTTTTTATTTTCCTATTGTTAGAACAGCTCATTTTCTGCTTGGGTCTTCCAGCTATCTGTGGAGTATTGGTATCTGGCATCTCCAAGGCCTCCTGGATGGGCCAGGCTACCCCTGATGGAGACACTGAACTGACTGCATGTTCTTGCTGAGACTGGACAAACACTGTGCACACAGGATCTGCTGGGCAGCAAGCAGGGGGAAGGATACATTTGGGAAAAACTGGAAGCAGGGGAGCCCTAGATTAAAAAGATGTTACATGCTGAGTTTGTTGTGAGACTGATACCTCAGGGAGATCTGTTCCTGTACCATTTGTAAATGACTTGTAGTTGCGTTGCTGTCCACAGGCAGGAGGGGTTTTTCAGTTGGCCTCCATACCTGGGTCCCTCCACTCCTCTGTGCCCAGCACTGAAGCAGGACTTTGTTATCCGATTTGTGGGATGTTGGAGGAACTGGGACTTGTTTGGTGGTCCTGCTCCCCTCCCATGTGAACCTCTGCCTGCTTCCCACCACCACTATCTGCAGAGGGTATGTTATCCATACCCACCTGGTCTGGCACCCTGTTCCTTCTGAAGAACACCAGGAAGATGAGCTACAGGCCAGGCAAGTCCCCACCACCAGAGGTAACCATATATATGGTTATATTTATGCAGCTGTTTTCCTTTAGACTTACCATGAAAGGAGCTGGGAAAAGTTAGGCAAATCCCAGGCAGCTGATCTGTGCACTTTGTTTCAAACAAACTGTTGCACCAGTTTCAAACCTTCCAGAAGGAATATATGCCTTGTTCTGCTAAAGGAAGGGCTAAATCAAAACAGGATATTATTTATTCTGAAGCACATTTTACCTCTTCTGACAGTACTTGCAACAAGTCAGGGTGAATTACAGTGGCTGCCCTTCCCAGATCAGTTCCCAGATCAGTCTGTACCTCGCTTCTGCAGCAGCTGTGCCTGCACAGCACTTGTTTGATGTTCTGAGATGTCTCAGGTCTTTTTTTAACTGCTAGCTTGGGTTTGTTCAGCTTCTGGTAGTCTAAGAGCTGGACCTGGGTTTTGGCATGCCGCTACCAGCCAGATTTCTCCAGCCTTCCAATATCCATGCTTCCAGAACCATGCTGCCACAAGCAAAGCTGTAACCTGTCTTCAAACCAACTTCTAAGAAACTGGTTTTCAGAACTCAGGTTATCCCTATCCCTCCATGTCTGATGCAAAGGCAGGGAGAAGCTGTCCCATTCCCAAGGCATAACCTTGATCCTTGGGTATTTCTGGACCTTTGGAGGAAAAATACCAACAAAAATAGTAGGGGAAAAAATGTGCAAGCTATAATTGATTTTTTCATTTGTTGATGTTTTTTACACAAAAATTCAGATTTTCATCCCTGCTGCTGTTAGTACTAAAAGTTTAGTACTAAAATTTGCTTTATTGGATACTATAATGCATCATTCAAATGCTGAGTTGTAAACAGTGGTTCTAATCTTATAACATTAACCTCTGCCACTCCTTCCCCCATAATCCCAGTCACTCTGAAAAAAAACCTATCTTCTTGTCAAATATGTGATTTCTTTATTGATGTGATATATCCAGCAGTGAAATGGCTTTCCCTTTTTACAAGGTATGACAATTTTTGCTATGAAATATTTCCATTACAAATCAATCAAAGGTTTGATTGATTTGGGAAGTGTTCTTGATAGTAACAGGCTGGTCAAGAATATATTTGCCTGAACATTTATGTAGAGTGCTGTTTCTAAGAGGGCTAATGCTGTTCCTAATAAGATTGTGTAATGTTTGGAAAAGTTGCTTCTTGTAAAACAACTTCAATATTATATCATATTTATATCCCTCAATTTGGCAAATACTCACGTTTTTCACTTTTACTTCTGAGAGGAGTTGTCCACATGACCTGAAAAACTTTGGTCTTTCTTAATGACTCAAGTTGTAATCAAACAGTAGTGGCCTGTGCCAAATATTGATCTGATCCTGGAAAAGGCTGGCCAGCTGTGGGCTGTTCCAAATGGAAGTTGTGCATGGTTCAAACTGACCCTTGATTAGGCTTCATCACTTCCTGTCTTATTTGAGAGTCAAAAATCAGAGACCTGCTGTCAGTGGGGAAAGCTGAACTGTGCTGCTCTGCTTCTCTTTCGTGTGCTTTGTCCTGAACTCTTCCCTATGTACCTGCTCCTTCAGCAGCCGCCGGAAAAAAATGGCGTTGCTTATTCCATTTTTTTTTGTACAAGTGGAGAAAAATGCATTACTGAAGTGAGTTTCTCTGACAGATGCTGTACAGGGTGCTTCACCCACAGACATGACCTCTGTGCTGAATCGTGAGGTATCCTTTCTCTTGAGCAATGCTTGCTCAGGTGGAGAGCAGACTCAGTGGAGCAAGGTTGCTGGACAAGTCACCACTAAGGCATGGCCTCAAAGACTCTCTGTGGGGAGTGCTGCTCACTCATAAACCCAAGAGGGTTTTCTCCTGTCTAGCACTAGCACTAGAGAGCCAGGCATCTCTCTTCCAACTTTCTCACCCTGGTTTTGCCCAGAATGAATGACTATGGCTTTTCCATCACCTGCGCTGTTGCCACAGTATTTTCAACATGTCTCTAGAGGCAAGTCCCATGCAGAGCTGTTGCAGATCTTCAGGTCCACTCCAAAATGTGGGATGGCAGTGGCATTTCTCAAGACACCTTATGATGTGTCCATGACACCCACATGAGTTTTCCCATTTTGCCCAGGGAGACAGACCCACTGTGAGCAGGATTAATGCCTGGTCCCCAAGCCAAACTCCCCTCCCTTGCCTGTCTGACCCTGCTCAACAGGGCCTGAGAGACACCAAACCAACCAGCTCTTGGTGCCACTGGGACTCATCACCTCCTCTGTGTTTTGGATGAGCAGCCCCACGTGGGTGTAGCTCATGAGCATGGTTGTGGTCATGTGGGTGCAGCTGCGATGGCTCTGCCTCGGGCTCCCTGCTGCCGTTCATCCGTGCCATGACCGCAGGCTGGGACCAGCACCAGTATGGAATCACTGCTCATAATTACAGCTATTTTAGTGGAGACTACATCTTCTCGGGAGAAATTATCAGGATTTCAGAAATGCCAGACAGAATCAACTGGAAAAGCATGGATCTTTTTTGTTGGCATTCCCACACCACGATTTTAATGTTTAAGAGGGTTTTTCCCCTTCACTCACACAAAAAGACAGTTGATGCTAAAAAAGCACAGCTTTAGCCCAAAACGGTTCATTCTGGATTTGCATAGTACTGTTATTTTTAAGAGAAGCTGGCTTACCTCCAAATTCATACGCCAGAGGCTGAACGAGCTAAATTTAAATACCAAAATATTTCAAATGGATATTTTACATTAACAGCAATCTCATTTATTTCAGTTTAGTGTTTTCCCATAGTTTTCCAAAGTTAAGCTAAACCCACAATATGAGTGTTTCATTAATTTTTATAAGAGTTATAAGAAGCATATGTTTTAAAGCTTCCTTTTGTAACATAGCAAAGTGTACTGTAGATATATTTATTTACATAATGGTTGCATTAGAAGAAATTTTCATATGGAAAAATGCAGCAACACCAAGTAATGGTTACCACAAAGTTAAAAAAAATAAATTAATGATATGGGGTGACAAGAAGCAGAAACAATTAAAAAATTAAATGACAGGATGTGATTTTTTTTAAGTACTCAAAGTAAGCACATTTCCATTCCTATCACAAAGCAAATGGATGCACAGCATTCTAAAGGGAAATTTTATGAAGAATTGCAAAAAAATATTCTGTGAAAGAATTTAAGTATTTCACATAGAAACCAGATCTTCATCTTAAAAAGGTGAAAAATGTTGATTTAACTTTATTAATCTGGTCTATCTGCTGTTCCTTTGTGTTCAGTTCTGGTTCAGGTTGCATTTTTTAAATGTAGTATGCACTGTGTATAAAACATATGTAAATCAAATGCTTTACTATGATACAACAATAAATGAAAAGCACAAAAATTTAAACGTTTCTACAACAGCAGAACAAGAGTTGATGCAAGATAATTAAACCTGTTCTGATGAGAAAATTCATGATGTATTTCAGGTGGTGGCAAAAAAATTCATTTTCCTGTAAGAAAAAAAACCTTCCAGCAGCTTATCAGCTCCAAGTTACCACAAAAATTATTGAAAAGGGTTACAGCAAATAAACTACATCAGCACATCATCTTTCAAGAATCAAGTCAGCAGCTACTGTAACCTCCTTTTGTTTAAGGAAAAGTTTGAAAGGAGCCTCGAAATGTAATTTGTTTTTATAGGCTTTCAGGGCTTAATAACTGTAAGCCTGACCTTAACAGGAATTTGAATTACCAGCTAAAATAATTTATAGAAGATGCACTAAAGAGGTTTTATATATATAAAAGACATATGTTTTCTTCTCTGTCTTGACTGAAGAGCTGTTGTTTTTGTAGGCATGTGTACTTACATTCTGCGGGTAGTTTCATAATCTAAGGTTTTCAGCAAGACGGTAGGTTTTTACATCAGGTATATATTTTGAGGAAAGCATAAGAGTTTCACTTTTTTATCTGAATACTGGAAGAATATCATCAAGATTTTGCTTTCAAAAAGCCTCTAGGATTGGAACTATTTTGTCCAAGACCAACTGGTCCTAGTACAGAACCTGAACCTGTCGTAAGCCATTAAGATGGTGCTAAACCCTGCATAATTTACTGAATATATCAGGAAAGCAGCAAAATCAACATTGCCCCACTGCTCCAGGGATTTGTTTCAACGTTGAGTAACAACTCTCTTGACTCCTCTCTGCAGAAAGTTGTGTAATGTCCTGCTCAGTGAAGGCATGCATTCCTGGAAGAGCAGAGGTCCTGAGAATGTCAAAAGCTCTTGAAAACAGGTCCAGTTTCCACTTTGCCAGACGCTATGGCAAAGGCTGCTCTGAGAGCTAATTTTGGATAATGAGCAATCAGCAGGGGCAGAACATCCTGTAAGTATCTACAGCTGAACACTCTTAGACAAGATTGGGATCACCCAGAGCTTTTCTCCTGGGTGTTAATATGGTGATTAAAGTTTACAAGAGGCCCATGGTTTTATTTTGGTCTTGTCACATCCAATGGAATCTAGGCAGGAAATCTGCTTTAATGCATCGATGTTTTTGGTCACCTATGTATGGAATGCCTGACATGTTTGTGTAGAATAACTGCTATGTAAATTTAGTCATGATTTCTGTATAAATGATGTTAGGCAAAGGTGTGGCAGGAGACTCAAAAATATTATTCGGATAAATATACTTTTACTGGAACAACTGCTTTAGTGTGCCAGTGTCTTGAAGTACAAATCTTGTGTTGTACGTAAAATAGATACGCTCAAACTGTTTGTAACACACAAATGTGTGCTCTGTCACAGTGAGAAATACCTCCTTTGAGCTGGAAATATCTGCTGACAGCACTGTGTACTAGCAGATCCTGTTGTCTATTGTTATGTATGTTTTTCTTCAGAAAAGTCAACATGAGACCTCCTACTTGCATATATTTATGTAAATTTCTTTGTCAGTATACAGAGACAAACCACTAACTTTTGGAAGGCAACCTACTCAGTAAAGCATGTAGGGTTGTTTCTTCCACTTTCTGTTTCTGTTCTTTATCACCTTTGTATTTAAAAGACTGTCGTGAACAGATAGGATCCTAAATGAGATTTATCAAGGTCAGAGCTTGTTGCTCTGGTACAGATTTGAATATGAAACTTTGTAGATATCTGACTCCCAAACATCTTTGGAAGCCATATTTACCAATAACTTGTCTGTAATTGTGGTTAAATTTCTGCTTTCTTTGTTTCATTTCCATTATTAGAAGCTTCACTCAATTTAGTTAAATCAGAAGTAAATTTAATTTAATCTACATTTAGAAGGGATCTGTGAACAATTTTCTTTGGTTTTTTTTGGGTTATGGTTTTTACAAAGCTGAGAACAACTTATGTTTCATGAGGATAAATTTACATATTTTCATTTTTCTCTCTTAAAAATGCTTCAAACTTATTTTTGAAGAAAATAGTATTTTTTTTTCTTTTTGCCTTTTCTTTTTCAGTAGGAAGAAAATGAAATCTCATGGCAAGGGTATGTTGTATCTCAGAGTGGTTAGAATGGTCACTGTCACCAGAAGGGATGCAGGCATGCAGAGCAGTTGCCTACAGGGCTAGGACATGCTTAGGGAAAATTTTCTCTGGTTGGGTCCATTGACCAAATTCCACTGTGCACAAAGCATCTGGATTTTTTGGGAACTGGCACTCGCCTACATGTGGAATAGGTTGCCAGAAGTATTTGTTTGGTACCTCTCTCATACACACTGTAACTTTCATTCAGAGTAAAAAGCAACTGTAGAAACTACTGAAACACAATCTCCTACATCGACCCACAATTTAGCGGTTTGAATTTAAACCCTTTAAATGTGCTGGAGTAACTCGATGGGTAGCGATGGGCACTCTGTCTGAGAGCCCTCTTGGACCTGAAGGGATAAATTCCTTACCCACATTGCCTGGCTATAGGCAGTTGGGTGATGGCCAGCCCTGACTCATTTGTTCACCTGTAGGTTTGTATGTGTTGTTTGGTATGTTTCCAGGGCACCACATCTGGGTTTCATTTGCTGGTTGCTTGGCCTGGGTCTCCTGTACATTTATATAATATCTGCCAGCCTTGTGCCAGTGTCCCAGGTGTCATGGGACATGTCTGTTGGTTGCTTATACAGGGGCAATTGAGCTGGGCCACATCCATCTCCTGAGTTTTGAAGACGAGTATCTTTGAATATTGATGATTAGGGCTTGATTACCTCTTTTTCTTCTCATCCCTCTCTCATCTTGAGAAATGTAAAAAAAAGTGGTTGTCTAGGTTATTTTCATTAGCATGTATGCATGCACAATCTAAGTAAAGGGATGACACTACATCTTTGTGGGAAGGTTTCTGTGGGTAGAATTGCAAATAAGTAAGAAAACAGAAATTTGGAAAGCATTTGTTATGCCGTTTGTTCCAATTTGATTTAGAGTTGTAAATATGTAGGTTTTCTATATTAACAGCTGAAATTTTTTGTGTAAACACAGATGGGTGCGGGGAAGAAAAAACCACAATCAAGAGACTCATTTTGGTAAACAGTTTCAACAGATGTTCTAGAAGAACTGTTGAGACAGGATTCAAGCTCAGATCTGGGCTGAATCACCAGGATATGAATATGTTCACCTGGGTGGGTGATACACTTGGACATGCTGTTAAGATCAGAGAGAACAGAAAACAAAGGAGAAGAAGGTTATTTGTTTATCACAGAAAAAGAAGCAAACATTTATGGGATGTCAGCTCAAACGCTGAACTAGCTTGATCGTATGGAAGTAAGACTTCAGGGCAGAGATGGAGTTCCTCCAATTTTGTGCCACAGTTTTGTGCCACAAAACCCACATCTCAGTTCTCAGGTGATCTCAGTTTTGAAGGCTATGTCTACTTTAAGAATATTGCAGAGTGAGATTTTTATTTATGTTTGTTCTTTTGATGCTCTAAACTGAAGATGAAACCATAATGAGAGTCTGGTTTCCAGAATGGAGTTACTTTTGATAAACTTCTGGTATCCATAAGCAGACTCTGGTCCTCTGTGCTCAGTGTGGAGAAGGTCAGCTCTCCCTGTGGTACCTCTCTCTACATTTTCCTCAATGATGAGTCAGCTTGAGGGTTGACTCATAAATACCTGGCAGGAAGGAATGAAGAAGACAGGCTCTTTCCAGTGGCACCCAGTGGCAGAATCAGAGGTAACAGGCATCCACTGAAACACAGGAGATTTTGTCTGACCATCAGAAAACACTTTTTCACAGTGAGGGTGACCAAGCACTGGCATGAATTGACCAGGGAGGTGGTAGAGTCTCCATCCTTGGAGAAATTCAAAATTCAGCTGGATACAATCCTGGAAAATTTGCTCTAAGTGACCCTACTTCAGCTGCAGGGGCAGAACTGACTAATTCTGATTTTGAAAGAGCTCTATTATCACAGATTCTGGATATATATATATATTAGTCTTAAAAATTCAGAAACATCCAGAAATCGCTGGCAATTCTTGAAAAAGAATGTTCAATGCACCTTCTAAACCTGAGAGTGTTTTTGTAACATAAGAAAGCTTTGCTGTGAAGGACTTACTTAGCCCTTTACTATGAACACACTTGTGGTCTGCAGCTCTGAACCATGAAGAATGGTCATATGTTTCTGGGTCCTTGTACAATAGCTGCAAACACCGATAGTTATTAATGGTCTAGAATGGCATATAGTAAAAACATGAAAAGTGAACCCAGAGGGAAGTCAACCATTAACTTCAGAAGCAGAAAAGCTTTTGAAGTTGGGAATTTGCTAGCTGTGGAAGCTTCATCAACTCCTTATTACTTACAGTTTGCTCTCCAAATGTGATGCTGGTAAAAGGGCAGAACAGCTGGAAAGGGGGTGATTTTCTTGCCAGGTCCATGGACCTCTGATTACAAACACATGACTGCATGACACGCTAAAGTGACAGGGTTAGCCAGCATGCTATGCTGAGGGTATATCACCAGTTGTACTGTTCTGTGGGATGAAAACATTGAAAATATCTAGCATTACAGCAAAATTTTAAAAGCCAGTCTTTGCAGCTTAATTTGTACAGAAGAAAATAACGGATCACATTCTTCCTTGGTTTCCTAAATTTTTCTAATAGTGCAAATTAAAATAGATCATGTATGGGAGTCTGTGCATGTGCATACAGCTTGTGTATAGACAAATGCAGATACATATGCACATATTTTTGTGGAACCAGTACATGCAGAAGTCATGCTCTCAAAACAGTGTACAGGGCTTGGCATAAACTCTCCTGCCTGTGTGAAAGAAATAGTTTAGAATATACCAAAGGAATAAAGAAAAAAGACAAGTTGCCCCTTAAGTGAAATCCCAGCAACTGTGGCAGGATTCACACACTTCATTGCTAGGTAAGCTGCAGTGCTTTTCAGAATGTTCAGAGTTAATATTCATTACCTAGCCATAATTTTTTTAATATATAAAATCAAACCCCATATAATTTAAATGACATTATTTTCCTGTGTGTCTTTCAAAACCAAGCAAATAATCACAATAAAACAATAATTTTCTGTGTGAAATTTATTCTTACAGAATAATTTTCTGTAAGAAATACTGTGTTAGTGGTTTGTGTTGCATCAAGGTGTGCAGTGAGGTACACAGTGTCTGCTGTCCAGCTCCCACATTGCCAGACCAGCAAAAACCACACAGAAATGTGTGGTTATAAAGACTGCACTGCAATATTTTTGCAACTGCTCTGCTGGACAGATATGTATTTTTCGGTAATTTTATATTCTCAAAGAATAACAGCCACTACAGGTTTGCACACACTCCATTAATTATAAATTTTGGATTTTGAAGGCAGATACGTTACTGCTTGATTTTCACTCCAAATATTTTGCCATTCAGATACACTTCTCTTAAACATCATTATGTCATTTTCACTTTTATGTTACAGATTTATATTTGTAAGTTCAAATATCAATACTGGAGTTAGATTTGGTATTGAATTATAACATAAAATTAAATTGGAATCACCTATGCCCAAAGTTATCTCCAAAGATATAAAATAGTTAATAAAGGTATTTTAATGAATCGGTGCTTAATTAAACAGTAGTTTTAAAAGCAGCATAAAGTTCCTTTTTAAGTGCTGTTTGGAGAGCTGTTTGGAAAAACAAATGGCATCAGAGAAATTGCCTCTTTAGAGCCTAAATAAATGTAGCAAAGTCACAGGCCAATGGGAAAGGAAAAGGCCATCAAGAGTCTGTGAAATCAGATATGGAAAATCCTACTTTTATCTCCCCCCATTGTTAGTCACTGCTCTCCATCTTTCTACCTTCTCTGCACATTCAGCAAGTGCCAGATCAACATTAGCTGAAGGATTTTTCCACTTACATCTATTCCAGCCGACAGGGATGACGACAGCCCGTTATCTGTTGCTGCAGCTCCAAGGAGCCTCAGTCAGGGATCCTGCGGCGCTTGGGTTGATACAAAATGTAGAGACAGTCTCTTGGTCTGCCTCAGAGCAGCTGCAGCCTAAATATGTGTCATGTACCTCACTCCCCAGGCAGCTGCAGAAAATGGATCATGCCAGTGCTCGCACACCCAGCACTCACCATCGCCACCAGTCGTGCCCTTGGCAGTGGGGTGCAACAGGGTTTGATGGGGCACCTGCCCCAGCAGACATTGACTTCTCAGTCCTAAAGCAGCACTGGTGGTACTCTGCTGCTGGTGTTCCCTTTTAGCTAATATTTGAGTTGAACTACCTAATAAGTTCTAACTAAGTAGGCTGATTTTAGCATCAGATGTACCTGAGAGGAATCAAGGTAAAGTTACCCATCCCATTTGTTATGTCTAATCTGAGATGCATGTTGCTAATGAATACCTGTATCTCCCTACTGGTATTTATATTGGTATTTCAAGGAAAATAACCATCACCACAAGCTCTGCTATTTGTTTGAGGGTTTTTTGAGTTCTGGTGGTGCTTTCTGAGTTGCTCTCATTTTTGAGTTTGTGGTTTATATTGCCACATCCTCAAAAAATGTATACAATAAGCAAAATACCCTCCCCTTGGAAGCCATTTATTTTCCTTCCATATGCACATCCTCACACTTACTTATATTTAATGTAAATAGAGTAGGTCAGGAGATAGACGTGAGGGAGAATGTTGTGCTTTAAAGTCAATGGAAACAGAAAAGTTATGCTCCCTCTCTTTAGTACTAACAAAACAGTGCTTATAACTCTTATCGAGCAGTCTGTGCAACATCTACATCCTTTCACTAATTTCAACAAACTGTCCCAAGGAGTGGGAAGATTAGCTGTGGGGTTGTTTATTCTTGGTGGAGTTATGGACATGTTCTCCATGAGAGAGAGAAAGAGAGGAGGAAAATAAAATCTTGTTTGCAGCTATCTGATCTTCTTTCAGTCCTGACTTCTTGCAGTGGGAGAGAATAATGCCAAGGGATTTAGGATGCAAGCAGATGCAGTGCTCTTCCTGATGGTGCGTTCATCTTTGGGGGCTTCACAGCCCTTCATTTTCTGTAGCCAGAGAAATGGCAGGATGAGGAGTGTTATGGTAACTGAACAACCACTTCTTTAAAGATCCCACAAAAGCCCCCAATGTCCTGTATGAAGTGTGTGACAATTAGTGCCTGTAGTTAATACATGAACAGTAACTACGTGATCAACATTAACAGAAGAAAACCTCTGATTTTTATTTTTTTTTTCTTTTAGGCTCCAAACTTTACAATTTCCTGTCTTTCATAAATACTGATTTAGACTTCAGAGTCTAGATGCTCTTTGTGAGGTTTTCACTATGGGAGGAATAAAGGAATAAAGTTATATGTAAGCATCAGGAGTTAGTAGTTGATCTTTATATCTTTTGTTTCATATCTGAACTGAGAAACCAGAATGAAAAATTTTCAGGATTAGCTTTAACTTAAGTGGAGATAATGTTCTTTGTGGGTTCTAATTTTCTCTTTTGCTCTCTCTGCTTTTATGTGTGTGTGGGCATGTGCACACATGCACAAATACAGGTTCTTTGGGTGATCTCTGCATGATTTTGGGGGGGCATTCTTTTATAATTGAGAGACTTAGAAACAAAATTGTATTTTGAATTGAAAAAAACCAAACCCTTAAACTTATTTTTGTAAAATATGTAATTCTGAAAACTTTTCAGATATTTGGATCCCTTTCATCTGATCTTATTTGCTAAATTCCACAGGGTTTTAAAGATAATTTTGGTCAAAGTATGATTGCAAGTATCAGTAATTCCATTCATGTTAAAAATTTGCTACGACCCGCCAGCTGACTTTTCCATGACAGATCTATAGACTAGGTAGTGAAGGATAACTGAATTCAGCTTTCAGGTCACAGGGGAGATCACACCACAAAAGGACATTGTAGACAATATATTGAGGGGGAAATTTTGGGAGGCAATCTCAAATTAAAAGCTACTAACAAAAATAAAAAGAAAATGGCTCTTTTGCTGCTAAACCTGCTTGCATAGATTTTCCCCTATGCACAACCTAGTCTTCCAGTTCTGCATTAGGTGCCCTGCCGAGTTATGCCAGATTTTTGCCAGTGAACCTGACCCCATGAAAACTCCACCTATGCATGTGCATTGGTATAAATGAGAGAAACTTTGGTATTCGTGTCTGGAGGTTACAGAAGAAACCGTTGCATTTCTTAGCCTTTTCCCTCTCTGGATTTTGCCAGCAAACAGCAGTGGGCCAGAGGCCACTGAGATAGGCTCCACATGGAATCCCAGCAGCTCTCACCAGGAATGAGGACCCAGGGCAGGAGCTTCAGAAAAGTTAGGAGTTGTTTTAATTCCCCTTTTTTTTTTTTCCTTGTATTGCTGAGGGAGTTTGTCTCAGCCGTGTTTATCTGGTGTGGAAGAGGAAGCTCGCAGGCAGCATGATGCATGGGCGGCGAGTGTCGGCATGAGGTCATGGCGAAAGGGAACAGAGCCTGGCTGTGTCGCATGAGCTGGGGAGGGAGCTGCTGTGGCGCGGGACGGCCACTTTATCAATTAGGTAATGTCTGGGGGAGATTGGGGGGGAATTTCATTACATTGTGTTGGGCCGTGCCGCTGATGTGTTACCAAACATCTGCAAGGTACCCTGTAGTTTCTTGGGCAGCACAGGCTCAAGCCAAATCCTGCTGCCACGACTGAGCAGAGGAAAGGGGTGGGGAAAGGGAAGAGTGATAACTTACCTCCAAAACAAACTCCAGGAGGGCTCTGCCTTTGATGGAATTCCCATTGAGGCCTGGGGGAGAAGCTCATCTTTGCATTGTGCAATGGAGATGATTGGATGAACTGTTCATGTATGCTCAGCTATCCCAGCCTGTTGCACATACCCTTGTTGAGCAGGTATCTTTGGAAAGCCAACTAAGAGCCTTTGTAAAGTCTTGGGGATTTCTGCCCCACTCATTTCTACCTTTTGAGAAAGACCAAAAAGCTAAGAGACATGTGAAAAGCAACATGGAAACAGTGGTGCCAGCCTTCCCTTTTAAGGGAAGCTAGCGATTTGAAAGCAAACTTAGTGCTAAGGGCCAGCTCAACATTCTGATATCTCAGAGCCACCATAAATAAATGACCTAGTTTTCCCAGTGCTCCCATTAGAAAGGCCTGTAAGCAGTCCTCCACTCACACACAAGACAACATGCATCTCTCAGGGATGGTGCAGTCACCACAAGCTGCCCCACCGACAGAAAGTGTCAGGTGTCCATTCACTGAAGAGTGTGCCCTGTAGATGTTTCTAGCTTTGAAATCACATCCTCGGGGGAAGCAGCAGAGGAGTAGAGCTTACCCCGCTGGTTCCTGATCCCAGTGAGCACTGGGATCTCCAGGCTCCCTGCTGTATGTATTGACTCCCAGGAGTGATAAACAATGCTTCACAAACACAAGCAAAGCAATGTGCCCTCACCCAAGAAGCTAGGAAATTGCTTAAGTTACACATTTTGTTTCTGCAAGCACAAGGAGAACACGTTTTCCCTCCTCCTGAGTGACAGTGGGTGCCCAGGAAGCGCCTGGGGGCTATAAAGGGGCTGGTCCTGCTCCCACTGAAATTCAGCATAAATCAGGATTAGCTCTGTGGCATCTGGGGAGCTGCGCCAGCAGGGAGCTGACGCGAGAGGGAAATCAGGCCCTGTGGAGCAGGCTCCCCGAGTGACATGTTTATTCCTGCCAAGCTCCCATCTTTTATCCCCTAAACAGAGCAGCCTGGTAAGCCCCTCTAAGTCTCTGGTATGCTAAACTGATATGGAAGCCCTGCTCTCACTCTGCTGGGAGGCAATGCGGTGGAAAGGGACAAGGACTACATGTTTCGGCATTGCCAGCCAAGGCTTTCACTGCCCATTCAAGCACCCAGAGGTGCCCTGCCACGAAGTCAGTTTTTTTTTCAGACCCCAGGTGCTATCTGCAACCTCCTGATGGAGAGGGAAGGAAGGAGGGGAGGGCAATGGAAAACTGCTGATCAGGAGAAATGCAGCCCTCCTCGTCCTCCCTCCTCCCCTTCTCGCCTGGGAGCAATTGATTTAGGAGCTTTTCTTAAGTAAAAATTTCATCATGAAAGAGCTCTCTTCCTAGAGCAGCTGAGAAATTGTCTCTCCCCCCTCTCTCTTATTTATGTACATATATATGAATGTTTCTGTTTTGGAAGAAGCACCTATCCTGACCCAGGTGGCAGGAACTCAAATTAAGGGGTTTATTTGCTACCCTTCCCTGGAAAACAATAAGCAGTTTTCAGGCTTAAGGTATCAGAAAAAATTACTAGAGCATCACTGCCAATATTTGAAAATTTATCATGATGGATTATAAGGAATAATAACCTTGATCTTTCCTCTGAGCCTGGAAGGCGTGCTTAGGAGACAGCAAGTAGGATTCCTAGTGTTTCCAGATTACAACTTCAATAAAAATCAAGGAAATCCACAGGATAATGGCTACCCTTAAAATCCATGGTATTACTGACATAAGTCTTGCGTTGCTTCTGAATCCATGCTCATCTTTCTAGACTTTAAACACAGGATATAAGAGCTGTGTCCTGATTCTTGCTCTTGTGAGTGGACACCTGGGCAGGGCCATTCTGAAGAGCACACGTTTCACCATGATACTGAGGGACTCTACATTCTCTCTCATGGAGTGTTTTGTATGGTCAAGGCCTCAATGCTCTGTGTTGCACCATGATAATTAAAATATGTTTCTAAAAATTCCTCAGAAAAAAAAGTAACTCCTGTTTGAAAAAAAAAAAAACAGGTCAAACTTAAAAGCGAGTCCAAGTCTACAGAATGTGAAGGCATTGGAACTTTCTTCAGGAACTAGGGAAGTCTTGCCACTCATAGAAAACTACCCACTGGGTCACTTCTGGAGACTTTGAATATTCAACATGTTAATACTGAGATACAGAGACCTTACCCTGAACTAGATATAGTTACAGGAGTTTTCATTAGAAAAATCTCCATATAGAACATTTTGTGGTTTTCTCTTTGGTTCCCTTGGAAAATGAAGATAATTTAAACTGCGGTAAGATCTTCTTTCCCTTATCTTCTGTGGATTTCCAGTATTAGTCTAGGAGGTGAGTAAAAAAGCATGAATTTTTTTTTACCTATTTAATTTTATTTGTTGTTCTTTTTTTTTTTCATTGAAAGATGAGTCAGGGTATTAATTCTGATTCCCTGAAGAGAAAACATTTTAACTGTTCAAAGATGTTAAAACTGGAAATGTTAGTTTCTTTGTTGAACCTTATGTGAAAACTTTATGTAATTATCTGCTTTTCTATACTAAAAATAATAATCAAAGCAAAGACCTCAAGAAAGGTAAGTGTGTCTTTAATTAATACCATGGAACAAACAGCTTTCAAAATACCAGGTAATTTCAGAAGTTTTGGAAGATGAACAATTTAACTGAACAAAGAATATTTCCTGAAAGAATTCATTGTCATTTAAAGCCAGATTTGTAAGGAAAGCATGCTATTGAAAATGGCTTAACTCGTAAGATTTGTGTACAAAACACAGACAAAAAATGCACCATTTTGTCAGTAACTGCTATTTTAAGAAAAAACAGTACTACCTAATTTATACAAGTCATTCTGCCTCTGTAGATGATCATGCAAATGTATTCTGCTTTTTTATGAGAGTTTAAATGAAGATGAAATTTCAATATCTGACCTGTAGGTTTCCTAGAAATTAACTATTTAACAGCTCTTTACTAATGCCTGGATATTAATGCCAGAAGATATCTGGAAATATTGCAGAGTACCCTTTTTCCAAAGCTTGGAGGCCTCTTTTCCCTTGTGTAGGACAAAAATAGTGACAGTGGCTGTAGTGACATCCCTGCACAGCCCTTTGGCTGTAGCCTGCTGGGGTGAGCACATGCAGGTTTGGAGTGCACTTAGTCACTACTTACTTAATGCGTATTTATTTAAAATGATATTCTTTTGTAAACTTTCCTGGCAGTAAATTCATTAGTTGAACTAATTGAGGAGATTAAACATAGAAGGACCATGATACAGCAATTCACTAATGAAGAATCATGTTAAGGGAAGAGTCTGATCTCCTTTCATGATGAAGTATCAACTCTGTGGGATATCAGCTCCCAGAAAACAAGCTAAAAGGGACTGCAGGGCTGCTCACCCAGCCAGATATTGACCGAGACCCCAGGGACCAGGAGGACGAAAAAGAGACATGTTAGAAGAAAGTAATAGCATTTGGGAATGGCAGTTCAGGAGATAGCTCAGAAGAGATGGATGATAGTCTAAAAGTCTGCCTGAAAACCAGCCAGGAGTAGATACATATGTCTCTGGCATGGCTGCATGGGCAGGGAAAGGAACTTGTAAAGGTAAAAACTAATGTTTTGGGTTGTTCTTTTTTCCAAAAAATTGTTCTCTTTCTTATCAAATTAAAAATCAATATTAATACTTGTTTTCAAATACTACATTCAAAATTTGGAATTAATGGGGGTTTCTAAAGTTTTAGAGAGAAAAGAAATCATAAAGAAGAGAAATTTGGGGACTTGTATAATTTTTTCAAGAGATGGGCCAAGAGTCCCTGTGCTTCACAATTAACTTGGTTCTATTTTAAGCTTTCTTTAAAAACTTTGTCATTAGACCAGAATCAATGATATTTTCTTTTTCTCTGTCCTCCTGGAACCTAGGTTTCCTGAAGAACATCTTTCACTTGCAGTACTCGCATGTTCTATTGCAAACTCTTATATTTGATCTTTCCTTGAACTCCACAGGAACCATGTGGAGTTCAGAAATACTGCTGACAATGATGAAGCTGAATCACAGAAAGGTTTCCAGAACCTGGATCACAATTAGCTGTGCTCTGGGCTTAAGAACAGTTAATACAGACATCTCAGAATAAATATTTCTTCATCAACATACAATACACAGTTTGCATACACAGAAAGAAAGAAAGCAGTACAGAAGCAGTTGATAAACAATTCCTTGCTATCTGCTGCAAGGGAATTGCTTGTAAGACCCCAAAGACCACCCCATCATTGCTTTCTAGACATGAGTGCTTCTTCTCCCAGCCTGGTGTTGCTTACTAGGAAGCAATTAGAGATTCCTCTGTGTCTGAGGGCAAGTGTGAGCTAGAATATACAAAATGCCATGCCAAACCTGTGTCCCACCTGACTGAGAAGGAATATCTTCTCCAGGTGTTTGTATCAACAGCCATCACCTGTAGGAAATCTCTCATCCAAAGGGATGGAGAAGGCCTCCCCTGCACAGGTGCTGGCCAGGAAGAAAAGGCTATAGGAAGCTTTTGGTGAGCAGCCTTTGCCTTGGTGTTTTCTGAGAACCACTTTTGGTACTCTGTGGAGCTGGATAGCGAGGTGTCTGTCACTTGCTGTGCACAGTGAATTGCTGTGATGGGTTAATTTGCCCCTTCTGGGTATGAGCACCATGACTGACAGCAGTATGTTTGCTGGGCTCCTGCTTGCTCAGGACACTCTGGTATATTGTGTACATGCCTGGTGTATATTATTCTCCTATGCTGCTACCATAGCTGAACAGAAATGGTAACACCAGTGTGTTATTGTCCTTGGCCCAGACTTGGTGCAAGTGCTAATGGCCACCTAAAGTGTAGAAAAATAATAAATGGTCCTTGAAATGTTACTTGCCTGCTGCCCTCAGAGATGGGAAGCTCTCTTGCCTACAACCCTTTAATTAGTGTGCTATTGAATACTCAGGTTAAGTTATGCCTTTGGCAACCTTACTTCGGTCAAATTAATTCTTCTTAATTTAAGTTATTTTTTATACAATGAAGACCTGAAACTTCTGCTAGGCCCTCGCAATCTGTGTGAAACTTGCTGGTGCTAGGTAGGACAACTGTGATGTTAGTTATTTTCTGTGGTGGTGTTTGGATTCTTTAACCCTTAAATAAAGCTAAATTTCAAGAAGAGGATAATATATTATCTATTTCCAGAATATATATCCCTCTTTCTAGAATTTCATGTAGTCCTTTGCCTTCCTGGCCATATCTGCCCATGCCTTGAAATGCTTTTGCCTATTGGCTTGTGCGTGTGCGTGCACATATGCCTGCTGCAAATTTTTGTGTGTGCATATTTATATCTTGGTGGCTGTGTTGCCAAGGAGCTCTGAAAGAAAGCAGAGCTGAGATAACTTCTAATCCACCTTTCTGTGATAATGTGGCGCAAGTGAAAAAAACCAGGGGTCTTTCTCTGCTCTAGGCTTGGTAGGCTGGGGCCTTTAACAGGCACTTGGGACTTTGCTCTTTCTGTCTCAGGGTTAGTGCTTGGCAGGCGAGAAAGCAAGTATCTGGGCAAATGGAAACTGTAGGCCTTTGCCTGAGGAAGTCTTAGAAACTGAATGAATGTTTCTGATTGGGCCCGAGCAGATGGCAACTGTCCTGTTATCTGTGCCTTCTATCAAAGTGCTCTGTTTAGTTTTCCTTGTCCCTTTTGGAAAAGGGGTCACAGAGTTGGGGTTGCGTGAGTCCTGCCTGGATGCTGTTGCTTCCCTGGTTGAGAAGAGAGATGGACATGAAATGATTGTACCATCCCTCCGTAGTTTTTCAGACATGGAAATCCCTGTCCTTGTTTCCTGTTCCCCTGGAGGGTCTCTGGAGCGCTTGCAGAGGCAGCAGGAATCCAAAATAGGAAATGACCTCCTGGTCCTTTCTTTCAGCACAGAATTTTGTTGCTTTTGCTCAAAGGAGAGCCCGAACTTTCCCTATCTGGCAGAATGTCCTGGCTGTTGGACCTTCCTATAGTTTTGTGATGATCCTCTCTGCTTCTCAGAAACTCTTCTTTTGAGTTAAGACAGTCATACTCCAACTGCAATGCCTGATGCTTATCCAACACCCTGCTAAAAACAGGTTGGTTTTTGGAGTTGGCATCGTCTGAAGAAAAGAGTTCTTCATAGCAGAATTCCTGACTTGGCTCCTGCCTTTGTTACTTTTACATAATATGGTATGCTTCTTGTTAGCATGGACTTGCAGAGCTGTTTTGCTGGTATTACCCTTGTGCAGCAAATAGAAAGAGACAGTTTGACAGAGAATCTTTGGGGGATATTAATTTTTCATTTTGACAAGGGTTTCAATTAATTGTGATACTCTTCTTCATCTTCTGGATATTATGAATAATGGGCCAAATGTTCCCATGGTGTAACTGCATTAATGACCTCAAATAAGATGTAAACATACGCACCATAATTTGAAGTTTTGTCATCCATAGGCTTTTTAGGATGTTCAGTGCTTTTGCCTTTTCCATCTCCATTCGTTGTCTGGCTTGGCTTTTCAGAGTCTTATTAGACTATAAAGATAGATCTAGAATATGGAATGCACACTTGGCATCTAACTTGTAGTGTTGCTGATAGGATGATATGTTCTGTAATTTAATGCTTTTGAATGGATGGATGCCAGTAAAAAGGCAAGGCATCCATACTGGTCACTTTATCCTCAATAAAAATGTAAAGCAAATAGCAAGCACAGGTGACAGTTCTGTTGTAAAAGCTTAGATTAAAAGACATCAGAGACTAATTCTGCCACTTTCTGACGTTAGGGCATTTAATTTTGCAGCCTTTTGTTTCTGCTGTGACATTTAGGTTGTAGCTTCCTACCCATATAACATTTGCAACATATTGAGAATACTAAAATGGGACCATGGTTCTAGCAATAGCTAAGATCAAGACGTAGCTTATAAGAGGTTAGAGTTCTATTATTGCTATTAGACTGCAAGGGGCATCCTCTGTGCTGACTCCAGGCTCCAGAACACCAGCGTGTCTTTCTTTTCACCTCCTGTTACAAAATTGCTCTTCCCAGCTGCTGCTCTTCCCCGTTGATGTGTCCACATCTGCTTTTGTATCTCCTTTCCTATGTACTTTCCTCATTTATCTGAGCTTCATCTTCTTGTCTCCTTCCTCTTCTCTGCTTATTCACCCCTTTGCAGCTTTTCAGGCTGCTCTCATTCTTCTCTGCCAGAACATTATCAAGGGAAGCAGAGGGCACAACACAGGCAGCTGCTGTCAGCTCTCCTGTCTGGCTCCACGGAGACCCCAGATAGACAGGAGAAAAGAATAATTGCAACAAGCATTTCACTTGGCCCTTTAGCCCTGGGATATTCTGTGGAGACAGCCTAATCCAGTTGAATGCAAGAACTGAGGGAGGTTAGAGCAAGGGACCATCAGGGATCTTTGCAGACAAGCTAATATGTTCCAGCTGAACATTTGTGAGCATCAATTCATTTTTGTAGAGGCTTTGGATATGGGCAGAAGCAGAAAGCACATTCTTGATGAGATGACAAGCTACTTCCCAGATGCTAAGCCTCCACTCTCAAGCACAGGAGACCACAGAGCTCTGCATGTGGGGGAGAGATACCCCTTTAACAACTCTCTATCACCAAATTATGGTTAGGGGAAGTTTTACCTGAGGTGAGTGCACCAAAATATTTCAGGATGATGAGTCAATATTGCTAGCAAAGTTAGATTCCTGCTAGGAAGGCAGCCTGTGTACAACTACTAATACTGCTTATGGGAGAATAGGAGATTTATTACCATTTTTGTTAAATTCTCTCTGCTTCCTTGTGGTTTTGATAACAGCCCCTTCTCTATCATATACACTCCTTGGATCTTCTGTATTTCTATTTTTGAAGAACATTTAACATATTTCAAAACCAGTCCCCTGATTCACACCTTCAGACACTAAGCAAATGATGCAGCTCCTCTATGCCCCTTCACAAGACCACAGTGCTGCTTGCCTAAACAATGCTGGGTTCCCTTTCTCCTGTGACTGATGCACAGCTCTTGGGACATGACCCGCTCCTGCCTGGTAGCCTCTGAGACCACGCTTGTCCTGCTACTCTCACATGGAGCTGTGGTGGTGGTGACTTGATTCCTACCTTGCAAGTACTTGAGACTCTCTTCTCAATTTTGATACCCAAAATTGTCTCTTCATGGTGCTCTGCTATTCACTCATCATAGGATGAGTGAATTTTTGTGGTGGATATTACAGGATAAGAGAAAAGGTGGTGTCATGTGTCACTTGAGCTGAGTGTTTTGCTAACCCTTATGTTGGCTTGGACATACAATGAGGGGCTGGAAGAATCTTCTCCTTCCACTTCAGAAGTCCCTCTCTCTGAAAAATGTGTCCTTCTCAGGGATTCCCACAGATAGCTACAGCCATCATGATCTTTGTAGGGCTGTGAAATGCATTGGTGTCACTCTACTATCCAGGTCAAGGATGCTGTGATACTGGAGGGTCAGATTTGGAATCAGGGTTCTCCCTTAGCATTTCATTCTCCAAATGTGTTTGCTTTGCTCATGGTTTATGAGATGGATTCTAGACCACAAAAACTTTCTAAATGGAAATCCTGAGTGTATGAGTATCTCTTGAGCTGCATTAAGGGCCTTTTATATTGCATTGGTGTCTAAGCCTGCTCTGTACTTGTTCAACAGAGAATGTTTTTTCTTTAAATAATTGTCCTCAGAATCTGACTTGAGTAGAAATAAATGTGTGTAGAGTCAGTAGGTGTTGTGAGAGGAAGGGCAGAGCCTTTTTTTGCCATAGATCCTCTGGCTTCCTCCAGACTGATGTTCTGGTGATACAAAAAAATAACAAGTAACTGAGTGGGCAAGGTGTTCAAACATGAGGAAAACCATAGTGAGAAAGGGTTTTGGACTGTCATAACTGTACTATGAAGTGAATAAAGTAAAACCTGCATGCTTGAGGAGAGGACTTTAATATGAAGTGATACATGCCTTTAGCAGAGTGATTCCAAAGTCCATTCAAGAAGACAAAATGCTCAGATGTAGAAGAATGAAAAATGTAGTGTGCACGTGGCTATAGAAAATGTTTTTGCCGCAGCTGAGTAGTTGTAGTAGTAGTATCATAAAGTAGAAAACAGAGAAAATATTACATACTTTAGACCCAGATGGGAGAACAGTACAATATTTATTAGAGGCTGGACACTGGATCTAGCTATAAAAAAAAGAAAAGCTCTCCTTGGAATTTGACATCTGCCTGGTAGCTGGATCCATTCCTGCTTTAACAGCCCACACAGAGTGACACTCTGCAAACACAACATTGTCACCTGAACAATTCACTCAACAGCTCGCTATGCTGTCAATCTCAGCAGACTCATTTCTCTTCTAAAAAAATTTTTTTTTATACCCCCTCATTTTTTTTCTTTTGTCTCCAAGTCTTTGTTGATGTTGACAGCTCATCCTTTGGCCATCATTCATCCTGGCTACTGCAAACTTTGGAGAAAATAAAAACCCTGCTCCCCTAATCAGATTAGAGGGCCTGCAAATTGAATTCAGCCCCTCTCAGTGTCCCCTCAGCTGGCTGTCATTAGGAGCAAAGGCTGGCCCTTGGCGGAGGTCCAAACACCAGCTAACTGAATTTGAGATGCTGGAGTCTTGACAGGCCAACGAAGGTAATTGAAGAGCTGTGGGGATCTTGTAAAATTTCAGGCAGTAGGGATTACACTGGGGGGATCTTTGGGACCCATCAGTAAAAAGGGACAGAACACTGAAAAGAAGCTCTCCTCATTGCTAAGACTGACACGGCTGAATAGAGGAAAAATATTAAAATGCAGAAATGAGGTTTTGGACTTTCCGACTTCTTTGCCCCCTTCTCTGCCTCTGTCTTGACTGAATGCCCAGATCCAAGCATCATTGATTGGTCGTAGCTCAGAAATGTCCGGAGGCCTTAGCCGTTCTATAAACATGCTGAATTAGTAAATGCTGTGTTTGAATAATATTGGTTCTTAAAATATTAAGAACAGAAAAGCAAGACTACAAACTCATGCTTAGACATATTTTCTGAAGTATTTTATCCTGGAGCCTATTAAGTCTGCTCCACATAACTTTACCTTCCAGTTCAAGTTGTCTTGCTTCAACTGAGACCAGCTATTTCACAGGATAACACCATGTCTTGATCACTGATGTCTCTCCTACCATTAGAATTTGCTAAATATACCAAGGCAGAGGAGAAACTCTTTTTAGCCAGTGTTCCAGTACTTAAGTAAGTAAGTACTTATCTTGGCAAAAATGTTTTGGATTTTATCCACGTGTAGAAAGGTTCTGATGGGGGAAACATTAATGTTCTGGTCTGTCAATACTTGTGGATTTGAGATGACTTTAGAAAATTGTTGCACCAGAGGATAGGCACCACAGATCCCATGGATATACCAGAGAAAGACTAACTTCAAAAGAGAATAGCTGCACCTAACTGGGCTCCTTGAGGTGTGTTATGCAGACTGTGGAAGAGAAGAATTCCACTGTAAAAATGTCAGGTCTTTCAAAAAGGTCTAAACTCCTGATGAGGCATATAGGTGGATCTGTCCTGGGCACAGGAGCATAGCACAAAACGTGCAGATGCCTTCCCTATCAGTGCACCTTCCCCTTTCAGAGAGGAGCAAGCTGATCCCAGCAGCTTGTACCCTTGATCTCTTTGATATTATAGTTATTGGTATATTGATTGCATCCTTGATTAGAAGCCCTCATGTTCATGGCTTTTAAAAGTCAGACTCTTCCCTCTGCACCATCACCCACGAGAAGGAAGTTTTGCAAAAGAAAACCACATTTCAAGGACTCCAGGGCTGACACACTCTCAGGACACTTCATCTGTTTCTCAACCCAAGCCCAGCTCTATGCCAGCTACACAGTTTAAGCTGAGCTACTGGTGCATATTTGGTCTCTCACCATTTAGCATTGTTATCAGCTGCCTCAGCCTCCCATCCATCATTCAAAGTACAGTTTAGGAAACCAGAATAACACAACATATATTACAGGCAATCTTCAGCTTCTGTAGCTTTGAATAGCCCTTGGGAAGGCAAAGGAACTATGCTCATTTAAAAGCAAAAAATAAAATAAATTTCTAAGATCTTGTTCTGTTCATGTAGCGTTATAAGTAGGACAAGAAGTGTAACCTGCTGCTGAAATTGTTGACCAAGGTCCAACTGCCCATAACTTCAGGTTATATCCCCTTCCAGTACTAAATGTTTGCTTTGGACTGGCTTAATATGATAATGGGAAATTTAAGAATTTTAGCTCTTCTAGTCATTTATGTGGAAGACCACATGATGCCACATGATATTCCCAGTGTGTGCTTCCTTGGGTCTTGCTGTGATTTATAAGAATTTTTCATTGTTCTTCTACTGATGGCTGCTGCTTAGCTGGGCATGTTCCTTGTGTACTGAATGGGAGCTGAGCAAGGTAACAGAGTTAAACACACTGTAATGTGTTCACCACCCATGGGCTGATTTAAGGGTCACAGAGTAGCCACAGTTCTGGCACTTCCCAACTTGTGAATGCTTAACTCCATGACCTGCCTTTTATGTCTGTTCTTTTCTATTTTTCACTTTGGGATGTGGGGTAATCTGTAGAGAGGAGATGAAAGGAGGAAAGAAACATGCAGGCTTATCAGTTGGAGAAGCTAACTCTAAAACAATTAGAAGTGTGAAGCGTGCTCTCTTTCAATAAGGAAAATTACTGGAACATCTCCATCTATTGTAGAACATCTGAATTTTCTAGGGAAAAGTTTTCATATTAAATTTTTATTCTGATTTAAAATTTGAATTAATTTTCTGTCCGAGTAATTAAAAGCAAAGTCCAGCTTGGTTTTTTGGGGCTTTTTAGGGGGGCTTTTTTTTGGGGGGGGGGGGTGGAGTGGAGTGGGAAGGGCAGGAATGGTGTGTATAACTGACTCTTTGCCATGGGTTTTGGGAGGAACATAGTTAACATGGAAGGTGCAGAAGCCATATAACCTTCTTAGTTACTAGAAACCAGCAAGGTACATTTTGGGCAGCTTTTAATGGTTGAAGGGGCAGAGAAGTCAAGCCTTCATCACTTAATCAACTGCCACCAAGAATTGCTGGGTTACATGAAAGCTGAATTCTCCTGAAGATTTACAATACAGATGCAGAGGGTTCTAGATAGTCCCAGGAGCTCATTGATTCCTCTTCATTCTGGTAGATCTGAAATCACTTCAGGATGATCACAAAGGTCTCAAAGTAAATTCAGGTAATCTCTTCTGTTGAGCGACAGCCATGCCCTTAAATTTTCCAAGTTTGAAAGCCTGAGATAAAGCATTATACAGAGTGATTTTCAGTACTTTAATATGAGTATGTGCTCCCAAACAGCAACATGGAATAATATCCCTGAGCTTATCACTGGACTTGAATGCACTGTATTTAAAAAAACCCAAAACACAGTTTTTAAATCCTCTGATACTCAGACTCCAGTGACACTGATAAACTAAATATGGATAGAGGACCCTTTCGTCTTGTCCAGGCCAGACCGTGTGACTTCAGACTATCAAATTGATGACCTCCATGCTCCTGATAACACTGCCTTCTCTAGGTCATACTATCCATCTAGATGAGCACATGTAATTAATACTTCCTTAGAAAAAAATATTTCAGTGACTACTACTTTTTATATAATAGGCTGCTGGGAAGATCCGTACTCACAGGATAGTACAAAAGACCATTTTTTCTTTTCCTAAACATCAGTATTTTTCTCTTCCAGCCTTCTCCATCTACCTACTTTTCAGTCTGCAAAGGGCAACAGCCCTTTCTATGATAGGAAACCATTCACCCAATCCATTACTACAAAAAATCCTTAGGAAATTGTTGGTCAGTAGTGGCCAAAGTTGAAAAGGGTGCACTGTATGTAAAGGAACTCAGAGGATAATGGCTTAAGTGGAGTTGCAGTGCCCCTGTGGAGCAGGGCTTCAGCCATGCAGAATGGAAATGCAATACCTGGCAGCTCCCTCTTCCTCTTGGACAATTGTCATATGTACACATCTACTGGTGTATATTCAGCTTGCTTTTTATCCTTGGTCTGGTTGAGATGTGTGAGATCTCTAGCTCAGGTGAGGTGAGTGCAGAGGCTGTGGAGGTGTCTGTGCTTCTGATTCTGCTTGTGGAGTTTGTTATTGTCCTGCAGTGCTTCTTATTCTATAAGATGTATTTCAAAATGATATTTGTCAAGAATCTGCCATGAAGCCACTTCAGCAAAAGTCACCCTTAAGAAGAAAACAAAAGTCACATCAGGGTTTGTCCTTGTTTTCTAATCTCTCTTTAAGTTTGTATCTTCTGCTTGCATTTTTGATCTTCTAAAACTTGAGGGGTATGTCCTCTTACTATACAACATTTCCAATAGGCAACCTCTCTAAAGTGGCCTTATGTCCGTTGTCTGTACAGCTGAGAGTGAGGCCTCACTTTGTGTAATGGTTTAATTATAATGTCAATGTGGATTCATTAGCATGACAGCTGTCACTGTAAATGGGTGAGCAGGGAGCCTTTTGGACCCCCTGAGGTCAGGGTAATTGATGTAGTGAACAGAATACTGTATTCACTGAACAATGGGATGGGTTTCCATTCTGACCTGAGAAGGGCAATCAGTGTAAGCAGGGGAATCGATAGCAGCTGAATTTTCATCCATGATCAGATTGATTCAGCCATGTTAACCTCCATGTGCAGATTATATTCTGCTGGAGCCTGGGTGACTTTAGCACACCCTGAAGCAGGACAGGCAAATGCTGATGCTTTCATTTTTAATATAAATCTTGAACAGACACAAGAGCAGCTGCAGTTTTGCTCCACCACTCTGATCAGAGGAAAAGGGGATCTGCCTGAACATCTGGAGGCAGTTCTTTATGTTTGTTTTGCCATTGCTTCCCCAGTTCTTACTCTTCTTGACATTTATTCTACAGTTTGTCTTCCCCTGCCAAGTATGCCTTTGGAAAATGAGCAATACTGTTGTATTAGCTAACAGCGCAGTATTGCTCATTTTCCTTAAAGGAACTTGCCCCATGGAGCAGCACCATATTTGTACTTCCTTTATGCGAGTCCTGGTAAAGGTTTGTAATATTTGATATCTACTACAGGTTTGTTTCTCTGCAGGTCCACCACAGATCTTCTGTTGTTATTTCTCCAAATGGAGTTTATCTCATGCTGACAATTGCTTCCTATAGTATTTTCTTATCTAACATTTTTTGTCTTTTCAGTGTTACTTGTGCAGTTGACCAAACATGGAGACAAAAGAAATATTGCTGGAAAGTGCATGAGTTAAGAAAAGTAAGGTGTTACTGTAAAATTTGTAGGTGTCTTCTGTAATATTTGTAAGGTAACCTGAATACTAAATTCATTCCTCTAAACATTGAGCTAGGTAAAAATAAGTTGAAGCAAAGAAACTGAGTAAATTATAGTTAGAGGTGGCAGTGACACCTCTGTTCTGAGATATCTTTTATTTCTTCCTTGACAAGGCAAAAAGTGCTCATTAATTCTTTCATTGATGACAGACAGAGGTGTATAGAGACTTTCTTCTGTCTTAAAAAATAAAAATAAATCCATAGTTTCCCATGAAAATAGAATACTCTTGTTTGAAATCATACTGAATAATAAAAGTTAGCAGACGTATGGCAAGACTTTTAAACTGCTGACAGCCTCCTTTGTCCTCTGTAGCCATGGCTCTTTCTGCAGCAGAGAAGCTGCATGCATTCTGGGGAAAAGCACACTCCAGTATGAGTGATTCATCACCATAGCTCTGTGCCGGCTCTGCTTAAAGTCAAACTTGAGTTTTGGTCTCCTAAGGCTGACCCTTCCACATAAGGCTGATGTTGGAAGAAGCCTGGCCCTTGCTGGACCCTGCCTCCTCCAGTGCTCTGGAGCTCAGGAGACTTAGATGTGTTTCGAGGCAGCTCAGGAGATGTGTCTGGAAATACAGAACATAGATGATGGCTGTAGGAGAACCGTCTGCAGGAGAGGAGATTCAGATGATCGGGGATTCAAATGGACAATTAACACCAGTACTGGGGAGATGTGGCTGAAGTAGAAACTGAGGCCAGCAAAGCAGAGTACAATGGGGCTTTCTAACACTTACTGGACATTAAAATGCACGTTGAGATGGTCAGGAGAGTGTGTATGCCAGGATGCGCTGAATGACCACTGTGTCACAGGCTCTTCTCTCACTCTTAAGGTTACTGCAACTACCAAAAAGCCCAAGGTTCTTGCTCTTGGAGAAACATCACTCAGCTCACAAGTGTGGGGATCACACACTTCAGGCAATGCAGGTCAACAAAGCTGGAGGAAGAGATTTGGTTTCAGGGGCTTTTATAGAGCTCTTCCAGCAACTTGCTTTGGAACACATCTGAGAACAGGAATTGCATGAATAACATTTTCTCCTCTATTACACCCTAACATAATCTTAATTTTGTATTTCTGGCATTTCCAGGCTATCATTTTAGGGCCTAAGTCTGAAGAAACTCAATTATTAGTGGATGCTAAGACATATTGCCAGCCCTATATTTTCTGTCTTTGTCACCATGGGCAGAGATCTTTCTGGTCTGCAGGGATGGACGGAGTTTTGATTAGGAGATGTTGATATTTGGGAGAGAGGACAACACAGTTCTTCCTCCCCACAGCCCACCAGACAAAGGTGGGATTGTAGAATACCAAACTTCCCC
Source organism: Cyanistes caeruleus (assembly GCF_971803275.1). Lineage (NCBI taxonomy): Eukaryota > Metazoa > Chordata > Aves > Passeriformes > Paridae > Cyanistes > Cyanistes caeruleus. The sequence goes on from NC_141701.1 coordinate 106,162,630, forward strand.
TTTCCACCTGTCACACTATTCCTGTTTAGCTGCACATTGAAATGCAACCCTTTAAAACAGAAGAAAGGCTGTACAAATATTTTCCATCCCAAAAAAAGAATTATTTGTTGCTTGACAGAAGTCACCGAGAAGGGTCAAAAAACCCCAAAGCCTCTCCTGCCTTGGGCTGCTTATCTTTTGAGGGGAGGAGAGTGAAAATAGATTGTCTCAGATAACCAAGTATTAAAATGGGAGTACCATATCTGGAATGACTGTCTCAGTCCAGACTGTCTGACAGGCTACCCTGGTTCCATGTTTTGGGGGTGTTTCACTGTGTTTATGTCAACATTGTCATTAGCTGGTTATTGTGCTATATGTGTAGTGTGGGTAAATGCTTTTTTTTAGTTGGAAGGGTATCATTGGAAACAGAGAAATGAAATTAATGGACAAAAATATTGATACATTCAGTAGCAAGCAAATTATATGAGGGATTCTAAATTTGAACCAAAACTTGACAAACACATTTTCCAAACACTGAGAAAGAGTGACACTGTGGTTAGTTTGCTTTAGGGTAAGGGAAAGCAGTGCAATAAATGAAGATCCTTAAGCACACATAGGGGCTGGAGATGGTTAGAGTTAACTTACTCGTCAGGAGACATTTGCTTAAATCCTCTGTTAAAAGGAAGCTATTTCCATGAATAAATTGGACTTGTATAATTGATCAAAAGGGTATTCTCTGTGCCTTTCCCACCATATGTAGCGACCTACTTGGATTTTACACCGCACATTGGAAACTCATGTTTAAGATAGATACAGTGGATATCAACCTGTACCTGCTTAAAATGTAAAAAAAAAAAAAAAAAAGAAAAAAAAAAGTATTGAGAAGGGATATAGAAAGGAGAAAGCAGGGATAGGGCACAATCACATTAACTTCTGAGGAGGCTTGTGTAAGCACACACACATGGTGTCGCCTCTGTTGGTTTCATAAGTGCTTTTAAAATAATGAAATTACTTCCTTCAGAAGGAGGAGAGAGATTCTTGCGTGATATGGCTTTTGGGGAAGAGGGAGGGGGAGTAGGAAGGTTTGCTTTTTGCTATTTAAAAATATCTATGGCTGTATTTATACCAGCCAGGGAAGTTGTGTTGCCAAGTCTTTTAAAGCGTACAGAGGAAACGCAACACAAAGCAAGAAAAATATCTGTGGAAGTACTTTAGAATGAGCTCCAGAGGGGAAAAAAAAAAAGAAAGAAAATTCCAAATGCTGCGTACTGTGTGGTCTTTAGAGGACTACTTTGAGGGAAGGAAGAAGAAAGGCTGTATAAAATACAAATGTACATACGTACGCCTCCTGGCAAACTGGTCTGATGGTTGTGACCAAAAGCAAGAGGCTTTTGAACTTTTCATTTTACTTGTTTGTGAAAAGAAGGAAGAGGCCTTACTGCAATAACCATCTTCCTAACTTTCTATTCTGAATAGTGTCAGAATTAAAGAGAGCATGTACAGCAGAAGGAGATGTTTCATTTGGAGGAGGAAGGGAGAACCCTTCTGTGAAGAATTTCCGATTTAATTAGTGTTGGCTGAGGTAGGTACTAAGAAATCAGGGGACACGTGCAGTGGGTTTGGTGTCAAATGGCTCAGCCAGAGCCATCATATAAGTGGAGGTCATAGAAGCAGCCCAGACTTGCATTGGGGGGCATCAGTCTGAGAAGTAGGGGGACCCACCCAGCCAGGTAAGGACCCATATGCTCTGTGTGACAGGGACTTTGCACCATGATAGGGGACAGTCCTTCCAACAGTCCTTCTGCCTTTTCCCTTCTGCACCAAACCATGACTCAAAACCACTTTCATCTGCTATTTTTGGTACCAATCCAGGGAACAGTCTGGCTATGGTTGAGCAGTATTGTATTTCTCTGGGTACCCCTGACAGTAGTTGAACATTTTTGAGAACAGCCACCCTCTCAACCAGTCAAAAACTACTGGGCAAGTGAAACTTCTGTGCTTCCTTACTAAAACATTTTTTCTTCCATGATGGAATAAGGTACCATTTCTATATAACTACATGTGCATGCAAAGTATTTTGTAGTCTCCTGAGAGACTGAAACAGAAAAAATATTTCTTTAATGACACATGCTTGTATATGAATTTACACTTTAGAAAATAAATAATATCAGGGGAGTTTTCCCCTAGTTTATAACTGTTTATGAACTAGCACCTTTTCTCTCGTCCTCCCTAGCTAGCCATAAGAAATAGAGCCTGCCACAGCTGACAGCAAAAGCAGCTGCTGCATGTCTGCAGTGCTCACATTTGGCTCTTGCTATCCAGGGTTCTGCCATGCTGCCAATGTGTTGAAGAGGTTAATGTGAGCCTCAGAAGCGTGCCTAGGAAGCCAGATCCATGGACTGACCACCTCGTTTCCTTCCGTGCTTCCGGGTTTGAACACCAAATGGAATGTATAGCTGTCATCCATTTTTTTCTTGACAGAAGCTGTAAATTCAATATTTTTCTACACTGAGTGTCTAGGAAAATGTGTTTCCAGTGGTGAGATGGCCCATTTATTTGCCTGTGAGAAATAGGCAGATTAGGCAGAAATTCCAATTAAAAAAGGATGTTATTCAAGTTACTACTGAGCAGTGCAATGAATAAACTCCCTTTCTTTTTTATTCAGACCTCTTCTGACAGTGAGAATCTTATGTAAGTAATTGATGCAACAACAAAATCTATGTTACATCACTGTGTTTCAGTCCCCCTACCCAAGGATGATGGCATACACAAACATATGCATCCTCAGAGCTGACATAGACTCTGTTAAAAATAAAGCTAAGACCGTCTTTCCTAAAGCCCTTCGTTCTTCCTTAAGAGTCCTGTTTTCATTTCCCTCTTTCTCCTGTGACTGTTAGGCATTCTCCCTGAGATCCTGGGGACTGTCAAGAGAAATGATGACATGTCTTCTCTTGCAAGTAGACCAGAAGTCTGCAGTGGCAGAGGCAGAGCTGATTTCCTATCTTATCTCAAGTCACTAGTCTCTAATTCAGGCTTTGGCAAACAACTACTAGTCCTGTTTTTTTTCTGGAGCTACAGGTTAATGTTTAATGTATTACTTTTCTGGGACTTTGCCTATCAAGAATGAGAAAAAAAATCTTTTGTCTTTTATGATACCATCTGGGAAAGGACTCAAATCAAAATTTCAAGTCCAGGGAGCCCAGAAGGTAAGAAGGTGAAGGACAGGGACATTGTCTGTCACTGAGGACCTATTTTTCCTGTAGCCACCCCTGAAGGATGACAGACCACGATTTATCAAATAGTAGATAAACTTCAAATCAAACAGAATTATGTCAAATTGACTTGAGAGATTCACTTTGTCCTTGACCTGTGGTGATCATTTTAAAATGTGTTTATTGAAGTGAGATCCTTGCCAAGAAGGAACCATAATACAAAGGAAAGCCTTCCTTTGCCATTAACCATCTTTCCTTCATCACTATGCTGTGAAAAAGGTTTTAGAGCAGTCCAGTATTAATACTTATCTATGCTCTGTGACCCGTAGGCCACGCCCCAAGGGTGACAGACAAATAGTATCTGTCTGCAGGACAAAATACCACCTTACCTGAGACATCCAGGCAATTTTATTCAGTATTACATCTTTTCTGTGACATTAAATGAGTGAGTTGCTCTTAAACTTGCAAGAGAACAAGTGTAGTTCTCATGGTCTCATTTTCAGAAATACATGGCTGTGAATTTTGACTTCTTGTGTGGTTACAGTCTGCATTTAGAAAAAATGGTGTGACCATACACCTTTCTTTGATATATATATAATGGTGTGACCATACACCTTTTGATAGCATCTACCTGAACCATGGAATTTGTTATGAAACAACAGGCTGTATAGTGATCTACAAATCTGTTACATGAGCCCATGGGCTGCAAGGTTAAATTTGACTCAATGCATTTTTATCTACGTCTCACCCAGAAGAAGCAATCTGTCTTCAGAAAAAGATAGGGAGAGAAACTGTTGGTGGAGGGTAGAATAACTTTGTATACTAGGAGGTGATCACAGATATTTCCTGCTGCTGGTCCTAGATTGTTTCCTTATGTGGTAGTTCAAAGATGCCATGGAAATGGTAAACTAGCATGAGCAGTCTGGTTAGCGTGATGAGCAAACTTTGTTTTGTATGTTGGTAGAAAGAACGCTCTGACATTTCTGGGTGCTGAATTTCGGACATGTGCATCCATGCTGTTACATTCAGCACAGAGTTACAGCAGCCTGCCCTGTCCTGCCTTGCAGGAGTCCAGTTCATGCACCAGTCCATCTCTCATACATGCTGAAGTCAAATGATTCACTGAAGGTTTTTTTCTGAGAGAGACATAATGATACAAATCTGCTGTCTCCACATTATTACAGTCGGGCATGGTCATGAAGCCTAGGATAAAATATTTTCTTTAGAAAGTGATCTTCAATGGCCATTGAATCTTCAACCCCTAGGTGTACTATAAGAGCCTGGTCATTTCAGGACTGACTAAAAGCACATGGCATGATATTTAACATCATACTAATTTTTTTAAATTTTTAAAAATATTTTTGGTGATAGTAGTTGCTGTAGAATACTGGAATCAATACACTTCCTAAAAGAAATTCCATCACAGAGTGAAAAATATCATGTTACAAAATTTGAATAAAAAATTTCTGCAATGCAGGTATACTTTTAGTTAAGCAAGGCTCCACCCTTTCTTAGTGTATCACTGTAGGGCAGGATTATTTTGAAGTCTGTCTCACACATGTCCCCATTTAACATGCTTTGGTTTGCATTGTGAGGCAGTCCTGGAGGTCACAAACCTTGTTTCTTCTTTGTGGACTGGAAACAGAGGCTGTGTGACCAATGTGCTCCAGCCAATGGGTTTTAAGTCTGGGGTAACTAGGTGAGTGCCAGACTGAAGCAGCCCTTCAGCTGAGTGCACTGTGAAGCTGAGTTCCCTCCACCATTTTCTTAGCTCTGCAGATCCCCTCCTACTGCAAAGGAACTGCTTGCTAGTGCATACCTGCCCTTCATCTCTCCTAAGATTTTTAACTTGTGGCGCTTGCTGTTTTCACTTGCTTCCTTTTTATTGCTTCAGTAATTTCATGGATTATTGAAACTTGACTACCTCAATCCATGGGTTGTTTTTGGTTGGTTGGTTAAAGCTTTCAGTGGCTTCTGAGGTTTGGCTGTTTTGTCTCTACCGTACTTTTACCAGAAACTGGACATCATCTACAGCTTGTTTTGGAAGCTGATCAATCTGCTGCTTCTGCCATGTTCCAAGCACCTCAATAGTTGTTTCTACATTGAAGTATGTATCAGTTAAGTCTGGTCTCCCTATCTAGCATGACACTTTTTTCTGCATGTCTATCACATGCCCAACTGTGCAGGAAACTTGCTCAAGGCAAAATCTCTGGTCAGACAAAACCACAAAGTAACTTAATGATACATTATCTGCTGATTTTTTATGTTATTAGTCCATATAGAAAAAGCAAGGCCCGGTGGCTCTTATGAAGAGCTTGGTTTTGTAACACCAATACTACCCATTTTGTGGCTTCTGAACAATTCTGTACTGTGGTCTCAATTAAAAACCTCTTCTGTTTATAATGGTGTGTAACACCAGATTTATTGCTGTGTTTGCATCATTATTTGAATGATTGGGATTCTACCATGTTGCTTTCTGATTCAGCATTGGTATAAGCATAATGGGTGGGATTTTCAGTAGGGACTGCTATTACTGTAAGCCTTTTCCTGTTGAAGCTCGTGTAGTCTTAAATCTGCTCTTAATAAAGTGGATGAGTCTCACTTCTGATGACGAGGAAAGAGTTTTACCAACGTTCATCACTTCATTAAAATCTTTCTTGTTATAAATATAGAGTCATCCTGTTCTCAGCCCCAAATCAAGCTTTCTATGAAGTACTGACCTACTTCATAGCTACCACCTGTGTGTGCTGTTGTGGTACAAATAATTAACACTTCATGTGTATGTAGTCCTAGCTGTTTTATTTCAAGCCAACAAACCAAAGCCTATAACATTTGGCTTGAATGCTCTTTTATCAATGCTGGAGTATGTGCAGTATTTTACAAGCATGCTACTAATCAACTTGCCCTCTGAATTATATTTCGTTATTGAGAGAGCTGAAACTATTTAGATAAAACACGGACAAGAATCTGATGCTTTTTGTTACTGAAATAAAAAAAAAAATTAAAAAAGTAAGATCTATCAGCATGTAATATGACCATAAAATTAAGCACAGCCACAGCATCCCAAACCAGACTGGTTGAATCATTGCAAAAATGCATTTGAAACCAGGCTTTCACTTCCAATTCTTGCAGTACATCAGGAAAACTTTCAACTGCTCCCTGGTAACAATAGCCTTGGCTCCTGACAAACTGGTGGGAAGGAGGAGAGGAAGCCTTTGCATTTTCAGTGTTGAGACAAAAGAAACATGACTTCTTGTAAGTGGAATTAGCCTTGAGCTTCTTGAGGTGGATTTTGCCTGGATTCTCTTGCTGATATAGCACACCATCCTTACCACATGCTGCCATGTGACTGCTGTGCAAAGCACTTTCCACCATGACACCTAATTTTGTGGTTTATGATAGCACCTTACTAAGCGCAGAGAGGCAGCAACTTGTGCCTGGAGCACAGCAGCAAATTTCTTGGCCTTCACAGTGAGCCAAAGCTAATGGGTGCCTTGGATGAGCCATCCCTGGAGCAGGAGGATCAGCACTTGTGGCTGCTCTGCTCAACCACTGATGACAGATGCTTGTCACTCAAATGTACAGCAGATAATGTGCTGGGGATAACATCTCTGTCCCTCTTCTTACCCAGTAGTGCCCTGGAGGCTGGGTGTATGGTGTCTCCTATCCCTGTCCGCTCTGGCACAGCCATGAGGAGAGGCTGCCAAGCTGCACTGTGGGATCAGAGAACTGGGGCGTTTCCCTTCTTCCAGGCAAAATTGTTTGGGTAGTCCCACTCAGACTGAAACTGTTGCTCTTACTGTCAGGATCCTCAACTGACATGGTTATCTTTACAATGACCTTATTGGTCAGACAACACACTGTGCTTACAAAAGGACCTAAGCTAGCTCATGTTTTGGAATACTAGTCTTGATTCAGCCTCTAATGGTTAAAGGAGTATTGATATTTTCAGGCCAAGGCCTTGAGAAATAAGATTTTACTAGCAGAGTGACACAAGCCATCCTCATTTTACTTTCCCTCTTCAAAAAGACCCTAAATTCTGAAATTTTCTCTGTTCTGTTTACCAGAATATCTGAATGGTTCTTTATGGCCTCAACTGTCATCTTATGTGTGCCAATACAGTAGTTAAAGAATTTCACTGGTTCATTCATTAAAATTAAGGATTTTTTTTGGATGGAGTACAGAAAAGTCAAAATTTGTCTTGGATGCTAAATGTAAGTGACTGAAAATCACATGAGAAGCATGATGTTACCTTAAACCTTTAAATGAGCTTGGATTGGAGAACATGGACCATGCATGGAATGAAGACCCTTTCTTTTGCAGCATGATGCCAAGGTGTGTGCATTTTAATGCCTTCTGTCAATCTTGACAGCTGCTCTTCAAATTTCTGCAAGTTAAATAACCAAGAATAGCTCCAAATGCACAATGATCTGAGGACAAATTATCTTAGAAATTGTTGTAATCAAGAAATATCAGAGCATGTAATACAGTCGAGATGAAAAAAAGCCAATGCCTACCACCTGCTTAAGTAACCCAGGAGATGATAAGGCACTCAAGCTGCCTGATGTTATTTGATGTGAAGATCCAGAAAAGTGCTTGACTTTGGAACTGAGTGTGGGAGAGCACCTGGGATCTAGTACTTTGCTCTCCAGCTTGGCTGTGGGAAACAAAAACTCAGGTTTTGAAGGTAGGTGCAAGGGTTACCAGGTCACAGCCTATTGCTTCTCATGGTGGAGTGAGTTGTTGTGCAGTGGGCAATGTGGTATAGATTCCTCATCCAGCATAAGAAAAATTCAGTCTGCTCTAGCAACACAGGTCATTGTTCCAGGTACTGCACTTGCAGTTAGCTGAGGCCTGCAGATTTTGAGCCCAAAACACACAGCTCCTTCCACTGCTTGGCCCACTGTGATACTTCTGACTTTACCAGACCCTGCCGTCCCTTAAGTGAGTGTGCTTGTATTTTCCTTCCCTTTTCTCTCAATGAAGTCTAAAAATGACTTCAAAATATTTTGGCACTTTCTCCTCTATGGTGAAAATTTGGCTAGGATGTCTCTGGGAATAACTATCAGCCACTTGCTAAAGAGCCCAACCTCTCTGAGCCTGCCTGTGAGCCAAAGCTTTTATCAGGGAAGGTTTCATTCTCTGTAGCACTGCCATGGCTCTTTTTCTCTCTCGTCTCTGCTGGGTTAGATGGTGTGATTTAGGACTGATGCCTGGGAAGGTTGGGGTGAAGGCATCTTCCCTGAGGGACTGGGCAAGGGGCAGACTGGGTTTTCTTCCTCTTCACATGCTGAGAGAATGTGCTGGAGAAATACTGCTAGGAGTTTGAAAGGGGAGAGAGGTACCTTCACCTCTGTGTTCCCAGCTATTGAGGATGATGTCTGCCACTCTGCTGGGGCTGTGTGGACACCTCCTCCTTTTTCCCCAGACTCCAGCTCTCCCCTCCCCAAAACTCATCTTCAAAGTCCTTTGTCCAGTTACACTGAGAAAGCTGTAAATCTGTACCCTTGTTTAGTGTGGCATGTACTCTGCCTCTAATCCAATTTCCCTTCTGTTTGTTCTCTGTACAGCCTCATTTGGCCTGACAGCTATTTAATAAACCTATTTGCTTTTCTTTGACATGAGGCAGAAGTGGTGGGTGTTGAAGAGCCATAAGGCCCTAGTGGACAATGAAACCCTTTCCCACTCAACACTCTTCCAGCTCAGCACAGATAAATTGTGTAGAACTAGGAAATTAACTCATCCTATCCTAAAAAAAGAAATAAATAAATAAAAGGAAGGAAAAAGAATAAAGCATTCACAGACTGGTCCACAACTGATTCATTTCTTACTCCTAAATGAGAATTCTTTTCTGTCAGTGCAGATCCACAAGGCTGTAAGATGTCTGAAGATGATTATTTATGCACCTTTGTCTTTGTCAACTATAAGAAAGAAAAACATTCAGAGACACTGGAATTTATAAAATAAAATCCTGTCTAAGATATAAAGGAACATTAATCTGAGAAGTTGAGAGAAACTAACCTGGTAATTTACACGCCACAGAGATGTTTTACAAAATGACCAGCTTAGAGACATTTCCATTTTCGTGTATTGTTTTTGTGCTCACCTGTCTCTGTACACCCCTCCCTCAAACTACTGTTGACTTCTGGAGTACTACATCAGGTATCTTTCAGGCAGACTCCATCTTCATCCTTTTATGGCTCAGACGGAAGACACACAGACTCTGCAGTGGTGAAGATGGTAAAAGATCAATATTTAGATACATAGCTACATACAGGAATGAGAAAGCTTTTTCTCTTGATGAAATTAAAATAGAAAATAAACTTTACAAAAGTTTTAGCTTCCTAGTACTCTACAAATTAGCAAAGAGGCTTTCTTGGCCTTTATCTCATTTAATGATCTGGCATTTATACATATATGTGTAAAATTCAAGTGCCAACCACCTACATTCCAGGGTACCGGGAAAAAAAATGTTAATTTTGAGTCTGCTTTTCTTTTGGATCTGGAATATTATCTAGACCTAGTGACAACTGAATGACAGATTAAGCAAGTAGACTATTTCCTTCCAGTTATGCCAGCTATTTAATATTGGGTAATTATTTCTTAAGTGGGTTTCTGTATTTCTGCCTGTAGAATTTCCTTTTGGAGCAGAGCCTTACTGAATTTGGTGCCGTATAGAGACAGAGTGAAAAGAGGTCTTTCCCAAAGAAGCAATACAGATATCCACAAGGAGCCATTAGTTTGACAACCCAAACTGAACCTGATCTGTGTTGTAGTCCCAAGTTTGTTAGAAACATCAGGGATGTATGGACTTGGTTATCCTGCCCCTAATTTTGTTTCTTATGTATTTCTGATAGACAATAAGACATATCTCTTTCAACTATCACAGCAGGTATTTTGGGTTTTTTTTACATCTTTCCTTCAAAGCCACATTTTCTATAATACCATAGATACATGTTCAAAGCAGCACCTTTCCTCTTCAATGGCACTGTCCCCAAATCTTACTTTTAAAAACTATTCTCAGTCATAAGGATTGGAAAAGATACCTGAGAAGTACTCACAAGTGCACAAATGCAACTATTCCAGTATAGCATTTTTCTTTGAAGTTCCTGTCCTGCTTAATTTTTGCTGCAAAGGAAGAGGGTCAGCACCAGCAGGAAGAGGTAGCACTGCTCCCTGATGTCATGTGGGAGTTATATCATCTGTGGCAGCACCTATCTGCAGTGAAAGGCCAAGTGGCAAGCTGAAATATGTTAGAGAAAAGACTTGCTGGCAGATTGATGGAGAACGCTGACATATTTCTGTAAACCACAATACAAAGGGAGTTAATCAAGATCAGGAGGAGTGCCTGTCTTCTTGAGAAGTCATTTCCCACCTCAATTAGCTGGCAGTTTAGGCAAACATAGGCAGTGGTTAGCCCCCATCAGTCTGAGTGATGCTTTCTTGAGCAACTCCTATACTCCTGCCTTCACTGGGTCTCTGTGACAGTGTCGCTGGCCACCGGCAGACTTTGTCAGCAAGCCAATAAATCTTTATTGACAGCCTTAGCTTCATGTTTGGCTCAACTAATGCTCCCCTCTTAAAGCAAAGAGGAAGAGGAGGAAATATCTAGGCCCAGCATGCACAATGTGTATCAGAGGTCTGGCAGGGATTTAATTTCTTTGTTATAGAGATTGTCACATTTTACAAGCCTTTGTATGTCTCTGTTGCTAGACTGCTCTCTTTTGGGATGTGTTTTTTTCTCTCCCCCTGTTTGTATGCTTGTTTGGTGTTTCCTTTTCTGGAATGACCAGTATCCTAATTTTGCCGTGTAGTCTATGTGAGCTCTTTGAAGAAAACCAACTTGTACAAAACGATGACAAAAAATTCCCCAAGACTGGTGATCAAGAGGGAAAAAGGAGCCTTCAGGCTTGTACGCCTAAACAAAGGCAGGCAATAAACACGTGGTAGAAAGGGATGATTTCTTTTAACCTTTTTACTGTATTCTCTGATATTATCCAGAATAGGTTACAGCCCTTTTGTTTTTCACTCTCTGGATTTGGCAGATCTCTGCTCCCAAGCTGCAGTAATATGTTTTTTCCACTGTCTTTTTTCCAGTTTTTGCTGTCCCTTGGCATAATGAAATTCTGTGAATTGTCCTTCCTGCCTGAAAAACACCCTGTTATTGTTTTGGACCACACCGGAGGCTCTTTACAGTGAAAGCTCTCAGGAGTAGGATGTGATACACTAGAAAATTAAGTAATAAGTTTACAGGTCTTGTTTCCTAGTCTCCTACCTTGCAAAGAGTAAATCGAATTTTTTTTTTTCTTTTTTCCTTGCGTTGGGTCACCCTTTGATGTTCCAGATTTTAGAGAAAAATCGTATTTTTCCTTTCCTGTCCATTCACTATGAGAATTTCTCTAGCTGTGCTAGGTAAATATTCTGGGTGAATGCTGCTGAAACATAAAGATTGAACTGGGTGCCAGCAGCAGGCACTGAGACTCATCCACTGACTCACCCATGCAGAAGGGTTGTCTGAATGGCTCTTATCACCCAAGGTAAACTGAGCTGCTTTAACAGTCCCAGGTCTAATTCAGGCAGCTATAGCTGCTGATATAAGCTACAAGTAACTTATGCAAGTTAATTGATAGACAGTCATCTAATTAGAATACATCTATAGAATGAAGTATGAACTCAGTCAAAAGCTTCCTCTTTCCTACACCCTATATTCGGAACTATTTAATTATCAGGAATAAGTCAGAAATTAATAAAATCTCCCTGGTAGAAAATTATAGTTTGTATAAAAATACAAGTTTATTCTGGGGAAGGGGTTTGCAGACCTGTTGCAGGAGAAGCAGGTGCTGATCTCTTATCTCTGTGTCATTGGGAAATGCTGCACAAGGATGACATCCAGGTATTGCAAGGAACAAGTATTTTGCAAATGGGGGTGTAGGAAAACCACTGTTGTGGCTGTGACAGTACATTTGTCCTTGTGACACGGATGGCTCTCCAGGGGATGTTCTCATGCTTGTGTGTGGCTCCACTGGGTATTTGGGAGTAAAGGGGCAAAAGACGAAGAAAATCACTTCTGTCCTGCACATGGTGCTTTTTAGTTGTAGACCATGAAACAGGAATGCTGTCTTCTTTTCTTGCACCCTTCTGGATGATGGATTTATACTTCAGTGCTGAACCTTCTCGGTAGCACCAAGGATGTTTTGGCTAGTGCTCCTGTGGCTGCTGACAGACAAAGTGGTCATGGAGGTGGTCTTGCAGTGCACAACTCAGCCACAGTGGTGCCTCATTAATTGCTGCTGCTAAATAGGATTGGCAGCCCAGATTTCATGCCTGGCTCTTCTGTTCTTTGCACCAGAGTGGTCAGGAGCCACTGCACTGCAATTACTGGTGTCACCAAAATAAAAGTTTCCCTGAGGGACAACCAAGCCTTGAGTTTATTTTTCTTTAATGAATTCTTGATTGTTAGGTCAGGGAATATTCTTCACCCCCAGTGCTGGTGTGGTACTTAGCAGATGGAGCACCTCCCCTCATCTGATCCTCCACCTGAAGACACCAAAAAAACCCCAAACTATTTCTGCCTGCCTGGAAAAGCAGCTCCCTGCCAGGGAGATTAAAATATCACTGGCACTAGACATTAGTCTAAGGCATATTTATTTTCTGACAGCAAAATATTCCCCTCTTGCCCTTTCTTATCTCCTAGATTCTCCTTGTTCCAGCCTCAGCGCCTCATTTCATGGCTGCCCTGACTGAGCCACCTCTGTGTCATGCCATCCCACCTCTCCCCTCATTTTGGCAGGCCTTGGCACTAATTAGAAGTGTTAACACTTTGCAAAGGAGTGGTGAGTGCCTGCAAGGCATCTGGCGTGGTGCAGGGTGAAGCTGCCAGGGCCCTGGTGAGCTCCAGCCATGGAGGATGCTGGCAGCTCCCTGACACACCTGTGTGGATAGGAAAAGCCCTATTTGAGTCTGTAAGGCCGTGTGGAAACCACATGAAATTCTAAATAAGCCCCTTTTGCACTCCCTTTGTAAGCTAGAGGGAGGTGAACTGTGGCTGCCTTGTGCCTGGTGCTGCATGGTCCAGGTGTGAGCACATTTTGGGGAGAGCCTCTGCACATCAACAGGACAAAATTGTGACCATAGCTTGCAGGAGAATCTTGTCTGAGAGGTTTTTGATTTGTGCTAGAAAGAGGTTGGAGATGTCAATGCCTTCATGAAACAGAAAAGATGGCAGCACACGGACATCTTCACAATGCAGGCCTCAGACTCCAGAGAGAACTTGAGCTGGGAATGAAGCTTTTGAAATCCTTTTTTCCCCTTCAGCCATTTCCTCTTTAACATGTTGACCCCAAAACCCTGGCAGTGCTCGAAAGGGTTGGCACATCAGCGCTCAAACACAAGACTCTCTATTATTCCAAATTTATGCCTTAGAGCAGAAAAGATTCAGCTAAGCCTTTGAAGCATCACGTAGCATTTTTCTCAAATATCTGTCTTGTGTTGGGAGTCTCTTTGGTGGGAGGCAATAACAAAAAAGATTCACTTGGGTGTCTAGAGGGGCTGATGCAATGTTGCAGTTGTCAGAGTTCTTTTATGCTATAAAACTGCCCACTCAATGCATCACCACAGTCCTTCAGAACACCAGATTTACAGTGATTGTGTATGTTATGTCCTAACAGTGTTATCCCGAGGGGAGTGTTAAACAAAAATTCATGCAATAACTTGAGATGGCTCTTGTCATCATCAGAAATTGTGGGTAAAATGTTTTAACCTGCAAGTGTAAGTCTGCAATCCTGGAAAGCAGTGACCAGGGTAATGCTTGGGTACACTTCTAACGATTGCAAGGAGGGGGTCAAACATTGAGAGCAAGTTTGAAAGATGAAGATACAACCTCAGACATCAGTTTAAGCCCCCCCATGGAGAATCCTACTGTTATCTACTCCAAATGCTAACCTCCGACACCGCATATTTGCATTCCCCACTGTATCTGGAGAAGCATCCTGGAGAGCAAGGGAGGAGTCTGCTCTGTCCTGGAGCTGCTTCCAAGTGAAGTGATGCTCTGTCTCACATTTATTTTAGTGCCTAACCCAAAAAGAGTCATTTGAAATGTGGCAAAAGGTGAATTCTGCAAGAACCCCTTTCCTCTGAGAGAGCTGAAAAGGTTTTACTGCTTGGTTTAACCAAGGTTTTGCTATCAGCTGGCAGAACTTGCAGCCTTTTCCTGCCTGGCAGTTGTAGACAGGGAATTGCTGATAGCCTGTCTGAAATCTGTCTCTTGCTCTGAGTTGACTCCAGAGTTACCTTGTCTGGTACAGTTATAAGCTCTGGGAGATTTATATATTTAAAAAGGGGTGGGGGTGGGAATAAAAAAAGTCTAGCCTAGCCTCAGAGTCCTATGAGACTGCAAGGGGAAGCAAACTGGAACCCATTTTCCTATTTCTTCCTTGGCCTTATCCGAGAACAGCCAGCCTATCTGTAAGTGGCAACTGTGGAAAATGTGCTCTGGCCACTTGGTGTGAAAGATAGGCAAGACTCCTAAAAAATCTTCTCCGCAGCTTATCACCTTTCTGCTGGCTCCACAGCAAACCAGTGCCCCGGTGCAGAAGGAAACTGGCTGTCTGTAAGGCTGGACAGGGCCTCATCAACAACTGATAAGCTCCCCTGTGAACATTCAGGCTCTTCAGGGTTTACTGTCCTTTCAAATACCACAGAAGCTCTAGCTGGGCAGATCCATACACATACACATGTACATCAGTGCAGCTGGTATTTAACGCCATGCATCTGGTTCTCCCTCGCTCTTTCTGCTGTTTTGGGAATGCTGCTCCTGTATCATTTGGATGTAAGTGTAATAGGCCTGTGCAGCATGTTTTGTAAAGTTGGATAGAGGTGTTTAAAGATAATTCTCCTACCAGTTCCCTGGTCATAGTGCAAAACTGTGAAAATTCATCTTCCCACTATAAATGGTAGTAGGAATAGAAGACTTGAGGGAGTTCCCACTGTGTTTTTGGGAAAGAAAATGTCCGCAAAAAAATTTATGCCTGGAAGTTGTTCAGGTCTTGGCTATTTTAAACTGGGCCAAGGAAAATGTGACAAGTCATTGCTCAAGTTTCATTTTCTGCTATGATTTCAATAAAAACAGAGCAATAGCACTACACAACACTCCTCTTCCATGGAGCAAACCTGCCCAGTTTGGGGAAAGCAGTTATAGAGCCAGTTGACTAAAAGCAATTGAAATATGCTGCTACATGAAAGGAGCAGCAGAGTGCAAGGAGACAGTAAAAAGGGATCCCACATGCTGAAGTTCTACTTTATATTTAGAAGAGTAATTCTGTAAGAGAAGGCTTGATTTGGTCATGCAGAAGCTTGAAGTGAGGTAAAAAGCAGCTCTGTTGCTTTGACACCACTTTAAACTCCCAGTCTTTGGAGTTACCACTTTCAAACCAAGGTTCTTTTCACACTAAAGGCTTGCATGGACAGGGACACTTAGTGGACAAGTTTAAGTTGTGGTTGATATACATGACCACTGCTCCTGTAGAAAACTGCAGCAGACTGGAGCAAGGTGGGCAAGAGCGATGGATGTCTCTGGGGGAGTTTGCTGAAAGCACTTCAACTTGATTGCTTTAAAAGAGTTAATACACAGTGGATCTAATCTCACCAAAACCCAGAGCCTCAGGGTTTCTCTCTGCCATTTGGCTAGGGAATTGTTTAGATCAATGCAACTTATAAATCTGAATAGCTAACAATTAAACCAACTCAGTTCAATAAACAACTAAACAAAGCCACTGTAAAACACATCCGTTCCCCATAGGGCATTTTCAACATTAGATTGCCATTACAATGGCAAAGCAGCAGACCTCAGAAGCTTGATGCATTCAGATCCAGAAAATCCTAGCTGGGATAACCAGGTACATGACTTTGTACTGAAATAAGAGTATTTCTGGGCTTGAGAGACTATAAACACTGTGTATGATTAGTTGTTAATGAACAGAATAAAAACATGGAAAAGGAGAAGAGAAGATCATTAAGTAAGATGGAAGCCCTCTTGGGAAAAGTTTAGTCTCAAAGGCAACAGTGTTTGTGTACCAAGAAAACACTGTAAAGGAAAAGGACAAGGACTTGCTGGTGAGGGCTGGTATTGCATTGCCAACTCTCCTTTTATGGCTTTGGTAAGTAAAGCATGTTTTGATCCTCTTCTGGATTTTAGTTGTTTTTGTTTAAAATCCACCAGAAAAAGGGATTAAAATATTAATGACAATGTATTTATCCAATAGGACATGTACTAAAGAAGCTGGAGGAAACACTGTAATCACTGGATAAAATGGGTCTGAAGCTGTACCATTAGTCCAAAACTGCTGTTCTTAGAAATCCTTGTTGTTAGAAAGATGGTGAAAGTTTGATTAAAATTAAAATTAAACTTATCCAGGCTTCTACTGTAATCAAATCAAACATGTTTATATATATATGTGTGTGTGTGTGTGTGTGTATGGAATGCATTCAGAAGAAATAAGGAGATTTAAGAAGGAATAGGAAGCCGAAGCTGAAGGGAATGTATGTGACTATCTGTATTATGCACAAAAGGAATATAATGTATTTTTATTACAAATTAGGTTAGTTGGTCTTAACAGGTGATCTTTTCAGACTTTTAGAAAGAGTTGGACTGTTTTGGCCATGTAAAGAAGTAAAATAACAGCTGTAGTTGCATGAACATATTGTGTTTTTCATATATTGGGGTCCTTTTTACTTAACACATGATCTCTCTGACTCTCAGGGTCTACAGGTGTTCCTGTATCACATTAATGTAAAACATTATCATACTGAACATCTTTATTTTATCTGGGTCTTTATAGGTTTAATTCAGAAAAAAGACATGGCATCCTAGCATGCCTTCATTCCTTCAGATAACAAAATTAGTCATACAGTGACATAAGTGATGGGAAAAATATAAATTGAATGAGGGTAGAACAAGAAATCCCTTTTAAACCCATGTTAAATAGTCACCATACATAAATTTTCTAGCTGCCAAAGGATCAAAAGTTGGTCCTTGTCTCCATGATTTCAAGGGTGCATTTGTTTTCCATGGTCACCACAAAAACTACTTGATGGGATCTGTTACCCATTGTAACTACCTGGTGCTGGGAGTTTGGGTTCAGCCCCTTCAGACTTACATTTAGTCAGTCACACCAGAAATCTCTGGGAAAACACTGGGAGAAAGACACACTCTGTGTTTGAGGGTTGTAAAGTTGGCTTGCTGTTGGAGTGCTCTGTATTGCAGAGTCTTGGTGGATACTCACTGGCAAGCACTGTTTCCTAAAAATGTGTGGTCTCTCCATCCTCTTGGGGCATGGGAAAATCTCTCTTGACAAACCTCCCATGGTCTCAGCCCTGCTGAGTGAGGGAGCTGCTCACCCCACAATGCACACCATACACACCATCTGCATCATGTGGGTACATGCTCGTGCTGTGGGGCAGCACAAGCAAGAAAAGGGGGTTGGATTTTCACTGCCATAGCTTTATGTCCCTCCCTCCAATTACTCTGCTAATTATTTTATGTGCATGGTCACGTGCAATTCTTCAGCAAATATTTTGCTGGTTTTAATGTTAGAGGAATTATGTTGTATTTCTCAGGTCATTTTTTGTTTTTCTCCCAGTCACAAAAAGCTCCAGGTTTGCATCTCTGCATATTTTTCTTCCATGCATTCCCTACCTAGCATCTCTGTGGCCTACCTCATATAGAGCAATAAAGTAGGGAAGGCAATTTAGGCTGCCAGGCAGCTTTGAGATTACTTGTTAATACATCTATTTAGAGCTTCTTGCAGATGTATGGAAGAATATTGTTATTCAATATAAATACAAAGAGACACATCCGACTCACTCTCAGAGACAGCCCCATCAAATCAATTCCTGTGAAGATTTTTAGGAGCAGTGAATTTTAAGACCCAAGGGCCTTGGCTATGGGTGTTTTGGATGAGCCTGGAAAGCAAGCTAAACTGTCTTGTTTGGTCCAGCTGCTGGGAGAAAAGCTGTCCCTCTAGTGATCCACTGCTCCACAGTGAGAGCAGTGCTCTCTAAACTAAAGAAGAAAAGGAGGAAAAAGCAAAGTTCAACATTGCAAACTCCCCCCATTTTCCCCCCAGTTGGGCAACAGCATGGGGAGAAGCTGTGAATTTGTCCTCAGGTTACCAAAATACTCCATTTTTCCCTTTGGACCAGTTACAACATTTATGAAGGCTGGAGTTTTATAGAAGAAAACTGTCGTGCTTCCTTAATGAGAGTGATCACTGTGTCTGCTGCTTTTTAAGAAGACAATAACTTATTATGTTAAGCCTGTGGGATGTTTTTTTGGCTGGGGAGATGTTGTATACTGCAGACATCTGACTGGTTTCTGTGGTGTCATGCCTGGTGTCAGGAATGATGGGGATCTGCTGTTTCAGGGAGAAAAGCTCTGCTGAAACCGGACAGATCTGTCAGCATAGAAACCCTCTAAAGCAGGGCTTCAACCAGAGTCCACTGAGCAGTCCCATTGGTTTTAGTCACACTCAGAAGACTTTATCTAAAGTCCTTTGAAGCAGATGACCCTTCCCATTTAAATGAATTCATGCATAGTTGCATTTGTGTGAGACTAACACAGGCCACAGGATATAAAGTGAAGCAAGAGGTCACAGAGATTCCCATTACCCCTCAAAAGCAGACATAGTAATAGGAATAAGTAACTCTAATATCTAAACTTACTAGGAGCAGGGTCTATCCTTTCCTCTGTGTCTGCACAGCCCCTTCCATGATGAGTGTCATCCCCAATGGGCAGGTGTATGTGACAGTGCTCTGCCAGGGGTGTCAGGACTGTGAGCAACAAGAACCAAGGGTCTTTATTCTGCTCTTCTTCCATTGCCTCTCTGTTTGCCCATCAGCCATGTCAGGAGGAACTCAAGGGCTTTGATTGCTGAAATGCCATTTTCATTGTTATGGGAATGTGGGAGTATTTAAGGTTGTTTGGTGTCACTGCTTCATTTCTCTGAACAAAATCTGGAATCCATGAAAGAACGGGACAAAATGTTGGAGGGATTCAGAGAAGCCAGATGACCCTCAGCTTGCTGCCTCTTGGCAGATCTTTTCCCTGGAGTGCAACAGGCCATTGCAGTATTTTGCTGCTACTTGGCTCTGCTTCAGCATACTCTGTATGATTTTCTTATCTAGAGTAGTGCCAGAGAAAGATAATGGTTCATTTTTCAGTATTTCATCATAGACAGAGTCTAGCCAAAACCAGCCTGATAATGGACAGAGGGAAAGTACTTGATCAAGGTGTGTGATGAACCAAATTTTTTGGCATCATAGCTTTCAAGAAGTTTGTGTGTTCACAGAGCTGGAGGGCATGATCTTAGGAGTACTGCATCATAATCCTGGCTGAGCATGAGCAGATGGCCCTGGCTCACTGGCCCAGCCTCACTGGTGAGGTTATCTGTTTATCAGATGGGTTGGGCTACCTGTAGCCAACCTTCACTCTAGTCATATACAGTGACTTGCTCCTCACTCCAGTACCTATGGCTCCTGGGAAGAAGATACAGAGTAGGAATAGAACGTCTGTGGAGATGCAGAGCAAGTCAGTGACCTCGTGCACAGGGTAAGTGACCAAATGTACAGCACACTTAGAGATTTAAAGAAGTCCAACATTTCCTCCAGCAGCTGCCACTCTCCTGCCATGGTCTTGTGAGAAGCTCAGCTGTTTCCTCCCTCTTCCCATCCTTCCTCTCTTTTTTTTGCTCATTCAGAGCAAGAAGCAGGGACCAGAATAAATAAGTCTTGACCTTACCAGCACTAGGTATAACAGGTTAGGCCAGCTGATACTGTACCTGATTTAATGTTAGTTTTTGTATATGGGAGTTGGACTGGGAGAGGCATCCTCCCTTGAGGATATGTCTTTTAAAAATACCTGGTGCTAGAAGGAATGTGGTGTGCTCTGAAGGCAACATGCTTTGGCTGCTCTGAAACATTTTTATGAGGCCTGGGATAAATCAGCTCTGGAAAGTATGAGTTGGCAGTAATCAGAAGAGAGAGGGAGTTTTATCCAGGATGTGGGAATCGCAGACTGCAGTCTTACTAATGCAGCAATAACGTGCCAAAGGAGATTTCTGTGGATCCTATAGCAGCGGTGCTTTGCTCCCTCTGCAGAGGAAGAGCAGCATGTGGCCTTGGCATCATCAGGGATTTATGGAAAGGCTGGAGCTGCCCGTGCCTGGCAGCTGCCTCATTGAAGAGGAGGGCTCCTCTGGCTTTGGCTGAAGACTGTGGGGATGATGCACTGGACTCACTGGGTTCATTCCTGGAAGAGCCAATGGGGGCAGTATCAAAGGTCAGACAGGAGTGAGGGGGTAGGAGGGACACGAGGAGGAAAGGAGTGGTGGCAGTTGTCCAGATCTCAACTCTAAAATCAGCTGCATTCACACAAACCCCCAAATTGTTTTGTTCTTAGTATATTATACAAATATTCAAAATATAATTATGCTGTCTTGGCTCTGTTGAGTGCCAGGGATGAAAAGCTTGGGGTATGCAAGGCACCTTGATTTATGTTTTTGAAGATGTGTGGGTGTGGTTCCCAGACAAGGAAAACCCACAGCCTCTTTGGGGCACCTTGTCTCTCTTGTGTCATGGAATACACATTGGTTGCACTGCTAGGAGGGCATGGCTGGTGATGAGGGTACTTTCTGCAGAGGGGCAAGACCATCTGGTGCTGTCTGCAGTCTTGTCTGTTATGTCTGATGTAACAGGTTTAACTGAGAGGGTAGGAGCTGCCTTTCTAGAGTGGTCCAGGCCTTGATGCCTTGATGCAGTTTAGCTTACTGCTCATGCCACTCTCCCACTGCCTATGGAGGGAATGCTGGTCCTCGAGCTTCCACTTCCTTGGGCTTCCTCCTTCACCACACTTGTCACAGAAGTTCGCTCTCCAAACTGGAAGTTCCTGGTCCCTGAAGTTTGAGTGGTATGGGTCATCTTGCCTTACAAAGCTCTGAAAGTTAGTGGATTCAGAAATGTATGCACCTAGGAAATGTAAAAGAGCTCCAGCTGCAGCTCTGATACCCAGCTGAAGGCTCCCACAGGCATTTGTAGTCAGCCATGCTGAAATGTAACCTGGACCTCTGAGAAACAGGGTGATCACTTACCCAGGCAGCTATCAGGGAAAGCAAGCCATGACAATAATGTTTGGAAAACACTCCAGGATGAAAGACATGCTGCAGATTAGGTATCTAATCAATCTGTGTTTCTACACTGAGTCCATCATCTCAGGCCCTTTTTTTTTACAAGCTAGAAGATCAATGCATGCTTCAGGTAAATCCCCAGCCTCTTTGCAATAACCCTATGGACTTTAATTTTATTTCCTTACTTGTTAGTGGCAAGCAAAGCCACATTAATTCTAGGTACATGATGCTGAACCAGATTCCTGGTGAGATAAACCCCTGTGGTTTCAGAGATGCAGGCCAGCTGAGGATTTGGTCTGCCATTTAGCAAGTTTTTATGTGAAAGTATTATTTGGAAACATCCTTTGATATTTCCCCTGGTGCTGAGCATATTACATAGCAGGAGTTATCTGAAGATTATAGTTGAAGTCAGGATTTTTGTGTAATGCTTACAGCTGTCCTATTTCTTGCACAGTATAAAATGCATCTGCATCATTTTAGGCTTGGAGCAAATGTAGGCTTTATTGGAAAACCTTGTCCATGTTGGAGGGAAAGCCACTGGGGACAAGGAGATTTCTGCTCATGTAATGATTTTGACATGTCAGAATTACAACTCTATCACTTTTGGCAAGCATGACTTTAACTGACAGTGAGTGGAAATGGAACATGAAAATTATAAGGAAAAGGCCTGGAACCCGACAAAATACAGGCAGGGGTGACAGGCAGCCATATGGGATAGGGAGGGATGGGAACATGGACACACTTCCTGCCAGCATGTGGGATTTAAGATGAAGAAGAGCTGATAAATTGGCTGCAGTTCTACCACTCAGGGCTGCCAGTGTCAGAATGAATGGCAAAATAAACTTTCCAGCATGTGCACATGTCTCCCTGTCCTGGAAAAAGCCCACAGGGGATTTACATTTAAGTGACGTTAATACAATTTTTTTAACATACAAACTCTGGAGCATAAATAACATCTTCAGGTATAAGCACAGTTGCATTTACTCAGTAGCCATCTCTCACATAAAATGATTGAAGGATAAAGGTAAGTGACTGGTACTAGTCATGCAGTATCATCTTACTCCTTTCAAAGTTCTCTGATTTTGGTTCCTTTGGCTTTAAAAGAACACATTTTAAGATCTTTCTCACTAAAAACCCATAAATTACTTAAGCAAGGTCACATGAATGTGGTTCTTTGCATGTTAAAGCGGTTGCAAAATAGGCATTTTCAGACCATAAATATATGAGTTTAGGCTCATCTTGCTGAATCTTAGACCACACAAGACCTAGGACATGCTGTAAAACTACCAATATTTACATATTTAATAGACAGTCAGTAGCCACAAAGAGTAAGTGGGATAACATAAACCAGTGAGACAAACATCAGGCTCAGTCAAAATAAATAATGAATTTCTACAAGGCTCTGTTAATGAAATATTAAAGGACGGGAACAGAATTAAAATATGTTCTTAGATCAAAGCTGATGCCCTCCATTCTGGAATTGCAAACTTTATTGCTAAAAGAAGTTTTGGAAGGAATACCTTCTGCATGCCAGCATTATACATTGCTTAAAAAGCATATATGAGATGAACTATATCTTGAAGAAGTTGTAAGTAAATGAGGAATTTTAATTGAATGTAGATTTTTCTTGTTTGATTCAGTGGCAGTACATATTTGACCTGGCAGTTTGACATCCTTATCTGTGAGTTGAAGTAAAACCATAATCCGGAGATAAGGCAAAGACTACCTGAATGGTAAAAATCAGGACGACTATGCAGTGTTATAAACTGGTCTGAGTGACTTGGTAAGTGCAGTCCTGCAAAATGAAGTGGTACAGTTAAAATACCAGTTTGTGTACCTTAAAACAAAAAAAAAAAAATCTATAAGAAAGGAAGGCTGTATTCTTAAAACCAAGAGTCTACACTGGCTATACTGGACCAGAAGAACAGCAATGGATTGCAGCACAATATTCCAGTTCTCTTTGCAGTAATGCTTCCATGAATAAAGAGGTTACTGAGCTCTGAGTTTGTCTGTGGCTGGAACTGATGAGAACAATGCTGGAATACTGCAGTTTCAGCAAGTTGTGCTTGTGAGGGGTATACCCAGAAAGCACAGAAACAGCTATAAAACAAAAACAAAGGTTGGAGAAAAATCACTGAGACAGAGCTTTTTATGCATGTTTACCCTCCATAAATGTCCTCCAGAGAGGCATCTTCATTGGAAGAGAAGGTTGAACACTAAAGAGCTTTACAGTCCAGTGAAGCAAAACATAACCTGAATCTGTAGCTGGAAGCTGAAGCTGGACAAATTAAGCTGAAAATAACACACATTTTTATTAGAGTGAGTCTAATCATGGGAATACACTAGTGGGGTAGGGTAGGAGGGAGAGGGAATCTCTGGCTCCTAAAGTCTTTACATCCAGACAGATGCCTTTCTGGAGATAGTCTTTAGCAAAACATGATTTATTGGACTCGATGCAAAGGTAACTTGGTGAAATATAATGACCTGTGATATATAGTAGGTCAGACTGGATAACAGAGTGGCCCCTCCTAGCTTGGAGC
The DNA here is from genome assembly GCF_971803275.1 of Cyanistes caeruleus. Classification (NCBI taxonomy): domain Eukaryota; kingdom Metazoa; phylum Chordata; class Aves; order Passeriformes; family Paridae; genus Cyanistes; species Cyanistes caeruleus. Next base: position 106,186,537 of record NC_141701.1, read on the forward strand.
ATTACAAATCTATAACACTTAAACTTTAGGAAATTATGACAGTAAGCTGTAATATTTTTTTTTCTGCTGAGATTTCTCCGAAGCTCCTAAATAAATCATTACATACAAAGCTTGCTAACTGGCATTGATTTTTTTTTTTTAATGACTTATGTTGGGGATTTTTTAATCTTCTTTTCAGAAAAATGGTTTATAAGAATTTCTTTTTTAAGTATAGTTAGGAGGCTCTAACACTAAACCTCTTCAAGAGAAAGGGAGAATTCCTATGTTGTACCTGAGCTAAGCTATGTAACTTCACTGTGTTTGGCTTTTCAAAACCTTTCCCATAGCAATTTGCACTTTCCTTGTGCTGATACCAGCTTTAATGCCAGCTCTACCACGTGGTTGGCTGCCCATCCCCTGTCAAAAGATATAAGGTTTTATAAGAGCAGGCTGATACAAGAACCCTTTTCTCATAAGAGGGAAGTTAATAAGTGTGTGTTAATCTACACACTTCTCACAACAGGAGCTGGGCTCAGGAATTGTACTTCATGTGCTTTACCTCCTCATTTGAAGGGGAAAAATTTGCATTATCAATAGAGCCACCTCAGAAGCAGCTCTTTACACAGCCTCTCCTTGGAAGATTCTATGGAGAAGAAGGGAGGTTGGGTATAACTTCAGAAGAAGGTATTTGATTCCCTTATTGAGGAAGTACTTAACTTTAAACAGGTGATGAAGTCCATCAATGCAAAATAAATAAAAGATCTGTGGAAACATTGCTGCATATACTTAAACATAGGCCTGTGCTACCAATTCTAATGAGTCACAGCTTCAGTCTATGGAAGCACTTGAAGAGCTGTGTTATCCAAAGTGCAGAAGTCCCTTGACTATAATGGATGGTTTGCATATTCAAAGCCATCCACCTCCTAACTGCAGAACTGAAATAAAGTGCTCTGAAAAGCAAAAGGAAGCAAAGTGGGAGAGTGTGGTGAGCACACACCACTTTATTTGTTAGTGTTTGTTAGTCAGGGCAAATTGATCCACAGGTCTTGGGAAGGATGGAGGTATGTGAGGCCTTCAGGTGTGATTTTCTTTGGGAAAGGCTAGGGCATTTTTAGAAGAGAAAAAAAAGAAAACCAACTCAAATTTAAACACTTCCCAGCAGTTTGGGAGTAAATAAGCCCTAAATTTTAACCTGGTGGAAACTAAAAGGAGTTTGCCTGAGATATTCAATGAATTAGATGTAAGCAGGGAATGAGCTGTCTCCTAACTCCTTAGGCAATGGATTGATGGTTGTTTGGTTTCTTGCTAAAGAGACAACTGTTGTTGATTCAATTCTTGTAATTCTTCTTTGTTTTTTCCCTCTCAACCCTAAACTTAATGTAATTATTTACAAAAAAAAAAAATAAAAGAAACTTTAGCTTTGTTTTCTTTACTATTTTTTCTTTCTTTTTTTTTTTTTTTTCAGAGGTTATTACTCCTAACAGTGCCTTAACATAATCTCACAGCTGACTGAACACTACCCTCTGACCTTTCTTTCCTTGGGGACAAACTCAGGTTTAATTGACGTTTATGTCTGTGAGCTCTGCTGAGGAGAGATTAGCAGTGGCTTAGCTAATTAGTATTTAAATGTTCACTAATGTTCCAATGGATTTGTCAATTGCAATCTTATTAAAAATTGATGCAGAGATTTCAATTTTTTTTAAAAAAAGCAGCGATGTCAGAGCTGATTCAATTTATCCAGAGGATTAAAGACAAAATCAAATCTGCTATTATGATCTTTTCAGTCATACTAGAACACAAGAAAAGTATTTCAAATTGTAAATGGCCCATATGTTTCTCAACGTGCAAATATGTTCAATTCTTGTTGCTGGGTTGAAAAATTTGAGGATGCACAAACTCTCATTAGGACAATTTGGAAATATTCACCCTGTAATTAGAGGTGTTGATGTTCTACTGTCCCAACAAAGCCTTTGCGGTTTGAAATACTAGAAGACTTTTCCAGACAAATTTAACACATGACGTTAGAATAACTCCACTGGTAATACAGGATATCAATCTCTTTCGAGCTGCCCACGGTGTACATGATACACATTTCCCCCAGTGCACTGAGTGTGATCTGTAACAGTTTTTAGCCAAAGAGTTTCGATTTCAAATTAAATCCACAGTTTATACAGTAAATGATGAAGGCAGCTTCTGGCTGTGGAAAATCTTCAACTGATCAAAACAGGAGCACTTTGTTATGAGCTGAAAGCTTTCTTCAGACCTGGTGAATGAGGGAAGATAACATAAAATAGCAACTTGCTTAGAACCAGCCTTCTTTCAACCCCTTTCCACTAATGGATTTCAGCACACAGAGCAAGTAGGCAAATATATTAGATTTGGATTGAAGTTTGAAATTTGGTGCCCTAAAGACACTCTTTAAAGAGATTTCAGAAGCCATCTATATAACCTAAATATACTTGACTTGACTTTTTATTTCCCAAAGATGCTAAGGCAATACAACAGTCCAGCAGGTTTGGTGTATTAGGAGTTTCAGCCACTTAGGGATTACACACCTTCTGCAAATGGAGTTGGTTTATTTGGAAATGTAAGTGAGTGTAATTGTGCATTTGGGTGCTCAGGAAATATAAGGAAATATTTTCATGTACATTAAATATCCAAGAATACTGGCGTGATGGAGAAGCCCAAGTTCATTGACCTTCCATGACAGCTCTAATTTAAGCAGCAAGAATGTATGATTATTTTGGGGTTTTTTGCAGCCATGCTTTAAATAGGAATTAATCTATATTAGCAGAAAATTGCTTTGTTTCCTGTCTAATGAACAACTAAGAAAATACGCTTTGGATTGAACCAGTGAAGAGAGTGTTTTTAGGTTTACCTGAAAAAAGTTACATTTAATTTTCAGATGTTTTATTTAAACAGAGAAAATAGAGATAGTCCAAAGTTTCAGAACAGCACACATACTTCTGGTTTTCTTGTTTCTAAAGCACTTAGAAATTAATACCAGTCTCAGAATTGTTGTAATTTACCCAGCTGCTTTTCTTCTGGTATTTTTCCTTGATGAAGTCTTTATCTACAAACCTGTGTCTCTTTTGGAAAGGGGCTACAAATTCTTAAGTGCCTATATGATTTTCAGCCATCCCTAGCACCCCCAAGTCTGATGCCATGGTGCAGATACATCAGCTCATTTGGGTCCTAAGGGTCAGTAGGTAATTTTCCAATGAATCTTGTTGGAGGTCTCATTAGAATAGAGGGGTGTTTTCATGAATACATTAGGGGAAATTCTTGGACTACAGCAAAGGAAGTTGGAGTAACATGAGCTTCTCTTCTCACATTTAAGCAATGGCATTATCTCCTTCCATCTCTTCTCCCACACACCACCTTCTGGGAGTCCTCACCTCCCACTCCTCTTTACTCCTATCTCATGGCCTTCTTCAGGAAGGGCAGCGTGCTCAGGTCCAGAGGATGCACCAGCAGGGGTGTCAGCAGCACATGGGTGCAGAGCTGGGCAGACCCAACCCTGCATTACTAAAACTCTCTGTGGTCCCTGACTGTTAAGACACAAGGCTCTGTCTTTCCTAAAACATTCCCCTGCAACTCAGGAGCCATTAGTTACAGTTATCAGGGAAAGAGTTTTGGTGCTGAGTTTGAGATATTGAACTGGAGACATGGGGTGAGTAAATTCACCTCTGCATCCTACAGGCTTGTCAGGCATCAAAAGGTCCCAGCCCTTCTGCTGGAAAATGGATGTCTGAGGTAGTCCCAGGACATTGCCCTGCCTCCCCCAAACCCTGATACCGTGGGTGTTAGAAAAAAGCCTTGATAGGGGGAAACATAAACAGATAAAGACATCTGGGGACTGTAGCCAACAACTGTGTTCTGGCACCATGAGCCAAACCGCAGCCTTGACACTGCGAGGAAGATATTTGCTGGGGTCACTGATCACCAGGAGGAACCCAAAGGGGACAGGACTCTCCCATCTCCACCAGCTGTTGGAGGATGGGAGCAGGGGTGAAGGCTGGACAGCACTTAGCAGCTTTTGGGGAGGGAGAGGACACCAACACCAGGACGTGGCTCCAATCAGAGTCATCAAAGGGACATGACCCATCCCCAGATTCACATACCACTTCCTGATACTGTGAAAGCCAGGGAAGAGAGCCCAAATCAGTGTTACCACATCCCTGCAGTAACTATGGGGTTGGTGGGATGTCACATTGCATCCAGAGCCTGCTGCTGGCTGGGGAGAAATGGCAGGATGGAACAGGGGATCCTGACCCTCTGCCAGAAACCCATCTCAGCCTATCAAGGCATCATATGGCGCAGCAAATATGGTGTCAGTTGATGGGGAGAAGCTCTGTGTGGCCAAAATGGAAATAAATGGAAACAGAACAGTTTCCTGTAGCAAACTGACATCTCTTGAGAACGGGCAAGAAAGAAGGAACCAGACTGATTTTGATTTGTTATTCGTTTTGTAAACACATTTGCTGACAGTAGCACAGTATGTAATGTCTGTCTCTACTTGATTGGCATATCTGTTTTGCTCATTGCTTTATGAAATAATACATACTCATTGTACTTCCTTTTATCTTGACTTTTTTTTTTTAAACTGAGAGGCCAAAACAGTCTTGCTGAAAATACAGGTTACAGCCGTTTTTGTTAAAACTGTATGTTGAGGAAAATGAATAATGAAAGTAGTGTCCCAGTTGTTAAAAGCCAGATAGCTTTTATATTGTTTTGTCATCTTCATTCCCCAAAATATTTGTAGTATAGGGAGAGTCAGCCCACTTCCTGGCTTCTTGCATAATGTAATATGTTGCCTCTAAAGCCTTGTTGATAAGAGATGATTGGCCAGGCTTCATAACAGTCATCTAAGAAATGGGTCACTTTATCCCAAGATGGGGCAGGAGGGGGATGACAGCTGCATGAGGCAGCTCATCTGTTCTTCCAGAGGAAATGCCTAAAGCCAAAATTTGAACTAAGGAATAAAATCAGTAAGTATCCATGTAGCCTAAATCTGAGATAATAAAATACTGGATTCCAAAAAGAAAATACAGTAAGAACCTATTGAATTAAGTGACGAATTGTGTGTAGTATTGATTTGCTAATTTAACTGACACATTTTTAAATGTCCTGCCCAATCCTTTTTAGCTGCTGAAAGTTTTGCTTTTTCGGGTCTACCAGGACACGATGTGAAACATATTGCCCAGGTCAACCTGCTTCTGTCAGCTATCAGGTAACACATGTAATCAAAAAATAATCATTGTCCTGGTCCATGGAACTAAAAGGAAAAGGTGGAAAGACAAAATATTCCTCCCTGCATTTCAGTGAAACACAGTATATGTTTAATAAGCTTCTTTTAGATACAAAAGCAAGCACATTTCATTTTGTGAGTCAAAGGAAAGGAGAAAGCATGGAAGCTAGTGAAGGGACAACTGACAGATAAGCATCACTATCCTCTTAAGTTTTGAACAATTAAGAATTGTGAATTACATTGAGACAAACCTGATGTCACTTCTATTTGCTGAAAGCCCAACCTAAAGTACACAAGGAGTTGTAAACTCCAATGAAATTGGCTCTCAGTTGAAGCAGGCTTCCTACTTTAAATGGGAGTTATAAAATCATACTGAAATAGAAACTTGACCAGGGAGATTTGGGTGCACTGAAATGTGTGAGTGCCCCAGCAGTGGGCTCCCATGCATGGGAGGTGGGCAGCCCCATCCCTGACACACAGCTGCCTGTGCACGTGTGCTCCAAGTGCGGGGTGCTGCGTGGAAACAGCCTCGGCCGACTGCAACCAGATGGTGAGGGGATGACAGCTCATAAAGGATGCCAGTATTTTAGATAATTTCACAGAGGGTTTCTGCTTGGCTGAAGGCACAAGGAAACTCTCTCGCTCGGTGTTTTGCACAGCCGAGTGTTAAATCACTTTATATCAGAGCTGAACCTCAACCTCATTGCCGTTAATCTTCTTGATTGGTTAAGTCTTTGCTTTCTGTCAGAAAATCTGAAATCTGAGTGTCAACGATCAGCACATGAAGCCTTTAAGGCAGTGCCCCCCCTTTTCCACCCCTTTTCCACTGCTGCTCAAGGGAGAGAGCATCCTCTCTGTTTCTTGTACTCACTGTTTGCTGACTGTACAGCCAGCCTGAGCTGCAGGTATAGCCTTCTAATACTCACCCCCAGCCCAATGAGGCTTTTTACTCATGCACTCATTATTCACCTGTACAAAGGAATAGTGTCTGGGAAAATCACAGACTTCCTTGTGTATTTGAATACATCAGCTCTGAGAATCTGGTATCCTTGTTAAATGAGAACAGTTCTATGAGGAAAAATCAATCTTTTAATCACAAAAGGTCGAATGCAATTCCAGCTTCTATTTGTAAGTCACTGACAGTATTTACTGTTTCACCAAAGGCAAAATCCCATTCTTTCATGAACAGGACCTGGTTTGGGCTCCTAGGCAAATGTCTACCCTTAGCATTAAGAGATATCCTCCCTAGACTGTGTAGTCACTGCTGCAGCCATCCTAGGAGTCATACTGTGGGTGAGTCTCCTCCCTGCCCACTGTGCACTGGCTAATGCTTCACTCACCCTCAGTGCAATCCATGCACCCATATTTCCTTCCAGAGAACATAACCATACCAAACACCCGACCGTGTTGTGGGTCTTGCTTTCTAACAGCAGCAGAAGTGATATTCAATGAATTACAAAGATTTTTTTTCTCATGTCAGAATTCTTGCCTTCTTGTCCATCAAACCTCATAGCCAGCCCCTTTGTAACTTAAGCATGATGTCTGACTGGCCCCTCAGTCACTGGGTATTATTTCAGTTTTCTAATTGAATCACAAAACGATTTATCAAATTAATTAAGAATAACAAAAAAAAAAAGTCAGGGTGATGCATGAACAGGCAAATGAATATGGACATTAGGAAGATTAATAGACATGTCTCAACTAGTCATATCAACAAAACTTTGGTGGTGTAAACAGACCATTAGCAAATAAAAGCAGGATGCTAAAAAGGTTAAAGAGGGCAGCCTCTCAGAAATCAAATGAGTGTTTGGAAGCAAGGTTTTCCAACCTGGCTAAACAGGCTGTGGAAAAGAAGCATGAACTCCCAGTGCACAGCAAGAGTCTCTAGGATCATTCTTGCGATGTCCAGCTCACTGTGTGAGATTTACCGAATGTGGAAATTCATCTCTGTGATCACTGTCTAGTGATGATCCTAGTCTGAACCACAGCCACTCCACTGGGTGCCTCGGTGAATCAGGCCGCCAGAAAACTCGCTCACACAGTGCACACAGCATGTGCCATTGCAGACCCTTCCTTGCAGCTTGTCCCCTCGGATCTGACAGAACCACAGCAGAGATTTTGCAGAGCAGCTTCACCCAAATTTGGAAGGCATGCTTCTGGTTAAAGCTGGGCTGTTTCATGCAGAGGATAATGTTTGCACTGAATGTCAGTGTGCATTTTGGTTTGGTCAGGATAATGCCTAGCCAGTGACCTTATTCAGCCCCAATTAGCTGATAACTGCCAGCCAGTCGCATTCCTCATTGTTAGGAGTGAACAAGGCAATCACGGGAGAAAGGTAGCAATAATAGGAACAGCTAATTAAACTGTGAGTGGTGCACAAGGCAAAGAAAGGAGGAAGAGGGATTGTGAGAGTTTGTAGATGGTCTGGCTGCCAGCTGAAGATGAAGTAAGGATCTGGAGTCCAGGACATAAGCATAAGCCTCAGATCAAGGTTCAACTCCCTCTGCTTTTGCAGCCTTTTCTCCCAAGCCCTTTGAGGACATTTATGACTTGCAGCACAGCACCCTTGCAGCTCTGCTCAGATGGGCACCATCCTCCTGACACAACAGACTGTGACACACAGGTGGCACCTCTAGTCCCAGAAGGACAGTGGATGGGTGATTGCAGTGCCCTTCCTGACCCCACTGCTCCATTCCTGGAGAGGGCAGTGGTCCCCTGCCAGCAACAGCTCAGTGCTCTCACTCTAGTTCCCTTTTCCTTGAGCAGTGAAGGACCACAGGGAGTTATGTACCTCAGGTGTTTTAGGGAGATAATAGGAAAGTGGCATGTTTTGTGGGAGCCCATTTTAGCACCTTCAAGAAATCACAGCATCATTTACATTGGGAAAAAAAGTGAGATCACCAGGTTTAGCTTCTAACCTAGCATTGCTGACCACCACCAAACCATTTCTCTATGTGACAAAGTTCCCTTGGGGACCTCGTGCCCACAGGATTTTAGTATCAGCAGCACTGATATTCATCAGATTGGAAAAACCTTCTTTCTGAAATACACTTTTGAGATACTTTTCTCTGTTGAATATAGGATCTGTAAAAGAGAAAAGCATCATTTGTAGAACCCGAGGGAATTCTTCATATACTGCCAAGATTTCCAGATGAGGGGAAATATTTTTCCTTTAATCCTAGTTCCACATTCAGGCCTTATGCTTCCTGCACAGTTACTCGACTTCCAGTTTGTTGCCCAGTGTCACTTGGGAGAATAATGTATACTTATTCCGTCGTAATTGTGCCTACAAAAATACCCAATCACAGTGGAATAATCCTACTGAAACAATGAGATTATCAACATTTCCTTACCTGCAGTCTTTTTTTTGTGTGCCAGCAGAAAAGTCATTAACATTACATTTTAAAAAAAGTATTTGCTGTGGACTATACTCTGCTTTCACTAATTCTCCTAAAAATCTGGCAATTTCTATCAAAGTTGCTAGAGCTGACCTGAACTTGTATTTAGGCTGAATAATGAAATTTGACCCTCTACAGCTATATGAAATGCGGTTTCCCATGTGCTGTTTCAGGGGAACCATGTTTTGGATGGTGGGTATTTCAGGGGAAAATTATTGATTTGAGCAGGTACAAATCAGGGTATCATGAGAGGGTGGGGATGCAGCTCAGACAGCCCTGATGGTTTGAATTGCAGGGAGGCAGGCAAGTTATGTAAGCCTGGAGAGGCTGTCGTTGGAGGGGATCCCTGATTTTAGCAGAGAACTCGGGGCATTACTGTGAGACAGATACAATAAAGTGTAAGTCGTTAGGCAGAGAAGATAAAGCACCACTTAAGGGAACCACTGACAGATGGGAGTGTGGCTCTGCAGCTCCAAGCAGGGAAAGACTTGGGTGCTTGCCCCTTCTGCCTCTGAACCTCCTCACAATGCCTGGAGAATAAAAGCCTCATGGCATAATGGTGGTGGTGATGACAAGGGTAATAAGGCTCATGATAATAAGGACAAGCAGGGTTTCCATTTCCATTACCAGAGGAATCGATTGGAGCTTAAGGTTTTTTCTGCTTTTTTTTTTTTTTCTTCATCTAAAGCAAGTTCTGTAAGGGCCAGATAAAACACTGAAAAAGGCCTTTAAAAAGGTCTTTGGGAACAGTGTGGAATTTTAAAATCTAATCTGTAATTTAAAGAATGAAAACTAATCTAATTGGTGTACAATCCGTTTCCATTAGGAGCGGGATACTGCTGGGTTCTTTCCCCTCAGCATAGGCTGGATTAAACATACAGGTGAACTATTCTTTTTTTTTTTTATGTAGTTCCACTCTCTAGGGCATCTGCACAGTAACAGATGGCAGCTTTTTATTTATAGACACATTATAGACACACACACACACACACACACACACACACACACACACACACATATATTTGCTCCCCAGCATGGAGAGAAAAGCAGCTGATTCAACAGAGGTAGTTTTAAAACTACATGAATCTCAAAGCTGCCTACATGCTTGAGAGTAGAGGCACCTTGCTCCTCACAAGAGATACAGGCTGCAGCACTGGGTGGTCCCTTGGCACAGAGGGGTGGTGTGATGCCCCTGAATCCCCATCACACTCCTTTGCCAACACCTGCCACAGCTGACCACTGCAAACAGATAGATCAGCCTGGGCTGGCCTCAGCTGGAGGCAGTGCCAGCAAAGTGAGGTAGGAACTGTGAGGGGAAGAGGTGCTGCATGATGCTTGAGGCTATGGAAGCACACAGAGGTTATCCTGGGGGGGCTGCTGGCAAAGAAGTTGGTGTGAGATGAGGGTAGGGGAATAACCTGGCTTCTGCTCAAGGTAAAACCACCTCCTTCCTCACCAGGAGCTTAGAGCCAAGGCTGAAACTGAAGTGCTAAAGAAATAATCCTTGCCCAGAGCAGTTGGCTTTGTTTCAGGATTGAAACTGTGAGTCAAAGATGTTTTTATGTCAAGACTTGCTTGAAATCTCTCACTGTGGTCCATTTATTTTAGTCTGTGGCTGCTGGGGATGCAGTTCAGATGGGTAATGATATTTGGGAGCTTGAGGATGAACTTCACTTCCAAATCAAAACGTCTTCTCTGTGCTCTGCTGCCTGTTGCTCAGGGCTGTGAGGTGCTTCAGGTGATGCTTGCTTACATTGTGATGTTCTGAGCGTCACACAAAAAGCAGTTGTAAGCTGTATCTTGTGGGAATTTGTTAATGATTCAGTTTGCTGTAATTTCTCAAAAATGTGACATGCATGGCCATCAGTCAGGTGTCCATGCAGACAGCATTCTATCTATCTATATATAGAAAGAGAAAATTAGCAACTATTATGTATTTTAACTCCCTCACACCATCAACTGACCAGGTTCTATCTGGAACAGTAAACCTCAAGCATATGAAACAAAGGAGAAGAAGCAGCTTATTTGCTGAGTAAGTATCACATTAAAATAACTATCTTAAGCTAAGGTCTGTAGTTCAAGCAGGACTGGGCAGAGGTAACAAATACTTGGTAGCATGGGATTTTTCCAAGGCACTGAGAACAGAGAGTGAACAGCACATGAGAGAGGCCAAGAGCAAAGAAGGGTACGGTAGCAATCTTGCACAGACAAATAGAAATTTTGTCCCTAAAAAAAAAAATTTGACATGAAATTGGAATATTTTCTTCCATTAAAATTCAATAATATATCATTCCTCCATCAGTTGGATGCCCCTAGAAATCTCAAGCTGCAGTGTGTTATTGAAACCACTTATGCACATCAACAATATGTTTTTTGCAGTGGTCATTACGCCCCCACTTTTGCAACATGTTATTTTTTCCCCCTCTATGAAACTGTGACTTAATGCAAAGTAATGGCATGTCAAAGGCAAAGTTACAGCCCCCCTCTTGAATGCAATGCTGAGTCTCCTGTCATGCGTGGAATGTAATTACCATTAAGGCTGAAAAATGAGGGAGATGAACAGTAGTGGCAGTTTTTCTCAAGTTTACATAAACACTGGCTGCAAGAAGAGGGCAGGAACATTAAAATCAAAGAGTTCTTGTCACATCAGCGCTTTAAATCTCTAAGCGGCTCCTTGAAAATCATCTGGCCTCGGTGAACACAAACAACTGATAAAAGCTTCAGTTAAGGTCTGCTCTTATCTGCTAATTTCAGGGCAGTCTTGCCCTCTACCCACTGTCCCTAGGAAAGTAGCGATTTTGGCACTTTCTCTCGACTTGCTAAATTCTCTGCCGTGGCAAAAATCTTAACTAGCTGGAAAAGAAGTAAAAATGGGGTTGAAGGTGTTTGAAGAGGAAATCCCTGTATCACTCACTGAGGAAACACTCTGTTTGCTTTGCCCATGCATCCTTAGAGTTAAAGACTGGGTGATGTACCACTCCCCTCATTCCTGGAGCTGGGTGTTATCTCCTGGGCACAGAGCAAGCCCTAAGCCTGACCCAAAATCACTCAAAAATGTGGGCAGCATCCCTCTCCCACCCATTCCCACTGAATCTGCAAGGTTTGTCTCCTACTGGCAGTGCCAGGAAGCAGGAATGGCTTGGGAAGAAGGAGTAGGCAAAGGTGTTTTAAGTGGTTTCCTGCCCCCCCAGTTGTGGAGGTAGTTCTTTCCCTGACTTGTGCTGAGTTTACAGCCAAAACACAAGCTCACAGGTTTCGGGTTTCATTAGGGACCTGAAGCTCTCATCAGGTTTGCCAGAGGATGTTTCAAAGGTAACTTGTCTGCACGAAACTGGGCAGATTTATTGTCTCTGTGGTTTTATTGAACGTTTTTGGCTTCTGTTTTCTCTTTTTGGTTTTTTTCATGTGAAACCCGATGGCTTAAGGCAGGATTTGTTTTGTGGCTTTGATGGATTGGAGTCTCCCCATCCTGCCGCTCTTAATGGAGCAGAGCTGTAAAGCACTTCAGGTTCAAAACATTCGGTGCTGGTAGGAAACACAGGTTGCTCGTGTCTCTGTCTCCTGGGTTTTCTCTGTTGCCCTTCCTCTCCTTCCTCTGAGACTGGCTCTGGGCATTGTGCTGGAGCCACCGGCAGGCAGCCACCCAAGCAAATGGCCTGTGCCTTAGCATGGCCCTTTCACTCCCCTACTTCCCTTTGGCTTCTCCCCATACCCAGCAAGGATGGGAGCCATGCCATGGAGATGCTCCTGTCAGTGCCTCAGGCTGCAATGGAGAGGAAGAGAGAAGGAAGCAGTCAGGAAAAAGACAGAAAAAGGGACACTGCTGGTAGTCTGTGTACCAAAATTCAATAATGTCTTCATGCAGGAAGGCAAAAATGCTGGTCTTCTCCCTGGCAGTCTTTTCCTGCTGCCATTGCAGTCACCAGCTCCAGCGCTTCTGAGCTGTTCTGAAAATGGTCCTCTTGAGTCCAAATGGGCTCTTCTCATCTTCCAAACTGCAGACTGTGTGGAAATTGTAAACAGCTGCACATGGTTTACCTAACAGCAACAGAGAAATTACAAGAAAAGCAAAGAATAGGAAAGTCTAAGGCAATCCCGCTTGTAGGTTTGGACACTGGTACTGATTTGCCACAAAATAATCATGTGTTTTCAATAAATATCTTATTTTTCATTAAAACACTGCTTCTTGTGGCAAGCTTGTTTTTTTGGCAAAGCCTTTCTCCACCAGTGTTTTGCTCAGCATTTGTTTCTGAGCTGATAGAAATTTGTAAGCTCTAAATATCCTGGGGAGAAAAGAGGGTTTCACCCCTCATATTTTCCAGGTTGAAGGTTCTAGGTGAAGCCAAACTTAAGATTTTAAAATGCACTAAGTATTGAAATCACACAATCATAGAATTGATGAGGTTGGAAAAAAACTTTAAGATCATCAAGTCCAGATGTGAACATAGCATTCCCCACCATGTTCACCATTAAACAAATACTTTCATGCTCTTTGCAGAATTTGGATCTCCAGATGGGCTAGAGACTCATGCTTGTAGAAGTCATCTCCACAAAGCACAGGTTGAGGGCTATGGCTCATTCTTTATCATAAAAGTACTTCTAAGCCCATAATTGCTGAATCTTTTGGGATCTGTCCCATGGTACTCAACAGCTGCAAGCAGAGTATGTCTGGGGATGTCTCACCAGGCTGAGATAAGAGGAGCCAAGGTCACTAAAGGAACCCATGGCTGTAAAGCCAATTCACAGGCAAGCCAGGACCTCTAGTCCAGGGGTCAGGGATGGTGACATATGAGATTGAGCACCAGCAATGTAGCTCAGGCAGAGACCGGGCTGGAAGCCTGAGCTTCAGTGTAGATCAGGAGGGGAGACCTGCAGAGACTTCTCATGGCCAGACCCCCAGGATGAAGCAATCCACCCAGGGCCCTGACACAGATACACTCGCCCTTCAATGTTGTGGACAGGTGTTTGCAGTCCTAAACCCTGGAGAGTACTCTCAGTACTATAAATCATTCAGGTATTAATGTTCCTCAGTGATAGGAATCAATATCAACAACTTCAATGTTCATTGCTGGTGCTCAGGCAGCAGGACTTCATCTAACCTTAACCCCAGTCAGGTGAGGGGAAATGCCATCCATTAAATATTATCTTAACAACATAGTTGGAATAAATGTATAAATGTAAACACCACAGCACTCAAGTAGAGTTGAAAACACCCCAAGGGAGGAGTGTTCTTCCATGCAAGTGAGACAAAAATTGGATACTTCAGAAATGGTGAGAATGTTCTTGAGAGTACAATCCTTTTTGCAGTGTCACACGACTATGATGGACTTTTATCAAACCACTATGGTGATAAAAGCTCAGAATTGAGAAAATCAAATGGAAAAACTAAAAGTGGGAGGAGGGTGTTAGTAAAGTCTAATGTCTAGTGTGCCATGTATTAGTTTTTAATCAGGTTCTATATGTGTCCATAGTAAAGAAATATGACAAGATTCCTCTGCTTATATTTCACATTCTTGCTGGTGGTCTTATTTATTCATGCTGCATTTTTTGGAATAAAAGCACTGGGGGTGGGCAAGAAGAGGTGGGAAAAGCAGAGAGAAAAAAGCAGAGACCATGCTGGAAAAAGAAAAACCCCTCTGAGCATTCATGCTTTACATAGTGCATTCTGCATTTCATTCCATGTGTGAAAACAAAATGCAGTTCCCCTGCTCCCCAAAGTACCAGTGGACCAAATGGGTTTGATTCCTTTAAATATAATGGAGTAGGATCATTTGGGGGTTCAGTTGTTTTCCATTTCACTGAATTTTCCACTTTGCTTGTACCCAAATTAATTTATATCTCTATTTATTCACAGACAATTTGTCCATTCAGTTTTGTTCATTTTACAAATCTTTGACCCTTGATCTGTTTTGATACATGTAAAGGGATATGGTTTAGCAGCTAAGGAAGGCTTTAGCTTAATTAACAGCTATATAAAAAGTTTTGAACTTCCCTAGCACTAGAGTGGCAGGTCTTGGACCACTGCCTCCTGGTTTGTCCCACCAGGCACGGTGCAACACGTACAGCAGGATGCATTTCACCGGCCAGCTAAGCAGAAAGGGATAAGCTCCAATCTAAGAGGAAATCATCATGCTGGGAACGATTTTAATGATCTTCAGGACAGCAGATGAGACAATTTGCATGTCGTATTTCTGCAATTAGGGTCTGCATCTTTGATCAGACACAGAAAATGGGTCCCAAAAGAAATTTTATACTTTGATGTGTTTCTCTGAGTGAATTCTCTGCTGCCACGTTAGGCTTTTTCTGGATAGCTTCTTGCAAAGGTTTGAGTGATGGAGCTTTTTTGGTATGTATATTCAAAGGAGGTAATTTAGGAATTACTTCAACATGACTAAAAGGAAAATCTCCTTATGAAATTCTAGAGATGGTTCGTTATTTTAATAAACAGAGGTGATACTGTGTGGCTTGTCTGAACAAATTAACCTAAAAACTTGTAATTTTTTTCCATTTATATTTGCTGGTCTGCTAAAGGATAATGTCTCTTCCTGTGAAGATTGTCAAATTAGTACAGCTCAGACACTGAATATCACACCTTGGCAAAGGACTTTGTGTGCACTGAGAGAGAGAAACTTTTGGAGAGAAAGGCAACAACACAGCACAAACACAGTTGTTAGACTTTTTAAAGAACAGATATTTTGAGGAATATTTTAAATTATCATCAAAACTAAATTGGGTTTTTTTCCCATATTTGCTTCATATTTATTTATTTATTTATTTGTTTCATAATCTGTACAACATTTTTAAGAAAGGACATCAAAGAATAGAGTGGTTTATAATACCATCTATAGATAAAACCACAGAACTGCCCTTTTGCTGCTCTGTGACCCTGTTTCAGCCCAGACTATTGTCCAGGATGTGAAATGCAATGTCACATGCATGAGGTCATTTGTGGCACAGGGCACCCAGCTCTAGCTTTTTTTTTTCATCTACCATTTTTATAATTGTTGGTTTTCATTTTAGTATAACATTGCACATGTAAGACACTTCATCTCTCACAAACAGCCCAAAGTTATTATTAAAAGGTCCAAGTATACATTATTTATGATTTGATCTGAAATGAAATATAAATTACACAGAAACTTAGAGAAGATTTCCGATTCCCTCTCTCCCTAAAAGCAGTTTGCACAAATACCTGTATCTCCTCAGTTTTTTCTGGAGGTCACCACTAGCTCACCGTTTGGAGACATGAGTGCAGCTCTTTTAGATGTAAGACATAAAATCAGATTTTAATTAATTTTTTTTTTTTGGTTCCAGGGACAAGTGTCCTCAATTAACACTGACAGCTATTTAATTTCATTTAAAGTAGGTTGGTTTAAAATATGATTCTTATCTTGCCACCGCAGGACGGACTAAGTCTCTCTTTTAGAGCCACCCAGCAGTGGGGATTAAGGGAACTCGGTTACATTTCTTTCTACAGAAACCTGAGCTCCATTAGCAAAATATAGATTTGAGCAGATATGGACCCAGCATCTGGCCCCTTAGAAATAAGATAAAACTGTGAGGAGGAAATTAGAGAAGATCCAAAGCCCATTTAAATCAATAGGGAGGTTCCATAACCTTCAGCAGATTCTGGATCCCACTCCCAGAGAACAGAAGTACTTGTTTACCATAAAGAAAGAAATCATTATCAGTTCATTAAGGCCTTGACTTTGTTTTTGTCTAAAATCTTATTTCTTTCTCTAACAGTAACTGGCTCTCATAAAGAAAATGGGCAGTAACCTATGCGATGGTGAAGAGGAGTGTATGTTGTCCCTTACTAAGAGGGCTGTTCCTAATCTTCTAACATTTTGGTCCAACCTCAAATACTGCTCAATTTGTAATTAAGCCATGTTTTATGTGCTTGTTTATGTTTTATGGTTTATGTGCTGGTCTAGATTTGGTAGATTGATAAAACCAACTACTCTAAAGTTTTGAAAACATATTTTCAAAGTAACAGATACTGATGTGCAGTGCTTTGGTCAGGTTGGTTTTGTGGGCTTCTCATTTCTCATACAGTTTTTTTTTTTTTCTTTCAAAAATCACTGATCCTATTGGTAGAGACATTTTGTTAAAACACCAAAAGAAAGAGGAAGAATAGGAAGACAAGAATGAGAAATACCTCTCTTATCCAGCTCTAGATAGGCCTTCATAAATATTGAATTGACTAAAGTGAGAACAACTGATGCTGAACTCGTTACTAAGAAGGTGTAATATATCATATTGGGTTATGTAAACTCACTGTTTGAGGTGATTACAAAATAGCTTCTTATCTCTGGGATTGTTTAACTCCTGAAACACAAGGCTTGAGGGCACAGCTACTAAATTAATATTTCCTGAGCCATGGTCAGGCAGAAGAAATACCCAGGTCCCAGAACAGTTACTACATGTGATGGCTTCACAACAGCCCCCTAAGACACCAGGGAAACTGTGAGGAGCACAGTTGCCATTTCTACCAACATGGGGGGACTACTGGTAAGGGTTCCAGAAGGCAAAATTGCCACCAGTGAGTGGTCTTAATCCAGATCACAGCTTGCTATTTGAGTAGTCCAGCTCTAGGTGTCAGTGAGGCTGTTTTCTCTATCACCAGTGAAGATACAGAGGAAGAGTTGCAGTACTGCTCTAGATAAGTGAACATGGTGAAGTTCTCAGTCAGCACCCACAAATAGCATCTACATGGCACTTAAAATCAGTACCTAGCATCCCTCTGCCAGGTGTGCAGCTACAACACCTGCATGCAAAGACATGTTTCCCTGCATAGGAGAGCATATCTGGGGTAAGAAACTTGTTAAGGGCTCTCAGGTGCTTATGGTTTCATTCCAGGTACTCTTGGGCCAGTGTTGGCCTTGCTACAAGCAACTGGGAAGAGTAGAGAAGTTGTGATATGCCTATTTCCTGGTTAGCAAGCGAGTGGACTGATTTGCTCCTGTCCATCTGGAGGTCTTAGGGCTGAAAAGCATCTGTATTGTCTGTGGGGTTAATGGCACCAAAGACAGAAGGGCCATGGAAAGCTACCACTTGCTTGCTGGAACTTGCAGTGGTGAGTGGAGAGGAGATTCTTGAATTAATAGGGAAGGGGGTATCAGTGTAACACTAAAAATTCCATAAAATATTTAACTTTTATGTGAGCAGTCATCTGCTTCTACATTCATGATTCCTGTATACAGCTGAGAACCATACCCACAGAGCATCCCCAAGGACAGCTGTACACAGGTAACCCTCCCTTGCTATGCCATTTTTTTTCAAATTGGTGCTATGTTGGTTCTCCCTTACTAA
Organism: Cyanistes caeruleus; assembly: GCF_971803275.1. Lineage (NCBI taxonomy): Eukaryota > Metazoa > Chordata > Aves > Passeriformes > Paridae > Cyanistes > Cyanistes caeruleus. The sequence goes on from NC_141701.1 coordinate 106,204,477, forward strand.
AATTGTCCTTTTTTCACCTGAGGTGCTTCCAAGCAGTGATATAATAGCTTCTATAGATGTGGTTAACAGGCTGCCTGGTGATCCTGAGAGACGCCTGTTAAAACACAAGTTGATGCTGCATGTTTTAATATAGTTCTGTTTAACTAATGGGAGACTGAGTGTAGCATGGAGGTTTAGGAAAAAAACTGTCATTAACTGTAAAAACAATAAATTAGAATTTTTATTGTATTACAGTGATAAAATCATGCACAATGTGAGGTGTCTGCTTTCTAGTCTGGGTGTTGGTCTCCTCAAACCTACTCATCTTCCATATTCCTTCTTTGCACACTTCTTAGGATATGTTTTTGGGTGAAAGAAATGCTTCTGAGGATAAAAAAAACAAAAAACCTCTTGGGATTTGATCTGATTTTCTTAGTTGCTAAATCTTAGTATAAAAATTTGAAAACACAAAAGTACTATTAGGATTACATTATTTTTAAACTAGAATATTGAAAGAGGCAGTAACAAACACAGAATCTAGAATACTGAATTGATATACCATAGAATTATACCATGTCCCTAGTTTTAAAGATTATGTTTTCTCTTACAATCTTTTTTATAGTTGTTTTTCAAATATTTACTTTATACTTTATACTTTAATAGTTATTAATAGAGACAGGAGAACACTGCAAACAGGCTTTCATGTTGAAAACAGAATCATGTTGGAACAGATAGGTGGGAATAAAGAAATGGAAAAAATATGTGGGTGAACAAGGGGTGTAAAAGATTTTTACTTTCATTTTTCATTTCTGTAAGTGCTGCTACAGTGAGCCAGACCAAAAAATCCATACAAGGCGATACTCTGTTAGTTGTTTTCCTACAAGCTGGCTGAAAAAATAGAGAGAGATCCCTTTTCTGGCATATTTTTCCAGCTTAAAAACATAAGTGATAGAAGGACCACAATTTCTTGAATACGCACTCAGGGTATGGATTTATCCTCTACAGGTTTGCCTAATTCTTCTCTGAATCTTTTTTTATGCTCCTGCCCTTCACAGCCTTCTGTCACAATAAATCCCAGAATTTAACTATTTGAATGAAAAAGTGCTTCCTTTCCTTTAGGATTGCTGTGAGGTAATTTCATCAGCTATGCCTTCAAGTGATTTGTGAGAGGCAAATACCATCACCTCACTAGTTTTTGGTGTGACAGCCACCATTTTTAGACACAGTTACTTTTGAATATTATTTAAAATTTCTATTTTAGTAAAGAAAACATTTCTTGATGCCTCTCTGATGAGCTATTTTGTAGGACTTAGTTTCACCTATCTTTATATGTGCTGAAAGCCATATTGTAGCTACATCCTTCTTCCATCACATTCTGTCTGGATTGTCCTTAATAACATTGTTATTTCAGTCCTTTTTCAGTTGATGTTGTGTCCTTCCTTACCCATGCTTTGAAATTTATCTTTGTATTAATGTTTCACACTTATGAAAAATTGTGTCAGGGAGATGGTGTCATTAATCTTAGGACACTTATAACTGTGAGAGGTCTGATTCAATAAGGCTGGAGGTCAAAGTTTTGTAGATCATAGAAGCAAATAAACTATCTTCCAGAACTTCATTTTTGGGAGAGGAGAGTGGAGGAAGAACTAATGATATTTAGCTTTTTTTACGAAGGTGAAATATCTTAGCTACCTCCAAGTCAATTATTCTGCTTGTCTCTTACTTGGACCCAAACATAAATAGCATTGAATGAGCATCTATTTTTCTGTGAGACAGTGACATATTCAGGGGGTATGTGGTGAGTTGTAGCTGAAATTAAGTTTTTTCAATAGCTCATTTGGACCAATTGTCATGTGGTACAGAGAGTCAAATAACCCCTGGTGTTGGGTTTTAGGGTGAACAGCAACCCAAACTCTGCCTATCTGAGCTCCTTTTGCTAGTCCTGCCCCAGGGCTCCCTCCAGCTGCTCCAGTGCCACCTCCAAAGCTGGGCATGGCCCCAGTTAATCCACGGCTGTTAGTTAGCACAGATCATGCTAAACCCCCTCCACCAGCTCCTTCCAGCATGTGTTCCCCAGGGAGCCCCAGGGTGGACCTGGGGATGTGAGGCATGGCTTAGTGGTGGACTTGGCAGTGCTAGGCTAATGGTTGGACTTGAACATCTCAGAGTCTTTTCTAACCTAAATTGTTCTTGGATCCTGTGGAATAAGTGATTTTGTACTTCAATGAACTGCTTCATCTTTTCCTACATGGAGATGTTCAGGAGGTCTTAAGAGCCTTAAGCATATCATAACAGGAAATGAGGGACTGGATTTTCCAATGTCATGGTCGTTTGTGTTAGTGAAAGATGGGAACCAAAAGAAACAAAGAGAAAACTAAATAAGTTCCTTGAAGTACTCCAAAAATAAATTATTTTAATGGTATTCAGCACAGTGTTCAGGATTAATTCATTGCTCCTTGAAATGAAATGGTGAAATTTTTATTTGATCCTTTCATTTTTAAAAAGGTTAACCTGTAGAAAAATATTGTAAAGATTCATATGCAAAGAGTCTATTCATTGCCTTTATACCATTTTAAAAGGATTTAAACATAAGAAACTACTCACAACCCAGATTTCAGCTTGCAGTTATCAGGAGCAAGGGGTGTTTGTTGTGAACATGATGACTTTGGTTTTCTTGGAGTATTAGTAAAGGGGATGTTATTTGTTTTGGGTTCTTTTGCAAACTGTTGTTTGACTACAACTGGAACAAATGCATCATCTCAGTCAGACTGGTAAGTAATGACGTTAGAATTTCTTGCCTATTGGAAAGAAGATTTATTTTTTTTACAAGACAGAGCACAACATGAAAAACTGCTTATAAAATTCTGACAGACCTACCCTATGTCTAAGAGAGGTTGGAAAGGCTAGGACACTTCCAGCTTATTAAAGGGAGCATCCTGATAGTCCAGTGGAAGCAAAAATTAGATGGAGTTCTGTGTGTCCTGAACTCCTAATGAGTCTGCTTATCTCTAGAGAAAGTTAATCCCATCTTCTTCTGATTTAGCATGAGAGGCTGGGTGATGGGAACATAATCTTCTACTTCTCAGTCCTCCTGTCCTAGAGTTCAAGTACCCCAGTGCTTCCAAGTTCTTTGACACTTTTCCAGCATATCACTCCCATTCTTCAAGCTTCTTCCCCATTCCCAAACTGTTCCCACACAGAGTTTTCTGTTCCTTCCCCAACAGACTATGACATTTCACCACCATCTTCCCCAAAGTCCCTGCTTTCCTCACCTTGTCCATTTCATATTGTGGCAGCCTTTGACTAAAATCTTTTGGTAGTGCAGTGTTTGGTGAGCTCTCCTAGGCTCTCTCTCTACCACAGCAATTACAGCTGATGAATATCAGCTTCAAATATTCACTCCCAGCTGTCTACAATGGGAGCTGTTAGATGTTGACATATTCCTATAAAGCTAGTCCAAATAGGACCCTATTGTAATGAACAGAGGAAAATGGTGTGAATTTCCTCCTAAGAGACAAGAGATTGTGAGTTTGGGTGTGCATACTCATGAACATCTGGTAAAATGCTATTCGGTGATGAAAGCTCCCTTCACATGCTCAAGTCCTGACAATATCACATGCTGTTTAGACTAAACTTTTATTTCAGCAAGTGCTGCACTTTTGCTTTCAGTGACCTTGTACATCAGTCAGAGGGCATGCCACACACACTGTGATTTCCACTCTAAATGGGGAAGCTGAGCTTGAAAGCTGCAGGTTGGAAACTCCACCACCCCAATACTTTGTTCCCATTGTTGCAGCTAAGCTTGTTATTGTGGAATAATTATTGTTATGTCGACAAACCAAGCACTGGGCTGGTGACCTCTGCAATATCAAGGGTGTTGTTTTCATGAGACTCATTTCAATAGACATTTACAAGTGACCTTGAACTGCAGCAAAGATACCCTGCTGTTCTTTTGTGGTTCAGATGGCCTACATGGCACAGGCAGGATGCTGAAATAGATTCCTTCTGCAACAATCTCTAGGAAACCTTGACTGTTAATGGGACATTAAAAACAGTTACCAAATGGTAACTGTTATCAAAGCTGTGTTACCATTTTGTTTTATGTCCCTTTGCCTTATTTAATTTTCTATATGTGAAAGAGTAGAGGGGGGGAGATACTGTGCCATCTGCACTCTGGTGTTTTTGTTATAACTGTGATCTGAAACTCTTCTACATGGAGAGTTTTCATTACAGATATAGGAACTCTAGGACAGGAGGATAGCATCTCTGATTTTTGCATTTGTGTTTTTGGTGACTTGATGCAACAGGAGATTTTAGAACTGTGGCCATGCCCAAGTTATCTGTATTACTCAATCCATGTTGTTGGAACATTATCCAAACATGGAGGAATAGGATGCAGGTAACCAGCTCTTTTGGAGATGGGAAGGAGATTACCACTGACTCCTCTGACTGCATCAGAAACCTAAGAGAAAAGATTATTTTTATTTTAAAGGAAAAGTTGAAGGGTCAAAACATAACACCAGATCCAAGGCTTTGTAATGGCTACCTATGACAGGATTTGAAATAAAGACTTTGATCTGAAGGCTAACAATATAAGACAGTGCCTTCTAGTATTCTTCAGGTCCCCTCTTTTTTCAGAAAGCAATTAATGAGGACATGTGGGACAGATGTCATGGCTGAACAGGAGAGCTTGGGTTTTCAAAGGCTTTGTGCTCAGAGGGAATAAGCACACCTGGTACCACACTGTGACTTCTCTTTTACATGTCTTCTTTTTTTAAAGAGTTTTCTGACATGCATTGCTAATACAACTATTGATAAAGTTCTGCAGGAAAGTTTCCTGCAAGTCTGTGCTGATGTGAATGTGGAGAAAGGTGTTGAGGACATAGTCTTCCCCTATATAGACAAAGAGACCACAGAAAGTTGAAAAGTAATTTAAATGAAAATAGGGCCTATGCAGATGCAGTCAGTGACAGGGAAGCTGTTTCGCTGCTGAAGTGCTAAAATAGAGAACCTGTGCTTTCAAAGTATGAAACCAAGGATGTTTTGCTATTTCTCCTGTTACACGTGAAAGACGCCTGAGGTAAATCTTTGCCTGCTCTATTCCTTTTGTTCCAGAGCAGACAGACATCCACAGTGGAGCTAGAGAAAGTAGCAGGAGAAAGATTGTATAGTCTGTTATATGGCAGGCCTTAATATATATGCCTGTGGCAAGTTTGAAAAAGTCTGCTTTTACTTCAAACCCCCAGAAATTGAAAGACTAAGGTGACATTTTTCTCGTGAGGTATTACAAGAAAGAAGTACTGGGGTAGTCTTATCTGTACTGGTAGGCTATTAAAATAGCAGTGCAAAATTATTTTCAAGTGATCTAAAGAAGTATTAAGAAAGGTGTGGGGGGGGGGGGAGGGGGTGTATTCATTGATTTTTGGTTGTTTTTTTTTAATATACATTTGTTAGGTCTATGACAGTGCTTTGCTTTGCTGGACTCTCCTTTTGCTGGCATCTCCCACCTATTTGTGGAGTGCTGTCTCTCACTTGTTTGGATAGTCTCACTGAGAAGGGAAGCATATCCTAAGCAGAAATTTTTTTTAAATGTCAGATCTTGAAAGAAAATTTAAAAATCACATTATGAGTGCTGTGTAAAGCCCTTGCAATTTTGTAGTGACTTTTAAAAGAAAGCTGATGTTTTGCATTCTGTACTGATTAATACATGTTCTTAGCATATCTCAAAAGACATTTCAAAGGCTGGAATTTCATAGATCTTCAATAATTGCATAGTTCTTGTCCAGCCAGTTGAACTTCTGAAGAATTAATTTATTTGGAGGTTGAAATGTTCTCTGTATCCCTCCCACCAGCTTTTGCTTCCATGCACTGAGGTGGACAGGCACTTCACTGTATCTACAAATAGGCCTTCTGGTCATCCAAATTCCGCTGAACAGAAGATTAAGAACTGGAAGATATATAGGTGTGTGCATATGTACCTGTGTAGAACACATTTAGTTGAATGATGTTGAAGGAAAGGAGCAGAGCAGTTGATAATCACTACTTTGTCCAACAGAGTTCAAACAGATTTCTGGTAGAAGTCATTGCTTGGGGTTTCTTTTCTTCTTGCTGTTAATGCCACAGAATCGGGCCTTGTTCACTCTTGACCTCTGAGATATGCTGAGACGCTCCTGTCTGAAATCAGACCAAGAGAGTCCTTACTTGGCTGAAAACTCCTGTTTCCCTTGGATTTCATTGCTCAGTGGGGTAGAAAGTCTGTTGAAGTTGCACAATGGCCACTTTTTCAAGTCAGGCTCTGAGGAGGCTCATAGACATACAGTGATTTCCAAGCAGTCTTCCCTCAAAATCAGAGAGCTGTGCCTTTCCACTCCTGAACCATTTTACTAAAATTAAAAGCATCAAAAAGAATAGGGGAAAAACCCAACCACCAAAATTGAAATCTTTCCTCCCTCTTTTGCGGTGTTGTCATGCCTCAATTGTAAATTAGAATTTTAGGACTTTAATGGGGAATGGAGCATTTGCCTGCCTCATTTCATCCTAAATCAGAAATAGTATAATAAAGCAGTTATTTTGCAAAGAAAAGAACAGGAACTACTGCCCAGAAAACTGCCAGTTTTCTCCTGTCTTTGCAGCCAAGCCCTTGGGCCCCTTTCATCTCAGCCCTGCTGTAATTGTAACACCTGCTCTGGAGTTACACAGGGAGCTGAGCCGATAAAGGTGGTGGTTTGCAGACCTGAGCGCACTGGAGCGCCTGAGCTTTTTGGAGGGCCCTGCTTTCCCTGGCCCAAATCCAATACACCACTTAGACATCTGCTTAACTTTAAGCATGTGAGTATCCCCTTTGAAGTCCTATGTATATTGTTTTGCTGGACTGAGGTCAATGAGCTCAGTACCTTGCAGGATTGAGCTCCTGAATGTCAGATTTGATTAAATGCTCCCCTTTTCTTCCCCCCTCCTCCTCCCCTACCATGAAAGCCTGACTAGAGCTAAAACAGCCTCAGCAAAAATCAAAAAAAAAGGAAAAGAAAAAAAAAAAAAAAAAAAGAAAAAAGGAAAAAAGAAAAGAAAAGGCAGGCAGCTGTTGGGAAGTGAGCCTGGCTCAGCTGTGGTAGCTTGGTTTTAAACTGTTGCAGCTCTAACCAGAATAAAAGCAGAGCAAAAAATCCAATTGGAGATCTGGTTAAAAATTAAACTATCTACACTTTCCTAAGGGAGCTGGAGAATCTCAGCTAGAAGTGACAGTGACCATGATCGTGCTGCCTTTTTGTCCTTAAACTCTTGGTGCTCTTGCTTCACACGTACGACTGCCTGTTTTATCTAAGTGTCTCCTGTTAATTTTCCTCCTGTTTCTGTTTTTTTCCCTGTGGCTCCAAAACGCACTCTCCACAAGTGGAAAGGACCGTGCTCTCTCTCCCCCAGTCTGTTCCTTGTCAATTCGCATCAGTTTAAGGTCAGGAAAGCTAACGGGGAACAAGGCACTGCAGCATTTGAACTCAACCTTGCCTTCCCAAGGAACAAACTGACAATTAGTCCAGGGATCAGCATCAAAAAAGAGCAACCCAGCGTGAAGCCTGTCTAATTAGTCATATGAACGGAGGGCTTCCCCTCCACTTCCTCAGGAACACATGCCTGTCAGATCTGATACAAAGAGACTTCTCTCCCTAGCATAATACTGAAATTAGGTTGAGAACAGGTAGCCCTGCTTGTTTAAGCAACAGGAGGCTTAGCTGCAGGATCAGCTTGCACACCAGTATCCACAGTTGCAGTGTGCTTATGACCATGTGCTTTGCAAGTGATTGCAGGATATTTCCTTCCTTGCAAAATACAGAGGGAAAAAGAAAATGAGTTGATCATGTTGCTAATCTTCTCGATTTAATAACACTTCTTGTTTAGATGGAAAAATGAGCAAGGGGAAAAATTAGACATGAAAGTTGAATGACAGTCTCCTAATCTCAGAGAATTGTGCTGGTTGAGAGACTCCATGTGTCTGACTTCTTTTTTTTTCTGTATGAACCAAATATGCCTTGATCCCCTACAAAATGAAAGACAGTATAAGTATAACTTAAAACTTTGATTGCTGCTAATTTTGCTGTAGGATTTGGATAGTGGCTAACAAGATTGAAATTAGGATCCTGTTGCATTCACTCTGTGATGAGGGTGATAACCAAAGCTTATGCAGACTAGCAGCTTGTCTAGACAGAGACACAAAGAAAAGGAACAAGGCAAATTAACTAGAAGTGTATATTTTATGATTAGTTATTTAAATTCCTTAGTCAAACTCCTAACTCAGAGTTTAAAAGTCCTTCATCTTGTTCTGTGATTCTGTTGAATTTACTTTGTAAGTGAAGCAAACGAGATGAAATAAAACTGCTGTTACCATGTCCTGAAACTTTTCTGATGTGGGCTGCAGAATGTATGTGGCATGCTAGCAATTCTGAGTTTTCATTTTGTTCTTTAGCATAAGGTACCTTTTATAGTGCTGTGGCTTATTTCAGAAAGGAAAAAGGAATAAGCTACTTGGACATGTAGAACTTTTGCACTGAGGGAAAGAAACATCTGTATAGGTGCTACATGCACATAGTAAGGAAAGAAACACACGTCCACCAGTGCCACAGTTTAGTCAGTGCATCTGCTGCGTTTTTAGGGGACGTGTTGCAACAAGTCCCTCAGCAGTGATATCCATACAGACCACAGCCTAGACTGAGCTTGCTTCTCTCTCCCGTTTCTCCAAAGTGCTTTATGCCTCACTGATGTTTCACTGATACATCTGTCCTTTCAGATAAACTCTCTGCTCCTTCTGTAGGGGCTGCCAAAGAAGCTTTGCTCCCATAAGGCTGCCTGTTTCTGACAGGAGACTGACAACTGCATGTCCAGGTTTGGATTTCTGGCATGGCAGGAGAACACCAGTACCAGCCCAGGCATCTGTATTCAGGTTGCTCCTTTGTTTATATACCAAAAAAGGAACACAGATGTTTTTTATTTCATATAATGCTGGGCTGAGTCTTGGGAGACATGCATACACTTCCTACCATGCCATTTACCTTCTGGTACTTCAGGGAACAAAGCTGGAACAGTTTATGTAGTTCTTCCTGTCCTATCTATCATGATCATACACTTATTTGCAAAGACCTTGAGCTGTCCCACTGAAAAGTGTGATAGAAGGCCTTTTCATCATTAGTTATTTTTATTAATGCAGAAGCATGGGCAACCCTAGCTTGAGCTAAGTGTGGGCTCATGAGGAGCACTGCTGTGCCCAACCAGGAATGCACCAGGACCTGAGACTGTAATTCAGTTGTTTCCTCATGTCCCAGGGTGTGCATGCCAGCGTGTCAATTCCTCTGATAACTCTGATTCAGAAGCAATGCCACATGCCTGCCAGTGAAGCTGCATCTCCCCAGTATTCAAAAAGTGCTCTCTGCTTCATTCATGCAGATGCTCCATGTATTAATTAACTGAAATCATATACTTGTTGCTTTTAGCAGCTTGTATTTGAATAGACACTTGGTGGCACACTTTCTCTGAACAGTGCTGTAGGAATACTCAGCTGTTTTGTTAGTGACCCTTTTTGTTACCTTTCATTGTCCTTGGCATGATGTGTTCATACAGGCTGCCAGCCTTGTCCTCTGGCTTTTACAGCTTACCTTGAGAGGGTGAGCATGTGCTTTTACAAAACAAACAAACAAAGAAAACATTTCCCCACAGATCCCTTTCCAGTTCCCCAGAAGGAGAAGAAAATTGACAGAGTTTTCTGCTAGTTTTGATGACCACCTGTGTGGTTCCAGCTCACCTGAATTTCTCTGCAGTCTGTGGGTGGTGGACATACAAAGTCCTGCTCTCATGGATTTCCTGGGCATTCCTTCCTGCTTCTTCATTGCTGCTTTCTAGAGGGTACTCTTCAGTATTTGCATATACTCAAGAAATCACCAATATTTACTTTAGCTAGCCTTGGCGCTACATGTTTCTGTTACACTCACACATAAGGAAGAACCTTGCTGTATTAAAAAAGGAAAGCTATTTGTACAAATAGTAAGAAGTGCTTTGTGATTTTTCCTTGTAAAAATACTTGTGGTCCATAAATATTTACCCTACTGTCCCTGTTATACAAATACTTACCTAATACTATTGCTCAGCCATAAAGCTGACTTTTGCTTCCAGCAGAGTTCAGTGGTGTGAACTGGTTAACTGGATACCTGGATTAACAGGTATCATCCCTCTGTGAATATGCATTACTGGATGACTAAAAGAAGAATTGTGTCTACATTGCCCTGAAATTTTACATTTTTACATGGTGCATTGTTGACTTCCCGTGCTTGGTGAAATATTGGTTGAAATGTGGAAAAAGTAAAGGAGTACCCAATGTTGAACTTACAGCTCTGATCATCTTTCCTTCATGCTGCTTCTAGCAGCTGGTACTTCAGCCATACAATGGACAGCACAGCCCTGGGTGTGGGGGCCACTAATGAACCAGCAGTAAAGAACTCTGCCAAAATCCACTGCCATCAGAGCACAAAAGTAGAGAAATGGCCATCTTGTCAAGTGTTTCATATATTTAGTCGTGGACAAAAGCTGAGGGGGAGGGGAAAGAGCAGAGGGACAGTAGTATGCTACATATCAAAGATGACTGTCATATGATGAACTGGTAACTAGTTCCCTGGTGTTTTATCTGCAGTTCCCCCAGCCCCGCAAGTAGTATTTTAATTAACAGGATAGTTGTACAAAGCAGTCTTTGCTTATCTGCTCACTCTCCTTACTTAGTGTATTATGGCATTTGCTGTTCTGCAAAGCTCTGAGGACTTCTGTGAGGAGGAAAAGAAACAGCAGATTTGGCTCCCAAATGCTCTAAAGCTCCACTTAAAACCAGAGAGTGAGTAAAGGCTTCCCACTGCTCACATAGGAAGGTTTCAGATGATATAATAGTGTCTTTTTCATCCTTTAGAGCTCTGGCTCAGGTCTGTTAGCCATTTCAGCGGTGTCCCTCTGAGGGAACGTTAGCGATTCTGCTGCTGCTGACTCACAAAAAGCTCCACTTCCTTGACACATCACAGTGACTGCAAAGAAAGCCCTTCTCCATGTGAGCCATGCAGCAGCTCAGCCTGGTTCTTGTTATGTTCCTCCCCATACCACTATACTTCTGCATAGATGCAGTACCCACCCAACCGGGGTCACGTCTGCTGCTAACAATCTGCCGACATATTAGATAATTTATATGGGTTTCTTCACTGCTGCCAAGGGCAAAATATTCCCACATATACCGGTTTTTGTCATCCTTTACTTCTTATATTTTTTTTTTAAACCAGATGTGGGTCAAGCTACAAAAGCAGGGAAAGTTCCTGAAGTATTGTGTGTTTAACACTGCCTGGTCTGCTCCCCAGAAGTGTAGGATATGAAACAATGGGGAGGTAACAGGCAGGCTTTTTCCCCTTGGCATGTCTGATGGGTCTTTTGCTTCTTTGTTTCTTCCTATACTCGTCTGATGTGGATGCTGTGCAATTTATTGTCACTCTCTTTTAATTGAGGGAGATCTAATGATTCACCTGCAAGATCTTCATCTTCAAGGTAGAGGACACGGACAATTTGCAAGACATCTTAATGTCTCTCACAGAGTTTTTGACCCCAAAGGAATATCTTTGTTTATGTGACACAAAACTGATATGATTCATTGTTGTGATATTACTATGAGGGAGCTCTGTTTGTTGCCTGCTTCTCCTTAAGGAAACAAGGTTGAAACAATTCTGCCTATCCCACCCCTTCTCCAACAAAACTTCTGAACTACTTGAGTAATTTCAGTTTAATTTGGAAACAAGGACAGGATGTCAACAAATTTCAATGTCTACTTGTTTTTTGACTATAGACAGACTAATATATGAGGCCAGAATTATCTTCATACTTCCATTCATGGAAGAATTACAGCATGGTATGATTCTCTAATTAGAAAAATTATTGACATAGCATACTTTATCACAAGACATAAATTCATGGGTGACCAGCCTTCACAGGTTCTACTACTTTCTACTACTAATTGAAATAATTCTTTTTGTCCCCTTCAATACATGCAGCAGAGAAGCTATACCTAAATTTGCACATACTGCTGCTCCACTGTATCACAGAGGAATAGCCTGGTTCCAAACAAACTGAGCATGGGGTAGATGTACCAGCAGTCTTGTTCCTTGAGCCTCAGCAACTGGTCTAGTTTCCCAACACATGAAGTTTTGTGAGCTCTTGACATGCTCTTCCTTGTTTTGATTACACAGGTCTCATTTCTTATAAGCTCCTGTTAATAAAAACAAACCAACCACAAAATCCCAAACCAACCAAACAGAAATAATTGGTAAATTCAAATTATACCAGAGGAGGCAAAATTAACTTTAGTTGTTTTGCATGTGCTACTATCTCATATATAATAGTTTATACCTTTTCCAGTCCCTAGCGTGTGGATGACTAAACAAGCTTGTTAGGAGCTTCACTGTAAGCCTTCAAAAAGGACCTCACCTAGACATGTCTTAAGCTATTTAGTATCAGTGGGGCACATTAATATCAAATCTGCTGAACAGATAGTAAATCTGTTTTCTGTCTTTCTTCTTTAAGAAGGGAACCCAGCTTTTGTAAAATCTGGGTTCCATATGCAGAGCCAGCTATGAAGTCTTTCCTTTCACAGGAAAAGCCTGCACCAGTGTCCTCAAAGTTTCATCAGCTCTGTTATGCCTCTCATGTCCCTTCCTTCCCCCCAGGAGATTCAAAGTACCAGTGCTTTGGTCAGGCCTGCATCATCTTTACTAAAGACAGATGGTGATAAGTAGGTTTCATGTCCCCACTACCTGCTAATAAAATGGCACATTGAAGGACCAAGGTGAAGAGCCCAGCAAAGAACTGCAACTTCTGGTGGCAGTTGCATGAGTCAACAAAAATGACATGACCAGGTCATAAACATCATAAACAGCCTATTAATATCATTCATGCTGAATTTGGCTGCAAAAGTTTTTTGCAATCCTTCCCCCCTGATTTATGGCTTTGAGGGGAGGTTATTTTAAGATATCAAGAACTAAGTTCAGGAATATGGTTAGCTGATCAAATTACTCTGTCTTTACTAGATGGTGCATGGCATGTTTCCTGTGGATAGCTGGGCTAAGCTCACTAGCAACTGTGTGTTAGCAAAGATCCATCTAAGCAGTGCCTTAGGAATGTATAACAGTGAAGCACCACAGGAAGAACACTGCAGAATGATCACTGTTTATTAAGTCCTCTGCGTCTGGGGCTGAATGTGACAATGTTTCAGCTTTACATCAACATTTATGTGCTCTGAAAAAGATCTGGCATTTCACAGCAGAAACTGCTTTTCTTTAAAATAAAAAAAAAAAAATAAAAGTAAAATGAGAACCAAAGTGAATTACAGATGTCAAAGACTGTAGGCTGCCAGTGATGACATGAGATAGCATTCAGATGACTTAGGCAGTGTGTGAATAAACTGAAAATTCTTTTGTTGAAAAAAAGGGCAGGAAAAAGAAAAGATGGTTTTCACTTCCTCTTTCTCTAATGCACAACCTTCCTTCTCTACCTCTGCAGCCCATGCATCTCTCTCTTGCGTGTTTCAGATGTGCTCAAAAGTTGGTTCTTTTTGTTCTCTATTTTCCACGAAAGCCCTCTCATTTCTGTGACAGTTGATTCTCTGGATTTCAACATGGTGCATCTTTAAGAATGCACATTTGTGTTAACAGAACAGAACCAGGATAAGTGACACAGATGCATTTGAGATCCCACTCTCTGCCAAGTGGCTGCATCTCCAGTCCCACCATTGCTGCCATCTACACCACTGCTGGCAGGACAAGTGCATGCTCCTCCTGTAATTCCACCATCACCACCATGGAAAGCACAACAGACACAGATTTTAAGGCAAAAGAGCAAGGTCCAGAAATAGATAAGAAATAACAAGGTTAAAATGTTATTCAAAACTGTATATACTCAGTTTTTAGTGGAGAAGACCAGCAAAGTGATGGTGACCATTGTGTTGTTCTTGTGATGGGTCTGCACACATTCAGTTCTCCAGTGCTCAGGTCACACATTAGAGAAGGATCAGTCACTGTAGATTAGCAGATGTCATCCATTTTAGTGACAGCAGAACTAAGTAATACTCCTTTTTCTGCAGCAGTCGGTAGTTTCTCTAAAGACATTTCCAAATTCAATTGCTGTTGGGTTAATTCCTCTTCTCTTATATCATACTGCAGACTGGACAGCTGCCTCAGCTGGTGTCTGAATCTTCAACAAAGAAGAGGTCAGCAGAACTATTTTTCAACATTTAGCAGAAATCTACTGAAACTGTCAATTTTAGAAAGCTGATGGCAAGTTGTTTGACAGATGCCAAGTGGTAAGAGCCCAAATATACTATTGGGAATGTTTATTTGTGGGCATAATCTCCCCTGTCAAACGGAAGAAAAGGAAGCCATGCAGGTTTCAGATATTAAGTGACAGATTTCGTGCAGTCTTTCTTTCTCTGGAAATGTGAGTGCATGTTAAACACAGAAGTGCTCTTCCCAATCCCCAGGAACACATCAGTGCAAAAGGCACACGACCCTTTGAAACCAGACTGAGAAAATAGAGTTCAAGTGTTGGTTCTTTGCTAACAAAAATATTTTAAAACCTCTCTGAAAATTGACCTAATTGAATATGATTGTGTCATTAGCTGTTGGTGGGTAGAAAGAGTCTATTTTTAAACCTGACCTATTTTCTTTGTGAAAGCCCAGAGAGAGTCTACAAATGAAGGTGCCTTCCCAAGTGCCCTGTTTTATAGGCAGTACTGACACCATCTCTCTAGGTGGTGCTTTTAATCAGCAGTCTCTGGTGCCTTTTCTGCAGCAGGTTGGTATCACTCCACTTGGGCTTGGGCAAGGCAAAACAGGAACGTAGAGCAGTTGCAGCTGTGGGCTGGAGTCAAGACCAGTCAATTCTGACCTTGTGTTCTAGTTACCACATTGTACTGATCAAGATCAATTGTGGTACGGCCAAGGAAGGGTGGAGACATCACCTGAGCTACAAAGCTGTCATTACAAAGCTGTAAAAGTTTAACTGGGCTTTTCCTAGCACTTCCATCCCTGGAACTTAGCACTAAATTATTTTTTCTCTCACTCTTATAACTTTGGTCTTAGTTTTTTTTCCAGTACCAAATATCTGGTATGTCTACATGTCTGTTTATTTTGCCAGAATTAACCATGGGTTTCTCCTTTTGACATGAAACACCTGTTTTAAAGTACCCACTAAATTATGTTCCAACTTTCCCTCTCTTATCCCTCCTATAGCCTTACTGTACACCATTATCTTTCTTTTATGGTGCCAGCCTTGGTTTTACTATCTGCTTAGTAAATCCACATAATTTATTCTAGGCCTCTTTAGGGAATCCATGCTAATCACAGTTAATAGTTCTAATATTTTGTACACTGTATAGAGGTGAATATCACTTTACACATGATCACTTACATCCAAGTGTTTCAAACCTGAGAGACAAGGTTTGTCTTGGCACTGGCACTCAAAGCATTCCTGGTGTTAGAAAAAAATATTAAAATTCTTGTACAGTACTTTGGTTGCTGTCTTTGAAATTGAAAGATGCATGACAGGTTTCTGTACTCCATACTTGCTCTAGAGTTTCTGTAACAGAAAGAGGGATGTGAACCCAAGTATATGAGAACACCACAGACTCTTAAAGAGAACCCACTCATTTCAGCTTGTGTGAGACTTAAACTCTTGACTAAATCCTTAATTTGTCAAAAAGTGACAATGTAAAATATATTTCTTAACTTGAAATATACTATTTTAACCTATTTAAAATAATTCCATTATTGGAAAATTTTTTCAGTTAATGAAATGTATTTTTTTTATTTGATAAATATCTTTCTTTTTTACTTTGAAATCCATTTACAGATGGAATTAAAGCCTATGACTTCAGGCTGATTTTCATCACAAAAATATATTTTAAAGAGAAAATGACAAAATGCTTAACCTTAAATTTAAGGGACTACCACGGAGGAAAAATCAGCTTCCACCAGTCCTCAGCAGTGGTTATGGGGGAAGACAAGGAGGCTAATCCATCTCTAGCGTAACACAGGGCTGCCTTGGCTACTGATCATCAGCTATGATGTGGCAGGATTTGGGTGCATTGGGTAACTATGGATAGAGAGAATGGCCAAATCCTGCTCCTAAGCCCTTGCAGGCAGGCTTGGGGCAGTGATGAATGGAGAAGGAATGAGCTGTCTTTTCCTGCTGATGGTCAGCTTGCACAAGGGGAAAGGGGAATCTCTCCTGTCCAGCAGTCACTGGTGGGGTTCCCTAAGGCCCAGTATTGGGGCCAGTCATGGTCATGTTTAATATCTCTGTTGATGGTCTGGACAAGGGGGTGGAGTGCTCTCTCAGTAAGATTGCAGACTACGCTAAGTTGGGCAGGAGTGTTGAGAGTGCTGATGTGCTGGAGGGTAGGAAGGTTCTGCAGAGGGATCTAAACAGATTGGATCAGTGGGCTGAGGCTCAATAGTGCAAAGTTCTGGGCCCTGCACTTATTTCACAACAGGAACCCATGCAGCACTACAAACCTGGGAGGAGTGGCTGGAAAGCTGCCCAGCAGAAAAGGAACTGGGGGTGCTGGTCAACAGCCAGCTGAACATGAACCAGCAGAGTGCCCAGTTATCCTGGCTTGCATAAAAAAACTGTGTGACCTTCAGGACCAGAGAAGTGATTTTCCCTCCGTATTCAGCACTGGTGAGGCCACACTTTGAGTATTGTGTCCAGTTCTGGGCTCCTCACTACAAGAAAAACATTGAGGTGCTGGAGCATGTCCAGAGAAGGGCAACAAAGCTGGTGCAGAGCCTACAAAAGTAAATCAAAGAGAAGTGGAGGCTCAGGGGTGACTTTATCACTTTCTACAGCTGTGTGACAGGAGGCTGTAGCAAGGGTGGGGGTCAGCCTCTTCTCCCAGGTAGCCAGTGACAGGACAAGAGGACACAGTGTCAAGCTGCACCAGAAGAGGTTCAGTTTGGGCATCAGGAAGAATTGTTTTTCATGGAAGGGTTTGTCAAGCGTTGGAATGGACTGCAAGGTAGTAGAGTCACCATTCCTGAAATTGTTTAAGAAATGACTGGAAATGGGACATAGTGCTATGGTTTAGTTGACAAGGTAGTGATCAGTCAGAGGTTGGACCTGATGATTTTGGAGGTCTTTTCCAACCTAAATGATTCTATTTTTAAAAAAAAAAAAATTCCCCATTTACATCCCTAATGCTGGGCTAAAAGAGCACACTGGAATGCAAATGTAGTTCACTCCTTCTGTAACCAAAGATAATCTCAATAAAAGACCAGGAAAACTTATTTTTCTGCTATGGAAAAAAATAAGATGCATGATAGTAAGTGTTTCCTTTTTGTTGGAAATGATCTCTTCTCACACTTTTTTAATTCCCCTTGTTTTTATCCCCGAGATATCCAATGTACATGACTTAAACCCATTTAAGACCTATATTTATGACGGTATTTCTTGGTTATTTCTTCAGCACAAGCAGCAAAGTATTATCTGATTAGTTAAGTTTCATTTGTGTTTCATAGTAACAGCAGTAACAATTCTGTCTAATTTTGCTAACCTTTCATGTATCTTGAAAATTCCAGCCCAACTTTGTATCTTGCAAGAACGCTTGGGGCTAACACATGACTTACTCTTGTCTAGCTATATTTTAAACAACCAGATTTGAGCACTACAAGACTATAGAGGTTCTTTGCTAACAAAAACTACCCATTAACCTATATTAAATGTAAACTGTTATAATCTCCTATAAACTCATATAATTTCATGTCTGTCATAGGGCAATGCTAGTTTCTGTATCACCCAGAAGCCTAATTGATTTGTATTTTCATTACTGCACTCTTTGTTGGTGAAGGTTTTAAGATCAACCATGAATTCTGTACTATGGTCAACAATAAGTTAAGCTCCAAAACCAGCCAAAAATTCCTGGTAAGGCTGAACTGAAATATTGGTCAAGCTCTTCTCTGATCCATGCTAAATGAACTGTTAACTTTAAAGGGGCCATAATTTCACCTCTGATCACCTGAAAGCTGATGGCAACCTACTTGGCTTGTAGCCACTTTTTATGGTGCAAATTCCAGGTTGATTGGTTTCCTCGCTTTGATATAACTAATGGAAGCAAGCTGGCTTCTCCTGCAATCCTGTGCAGGCAGGGCAGGAAGTGCTTACCTCGTAGGGTTGTCTTCACGCTGCTGAAATGAAAACCCTCTCGGTGTCAGCCTTCCAGCAAAGTGTGTGCTGGGAGTTACACAAACCTGTGAACTGTTTTCCCCCCGTGTTATTTACGACCACATTATTTCAAATAAGCTTAGTTTCCCTCTGCGAGCTTAGCTGTTGCCAGATAAATCAGCGGTATGTTATGGGTACTGAAATATGTTTTTCAAACCCTAATCCCGAATGCTTTCAAAACTGCAGGCTTAAAGAAAAAAAAATATCCTTTTTATGCCAGAACACCCCCAGTCCTGTTCCCCATTCTGTTAAAATAAGCAAAAGCTATGCCTTTCACCGTGCCATGGTGTGGGAATGCTTCTCCCCGCATCCTTACCTTGTGGAAATAAGCCAGAAATATCTGGCGTTTGCAGTGCCTCAGGAGTCCAGCAGCAGGATCCTCTCTTCACCCTCTGTGTTTCTGTGATCATGGCTGTGAGACTTCAGGCAGCAGAAGGCTGCTGGAGCAGCTCTTCAGTGACAGCAGCGCTGCTCCCAGACCGTATCACACGCTCTGTTACAAGCTCTGCATGAGCTGGGAGAGTTGTAAACCACAGTGCTTCTTCTCACTTTCCAAGCTCACCAGGCCAGAAATGAAACCTTCTTTTTTTCTATGTTCACCTTTCTCCTCCTTGTTTTCTATCTTTTAATTTCCATTTTTTCCCTTTTTTTTTTTTTAAGTACCATTTTTCTTTACACCTACCAGGAGAGGCGAACACAAATTACAGATACATCACTGAGCAAAAATGGAAAAATCACCACCACTGAAGTTTTTGGGAAGTGGCTGATAGCCTTCTTTTAATGCTTTCTACCTCTGGCCCTCAAAGCAAAACTCATTTTCTTTACTCGTTGTCTTTGGGCGTATTCTACTGCTGTATGTTCACAGAGGGAAAATATGCAGAGATCAGCAGTTTCAAAGGCAGTCTCTAATTTTAGGTCCTTAGCTTTGGATATTTTGGGACAGAACTTTAGACACAAAAAAAAAAAAATTGCAAGGAACTATAAATCTAGATGAAGTAAATAACACCCAAGACATCTCGAACTGGTGAGCCCAAACTGGACACTTCTATTTAAAAAAAAAACAGAGTTTTAACATTTGCCAGAATTTTTTTCTCTTACTTGTTGAGCTTTCTATTCTTCACAGCATTTCCCACTATTCCTATTTTCATGTTGCCATTACAGGCAGCTCTGAAACTCTCCTACCAATCCAAGGGATGCAAAGAGAGAAATTTGCCCTTTCTCATTAATGTTCACATGATCATCTTTAGTACTATCTAAAGTCTCATGACTTTTTTAACCAAAAAATGCTCCTTGAGATTTTTTTTATTTAGCTGAAATTGTTCTAAATTGACAATTTATTGTTTATTAGTATTCCTTAAACAGGCAATTTCCAACAAACAGCAAATAGATTAGCTATTTAAATCTCACTTGCTTAATAAAGCTCGAAAGTTCTGATTTATTACTTTTTAATTAAAATTAAATATGAAATAAGGAAAAAGACAAAAAGGCCTGAAAGAAAATGAAAATAAAAGAGGTTCAATTAAAATATTTGTCAGAGGTGCAAGAAAAAAAAGAAACATTGTTTCAGGAGCTTGAGGAACATTTTCCAAGGTGTTCAACTTCACAAGCAAGTCACACACTAGCCAGAGATTTACTTTAACCAACAAACAATGTGAGTGGCAGCTTTCCTGAAGACTACAAGCCCAAAATTTCAGGTGGACCACTGTACCTGATCAAAGGAGAGGGAGCCATCATATCCCTGCAGTCTGCCAGGAGCTGCATCTTGACTTCCATCATCAAGGTGAGAGTCAAGAAGCTCCATCCTATCTCAAGGGCAGACAAATAGGCAGACATACATGTGCCTGTCACAATATCTTAACCCCAGTAACTTTTCAAAAGTCAGGAACTAGAAGAGATTTTTCCGAAGCTCCAGCAAACTGCTTCCATATCATTGGCATGAATTTTTATGTCTTTAAAATGAGAACTGAAATAAAGAAGGTTTGTTTTCCACTAAAATTTTGGTCCAAAGCAGTGGTTTCAGCTTACAGTAAATCTTGTGCTGTGGCAGACCGTGGCTTCCTTGTATTGTTTCATGGAAGACAACTAAGAAAAGCACTGGGCAAGTTTAAGTGTATGGTACTGCAGATGTATGTATGTGTATACAAAAGTGTACACACAGGCACATTTTGTTCATCTTGAGTAATATTCCCATCTGCTAAGTAAACAAGTCACATTTTATGATTTATAAAATTTTGAAATGTTCTAAAACCCTTTGTGAGTAAAGAAATTAATAATACTTTTTGTGTAAAGAAACCAGACAAACAATTTCTGTTCCAAGCCATTGAAATGTAGTTCTCCCCAATGAAGAAGTTGGACAGACAATTCTTTGTCCTCTGTTGTCTAAGACCTGTGAAGGAGCTTTTCTAAACTTGTCTTTCTAACATGCCAGCCCTTCTGCTTCATTCTGCCACTTAATTAATATTTCCTCTAACTCTGCAAAACAGGTGGACGGGCTCCTAAGGACTTTGATTTGGAACTGAGCGTAAAATGGTTGTATAAAATAGAGCGTTAACGATGTGGCTTTTCATCACACTTCTGTGTGATTTAAGCCCCAAAATCCAAAGCTGGTGCTTGGTCCCTTCAAGCCTGGTCTGCATTGCATAGGTCCTGGCAGTTCTGGGTGTTTGGGGGGGATGAGTCGTTTTGCTTTAGTTTTCAATTAAGTGATGTTGGGAAAGACAAGCAAGACAATCTTGTGTGTTAATGATTTATATGTATATACCTTTAAAAAGCCTTTAAAAAACCACAAAGACACATGATTTTTGGTACGTGCGACATGAAAGGAGGCAGAAGTTCCCTCAATGAACAGAGCCAGGAAGGCCCTGCCGCCTCTGCCTAGCCCATCCCGCTATGGGGAGCCCAGCCTTGCCCTCCACCGCCCTCTGGTCCAGGACAGACTGTCGTGGGGCAGGAAGTGGTGCCGGCCGGCCGCCGTGGAGCATCGTCTTCCCGGGGCTGCAAGAGCCAGTCCCCGCCGCGGGGATGGAGGCTCACAGTCCCCACGTCCCCCGGGACAGGCGGCTGCCAACCCGCTCACCTCATGGCAAAGATTTTGCAATATTGGAATTAAATGGTCACATCCGAAAGTCGTATATTGCTTGGTGGTGCTTCAAATTATAGCTACAGAGCGTTAGGAGTTCAAGCCCGTAGTGAAAATTTCGTCAGCTTCCAGTGACAGTTTTAAACCGAAAAAAAAAAAATCTGTGGAGTACCCAAAGTGAGATATTTATTTTTAATAAAAATGTCATCGCTGTCATTAAATATAAACTTTAGGTTTATACAGAAAAGAGTGTATTTTCTGCACGTGAAGGGACATTAAAATCTAATTGCGTCCAGCTGATGCGGCGATGTGTGAGAGCTAGATGATGTCCCAAGCTCTGCTGTACCCGAACCGCGCTGTACACACACAGTGCGGCGCTTTGGAATGGGCGCTATGGATGCGCTTATCCCGGCTCTGCGTGCGCTCCCCGCCTTGGACCGCAAACAGATTTGCCACACGGCTCTGGGTCGGGAAGGATGTGTTTAATGATCCTGCTGGCTGCGAGACCTCCTGCGTGTCCGTGTGTCCGTGTGTCCGTGCGTCTGTGTTGAGTTGTACCCGGCTGTTCGCGCTCTCCGCGGACAAAGACGTCTCGCCTTCAGGAGCGCGGCAGCCGGCAAAGTGTGAATAATTTTCAGCGAGGAGTTACACTAAATGGGAAAGCTTTTAGCACATTATCCACTGGCAATTGGACTATAATCTAATTGTCAGCCCTCGGGTCTTAATAGAGCCTTTCTCTTTCCACCATTGGATTTGCATCTGGGAGATGCCTAATAGGTTTAAAATGCCTCGCATTTTGCTCCAATAAGCCAGCCACCTTCTCGCTGTAGGTGACATTGAGATGTTTTTGTTGTGAAATTGGATCTCGGGTACCTTGCTGGCGCGGCTCTTTCCGTGAAGAGCGTGGAGCGGAGGCAGGGGAGCGATTCCCCTCCGCAGCAAGAGCCCTGGGAGCGGGCTCTGCCCCGAAATCGGGGAGCGCAAAGAGAGGGGGAATCCGGCCGACAGAGCAATTTACGTGCAGCGGAGGACAAAAAAAAAGCTCCTGAAAGCGGAGTTGATAATCTTGTGAGGTCGCAGGGCAGCAGAGCCAGAGCCGGGGTGCGCTACTACAAAGTAGCGGCGCGCTCGCAAGGCACGAACGGGCGAGCCGGAGACCCTGCCCGAGAGAATAAACATCATTCTTTATGCTGGACAAATTGTTTTCATCTACAGCGGTGAAAAATAAGAAAGAGCAAAAGACTTTAATTCTTCCTTCCCGAGGCAGGAGGAAATTCAATCCCTAGGCGGTGCAGTAGGTTACCTTGGAGAGGGGTGCGGGCTGGAGGGTCAGACTCGCACTGCGGGCAGCACCGGAGCGCTCAGGGTGGGACGGCGGCAGGGAGGGTCTCGGCAGCGGCACCCCGCACCCCCGGGCTCCTAATTAAATGGAAATGTGGTCCCTGCCCTCCGCACAGGCTGCGGATCCGGAGGGGAGACGGGAAAGTACCGGAGGAGGAGGGATGGGATGCACATGCCGGGTTATCCCAAGGGACAGCCGGGAGAAGAGCGGGTGTCAGCTCGGCTCGATGCGGCTGCCGCAGCACAGATCTGTCTCTGCGGCGTGGGGGATTTTACGGGAACAAAAAAACAACAAAAAAAAAAGTAAAAGGGCAAGGGCCCCTCACCCCCTATGCGAAAGATTTGCTTAAAACCTGAGCACGGTTCCTCGGCCGGTGTGCGCCTCTCCCCGCACACCCCGGCCGCAGCGTCGGAGCTCTTGTCGCACCAGAGAAGGCGCACCTGAAACCACCTCTGCAGCCCAGATTGCTCGGCGGGTTTCTGCGGGTTTTCTGTCTCTCGTGGCTCGTTCCCTTCGTGATTCTGTCTAGGTGAGGAAAGGGCCGGGAAGATGCGGTGCTCATGGCTTTCTCCGGATGGAGTTTTCTCCTTGGCTTTTCAGGGATCAGAGAGGGGTTTTGGAGGCAGGCTGCAAGGGGAGCAGTTTGAAACCTGAAGGCGAAACTGAGACCTAATCCTGATTAAAGCTGGGAAGCGAAGGAGCGCGATGAGGTGTGCAGCGATTACCGCACGCTGTTTTTCGTGGTGCACAAGAGAGTAAGGAGCGTTTTAGGTAAAGAAAGGCGGTGGGAAAAAAGTATTTTTAAAGAATAATGAAACCTAATGAAATGTCTCTGCCACAGCAGGCTGACAACAGCGATAAACACATGGATTTGCTAGATTAAAAACAAACTGCGGTGTACATTGCGTGTTCTTCATATTCGGATAAACAATAAGGAAGGATTTAATTGAAACGGGTTCAAACGAGGCAACTGCCCTGTTGGGGAGCAGCAGGGTTGGTGACTCTGCTCTCGGGAGGGGTCGGTACAGTGGTCACAGCCGCTCTGCCTGGGTGCGGCGGGGACTGGCAGCTCCGGTTCGCATCCCCTGGGAAGGGCGCGCACGTTTTTAAATACATCCACTCGGCTGGGAAAGCAGAGAGGCATCCAGAGCCTTGGGTTCCCCTGCCACCCCCTGGTCTCTGGGAGCCGGCCCGTCGCCGGAGAGGGCTAAGGGCAGGGACGGCAAAGCAGCCCAGGGAAGCCGGGTGCTCACACTTTCCATACTCGTGTTGCCTGATCCCTGTGTCTCCCCAGCTCGGCCCCGGCGGGGGAGGGAGACGTAGCGAGGATTAGGCGGCCGGAGTTGAGACCCATTCCCTGCCCACGGGAGAGAAGGGGGTGCTCTGGGCGTCTAGACAAGGCTCATTTCCTTATCGGAGGCGGAGCGAGGGGGAAAAAAAAACTTTAAAAAATAAAGATTTTCATGGGGTAGAGCGAAAAATTGCATGGCTTAACCAAGCAAAAGAAAAGCCATCCCGTGTGGACGGACCCGTTAAAAATAAAATAAAACGAAGCTCCTCGTTTCTTTCCATCCCGTTTTTATTTTACCTCCAAGGTACGAGCAGACACCCACAGGTCCCCAAAGCCAGTTCCTCTCCCCGGGGTGAAACGTCCTCTCGGGGGTGACCGGCAGCCCCGTCCCAGCTCCACGGCCTCGGTTCCTCCTCGCCCGCCGCTCCGCTCCCCTCCGCGCCCGGGTGCGCCGTGCCCCGCTCACCGCGCAGCGCTTCCCCCGCCGCGGCCGAGTCCTCCCCCGGGCCAGGGCAGTGACCCTGCGGGACTGGAAATCCCGCGGAGAGGGAAAGCAGAAATCCGTCCGGAGCTGCCTCAGCTGCCGGTGTTTCCCAGACGGACGCACAGAAATATCCACAGCCCCACCGCCCCTCTCCCCCCAGCCCCGATGGAGAGGGGAGCCCCTGCTAGGGACAGGTATGTTACGACCCCACTGCTAGGGGAAATAAGAAAAGGAAAAAGAGAGGTTGTTTTGGGGGTTTTGGGTTGGTTGCTTTTTTTAGTTGGGTTTGTTTTGGGTTTTTTTTTTTGTTTGCTTTCTTGTGGGGTTTTTGTCGTTGTGGGTTTTTTAGTTTGTTGGGGTTTTTTTTAGGATCTGCGCTGTTACTTTGACGGGTTTTAACCTGTGGGTTTTCTTATCCTCCTTACTTGCGCGGCGCATACAGTAGGTAGGAAACCAAAAGAGACTTGGGCATCCCTGTTACCACGAGAGGAAAGGTGAAGAGGATAACTTCCCCGGCTCCTTGTACCTTCTCTCGCCTTTCTTTTCAGGCAGGCCGGACCCTGCTTTTCAGGTAGGGCCAAGGGAGCGCAGGGCCGGGACCCCGGTCCCACCTCCCCTCGCACGCCGGGAGGGGTCCCAGGAGCGGGGCTGTCGGGCAGGGAACCCGACCCGTAATTGCTGGGATGTCCCTCGGGATAAAGCGGTACAGTGTTGGGGGGACTTTTTGTTTGTTTTTATAAGACTGATGTCGGCAGAACTTCTCGTCTGTGTTTCCCTGTGTCAAGCAAGAGGCGATGCTTGGTGAGCTGACCCTCGCAGCTCGCCGGCCGCGGGACAGGCTGGGCTTTCCCCCTTCGCCCCTCTCCTCCCACTAATGCCTGAGGTGAGACCGGGGCCCCGGAGCGCTGTGGGCCACGCCGAAATCCTCAGCCAGACTCTTTAGGCGCTTCTAAATATTCACGTCCCGTTTGCGATAGATATTCTGTCTGTTAGGAAATTCGGGTAACAAAAGGGCAAGCTGCAGTTGGTTCTCGCCGATCTCAAGGTGATGAAGCACTGTTTCGTCTTCCCCACTCCGCCGGCTGGGGAGGGTGACCCAAATCATTCTTTCTCCATAATAATTAATTAAGAGTAGTAGAAGCGAGGGTGACGCCGGGTACGGCTCTTGGCAAGAGCCTGCATAATAAGAGTCCTTGGATTGTGTTCTAGGTTTAAAAGGTGGAACTTCAGTGACAAGCTTGCACGTCCTCTTGTGAGTCGTTCTAGCGAGTAAATATTTTCAGTGTTATTTTTATTTAAAGGAATTTAATCAAACGCACCGCTTTGCTTTATTTAATTTATTCATGAGAGTATGTTTACATTTGATGTGTGAAAGAGTACCGGTGATCAGCTTATTTAAATCACCGCCTTGGAAAAAGCTCCTCGTTGGTACCATCAGCCCGTCCCGACTTTCTCTGTCTTACGTGATTGATGGTATTCCATCTATTTCGGTGCAGCCGCTGGAACGGATTTGAGGAAAGCTGTGCGATCAGCGGCCCACGCACTGGTTTGGCTTAGAAGGGAATGCGGCAAGGGTCTCACCTGGAGCCGGTGGGGGCGAGTACCTCTCACCGGGATGACAACATTTGGGATCCGCTGCAGGAAAACCGAGGGCACGATCAGCCTTAAGGAACATTCTGTCCCAACAGAAAGCACGCAACGACGAAAACAGCTGCTTTGAAAGCTGTGGTCTTTTAATATTTGAATGTAAAAGAGAGAATCGACACTCACACACACGCACCAGAAAAATCCACAATTACATTTCATCCTTTCAAGCGCTTCTCCGCCGTTCCTCGCCTAGGCAAAGCGAATAGCCTAGGGACCTTCTCGGGAGCATCCCCGCCGCTCGGCCTGCCCTGCCCTCCCCCTCCCGCCCCCGGGGCTCAGAGGAGCGGAGGGCGCTCCCCGAACCGCAGCCGGGGCCCCTGCGGGGAGCGGGGTTGGGGTGCCCTAAAGGGGAGCGGCTGCGGGGAGCCGTCCCGAGGGCCGGCCGCCCCCTCCCCACCCTGCGGGCGGCCAGAGCCCTCCCCTTCTCTCCCTGCCTCCCCTCTCTCCCTCCCTCCCTCCGTCCGTCCGCCCGTCCCTCCTCCTCCTGCTGCTGCTGCCGCCCGCCTCCGCCCCCTCCCCCGCGGCCGGGCCGGGCCGGGCCGGGGCCCTTGACGTGTCCCGGCGCCGATTGGCCGCCGGCCGATAGGATCTCCGCGGCCCCGCGTTAAGGCGGGGGAGCGCGCGGCGGCGGGAGCAGAGCGCTCCCGGTATCCCGGCTCCGCCATCCCCGGCCGCTCCTCCCGCCCGCCCCGTCCGGGCAGCGCCGCAGCGAGTCCCCGCACAGCGGCCATGGAGTACACGCCGCCCCCCAAGCCGCAGCTCTCCTCCCGGGCCAACGCCTTCTCCATCGCAGCCCTCATGTCGAGCGGCAGCTCCAAGGACAAGGAGTCTCCCGAGAGCACCATCAAGCCTCTGGGTGAGTGGGGACCCGGGTGACCGCCGGTGTCCGTGGGGTGCGGAGCTCCCGTCCGTCCGTCTGTCCCTGTCCGCCCTGGCTCGCTCTTCCAGCGCTCCGGCAGCCGGGACGGGCAGCGGCTCGTCCCCCCTGCCCGAAGGTTTCCCCTGCAGAGGGAAAAGCAGCACCACCTAAGCTTGAAGGTTGAGTGCCTTCATCACCCACGGTCATTTTTGGGCGCGGCTCTTTATAGCGTAAAGAGTTTCCTAAATTCCTCCAGTTTCAGTTATGCCTCTTATTCATTCAGCTTCGCCATTTGTAGAATAATCCCGCTCTCTAAGGTAGCTCAATTTCTCATCGCTGACATGAAATTAATCTCTTAAATATTTATTGCAAATCCACCCGGGTTCTGAAGTCAAATTAGAGACTTTCCGTCGTAGTACGTAGACTTACAAGGGGTAGAAAAACTTGTGTGTAGAACTGAAAATCCCTTCACTCCACAGTTGCTCGATGTAGGCTCATATGGGCTGTTTTGCTCTACACAGACCGGGAGTTTTTTGTAAGCGCTTGGGATTTTCGGGTAAGCGATTCCGCTTCTATTTGGTTGCCTCGATTCAGAATCCTGAAAAGCTTTTAAAAACCATTAACATCTTCCCTTCCTCCCCCTCTCCAAGATTCTGGGGTTTGTCATCCTTGCGTGTATCCAGGAGTTCGCAGAAAACTACAAAATATGTGTTAAGCTTTCAGGGCGCCAATGAACAGGATTACACTCAATCTTAAAAGAATTTAGAAAAGGCAGCTCCTCAGTGTCTGCTGCACCTAATCAACTGTCTCAGAAGATTTCACATAGTTTAGGGATTCATTGTGAACTTCAGTTTTAAGTCTGGGCGCTAATGTAGGCCGGGAATGTTGTATTATTCCCGGTAGGCGTATTTACATGGGCTTGTGTTGAACTTAGTGGGGATTGTTGTTTTGTTGGTTTTGGTTTTGTTTTGTGTTTTTTTTCTGAAAACTCTAATTTAACTTTTGAATTTTTTTTTTAAGCCCTTCCCTCACGTCGTTCAACCAAAAATCAGAACGACTGCCTGTGACTCGGTTTTTATTAACTGGAGCTTTAGGCAAAACCTTTCCCTGGAGGGCCAGGGCGCGTTCGTGCTCCTCCCGTTCTTTGGCGCCGGGCGGCGGATCCGTCGCCGCGTCCCGGTGCCGCATCTGGGGCCGGGCAGAGCCTTCGCAGCCCCTCTGCCTGCTGGCCTCGCCTCCGGCCGAAGCTGCCAGCGGAGCCGCTGAAGCGCCCGGAGCCTCCCGGGGCCTGCGGGGGTGGGCGGGAGGCGGCGGCGGCGGCCACGGCACCCGCGCACGGTGCGCGGCCGCACGCAGCTCCCCCGGAGCCCGCTTCTCCAAAGGAGCGGCTTCAGTGTCAGCAAACCGGCTGTGAGAAAGGCAGACCCAGTTTTCCGCGAGGGTGAGCCCGTGGCCGCTGTTCAATTAGTGTTTGGGCTTCGCTTCCCCGTGAAGGAAGCGCGGAGGCTGCGCGGCCGCGCTCGGGCTCCTTTCGCCTTGCGCTCTCTGACAGCGGCGCAATCCAGGAGCAGCCTCCCGTGGTTCCTATATATATATATATATATATATATATATGTGTGTGTGTGTGTGTGTGTATTTAAAATAGCTTGTCTTGGTGGTCGCGTTGTCCTGGCTGAATCATCTCTCTCTCTCTCTTTCTCTTTCTCTCTCTATTTCTTCAAACCCTGCAGAACAATTCGTTGAGAAATCCTCCTGCGCCCAGCCTTTGAGTGATTTATCCAGCCTGGATCCTCACGGGGATTTTAGCAGCAGCCCTTCTTCCCTGTGCACCGAGCCCCTCATCCCCACCACCCCCATCATCCCCAGCGAGGAGATGGCCAAAATCTCCTGCAGCCTGGAGACCAAAGAGCTCTGGGACAAGTTTCATGAGCTGGGTACCGAGATGATCATCACCAAATCCGGGAGGTAAGGCTGGGCAGCCCCGGGGTTTCCCTCTGGGCATCTTTCGAAAAGCGGCTTTGGACGGGGATAAAAACGTCAAAGTTAGCGAGTCCCCGCAGTTCTTTTGTACGGGCAGAAGGGCAGGGCTGGGTTAAGGCGAGGAGGAGGAGGAGGAAGGTGAAGCCCCGTTTTGCCCAGCCCGGCGCTGGGGGTGCGGAGCGCGGAGCCCCGCGGGGCACAGGGAGAGGCGGCCGGGGCCGGCAGCGAGGTGCGGGCAGGCTCAAATCCATCCCGGCCAGCCTGGCTGCAGGGAAGAAGTGGCGCTTCCCTAATAATCAGGTCTGTGACTAAAATCCCGCGGTGATTTCGAGGCGCTGGGTCGGTGCAGAGCGAGGGAAACGCGGGGTCTCGATTCTGTCAGAGCTCGCTTTAGTTTGTTCTTTTCTCTCTTGCAAAAAGACGCAAAAGAATTCCAGGCTTTCTTCTTACATCGAGCTATGCCGTTTTCTTCAGTAAAGCTTGTGGGGTTTGGATCAGTCAAACACAGTCCGGAGGAGCCAAATATCTTTTCGAGTTTTTTTAATCCCCAAAGTTACTTTTTATTAACGGAGTTGCCTGAAATTGCTTTGTTTTTTTTCCTAACTGGTGGGCTCTATAGGTATATGTTTGGGGTTTTTTTGAATAGGTATAAAACATGCAATTTAAAGCTCAAAATTTTAAACCGTCAAAAATAATTTATATCTTTATTTTTAAAAAATTATTTATTTGTTTGTTTGTTTAATTCTTTATTTCTGGTCTATGCGAAAACCTTACATTTTAAAACTGTGTTTTCTTGAAAGTTTCATACAGAAGATAAATGTTTTAGTTTTGAAAATTCCGTTCAAAAACATTGGGAGCAGGCTTAAGAAAACACTCATGTGAAATATGTGAGAATAACCACGGAAATAATTTCTGGAATATTTCCCTTACAGTAGTATGGATCTTGTAAAAAATAAATAATGAAAAGAAAATTCAAGTTTCTAAGTATCTGTACTTTAGCTACAACTATTTGCTGACATCGTTGTGTACTTTTAACAGGAAATAGTATATTTCTCCTTTACTTTTTCACCTTTACCATATTTTTCTTTTTGCTTCCAAATATCATTTCGATTTCAAGCTGCTTTTTTTCTCTTTATTAGAGAGACACAAGATTTAACTCCCATTATGTTAAAGCAAAATCAATAGATGCCCTAAGATTTTCAGGGGATTTAAATATAATTCTTACTTTTAACAGCTTTTCAAATGCTCTCTTATTTCTGATTTTGCCCAAATATTTATTTTCTGATTTGCCCTTTTTTTTCAGGAGAATGTTTCCTACGATCAGGGTTTCTTTCTCGGGAGTGGATCCTGAGGCGAAATATATTGTGTTAATGGATATCGTTCCTGTGGACAATAAAAGATATAGATATGCCTACCACAGGTCTTCCTGGTTAGTGGCTGGAAAAGCTGACCCTCCTCTCCCTGCAAGGTTTGTAGATTTATTGCTGGTCTTTTATTTATCTTTTTTTTTTTTTTTCCCCAAAAATATCTTGCATTATCTTTTCATTCTGTTTACAAACAGTACTCTGAGATTTTGAGTCCATGTTCAACAAAGTTGGTTACAAAACTCTGATTGCAATTTTTGTGTTGCAGAATCTGGCCTCAAATCTCTGCTTGAGGTTTGATTTCTGCTGAATATTCCAAGATATGCAGAATTTGGTTAAGAGTTCTTTTATATCTATTGTTTGTTTGTTTGTTTGTTTGTGTTAAATGGAGTTTGTCATGATTCAGATAAGAAAACTTTAAAAAGAAATAGAACTGATTTGTCTCTTGGATTTGCCTCCCCAATATTTGACCTCGTAATTCAAAGCAATCCAGGCACTACCAGCCAAGCCAAAGTAGAAATAAATTGCAGCTCATTGCTGTTTATGCTTGAAATTATATTATTTCTGTAACATATCCAGCATTTATAGGTTAGCATTTGCTAACCAATGATTTTATTCTTGATTTTAATCATCTATTGGGCAGCAGGCAAAGTACAGAACAGTTTCTCGGCACAGTTACTTTTCTTTTCATTAAGAAATCATGAAATATTATGAGACATTAGGAAAAAAGCCCTCTGTAAAATAAATTCCCTTTTCTTTACAGAAACATGCTTCAGAAATTTTATTTCTAAAGTCATTCCATTAATGTAATTAATGACTGATTCCTTTAAGCGCTGGGCAACTGAGGCTGCAGGGCTGGGCTGTACAGTGGGAGGGCACTTCAGAGGAGACCCACACTTCATCGTGTTCAGGCCAGCACTTCTGTACCTACTTCAGTCCCCAAGTCCAGTAAGACTGCAGCACATGTCGAAAGGCTTTGCTGAGTCAGAGCTGGAGATATGGAAATAACGCGGATGCCTCTCTGGCTTCAAAGAACCTTCTTGCAGAGGGCTCCACACAGGAACACAGATCTGCTCCAGGTGGCTTAGCCCAGGGTTAAGAACTTGCTTATTACAGGGGCAGAAATTATAAGTGAAACACAAGAAATGGAAACAATTTTTTTTTGATGTGTGAGTATAGGCACCAAATTCTGCATGATTTCCTTATATAAATCATTGAATTGAAATCTTGGTGACTCTGGTGATCTCTGGAAGGCTGTTCAGGGAAGTAAACAAACAAAAAGCGCAAGCTGAGAAGCTGTGATTAAAGACAGCAACCTAGGAGTTATGTCTGCTTTGTTTTCATGGCCAAAAACTCCTTCTTGCAGTGCGGTTAACGTCTGAGGGCTTCGTTTGACGTATTGTAATGGGCACTGATCAAAACCCAAAGAGAAAACACTGATCCTGCTCCAAAGGAGTCAGCATCAAAAGAAGAAATAACAGAAGAACAGAAATAGTTTTAAGGCAGGGTTTCCCCCTTCTTATTTTTCTGTTCACGCCCCTTTTGGGATACCTTTAAATAGATTTCTAATTGGCATTCTTTCTGGCATAGACTCGCTCAACAAGGAAATAACTAGAACGTAAGACAAGAGACTGGAATAATTAGCAATTGCCTTACTGAGTATTGGAAAAAACCTTCTTGAAGTTTAATAGTCATTTTTATTGTACTGTGGTAACTTTGTGAGCCCCCAGCAGATCAGTGTTCCTATGTGCAAATGCATGTGTCTGCTGTTCCATTTTCAGGATGCTTTGCTCCTGTGTGTGAATGTACATCTTTCCTGCCTCAATTGCAGGATGCTTAGTTACACAGACTATTGATCTCTGATCATTCATGCACTTTTTCCTCCTTACACTTTGATGAGGAAAAGGGTGCCAAGAAGTTCAACGTGCCAGTGTTTGCAGTACCAGTGCTTCTCCTAGAGTGTTAATGCATCTTTTCAGGTGGGAGGCCTCAGTCTTGCTTGAACAGATTAAAAGTAGTTCTCCTTCCATCTTGAAACAAGTTTGGTCCTGCTCCAGTAACAGAAACCTTTAAAAAAGTTATGATTTCTTGTCCTCCAAAGGCAGGGTTTTAGCTCTCCCTGCTTGAGGAACGTCAGAGAGGTGTGTGTGTGTTTAGTGTCTGGGCACTGGTAATGAGGTACTTGCTCCCCACACACATCACTGCCTGCCTCTGCCCAGGCACAGTATAATTCATGAGTTGCATTGTGTCTGGGTGTAAGACTTTGCAGGACTGAACCAGTTCGATGGTTTTACTCTTTCCATTATAAAAATAACTTTCAACATCACGACAGTTTTGTAGGGTTGTTTTTTTTTTGTTTGTTTTTGTTTTTTTTTTTAAATTAATAAGTATTCTGTGATTCTGTTTGAAAGATTAGCCCTTCAGGGAACTTTCTATTAAAACCAGTTTTATCCTTGTCTTCCTGCTGTCAATGTTGAAGACAAGTTTATGTTGCAATGAACAAGTTTATGTTGCAATGAACACTTAAATAAAAATACTTTTCAGAAAGTCTTTTGTAAATCTTCTAAAGTGGTATCTGGGGATAGAGTTCCTATGTGATATTTTGTGTTTGCCTTCCACATTGTTAAGACTGTGTGAAACATCAGTTCAGTAAGTTTCAGCATGTACCTTTATTTGATCTTCTTCCATTATTGCCTCATTTCTTTCACTCAAAAGTTTGTTACTATTTTTTTTTTAAACTGTATTTGTCTCTATAATTTGTTTAATGAACTTAATGTTTACAGACATATGGAGAACTCTAGGCAGGAAACCTTTAAAAGGTATTATATTTTGAAAATTATTTGAGACATTATGGTAAATAAAAGTAGCATGCATGGGGCTTGTGGGACCAGACCAGCTGTTAAACTAAATAGAGGGAGTGCGGTGTTGCATTCCAAAATACACAAGAAAGAAGCAGTACCCTTATATCGTGAAACATTATATACTGCAGAGCAAATGCACATCCAAATATGGCTCCTAAATCCTTTGTGAATCGAAGCGAGGAGCCCCTCACATCTGGCTGGCCTTAGGCAGCAGATACCAGACAAACTTCTGGGAGAGCCTCGTGTGCCGCGCTGGAATGTGCGCATTTATCTCGCTGGCCTGTTTGCTCGTGCTCACTCCTGGTCTTGCCAACTTCTGCTTCAGAAACCACTCTGTCAAGTGTTCAACACTCTTCCCCGAGGTGTGCAAGCTCTGGCTGTGGGAGAAGTGTGGGAAATAAGTTTAGGTCACCAGATGGAACCCCGGGTTGCAGTGGGATTGTTGGGGTGTAGCGAATGGGTAAAGAAAAGTAAGGTCTGTTACTGCTTTTCAGTAATTGACATTCTGGTGCCCATCCTTCAGTGACCTTCCTCTTAGCACTCTGCTTACAGGCACTTGGTAGTTTTAAAGCAGTGCCCAGCATTAACAATGCTGATGGTGTAAAACAATTGTACTCAGCTTTTCAGCACAGGGAGGTCTTTACTCATTCCCTGCACATATTTGAAATACTTTGGCTTCTTGGTCCCAATTAGCCAAACCTTGCTGAGTCTGATGCTGTGCTCACAGTAAACATTATTAGCTATCCAGACATTCAAAATTAGGAGTCAGGCTCAAAAAAAGAAAAAAAAAAGTCACAAGAGGCTGGCTGAAAAGTTGCAGGGCATCTTTGGAACTTTTTGTTTTGCCTTCTCTAATTCGGGGTTCTAAATATTGACATTTTCACAGTTTTTAGAGGAAGACAAAGCTAATTTTCATGATAGCTAAGATTCTTTTGACATAACATGATTCTAGGTCTTGGTATTTCAGATACATCCCCATTTTTCGAGAGCTTTGCAATGCAAGCAGTAGAGTTGATAGCAGTGAGGACGCCTGCATGCTAGGAATATTTTATTGTGACAGGAATCCTGGCTCAGCATCCCTCCCATGGACATAGCTAGAGCAGCCAAGCTGTGCTTTGGATCAATGTAAGGAAAACATCCTGCACATCTGAGGCGAGCTGTGCTGGTAAAACTTTGGTTTCACTGTGTCTTGGGGATTCTGCTGGCAAAAACAGAATACAGGATCAAATCTCCTTCCTCTTTGAGCAACAGGGCTATTCTCCCCAGTGTCTTTGCTATGGGCATTCCTTGATTAGGGATCAGCATGCTCTACTGGAGAGTTACGCCCCACCATTTAGTGGTTTTTCCATTCTAAAATCGTAGCTCAACAACAAGGACAAATGTTTATCTTCCTAACCTAGCAGCTCAGTTCTGCCCCACCCACCTAATGGAAGAAAGTCATTTGTGTGGCTAAAGACATCACCCAAAATGAGAGTCAGGCCCTCAGTGAGTGATAACCAATGCAGACAGCAGCAAAACAGGGCTGGCTTGCACTAGCTGAAGGTCTAGTCCAGCTCTTAATTTGCCATCACAAAAGAAGAGTTGAGTTCATAATTTCCGGCAATACATTATTCCTATAAAATCATTGCTCTTAAATAGTATGGCACTTGTAATTAGTGTAGTTGTGATATATATATCACTGTATCTGCATGTCTTCTTCCTTCCTTTTCTTCTGCTTAATTTCCCAAGTGTAGGACTGTTAATAGCAGAGCTGCAACTGATTTTTCATGTCAGACCACTGTGTTGGACTGCAGCCTTCAACCTCTTATAAACAGACGTCACCACAGCGAATGTGTGATCGAGTGCAGGTTAAAATCATTATCACGGCTTAATGTTACATATAAAGAAAAATGCATTTTTATCTGCATTCCCCCATTATCTCTGTAATGACACCATGTTTTTTCTCTTGGAGTTGTAGTCATTGTTATTTTAAGTGCTTGTTAGTACAGCTGTGGGGAAAGACGTGATCAATTTTTCATTTGGGAAAAGACACAACAGGGAATGTTAAAGTCTCCATTTTAGATAGTGGGATAAAAAAATAAGTATGGTTAAGGAGCAGTCTAGCACTCAGACACAGGATTCTCAATTATGTTTCAGTGAATTAAATAATACTTTACTGCTTTACTGTCCTTCATGAATAACTTTATTTCAGGAATTCATTTATTTGGGGGGAGATGGTGTCATGTTCTAGCAGCAGATTTGTATTACCCTAAGCTCTCCAGAAGTCCATGCCCGTGAAAACACTGCATATCCTGAAAGCAAAATGATATGTGCATTTTAACTTCATACAGAATTGGTGCCCACAAGCACACCAGCCCAGAGGAGAGATTTTATTTTGAGCAGGCATTTTCCCTGTGTTTTTTAGGTTGTATGTGCACCCTGATTCCCCGTTCACAGGAGAGCAACTGCTGAAGCAGATGGTGTCCTTTGAAAAAGTCAAACTCACCAACAATGAGCTGGATCAGCATGGCCATGTGAGTAGCTCTATGGGGGGGAAAGGGAAAAGAAATAAACCAAGGAATTGCTTGCTTGTGCCACAGGGCTAAACGGGAGAGAGACTGCCACGGAGAAAGGCTGCCATGGCCCCCATGGTACACCTCTTTTAGCCGGCCCTTCATACCACAGTGGTGGAAGATGTTGCGTGAAGCTTGAATGTATTTGGTTTAACACATTTAAGGGTACTTTTGTATTCCTTTGTTGCTGAGGAACAGGCAGCTTTCAAGTCAGGATTTTCTGTAATATTTCATAAGGTAGAACCTGGATCAGTGTTTCAAATCATCCTTCTACTTCCATTAGAGGAAAAACATCCATCAGGGGCAAGTTCAGGGTGGAGCTGAGCGTCAGAGCAAGGGGTAGAAGGAAGGTAGGTGAGCCTTTTGTTGTGCTTCTGCTTGCATTTTGCTGTGACTTGTCAGTATGCTCTGCCACATGCTGTGGCCAGCAAACCCACGTGCTTGGAAACTCCCTACAGGTCACTTCAGGCCACCTGTTAGGGTTGGGTCTGTCAATAACAGCTCTTTTACTTCCAGACTCGTGGCAGCATGGGCTCAGAGTCAGAAGCAAATACTGACCTGACACCAAAGCAGGGTCTATTGAATTATAAAACATAAATGTACCTCAATTGCCCTTGAAATTACTGTAGGCTAACTGCAAGTCAAGGTGCCACAGGGTGGTCTTGGGCCTCTGAAGGAGACAGGTCCCAGATTGGTGCCAGTTCGTTGTCACAAGTCCTGAGGCTGGATGATGGTAAATAGGATTGAGAGGTGCTTGCCATGGGCTCCTGCTATGCTCCATCAGTGGGGACAACTCCTTTAGTTACCTGACTACCCAGTGGTAGGTGGTAAGAATAGGTATTGTCTGTCCTGTCCTCTCCATAAAAGTACCTATAAAGTACAGGAATGTCTAGATAGAGCTTCCATATTTCAAAGAAAGAGCTAAAATAGTTGCTTCTGGGCGTGGTGAGTCTCTTAGGGAAGGCAGAAGGAGCAAGGGGATGGATTTGAAAGGATTGTTGGCAGAGAACAGGGCAGTTCAGAAGAACAAGCATAAAGACAGTGTTAGTAAATGAGGTGTTGGGAAGAGAGGAATGATTTTGAATTCTAAAGCATGGGTAGGGGTAATGAATTCGTTCAGCTGAATAATTGCAGAATACGATGTATCAGAAGTCCCTAGTGTGGTATTTATTGCCTGGACAGTGGGATACAGTGGCTATTTGTCTCAGCTATGCTCTGTACAAATGTTTCTCATCCAAAAGAGAATTTTCACTCATTTCACAAACTGAGAATTGAACCACAGCCATGCTCATTTAAAATACATCCTGGAAATAACAGCATCAAAAATAGCTGAATACCCCAAACAAATAAACAAAGGAAAGCCCAGATAGATGCCTCTGTGTTGTTCTTTTGTAGAGATCCATATGTGGGTATATTGTTCTTGAACCCAGCTCCAACCGTTGTTCCCTTCAGGACTAGCGGAGAATGGTTTTGCTTTTTTCCTCTCTTTTATTTCATAATCTGTAGAAGGGCAAAGCTGAAGATTTGTGGGCTCTATCACCGAGTGATGATAGAGCAGTATACGTGAGCACTTAAAAAGAAGCATTTTTCATCATAACAGGGGCCATGTGTGCCTCTAATAAAGGGCTCGCAGCAGTATATTGCAAGCTAGTTAGGAGAGCTGCAGTTCCCAGAAGCCCAGAGGAGTAGGAAGAAGAAGTAGGTCTGAGGAGCTGTCGGGAATAGAGACATGTGGCAGAGCAAGAAGATGTAATCGTCTCAAATAGAGGCAGCAGGAGAAAATGATCCGTAGTGTTTGAGATGCGCCTTCCCATTAATTTCCAGAGACGCAGAGGTCGATCCCGTTCTTTACACAAAGGCTCTGGACAGCCAAGGACAATGGAAACTTTTGTGTGTTCAGTTAAGCCCTGAAGTCTTGATCCTGTGTTGAGATTTGAGTGACAGGTGTTACCCCTTCACAGAGCACTCTCTTTTAAATATTTTGTGGGGGTTTATGTTCCAAATGAGGCCGTCAGGTTTTACGTGCTGCCTTACTGAAGCTATGCAAATGCCATCATTGCCATCAGTAGAATTAAGGATGGAATCAGTCCTCTGGAGCCTTTAAGGAGGATTCACTGTGCTATGGTCCATGGCATTTCCAATCTCCTGTGAATGAAGAGAAGAAGAGAGCTGAAACTCCTCCTAAAATCTCTCCCTTCAGTTTGAAAGAGCCAGTCTTCACTTTTTAATTATATTCGATAAGGTGTGTTGGTTCCTGAGGAAGTTTGGATGACGCCTTTAAATACCAGTTACAGGTATGGAAAATGAATCCAACCTAATTCCAGTTTGTTCTAGTTGCTTGCTTTCTTCACCATCCAGAAGACAGTTTGGGGTGTTAAGGTAATTGTGGTTTATTTGCAGGGTGGTTCACTTCCTGAAAAGGAATCTGTAGAGAGGAGAGGCATTTGTTTGTTCTACCATATGTTTGTTTTCTCGTGTTCCGAGACTTTTGGAGTTGGCAAGCATTTCTGATGTGTACCTCCAGCAGCATGTGTAACCCCAGAGTTATGCACATATTCTCCCCAAGCCTCAGGCACAAGTCTTATCTCTGTGTGCACGGCATACAGCTCACTCCATGGAAAAACTTTCAGATATCCTTACCAGAGAAAGGAAATGACTCCTATCTTTAGATTTTTACAGCCAAGCAAGTAATTGCCATTTTCCTGACTGCGAAATATTTATGAATGCGACATTTTCCCCCTAGTTTTTAGTGATATTTTTCATATCGAGTGCTTTCTTTAGGACGTTTCATTGCCCTTCATTGGAGTGCCATCATTTTTGATTTATGGTGAGGTGAACCATGAGTGTACACATTATTGTAATTGTTTTTTTGGCATTTACTCAAACACATGAATCTATGCAAAAGCAAACTCAAAGCTGTGAACATGTTTAATAAATAACTGTGAAAGCAGGGTGTGTGGAATATCCACTCCACACACTCCAAGGAGTTATGCCCAAGTTTTTTTTTAGTCAACCAGATAGAAGTTAGGAACCCCATGCTTTCAGAAAGAAAACTTTACATGGTAATGCTATTATTTGGTGAATATGGAAGCTTCATTCACAGCACAGTTCCTGAATTCAAAACCACCTTGGAATTTTGCAGCTGGCATCCAGATTGCCTCTGGTGACTGGTCTGTAGCCAGTGTGAGCCAGATGCCTACAAACCTGCCTGACCTTACAGCAATCAGGATCCAGTAAGAAGGTATCCTGGTCATCTCCCCTGCCTCAGGCTGTCAGCACAAAGGTAGATGGGGTAGCTGGGGGCCTCTGGCTGCCAGCAACTGTGTGCAGGGGGGTTGCCATGAATATATGGGCACCTGATGTATCTCTTGGGACATGCCAGCAGGATTGTCACTGAGTTGGCATAAGGGATTTTCTGATAGCTACATCATGCAGGAGTGGACTGCTTGGACTTTGAGGCCACTCTTGGAGACTACTCTGTGAGGAGCACCCTATGGATCTAACTCCTTTGGGCTATTTTTATATGGTCCTAACTCAAGAAGTTGCACAGGTATTAAGGAGAGTCTTTGTATATCATCAGCAGCTTGTGTGGAGGTACAGGTGGAAAACTACACATACAGACCCTCACATGAAGGAAATGTTCACATTTACCTTGGTCATGGGTCTTTTGTGACCTCCTGGCTGCATTCGGTACTTGTTTTGTACATGAACGACCAGACTTGCCTCTGGTGGGAGTGGGAAATGCAGAGTACCACAGCAAGGGTATGTGCATTCTATTTTTT
Organism: Cyanistes caeruleus; assembly: GCF_971803275.1. NCBI lineage: Eukaryota > Metazoa > Chordata > Aves > Passeriformes > Paridae > Cyanistes > Cyanistes caeruleus. Next base: position 106,243,973 of record NC_141701.1, read on the forward strand.
GGAAAATTTTCATAAGGGATTACACAGTTTTGTTTGAGAAATGTAGTTCCTTTATCAAAATTAGCATTCAGAGAGGAGTGAAAGGAAAGGGCATGTGTGGGAGCTGCTCTCAACATTTTTTTTTCTTCCTTCCACCTGAGTGCTGCTCAGATGTAATGCCTTGGTGTGGACATCATGGCCATGGAAGGCAATGGAAAGCACCAAAGTCTGTGGGCTAACCTCTCAGTAAGCTCTTCACCATCCACACACCCTGCTTTAAAATGTCTTTTCCGTCTGCTTAGAGCACTCCAAGTAACTAGGATGGCAAGACAAAATTTTACAAAGAGAAGGAAAAGCGCTAAGGATATTAAAGGCAAGGTCCGTGGCCATTGTGTTTGTTCCTATATAAAATGGTAAAGTACTTTGAAAAAGGACCTGAGCTGGTTAAAGCAAACATGCAACACTTTCAGGATGATGGTTCACTGTCATTTTAATGTCTTTCTTGTTGCTGTGTGCCTCCCCTCAATGTCACAGTGTGAATCTTGGCAATATTTGGCCCCAAAGGAGCAGCAAAGAAAAAAACTGATGGATATTGTAGCCATGATAGAGCTGTCTCTGTGCTCTCCACTGCAATGCCATGTGCAACCTTCCTCATTGACTTAGCATGAAATACTGCACCGCTCCTGCTATATTTCAGCTGAAGTTAACGCTTCCTGAGGAATGCACATTAGCTATTCCAGATGTACGGAGCTGACTGTAATGTCGTTATGGCCCCTGCAAAATAGAACCACCCACACCATTGCCAATTTTGTCTTGTGACTGTGATTATATCCAAAACAAGGGCTGGTGTGAGCTGAGCTCTGTATTTAATTCTTATATTGTAATACTGTGGTTAGAGGCCGCCAAACAGGCCTCCAGCCAGTGGTAACTGAAGCAAGGGGGGACTCTTGGTTTGACTCCAGTGAACGTTGAAATTGGTTGGTTGGTGCTTAGGTTTAGAATTGTTTTGGGAGCTCGTAAACAACTATTAATGAGGATAGAATAGCAAAACCCAGTCATTTGGGGGTTCCATACTGGTTTCCCTCCTTGCTCGCATTTTTGGTAGTCTGCGGTGAGGAGCAGTTCCGAAGGAGTTTGTTTTAAAGGTTTGCCACAGTGAAAGGCTACGTGGAGTTTTACTTTTGGTCAGACGGTTTGTGCTGCTGCTGGTAGGTTTTTGGATGGGTCTAATTTTTTCCGTCTTTTTTTTTTTTTTTTTTTTTTTTTTTTTTTATGAGGGATTTGTGACTATTTCATTCTGCACCTGCGCATTTTTGCAAGTGGGGACTCTTGGCCATTACCTTTCAGGAGTTACATATTCACACCTGCCAACCAGGGCACACTCTGGCAGTGACTAATTCTGTATGTAAAACACCTCACCTGTAGGAACAGGTATTTACACCGCAGGAAATGCATGCTCACCAGTGGCGTAGGAGTGAGAGGAGACTAGCTCCTGGAATGCCTGCTTTTCCACCTTCATTTCCTGGAACTGCCCAAAGGAGCTGGAGAGTTTGCTCTGAAAGTCAGCCCCTGGCTGGTTAGATTTCAGATGCTTCCCCTGCAGTGTTAATTAGATCTTCCCTCCCCCAGCCACCCCCCGCCATGGTTTAATAGCCTTTGAGGGCCCTGTCAACCTTCCTCTCAGGACGGTGCTCTGTCATTCTTCCTTGCAGATCATTTTGAACTCCATGCACAAGTACCAGCCAAGGGTCCACATCATTAAGAAGAAGGATCACACAGCTTCTTTGCTAAATCTGAAATCAGAAGAGTTCAGAACATTCATCTTTCCAGAGACAGTTTTTACTGCTGTTACTGCCTACCAGAATCAATTGGTGAGTAGAGTTGCTAATTTCTACAGATGTAACTAGATCCCACCCTGCTGAAAACTCCCTTCTGCCCAATCTAAACTAGGAAAATTTCTGCCATTACCTACCTTTCCATGCCAATCTTATTCACATTCACAAATAATTCCTGAATATACAGTAGTAGTACAGACTTCAAAGAGCGGTAAGGACTACTCATGAGAGTAAAAATGGCAAGTAGGAGGCTTTCTTTTGTCTTCCCCTCTGTCTATACAAAGCTGCTTGCATATTAACATTTAGTCATTTTCTAATTATAGCTCATTAAAGAACTGTTCTTATTTGCAGTGATATTTCATGCCACAAGCTATGAAGCTGAGAGAGATTCTGGTTTGCACATGATGATTTCACGGGCTGAAAAAGTTGACTAATTAAGCTGTAAGGCTCAAACGTAAGGAAAATCACTCAGAGATATGCTTTTCAGAGGCTGCCCAGATTACATCCAGATGTTTGAATTTCAATTTGCATGCCAGTGAATAATAATATATACAAAATGGAGGAGATCATAACAATGGATTGCTAATGAGTAATTTTAGGAAGTCTATAAACAATCAGAGAACAGAGGCTCTGCTTGATGGTGGATTGGGCTTTAATATTAAAGTCAGTGGAAGTACATTCTTGCCTTCTGTGTCATTCAGAGCATGTTTGAAGGGCTTACTGACTATGGTAATTCAAAAAAACCCACCTATTTTGCTCCTTAGTTCCCTCAAGTTAAGAAAAATACAGGCACTGTCCAAATATGTGGGTAGGCAGCATCACAGAGTTAATGTACCTGCTGGATTGTTTAAAGTAGGCATTTTCTAATATGAAGCAAATAAATTTTGAAATGCTATGAATAAAATGAAACTAAATCATAGGGTGCCAAGGAAGCTCTGAAGATAATATTAGTAATATTAAGTCAGTCCTTATGACAGACCCCACATCCTGTTTTAAGGCTTTAATGTATTGATTTAGACTTAGATTTGTATCTGAATGCTGTAGAAAACACACTCAGAACCTGGCAATCTCAAGAAAATAACGTTTGGACAGGCAGCTAGATTTTTCCATGTAACTTTCTTTAGAAACCAGCAAAATACTAACAGGCACAAAACCAGCTAAACCCAGAATTTATTTCTGTAGGATGGATTTGTGTCTACAATGATATTTACACTAGAGATGTTTCTAAACTAACCTTCCCAAAGCACATACATTGAGTCCTGGAAAATTTCTCAATGGAACATCTCCGGAACCCCTAGAGGTTGATGTTGTCATTTTATTTATGACTAATGAAAATGGAGCCTTTTTTCATTTTTGCCATTTCTTTCAGAACTGTTTTAAGGAGGGATTGATTACATTTCTGGAGGTTATTAGATAAAAGCTAAATACATTACACTTTCAACAAACTATCTCATAATTTAAGATTTAAAGGGCATGCATTTATTTAAACAGTCAAACCACTGCCACAGAGTTGAATTGTAGGTCAGATTTCATTTTAAAATGCTTTCTAGCAGATGTTCTCTGATTGTTTGTGAGACAGTCTCTCAGGAAAAATATGGTCATAAATGATTGTGAGTCTCATCTGGCTTTGGTGGATACAAAAAGTTTCTCCTGTGATGTCATACCAAAACTTTAATATCAGGAAGATGGAAGTTTGATTGGTGAAAATATGCTCAAGAGATGAATAGACATCCTTATTGTTCTGTAGTGCAGTTGGCTTGGTGTGTCGGTGATCTCAGTCAATGGAACTAGTTAGAGCTTGTCTTTTTTCAAGGTGGTTTTCAAAATGCTGCCATAAAAATCTTCACTGGATGTGAGGCACTAACTTGCTACTCTGCAACATCACCATGAGCTGAGGGCTTATGGATGCCTTGGAAGGAGAATGAGCCAATAGCTAAATTTTTTGAGCCATTTTGAGGTTCTTGTGACAAGGCTTCAAGGTTGTTCCCACCAGTTGTACCTGAGCGATGAGACAGCCTCAAACCCTCCACCAGCACTCAGGTCCATGAGTTTTAATTAACTGGCAGGCCATTAATTAAAAAGTCAGAATTTCCCTTCATCAGCATGTCCCTTCCTCTCTGTGTTTTCCTCAGAAGACCTCTTTCTCAGAATTAAAAGTTGGGTCCAGTTGTCTCCTTTATATTTTTTTTTAATATTTTATATAAATACATATTTGTCCTCTTTATTATTTTTTTATATTGGGGGAGAAGCCACCCCATTTTGAAATATATTTGTTTGATGAGAGTGTTTCATTGTTTGAGGATTTGGAAAAGATCCCATTTCTTTTTTTCCTGAGTCTTGAGGCCCAATTATTAAAAATGAGATTGTAGCCTCTTTGATACAGACTTTTTTTGAGAGAAGTCAGGCTGACAAAGCCCCTTAATATGAAATGATTTTCATGGCCTTAAGCTAGAGTTGGTGGCATTCACTGCGCTGCAGGATGGGTCCGATGTTTTCTTTTATCACGCTCTAACACTCACTTACAATTTTAGTTTTAGCTCTAGGAAGAGGTATGGCTGGAAAATCCATATATTACAATGATGTCTCAGGTTTTATTCACCAAATCCAAATTGGTTGTATATATAGAAAATTTCACAAGAACAATGGAGCATTTTTTTTCCTGGTCCTCAAGAAACATATTGAAAACCACCGCCATTCGCCTGAAGAAGTTTCACCACAAAGAGGAGCTCAGATGTTTTGGGGCAGGAGGGATTCCTGGTCAATGAGTTGCTCAGTCAAAATGGAAAGGCTGACTGAATGACTGGGCAGGTTTATAGCTACCTTTGAAGAAGGGAGGATAGTTTTTACTCATGATCTGTGGTTTTTCAAGACTGATAGTTTCAATGGGGTTACTCCTTCAATCCACGCTCTGTCACTTTAAATCTGAGTTCTCGCCACATTTTTTCTTCCCTTCCTTAGCCTCTTTTCATATAAAGCCAGTTAAACTGCCCCTGTGTGGTCACTGGTAGGCCTGGCTGAGAACATTTCCACCCCAGTAAAAAATAAAGGTGCTAGTGTAGTGAAGCCATGGCTTCAGGCTGCTTGGGCTTGTTGAATTGGTTGATGTGCAGCTCCACCAAGCAGGCTCAGCTGTGAGCAGGGTGATTTGTGCTGCTTGTGGTAAAGAAAACCTGATTGATGCTGGGAAAGTATTTGGAAGCTGTACTGAGGTACATGGGTGGGTTTTTCATGCTCCAGGCAACAGGAAGGCTGAGCCTGCCATGCCCTTTAAGCCTTTCCACTGTCATATGTGCAGTGCACCCTGGTTTGCCTCCTCAGCTTTGCAAAGTCTCTGGAGCGGCGCACACGCACAGGGCACGCGGATAAAATTAGCAGTGAAGTCACAGGGGATGGATTGGTTAACACTTTGTACGCTGCAGTACCCTAACACTGTATTCGTGTAATGTTGCTCTTTTCTGTGTTCCCAGATAACCAAGTTGAAAATTGACAGCAACCCTTTTGCTAAAGGATTCCGTGACTCTTCCAGACTCACTGATATCGAGAGGTAATGGGGACTTTCTGTTTACTTTCCATGCAGATAAGATAAAGAGAAGAGAGGGTATGTAGGAAAAGCATCCTTTCAACTCCTGAGAACCTGTGCATTTTAACGTTATCTTGCTGCATACAGTAAGACTCCTCCACATCCTTTAAAAATGCTTATAAACTTTATGAAGAAAGAGCTGTTCTGAGTTTTGACATCTGTTCCAGTTGGGGCCAATATATTAGTCTTCCTCAGGGGGCTTCTTGAAGGAAGAAGAGGGTCAGTTTTACAACTTCAGAATGGAAAGCTTTTTTCTTATCATGCCATTTAATCCTGTTGAGAGCTGTGAATTGGGTCAATAGGAAACAAGGGCAGTGGTCCTGTGAAAAACATCTTTACAGCTCCCCACTGCTCAACATAGTGGAAAAGAGAGTGGAGAGCTCCCAAAATTCACTTCAGCAGTCCCAGACACCAAATTGGCAATTACTGCCATCAGGATGGCTCCCATAACTCCCACTCTGACAACAAAGATGCCATTTTCGTTTCACCAAAGTTGTATTACAAGCTTCACCAGGGGAAAGCTTTATCTGGAAACTGTTTTGTATGTGTACAGCTCATTACAAGCAACTGCTGCCATAGGGACAGAAGCATTAACCCACAGCTGAGTTAGGAAATAAACTTCAATCTCTTGGTAGCTTTCCAGCACGTCACATTTTTATGATATCATGTCATATAACTTGGCAAATGAAGCAAATTAAGCTGCTTGTGTCCTTTAAGCTGGAAGAGAACTCGATGGAGATGGATATAGCACGTCCAATTTTTCCTATGAGCACACAGTCATGAAAGAAAGTTTGGAGAGGTCAAAACCCTCCAGGCTCCTATGTGGAGACATCCAGATGTATCTGTGAATCATTTTTTCACAGGTGCATACAGGGGACAAACTGCTCAATGAAGTCATAGCCACAGAGCTAGAGAAAGTCTTTACAGCAGTTCAAAAGTACATCTATCTAAGCAGGCCCATGGATGGGAAATAGTGGTACCCTTTACACCTTACTAATGACTGGATCATAAGTGATCTGTTGAGTAAATGGGTAAAAGATCAGGACTTTGGGGAGAGAAAGCTTGTAGGCTGCAGTGCACACTTGCAAAATCTCTTAAGTGAAAGCCTTCATTAAAAATGGAAACAAACCAAAGAAAAGAGGCAAATTTAATAAAATAGCATGGTCTGCTGTATTGACAGAATACTGAGGTAAACAACATCCAAAGCTCAGGTTAGTATGCAATAAATAGCCAAGGAAGCACCTGTCAGAAGAAGTTTCCTTGTTTTACAGACAGGAGACATCTAACGACGCAGCTTTGCAAGGGCGGAAAGAGTCTGAACAGATAAGCTGGGAGAAAAACTTAGTTGCCTCTGTGCAGATGAACTGACTATCGTGGTGCTGGATATGAAGGGAATTTTTCCAGAGGACAGCTTATTATAACAGCACATGGCATGGAGTCAGAAATGCTGAGCATAAGCTGCAGTGCCCTTTTGTTTATTGATAAGTGTAAGAATAGAGCCTGAGACAGGCAGCCGAGCCCAGGCACAAATGTTGCCATGAAAGATAAGGCAGACAAATGGGAAGCCTACAACAAATACAAGAAACAGAACGTGTAAAGTGTTAAACCTACATTAAAACTCTGGATTTGAGAGCCCAAGTTTGGGGCAGGTACTGATGTACTGATTTGTACTTAAATTAGAAAGCTTAGCCCTGATTACTATTACAATAGTATTTAAAAATATAAAACCTGCTGCACAATACATCAAGTCATGAGATAATAAAAGTGTAACATGCAAGTGGGCTGGAAACAGATTTGAGAATTGCCTAAGTTATAAAAATGGTACAGAAATATCAAAGGGTTTATTCAGTTCTGCCATTAAAATACTCAGGCTGATCAGGACGTCATTCTCTAAGTGCCCACAGGTTCTACAGATTTCATCTTAGCACCAGCAAAATTGCTTAAAGAAATCTGAAACACAGCAAAGGAAATAGCAAAGTGAGATATGACAACAGGAAGAATTTATTATTTGATGTCCATTGCAATATTAATTGAATCTCAAATAGTACAGCATGACTCTTGCTCAGTCTAATTGGAAACTATAAGATCACTGCTGGAGAAAAACACTCATTTTCCAGGGAAAAGACTGCGAAGGCCAAAGCACACTTGCACAGCTCTTGAAAATGGAATAGTTGTCTAGAAGCTGTGAAAATGCTTTGCCTGCACTGCTCCCTCGGCAGGCGTGCACTCAGCACGAGCAGTGTGCAATCAGCGGTGTGGCGTGGTGATCCTAATGGGCTCCCGTAAAGCATCCCATGATGCTGGGGCCAAGACAGCACTCATTTATCCTGAGTCCCAGCTTTTCCAAATGACCTAAGTAGTGTGAAAGCGCACAGAGCTTTGTATTTCATTTCCAAGTATTTAAGCCTGCTTTTTCCTAAACAGCCTTTGGGGAGGGAAACAAATCAGATCAATTGATCTTTAGAGACCTAAAGAAATCAAATTAGTCTGGAGTCAGTTACTGCACTAAACCATCCAGTAATTGGATTGCTTCTTGTAACTGATTGAAAACAGCCTCTATCTGTAACAATATAGGGAGCTTTTCTTTATAGTAGATCTGAGAGAAAAACACATCTTTTTATGACATGATGACAGAAATTGCACTTTTTTAACCTAATTGAATATGATTTTATAAATATGTGATTTTAACGATTTCAGGCTTCCCATTCTAGATTTACGATCCTTATGTAAGAAATTCAAGCTGCAAATACCTTTAGGATTAAATCTGTGGGCATTGAATGTGTTGGAGTTGAAATAATGTATGTAAAGACGGTGAAATTTGCACAGCAGTAGAGGAGGTAGGCAACAGCAAAACTTTTGAAATGCCCTGTGTTTTCTTTTGTTCCTGTCTAAATATCATAGAATGGTTTCCTTTTACTCATAGCTATATGCAGGCCTTTTAACTATTGAAAAAAATCTTTGGTGAGTTTGGTATATACTGATTTTTTTTGTAGGATGCAAGGCTCCTTTCACAATCAACCCTTTCCCTACATTACTTGTGGTAATCTATTTATAGCAATGGGGCAGACTTTATCTGGAGCTACTGTGATTTAGATAAGTTTCTGACTCACCTTTTGATCTTTTTACGTGGTATTTACATCTCCTCTACTATAAAAAGGCTCCCACAGTGGTTGTGAACAAAAAAATTGAACGTTTAGCAGCAATTACCGGAATGTGGAGTTTAGCATACTGTGGTGTTGACTATGGGATGCCAAATCAAGTAATGAGGCATTTCTGCTGAAGAAAAACTGCCAGAGGCATGAAGGATGTAGAGGCAGAACCCAATATGCATTTTTTTTTTTGTCTTGAGTCTGAATTTATCTTTCGAGTTGTTGTGAAGAATTAGCTTGTTAAAAATAAATAGACAAATAAAACAATCATAATTACTTACCATTTCAAAAATCTAGTGAAAAAGGTAATAATTTCAAGAGCAGGAGCCAAGTATGCGATAGGCAAGTTCAGGGTATGGATTTTTAACTATTAAAGAGAGAGTTAAATGAGTATACCCATCTGCACATGTCCAATACAGACATGTGTCTTCTGGGATACTTAAGAGGAAATATGGAAAAGTATGGTTGCACATCCAAGTAATTTTTAACCAGTGAAGGGAAGGATGGGGGATGGAGAAGTTAGAGAGCAGCATCCCAACTGGATTTGCATGGTAATAAAATTCCAGATTTTCCCCTGAGGATCTTCATCTCTGAGATGTGGAAATGCATCATGCTGGCTTACAAGGCTGTAAGCAAAGTTCATGCTAATGCCTAGATAGGGGCACTTCCCTGCTGAAGGATCAGTCAAAGCCACGTGCTCAGTGATGGGCTGAGCACAGCCATCCTCTCTCCCATCCCCTTCTCCTGCTCACCCCACAGAGCTGCCTTCCTTCCCATTCCTATTGCCTACTGCTGGTCTAGAAGAATTTCTTAGAGTCTTGAAAGACACCTACCAACAGCCAGAAATATATACATGCTCTATGACCTACCCCTACATCCATGGTTAAGTACGGCTTTGTCATAGTTCTCCAGGAAGTCAAAATTCCAGCTGATCTTTTATTCTCAGCTAGTTGTCAGTCTGTGAATGTCAGCAACCAGCCATGAGATATCATCTCTAATGTTTAGGCTCAGAGAGGAAAAGGGGAACAAGTCCTGAATTTAGGGAGCAATACCAAGGACTCTGGCATCTAAATGGCTGGTATCTAGTGCCATTCCAGATATTGCTGAGGTTATTCCAGCCTTCAGCTGCTGCTCCAGATGGGTGGGTGGATTGTCGGTATTTCTGCATCATCCCTTCCAGAACACCGCAGATGGCTTGGATGCCTTGGCAAAACTTGAAAGCACTACCTGCCTATGTTTGAACACCTATGTTTAAATTATTCCCTTCAAATCTGGTTCATCTGACTCTGCTTGTTGTTAGCCAGGCAACTCTTCACCCTGCAGAAAGCCCCCTGTGCTACCTAAATCCTCTCTAGTTCCCAAGTTTTTAAGGACTTATACTCTGGATCATTTTCCACTTAGGTTTTCTGTTATCTATCTTCTTACTTGTGCAAAATAGTATAAAAATATTTTTCTAGTTGTTTCCATTCACCTCATGCAGATGTAGTGTGTGCGTAACAGGTGGGGATTCAGTGCCAGGTGGGGTCAAATTAGACCTATGGTTTCCACCCCAGAGAAAATTTTCCAGGGACTTCCCCCTACAATTTCACAGGACTTCTCTGTACTCACCTCTCATCACTTGGTTACAGTCAGAAAGAAGTGGTTGCTCCACTGGGTGAAGTGGAGCTCCATAGGGCTAGATCTGTAAGACAGTTTTCTCATTTTTATTTGCAATTGAGAAAAGATGAATGAGTACATGGAAAACTTCATCCCACTTCTTCATAGATGACATTACTTTTCCCATGCCATGGCTTCACAGCTAGGCTTTGCCACATCCATGCATGCTACAGCTCGTCTACAGGTGCTGGATTTTTACTGAGAGTGTGACTGTAAACATCATTGTGGCAGCACATTTGTTCTTCTACAGTCATCAAATCCTAGATTTTTCATAATTTAAGACTCATTTTCCTTCTTTCTTGTATATATTCTTGCAGTAATGCATCCATCCAACACTTGCCCAGCAGTCTTGACTTTGTGTGAAAGTGTTTTGGGACTGTGGATTAGATTTTGGGCCAGATCACACGAGCCACTGTAGCCTGTAGGTCTTGTTTTGTCCCTGGTTGGTTCAGTTTTAATCTAAGCAGTGGAGCAGAACTACTACACTGCTCTGGTTCTGCTCAAGGATTTGGTCTGTACTGTGGACCTTCCACAGCCTGAACTATGTTCCTGTGGTCAGCCTCTAATATTCATCAACCAGTAAGACCAAGTATATGTAGAAAAATTAATATGTCTATATGTTTGTGCACATGTAAAATAGCAAAAGCCACAGGAACATAAAGGCTGAATGATATCTGACAGCAAAAGCTGTTCACTCATAGGTGCTATTAAAGAAATGTATGTGTTCTTCCTGCTGTGTTGTTTTGGTTTTTTGGGACGTGAGTGGTTTTATTGTTGGATTTTTGGGGGGAGTTTTTTTTGTTAATTGGGTTTTTTTGTTTGTTTTTTTTTATAGACTTGTTTTTAGCACTTGTGTCTTGGACAAATTAGTCATCTTTTCCCTTAAAAAAGAGTTCTACTACAGTGCGACTTCCGACAAGTTTATTTTTGTGCCTTCTCAGTCCATTTATTCCATCTGTCTTCACCTCACCTCACTTCTGACGTCTTCTGTTATCTGGGCTTTCTTCCAAACATACTGACTGGCAGCTACAAAAAAAGGAAACCTTTGAAATGCAGAACTAAAGAAGTCATTCAGGCTGCAAACTGATAATTCATACACTTTATATCCTGTTCTTTATTTTTCTTTCTGTTGGACTGAATGGCCAAGCAAAACACAATTGTCAGTTTTACTATTTTATTATTTTCTTTCTTTTTCTTTTTTTTTTTTTTTTTTTTGTTTTAAATTGTTATTGCCTTTTCTTGCAAAGAGCAAGAAAAAGTCAAAAAAGCAAATTCCACAACACCAGGAGCAGGGAGCAGATTCTAGGAATATCCTTACCTTTTTGCATACCTAACACTTGGATAGCAAGGAGTGAAAAAAAATAGAGGTTAATAGCCCTGCTCTGAAATTTGTACCTCTTGTAGCCATTCCTGAAATAGAAACTTGTGCAGAAGACACTAGTTCAGAATGCCTGGCTCAGCCACTAGCTCTTTCTCACAGCCCGTTGACTTTAGCGCATTGTCTTCAAAGAAGATTGAACCTGGCTCCCACTTGGAAGGGACAGCTGCTCCTTACATCAAACTTCATCTTCTTTGTAGCCATGGTATAGATTTAAGATAGGTATGCCTTGGTTCCAGAAAGCTACTTCTGAATCAGCTTTTCTGACACCTTCACCAACACTAAATATGTCTTCAGCATTCTTGTCTCAAAGGGAGAAGGTAGGCTTCCCATCTTCATCTCCTTTCTGCCAAATTCAGAATCAGGGTCGTGGTGATCACCAGGCTGCTGTGCATGCAAAGCTGAAGTAGAGTAATTGCAAAAGGAGCAGAAAAAATGACATCAGAGATGCCTGCCTCCACCTACAAAGAAGCCCTGTTCTTCCATCTTGATTAAAGATCCTGCTCAGGGTAATCTGGGACTTTATCATCTCCTGAGAGAATTTCTATAATCTGTGTTGACAGCAAAAGAAGTGAGCGCCCTCACACAGAGCCTCAGCTACTTACGAAGCCAACTCTGTTTTCTGCCATCTCCTAGTTCAGATCCATGGCAAATCTTGGATAGTGAATCATTTGTCAGGTACATCAGGATTTTCCCATCTTCTTATTGCTCATATAAGGCTACTCTACATACAGGGCACTGTCAGTTAAACAAGGCCAAAGACTCAGCTTGGAACTGCATGACATAAAGCATCCCTAGCCAGAAGTTTAGTTTTGGAATTGGTTGCCAGCAGAAACAAGAGTGAAATGTTTAAACAAGAGGTTAGAACCTGCAGAATACCAAGATGTTTCCTGTGCACCCTAAACCCTTTCTATAATTGATTAATTCTCTCAGCCTTTCACATACTTTGATTTCAGGTTCAAATTTTGCTGTTTAATTTTTTAGACGAAGGAGACAAGTGCTTCATTCATAATAAGGTTTATTGACAGGGCTGGGCTCAAAGTGTGCTTCTGTTGGAATGCAGATTATTGGGATCAACTCAAGCTCCTTTTCCTATTATCTCTCTTCAAATTTGTCCTTCCTCAGCATCTTCTCTGTGGGTGTGCTTGCCAATACAAGCTTAGATTTTTCCTTTCCATTTGGCACATGGATCCTTCTTCTCAAGCGGCTTCAGTCCCTAACTTGCTCTTCTCTAATCTGCATCTCCTACTATTATCCAGTTCTACACATTGCACAGCTTAATCATAGTAATATGTTGTGTGTATGTGCATGCTTTTCCCCCTCCTCTGGGTATTTCCAAGACATCTGTGAGTTGAAGAACAGTGTGGAAGACTGAAACTTGTTGGTAGACCACACAAAAATATTTGACAGAGAGCAGATATCTTTCCTTTATTCAACTGGCAGCTTGTGATCTCTCTCAGAACAAAGTTTAATGCTAATTTCTTGTTAATAGAAGAAATTGTGGAGCTCTAAGACACATTAAAAGGTAAAAATTGTTGGGTCCCAGTATTAGATAACAAGTTTCTGATCACAAAGAAAGAAACAGAAGGACAGAAGTTGAGTAACTGGAAGTCACTCTGTTTTCCAGACTGTTTACTGTGGACCAGTGCTGAAAAATATGCAAAGACAGCTTTAAAAAAACCTCTACCACAGTCTTCACTTGCTAATTTTTTGAAATTATGAGCATAGAATCATAAAGTGGCAAATATTAACTTATCATTTAGTACTTGATCAATTATTTCCATCAATCCGTTGGACCACATTGAAATATCTGATGTTGCATACATAACTCTAAAGCCAGGGGTAATACTGTATTTCCCTTTTAGTAATATTTTGAGACTTGAAAAAATGTATTTTATTAATCCACTCTCCAGAGCACCATGTTTGTGATAACTTAAAGGGTTCATGGTTCCATAAAGAGAATTTTCAGAAAGATTTTAAGTCCTTTTGTGTCCAGTGGAAACAAGGACATAAGAAGGAATCTGTATTCCAGATTTGCAGCTTTGTTCCTGCATTTTGAACTAGATTTCACAGGCACTTAAGTCTTGTTGGTAAGGCTTTGCTTCCTCCTATGTATCTGCATTGGAGAAAGTCCTAAGGCACTTCTGTCTTTAAGGGGTGGAGGAGGATAGTCTCCTCTTTCCAACTTGTGTAGGAAACTTCAAAAGTTTTCATAGATTAAATGAGTTGCAACTGCTGTCTTCTCTATCCAGACTCCAAGTGAGGTTCTCTGAGGATGGAATATTGCAGCATGGTGCAGAGGCCACCACACCCTTTCCTTTGAAACATGAGGGGAAGGAAAGAAACCTAAGTGCAGACTTCTGCTCTTGTTTTTCTAAGTGGAAGAAACAGTGCTTGGAGGATAACTCAGAGATATGCTTTATGAGTGGAGAAAACACACCACTTCATTTTTTTTTTCCTGTTTCCTTTTGCACACTTAGGTGTGCCCAGCCTTTTGTGTTTTGTAGGTCTATTTGGAGGTTTCTATGCAGCTTGTGTAGTATGTGGAAAGAAGAGGGGCCACCTGAAGCCTGTGGGGGCAGGTGCCTAAATTCTGGTGTGAGTCTCAGTGCTTTGCACTCATGATGAGAGTCACAGCCTCAACCTCTAAAATGAAAATTCAGTAGGTGTTTTGTGATTATAGCATAAACAACCAGCGTGGTTAGTCAAGATAAGCTCATACAGATCTGAATATTTAATCTCCACTGCACAAAACTGTTTGAGATTAGTTGCTTTCCCCTGATGCAAGTTTCCACATTCCCTCTGCCATAAAAACCTTTGCCTCTTGTGCTGATGAATGAGATTTATCTTCCAAAACCTTTTGCATACTATCTGCAACACTACATCATAAAATAAATAAATAAACCTACCACATAGTTCCCTGGTTTCAAACTTTGCAGATTCAGGGTTCACTAAGAAGTCATCTCTCTTTTTCCTTTAAGAGAAGACAACCATATAGAATAATAGAGTTCTCTGTCTAGCATACAAACCCATCTGGAAAGAATTTAGTCTGCAATAATTGTGGGCATTTGATTTAGCTTTAAATCCCTGTAGGTAATTCAAATGTAAATTTATTGGGGTGAGTTTATCCCCAAGCTGCCATTGGATCCAATGTTTTAGAGGTGAAATTGGCCCACTGCACTACAACTAAAGCCTGCATTGTTTCTGTTGCATCAGGATATTATTACATGCTGTAATCTCTGCCATTATAAGCAGACCCTTACTAGAAATAAATACAGACAATCACCTGTATTAAATTTATTTTTCAGACCTTGATAGACTAGTAATTCTTTAATTATGAATATGTTTATATACCAGTTTCTAAATCACTCAGAAAACACTGGCCTAATTTGTTATTCTGTTATGCTGTACTCATATGAAATAGTCATTTTGGGCAAGTAAAATTCTTTGCATGTCACATTCTGCTTCAGAAGAAAGCCTAATGTTTCAAAAGGCATTCAGCACATAATGTAAACAATGCCATCTGTCTTTTTCTTTGGAAAATCTTCTTCCAGATAGCCCTGATATGCCTACTGTTTTCAATCACTTAAAAGGCAGTAATCCAATTATATCATACTCTATGTAGGAACTGCCATTGCTTTCAGTCCACTTCCAATCCTGACACAAGTAAATCACTTTGATAAGATCCTCTTTTTATTTATTTTTTTCTAAGGAGACTAGCATAAGTAATGATGCCAGTGATAGACCAAGGACAAAATGACCATAATGGACTTTCTGTAGGAAAGGAAAACATGTGCCATTGTGATTTATCATGTTACTTGAAAAATATTTTTCCTTGGAATTTCTGGAACAGGCACACTCACTTAGCCAAGGGCATTAGCAAGTATGAATGGACAAATGGTAAATTCAGACAAAACCTTCATCAAGTAGTAGATTTAAACAATTATGGATACTTTTCTTAAACAGGAAGAGAAGGTCAAAGCCATTTTGAAATGTGCCTAGGTCATTTTCATCTTTGGTATAATGCTACCTACTTACATGGAAATCCACTTGGAATGTGTAAGGTTGGATCTTCCTTACAAACTACTAAGGCTTATCATGCAGATATGCCTTCCTTCTATTTAAAAATGGTTTGGGTGACTTCAGTGCTTTGTGCTACCAGAGAGGCAGGGGCCTGGCAGACACGTCTAACCTCCCGGAATAGACGTGGCACGAGATCGGTAGTGTCTGCAGACTTCCTGCTATGAACTGCCCCCAACTCTGATGCTGAGAGAGCAAAGTCAGAGCTGAGCTGTCTCTGGACACACCTATCTTTGCCCCTGCTTTCAGGAAAAGGAGAGAGCAGCAAATGAGGTGGTCATGTGCGATGCAAAAGCTTATTTGAAAGGAGCTGGACCACAGGTGTCTCTTTGAACCCAGACTCATCACTCAGCACAAATAACTGCAGAATTTGCATTTTCAAATTTATGAAGAGTGCTGGTCTGATATTCACTGTCTGAGACCACATCCAGGAAACACAATAGGAAGTTCACTCTGCTGAAGAAGCTGGTAAGCAGTGATCTGCAATATTAAAAAAACACAGGCCAAATCTGACATTTCCAATGTCATGCTATGAAGCAAGTCTTTTGCAGAGCCTGTGTGAGAAGGCTGTGATCTGGACAGGAAAAGGCACTGTGTTTACCTTAACAAATTAGGATGCTGTTTAGGATGGTATTGATACATTAGGTTGTTTCCTTTCACAGAGAAAGTGTGGAGAGCCTTATCCAAAAGCATTCCTATGCCCGATCACCCATTCGGACCTATGGAGGAGAAGATGAGCTTGGAGATGACAGCCAGGCAACACAAAGCAGAGGTAGGAAAACATGCTCCTGATGTAAACTGTGGTGACTCATTTATGCTTGAGAAAAGCAGGACCACAGGCAGTACTGTGGTACTCTAAAGGATTTCTCTGGTGTGTCTCTCTGCCAGGAAGTCATATAATGAAGAAGAATACTTGTTACCTTTTGGCTCTTTGGGACATCTGATATGCCCATGGCACTGGCGTGGGTGGTTCAATTCGGGAGGCAGTTCTAGGGACAGCCACGTAATCATTGTCATCAGAAGAGAATTAGTTCTGCATCCTCTTCAAGATGTCTGCAAACCAGGAAACTTCATTACTGTGGTGCTGAGAACAAGTTAACACTCCCCATCTCTTGGCAGGATTTACTAACTGGGCTCTACACCACATGTAAAGTGCCATGCTGATGTGCTTCTTGTTGCCCCTCCAGCCTCCTGTGAACAGAGGACTTAGTTCTAATCATCTTCAGCCAGCCTGTGGTTAACCCACTTTGCCTCCTCAGGAAGAAAATTTGCTAGGTCCCAGAAAAACTGATGTTTAATTGTTATCTGTTTTTGTATTTGGTGCTGTTCCTGCTGAAGCAATTAGCCCCAAATGCTTTAGCAAACAATTTGTCTGCGTTAGTAGCAGCAAAAGTAGTAGCAAGACTGACTTGTTCTTTGTGGGGATATTTACTGGAGAAATTGCCTCTGTCATAATGTACCACTGGAAATAGATCTCAGACCCTTCCTGTAGGATTGCTGACTAGCATAAACTTGTGTTGCATTACACTTTGCATGTTGACTTTGTGACCTGCCTGATATGCCACAGCCACTTGAGGAAAAGCAGTTCTGTCTGTCTTCGACTAGCAGTGCCCTTGTCTTGTCCTCTAACTTCATACAGTGCTGCTAAGATAAGAGCATTATTTCTGGTCATGAGCTCTTTGGACTTGTACAGGGAAAACACACTTATTTTTAACCATGGGTTGCTCTTCAGCAAAATGTGATTAGGTGGGCTTGCTTTTACACATCTATTCTAAGAGCAGGTCCTTAGATTATGGAGTTTCTGAAGCAACTTTTCACCTGGTATGATGCCATCCTTTCACATAGTTCTGGGGAATTACCTTGCTTCATGTCAACTTAGATCCTGGGCCAGATATTGTTGAAGACAGTATTAAATTTTCCATTGCTGGAAGTGCTCAGAGTGAAGCACCTTCTCTTCTAGAATTGAATTTCTCCCTAGTATGATGCCCTCCCTTGGGAGTGACAAAACAAACCAGGTGAACCTCAGTATGAGAGCTGGCTGTTAAATCTCTTGAGAAGAGAGTCCTTAGAAAGGTGTCATGGGGGATATACTACTTTATGACAATTAACTTTATGTGCAATAAAAGGGTACAGTTCTGCATTTGCTTGCAATATGGCAAATGAGTAAGTGAGGAAAATTGTGAATCATGGCAAAGAACTTTTTTCTAATCTGGGAGCCATATGCTACATGGGATGTGAGCACTCTGGGCAACCAGAGACATGCATAGAGGGTAAATCACACTGCTCTTACACGTGAGTAACTGGTACTGCATTTGCTCTCTCTTTAGGGCTAGTGTCCTTAAATAAGCAAAAGTACTCCAAGATACAAGGAATGAAATGAAGTTCTTATTGAAATTCCGTGTATATTTTAATTTCTGCCAATTAATTTTAAAATTACTTTGCATGCAAACCTGATAGCTCTTCCCCCCTAAAAACATGAGTTGAGAGCCAAATACATATACATTGCTGGGTGGTGTGTGTTATAAGCTCTTTGAGACTTTGATTGCCTCAGAACTACTAATTACCTGGCAAAAGTGGTATGTGAGACTTTTTGGAGTACTAAGTTGCAATTAGAGACCAAATCAGTTGGAGCAGGAAAGGATGCTTGAGGAAGTTCCTCATTAAAATCATTGAATAATAAGTGTTGGAAGGGACCTTTAAAGGTTATGTAGGGCAAACCCCCTTCAATGAGAAGGGACATCTTCAATGAGGATGCTTAGAGCCCAATCCAACTTGACCTTGCATATTTCCTGGGATGGGACATCTGGCCCCTCTCTGGGCAGCCTGTGCCAATGTTTCAACACCCTCATAGTAAAAAATGTCTTCCTTCTATCTAGTCTAAATCTATCCACTTTTACTTTAAAGCCCGTACTCCTGTTGTGACAGACCATGCTAAAAAATTTGCTTCTGGCTTTCTCATAGGCCCACTTTAAGCACTGACAGGCTGCAATTAGGTGTCCCAAAAGTCTGCTCTTCTCAAGACTCCACATCCCAAATTTTCTAAGCCTTTTCTTAGAGGAGAAGTGTTCCAGCTGTACAATCATTTCACAGTCATTCATGAGAAAGAATGGCATACCTTATTCTGCATAAAACAAAGAAATAGATAGCAGCAACAGAGTTGGTAATTACTTCAGCACCCTCTCAGAGCACTCTCTGCTCAGCCAATTTCAGCCATCTAAAGATGGAAGCAGCCAACCTACAGTACAAGATGTCTAATTCCAAAGGAATTGACATATTGGAAATATATAAATTCAATGGAAACTCTTTATTGCATAATTTCTCTGTGCCTACATCCACACACATTCATAGTAGCTACCAGAGTCAAATGCAAACCTCCTGCAAATCCAGATTTGTACCCTGCTTTCCCTGTAGTGCAGTAATGTTCAGATACCCTCTGATTTGTCAAGGGTTTTCTGGTCTGTGAGTAATGCATCATCCTTAGAGTTTGGCTTTGGATCTTAATTTCTCAGCAGTTAGGATTTGGTTCAGTGGTAGGACCAGGATTTGGTTAATTTCCACTACTAAATTGGCACAATTTCTTTTTCCTGTTACTGGGCTGTTTTACTTGTTTCATTAAACAGAGGGAAAATACTTCATGATTTGAGAATATATCCCATAAGAGATTTATGATTTAAAAAAAACCCAAAAACACCAATATGCACTTTTTATTTCTATTGTTTTTTGCTAATAGTTTTGGTTTGAGTATGTGACTATGATTGGTTACTTTACTTAATTCTAATAAGTTTTCACTGATGGATAGAAGTCTTCATATGTTTTCATTCTACAGTTTGGATGAGCCTTCCTTCTTGAATAAGATTTATGAAACTAGTACCTGTTACAAAATTTGTTGTCTCAGAATGTTTTGAAATACTGAATTTAAATAATATTACATCAAATACTCTTGCCAACAGATTTATTTTCTAAAGTAAGAGAGTTGGTCAAGTAAGAATATACATAAGTGACAAGAGTTAAATTATTGTTTAAAGAGGAAGAGGAATTAGTTTTAATTTTAAGAAACAATTTTTCTTTTTTCTTTTTTTTCTTATGATTCTTCAATCTTCAGGAAAGAAAGGTATTTTAAAGAGTTGGAAGATTTGTGGAAATAGTTTTTGAAACTTTTCAGATTAAACAAACCCAAAACAAAATGACAAAAAGAACACTTTCATTTGATCAAAAGTAGATAATTATCTTCAGAGCAAGTTCTGCACCTCCTACTATGAATTAGCACTGGTGTTGTTTATTAGAGTATTATACACAGTTAGAAAAACAACAAATACTTTGACATATATGTTTTTAGAATTTTTAGTTCTTTATTATGGAAAGAATCAGGTTGACTGGAAAGATGTAGTGTTGACAGGTTTCACTGGGATAAAAAAAAGGAAAACTTGTAGCGCAAATTATATTTTTCTGCATTTTTGCCACACCAAAATTTTAGAAAAAAACCTGAAACAACAGTTCTTCTAAGGATCTAAAGTAAAAATCTACAAGTATTTCTTCAAAATACGGATGTAATACAGTGAGCTTCCATGTCAGAGTAGATATTTCAGTGTTTAGTGGCAGCATTACAAGGTGCTTCAGTGTTTAATAACTAAAATGTTTAATGTGGAAAGCTGATTTTACTGTTGAAACCACTGCAACCAGCTTCTGAAAATCAAAATTTGTCTAAGATGTAGTCATAAAGGACAGCAAACAGAATATAACATTTTAAAGATGGATGTATTTGGGAATTATTTCCAATGACAACTGGTCATTGAAACCATTGTGAGAGACTCATTTTCTTCCTTTTTGCTACTTTACCAGCTTTGTGTGTCGCAGTGCCAATGTTAGGTATTCTTTCTCTTTGCTTGCAGGGTCAGCCTTTACAACATCTGATAACCTGTCCCTCAGTTCCTGGGTTTCCTCTTCAACCAGTTTCCCAGGATTTCAGCATCCACAGTCTTTGAGCGCCCTGGGTACCAGCACTGCATCCATAGCTACACCCATTCCTCATCCGATCCAAGGATCTCTGCCTCCGTACAGCCGCCTGGGAATGCCTCTTACACCCTCTGCTATAGCCAGCTCCATGCAGGGCAGCGGCCCCACTTTCCCATCCTTCCACATGCCCAGGTACCACCATTATTTTCAGCAGGGTCCTTATGCAGCCATCCAAGGACTGCGTCACTCTTCCGCAGTGATGACACCGTTTGTATGAGTGACGTAAGACAAGAGGAACACGAGATTTTACATGTGCAAGTTTGCTATGAAAAATACGTGGGACCTTCCCGAAAGGTCTGTGGCAGGAGTGCTGAACTCATAACAAACCAGCTAAGAAAATGCATTGTGGATATTGATTCCTCTTTTGAGGGATCACAAGAAGAGAGCATGCAGCTTGGAGCTGCTCACAGATCTATGTGTAACACAGCCAAAATGGATCCCAAAGTTCCCAGGATCTTTGGTCGCGTGCAGCTTGTTCCAAAGGTGCATTATACCTGGTGGAAAGAGATTATCTTTAAGCAGCAATGTACAAACTATTTGTCTATAGGTCTTTTTTCATATGCTAGATGAATTCTAAAAAAGGCAATACTCTTACTCATCTTCATCTCTTCTTGTGACTGATGAGCATCTAAACAGAAAAAATGTATTGCTATAACTTTGAGCATGTTTTAGGCTATCTCAGCATACATTTGCTGAAAACAGGACAAAGTGGAGAAGACCACTGTCCTTTTTAAGACTGGCATATATTCACCAAAACCAGTATTTCTTAGTTGCTACTATAATCACAAAGAGAACGTTATTAACAAGTATTTCTTTCTTTCTTTGTTACTTTCACAAAACACTTATCGGTTCCAAAAAAAAGAACTGTGTTACAGGACTGTGGTAGTAATCATGTATTCTGTCCTTCAGCCTAAAAGGAAGTTTGTTCTATATCTGAGGAGGAGGAATTTAACTGTTGGTTAAGGTATAATGAAGAAAAATTTTGATTTGGAAAAATCTGTTACTTAAACTTAGAAACCCAAGATTTCAAATTTTAAAGCAGTGCTTGTTAGCTACTGTGCATGCCACTGAAGGCTTGTTTCCACCAGTGCACGTGTTAACCAAGTTAACACAGTTTCAGACTAGATCAGTCTATAGACTCTCTGGATCGAACTATAATTAGTGGACTGGTATGAGTAGCATTGGAGTATCTTTCCACTTGTTCCAATTTTGTTTGGTTTGGTCATGGCTGCTACTGTACAAGTTCCTTGGCCAGGAAAATGAGGGTTGCACTACCAGCTTTTTCATGTCCTACTGGTGTTTCCTTGGGAAAATATCAGTGCAGAATTTCACATGAAATTTGTTTTTTTAAATTAATGTCTGACATTTTTTCAGTTAGTATTTGGGGCTCTCGTTCAAAGTACTGTCCTGTTTTTCTAATATGCTGTCTCTGATGCAATGAGGAGCTATAGAGGCATAAGAAAATAATGACCTTATCTGTAGAGAGCTAGCATGAATCTTTTGTACTGCTAGAAACAGTACCAGTGTGATGTTGGTTTTCTGTGTGGCAAGAGCTGGGATTCCGCTGTAAATAATAAATTGACACAGTTTCTGTGTCGAGTTGCATCCAAGCTATAGATGATAACACATCTACTGACAAAAAAGAACTAGCATATATAATCTCATATATTACAGATCTCTGTAGAGCTGGAACACAAAACAGACTTATTTCCTGCTACTGTCCTCTACTTTTGACCATTCTGTGTTGGTGTCATATGGTAAAAAGCACAGTGCAGTACACTGAGTCACCTACTCCCATACCTGCAAAGTGCAAGGCAAGGCACTTGTGTCCCACAGAAAAAGAACATCATTACGTATTTTCTAGCAGCTGAATTCAAAATCTTCTCAAGTTGGCCATTTCAATCACCTTTTCAACCAAGTTATCTGCAATATCACCCTAATTCCCCATTAATCACTGTTGGACCTGCTGATGAAAAATGACCTGGGCCAATTTGCAGCTCCTGTGTTCTGTATGTAAATAAAAATTAAAATTTATTTATAATACAGACCTGCTACAAGGAGTTCCATAAATTAATACAACAGGGCAAGCTCTGCAATATTTAAATGGCTCAGAATCAGACCCTGAATTTGTCTTGCTGTACCCAAATATTAGATTTTGCTGTAGGCTATCATATTCACAGGAAAAGTGCATGTTGCAAGATTGTGCCTACTTATAACTGGTTTTGATATAAACTCCCCCTATTTTTCATGAAATTAGGTGCTACTGACCCTACAAGAATGTAATTCTTCAAGTGCACATGACTATACAGAGACAGTAATTACAGAAAGGGTTTGGAAGAAAGATTTCTCTTCAGTTGTTTGACTTCTGTTAAAGCAGTATGAAGACCCTAGGATGACAAGCACTAAAACCTGTGGGGAAATTCTATTTCTTTTATCTGTCGCCTTCTGCAGATTCATTAACTTACCTGAAGTTGCAGGGAATGTGTTTAGGTTCAGAATTCAAGCCAGTAGTTTTGCTGCTGGTACTTCCATCAGAGTCAAGTGAGTAGGCAACTTTCACATGACTCTGGAAACAAGTTTGGAACAGGTGGGCTGATTTAGGCATGGTCAATATGTGACATAAAGGCTGCTCATACATGACCTTCCTTCATGAAGCAAATTCAGAGAAATAAACAATCTTTTAGCCCTGTCCCAGTCCCTGCTCTGGGAACACCAACATTTGGCATGCAGAAATGCCCCTGATACTGTTTCAGAGAAAATTCTCCAGGCTCTTTCTGGAGACTGAAACTGGATTTTGACAACTTCATTTATAAAAAATATTAAATGAAAGAAAAGTGCTTTCCACTACAAGTGAAGTGTGATTCATAGCTGAAATAACATGGCAGTAGGCTGTCTCGATATTGAAACATGAAAAAGCAAACTCCTCATCCAAATTCTCTCCAATGAATTTTGTATTACAGATGATGCAAAATTATCTGCCAAAATCCACAGCTTGATTTTTCCAGTTACACCAAGTCTGTCTCAGTGGGCTCATCCTTCCTTGTGATGCTCTCTGATGGTTTAATTCCTTCGCAGCAGAAACCCATTGGGCTCCCCACTAATGCAGAATCACAGGCAGGCCCCAAGCAAGGGAATGAAAGCAGCTTGTGAGAGATTTCCCCCAGAATGAGATCAGTTGGTCTGTCCATTCCTCACTTCCTCTTCTTTGCCCTCACAGGTCTACCTAAAAAACTAGTTGCATAGAGCTGAGGTTAAAGGGATTAAGTTCACAGAGGCCACAGGACATCCAAAGAGGTCTTGCCACCTCACAAGGTTTCTGCTCCATGTCCCTCTCCTCTTCCTACGGGCCCAGGGAAGCATGGGAGTGATTCCAGGAATAAAATTCCTGCCCAGCTGAAGTCAAATGGAAATTTATTGACTGTAACAGGGGCAGGATTTCATTCCACTTTGTCATCTAAAAATAAAGTCCGACAGTTAGAACAGTGACTTAAATAACAGCAAAAATACAAGAACAGTACTGAAAAGATTAAAACCCAAGTAAAAATGAGCTTTAGCACTGAACCCACAACTGGAAGAAAATGAGTGCAAATTTGTAATTATTAGGTTAATGAGTGAAATCACTTTTGCAAAAAAAAAATCCAATAAAATAGAAAATATTAAATTATCTCCATCACTTTGACAATAACCCAGTAATTTATTTAAGGATTTGCTGTAATGCTGTCAAAATTGTATCACTTTCAGGACAGAACATCTGTTGTTGGTAGATGGGCTAGGAATGCCAAGTATAATCTAGAATTTATTTTCCAAATACATTTCACATTTTATATCCCATGAGAAGTGCTCTTCACCTTTATGAGCTTTTATCTAGGCTCAGAAAAATGGAGCTGGTTTATGTTGATTTTGTTTGGGGTTTTTTTTTGGGGGGGGAGAGCTGTTTGCCTTTTTTTATAAAGAGTGTAGAGAACATGCATGAATATACTTTTTAAAGAAAATGGTAAGATTTCCTTGGAAGTGTTCCAAGTACTTTTGTGTTTTTCCTGGATTACTATTTTATCCATAGATTGTCAACACCCTGCAGTCTTTAATCCAACAAAAGTGCCCCATACATTAACAAAACTTATTTGGATGTATTTGTCTGAATTTTATTTCTTCTACTTTTGGAGCCCTGGGAATCTAAACATAAAACCTCCCATTTTAAATTTATCTCTTTGGTTTGTAGTATTGCTCTATATGGCCTGAGGCACTGTCAAAGATAGCAAATCAATGCCACTGGGTTTCAGTCATACTTTTCTGGGTGTAAACTGAATAACAAGCATAGACCAGGTAGATAGAGTTCCTAGTGGAAATGCTTCTTCATGAGTCTGAGGATGGTAAGTTGTATGGTAGCTAACATGCTTGGTACCACAATCTTCAGAATGCAATTGCAGAAGTTCTCACAGTTAGTTTTACCCATGAAGGCCGGGACACTGCATCAACATGCCATTTCCAACATCCAGCAAACACTAACTGGCACTTGAAAAGGAACCTTTTTTAACTGAAAAGCATTTTGGCTGCAAGCTGATTATGTAATATCTCCTCTTTATATGTGTGTACTACACACAAACAGAAATATCAATGAAAATTTTTGAAAAAATCTTGGAATAATTTCCAAAAGTGTAAGTCAATATAAATTGTGGTAATTTACTCCTAGATAAGGGTAAAAGCAACAGTGAGATCAGTGTAACACTTATGGCTTCTTGTCTTGAGGAAGTTGTGGCCACAGTGGATATACTCATCTGCAGGGGGATGACACTCACTGCAAGATTAATTTTGGTTTTAGTGAGATTTTATTCTCACTGTTCTTTATAAAGCATTTTCTGCTGCAGCTGTGGTTTCTTTACTAACCACCTACTTGCTGGCCAGAGGATTTATGTATTACTTTATAATCAAACGTCCTTGCATATAATCTCTAGATTATCAAATGACAACTCCTTTTTCTTTATTTTATCTTTTTAAGAGAAAACTAAGCAGTGAATTAAATAAGCTCTGAAGTAACTTTTTTTGATAGTTTAGGGACAAAAAATACAGTTTGCTGTATTTTACCTTTAGCACATTTAAACAATCTTCTCTTTTTTTTTTCTTTTCTTTTTTTCTTTTTTTTTTAACTTTACCTTCAGAAACATGAGGAAGGATTTGGTTTAAAAATAAGGAAGGTAAAAAACCTGGATGTAGCCTCTTTAACAGAATGTACCACAGTTCTTCTGTTTGCTGTGTTGACTTTGTTGTTTATAATGCATTGCGTGAGCACATTCACCATGTACCGAAGTGTGTGTTTGTGTGTATGGGGTGGGGGTAGAGGGAAATCTTTTTATGGAAAAAAAAAAAAAAAGTTGTGAACATAAACTATGAAGCAACATCTAATGAAAAGTTTCTTTTTAAGTGCAATATATTTATTTCTGCTAGAAATATAATATCAACATTATGTAATATTTGAAGCATTAAATGTTATTTGTAAACAGCTTAAAATTATATATATATCACAAAAACTGTACAGAAGTGCAAATGTGTGGATATTCAGTTTCTTTCATTAAAATATTGGGTGTTTTGATATATCATTATTATTTAGCCAAATCTTTCTGCTTCTGTTTATTTTTTTCTCTAACCAAGTTGCTGAAGGCAATGGAACCAGTCACAGATGTTTCTGAGAGCACACAAAATTTGTTAGGGCTGCTCATCTACAAAAGGTGGTCTAAGTCTTGGATTCATATGAAGTGATAGTTGTTCTGTAGTTAAATACAATTGTAGTTTGCATGGAGTTACACAAATTATTTCTTTTCCAAAATGCTTTGCAATCATATTCATAAAAATTCCTGGGTTTGCCAGCAGAAGGCAAATGAAAGGCTGAAATATGGGATTCTCAGGGTCCCCAGGATAGTAAATACAGACCTCGGAAACACAGTATAAGAAGAGAGTAGAATTAGGTCTCTTAAGTCAGGAGTAGTGAAGAATGTAAAGAAGTGAGGAGTAAATTCCTCTCTATAAATGCTGCAGGCTTTTTATTTAAAAAAATAAAAATGGTTTTATTTCAATTATAATAGCATATATTAAAGCAAGAGAGAGTTACCTGAGACTCTATCTAAGGTATTCAAAAAGGAAAGATAGTGACACACAGTAAAGGATTACCTAGAGAGTACAAGGAGCAATACCCATCATTCAAAGTCCTCTAGAACAGGTTGAACATGCACTACTCAGGAATGATGTGATTAAAGCTAATCTTGCCTTAGGACAATCAAATGATCTCTTGAGGTGCTTCCAAGCTTCCTACAAGAGCAGCTTCTGACAAAATTCTCATGTTGCTCCAAAAGTTTTTGTTGTGAACCCAGAGTTTATCTTGTCCCCAAATTGAGATCAGCTGCTGGGTCTTTTGCAACTAGGTCACAAGATCCCTGGTTTGCAAAGAAGCTCAGTGGGATGGAAGAGCTGTGAGGTTCCAAGGGACAGTAGCAGCAGCATCATCTTGGTTTGCGAATGTAAGCAAGGAGATAGCAGCCTCAGGTAATTCAAATCTACCTTTACCTATGCTAAATTGCAACCATGCTTTAATGTATCTCATTAATGTTTGGAATGTATGAAAATTAGGATGGATTGCTGAGTTGGTAACTCTGTATGATGCCTTTTGTCTCTGTATTAGATTCTACAGCATCTTGGTAGCAAAACACCTGCATTCTCTCATGGATATTCAATGCTGTGAAAGTCTTTTGCTTAACCTCAGGCTAAGGGGGCTTTCTTTATTACAAGTATCACCAAGCACGTGCATTGGCACTTTCCTGAATCAGAACTATTGGCTGTGCACTGGTTTAAGACACAGTTATGCCAATGGTCCAATTGAAATCGGCAGCCTTGCTTGTGTGAAGTTAAATCAGTGCTTAAGCGTTGCAGTGGCTCTGCAACAGCAAAACTCCTCGTGCTTTGCAGAATCAAGACCTTTGGGAGCAAGTTGGCTGTGCAACAAACACCTCTGTAACTGGAGCTTTTATTTGCTATTTTACAAAGAGAAACTGGGGAATTAAACAAAATGAAGGTTCTGAACTGTCTCCCAGTAGGGTTACTTCGAAGAGACTGATGAATAGTCATGTAGGCTGCCTTGTGTATCACATTTAGAAAACAGATTTCTATCCAAATTATTCATATTGGAGATAAGCAGTGCAGGAAAAAAATTCTTTGGAGGATGCTATTTTCTAAACTTCCTGTGCAGAAGCACAATGAATGCATGATTTAATGGTATGCTTCAAAAACAGAGTAATAATATTTTGAATCAAGATCATTTCAAATACACATAAAATATTTAGATTATACACTAACAGTTCAATATATAAAAACTAACAACAATCACTAAGAATAACTCTAAAAATTAAGCTGCCAGTGGTCTAACGTTCAAGATCTTTATTAAAGTTAGTCATTGATATCAGGGTTGGTCAGTGAGGCTCTATAGGGACCTTTGCAGGCAGTACTGAAGCTGGTCCCTGTTCTCCAGAGTAATAACCAGAGGGACCAAGAAAAACCTATAGGAATGCCTTCCAGGAAAGTTGGACTGAGAGTTTTTTTTGAAGAGCAGGATAATAACTTCTCCCAATGCAGAGATTATTAGATATAATCACCACTGTAGCATTTTTAGCTCTGTTAATATAAAATATAATTTGACAGACAGACCCATCAAAATCCAGTATTTTTGAGGCTTTTTAGGATGGAAAATAGATCTATTGCATGAACTGCACTGACTAACTAATTTGGTATATTAAAATCAAGCAACCACTCTCAAGCAATAATTTTTGCCTCTTGGTTGATTTTGAATTGTTTTTTATTTCCTAGCAGGAATATATGCAGTAATTTTGAGTTGTTTTAGGGTGCTGTGTCCTAGAGAACTCCTAGAGAGTTTGAGTCATATTTTCACAAACTCCATGAGTACCCCCTTCAAAGGTGTGTGTTCCCCTGTGTTTGGAGAAGGGTAGTTGCAGAAATGGTTGTGGGCTGAATGGTTGTCCTTCAGCTATGCAAGGGGCACTCAGCTTGCTCTTTGTCTGTTTAAATTACCAACAATATCAGAATAGCCCAAAGAGTAAGATGAATTAAAAAAGGGAAAATGCTTGCAACTGAATCTGTAATTGATGACATTTAGAACAAATAATCCCTCAAAAGGCTGAGGTGATAGCAGTTCCTTGAACAGCTGTGTCTCTTCTCTATTTAGATGCTTAACTTTGGTCAGCTGTTCTGAGAGAGTCATAGAAGAAACAAAGTACATACCAAAGAGTCTGTGTCTGTCACCTGTGTCAGAAGTCTGTTATCTGTACTGTAAAAGGTGATTCATTAATATGGCTTTGTCACCTCAAACTAGAATGATTTTTGTGCTTTTTACCTGGATATCTGTCTTAAGGCATCTTAAATGATGTGAAAGGAATTACATTAAAATGGTAAACTTCATGATGTCTTTGCTTCTAGTATGCACTGTCTTGCAGTCAGTTTCTAGGGACAATGCATACATAATTTTAAGTATAAATACTAAATCAGATAGGTATTTGGTGTCGTCAGAAACCACCCTCTCTTTGAGTTCTCACAGAGGTGGAGTAAATTGCTAAGCTTAAACAGGTATCTGTGCTTAATAGGGTTCACTTAAATTGGATTGCTTTCAATGAGGGGTTTTTTTATTGAAAATTCCACATGATTTTCTGAAACAAGAACTCTGTGGTCTTCACTGGTCTTCATTCCGGTGTAAAAGTCGAGTGTGGGCGAGAGAAGTTTCTTTTTATCTTAAAGACATGGTTGATACATCATCACAAATCAATTATTATTTCTTCCTGTGCTCTCTTATTGATTGATCTAAGGCAGCCAAAGGAGGGATTACTTTTTATCTTGATGCAAATTGTTAGCTGTAAGATTTGCATTGATTATATCTGAACATGTACTGAGGGCTTTGGAGTGGCAGGCTTCAATTACCTTCCCTCTGAATGTCATAGCTTTCAGACTTGAGACACCAGTCATACTACTCATCTCCAATGATATTACAAAGAAGTTAGTAGCACTCGGGGGATTTATCAGCCTGACTTCATTTAATCTCTCCATTTTCAGTTAATATAGTCACCTCAAACAGTGAATTTCCAGAGGATGATTAGATTGTTTTGGATGGTTAAAGACTTTGGCCTTCCTTGCTCTTTCATTTTACAATGCACTAGGAATCTTGTACATTTTTGACTGAATATATAAAAGCCTAACTCTTGTGCCCCCATAATTTCCTTTACAAGGCTTTAAACACTTCCAAGTTGTTCTTAAATGAATTAGTATGTGTTGTAGAGCCTATCTAGCACTTAAGACAACTTGGCAAGGTTTCCAGTGGTTCTGGACAGACAACTACTTGTGTTTTCAGTCACAGAAAATGTTTTCCTTTCTATGAAAAGCCTGATGAAGGAAAAGACTAACAAGGAATATTATAGGCTGAGCTTTCAAAGTCATTACAAAGGTAGATGTACAGCTCACAGTAATTTTAGCAACTCTTTTCTGAGTCCTGTTCAGAAAGTCTTTGCTATAGTGTTTGTTATTTTAAAAGGTTTATGTTTTTTTTCAGAGACCAGCCTAAACATTTTAACATTTGTTCCTGAATTATTTTAAAGCCTCTTTTGCTCCATGCCATAATATCATGCCTTTGTTCTTCTGTTCTTTCAACCTTGTCCAAACTGTTAGAGAACACATGGATACTTCCTTTTCATTTGCTAACTCAATAATAAGAGAATGCATATGAGCTGAAGAGGTTAATTTACTTTTTTCTTTCTTTGTGGAGTTTTGGAGGTGGTTTTGTTGTGGATCCTATTCTTCAGAGCTTAGTTCTTTTTTGCCTTGTTTATAGAAGTATAGTCTATATATCTGTCTCAAAGGCAGAGTTGCCATCACAACAATATATGCAAAACTGAATTTTGCTGTCCAAAATTTGAGGGATGGGCTCGAGCTGACATAAAAGAAATCAGAATTTAAAATGACATGAAGATGCATCAGCACACTTTTACCGCTGCCAAGAACTCCCACCCTGCTCCTGAGCAGCTGCTGCCATTCTGCATGCAAAATTTCCCCAGCAGCAAAAGCAAAATGTTTTCCTCTACAGGGCTTTGGTATAGGCAGCAAGGCAGGCATCAGGTTTGGGACTGGTTTGTCCCCACCTTGCCCACAAACATATAAACATGCAGAGTATTGATGCTGAGGAAGCGCCGTGTCAGCTTGTGCCTAGAGCCGCTCAAGGCTGTGGATTCCCCGAGTGATCTAAGAGCCTAGAACCTAAGATCTGCAATGTGCAAGTCTCTCTTTCACACACGCAAAAAACTTATGGCTTAGAATATTTTTAACAATGGTATTATTCTGGAAATGTGAATCCGCAGTGCAGCTGCCATGAGGTGGACATTTTCACCAGAATGGATACACTGGAAAATCCAGAAATACATAAATAGCAATTGTCCGGATGCAACAGTAGAAATAAATTGGAAGCTGATCATAAGATCCAAGTAGGTATTTAGAGTTAGTGTAAATAGAAATACCAAATTAAGCAAATAACATGTAATTTTGAGGTGAATTGCCCCATGTGCCAAGCACAAAACTTTGCACTGACTATGCACTGCATGATAACATGAGAATAGGGCAGACATTTTAAAACCTAAAATCACATGAGAAATTGCAAACCACAAAAAAGAATACTAAAAGTCACACATGCAATGCGACTGTAAACAAAACTGCAGTATGGTTAAAGACAACTGTAGCTTAGAAAGAAGGTTTCCATAGCACGTAACCTGAAGGAAAACCAGATCATACATCCAAATTTCAGCTATGCCAGATTCTAACTGAAAAAAAAAATTTCAAAAGCACCAGTGTAAGAATACCTAAACACAGGAAATATGTTATGTAGCTTATTCTAATTTCTGAGTTAGAATACACTGCTAATTCCCTGTTTACTGCTTTGGTTCTGGAGTATGTCCACATAAAATAAGTTGCTCGACTATGGCTTAAACCAGTTATCCAAACACACAAAGACAACAAATGAGACGGCAATAATGGATTTCTGCTTTATCTGGGATTCATGGCAAGTGCTGAACATGCATCCAGATGGGGAAATTATTTAGAGAAGACAAAAAAGACCCCAGAAAAGGAAACAGAGAACTGTGTATCATCTTTGTTTAACTAATGAAGGCCATAAGAATTAATAAGTGCACCAATCTGTTGGAATAAAATTGAGAAAAGAAAGAGAGGTCTGCAAAGTTTCCCCTACCATTGAATATGACATAAATAATTTTAAAATTAACAATGACTTCATTTTTGTTTCTCTCCACACTTCACTGATGTTGAATTAACCAATGCCTTAAAATAGATTTCTCCATGTGAAGTCACTTTGAAAATTAGCTTTTGAAAGAAACATTTCAAGCTAGTGAGGAAATCACAAGTTAAAAAAAAAAGCAAGCCTTTGCAAAGATATTACGTGATGGTCTGCACTTTGGCTAGTAAAGAAAACAGTGATTCCTAAACATGAAAAAGTTCAGGCATAAATCTGATCCTGTAGGTACTCTTTCCATCTCTGTGATGGAAAGGACCATAGCAGGGAGCTCATTCATTTTACACAAGTGTGGTTTCAGCTGTTTTTACTGGATTTCTTTATTTATATACACAAGACATTATAAACTAGTTGTTCTTCTTGCTTCACCCAGATCCGCATGTATCGGATATCCACACGTAGAGCTATAAGGTATGAGACTACTTTTAAATTTTAATATGGAATGGTTGTTCCCCATAATCTAATTTTATGACTAAAACATTTCAATTCAGCATTCGGAAAACCAACCTTTTCCTCTCCAAGGCATCCTCTGATTTTTCCTTTGTAATTTTACTGTGAATTTTGTGTTGTTTTATCTTGTTTTGTTATTAAATGCATGAACATGAGAAAGAGAATTTCATGAGAATCCCACCTTCCATTAAAAAGAAAAAAGGCAGGAGGAAACTAAGTTGGAAAAAATGTTTCAAAATTCAGGATACTAATAAATGAACCAGCTTATAATTCTTGTTTGGATACCTTTTCTTTTTTTTTTTTTTTTGATATTTGGGACTGGAAATAGAATAACTTTTGATGTTGTTGCTATGTCAAATAAAAAATAAATTTACTTGCAATATAATTTATTCCAGTTACATAACCAAAATAAACAGCAATGGCAAAGTGGCTTTTCACTGTCACTCTTCACACAGCCTTTAGGACTCTTAAAAAAAAGGCTGGTGGTTTTTGGTTGGCTGATGAACTGGAAAAAATAGGGGAAAATGAATTCAGAATTAAACGAAAATACAAAAATCAAATTTGGAGGAATATAAAGGATTGATTTAAATGAAGAACAAGATGACCCACACATTTTGTTTGTGTAAATGCGCAATGTCGTGTTCACTGAAAATTGTTTACTGTGTCCTCAAACGAACCATGACTCTTCGTTAACTTACAAATTTACATCAATTTCAACTGAAATACTAAAATACTTTATCACCTATCAACCAACTTTTTATTTTCAACTTCTGATATCGTTTCCTCTTTTTATTTCCAGCTGAAAATCATTTGGTCTGAATTAGAAACTCATTTCCTCTTCCAGGAACCAGATCTTTCTTCTGACAAATGCACTTATCACTGAGCTTCTTGGCCATGTGGGGTCCTAAGACACTCCTTCACGAGAATGTCTAATCTTTATTATATACTGCCGCTCCATCATTGCTTTTATTGTTAGATAAGGACAAAAAAAATTAAAAATAAAAAGGCATCGGTGACTTTCTCACCCGTGCCCTAACACTCTGAAGGTACACAGACACAGGAATGTTCCTGCCCGTTTGTTGCTCATCGGAAACGACTGGTTTTTGGGTTAACCCCCCTGAGGCAGGGGTGACCTGGCCGAGCAGCCCTGTGTCCTGTCCGCCGAGGGGAGCGCAGTCCCGCGGGCGCCCTGTGCCCTCTGCCGGCGGCACCTCCGGGAGGGAGAGGAAACTGAGAGGGAAAAATAGAAGTAAGAAAAAGAGGGATTTGTCAACCTAGTATTTTCCATGCGCCCCGCATGACACCTCTGGTGTTGTCTGATTTCCCGCTGCCGCCTCTCGTCTGACCTCCAGCCCCTGTAACTCAGCTCTCTGCCCAGGAACCTCTTCTGCCTCTGCTGCACAATTTCACTGAAATGCCTCCGACGTTTTTCAGGCAGCGATATCCCTTTTTTTTCCCCCCATACCCAATATGTAACACAGCCTGCCTCGGGTACGTTTCCCCAGATTTTCTACAGGGTCCTCAGGTGCAAAATCCACATGGTGAGTGAAAGCGTGCTGGCCTGCATCGGATATCAATTTATGCTTCTTAAGTTGATTAAGCTTTTCCCTGATTTGTTTTTATCTCAGTGGTTTTGTTTGTTTGGTTGGATGGCATCCAGGCAAGTCATAAATGTCTTTTTGGATTATGAATAGTAATATATAAATTTTTTTACTCCCTAATTTTCAGCAAGTATTACTGTTGTCTGCAATAAATGAGCCTGAACAAGAGAAAAGAATTAGCTTGTATCCGCATGCACTACCTCTAACTTCTTCCAGGTAGACAACAAAAGTATTTTGCTCTGTATCTTAACAAAGAAGTAATCTTTAAATACTTTTGGAACATGCACTCAACACAGTACCAGGCAGAAAATACACGGCCTGATTTTCATTTACACAAAAGCCAATTTATAAAGCTCAGGAAGCCTTGCAAAGATTAAAGCAGATGTCTGCACCCACTTAGAGCTTTCTTTCCACACCAGAGTTGTGTAACTGAATAGCTGCTCGGGACTTGCTGCTGCTGAACCGGGTAAGCATGCCACACCTAACACCTTACTCAGGGCAAAGCTATGTAGATTGCATGTTTTGCATAAAGATGCATGTGTTTTCTTTTGTGGCAGTCATTTTCATACATTTGCAGCCCTTCAGGTCTGAGAAAGCATGATGATGGTCTCAGCATTTTGTTCCCTTTTCCTTCCACTGATTGTGTTGATTTAACTGTCATTAATACAGAAGCCATCGAATTACACAGCCACACCCCACCATTTCAAAGTATAATGTTGCATTAAGTTAAAACTCGCTATATAGTAAAAAATAATTTCCTATAATTAGACAAATTCATATATGCATATCCAAACATATTTTTGGTAGGAAACTGACTAAAAATCATGAGCATAAGGACTTAATTTCCTCTTTAATCTTCCTGATTTTTGGATTTTGTATTTAAGTGGACACAATAAAAGAAATGGAATCACACACTGAAAAGGATGAATACAGTCTCTGCAAAAGGATCAGGTTGTGTCAGCTGAATTCCCAAGTGAAATGGGAATAATTCTCTTTTAATGGAAATGCTGAAGTCCAAAGCATGTGTCTGCCATCGCCCTGCCACCTCTGAGGAGTAAAGACATATGACTGGTCTTGTGTTTGAATTCCTCTTTCTTCTTTCAGGCCATATTTGGAGAGATTTTTAGAAACAGGAGGGCTAAACCCAAGAAAAAAAAAATCCAAATCCTTTAGTGCTAAAATTACAGGGACTTAAGGACAAGGATAGGGCAACTCCAAGAGTAGAGCAGTGATAGGAGAAGTGTAAGAAAAACTTGAAGGTGCAGTTGCAATCTTTCTTTTTGCAAGGTGGGTGCGAATTTCTTTGGCTTTCCTTTTCTTCTTGCATAAGGGGTGCAGTTGTTCTTCTATGAAATTTGACAAGGGAAAGTGCCAAATTCTGCACCTTGGCTACTGTGGTTGTGTGCACAGGGAATGAGAGGCTGGAGAACAGTGCTGCAGAAAGCTGAACATGAGTCAGCAGAGCCCTGGCAGCCAGGAGGGCCAGCCCTGTCCTGGGGGGCATCAGGGACAGCATCATCAGCTGGGAAAGGGACACACCTTGAGTACTATGTGCAGTTTTGTGCACAATAATATAAAAAATACATTAAACTGTTAAAGACCATCCAAAGGAGGGCAATGAGGATGGTGAAGTGCCTTCAGGGGAAGCCGTATGGGAAGTGGCTGAGGTCACTTGGTCCGTTCAGTCTGGCAGAGACTGAGGGGAGACCTCACTGCAGTTACGACTCCCTTGTGAGAGGAAGAGGAGGGAGAGACACTCATCTCCTCATGCTCAGGACAGGGCTTGAGGAAACATCATGAAGCTGAGTCAGAGATTTAGATTGGATATCAGGAAAAGGCTGTGCACTCAGAGGGTAGTTGGGCACTGGAACCCAGGGAAGTGGTCACAGCACCAAGCCTTGTCTGATTTCAAGAAGTGTTTGGATAGTGCTCTCAGGCACATGGTGTGATTCTTGGGGTGCCCTGTGCAGGGCAGGGAATTGGACTCATTGATCCTGATGGGGCCCTTCTAACATAGCATTTTCTATCATTGTACAATTCTAATTCAGGTAGTAGTGACAATGAGGACCAGAACCAGGCTCTTCACAAGACCTTTGGGACTTATTTGTGGAAATCCTGAGGAAGAAGAAACCTTGGGTCAGTTGAAAAGAAGACAACAGCAAAAATCCATCACATAAGAGACAGACAGACCCACTCTTGAACGTGGGCAATAGAGTGGATATGATTCCAAGAGAAAACAACTTCTTGTATCCTGGGGTAGATAAGGTACATACAAAGATCCCTTCTCAATCTTTTGAATTACACGAGAAATTTAACCATGGCTGACTGGCTTTTACATGTCCTTGGGAGTGTGAGGTTTTGGGGTCTCTGACCTACAGCAGGTTAGGGGATCCAGGTTCCAGGGCCAAGATTCACTACAGCACTTAAATATTTTTTTTTTTTTTTTCCAACCTGTAGCACTCCTTTAAAAACATATGAAACACTGAAAAGCACAGAATTTTTGTTGGAGTTAGGCCTCTGTTGCACTTGCATATTTAAAGTTAGTTTCCAATATGACTTTTCTTTCCTCTTTCCTTCTTTGTCCTCTGACTTTTCTTCCTCATTTATTGCCTGCTCCTCTTCATTCTCATTCTGCATGCACATCACCTATTCTCAATCCTGCTAATCAATTATTGTCACAGCTCTCTTCCTTCCTTGGTATCACCTCATTTTAGAGCATCCACTGTACTCAAAAAGTAAATTCATGGCAGACTCAGTAGTGAAATTTCTGTGCCTCTTTAAGACCCGAGCTAATTTTCAACTGCAAACTCAGTGTTACCTCTTCCTTCTTTTCCTCTTCTGCTCTCCCAGCTCGAAAGAAAGGTCCAAGCAAATATTACAGGTTTGTCTCTGCTCTTCTCCTTCCAGAGTTCCTTCTCTTTCCTTGGTTTTTTTCCTTCTTTCTTTTTCAGATATTGGCAAAATTTGAAGGTGTTGCCAATGCAGCTCATTGTTGAAGACTCATAATCTGCAAGTTACAGAGCCTTTATGATAAACAGCATGGCATCTCAGGATAAAAGTAGCATTTTCCTCAGTATATTAGGAGCTGGGTGGTCTCCAGCTCAAAGCTGGGTCAGGGGATACTTGGGATGAATTTTTTTCATAAATACTCACTGAAGGATTTGCTGGTACATAATAATTATAATGGGTAAGGCAGGAAGGGGTCTTCAGAGATCATCCCCTTGACTTAAGCCAAGATCAGTTTATAATTAAAACACCTCTGGAAGATGTTTATCTTATTTGTTTTTAAGAGGCTCCAACAATGGAGACTCCAGAGGTCCTTTAAAGATTCTGTTGCTTAACTATTCTTTCTTTAGAAATTGGCCCTAATATCTAACCTGACCCAGACGGAAATTTTAGCCCTTCTCTCCTTATCCAGTGCTTCTGTCACTTCTTGTAGCAACCTTTTGCCCATTTGAAAACTGATACTACATTCCCTTTGATTACTCTTCTCCAGGATACTTTTTACATCTTCCTTGTGAAGACTTCAAGGGTGTTTTTTTGCTGTGTGTATGTGCTTGATGGAGGGGGAAATCTGGTTTGCAAATACCATGGCTGATGTAAAATAAGGATGACATCAAGGGATAAAGGAGATTAGGAAAAGTCCCTGTCTTTCAGTGGGTCTACATGTTTCCTGAAGTGCAGGGTTCACTATTGGACACATTCCTTTAGCTGAGATCTCCCCAGTGCTAACCACAGTTAACAGATGACTGGAAAGTAAGACGGTCATAATTTATTTTGCATTACTTTTTCTGCAGTTTTTCTAACAATGCTAGCAATAATGCTAGCATTAATGAATAATAAGGCTTATAATGACAGCTGAAATGTGGAATGTGGAAGTTCCATGCTGCCTGCAAAAAGGAATTGTGTGCTAACATGAAACTACTTTAAACCTGGTACAGGCAGTTTGTGAGTTGTTAGTGGGCATTGAAGTTCTTTCTGTTTGAAAGGCAGGTAGAATTTTTCCAAGTACCACCTCAAGAGGTTGGACAGTTTTCTCTAAAGAGAAAATACCTTTTAAAACTTCATCATGTTTTTCTGACAGTCATTCTGCATTCTGCTCTTTGGAATCCTCTTCTCCTTCCATTAAGTGGCAATTTTAAAAGCATCCTTCCCATGAAGTATTTCTTCAGCAAAACCCAGGATTACTAGTGGGCCACAGTTTCCTTGCAATGCAGCCCCGAGACTCATTCTGGAAGCACAGCTCTACTCAATGAAATTTTCTGTGACTTTATGACATGACAGCTGCATGGGAGAAATGGCTAAAGACAGCTCTGTCTTGTGAAATATGCCTTCCTTGCCCAGAAGCGCAGGATTTTTAATATTTCATAGTATTTCATAGATGCTTTTTATATATACGTGCATGAAAACACATACATTTGTATGTGCACACTTGAAAGTGCATTGTTTAGTGAATTCTCCTCTTTTTGCTGTGGGGCTAGCAGCAGAAAATGAATGCCATCCTATATTCAGGCTTCAGCCCATTGCCAATATATACCTTGATACATATCATATCATGAATGTAATCTGTCTGGAAGGGAAATCCTCTGAACTCCCACGTGTCATGCCACAGGAGCCATGCTACAAGATCCCTTACTGGGAAACAAGTTGTAGCACATTGAGGAACTGGAGTGGTTGCACCTGCCTTGTGAAACAGTAAGTCAGCTGCAGCTGTCTGAGCATAATGAGTTGTTCTGTCAAACTAAAAAGAAAATGAGAACTTGAAACAAGCAGTATATTTTAGAAGGAGCTTTTCCCCTTCCCTCACATAATCTCTTCGGTGATAACAGCTGCATGCTTCCTGAGAAGTGGGTAAGGCTAGAGATTTTTGTTGCCTATAGATACTTCTTTTGAATTGTTTTTGGTAACATCAAAAGTAAGTAGGATTTTCTAATAGTAGGGATGAAATGGGCAGAGAAGTCCATGCCTTTTGTAAATGTAAGTAGGGCTTTTGTTGTGAGAGAGGGAGTGTCACCAAGGGTCTGTGGTGTGAGCAATGGTAGGTGGGAGAGCAGGAATGGTCCCAGGCTCTCTCCCAGGACAGTCTGTGGTGCTCCAGGCAACACTCACAGGGAAGTGAAACTGCCTACATTGCCACACACCACCTGTGGAGAGACTGAAGGCAAACACAAATTGAAGAGGAGCTTGTAAAGAACACCTCTGTATGTAACAGGTAATTTGTATCTGCAGAGCTGGAATGATCACCTGGAGCAATACAAATCTGTGGCAGAGGTATTTACAATTTGTACTTGAAACACAGGCCTGATTTTTCTTACTTTGCATGCATCTCCAAGTGCTTCCTTATGTAGACTTACTCAACATTTACAAGTCAGGTGTGATTCAAGATCTGCATAGATCAGTGGTTTAACTTTAATTACCAGCAACTCTGACAAAGCAGTATTAGAGTCAGCAAGAAATTATAATGGCCGGGACAATCCGTTTTCTTTTCAATCAATCAAACAACTCGAGACTTGGCCTACTAGCCTAGATGAACGGGTATACTGAAACACAAATGAACGTGTTATTTTACCTGCTGGTGTTTTTAATGATGATGATGCGGCAGCAGAGAGGATGCATTGGACAGTAGAGGGCACTATGACCTCAAAAATAAGCTTCAGACCGGGCTGTAATTGAGCCTTTTTGTGAGCACAGCTGATCAGACAAATGCCCTATTCCAACCAAAAAAGAGCTCTGTTTGTTTCTTAGTAGTTCTAGAGACTAGAGAAATAACGTCAAAAAGCAAGGAGGGGTTGGACTTAGAGATGGTGTAAAGGAATGATCACTACAAACTTCCACAGTAGAGAACTGAAGAAAAGGGATAAATTTCATCAAGATGCTTGACACTGTGACATATCTTAATGTTTTGTGAACACAGTCTTTAAAGCCTGAGTTGGGTGCTATTCTTAACGAAGTTTAAGAATGTATAATGAAGTATTTAGGATCATGCTCTGAGACAGACTGTCAAAAAGTTGAAAAGGTGAGGAAGTAGATGAGGAGATGCAACTACTATTTTTATTCACCAACAGGGACTCCAAGTACCATTGTCAAAATTTTTCTGTGTAAAATTTGTATCACATTTTTAGTTTTGTATGGGTATAGATGAAAGGGTTTGTAGGCTAAGTATCTTTTTTTTTTTTTTCTCGTCTTTATAAGGTGTTTAGCGAAAAGACCAGATTTACCAGGAAAGGA
This sequence comes from Cyanistes caeruleus, assembly GCF_971803275.1. Taxonomy (NCBI): domain Eukaryota; kingdom Metazoa; phylum Chordata; class Aves; order Passeriformes; family Paridae; genus Cyanistes; species Cyanistes caeruleus. The sequence goes on from NC_141701.1 coordinate 106,284,260, forward strand.
TGCCCTGCAGTCCTCAAAGTGACTGTGTTAGTCACATCAGCTTGCCATAAAGAATTCGCCCTTTCTCACTCGTATGCAGGAAGCAAACAGCATTCCCAAGCCACAACTTTGTCATTTAAGGGGTGTTTGATGTGTAGGATTATTTTGTCTTGTCTTGTCTGCTATGTTGCTCAGTTTGCCAGAGGTAAAGCTATCTTTCTATCTTTTTATCACTGTCTTAATGTGCTTCTTCTCTACCTCCAGTAACCAGGGCAGAAAGGCACATTCTGGAATTCCCACCAAAATGAAAATCAGGTCAAGTAAAGTGTGAAGCAGAAATAAATTTGCTAACATCTGAACAGGCAAGCTGCTGCTGTTTCTGATACAGCTGTTTGTATTACACAGTGGTCCACAAGCTTCTCTTGCCAAAACAGATTTGCCAGTAAATCTCCACCAATGCAGATACACTGATTACAACATGGCAACATATTTCAAGAGCCCCACTGTTTCTCACATCTGGCTGCTCTGCCAGTTGTTCACTGAAAAACTATTCTGTGAGCACTTCCAGATCATTGCTTTTCTCCTGCTTCTAAGTCCATTGCTGACCTTCCTGTATTTCCACCATAAGTGGTGTCTATATTCTCAATCTCACGCAGGGAGCATCTGCCATGAAATATCGTAGTAACTCAGCCCATGTTCATATGGTCCTGTTCTGCTGTTATCACTTAGCTTCTGCTTGTCGCTGCAAGCTGTTTCCTCCGTGTTCTCTGATGCATCTTTTGGCAGCTGCTACTTAGAGACACAGCAGATAAACACCGACTCCATAAAAAATTAAGTAAAACCACCGTGGCTAGTAAATCAGGTTAGGGGAAACCAGATCCATCACTTCTGCTTGTAAATATTGAGTTCTGTGGTCCTCAGGTAACTTCCTGCGTTAACAGGTAATTTGCTCCTCCAAATGGAAGCATAATGAGATGCAGTTGCTGTGGCTGTGAATCATGGCATCTATGCCAAATTAGCATGACTACTCACAGCGGCCAAATGCCACGCAATAAGAATGTGGAGTGTACAGCAAGAGATCTTAATTTTGAAATCTGAAAGGAGATTATGTCATGCAGGGGAGTTAAAAGTCCTCAGAACAGTGAAGAATTACAGAAACATTCCAGGCCTCAACTGGGAGGAGACGATCCCATTCCAAGCCTGAGGAAGGGACATTGCCAAATCTCCCACGTCAGCTGGTCAATAGAGCAAGTGAATGCGTGTGCTGCTTTCATTGTTCTGTCTGCAGCAAGGAAAGAAGGGTAACTGGAAATATGTTAGAACTGCTTAAAAGGTTCTCAGTGTATTTAATTTCTTTCCTGAAGTCAGGGTATTTAGCAGTCCTTTTTTTTTAAAACTAATTTATTTTCAGAGCTGCAGGGAAGCACTTAAGGTAGCATGAATATGTGGTACTGGAAACTGGAAGCAAAGAAATAAGAAGAACTCTGGTGGAGACTAATTAAGTTTTCTGAGTCACTAATGTTCTTCAGTGTTATTCTGGCAGCAGGAAGTTTGAGACTTATAATCAACATTACAAAAACAAAGGAAATAATTTCTGTGTCAAAGGAAGAAGGGCTTTCAGGATCTCTCCAAAATATGTGATTTTTTGTTTCTTTTGTTGTTGTTGTTGCCAGGGTAGACAAACTAGGTAAATTGTTCTTATTTGGTTCTAGTAGAAATAAGGTTTTGCTTGTATGAGCAATTAGCCATACAGACACAGACAATCCAGTTCTACATATTTTTACATATATATATATATATATATAAAAGTTAAAATGCAACTACAACTTTAAAAGTGAGTAAAGATACGTAAGAACAGACATGTGCAAGTAGAGATCAGATTAGTAACCTACCAGGAGCATAATTTCCCCTCCTCAGAATATAGGTAATGTATGTTTAAAGGGGTTAGCTCAAGGGAGGATATTTGTATCCTGCAGAAGGTGAACTGGTCCCACAAAACTGTTAAATAGGACAGGGTACACACTATGATAGTCTGCCACTGCATTCTGCTGTTTTTGTTTCTCCCTAGGAAATTCCTCCATGTACAAACTCCAATGGCAATCCTGCGTCTTTACTTCTGCCTTACAGGACTCCTTTGTCTCCTGCACTCCTGGTCTTCACAAGAAGAGGTCCCAACTCTTTCTGTAAGTAAGAATTTGTCTGCTGTGTGACTGAAGCTCAAGTAGTATAAATAATGAGTTAAGTCAGATATGGCCATACGGCCATATGGCGTGGAGCTCCAAACGCTCCAACATCCCAGCTAGTTACCTGAGGCTCTGAGCTCCACATTGCTGCAGCTCTCTCGCTGTCAGCACTCAAAAGGGCACATTCAGTGCTAGGCTGGGTACATGGAACCACACAGCAGTCACACAATGGTTTTCTGAACAGCCACACTTTCTAGAACATGCCTTCACTGAATGCTAACCTTGGATTAAATGAACCAAGGAAAGGGAGCCTGAAGTTCCCCAACTTGCTACAATGCAGTCCTGCTATTATTAAGTCTGCTGCTGAACGTGTGAAAGTGTGGGGGATCAACAGAAACTTCACAGAAGCAAAGCCCTATGGTAGGTGGAAACGGCAGCCTTGTCACAAAATCTGCAGAATATGCTCTGAGGCAGTGCCGCTGGAACAAAGCAGAAACATCATTACAGACAGAAAAAAGGAATCTCTAAAGGCACCCTTATCAGAACACCTTGAAGGTGACTGAAGAGAGAAGGGGATGGTACTGGTAATAACCTAGAAAGTGAAGGTCTCACTTGAGGCAAGAGACAAAGAGAGAACTGGTGTAATGAAACAATAAAGAAGATGAGAATGAGTGGGGGAGAGGAAAGCAAGCTCTTGATGTTTGATGATGAGATGTGCCCACCCAGCATCCTGAGGAACAAATACTGTTTGAGAATATATAGGAACTGCCAAGGCCAATGTGCTTCACTAGCAGGGCCTTATTCCTGAGGACTGTAAATTACTTCCACTGGCAATGTGTCACAACCACTATCCAGATGAGATTGCTGATATCTGTCACAGTGCTTTGGAAATATGAAGAGACAGTCCAGTGATCATAGAAAATGCGTGAGCAAAGAGATAGAGAAGACCTAGAGGAAACAGAAATCCTGTGTTCCAGAATGTGCCTTGTCCTGGAAAAGCAGAAAACTATGGAACCACATCTTATGGATTTTGCTTTCCTTGGACAAAATAAATTAGGAAAATCTGATTAAGATGATGTCTTTCCTATGTACTTGTGTATGTCCTTCAGCACCCTTGAGAGTTGAGAAACAGAATTTATTTTCTCTTCCTTTTTTGTTACAAGCAGAAAGATATGTTCTGATTTATTGGAATCACCCTTTCGCTGTGACGTGCAGGATCAGTAATGAGCTACACTGTCTGAAACATGATGCTGGATATTAAACATAGCACTTCCCAAAAAAATATGCAATTCCTGTGATGATATAAACCCAAGCTTTATTTCTTACTACTTGTATTGTATAGATTGAAACAAATGTCATTTTATTTTTAGGGGTGTACTGCTCTACTGCAGCTCTTCTGAAGTAGTGTTGGAGGTTTACTGCAGCAAGTCATGGCTGCTGAAGATGGGCACCTTTACATTTAAGAATGTGATGTTCTGTTTTTGCACACTTACAGTAACTTTTTAAACCTTTAGAATTATTTAGTAGTATGTGCCTTTGTAACCAGGTTCTGTGGGTGGTACCTGTTGAAATAAATTGCCTGAAGAGTTTTATTAAGAGAAAACAGCCTGAAGGTAATTGATCTGCTGCAGGCTGGAGCAGGCCCAGTTAATCTCAACGGCTGAGCCATTCCAGAGCTATTTTATGAACCTTAATAATATCAGCCCTTCAAGTTTCTAAGTGTTCCATGACTCTATCGATTTTGGCAAAAATTGAAATATAGGTTACAGGAGTTAAAAATCAGCAGAACATATAATACTGCTCTTTTCCTGTGCTGGTTATGTAGAAAACTCTATCTGGAGCCTGCACCCTTCAATCACTCAGACAGCAACAATAGACTCCTTTGGTTACTGAATTTATAACAAGGCTACTCAATTAAAATCAAATACAAAAAAGAACAGATTGTGGGACTTTTTCTCCTGTAAAGCAGGCGGGGAAAACAGTATGTAGTCTTCAAACACTTGAAGGGTGTTCCTTTTATGCCTTTATTTATATTTAGTATGTAATAAGCACAGATAAATGTTTCTTGCAATATGAAACTGCCACACATAATTCATGTTGGAAGAAGAGCCTGGGTACTCAGGAGACTGGCTGTCTTATATGAAAAATTGTATTTCTTCTTTGCTTGCTTTTTTGAGATCAGTGTAATACATGTCCTTTGCAGTTACTTCCCCAAAACAGCTACAAATGAGTAGTGATTCTCCCCCATCAAGGAAAGAAATATGGGGCCAAGAGAACTTGTGGACACACAGGATTTCTGTCAGTCCCACAGGGACTTTGTTTAGTACCAGTTTGTATCTTTACACCTTTATTGGGGTGTAAGCAGCCTTACTACTAGCACAAAGACAGCAAAAGCCATCCTGCTCCTTCCATTGCCTCAGTGGTTGAATCTGAACCAAAATTACTTTCCTGTGCTTACAAAGTGCCAGTTATATATCTGCTAAACAATTTTTTTTAATGCTTAGTCCAGTGTTTGCCACAGACTCAAACCTTCTGTTTCATAGGATAGGATTAATAAAAATAATCAGGGAAAGGAGATGGACATAAAGAGGCTGTAAACATTTTAGAGGAAACCTACATATGTTATGTCAGAGGAAAAGAGTGGAAAGGCTAGGAAAAATAAATAGTTGAATGGAGAACTCAAATAGAAAACTTGGGAGCAAAAAAAAAATAAATGAAGAGAGCAGAGGGATAAAGAAAAACATGAAGGCAGCAGTGAGGAGCACCTGGGAGGTAAGGAACATGTACAGTCAAGAAAGAGAAAAATAAGAAGAGGCCAAGTAGGAGGGAGCAAAATTGATCTGTTTGGAGAGATTGATGTTACTGAAGAGGTACACTCTGCTATATTTAATCAATATTATCAAAAAGTAGTAATTAAATTAATATATTGATCTATTAATATATCCCTATTGGATGAGGCACTGCCTGAGCACTGTTCTGTGCTGAGAGCACAAGGAGGAGGAGGAACAACGGCTTTGCTGTAGCTGGGTCTTGCTCCACAGTTGTTCTCTATATTCACCACTCTTCAAAGAGGAGTAATTAGAGTAGGAGCTTCAGGGATTGCTACTAAGAGCTCCTGAAGAGAACTGCTCCGGAAAAGTCATGAAACACCTCATGTCTCAAGGGCGTTTATGTGCAACGGGGCCTTTTAACCTCTGAACCCAAAGCAAGGCTTTGGCTGTACCTGCAGGGTGCTCATGAGCGAAAAGGCCGCATTGCAAAGGCAAAACCACAATAAAATTCCAGAACAAGAAGCAGGACAAGGAAGTGTTTTCTGTGGTGCGGAAACCTTATAGAACATAGCAGTAACACAATTTACCTTCTGAGAGTTGTAATTTTGGGAATTTGGACAGGGGGAGGGGTGCCGGGCACTTCTGAGGTGGACTCAGTTTAAGCAGACGATGTTACAAAGCTGAACGGCCCGGGAACGGGAAAGGCAAATGAGCGAAACACCAAGAGATGTCGGAGGACGAGGCCGCAGCAGCGCCGAGGGCACGGCAGGCCTGTCCGCACGGGCACCGCCGGGAGAACCGCAGCCGTCCCTCAGAAAGGAGAGGGAAGGAGCAGGCGGGAAGAGCCCCGCTCCCGCCTCCGCTCCCGCCTCCTCCTCCGCCGCTGCCTCCTCCTCCTCCCTCCCCCCGCCGGGCTCCGGCGCGTCCGTGAGCGGCGGGGCGGAGCGGGGGCCGCGGGAGCCGCTCCCCGCCCCGCCGGCAGCGCCGCCCCCGCCCCCACGTGTCCAGCCGGGCGGAGCGGGCGGCGGCGGCGGCGGCGGCCGAGCGAGGACCGGCCGCCCCCTCGCCCCGTTACTACGAGCCCGCCGGCTGCGGCTCCGCCCCGTGGCCTCCGGGCCCTGCCAGGGGGCGGGAGAAGCTCCTCGCTGAGCACCGCCCCCCTCGGCTCGGCTCTCCTCCCCTCCGGCGCGGCGCTCCGGCCCCGGCGGGGACTATGCGGAGATGGTCGTCCCGAGCCGAGGCAGGAACAAAGAGTCGCCGCCGCTCAAGCCCGGGCAGCAGCAGCAGCAGCAGTCGCCGGGCGCCAGCCCCAGCCGCGGCCGCCGGCCGCACTCGCCCGGCAGGCAGGTCTCCGGCGGGGCCCGCGCCATGCGGAAGGGAGGCGGCGGCCGGCGGGGAGCCAGGGGCGACCCCCGGGGACCCTACCGGGAGGGGCCCGCGGCGGACGGGGAGCGGGACGTGCTGGGCCGCGGCCCCCTGAGTCTCCTGCGCGTCTGCGGAGACCGGCTCCGAGGTGAGGCTCCTGCCCCGAACCCTGCGCCCTCCCAGCTCCCTCTGCCCCCGCTGGGATGGGAGCTAGCCCTTCCTCCCGGGGGGAGTGCGGTGGGGCTGAGCGCCGCTTCCCGTCCCTGTCTCCTGCAAGTGGCGGTAGCCTTGCCCCGTGGCACGGGGTGGCTGTTGGCGGGGAGCGCCGGGACGTCTTTCCCCGGGAAGCGGCGATGGGGGTCCGGCGGCGGGAAGGTCCCTCCCGCGGGAGGGAAGGAGGGAGGAGGGAGGCGGGCGGTGTCTGGCGCTGCCCGGGGCAGCGGCGGCGGGGTCGCGCTCCCGCCCTGCCCGGGCCCGTGCTCCAGCCTCTCACAGCACGGGGACGGCAGAGAGAGAGAGAAAAGCTGACAAAACCCACACAGGGATCGGCGAGAAACGGGGGCGAGGGAAAGGGAAAGGGCTTTTTACCGCTTCAGCATCCTTTGGGGGAGAAGTGGGGAAAGATGCTGTTTGTGTAACTAACTCTTGTTAAAACAGCCTGTCTGGTGGTGTTGACTATCGCAGCTTGCGGTGCTGGCATGACCAGCTTATTTCTGCTGGAAAGCATGGGAGGTTGTGTATTCTTTAAAAGTCTGACTTTCTGCTTGAGCAAATTTGCCAGTAATACAACTATGTAGAAATTCCCTTTTGACAAGTTATTCCGTAAAAGTTATTTCAGAAATTAAAAACCGGATTATTTATATAGTCACTTTAGTAGTCTGTCTGTGATGTTTAAAGCTTTTATGTGTAGTTACCGACTTGCTGTATGAAGTTCCAGCATTTTTGAGGTCTAGTCAAGATTTTTTACGTAAAACTAATGTTGCAGAGTTCAGATTTCCTTTTGTAGACGCTGTGCTTAAGTGATGCTTATATGCTCTTTTGGCAGTATTTGTTGTCGACAGAAAGGCCTTCATCACAAAAGCTGATAGCAAGATATGGCTCACATTCCTTCTGGGTAAGTAGAAGGAATACATCGTGGGGGTGGAATACTAATCTTTTTACCTTTCTTTCTCTGGAATTGTAGATCGTATCAAAATATATTTGGAAACACAACTCGGAAAAAAGAAAATAACATAGGTGATGTTGAAAAGGGACAGGAGATACCTTCCTACCTGGTAACTTTTGTAAAGCTGTTACTGTAGCAGTTTATGTGCTATCACAATATTTATAGGAAAAAAAAAATCTAGATATTTATGGATTTCTTCTGTCGAGTCATTAATTTCTAGGAAAAAAGGTAAAAATTAAAAGGCAGCAACTCTTATTAAGTAATGTAATCGCAACAGCTTGTTTGGGATGAATTGTGGGTGGAAGTACATACAGTTGTAGAGGGATGTAAATTCGAATGTTACTATCTTTGGGAATATTTTTAAGTAAATAATGAAATGGCTAAAGTCTTGAAAAAACCAGCTTAAGTATTTGCAAAGAGATGCATTCCTAAAGTTAACAAATGTTAAGTAATAGCATATTTGTCAGATGCAGCATTAGGTATACCCTGAAAGGTATTTTAGCAGAGACTGTCAGGGTATTGTAAAGATGCTGGTACTGTTAATCACATCACCAGTAGTCCTGGTTGCCGGAGGGAGTTTCTTCAGTTTGATGAATTACATTGCAAAGTAGTAGCAGGGAAACAGCCCTTAGCTTACAAACTAATTAATGAATAAAGCGTTCCTGAATTGCTTTGCTTAAATCTGTTTATTCAGCATTTCCTAGACTCGTAGTTACTTAAATGACATAGAAATGCTAAAATGGTGGTCAGAATTGAAAAATGCTTTCCTCTGATTGAAATTAAGAGTAGATTAGGGAGAGAGCTTTATAATTTTTGTAATTTGAATTTGTCTGTGAAATCCAGATAACCTATTAAATATTTCAGGGAAGTTTTTCAATTGGAGTAAAATTTTAATAGCAAAGTATCTACTAACATACAGTATTTGCAGTAGCAAAGATTGTACATATACATAATATGAAATAGTGAGTTTTGATTGTGAGATTTGGTTATGATTAAAGGTGAGTTTAGGGGACTTTGAATTTTTGTTGTTGCTTTGCTTAAGATTTAAGGCCCATATTTTAAAAACAGAGGATCCCACAGCTGGAAGTAGTTTAATTGTAGAGTGTAAATTTTTTTCTCTTAAGAGTTATCTCAAATTTATGTGTAGCAGTAAAGTTGTCAGACTTTCAAGGATGTTCTTATACAACACTTCACCCTATTATGTTGTTTGGGGTTTTTTTTTCCATATTGACTGTTGACTTGGGGCCTTATTCCTGAAGACATCCTTACTATATTGCACAGAATTTCAAAATGTAGCAACCTGACTAAGCTCCAGAAGTAGTCGATGCTTGTGGGTTCCATTGTTTACAGTATTCCACTGTATTCCTACCTGGTCACTTTGTGGATATTTGCAAAATATTAATCAGTTTTTCTGTACCTTTCACATCCTGTTGGATTGTAGTGTCACAGCATTTGTTGTTCTCTTGGTAAGTAAAGCCAATGAATGGCTGTATTTTTCAGTATTTAATTTCCAGAATTAGAATCCTTTTTATATGCCATTCATACTGCTTTTCTTAGAATTATGCACAGGGAAAAATAGGAAATCTATCAGTTTTTACATAATAGCCCTAGTCTGCAAAAATCTTATCATATGCTTTGCTTTTAGGGTTTCTTAGGCTGGGTGAGAAAATGGCATCTGCAAGTTCAAGTACATAGTAGCTGTGTAAGTGTCTACAGCATTAGGGCTGTAGTATTCCCTTCCTGTCCCCTCCTTCATTCCCTCTCCAGTAAGGACATTAATGAGATCAAAGGCTGGTAATTTAACAGAGCTGAGCTGCATGTTTTCCATCAGAAACAGGCTTAATGCAGTCTGTTGAAAAATGCTGATTTGGTCTTACAGTGGAAGTCTATGAATTAAGCCCATTGTCTCTTGAAATATGAGTAATTAACATTAATTGCTGTGTGATTATGAAAGGTCTTCACTTTGTACTTATAATAGAACGATACTGTGAAAATGTATATGAAATTCTCCAAAATAACTGTGAATGTATTTACACTTGCTGCATTGACTTTGAATAAAACATTTACTGAAGGGAAGAATCAGATTTAAAGACATTGTTTTCTCTATGAAATAAGTGGTATGTCTGGATGTGAAATGTAATTTCCATAATAATAGACAATTTATTTGTATCAATAAAATACTGCATATTTTCTTTATTTGGAACTACATGAATTTGAGTTAATGAACTGGTAACTAATATGATTGGACTTTACTGTATATTCTTGCTTAAAATGTGATCTGTCTTAAAACTGTTATTTTTTCATAGCTGGTCTGTGTGTATATATGCAAATCTATTTGAGCATCTAATCTTACTGGGAATCTTGGGAATGTTGCTGAGAAAAGAAATAATGCCTTGTGCACATATGTAACTATTACTCAGTAAGCAATAACTATGAAAGGTCTGGTCTGCTCTGTTTCTTTCCATAAATTGTTGCAAAACACAGGGGTTTTTTTGTATGGAATATAGTTTGCTGCATTGCTGGTAGAGCTAATGTGCTTACCTGGAATTCCATCTCATATCAATGCCTGCTCTTCTGAAAAAGACATTTGCAGCTTTCCATGAGAACTAATATAAATGTCCTTAATACAAAAATAACCCCTGCAGCTCCTGAACCTTTTCTAAAACATGTAAGTTCTGCTTACCTCAAGCAATTTTGGTGATATTTTTCTAGAAAGCATATAAAAAGGCAAGGTTTTAAGTGAAAGGTTGAGGTCTTAATTTTCTAACTGGAACCCAGGCTTGTCTTTGAAAAACTTACTTTAGTGATGGAAGTGGAGCTGTAAAATTCTGAGGGAAGTTTGTGTGGTATAGTACCATGTCACCTGCTGTGCAGAGTGTTTAGCATGAGCTCAATGTTGTTAAATTGTACCAGCAGCTAGTTTAGAATTTTTTTCAGGTTTTTTTTTTTTTTGCGGTGGCAATTTGTTTTGTTTTGCTTTGCTTTCGGGTTTTTTAAATTTTATTTTTGTCTTGCCCATCTTCACCTTTGATTCTCTTTGCATACAAAACTTGAATTTTAAAATTAGGTCATAATGCAGCACACTACAGTTAGGAACCTTGTTGTGACCACGATAACAAGTACTGTCAGCAGCACTTCCAGGCTCTGTTTTGGAGGAATATGTGGAATATATATATGTATATATGGTATATATATATTTGGTGTATATATGAGGGTGTGAAGTGTACATTAAATCCCCTACCATTCCACATGAATTTAGCGGGTATGAAAAGGTGGTTTTCTTTCTCTTATCCCTGCTGCTTTCCAGAAGCAGACAACCCTAGTGTTGTAACACACAGCCTGAACAAATGTCCATTCACTAACTCTCAGACTATATTCTGCATCAGCATGCAGGCCTTGCTGTGTGTTTCACCAATGAACAAGCAATGTGACTCATTCCATGTCTTCAGAGAGGCAACATCAGTGTCTGGGTGCCAGAAGGAGGGAAGGTGTGTGCCAGTCAGCACCCCTGGGAGGGACACAGTGCTCAGCACCTTTCTGGCCACAGCTGGGTCTAAGCAGGAGGGGTGGTTGTCCTCTCTACTTTCTGTTTGCTCCATACAGCTGATGTGAATAAGAGGGTTCTTCATTAACCTAAAGATTTTCATGGATTAAAGACACCTAGTCTGCCAGATCCTTCTATGGCAGAAAGCCTGGAGGGCAAGTGAGACACCTTTAGTCTAGGAGGTGCACTTTGGTCTCTCTACATTTCTTCCCATTATCCCTCACTCAGGCACGCTTTGCTTCCATGCTAAGCTGCATATGTTAGCACTGCTCAAGCAAAATGGAGTGGTTCCTGTTCTCTCTGGATCTTGTCATGCTCAAGAGGTCAGAGACCTAGACTGTTAACCCACTGCTTTATCAGCATTTGTCTCTTCCCTTTGTCCCTCTCTTGTTGTGTACCTACATGGCAGCAGTGCAGACAGTCTTCAGATGAACAAATGGAACATTATTGTATGCAGAGTCTGTAATTTTTTAGCAATTACATTCTCAATTAGATTTGTGCTGGTTGTCACGGTCCATTTGGATTTCTCATATTTACAGCACAGTGTGCTCTGTAAATTAAAATTCATTTTATGAGTCCATTAGGAAAGAAAACAAACAAACATGACAAACAAGGGCCAGTCCACTCTGTACAGGCTAGTCTAACATACGAATTCACTAAATCATCATTTAAGGCATGAGGTTTTGAACTCACAAATGCTCTAGTTCACTCAACTTGAAACTTCTAACTTGTGGACCTCTCAGCAAAATACAAATGACCTAGATGATGGTGGGAGTGTTCATCCTTCCTTTTTCATCATGATGCTGTATCAAACCAAGAGGCATGAAAGCCTCAGCAGTCCTGCTTCAGAAGCTTTTTGGCTAAGCTGATGTGTATTCACATTAAAGCTTGAAAGTTTGGTCTGTAGCATTTCCATGAGTTAGCAGATTCTGAAGAAGCTGCCAGACAATCAATACACCAAGAGGTGCAGGGGATGGCTGCAGGAGACAGCAGGCTGCAGGTGAGGATGGCTGCAGTGACCTTAAGCCCTTTCAGGCCAGCAGGTCCTCCCTGTTGGTCGCCCTTGCTTTGACCTAGCAGCACTGCTCGTAGTGCTGCTTCAGGCCTTTTAGCATGAGTTAGTGAAAATCTGAGCAGGAGTTGAGTGAACAGTCACAGTAGGCATCATAAAAACTCTAAAAATATTTATGCTTATTAAAAAAAAAATGCTTTTAATTGTTGTTGATAACTGAAAGGTGTGCATTAGATGCTGGTGGGTCAGCTTGAGTGATTCAAGATCTAAGTGGAAATGTTGCTTAGTGCTGAGTACCACAGAAAATTTTTAAAGACCTGGCTGTGGAGGTTAATGCAGATGTTCCTATTCTTCTGTTTTCTGGGGTCTTGAGTACCTTCTGTGCATCTCTGATGTAGTGCAATTACTGCAGTGGACATGATTTCATGTTCAGTTATTTAAATATGTGAGTAACTTCGCACTTTTTGTTTCCTTTACAGCTGTTTTTGCAGGAGTCCTACATTGGTAAGGTTAATTTTATTGCTTCAGAGTAATACAGCATTTTAAAATAATAAAAATATTTTATATTTAGAGAAGATATTGGAATAATTTATATTTAGAACATTCCTCTCAAGACTAAGTTATCTTTGAGCTGAATAATTCTGTTTTTGTGAAGCTGACATGGGAAGTTTCTTAAGTCTGCTCAGAGAAGAGTGAAGCCTGCTTTTCAAGTGAAAAATACAAATACATTAAAAATGTAGAATACCTTACAGTTTTATATATAATACATAGCATTATAGTATTATTGCTAATGCCATAATAGAATTTAATAAATACTCTGTGTTCATACTTTTTCAATTTAAAATTATCTGAATAGATGATTATTAGGATAATATATGAGTAAACTACAATAGCAGTTTGTAAGTAAACTTTGGGTGCTCACTGAATGTTCTTTGGCATCTATGACTTAGTACATATTCTAAACCTCTTTATTCCATTTTAATTGTTATTATTTTTTGGCAGGTGTCACATAACAACTCTTTTTGAAAATGACCGTCATTTTTCTCACCTGTCAACGCTAGAAAGAGAAATGGCTTTCCGCACGGAAATGGTTAGATTATGTTTCAGTGTCTGGAAAACTTCTGTCTGTAACCTGATCATGGGCTTTCCAAAATTTATGCATTCTGCATTAGTATGCATATTGATCTCTTAGAACTATTATGCATTACACTTTTATGTGCAGAGTATTTGTGCGACTTGCAGCCGATCCCTCTGTATGTATTAGTTCACAGTTCACTTAAAATATTATCTAAAAGTATGGTTCTGGAGAACCCAAAATACCAAACTGCAAGTACCTTGTACCTTGCTTTCATTTATGGTCTTCTTATGCAGCCTGTTTTTCTAAATATTTTTTGAATTAATATATGTTAGCATATATATACACACACATGCACGCACACCTTTTGTCTGCTTTTATTTTGAGAACTGTGGAACACTATGTAATGCATAGTTACCAGCTCAAACTGGCCATGAAACAAAGTGGAAGGAAACCCACATTGCTTGTTTTGGTGGCAGTAATAGATTTGAAAAGCTGGATAGTCATCTTCAATAAGCCTGTCCTGTTTGTTGTGTTACAAAATTTGTTTAAAAATGAAGCTTGTATGTAGTGGTTCCTGAAGCAGAAGTGCCATCTTTAATTGTAAATAATAAATCTGTTTTCCTGTAGGGTCTTTATTATTCCTATTTCAAGATCATTATTGAGGCACCATCATTTTGGAGTGGAGTATGCGCAATTATGAATGACAAGCTAACTGAATATCCTTTAGTGATTAACACCTTACAAAGGTTCAATCTTTACCCAGAGGTGAGCTACTAAATATAATACCTTCTGCAAATCTTTGGTTGTTTAAGCTTTTAAAAGTTACTCTGCAAAATATGGTTTTAAAGATGCAGTGACTAATGAAGTGTTGCTTAAATACTGTACTTCAGTTCCAGATTTCAAATGAGTAAATTACTTCATACATTGTGATCAATTTCCAATCTTCAAGTATTTTCAATCAACTATGAAAGCTTTCTAGATCTTAGTATTTTGTGCCCAAAGTTGCACACCAGTTCTATACTTCCTGCCTTTTTTTTTTCTTTTCCCTGAAAGCACGTGGGTTGCTGACATTATGTACTTCAGGAAATAAGGCGTATGAAGTATCAGTAGTATGTGACAATAATGACTGCAATGATTCAGGAGGTTGCAAGGGGTTATTTTGTTTTCCATTTTGTGTAGGACACACAAAACTGACAGAACTAAGCACATCACAATTCACAGTGGCTGTGAAATCCAGTGGTAATAGTTTACTTAGATGTTGCAGAGGAAATTCCTCTGTGGAGGACTGACTGGTGTTGTTTTTGTACATACTTAATGTTGGACTTGTTACCTGGTTAGATCACATTCCTACTCTGCTTTTTTGTCAGTAAAAAGAACAATTGTTTAAAGTACATATTTAAATGTTGAGGGTTTTGCCTTTTAAGGTTTTGCCAGTGTGTCTCAAACATTTTACAAAGGGAAGATTTCTTTGGTTAATGTATGTTTCTGTAATTTCATGTGTCAGCAGCAGTTTATTTTTATGAGAACCAACTACTAATGGCTGTGATTGTTGGGTACTAGCTTTTATATTCATGCTCCTGCTCTGTTGGAGCAGAGCTTTCAGGAACTGTGTGTGTAAGAGTTCTTGGTGTGCATGTTTTTGTACAAGTTGCATGTACTTGTTTCATTTGCTTCCTAAGTCCTTGCACTGGAAGAACTAAATGCAGTATAGATGAGCACTTTTTGTTGCTCTCTTAATTGCTTATGATTTGCTTGGAATTTTGTTTTCTAACTCCAGAGGGATTGCAATTCAGTTCTCGAAATGCCCCATTGTGAACCTCATTCGAAGACTAAGGAGTTATTTCCTTTAGCTGACAAAGATTTAATGACTTCAGCTATATTCTGACTTTCAAAAATCAAAAATTACTGGTCAGATGAACTTGTTTTTCAAGACTCCTCAGTATCATCCTGAAATATGAGCAAGGATGAATTCAAAACAAGAACAACCACATATAGTGGCTGACATTCTGCAAGAACACTAGGTTGATGACAGTACAAAATCTGTAGGTTTGTCTGTTCTTACAGTTTTCTAGAATTATACTGGCTTGCAGAAATTGGTGATAAGGTATGAATTCATTCATCTTTTCTGTGCCTGTGTGGGCATGCAGAGCAGACAAACAGTCTTCTCTGTTCCTTTCAGTCATTCACTGCTTAATGTCTAGCCTTCCAGTAAATAGTGCTTTGGGGTTTTATTTTTTAAGTGTATTTCTTGACTACTCCTGTTTCCACATAACTGTATTTATAAAACTGTCAATTGCTGCAACTTGACATTTGAAATACATTGTCCAAATTTGTAGAATTTTGTTACAATTATAATGGATCTGGGTGGTGAGAAGATGCTTGTAGATTTATTTGTTGGCAGTAAAATTTTTCCTTCAGATGCTCAGTATCCAGTCATGCTTCCTGAAAGTGTTTCATTTCCTGTTTGATATTTTGGGACCTTTCCAGCTCTTTCAGCCCATTAGTAGCACTAAGGCTAAATTATAATAAAATGTTTGTTTGTTTAGTGGATATTAAAATTAAATTAATCAAAATCAATCTGGAAATCCCATTGCTAAATAGAATGTTAAATTAATTAAGAAAAGTAAAACAATTCACTTGCATGTACAGCCAGTACTAGCCTTAAAAACTTTAATAAAAGGAAAATAAAGTAAAATGAGTCTGTAGCTAATCAGTACGTCATTTATGTGAATTATACATATAAATGGTAAAAAAAAAATCTGTTGAAAGCAACAAGGTAGTCCTTGTAGCTGTACAATGTTATAATCCAAATAAAGTTGATTTTCCAAGTATTTGCTCCATAGTCAGGTTGTTCTAGTAATTGTGGTGTTTTCATTTCTGATGAAAAATGGCAGAGAGATAATGTGTTAGTTTCTGTGGTGGAGAGATAATGTGTTAAGTTTGCTCTCTGGATGTTCATTGTTATGGAACAGTTGATATTTCTGTGTGTGGTGGTGATAATGAAAATGTGAGTTGAAATGAGGAGTGTGTTGCAAAGATCCATGTAATTTGCTTTAAAGTGCACACTCAAAGGCAGCTAATGAAGGGGCTTGACTTTTCTCCATGTTCTTTTACAGCAAAGGACTGGCCTTGTCCACAGAGCTCTCCAGGGTCTGAAAGCTAGGCTTTTGTATTCTGGGTTCTGTGTTTACTGCCTTATCTGATACAGAACAGTAGAAATTCCAGAAACATCACCATGCTCTGACTGACCTAGCAATTTTGTACTGCTTACTGATTTTTTTCCATTTTTATGCTCATGTTAACTGTTTCATGTGAAGGAGCTTTTAGCAAAAAATGTTTGGTTTTTTTTTGCTTGATGTACCTACGCTGATACTTTTTTAGGGAGTATTCACTTGTAAAATCTTCAGCAAACACAGGCACTTGTGGCATAAACAAGTTAAATGGTTAAGTTGATAAAAAAATCGTTGATTTTTTTTTTTTTTTTTTTTTTTTGCAATATTGGTCTGGCAAGAATGCTTTTTATGCTTGGGTAATGTCAGCTTCAGGGCTGGTAATGCAAATATGCCATACAGACGTCCCTAGCAAAGCACATCCAGGTGATGAGAAGAAAGAGTAGTTTGGTTCTTCAGGCCTACTGATGTCTGTCTGGAGGTGGGGCAGGTGTCTGGTTCATGTATGCACATGTGCACTGTCAGAACCACCAGGGCACAGGTATTTAGATGGCTTCCAGGAGTTCAGGATATTGTACTTTGTAAGGCACAATGTTGAGGCATGGAGTCTTGGTCTGGGAAGATGATATTTTACAGGATTTACCTTGCGAGGATGTGAAGGCCACAGATGAAGTCAGCCATGATGATTGGAGCTTTGATATTAAAAATTAATGAATTTTAGAATGTCAGAACAGCTGAGGTTGGACAGGCTGTCCGAAGATCATCTAGTCTCAGCACTGCTGAAGCCAGGGTGAAGTAGAGCAGGTTGCTTAGGGTCATCTCCAATTTCAATTTGAATATACTCCACCTCTGTGCAGGCTGTTCCAGTGTTTGACCACTCCCAAATTGAAAAAAGTTTTTTTCCTATGTATATGAAAAATTTCAAGTATTTGAATTTGTGCTCTTTGTCTTATCTCATGTCAACCAAAAAGAGTCTGTCTCAGTCATCTTTATTCTATGTCCTTCTTGTCTGGGCAGCCCAGAACTGGGCTCAGCACTGCAAATACAGTCGTAGCAGTGCTGAAGGGAAAGTCGCCTATTTTAGCTGAAGATATATTTGTCTTTTTTGCATCAGGGGCTTATTGCTGGCTCAGGTATAAATTATCTACCAAAACACAGAGGTCTTCTTCTGCAAAACTGCTTTCTAGGTGGTCAGCTTCCAACTGTACTGGTGGTGCACGATGGTGATCATCCCCAGTGCAGGACTTTGCATTTCTCTGTTGGGAAGATTCCTGTTGGCCCATTTATCCTGCCTTTTGATGTCCCTCCCAATGGCAGCACAAGGATCAGTCACTCCTTCCAGTGTTTATCCTGCAGACTTGCTGAGGATGTTCCCTTGTGCCATCAGCTATTCTTAAAATGTAGAACAGATTGGCACCAGATTAAAAAAATGTGCACAGCTGTCTCCTTATCGATCAAGACAGTCATCTCAGAAGGTTATAAGGCTGAGCAGGTGTGATTTCACCTTTGTAAATCCATAATGATTGTGTCAAATCAATTTTTTTTGTCCTTTGTATATTTGTAAGTGGTTTCCAGGAGGAATTACATTTACATTCTCACACGCATTGTCCGTTTTTCCTTCTTGCCCTTCTTGAAGACAGAAGTGACATAAAAAGTTTTATTAATTGTATGGGGAACGAGAAGAGAGAATCATCTTTCTTATATATGTTCTCTGTGACACAGGGCCAAGGCAGCTAATACTGCAGTGGTGAAACATATTGTCAGTCTGGGAACCCCTGGGTTATAACTTTCTGCAGCAGCTCAACTGGAATGGCCACATTACTCATTTATGAACTCTATAAAGTCAGTTATATCCTGACAGAATAGCTTGGTAATGTTATTAACTAATGACTTTGCTATGAGATGAGTTGTCATTTTTGCTGTGTGAAGTACTGATGTTTTCTGTGTCGGGTGTTGAGCTCCAATTGAGTTGTTGTTATAAGAACATTACAGCCTTTGCATGGAAAATGGAAATGCACTCATACATTGCATCTGGAAGCCCTTTGTAATGCATGTTTAAAATTAGCCTTTCAAAGTTTAACAGACTAAAAATCCTAAAGATTTGGTCCACTAATATTCTTGCCAGGTGGAAAAAAATTGGTTGGCTTGAATGAGTTCAACTTGGTCAACTGTCCTGTGTCAACAACATCTGTGATTTTAATATCAGATAAACAAAAGTACTCAAATGAGGAACCTTCCAGACAGTGTAATACATAGGGATTTTTTTTCTGAATACTGCAGCTTGATGCTTGAAATTATTTCTGTTAAAAAGCATCTAAATATCAATAGACATAATTTTAGTCTGTTAATGAACACTTGGTCTGTTCAATAACTCTAGGAAATTGTGGTCAAAAGTACTAAGTTGCTGATGAGATAAATCCTGTGTTTAAAAATGAACCTGGATGAGGGCCAGCTGTCATGAGAGGTTACTCTGGGCAGAAACTTCTAATCCTGTTTTTCCCCTAGGTGGTCCTTGCCAGCTGGTACCGCATGTATACCACCATTATGGATTTCCTTGGTGTATCAACAAAGACTTGTTGGACTGTAAACAGAGGAAAGGGGCTTAGTCCTGTTGAAAGCTGTGAAGGTAAATTCTGTTTTTTTCATGGTTTCTCCTTGGAAGCATACAATTGTGGCTTTCTTTATTTCAGAAATAATAAATACTCCTCTGTTATCAAGGGTGAAAATGTGGGTTTTGTTTATTAGGTATAATTCCTCCTGCCTAGATTGAGTTCTCATCCTGGGCTTCAAAACTTCACAGTTAAGGTCTGAGCCTTCATAATGTTGGATTGGTACAAAGAATAATATGTCCTAAGTGTAATTGGAAGCCTACTGTGCATGTATTAATTTTTAGTGACTTCTGAAGGATCCCAAATACATTATTTCCTCCCTCAATTTTGGAGACTTTTTAGAGAAATCTTACATACTGATGCTGCAAAGAATCCTCTTCCTCTCATGAGCTACTATTCAGCCTAAGAATTTCAACCTTATACCTTGATTTTGACACCAAAGCAAGGACATTGCCACTTTTTTTCTTTTTTTTTCCCCATGTTTGAAATACTGGCTTGTCAGGTAAGTATTAAACAATAAAAGTACCTTACCAAGAAGTGCTTTTGAGGTGTTCTACAGTCAGTTCAAGCTGAATAATAGATGGTAGTTTGTGAAGTTGTTTCATTTTATCATTCAGAATGCCTTTGTGTGATGACAGGGTAGTATTTTTCCTTTGCACAAAGGCTGTAAGAACTTCAGTGCTTGAATGGTTCACTTTCTCTAATTTTGTAAGAGGCAGTAAGCAATGTACAACCTTTCATTCCTGTTTTTCATAAAAACAAAACCAACAGGAGCACCAGCTATTGAGACTGCTATGTTTGGTGAGCATATCATCATCTTACTTTAGAAAACTGTCTTGCTGTATTTTCAGCAGTGGGGAATAATCAGTTCTGCATATGAAACTATTAAGTTTTGCTGCCATTCACTTTAATGAATAAGGCTTTTTATGTTGTATTGCTGAAATGATTAGAGCCAGGAGGGTTTAAAGAAATAGTGGGAAAGAGAATAACAGCAGAAGAGTGAGTGCAGAAGTGTCTTGTTAATGAATAAATTGAAAGGCTTGCATTACTGGAAAATATCTTGGTTTATAATGAAACAAAGAAAGCAAAAAGCATTGTGTGTGATATGTTTAAAGATGGATTTACTTCTGCAAGAGATGGAAAGTGAAAAGCTAGGATTAAAAAACCTGTTCTAAAAAAGCTCTATGAAGTCAAAATGTTGTGTAGAGAATATTCTCAGCAGTACTTCTATCTTTTAAACCATTCAGGTTTTTCTCTGGTGTTAATGCATTCCTCTTGGCTTACTCTGTCACTGACTGCCCCAGTGTTATGTCTACCCCTGCTCTTCCTGGATTTTTTCAAAGCTGTGGTTTCCTGATTGAGCCTTTACAATAGTCTTAATGACATCTATATTTTTTTTGTCTCTTTCTGTAGATGCACTGAGATGTTATACTGATAGTTTATATATAATATAGACAGATTAAGATAGTATACTGATTGTATGGTGCTTTATAACCAGTGTGGCCTTTCTTCTATATTTAACAACATATATTAACTGGTTTTTGTTAGGGTTGGGAGACCCTGCTTCCTTTTATGTTGCTGTGATTTTTCTGTTGAATGGATTCATGATGTCACTGTTCTTCATATACGGTACATATCTCAGGTAAGGCCGTTGAGACTGGGCTATTTAATTGGTATTAGCTGCCAGTTTATAGACAAAATTTCAAAAAGTCAGTGTAAAAATATTTCTGTGGGATATTGATTACTTGTTTGTACAGCCTTAGTGCTTTTTTTTTTTTTTACATGTTTTCAATAAAAACTATCAGAAAAAGAGAAGCTTTTTGCTTGAAATAATAATGATGCTAGAAAAAAACCATGGAAAATCTCATTGGTACCACTGGGTTGTGGATAAAACTAGATTCTGCATGTGTTTTAAACAGCTTTTGACATATTTCTGCTCTTAGAATTATCACTGTAACTAATTTTTAAAGGTAAGTTGAATGACTGTGTACTTTTAACCAAGACTGGAGTTTTCCCCGTGCTGTGCTTCAAGTCATATTTGCATGTACTTCCATTTTAACTTAACTGAGAAGGCAAAAAAATGCATTCTTTTGGACAAATTGTATGTACTTCCCTTTTTTCTATAAATTTGTGTTTTCAGTATCTGTCCTTACATTTCAGGAGCTGTTACACATTTTCATACAAAAATAGATTCCACATTCAGCAGAAAAGCAGAAGTGGAAATACGTTTTCTGTTAACGTCTGTTTTCATGTGTTGGTTTTGCCAAAAAGTGAAAGGCAGCTCTGTTTTCCTCTGAGAGATGTGATTGGTTTTTCCTCTCCTTCATTTTCTGTCTTCATTGTCATGGGTTTTCTTCTTTCTCTCTCTCAAGCATGGGCTGATAGTTAAAATAAGGAATAGCCCAGGGCAGACACTGTCAGTAAAAGCAGGAACTTGCCTAGTGCATGTTTTGAGGAAGTAGGTAAAATTTGAATATTTGTGTCATTAACTTGTAATATTTCTCTTGAGGGCATTATGCAGAAATTCACATTTTATATAAATGTCATTGAAAAATGAGTGAGCTCTGTATTTCTCACTACTTTCTTCAGAAAGCATAGACCTTGAGTTTTGTTTCGGGTTTAGGGTGTTTTTTGGCAAATTTTTGTTTTGTTTCTAGGGCTAACATTTTTAATGTTAAGCATGTTATTTTTTTGTAATTTTGCATTTTAGTGTTAAAGCTTTTTGTTATGGGATGCAAAGTTGAGTTTTATGTGCAAGAATGCACAATTCCTGGAGATTGTTTTAGCACTTGGTATCTTTAATCCTCGTATTTTGTACCCAGAACCTACTGATTCTGTTTGACTTGTATATTAGTGATGGGTGAAGGATCTGAGAGGATTTGAAGGGGGTTTTTTTTGTGTTTTTTTTGTTGTGTGTGGTTGATTTTTTGTTGTTGTTGTTGCTTGGTTTAGTTTTTTTTTTAAGAATCTTAGCAGTTGGCTGCTGCTTTTATTTAGTAGCAAAAATCTGTCATTCAGAGTAGTAGTGAACTTGTGTGCACAAAAATGTTCTTTGCTTTGTGTCACATAACTTGAGTAATTACAAATCTGTTCAAACAAAGAGGAACCTTATCTATTGCTCTTTTGAAATGGGAAAAAATCTGAGTCATATCTTTGAGTTTACTTTAGCTATTTATTCAATAGGTGAATTTGATTCATATGGAAATGTAAAAAATTCTTAAGTCAAGGGCTTAAAAAGCTTCCTCATATTAGCATTGCAGTATTTCACATAAAAATTGAGTTGTATCTTGCATTGACCATATAATGAGTTAATTTTTAAATATATTTTTTGAATGTGCTTGATTTGATTACCCTAAATTTATCTTTAGATCCAGACCAAAATTTCCTGTTGGGTGATTGAGTATGTAGATGCTGAAATTCACTGCTCAGCATCTTAGGGAAGAAGTACTGCATTTATATTGCCCGGTTTTTAAAAGCACCGGATGCAATGATCTAAACTGAAATTTGTGAGCAGTGGAATAACTGTTTTCCAAGTAACATTAAAATTGGTGATCTGCAGAAAAAGTGTTGATGTATGAAGGACTGGTTTGCTCTGACATAAACACTGTCTGATTAACTAGTATTGTAATATTGTATATACTCTGTTGATTGCCTTCCCGTGATGGTTGAAAGCTTTCCTCCTTTCCCCCCAATAAACTTAGCTGTATACAAGTGCTGCTTCGCATTTTTTAAGCAACATTGACCATTATAAGATTTTTTTGTACCTATTTTTCTTCTTTTCACAGTGGGAGTCGTCTAGGAGGCCTTGTTACCGTGTTGTGTTTCTTTTTCAATCATGGAGAGGTAGGTTTCCCTCTCCCAGCACTCCTTTTTACCTAATTATTATTGAAGTTTAAGCTAATTCTCATTTAATTAAATGTAGTGATGTTGCTTATTTATTTGAGATTGAATTTAAATAAATTCAATTAAAATAAATGAATAAGACAATTAAAAGCACAATAGACTATGACTGGAAAATATACAGCACAGTTCAATGTCACTATGCTTAAAAAATCAGAAAGGAAATGTATTGTAAATTGGCCCACTTAGTAGCACCATGACTTCAAGTTTCAAAACATCAGAATGCTGTCTTTCCATGCTCACACCACGTATAACTGTGTACCATATGAGTAAGCTTCAGAAACTTCTTTAAATTGCTATATATTTTACTGGAAATTCATCAGTACAAAGAAAAGTGCAAAGAAACATCTGTATTACTTATATACTATACCCAGGATGCACAGAATTTAGAAATGGTGTATATATATAAAGGATTCCAATGCTAAACTTAAGTAAGCTGCGTCACAGGAAGGAAGAAGAAAAGAAACTGTCGCTTAAAACATCTCCTGGTTTTCCCAGTTAATGCTGTTCATGTCATTGTTTTATGTTTCAAAAGAAAATTCATAGCTTTCCTTCTAATTCTCTTGGGTGTTCAGCTTTTTTGGTTTTGTTGGGTTTTTTGGGTTTTTTTGTTTTTCTTAGTGCTCATTTTATGAATGGAAATGTGTAAAGATCTTATAAATGGAAACTAACTACCTTCTTCTAAGTTTAGTTTAGTGTTGAATTTATGTTTTGGTTTCTTATTTTACTGAGCTGAGCTTGGTAGAGAACACTGAGTTTTAAGAACATGTATTGTACATAACAGAATTAAAGATGCTTCCATTCACAGAAAGCTTTGACAGTTTTTTTATAAAACAAAAATCTGTGTGATGAAATACTATTTTATTTTCAAGTTTCATTTGAAATGTCTTTTCTTTAAATGTTCCCATGTATGCATGGGGGATAATGAATTTAAGCATTTAAGAATTTAAGCATATTAAAGCATTGTCAAGCATGGATGTTGAAGTGCTTGGGTTAGAACAGGTGGACATTAGAGTTGCTAAACTTTTTTTGTGCTCTGCAAGTGAAAATACAACATTTTATGTGAATTTCTGTTCTTAATGGTATCCTGAAGTGAAATGATGTTTCATCCTTTGCTAGTGAATACTTAAAAATGGGCACTGTTTTGCCAGGTCTGTGCAGGTGGTAAGTGTAACTTCAAAAAGAAATGTGTTGAAAACTTCAAGGTAGTGGTAGCAAAAAACAATTTATTTCACTGATACAGTGCAGTTCTGTTCATAGGTGACTGTAGGAGAGCTTCTCTCTCTGTGGGTGACTTGACCTGGGGAAAAAGCACAGATAATGTGTTTTGAAGAACAGTGTGAAATCAGATCTGCATAGCTCTACACAGATGTAGTCTGGGCTTAGGTAGGGCTTAAGGAGGGTGTCCCTGATTCAGGCTCAACTGTATGGCTTTCTGGAGAGCAATAGGAAGTACTTGCAGAGGTGCAGAGTTGGCTCTCAGCTGGCACTTTGTGTTTGAACCATAGCTGAATGAAATAACTCAGACTTATTTGATGTTGTTGTGTATATAGTTGTGGTAGTACCTGTAGTTACAGGTGCACAGGGGGGTCTCTCACTGGGTGCTCTGTTGAATCCCATGCTGTGGGTGTGCCTGTGTGTAAGAATTGCCCAGCCCTTCAATACACTTGTGATTATGTACAAATCATCTTGTGTGGGTCAACAGTGTGTACAGTCGAGCTAGACCAGCTGCTAAAAATTTCCTTGCCTGTTTGGGAAAGATAGTGCTGAGCTACAGGAGTAAGGCTGATCTGTAAGCCCTGGTGTCTCAGCTCTAATGCTATGTGAAAATACTCTCTGTCTCTGAGCTAGTGACCCTAAGGCTGTATGTTTTTGTTTGTGCTGTTCTTGTGCTACTGTGTTTTAATGATTTCAAACTTAGACAAATCTGATGTAATTCCACCTGCAGCAGAGTGAGTTTACAGCCTTGATAAATCATCCACCGGTGATTGAGTTTAGCATTACATTCCAAATACAGAAAAGTAGCCTAGCCCACGTTAGTCAATCCACTTTTAAGGTAGTGTTTCCTCTTTATGGTTGTATAGCTCATCATTTTTTGCTGTCTTCTCCAGTATCATAAGATCTGGTAAACCAAATGCTGCTGTAGTCCTGAAAAATACTCAAAATGACTACACTGCTTTGGAATAATCATGATTATAGTTATTGCTTATTAAAAAAAAATTAACTCATCACATCTGTGCAGTCAGCTGAGGATAGCACATTAATACATATATTTATGAAAGGTTTATTTTAATGATAATTGGTGCAGCTTTTACAAAGAGTGCTTCTAGACGTCAGGAACTGTGATTAATGTGATGGGTTTCTGTACTTTGCTTTTATTTTACACTATTAATTTAACGTACTTGGGAAATAGCAAGACAATAAGAAAGGAATTAAATTATGTTGATTTTAGTGACTTGTTTGGTAAAACAATATTTTTAAAAATGGTTTAAAGATTCTAGGGAGCAAAGGAAAAGGAACATCCTGGCAGCAGTTTCCTACAAGCTTTTCATAGATTAATTATGGTCCATGTTGAGATGAACTACTTTTTTTTCCTGTAGTTGTAAAGAACCTACTTCTAATTTTTAATGCAAATCTCTTTATAGCAAATTTGAACCTGTTTTTTGTATGTCAAAGTACTCCTGTAAAGTTGTATTTGTTCTTTTATGGTGGTTAGTGCAAGCACTTTATAAAGAGCTGGGTATGGAGACATTGGAGACACCTGTTGTAGCTGAGCCATTTGCCATGAGGCCCATTATTTATTTGTCATGAACCCTATTAATTAAGAAATAATTGAAAAAAATATTCTGTTGATTTCACTGTATTCTGCTTTGTTTTATTAGGGTTAAAGAGTGGAATAAGTAAGTTATGAATAAGCAATATTGGGTCTCTATGAACTTAATTTCATGAGTTAAGTGTACTGGCCTGTTTTGGAAGGCAGCTTCAGATGTTATACTTAATGTCCTGTTACTAATAGAAATGTGAAGTGTTTATAACCTAAAGAACTCTGGCATAATGAGGAATATATTGGTTTATCCTTCAAATTATATCCCCATACACTGTCTCTGCCTAAGTGTGGCAAGTCACTTCAGGAATCTGAGAAAGATTTACCTGGAAGAGTTGATAATTTCAGCAGAACCAGGGACAAGTAGCTGCTGTCCTGCTTTTTTCCTGGATATTCTCTAGCTGCTGCATTTCATTTTGGAAAAGAAGCGATCTATTTTAATTGAACAGTGTTTATTGGGCCTCAAACGTGGAGACTACTTCCTTTTCTTTCCTTTTTTCTGCTTCCTGGCTTGTTTTTTTAACTTTGAGTAAAACCTCATATAGCTTGATTTTTGCTTTATTGGAGTATCTGTAGTCATTCATTTTGAAATACAAATGCATGGTTTTATGGCAACGTATCAGTGAATGTTACCATCTAACCCAGTTCTTATTTTTAGTGCACTCGCGTCATGTGGACTCCACCTCTCCGTGAAAGTTTCTCCTACCCATTCCTTGTGATGCAGATGTTGCTTTTGACCTATATTCTCAGGTACCTCTCAGTTTATACCGGGCCTTTACAATGCTTTAAAAAAATTGAATGTCACAGGACATTTATTTAAGTGCCTTTATTTAAACATTTATTTAAATGCCTCTGTGTGCTGTAACAATGGTATCATTAACAGAGAAACTTTCCTGTGGCTGTTACATTACAGACGCTGCACCAGTAGAACTGCAGTCATATTACTCATTTATTAAAAGGAAAAACTTTGCAAGTTGAAGACATGATTAACATAAAAATCAGAATTACTGTGTTGGCAAATACGTATCTAAAGTAAAAAATCAGAATTTTTGGTTGATGTCCCTTCCTTCCCATGAGAATCAAGCTGATACTTCATCAATTGGTTTTGTCCCTCTTGGAGAGTGGTATGTTGGCTGCACGTAGAGTAAGCCTATGCTTTGCAACAGAGGATGCTATAGGCACCCATAAGCTAGTATGTTCTCGCAGTTTTCTATGACTAATTAACTAGTCTCATTAACTAGTTCAATGATTTAGAGCAGTCTAATTACCTTAATGCAGGGATGCTCTTGAGTTCATTAGCCCTGCTTTTCCATGATTGTTTCTGTCTTGCAACTTGATTCTGTTACTGTCTTGCCTCTGTTTTAGAAAATAAGCATGACCGTTCATACTTAAGGGCTTTTCCACCAATTCCATTGCATCAGATTTACAATGTTCTTATGATTTAGCTGAACTTAGTACTTAGAACCACCAATTTTCTTTTAATAGGTCATACTGATTTGTAGTTACTGATTTTTAAAGCAAAATTAATGCTTTTCAGTAATTTGTTGGGTTTTTTTTACATGAAGAAAAGATACGTGCTCTCTAGAATTTAGTGAAATTTGGAACATGACGTATTTCAGAATTGAACCCGAATCAACACAGGATTAAATCTTTTGAGTAACATTTATTTCAGGACATGGAGAATAGACTGGGGTTTCAGTTACAGACGAGGTTCATGTATTTGTTATTGTCTCCTTCCCTAAAACATCAGTCAGGATTGCAGGCAGAAAGTTGTAGAAAGTAAATATGGAAGAAATGTGAGAGAGAGGAGTTAAATCACTTTCAAATGCAGACCATTCTGAAACAGTTGTGATTTCAGCTGAAATGGAAATGGTTGTGACCTGACTGTAGAGTTTTCACAAGAAGGTGAAGCACTTGAAAATTGCATACTTTGGCCTGCTGTACTGCATTCTGCCAGGAGAAGACTTGTTTGGTAATCAGTGACTCATCAAATAGTTAAGGAACATTAAACAACAGAGCTGTTGTCATGGAAACTCAAAAAAGATATTAAATTTATTTGAGCAGTGTTATTTGTAGTTGATCAATATTGCTAGCTATCTTCCAAGGTAACTGTGTTCTTATTGCATTTTCTATTGTACTTTTCAATTATATGCAAACACCTGTGTAATTGTACTTACTGATGCCTATTCTGTCTCTTTTTCCCAAGGATTCCGAGTATTAATACAGGAAGCTTGATTGCACTGTGTGTTTCTAATATCTTTTTCATGCTTCCCTGGCAGTTTGCTCAGTTTGTTCTTCTAACTCAGGTAAGCCCATATTTACTTCTAAATAGCCTCTTTGTCTAACCTGGACAAATCGACTGCTTTCTTGAGACAGCCATTGAATTCACAGCTATACAGATCTTTCTTTTTAGCCAGATTTCATTCTCGCTGTCAGGAAAGATTCTCACCATTTATCAAATCAATATTTTTCTAGTCTTGAGGTTAAAAGTTGACAATTTACACTACTTACCATTTTGTCCCCAGGACTGAAAAGACTTACTTTTCCCATATAAACAGCCTCTAGCCTGAGATCAGAACATTAGTACAAGAACAAAAACGTTGTATTTTGAAGCACAAAAATAAAAAAACGTTGATCTTGCATCTCTTTAGACTGTTAAAAATTTTTAAATGTACCAGTGTTTGCATGGCATGTAATATCTGGCATGATTTTGCATGATTTCCTATATAATTTTGATGAGTTTGTGAGTAGTGCTGTAGTCTGAGATTTTGGATAGTTGAGGTAGCTGTAGTTGGCATTGAAATCTAGTGAATGCTGATTGGAGCAGTAGGGTACTGTCACACAGCAATTTCCTTAGTGTTTGAATTGGTTGAAATGCAGCCATTTGACTGAAATTCATCTGTGTGTCTCCAGACCTTTTCACTTCTCTGCCTTACTTTAAGCAGATGTTGCCTGGTTTGAGTTGATAGCTTTAAATAATGTAAGCTGCAGTGTGCAAGTTTTCTATCTGCATAAGAGAAAATCAATAAATTCTGTAAAATATTGAGAGAAACTTGTCACTGTAACCTGTGTGAAATGCTAAGCCTGAAATTTGAAAATTCAGGTTCATTTCATAATTTTATTAATTTCCCATATGACTTTTAAGAAGATGTATTATCAATAAGTCAACAAGTCTTATTTTCCTCAGCAGAAAATTGTGGCTATTTCCATATTTTGCTGAAAACTTAAAATTAATGACTAATTATTCTGTGTTTTTGACTGATACATTTTGGGTGTTTTGGTTGCTTTGGAGTTTTCTCGGTTTTGGGGGTTTTTTCCCATTTTTATTTTGTTTGGTTTATTTGGTTTGATTTATTTGGTTTGGATTTTTGTTTGCTTTGTTTGGGATTTTTTATGTTTGGTTTTTTTTTTTAAATTTTGTTTCAAGTTAAAAGACAAAAGGTATTGTGTTAGTGCTGTATTCTGGTGACTTGCATTCTCATAAAGTTGAATACTTATTTCTTAAATATTTAACTATATTTGATAATTCTTATTTAGGGCACCAGAACA
The DNA here is from genome assembly GCF_971803275.1 of Cyanistes caeruleus. Classification (NCBI taxonomy): domain Eukaryota; kingdom Metazoa; phylum Chordata; class Aves; order Passeriformes; family Paridae; genus Cyanistes; species Cyanistes caeruleus. The sequence goes on from NC_141701.1 coordinate 106,313,409, forward strand.
GTATTTTTGAAAGAAATAATTATGAAACGCCTAAGTACTTAGCAAAAAGTAGCAATAAAAGTTAATGATTGTTTGAATAATCTTTTCTTTTGCATGAAGGAGTACACAAGTGCAAATTGTTTTAACTTCCCTTTCACTTTTGATTTTAGATAGCTTCATTATTTGCGGTGTGTATTATGGGTTATATTGACTCCAGCAAATTACAGAAGATACTATCTGCACATATGGTAATGCTTTTTAAAAAAAAACTTAAGTCCCCTGAAACAGGTCAAAGCATGAAAAAAGACCATTTGTCTGAAGTGTTTTCCTTAGTTGTGCAAAGGTTGAAAACATGCAGTGATAAGGGAGGGAGGGGTCTGGATTGGAATTAAAATTGAGTTTTGAAAACTGCTTTAGTCTTGACCATGCAAAGATCTCATGGTTTAACTATTTGGGGAGATACTTAGAAAGGAGGACAAGAAAATAAACTGTTAAGTTCAAAAACATTTTTTCTTTTTTTTTTTTTTTTTCAAATCTGGGTGAGAAAGTCAAGAAAGGAAGGAAATGATAAGTAAAAGATGTGTAAGTTTCTGCATAATACCTGATTTTAATTTTTTAAGTTGAGATAATGATCAAGTTTTGTTTTTGAAGTGAGATTACAGTTTTAAATATAAAGGAAGAAGTAGACAAGTTGTTTTAAGAAATGTGATGGTGTTTACATTTCTTTTTTTTTTTTTTTTTTGCTAAAGTTGTCTATGCTAACTCAGTGGGCAAAAATAGAATATTTCCCCAGAAAAGAAACCAAATTATATTTCATATGTGTTCAAATATTTTTTTGAAATACTGTAAATGATAAACTAAAGGTAGTGGTAAGTTCTATGCAACTGATTAGCTGCATGAAGCAGGGACAGAATAAGCAGATTTATTTGGTAGTTTTTTGACAGAAGCAGGATGACATACTTGAGCTTTCTGGCTTATGGCAATAGCTGTATCATAATTTAAGTGCTGAAGTGCCATAAATAGCCTATTTTCAGATAGATAAACAGTCATGTTATATTACAGAGACAGCTTAGTGAGTCTGGGTAAACTGCCAGTCTCTATTGTGGTGTTTTCAATTTTTGCCTCCCTCCTACCTTCCTCCTTCTGTGGAAAATGAAAGTCTTAACTATGTGAAGAGGGGAGTAGAAAAGTCTGCAGATTACTATGTTATTTTTCCTTATTTCTGTGTATAAAAGAAGACAGAGCTTGCTTATTGATTTTTGCCCTTCAAGTTGGAAAATGTAATTCAGATTGCTTTCTGTTAGAAAAGAGAGCACAGTAGATCAGGATGGTGGATAAAAGTTGTATTTCAGCCTTGACTTTCAAGCTCATAAAATTAGCTGCATATGATCAAATTGTCATAGTTCTCTTTCCTTGACTTTGATGATGATGGTATTTTAAATACATGTTTGTCAGTTAGGAAGAAAGAAAACATAAAACATTCTATTCATTTTTATGTTTGTCCAGACTTCTAAAAGGTAACAAGCAGGATGGAGAGAACTCATGCAGTAATTTAGAAAAACATGAATATGTTAGAAATAACTTCAGAAATGTAGCTGTTGTGTTACATAAATTTATCCTTTGACCAGGCTTTGTTTTTACATACTTTTAATAAATAAATTGAGACAATAATCTACACTTGGCTCTCTGCTGTCATTAAGCCTTTACAATCAGTATTTTGAGAACAAATATGTAAGTGTGAGTATCAGGCTTGCACTTTGCTGTAAAGTAGGTGTTTTTAAATTTAAAGCTGTTAACACATTAGGTAATCCTTAACTTTCCTGGTTTTAAATTGAGTCATTTTTATTTTCTTCTTTCAGGTATCTCTTCTGGTGTGTTTTATTCTGATGTTTGGTAACTCAATGTTACTGACATCATATTATGCTGCATCTTTAGTAGTTATCTCGGTAAGCTGCTTAAGAAGAATCGTGCTGTGCTAAGACTGCAGTGCTGTAGTGTTATATATTTATTGATGTAAAATATCATTGATGTATAGATAAATATTGATGTGAAAACTGCTGCATTACCAGACAGATGAGAAACCTATCACATGAGAAGCAGAATTAGATCATAAAGATATCTGGTGAAAGGGTAAATACTAATTCAAGAAATCATGTATTTATACCTAAACCTCTTTGTAAAAGAAATTCAGTTAAGACTCTGCTCTTCTACTTTTATAGTTCTCTTCTTTTTATAAAAATATAAAATTTACCATGTATGTAGTTTTGACCAGAGTGACTGTAAAACAAGAACATGAGCAAGGAGGGGAGCTTCATTTAAATGCTTCTTATTGATAATAAATCCTCTAGTGTAGAACAAATGACTAAACCATATATAATGTGGTTTAAGACTGTTTGAAACTGCTGCATCATACTGCTATGTTCATGAAATTATTCACTGAGGATTCATCATCTCACCATTCATTATCTTAATTTTTCTTTAAATAGGAAAAAACCTCACAACCTCTTTCAGTTTTGTATAGTTCCTCATAAAGGGTTTATGTATGTAAAAAATAGGAGATAAAGTGTTGTGAACAGATCCTCTTTAGCTTACTTGAAATCATCTTAGTTTCTGATTCTTTTTGTTTGTTTATATTTTGTCAGTCAGGAAGAATGTGGCAATTTCTCTCTTATGCTAACAGTAAACTGCCACGGCTGCATATTTTCTGTAGTATAGTTTGCTTGTTATGAATCTATTCTAGTTTCTTGCAGCAGGTTTTGTAATTCTATATTAAGTGTTGAGTTGAGTTCTCAACCTGTAGAGTTCCTTGCTCAGAAAACCTGTGTTCTGCTTTTAAAAAAGTATTTGTTGTTTGTGTGTTATTTGGATGCTTATACCGGCCTCAGTCTCACATATGGACTGGATTTCTGGAAGCCTTTAATTACATTGTTCATCAAATTAGCCTAAAATGGGTCTTCCTTATGTCATAAAATGAACATACTGTGAAACAGAAAGGAGTGACTCCTACTGCTCTCTGTGTTCTGTTGCCTTATGTGAAAATTGTTTGTATTATACTGCCAGTGATTTATTTATTGCTTCAGTCTCTTGTCATTCACAGAAGCAGACAGAGCTCAGTTTCCCATTGGTTTTAATTTAAAGAAGCTTAGAACTGAATAATACAGAATCTCCTTACTCATTCAGGAGAAATGTAGTCTTCCATTAATTGTACTCAAACTGCAGTAAGAGTTTTTATGTTGGCAAATTTTGCCAGTGCAGGGTGAAATCATACTATATATATTCATATCTCAGGTTGTATTAATTATGGAAGATTTTTTAATAAATAAATATATGATGCAATAGGCTTACTAAAAGGAACATCTCTCATTCAGGGTACTGGAATAGCTTGTTGTTATTACATTGCTGAAAATGTGCATTAATTTTTTTTTATTAGGGAATTCTTGAATGGAGTCCAAAAGTCTTGAAAAGGCGCAAAAGAGAAGTCTATGTATGGGTAAGGAATTTAGTATATTTTGAATTACAGAGAAAAACTATGACCTTTTGTTTTTTTGTTTTTGTCAAATACAGAAACAACTTCTAGTTTCATTTCTAGTAACTGAAAATCAAGGAATATAGCTGAACTACTGTCTTTAATAAATTGTCAATGCTTCCAGCAATTAGTCTTGAATTCCTGAAGAAATAAAGACAGCATAAACAGACATGTATATCAGAAAGCTGAAATAGCCTTTAAATGGCAACATGTTTAATTTTAAATTGCTGACATGTTTACAAAACCTAAGATCTGTATGGAAATCCTGTTAACGTAAAGGTCAATTTAGAAAAAGCAAGTGAAAGTTTACAGTGCTTGCAGAAATGGAGATTAAGGTACTGCATTGGATACTCCACATAAAACGTGGATATCTACATAATTTTTAAAGGATATTTTTATGACAGCAGCAAACATCTTAAAATTACATAAGGAATCAAGCCAGAGTGAAAACACTGTGGGGTGTGTGTGTGAGTTGGAGGGTAGTAGAAGTCATGTCCAAACAGGGAGAACATTTCCAAAACTATTATGAAAAAAATGTAACACTGTAGGAAACATGAGAAGCGACTTGCTACTTAAAATATAATGTTAACATGGAAAAACACCTGAAATGGGAGCATACCAAGACTATGCTTGACTTAAGGCAGGCATTCGTATTAAATGAAGGGTAAGCTGTTAGCAAAACTGGATGAAATTTATATAGTTATTATAAAGGAATTAGAATAGGAAGGAATTAAAATATTTATAGCAAATTGCAGTGAATGTATACATGCCTGGCTGTAGTACCAGGGAAAATGAGAGTGTAGGAAAATTTCATGTCAGTTTTCTGAAATGGAGATCCAAGGTGCTTGTGGAACAGCAAACTAAAAAATCTGGGTTTTGTAAAAAATAAAAATAAATCAATAAAAATTTGATACAACGAGGAAGGTGTTAAGCTCTGTGTATGTGCAGCATAATGAGAGACATCTAATGCAGCCTTTGTGGAAGGAAGTCATGCCTTGCAAAAGTGTTTGACTTCTGTGAAAGATGTAGATAAGGGTGTGTGGGTGAATGTAATGTACATAAATTTCAGGAACTTTTTGGAGAAGCTGTCTAACTGGAGCTATAAAAGAAATTAAACTCCATGAGATAAGGTATGAATGTTAGAAGGTCAGAAAAAAGGGCAGGATTAAATGGTGAGTTTTCCAAAGACCACCATGACCCTAAAAGTGTATATAAAATAATTGATCCCAAATAAAGTGCTACATTCAGCAGAGAAATCTCAGTATTCTTACTCAAAGTTCTCTGAACACACCAATTCATTACTGAGTAGGTACCAAATAGGAAATACTTGATGGCAATCACAGAGAAGGACCTGTAGAGAGAGCAGAATTTTTTTTTTCCCAAAATCTATTACCATTAAGTAGAGTATGGAGATAATTATTAATGTAGATTCACCAAACAGCTGAGATTTTAAAATATGTTAGAATTCTACATCTTGTAAAATAAAGGTAAATATGACAAAGCCAGTGAATAAAAGTAGAATATAATTATAGTTTTTTAGTGCCCGTTACGCTAGAAGCAATAAACTTACAAGGAATAAGAAAACCACTGTGGAAGAAAAATCCCAGGGGCATTCAGTAAAGGATTAGGATAGATACCTTCTAGGTATTTAGGTTTCTTAGCAGCCATTAAATGAGATGATTGAATGCAGTCCTTCTTCACATGAAAGCCTTGGTTACATTAGGGCAAAGATCAGTTTTTTGTTGCATTTTCTTTAAAAGCGTCTGCTGTGAGTCCCAAATACAAGATACTGAGACAGGTTGTCCTATTCAGTTGATCCAGTTTTATAAAGAATTAGCTAGATTAAGCTACACTGCCAAGAATTTAACCTTCCTGGTACAGGAATGAACTTGCTACATAACTAAAAGCAGTAACTGTACTTACTTTGTTTATATTCCCATCAGCTTCTAACCTCAGAACCATCTTGAGATGGTGCAATAAATCAGCAAATTCCTCCAAAGATCTGAATTACCAGGCTGGCACAACCTGATAATATGGAGCAGGTCTTGTCCAGAACCAGTCCCTGCACACTGATTCGTGCAAAACAGATGGAAAAGAGAGTGAGGCTGCCCCTTTTTAATTAACTTTGATACCACCTCTGTTACAATGTTGTATGCAGTGGTACAGCTGTAGTGTAAATCAGTTGCACAAAATTATTTCAGCTGTAACATAGGAGAGTTCGTAAGTAGTAGCTAAATTTAAGAAGTCTTTAAAAAATGAAAAAAAAAATTGCAAAAGTTAAAGATATATTAATTTCATTCTAAATATATTTTTCAAGGTCATTGAAGGATGTGCCTGGTTATTTGGGACAGTCACCTTGAAATACCTGACTTCCCTTGTGTTCGGAATAGCTGATGATGTAAGTTGTCTCATGAGAGTATCTAGTTGGTTTCTTTCAAAAATTTTATCATTCTTAATATTTGATTTTGACGTTTTACTGATACAGTTTCCTGAATTTCCAGAATTTGTTTTGCAGAAGGGGGAGAGAGATTGTATATTTGCTTTTTCTTTCATTATATATTATTACTTTGAGATGTTATTACCAAAATTTATGGAAACACAAATATCTTTACTTTTGTCTTAGTGAACGCTCTGTGTTTGTTTTTAAATGTGGATTTATAAGGCTTTGTTTGTCTTGGGTATCATCTGCTGACACCTTTATTTACTCAGTTTGTCAGTTTATTCTTCTCTGAGACTAATTTTCAGGACAGTTTTGAAATGCTTGTCGTAACAAGTACAGCCTTTGCTGTATGTCAGCCTCTTTATTCTATCATTAAAAACCTGTCTGCAGATGTGTATCAAGGGGTGAAAGATAGGAAGGTCATGTCTTAAAGTACAACTATGCAAAACTATACTCTTGTTGAATATGATCACAATAGTAATGCCCTGTATTCTGCTCTTTTCTGCTTTTTTTTAACACTGTACAATATGTGTTAGACTCAAAGATATTATTTAATACACTGGAAATAGATTTTTGGTGCTCTTGTAACAATATTTTAAGTGGTAAAAACTTCTAATTAAAAATATTTCTCAATACCATATAATTTGTCATATTTATACTACTTTGCTGTAGAAAACAGGACAGATTTTGCTTGCTACAGTTTGGTATCTCTTTCCTGTATATTCTACCAGGCTCATATAGGAAATATATTGAAATCTAAATTTATTGGCTACAAGGATTTTGATACATTAATGTATACCTGCGCTGCTGAGTTCGACTTCATGGAAAAAGAGGTAATTTTGTCAAAATATGTGATTTTGGAAGAGGAAACTTTTTATTTTATCTTTATTTGTTACTTAAAACATTTGAGAACCACACCTCCTCCTGCCATCATAAGTTCAAGTGCATACTTGTGAAAAGAGAAATTAATGAACTAAAGCTGAATTTAATTTGGTTTATTGCCTTTAAATGAACTTAAACCAAAGCAGTGTTGATTTTAGATCTAAGAAATGTGCTTGCTTGAATAAAAGAAGTGCTTCCTCAGGAATAAATGAAAGCTTACAGTTCTGTAAACAAGATTTTATGGGGGTCTCAGTACGTGGCTTTGAGAATATGGAAAACTGAGAACTGCAAGGGCCTTATGTGATAGGCTTAGACTACAGAATAGCATTGAAGCTTCATAATGTGGCATTAACAGCCTTTTAAAATTTGTCAGTGCCTAGATATGCATTTAGAGTGTTCATAGGTTAGTCAGCCCATAGTACTCAGATTCAAATGAGATACAATCCATTTCTCATCTTTGGATGGCTTGCCAAAGAATGGGAAATAATTTATTTATGACCTTAGTATTATGTCTTTAGTATGGTTCCTCGGTGGAGTTTACATTTACATTTTAATCTAGGAAGATCTCCTTATATTAATTATGTTTAAATGGTGATTGAAATAATTGCAGATGAAGGAAAGCAATTAATGAACTTGATTTCCATTTTAGACCCCAGTAAGATACACAAAGACTCTGCTATTACCAGTTGTTCTGGTGGTTTTTGGAGTAATCATCAAAAGGGTAAGTGATTGATTTAGTGAGTCACCTTTATCTTGAACTTACATTTCAGTTTTTTTGAAGGTATTGCTAGCTATCTATCTGTCTGTCTGTCTATCTATCTATCTATCTACCATGGTGTCACGATCTGCCAGCACGAGCAGGAGTTGTGAGAGGTTCGTTTGATCTCAGAGTGCGAAAAGGACACCAAGGGATTTCAGTTTAAATCACAACAGCAATAATGTGTCTTTATTTTAGTGCAGACAACATGGGTTATGCGATAGAGGAGAGGGAGAAAAAAAGAGGGAGAGGAATAAAGAGGCAAAGTAAAGAGACAAAAAGGGCGAGTTATAGCTACCAACAGACGAGATGGGGTCGCCAGTGTCTTCTTCCATGGGGAGATCTCTTTCAGAACTTGGAAACTTGGAAAAGTCACTTTCATAGTCTGTTTCAAAGCGAGGGGTGGTTGGCAAAAAGGTGGGGAGATTTACAGCCTATTGTGGTGTGACCCGTTGCTCTGGGAAGCAGCTGTCAGGTCAAGCACACCTTCAAACAATCACTTGGCAAGCATCCACCTCAACCAGGCTAGAACCCCTGCACAAAGTCCCCTGGGGGCTTCAGGGTCTTAGTCTCTGTTCTTGTGACGGTCTTGAGGCAGATGAAGGAAATTTTGGACCGTCTCTTACAGATGGGAAGAAATTGATGTGATGAGTTAACCTTTACTGACTGCCAGGTGCCTGCCAAGCCATGCTGACATTCCCTACCCTCAATATGATGAGGAAAGAAGAGTAGAAAAATCTCATGGGTCAAGTAAAGTACAAGGGCCTCACTCTGACTCACTGTCATGAGCAAAACAGACTTGAATTGAGGAACATGAATTCAGTTTTTTGAGCAGTAAAAATAGAGTAGGATTGCAAGAAGCAAAACCAAAACTAGTACCATTTTCTCCTGGTCCCCAGGCTCAATGGGTCCCTTCCATAGGCTGCGGTTCTTTCAAAAATTGGGTCAGCATAGGTCCTTTCCATGGGGTACAGTTCTTCAGAAACAGGCTGCTCCAGCATGAGTCTCCCACATGTTGAAGCTCTTGCTGGAAAACCTGCTCCTTTGTGGGCTCTTGTCCCCAAGCTGCAGTTCCTGCCAGGAGCTTTTTCCTTTGTGGGCTCTCTGTGGATTGCAGCATTCTTCAAGGTATCTGCACCTGCTCTGGCACGGGGTCCTGCACAGGTCTCAGGTGAATTTCTGTCTGTTCCACTGTAACCCTTCATGGGCCTTCAGGGGAAAAAAAATAAACTTACATCACTGTGGTGCTCTCTAAAAGCTGCAGTCTCATGGTTCTCATGGAGCACCTCCTCGTGCTCCTTCACTGACCTCGGTCACTTCAGGGTCATTTCACTCCCATTTTTCTTACTGCTCTCTCTTAACCTTGCTGCAGTTACCTTTTTGTAAGCATGTTATCAATAGGGGTCTCACCAGTGTTGCAGATGAGTTCAGCTTTGGCCAGTGGTAGGTCTGGTTTGAAGCTGTCTGGAACTGGCTCTCTCTGACATGGGGGCAGCCCCTGGCCTCTTCCCACAGAAGTCACGCCTGCAATGTCCCTGCTACTGAGACCTTGGCATGTAAACCCAGTAGAGTCAGAACAAACACAGGTTTTCAAAAACATGTATTTAAAATTCTGTATTCTCTTTACAAAGATTTTTGCAAAGGTCCAGCCCTAAGTCAGTGATAAAACTTGATTTGATATTAAGCACCAAAAAAAATTCTGATATGTAGCTGATGAATACTAAAACTGGAGTTTATAACTGTTTTTGTAAATTTGATTATGTTTAATTTGTGTAAAAAGAACTTACAGTTTGCACAGGAACAGATGGGATAACTGCTAACTGCCTGGCTAATTAAACATGCTCTAAAAGAAGTTTTAGCTAAAACATTGCATGTCTTTTATCTTAGCATTATCTCAAAAAGAGATTACCTAGGTGTAGTTTAATATAGCAAATGTTGAAAATGCTTCAAAATGGTTTTGAAAGAATGAATGTTCATACTTTTTGTGGTCTCTTGTTTTCTTCAGGCAATTAAATATATTCTGTGGTCCTTATCTCACACAGGCCGATATGAAAAGTAAGTGTTGTCTTCTTTTTTAATGTAAAACTGAATTTTCTGCTGGAAGTTCATTTGCTTTGCTATGTAATTCAGAATTCTGCATTATGTAAGTCCTTTTTGAAAGGTTAGTTATGTGCAGTTCAGTAACTGAATGGATGTATTACAAATGGTATTTTTATATTATAGCTAAAACTAAGGTTATCTGCTAAACCTGTTTTAGACATCTTAACCCATTTATACCTAGATTTTATATTATTTGCTTTTCTTCTCTGTTCCTAAATCAGCATTTATATGCCCTTTTTGCTTTTTTACTATAAATAGTGAATGCAAATTCTTTTTCCCCATTATTTTCTTCCAGGTTGTAAAGATACCTGAGTTTCATCTCATGGAAGTAATTTTAAAAACCTGCTAAAATCAATACTCAAGATTTCCAAATAGATACAGGGATTGAGGAAAATAGTTATGATTTGCAGTTTATTTCAAAACTTGCATAGAAGGGAAAAAAAATTCTTAATTCACGCTTACTGGATTAGTTGCATTGTATAATGCCATTAGAGATGATTTTAAAATAAAACCAGTGCTCTGTAGTACATTAATAATGGTGGGTTTTGGGTTGTTATTTTTTTCAGAGAAGAACGTTTTAACCATGGTGAGGTAAGATTCTTTTTCTGCACAAATTCATTCCTATGTTAGTGCAAATACTCAATATTGAAAGGCAGGTTGCAGTGGGCTGATGCTGATATTTGAACCTAAGTATTTGCATCGTTATTTCCCTCCTCTTTGGTATGTCACCAGAATAAATCTGAAATGTTGAACAAAGGCATAGTCTGGCTAATGGGGGTGACTTGCAAGAGGGGGATCTTGGGCTTTTACTGTAGTTGTTCCAAAAGACACTGAAATTAGACTAGACCTTCCATTTTCCACATGGAGACAGAGAAGGAGATTGGTTCCTTTACTGGGGTTTCCCATGAGGGATAATGTTCAAATTCTGTTTTGAGATATGCCATAATGAATGTTGTAGTACACACACGGTTCTTTTGAGTAAAACTGCTAACTAACATGGACCTGTTAGAGCAGGTCCATGGAAACAGGGATAGAACACCTCTCCTGTGAAGACAGGCTGGGAGAATTGGGGTTGTCCAGCCTGCAGAAGAGAAGGCTACGGGGAGACTTTACTGGGGCCTTTCATTGCTTAAAGGGGACCTATAAGAAAGATGAGAACTACTTCAATAGGACAAGGGATAATGACTTAAAATTGGGTAGATTCAGGCTAGCTATAAGGAAGAAATCTTTCTACAATGAGAGTGGAGAAATACTGGGATCAGGTGGCTCAGAGAGTTGGTAGATGCCTGTCATGGTTTAACCTCAAGTTGCCTTAGAAGAGGTTTAGATTGGCTGTTAGGAAAAATACCCAAAAGTATTGTCAAGCAGTGGGATGGGCTGCTCAGGGAAGGAGTTGAGTCACCATCCCTGAGGGTATTTAAAGATATGTAGGTGTGGCACTGACGTCATGGTTTAGCAGTGGACTTGGCAGTGTTAGATTAATGAATGGATTTGATTTTAGAGATATTTTTCAAACTTAAATGATTCTATGATAATCAGATAAAAGCACTGATTGCAAAAATGCCTCTGATTTGGCACAGCACTTTGACAAGTAACATAGATTAATGTTAGTAGTGAGTGACATATCTAATGCTTTTTAGAATACTAAAGCAAGCTGCCTCTGATTATGTGATTATCAAGGATGATCTTACTTGCTTCTCTTACTCCATACTTGGGTATTATGGGTACTAAAAAGCAGGCTCTCTTAACCTCTATAAAGAGGTTATACAAGAAATTTTACATATATAATTGTCTGTTAATGTCTAAGGATTTTTTAAATAGCTAGCTGCTTCTCTAGCTTCTTTTTCTTTTATAGATAATGTTTCTCCTTCCTGTTATTTCATTCCTTAGCATACTACATGCACTTTAGACTAAAGATAACAGAAAATCATTATCATCATCTAAAATATGAATATCTTTACTTTGACTTGGACTCTTTCAGACAAACTTTAAGCTATACTGAAAATGAAGTTGTGTGTTTAAGGCAGAAATGAAAAGTATGCAGATTTGCTTCTGTCTTGTGGTTTCTTTTTTTCTTTTCAGCTGGTATTCCATGCATTGCAACTATTGGCATACAGTGTCCTAGCAATTTTAATCATGAGACTAAAGCTGTTTTTAACACCACATCTGTGTATTATGGCTTCCTTGGTGTGTTCAAAGCAGGTAAGGTCTCTTTTATCCTGTAGCTATCTCAGTACTTAGATTATTACACAGATATTTGTGCTAAAGCAGATTTCTCTGTGTGTAATTGCTGAATCTGAGAGTATCAGATAAAAATAAACCAGATTATATTGGCTGTCAAAAAATGGTTCCATTCTCCTCTCTTCCGAAATAAAGCTAAAGACTTGCTTTATGCAACTTGTCCAACTGCATTATTACACGAGTTAACATGCTGTGTATCAAGCTTGAGCACAGGGAGACATATCTTGGGTTTTACTGTGTTTGCACACCTCTATGCCGCTGCAAGTTTTTATTGACTATTAATTTTATCCAGTGTTTGTCTTTGTTTACATTGTTTTCACAGCTTTTCAGAGCTTATTGCCTTGCATATTTCTTGTCTATTAATTCTTTCCAGAAGTCTCGTTTGAAGTCTTGCATGTTGAATACATTTCAGTCTTAAAAATCAAAACTCATATGCCTAACTCAGACTTAATCTTTCTACTTCGACATAATGTATGAGATCAAATGTTACTAGATTTCCTCCAGATATGAAAGGTCTTAGAATAAGCTTTCCACGTCTCATTATCTGTGTTTTTGAGAAGTGAACATGATTAAATCTCTATTTAAATAGCTGTTTTAGAAACTTTGAAAACTCAGCAAAAGTAGGGTAAGTAGTCCTTGCTTACTAAATAGTGTGGGAAGCAGGCAGGGAGGTACATTGAAAACTGTCTGAACAGCTGGGCCCAGAGAGGGGTGATCAGTGGTGCCAAGTCTGGTGGAAGGCCAGAAACCTGTGGGGCCAGTGCTGTGTCCGAGACTGTTCAATGTCTTTGTTAATGGACTGAATGGTGGGGCAGAGTGTAGCCACAGCAAGTTTACTGATGGTACAAAACTGGGAGGAACAGCAGAGTCTTTCACATGGTGCCCAGTGATAGGACCAGAGGTGATAGGCACATGCTGAAATGCAGGCAGTTCCCTCTGAACACGTGTAAACTTTGACTGTGAGGGTGGTAAGTACTGGCACAGGATGCCCAGGGAGGTGGTGGAGAGTCCATCCTTGGAGGTATTCAGAAGCTGTCTGGACATGGACCTGGGGCACTTGTCTCTGGGTGACCATGCCAAAGCAGCAGGGCTGGACCTTCGGAGGTTCCTGTCACCTGCACTGTGATTTTGTAGAAAGTGTCTAAAGGGGAATTAGAGTGGTGTGGTGAAGGCAGTTCCTGTCTGTGAACAGCTGATACCTGTGTCAAACAACTGGAAGATGAGTGAATGAGACAGATGTATGTGAAGGGGAGAAAGCTATCTCGTGTTAGGCCAGCTGAACAAATAATTGTTTTCCAGAAAACTGAACTGCTTCCTAAATGATCTGTAGAGAAGGGTAGTGCTTTATAACACTGGACAGCTAACACAGTATCAGTCTGCTTAAATGTTGTGCTCATCCCATTCTTGATGCCTGATGTACTTGGCATGGATAAAAGTGCTGACTGTTTGCCAACATCAAAAGAATCTCTACAGTTAAAATATAAAATGGTAAGAAATTGTCAAAACCTCTTTCTTTAGCCACCTTGTAATTGAGTATTGGGACTTAGGAATTTACTCTACATGCTGGCTATTCTGGAAGATTTGCAGGTGTTCAGTTTTGCAGCTCTTAGTTTTCTTGAAATGCTGGCATCCTCTTAGGTGGTCTAGTTGTTCAAACAATAGCAGTTGCACTGGTTATTTTTCTAAGTGAACTTTCATAATGTGTTTGAAATGAAGCTGCTTTTCAAAAGTCAGAAAAACAAAATGAAAAAAATGTTTTTTTTACATGCAATTTCTAGATAACAATTACAGTTTAAATTAATGCTGTCCAAAGTTGATTTGTTCTTAGTTCTGCTTTTAGCTGAGTTTCTTGATGGGCTTTTCTGCCCTGTTGGTTGTGGTGGTGGTAGTAGCAGTAGTTTGTAGTGAAGTTCAGAATGAAAAGTATTTATATATTTTGTGCCACTGTAAAATCTGTACTGTTTTTTTTAGCTGCATGGCAATTTTATTTTTTTAAAGCACCTGGGTAATAGGATTTCAGTAGTTCTTCCTGGATTGTTCTGGGTTTTTAGTACTGCAGCTGAGGCCAGTTAGTGAATGCTGGTGCTTCTCATAATTGTTGTGTGTTGGATCTTAGAGGAAGCCATGTGTCATAAGTGTGTAAATACTGGAAGGGAGGATAGGTTCAGAGTATTTTGTCAATATTTTTTTATCTGCTGCTTCCAAGTGCATTTTGGCCCTTTGGTTGTTCCTACTGTAGAGTGAGAGTAAGCTTCTAAGGGAGCTGTGATTGCAGACCTGTTCTGGGAGCTGCCCCTGTTGGACCAGTTGACTCCCAACAATTCCTTTGTTCATTGCAGCATCATGGAAGCATAGTTGGCTTGAAAGAAATAGGTCGTGAGTGCTAGGGAAGGGCTTTAGATTGCTGTAGGTCACACATTTACTTTGTGCAGAAGGGGATAAATGACCAGCAGCCGTATATAATACAGCCTGGGAATATCCTGGCCCTGTCTTGGGCCTCAGGAAAAGTGTTTAAGTGAGCCCAACTTTAAGGGGAGCAGTGTAATTGAAAATAAAATCGATTTTCTTGTCCTGTTATTAGTGAAGGTTCTTTTGCCTGTTCTGTGTGTTCCCTAGGTTGGTGCTGATTGATACCCATAGAAGACAAGCTGGATTTTTTTCTAGTCTGACAGATGTGTGCTTGCTTTAGTAGGGAAAGGCTGATAATCTTCCAAGTAATACAGCATGGCTTCAGCATGTGTTGTGGTTGGACACTGGACCAAAGCCAGGCACCCACAAGAGTCCCTTGCTCACCCTCCCCTGTCTCAGCAAGGCAAAGGAGGGAAAAGGAAAAAAAGTTAACAAAAGATTCATGAGTGAGATAAGGACTGGGAGAAATATTTCAAGGGCAAAATATTTCAAGGCTCAACTTTAGTTACGAAGTGAAATTTATTACTAACAGAATCAGGGGAGGATAATGAGAAGTAAAATAAGCCCTTAAAACACCTTCTCCCTCCCCAGCCCCTCCCTCTTTCCCACCAACAGTGCAGGGAGACAGGGCATGGGGGTTTTGGTCAGTTCATCACCAAGATTTTTCTTCTGCTGCTCAGGGAGAGGAGTCCTTCCCCTGCTGCACCATGGGTCCCTCCCACAGGAGATAGTTCTCCTTGAACTGCCCCGGTGTGGGTCCACTCCCATGAGCAGCAGCCAAATTGTACCTGCTGCAGTGTCAGTCCCATGGGCACACAGTCCTCCCCAAACTGCTGTAGCGTGGATCTCTTCCCACGGGGTCCAGTCCTCCAAGGACAGGCTGCTCCAGCCTAGAAGCAAGACCCTCTCTCTACCGAGTCTCCCACTGGATCACAGCCTCCTCCAGGCATCCACCCACTCCAGTGTGGGCACCTCCCTCATGGGCTACAGATGATGTAACTGCATCCCCTGTGGATCCCCATGGGCTGCAGGGGCACAGCTGCTTCACCATGGTCATCACCACAGCCTACAGAGGAATCTCAGCTCTGGCACCTAGAGCATCTTTTGCCCCTCCTTCTCCACTGGCCTTGGTGTTGCCATGTGGTTTCCCTCACATGTTCTCACCTCTTCTTCTTTGACTAGAAGCAAAACCCATGGCATTTGTTTTGATTTTCTTCTTAAATATGCTGTCACAGAGGCATTACCAGCCTCTCTCATTGGCCCAGTTTTGGCCAGCAGCATGTCCATCTTCAGAGCCATCAGCCATTGGTTCTGCCAGACATGGTGGGAAGCTTCCAGCAGCTTCCCACAGGAGCCGTCTTTGTTGCCCCCCGCTACCCAAGACCAGGCTGTGCCAATCCAATATGGCACGGTAGAGTGGCCCATAAGGCTACTGAGCCACTACTGAGCAGATCACTTCTAAGACTTAAGCAAGCAATAAGAAATCTACCTTTTGTTTTGGTTCTTGTTTTGGTTGATTTGTTGTTTTTGTAGGGTCAGGAAAATATCAAGTGGTTTTCAATGAGTTTTTTCTATCCTACTGGCTGCTGAGGAGTAGTTTTTTGAGGCTAAAAAAATCTGACTGTATGTGCAATACTGATCCAGAATTTCTTGGATGGAAGAAGATGAGAAGGGGAAGATGGGACTTGTGACCAAAGTATTGATTAACACTTGGTACACTTTATCATTGGATAAAATTTTAAGTGTTTGAATTAAATATTAGTTAATAAGTGACAATTTGGTTTTACAGATGCAAGAAAAATTTTAGCAAATTTAGCATAGGCAGTTATCTTACTGTAATTGAGGTCAACACTATCCTTTCATCTTGTAGACCATGAAAAGTTTATCTGCAACGTTATGTTAGTATATCTAGTTTATTTGGAGGTTAAAAATTATTATTTGCACATGGAAAAGATATTTTGTATGTTGTGTTCTTTCAGCTCATTGCATGAATCCCTGCACTTTTCAATTTTTCATTACCAGCAGCTTGTGGCAGCTGATGGGCAATAAAAACGATAATGTTCTTTTTCTAATAAAGAATATTTTCGTTGTCTGGAATCCTTTCTGATGAAGAGACCTAATGTCAATTTTCACTGGAAAGTAATTCACTTCATAATATATTTTCAAGAAAGGATTTTTTTAATGAAATAAAAATATAAAGTGGCTTCATCTTTGCAAAGGGAGTAACTCCTTTCTTCTGTAAAACTGTATTTTAAGTGTTAGAAACCTGTGATTGGAACCTTTCATTCTCTTAAGCTGAACAAAGAGGAGTAATTACATTATGGATCAGTTCATTTTTGTTGTTTAATTTACTGTTTGTGCTTCAAGTTACTTATATCTGCTATTGTTTCTGTTCAGACTTTTTGATCATTTACACTCACACATTCCTCTTCCTTTTCTTGTTATCTTGAGTGGAAATTTTGAAAACAAAATAAAATAGCTGGAGAAAGACATAAAGAACTCATTTGGAAAAAAAAAACCAAACAAACCCAAAACCTTGAATTGATATAAAAACACATAAGGAGCAGCATCTGATGAAAGAAATACTTCTTTTGCATTTATTCAACTATTCTATGCTCCTTATGTAAACAAAATAGAGTTAAATTCAGAGACTTTGAACATCAATGAGATTTTATAAAAGCGTGACAGTAATGTAATTTTCTTTGATTTTAAAAGCTGTGGAACTGTCAAAGTTCTAACATGTCCATGAAGTGACATTTTTGTAACTGTTGGTGAAAAAGAGGTTTGTTCATCTAGAGAAGCCTACAGATGAATACATTTCTCTTCATCCTTCCAGATCCACACAGTGGTCAGGCCTCTGTGGGATATTAACTTTCCCTGGATAGTATTGGTGCTCTCCTCAGGGTGTTTAGTGAGTCTTTAGGGATGAGAGCAGAGTACACTGTATTTTTGGAGGGGTGGCTGGAGAATTATAATAATCTGAGGTAGTTTGTGGTTAGTTGGTAAGAAAGATAACTAATTGGTGTAGTCAGCCTAGTGGGAGCTTCTGCTGAGAGAGTTGATTTTATTGTTTAATGCTTTAATTTTTAAAAAAAAAAAACAGGTAATGGTACTATGAATGAAATGCATATTTAGTGTGGTTTCATATTTTTGAAGTGTAAAGCCTAATTAAAAATAGCTTTATTATGTATTCTTATATATATATTTATTCTAATTATAAATAACTTAATTTGTACTTTCTTACTTAAGTTTTATTTCAAATATGAATGAGATAAAGTGTTTCTGCTCAAACTAAGCTTCAACACAGCAAATTTAGTACTACTTTTTAACTGCCCATTTTCATGCATATATGAATATTTGCTTAGAGCCTCCAGCAAATTGTCTTTAGGAAACAAGGCAAGAGCCAGTTCAAGAAAAGAAAAAGTAATATAATAAAATATATAATAATATATGTATTAATATATATTAATATAAGTAATATAAAGCAGCATTAAACTTATTATCCTCCAAGTCTGTTTTTCTAATATGTTTCAGGAGTTTGCAGTACAATCTCTAATCTGTATACTACAGATAAAAACTTTAGATATAAATAGGAGATAAAATACTGTAAAAGTCCAGTCAGCTTTATTGAATAATCTTTATTTTCAGATTTTCACTTTGGAGCTCCAACTTTAAAAGTTCGTATTAATGTTAATATTTTTCATATTTTTTTTATTTCTTTAGAATTGCAAATATAATGTGCCATATTTGTTAAACATGAATAAGTCTTAGGAATTATATTCTGAAATTTAATATGTACTGTATATAATACATTATTTTATTCTGAACTATGTTATAATACTATGAATTATAATCTGAAGTTTAGTGGAGAAGAAATGGCAGAGATGTTTCATAGTGCAATATATATATGTTAAGTTCCTCATAGAGGAATAAAAATGAATTGTTCTGCATACAACATTACAGAATTGTTGTCTAGGAATTAACTGATTCTTGCATTTCAGTTGTTTGGATGGCTCTTCTATAAAATCCAGCCCAAAACATTGGTCTTTGCTATTTTAGCATTGATGACAATAGAGGGATCTGCAAACCTTCGAACTCAGTGGAACATCATGGGAGAATTTAGCAATTTGCCACAGGAAGAACTTTTAGAGTGGATAAAAGTCAATACCAGACAAGGTAAACTATTCATTAATATAGGATGTTCCCATTTATTGTGAGGTCAAACCATGGAACCTGTGAGCAATGACTGCAGAGGTGTCTGCTACTGTCTGTGGCTCTGGCATGTCTACTTGTCCACATAAAAGCTAGGTCCAATGGAAAAAAGCACCAAAAGCTGGCTTTGTTAGATTCCAGGCTACTGATCTGGAGCTTTTAACCACTAGTAGAGTATTTTCAACAAAAGCACCTTTGCCAAGTCAAATTAAGATAGATTTTTACTTAAATGACACTGGTCCTGTATGTGGGTCCATGATCTCCATTTTGCAAGAAGAGAATTAAAAATGCCTATGTGTGTTGGTTGCACCCCTCCTTTTCCTAAAATGTGTCAGAAAACTGGTTGGAAGCAATGTTCAGCTACATTTTTATGTTAAAGCTGTAGTGGACTGAAATTTTATTGCCCATTTAACACTGGTGAAAGAAGTGACAAAAGTGTGTTGTTATAATGAGTATGTTATTCTACTAATTAAAAAAAAAATGCATTAAATCTTCACTCTTAGATGCTTAGTTATCTAATAGCTTATATTCAAGGTTAAAAAAAACCCCAAATTAAAACTGATTTTGTGCATTTCCTGTTGATGTCACATACAGCCTTTTAAAAAGGAGTACCTTACCCTCTTCATGATTTTTCTACAGGATTACTGTTCAGACATTTGAATTGCTTCTCTAACTGTTTGATTCCTCATTTCAAAAATGCCTTTGATTGTGTATTTCAGATGCAGTTTTTGCAGGAGCAATGCCTACAATGGCAAGTGTTAAATTGTCTACGCTTCGTCCTATTGTTAATCATCCTCACTATGAAGATGCAGGATTAAGGTAAATTTTGCAATTGATGTTTTATTTGCATCTGCTCTTGATTCTCATAGTGTTTGTAATACACAGTAGGAATGGCATCATGTTATATTGTAAAATTTGTTAAAATCTCACAGACTTGGATTTGTTATTTCAGTCAGATTGAAAACACATGCATTATTTCTTGAGGATTTGTCTTCATCAGAATGGATATACTCCAGGGACAGATACGACTTCAAACTAACATCCAAGAAAATCAGAATTAAATTATGGAATTGGATTTCATCTGTAGAATTATATCCTTTCTTCATTCTAGTTACTCCTGACATTGTAGACAGATATTTTTTTTTCCAAGATAGCTAGGGTATTTATTTCTGTTATCTTTCTGTGATTGGCTGTCATTTTTTAGGATAATTGGTTAATTATTGAAGCTGAAACTTTGTAGTGGAATTACTAAGATTTGTACTCTTCTTGTTTTCAAAATCAGGATATTTTCCGAAATTTAAATTGATTTATCTGCAAAGGTCATTAATTTTTTTTACTAAATTTAATAGTGTTGCATCATTTTTTTTGTTAATTTGGTGTAACTACTTAAATCCAACACAACAAGAAAGCAGCAAGGTAGAGGGAGTTAAAAGAGAAAGGGCAAGAATTCATTCTACGTGCCTTATGTCCTTAGTTTTCTGTCTGGCATTAACTGTCTGGCTTTAACTTTTGGTCAGCCCTGAATTGGACAGTGGGACTTAGATGATCACTGTAGTCCCTTTCAGCTGAAATATTCTGTCCTAGTTACAAAATCACAGGACAGGGCGTTTGGGGAAAAATAAGGTACAGGCAGCACTCCTGTTAAGTATGAGAAAATGAACAGGCTTTAACAGCATCATGCTTTGCACGTACAGAGGAGGATATTAGTGGATTTGGTATGGACTGGCCTGGTTTTGAGGGACCTTAAAGGTCATCTGGTTCCAAAACAAGATCATGGTGTCCAAGGGCTGATTTTGCTTGACTGCTGTAGGCAGACTCCAGGTGCATTTTGAAAATGCTCTGCATTTCTAAATGTCCCAGCAAGGGCAGAGTGACCACAGTGACACTCGGTGACGGGGATATTTTGTGGAGAGACTCACAGAGGATTGATTCCTCCTGGTCACCCCAGTCCAAGCAAGGTTGTTTCTAGCCTTGAGTATTACATGGTGAATGCATTTCTTTGACATCTTTATACTTTCAGTTCACAGTACCCATAGATCTTGTTATAAAATTGTCTCCTGCTGCAGAAAAACCAAAGGGCTGTATTACTTGTTCTTGGAATCATTATATTTGTGAAGACGTAATCATACTTAAGCAAGTGGCACAATTAATGTAAACCTTGCTTTAGCAGTTACCTTGTGAAATAAAAAGCCTTCCTCTCCAGTCTAAGGTTAAAGCATAACATTTTCATGCTCTATTGCAGCTAACCCTTAGATTTTTCTTTTTGAAGGGCCAGAACTAAAATAGTGTATTCCATGTACAGTCGAAAACCTGCAAGCCAAGTAAAAAGAGATTTAATAAAACTAGGAGTGAATTACTACATCCTTGAAGAGTCATTGTGTGTAAGCAGAAAAAAGTAAGTAATCTCCCTTTTTCTCACAAGAATGATACACCCCTCAAATACGTAGTCGAAGATTCTTATCAAGTTTTGAAATGTTGATTTGTGCTTTATTTATTAAAAGTGTTCAAAATACATTTTTGTCCAGCATCTATAGATAGTAATTGCTAAAATTGACTTTACCCTCATTAGCAACCCTGTGTTCTTTGTGTGAACCTGGAAAGCTGTGTTGTATGGTTTTTTAAACTTCACTGGAAAACAAAGAAGTCATTACAAAGGAAAGAAGTAATTACTCTCTGATGGCAAGAACAGATGTATGTGTATAATGAAAGCCTAGTATGAATAAGGTGCAGAGTAAAAGATAGAGCACCAAAATGTTATGACCACTAATACTCACTAAAAATTTTATCACATTTAAGATTACTTCAGAAAGAGCTATGCTTTTTCTTCCCCCTCCTCTCCCCGTGGTTTCTCTTTCTGCCCTCCAGAACACAATTTTATTTTATTTTCATTTAGAATAAAATTAAATATATCTCTTTAATTTCTTTGCTATTCTCTTTCATAAAATTAGAAAATTCTGTTATTCTAACTTTGAAAGGCAGCTGTACAGGGAATTGATGTTGGCTGTGATCTTTTATAGAAAGCAAGAAGTTACTACTTTTTTAAGGTGTTTTATTTCCTGAATTTTCTTTTGAAATGTTAGCAATATGTATACCACCTTCCATTTTATAGGAAGATTTAAGGGTCCCTAGTAATGTATAATGTATTGCATAACTTGCATTGTTTTATGTGCTTCCTCCTCCAAATTAATTCTTTATTAATTACATAACCACAAAAGCCAGATGCATTTTACAGATTCTCAATACAATTTTTAAATTACTACTTTATTTATTGATTTTGTAATCTGGTAATTTTTCCAGTATAAAGAACAAACTTAAAAAAATACAGATGAACACAATCAAGTATTCATGGGGCACTGTGAAGCAAGCTTTGTGGTTTTTTTGTGGTATTTCTTCATTTCTCTTTTTGTATTCCTATTTTTTAGGCCTGGCTGCAGCATGCCTGAAATTTGGGATGTCGAAGATCCTGCTAATAAAGGAAAAATTCCTTTATGTACGCTTATGAGCAAGGATTCCAGGCCATATTTCATCACAGTATTTGAAAATAGCAATTACAGAGTCTTGAAGATTCCAAAGGAATAACATTTCAATGCAATGAAGCATCAGTCTTTCAAATCTTTAAACTAGTAACTGTAAGAATTCTAAGTCAGAAATACCTTTTTTACTAGACTTAAAATGGAAAAATGTGTATTTTATTTTTTACCATTTTAAGTGAATTCTGATTATAGAAGTATCTTAAACCTAACAGTTTGGATTTCTATTTCAGGGTCAGTCCCTTGAGATTTGCTATGCAAATGATTATATGTTTGCACATATTATTTAACACTGATCCAAAAAGAGCTAAAAGTAGCTATGGAAAAGTTGGTAGGTGGACTTGAAACTTCATTTTTCTTGGTGCATGTTATTGGATTCCTATTGATATTAAAAAAAGAAGACTAATAAGGGTAATATTTGCAGTAAGCAATAGTTTAGCTTCTCAGTGTCCAAGGGTTTTTAGCATTCTTATGCATTCAGAATAAGCTGGCGTAATATACATTAAATTTTTAAGGGAAAATGCTTTATTCAGGAAAAAAATCTGTCATAGCCTTAGAAAGATACTAAAATAAATCCTTCACTGCCTTAACTAGACCTTCAGCGCCTAACTTGATAAGAAATTACTTTCAAAATTTAATGCCCTTTTTCCTTTCCCCATATATTAGATCCTGGCTGGACCTTTTCATCAGCATTAAAGAAAAATGAAATTTATCCCAGTTGTGCTATGGGTGTAGTCAGTTGTGTGGGTATAGTCGCTCCAGCATTATTAAACTGGTTCTGCTGTTCTTCTGTCATCCTGATGTCACACCAGTATTATAATTAGATAATAGATATCTCACTTTCCGAGATACCCAGTGCAAGGACACCCTTTAGTCGTTTAACTGACTTGGTAGAACTTTTGTATGTTTGTTGCCATTGAGAGCAATCACAGTAATTGTGATTCTACAGCATCATATGACTTCTAAGGTCTGGTGTTTCGCCGTGTATCATTCATGGTTTGGATTTGTTTCAACTCAGTTTTTTTTGTTCACATCGGTCTATTGGTATGACTGGTCTTTTTAGCCCTAATAGCATCTGGTGGTCCTGGATGTTACAGGGGCATCATCCATCACGCCTGTAACAGTGTCAATTAAATGGGAACCTGTGATAAAATAGTAGTATAACAACTGATCAGTATTCTAAGACGTCTTATTTTTTTATGATCTGTTTTATTGAGAGGGTGAGGGACAATGGCTGAAAATGCATTAGCTTTTTAACTTTTACAGAATAGATTTTGGAAAAATTTCTATAAGGAAACTCAAAAAAAAGGGCTTTTGGGAAGTCACTTTTTAAAATGTTAATTGAATTCAAGGAAGCAGGAAAAAAGTCTTTATATAAACATTGTGACTAGTGTTTCGGCACAAAAAGGTACTGTATTTTTATGAAGTTTATGCCAACTGTTGACATGTACTTACGTGGTTAAATAAAAAAGAGAAAGATGGAAATTGTTCTCATGTTTCTGGTAGGTGTTACACTTCTCTTATGTCTGTTAAACTGAAGTTTAACACAGTTACCACCGCAGATACGATTGAAGCTGAACTTTCAACTAAAAGCACAGAAGGGCTGCAGATGATTAAACCAAACTCACACACCTCTTTCTGGCTTCCTTTTTATTCAAAATATCAGTGCAGGAATATGTGAAAAGACTGGTGGAATAAAGAAACATTTGAAAGGTAAGGTTCAAAGATGTACTTTAAAATTAATTTTAAAATGTTCATCATTTGTTGAGGAAGTGACTGTTATTCAGTACATGGCCAGACATCGCAAATTTTCATCTCCAGGGATATTATGCTGTCCCTCTCTTTGAACTGCTCTGAAACCCAAATACGTATTTTAATCTGTTTGATATTGATGTGATAAAATTTAGTAATGATTGTGAGGAAGAAGAACGTGAATTCTTGAATCAGGTGTCTTACGAATTTGTCATCTTGGTGATTTGATGTCAGTTTCAAAGGAAAGAATTTTTGTTAAAATAACACAACATTTAACATAGGAGCACCGTGTTAACATTACGCTTATCACTGCGACATCAACCAGAAAACACAAGTTGGAGGCTTCTTAGCTCTCATTGAAGTTGCTTTTCTCTTTGCAAGATCCTGATCGAAAAATGTGTAACACAATAATGTTAATACATGTAGGCCTTGAAGTAATTTAGGCATGGGACTGGAATACTTCCATACTTGAAGGTACTTTCCATTATGTTTTATTGATATGGGATCATTGTGCTGGTTTTGGCTTTGGGCTGTGTTTTGGCAGAGCCAAGGTGTACTGCCACACTGGCCAGGAAGTTGGGGATGTGTGGGAAGTGGGGAGGAGACACAGCCAGGACAGGTGATCCAAGCTGACCAAAGGGACATTCCAGACCGTCTGACATCATGCTCAGTGTATAATAAAGTGGGGAGAGGGAGGAGGAAGGGAGGGATGTTTGGAGTGATGGTGTTTGTATTCCCAAGTTCACCATTGTGTGTGATGGGGCCCTGCTCTCTCCAGAGATCACTGAACACTTGCCTGCCCATGGGAAGCATTAAATTAATTTCTTGGTTTTTGCTTGTGTGTGCAGCTTTTGCTTTCTATCTTCAACTGTCTGTATCTCAACCCATGAGTTTTCTGGCTTTTGCCCTCCTGATTCTCTCCCCAGTCCTGCTGGTGGAAAAGTGAGCAAGTGCCTGTGTGGGGCTTGGCTGCTTGCTTAGGTTAAACTATGACAATCTGCATGATTTGTCTGTTGGAATCTGAAATACTGCTTGCTTTGCATTAAATTTCTTCAGTACAATGGGCACAATTAGAATTTGGTATCAAACTTCTGATAATTGTGCAAACTTAATAATAAGTATGGAATCCAAATAAAGCACCTTTGTGAAATGAAGGCACTCAGTCCTATTCAGTACTGCCCTGCTCTTCATTCTATTCATACACCATTAAAAAGAAAATGCTCTTTTGCCTGTTTCAGTTGAAACGGTGAACTTGAATCAATCTCTTGAATTTTTATGATTAAGCCATGGAGTTCCAAAACACACGAGTCACTCCAAGTGAAGATATGTAAGGCATGGTGTAAACACAGGGTTGTCAGAAATCAGCAATGTTTTTCTGCATGGCATGCAGAAGGTCTAAATATGGGAGCTGGTCAGTTGTGCAGAATTTGCTTGGGTAGTGAAACCTGTCAGTGCTATAATAAGTTCTCAGCTGTAGCTGTACAACATAAGCACTTTTATTTCAGTACAAAATCAAAGTCAAGTGTTCCAATGAACTGTTTGCAGTGAAGCTATAAGCTGACCTTTTAGGTTGGAACATAGTAGGACAATTTACAAGTTAGGCAGAATCTCCTCAGTAAACTGGCTTGTTTCTGGTCTCATGCTGTAAGTCTCCATTATCAATGTAATTCATAGAATGTCTGAAAGCATCAGGTGCTCAAGTGGGTTCATCATGTAACAGTTCAACAACTTTATTGCTTCCTGTTACAGCATATATGGAACACTTATTGCCAATAGATCATGAGATATGGATAGAAAAAACAGAGTGAATGAATACTATTGATTTCATATCTGGCTGAGGACTCAGAGAGGATCCCTGTGGCCAGTCTTCCACCCTGTCAAGGTTATTAATGTTTAAACTGAGTCTTGAGGGCAAACAGCATTCATTTTGCCCATTTGGTAGGAAAGATGAGATAAACTTTTTAGCCTGAAGAATATGAAAACACTGACTGGATCACATTTACAAGTGATATTGAGCCTGCAACAGGAAAACTTCTCTCCTTTAAATGTTTACCTGAAAGGAGACAAATCACTCTGGTTCATTCTTTAGGCTTGACCAAGCTTATTTTCAAAGCCAGTGCACCAAATTTTGACTTCCCTTACTAATAATTCCTGTGTTAAACAGCTGAAGAGTATCATCTTCATGTTACTAAACAACCCTTTGCTCAGCTTCTCTGACTACAAGTCCCTGGAGTGTCTCAAGGTGCTGTTAGCAAACATTATTTGTAGGCAGTTAATGTTTTGGTGTAGGTATCTCTGCTTGAGCTCTGCAAAAAAAAAAAAATCCTAGCCTCTTCTGAAGTATTGACTTTTATAGTTTAACTATTTTTGAAAATCCTGATTTTTTCTTGGCTTAAGCAAGGTAGCAAAGCCTGAAAATAGCCCAGAGTAGGATGCCTCCTATATTTTTTCCTAAATTAGCTTTGTGATGGTGTATGAATTGCTGTCTTGGTTTTATTTGGAATGTTAAAATGGAATGCATCTATAGTTGGAGAAGTTTATCTTCTACTGCTTATTAAAAAGCTTTTGAAAAGGCTAAAGTTAGAATCAAGCTTAGTAAATGCACTGAGTATAAATTTTTACATTCCTGGATTATTTCAAAGGCCATTCGACTGAAAACATGAGTTGCATGAAAGAACTAGGTGTAGATGTTTTCCTTAACCTTGTTTTAGATCCTTGTTGGATTTAGCTGCAGTTATTGCAGTCATGTAATAAATAATATTTGATTTGATACATTTCGGCTATTTTTGTGTTACTACATAATTTTTTCATAAAATGTTTTGGGTTGGAATGGTCCAACCCCCTGCCAAGAGCAGGGATACCTCCCACTACTCCAGGTTACTCAAAGCCTCATCCAGTCTGACCTTGAAAAATAAAAAGGAACAATTATTTTGAGAAAGAACAAATGGTAACAGATGATCAAAAGAGGTTGTATTCCACAGTTTCTTTATTCAGAATTTTAGAATTTGCTACATTCAATGCTTAAAACCAATGAAACTTTACTTAGCAAGTGGTGCTTATAGAATCTGTGACTAATTTTTAAGCTGATGAAGTCTTGTCTATTTACTAGAACTACAGGTTTGTTTTATCCATTAGGTTTTGCCTGAAATAAAATGATACTGTAAAAACACTGTTGAATTAGGAAGTTGTGACATGTGTTGTCTTTTTGCCTTCCTTTGAACCCTCGATGTGCAACCGAATTCATATTTGAATTTAGAAGGAAACCTGTGCGCTGATGGCTTGTTTTGTGAGGTTGTCCTTACTCATGAAGAAGTAGTGAAGCAATAAAGTTCCAACTGAAATAAAATGAAGAGCAGAAATATTTGCAATGTTGAGGGACAGCTGGACTGTCGAAAGGAAACATGGTTTCAATAAAGTCAGATTTCATTTAGAATGTCTCTTTCTGGGTTGTTTTCTTTCTTTTCCTTGTGTTCCATTTTGTTTGATTCTGTTTCTCTTCGGTGCTGGGAAATGGAATAAAACTGAACAGAATGGACTTAAGAAAAATTGTATAGCTGAAACTGAGAAGATGTTTGTGTCTTCCAAAAATGACTTGGTTTTAGTAAATCTTGTCAAAATGCTTGGCTTATGCCAATGATCAGAGCATGTGGTCTTCTTTGTGATCTTGAACCAGTGAGTTAGTAGGAGCTGGATTTGTTCTTTGGCAGGACTTGGTTGCTGCTACCCTAAGCATCACATTCAGACATGGGTTCCACTAAAGAGTTTCTCCAGGCTGCTGGAAATCTGCACGACATCTTTTAGGTGCAGCCACCAACCACTATGACCAAGTTCCTCAAGGACTTTGATTTCATCTTAAGAGCACTTTGGAGAAATGTTATATACTGCGTCATGGTGCAGTCCTTTGGAAGGAGTATAACTTGGTCTGACTAATGAATGTGACCAAGCCCACCTACAGGGGCGACACTCTGGACAAAATGAGGGATTGTTGGGATTCTTAATCACTGAAAACATAACAAAGCTTAGTACAAAAGAGGTGAATGAATGGCATTTCCAAAGGTGTGAATTATTTGTGTGCCTTCATTCTAGGGTGTGCAGACTTGGCCCAACTTCCAGAAAAAAAGTACTGGTCGACTCAGTCACTCAGAATGGGCTACTTAAACTGAAACTTTCACCCCAAGAGGAAGGGAGAGAAACTGATATCCTACAAGTAGCTTACACCAAGCTATGTGTATAATAGTTGTTAAAAAGAGTAGTGATAGTAGTAATACCAGTAAATCTTGGAAGTGTTTAAAGAAAGAAATATTTTTTAAAAAATTAATCTTTTAATTAAAAGATTGCCTGATCCTCAATGATCACTGCTTCAAGCTGCCCTTTTCCTTTGGATGTAGGACTAGAGTTTGTTCATTGTTTTTTGCTGCCACGTGAAGAATTGCACAGTCCTTCCACTCTGAGGCTCTTTTTTTGTTCTCTTTCCAAGACTGAGGTTAAAGCACATTAAAACAAGTCACTGAAAAAGCAACAGGAGGATATTGCTCTACTATGCTAAGCAGTTCAGTTGGAAAGCTTTCATGAAGAGCTGCTCTTAATGAATGTGTGACCTATGCAATGCCTACTCCTGCTCTCGGAGTCTTTGAAGCAGAAGACATGACCAGTGTGTTTAAAACTACAAAATTTGAATGGTGGTTATCACTTCATAGCACTATTGTTTAGCAGCTTAACTACTTGGTTTATCTTTGTACAGGTGTGTTTTCTGAATTGTTTTGAATCATGTAGACCCTCTCAGCACATGGTTGCTGTCAACGTTGCTGTCAGTGAGGTGAGGCACAGGACCTCTGTTCCCATTTGCCTCACACTGTGCTTTCCCCTTCCTCCCCCACCTTTTTTTCACACCCTTATCACCACTGTACTTTATCTAATGCCTCTGTGTTAAAAGTAATATTCCACTCTGTGACTAAAGGGATTTAAATGCTGTCTGTGCAGACCAGGCAACTATGATGGAGTTACCTGTTCTGTGCTCCCTTATTTAAATTCCACAAATAAATAACAGCAGTGATGAATCCTTTTATACTGCTACCACTCTGTCAATGCCTACAGTTCCTTGTGGATCTTTCTTCTGCAAATTTGTGACAGGAAATTACAGAAAATAAACATGAAAATGTTACTGTACATTTCATTAAGCAGAGCAATTTCCTCTGGTAAAGTGGCCAAAATGTCAGAAGATATTCTCTGACAATGTTTCAGATCAGACTGATCTATTTTGGTGGGTCAGATTACACTTGTTAAGAACCAAGGATGAGGGAAGCACACAATTTGGAAATAGAATTGAGGGTGAACAGTACAGACACATTTTCTCAGTTTCTGGTCTCCTGATAGCCCTTGATACTTTCTTATGTAAGGTGACTGTGTGACTGTGAGCTGCCCTTCTCTGTTTCCATCTGAGCTGATAGCAGAGGGTATGTGAGCAGAGAGACAATTTCAAGGTAAAAAGCAAAGGAGACAAACCCCTTTCTGGCTCAGCTTATCGAGTTCTCTGTATCTATTGTTTCTGCACAGTCAGTCAGTGGCAGAGGTCCATTGCAGGGAATCTTTCTGGACATTACTTGTCCCCATGGACACGGACCCCGTAAATGAGTTTCACTGACTCCTTTGTGACTGCCTAAATCACAGCTGTGAGAACAAGATGGGTAGCAGTGAGTGACCAACAAAGGCCCATGTAGGAGACGCTCTGAGCTGGGGAGGTGACGTTCTGTGCCGTGGGCTGTCACCATGGAGCGTGCTGACCTGCACAGCTGCATTGCCAGAGTTCAGGCAGGTTTCATCTGTAGCAGGTTTCATCTGTAGCAGGTATCACTAGCAGGTGAGATGTCATTCAAGTGCTACTCCAATAATTTTAGGGAGGTTTCCCATGGTTTTAGACTACGTTTCCAGTATCCAGGAACCCATTTGTCACACTATATTAGGAACGGCGAAGTAAAGACAGACACTCTTAGCTGGGTTGCCCAAGAGAGCTAGTTTTATTATTCCTGATCTACATTTATAGACAGGTTCAAGAAGGTCTGAGAGGTAAAATTCTCATTGGTCATTAAACCAACACATCACTATTATTGGA
This sequence comes from Cyanistes caeruleus, assembly GCF_971803275.1. Classification (NCBI taxonomy): domain Eukaryota; kingdom Metazoa; phylum Chordata; class Aves; order Passeriformes; family Paridae; genus Cyanistes; species Cyanistes caeruleus. The sequence continues at coordinate 106,343,346 of NC_141701.1, forward strand.
CAATTAGGAACAACACCCTTTGACTGTTTCTTGCAAGTAAACAACAAGGATCTAAACAACACCTGCAAAGGTTGTTGTCCTTCTCCAAGGACTCTTTGGATTCCCCTTTATGCTTTCTCAGGCCAGAGTGAGAACCTTGTGTGACTTAGTTTCACACAGGCTCTGTGCTCCCTGCCTGCTTTCAGCATCCATACCCATTTACTAAGGCTTTGCTTCGTGAGTGGTCGGGTTCAGCTCTTACCACTGGATGAAACTTCCCTATCCATTTACTAGCATGTGTGTTTGATTTTAGAAGGATTTAGAGGAGGATAAACTAAACTTTCCCTGAGGTAGAGATTTTCTACTTCCTCAGGATTACTGAAGTCTAAGCGCACAATTTGTACAAGCTGTAATTCCACCTCCCAGAACCATTGTGACTGAGAAAGATTGAAAGGCTGAGAGGAGATACAGCAATCACATTCATTTAGAGAAAAACATCAATAAAGTATTCTTTTTCATTGAATTAAAAATAAAGTGAAAGATGAACATTTGAAGAAATGAAAACCTGATTTAACTTTGAGAGAATGGCTAATACAAAATACAGCTATGAGAATGTTAAATACAATCTTCTTCGAAAGACTTTCTAAGGTAAGTGATATCAAAATGGTGGAAAGCTTTAGTCTGGCTAAAGTTGTATTTCCATATACATGACTGCATAAACATGAGTGCCACTGATGAATTCATTGTCCCTCAGCCAGCTCACATGACAGCATGAAATTTCGTGCAGTCAGGGCCATAAACCAGATAAGGAATTGGTCCAGATGAAACTCATCTGGGAATTTTTTTTAAACTTTTTTTATTTTTTTTTTACATCAACAGACTTTGTAGCCTCATTCATCACATAGCTACAGGAACCTTCAAATGACTAACGAGAAAAGCCCTCATGGAGAAACACCTGGACAGTCAACCAGCTCTTTTCAGTGGCTGGGTCAAACAAGACTGATAGAAGCCTGGGAAGCTGGACCTTCAGAACAGCTGTGCTTTGTCAGGCCCTACTAAAAACCTTCTGAACTCTTACCTAAGTTCAATGAAATTTGATGGGAAGGTAGAGATCTAATACAATATTTCGTACAGGTTTTGGTGAAACTGGTACACAGGAGTAAGGCTGGAGAGGCCAACGTTTCCTTCTTCACTGCAAAAGCCACAGAACCCAGCTGCCTGAGTACCTCTGCCCCAAAACACTGCTGTCTCTGTGCAGGACATGGAAAAATGGGGTTATTATGGTAAAAGAGGGAAGGCTAAGGAGAGGAGGCATTACTATTCATAAAGCTATTAATTCGGTTTTTTCCTTTGGAAAGTGCTTATATTTCAGAGCTTTTCCCCACAGCTCTGTGCATAAAAGGGAGAGAGAGATCTTTCACTGGAAAGATCAAGATGCCTACAAGGTATCCATCCATAAGCCATATTGATTGCATCAGCCTGATTTTAAGATACTATTTCCATCTTCATACTCCAGACAGAAAAGCCCCTCTCCTGCTTCATATCTGCAGGCTGTGCTCAAGGAGTGTAAGCACATCCCTGTCCCTTTCTTGGCACCCTCAGAGCTCAAGGGCTTGGAAGTGGTGGCTCCAGCTGCTGCCCTTATGGGGCACTCCCAGCCCTTCCAGAGTCAGCACAGGTGGGGCCAGCACCTGCTGCAGGGAGGATCAAGATAAGGAGGCTGTCTTGAAGAGCTGTGGATACTGTAGCAAATCACTCTCTAGCTTACAGGGACTGCAGTCCTGCTTCCAAGGGCACAGCAGAAAGCCAGAGGGATAGGTAGGTCCAACCCAAGGGCCTGTAGGCTTGCAGGCACAAGCATCAGAGCAGGCTTGGAAGGCAAGCTGTGGAGCTGAGACATTTCTGTGGCTCTTGTGAGGTGCATGTGTTCAAGAGGACTGGCTTGGGGACAGCAAGGATGTGGAGTGTCTGTTTGTATCTGCATTTGACCTGTGGACTCCCACAGCTCTAGAGGAAGCAGTGGTGTGTGCTTCTCTAAAATAGTTGATTATATCCTAAGGTGTGGTTGAGTCATATTTATGCTCTTTATTATCTTCTGATAGTTTAACTAAGTCAGCCAGACTAAAGGGTGAACAAGGCTTTCCCAGTTCAGGCCCCTTCACCAATGCAAGTGGAATCTGCTGTAAAGGGCTGAGGTCTTGCAGGTATCCATGAAGCCACTAGGAAATTTGACTGGTTTAGACCACCTTCCACAGGGGTGGAAGGATGGGCTTCCTCACAAGGGTGTTGGGGACTTAATTTCATTGATGTGCCTAATGCAAACTCACAGTGTGATGATAGGTGTGAAATAGAAATCTAAGGCAGCACATCTGAAAAGTGTGGAGTAAAGGTGTGTGGTCATGCACTGAGCATTTGGGATGAGATAAACTAATGAAATGGAGTTAATCAGGGTAGCCTATTTCATGTGCTGTATAAATCAAATATACTTTGTGGTAGTAATTCTGTTCTATAACATCCACGTATCGAAAGAATGAATAAATTAATTTTCACATGCAATCTTAATTTTGGTTTGTGCTAGTTCAGGGATTAACTTTGACACATTTGTGGGTTTTCCAGGGTCTAGGCACACACACACGTGCTGTGTGGTCCAAGGGCACCCAAACAGTGGATTGCTGTTAGGCACGATGCTGGATCAGAGTTTTCGTTCATGGTACCCTCACAGTGCTTTGTCCTCAGAGTACATTTTACCAGACAATTGTTTCGGCAAGCTTTGACAGTTCGAAAGGCTGCCTGCTTTCTGAGAACAAAGCCAATGTCAGCAGCTCCACAAACTGCTGTTGCTGTCAGAAAGCATGGTCTGCTGGCTCTCTGCCTCCATCACCCTCTCCTTTGGTTAGCTGAGGCATTCCTGCAGCTTTATGGGGAACAGGATATAGGAACAGGTCAAGGTAATACTTAGTGTTGCTGAAATTAAAGCTGATTTAAAGTGCTTCTGCAAATTGTGTGTAGACATGTGCAGCCAAGACCTGAGAGATGAAGATGAAGGGAACATGCACTCTGGAAAACCTTCAGCAAACCCTCTATGACACTTGTATGTTACAAAGTCACATCCTAAAGCCTGAAATTGTGAAAAGTGGGGACTGGTTTTGATGTCGAAGTTGAGTATCTGTGTAGATAAGCATTATGAGGTTGTGAAGGTGTCCTGGGTTGAGAACTGACCACAGCTGAATACCTCACCAGCTCTGCTTGAGAATTCTCCTGTTGTAAGGAGAGAAAGTCCATATTAAAGCTGCAGATAGTTTTTTCCCTTAATTTATAAAATGTCAGATGTTTCATGACAGTTGTTCAAGCTTATATTCAGGTGATTTTCATTAGGAGGAGACAGAGAGGTGTATGATAAATAAGGTACATAGCAGGTCATCACCTGAGCAGTCACCAGTCTGAGTGTGCATGGACAGGTGAAAGGCATGAGCTTTAATTGTAGGGTGGAGCTGTATCTGTGTCTGAGATACCCTGTCTAAGGTAAACATTTTTGTTATTTTTATTTAGCATTCCCCCTATTCTTCCTCAGATATAAAGAGAAGAAAACAACTGTGTGATATGTAAAGGAAAGTCTTAAACTGCAGAAATTACTAAAACAGATGAGAACAACACTATGCCACCTCATGTGTTGTCAACAGCTAACATAGGTATGAAAATCTAGAACAAAAAGAGATTGGAACTGTGCCAAATATGAGAGGAGAAAATTTCTGGTCTTCAGATCAAATAGCCAGAGATTTGGTGAGAAGTCAGGAGATAATTGCTAGGAAGTATGGGAATATTAAAACTTTTGGTTATGGTATATGGTTGTGTTGAACAGAGCAAACAGGCTTTACAGTGCTGTGGGTAGGTGCCCCTGTATCCCCCAGAAGGACAGGTACTGGATACTGACTGCCCACCCTGGCGCTGGTCAGCTGTGTCTATCCCGGGGTAAAAGTGTTTCAGAATCATAGAATCATTTTTAGATTGAAAAAGAGCTTTAATATCTAGTCCAACCACTAATCTAGCACTGCCAAGCCCACCTCTAAAGCATGTCCTTCAGCACCACATCTATGTCTTTTCTAAGTATCTCTGGGGAGGGTGACTCAAACACTTCCTTGGGCAGCCTCTTCCAGCGCTTAACACCCCTTTTGGTGGAGAAATTTTTCCTGGTACCCAACCTAAAGCTCCCTAGTACAAGAGCTGTAAGATTTCAGCAGTTGTTGTCCCAGACACTGAAGTGCTGAAAAAATAATGACTGATGTGTTGAACATGACTCAGTACCCAGTAGCAGCCCATATGGAGTGGGACAGATCCAGTGCCCTCCTGTTATGCAAGGGCCTGATGGAATTTCTGAAATCTTGCACATCTAGGATACCTGGCACCTAGAAGACCTGAATTACAGTTGTCTGGTTGAAAGACTGTTTATTTGCTAACTGAGATCAGTTTGTTACCTGGCAGCACAGTGTAGCATCTGCTAATTGACTGGGAATGAAGCTCAGTGGCAACAAGGAATTTGGAAACACTGAGCTGAGGGAATGCACATCATCAGCTTCAATCCGAGGGTACTTAGTCATGGTCCAAAGTGGCTGGGGTTTGCTTTCAGTTCGATGTTTCATATGCTGTTACCTGTATAAATTCAGTATGTCAGAGCTTTAGAAAATTGCTTTTCTTGCCTTTTCATATTCTCCATATGTTTTTGCTCAGGTAACCGCAGAAACATAGCTCATTTCAGTGTAATATTTCTTATGTCAATATTTTATCCTTTGTAAGCTGTATAACTAGATGAGATGCTAACATATAACCCAGAAAAGAATTCTCACTTTAAATGGAAATGCAAAAATAATGGAATATTGCCATTCTGGAAATAGTTGTTTTCCTTTGGATTTAGGCTGATTTATGCACTCTCTTTTTTTCAAGTGCTGGCTTACAGCTAGTGACAAGGAGTGAGCCTGAAAGCTGCAGCACTGATGCTCCTTGACGTGGTGTTGCTGCCTGTGTACAAATAAGGACAGGGCCGGTAAAGGGCTGGGAGCCTGTCGACTCTGCAGGCAGGGATTTAAAGCTTGTAGCTGGCATAAAAGCAGAGGTGTAAAGCTTTCATCTCAATAGCTCAAATGACAAAGGCAAAGTAGCCGCAGCAGCGCTGGCCCTGAATGTTTAGGCAGATACGCCTCAGAGTTAGAGCAGTCTTGGTATCCTGGCCGGTCAGATGGAAAACCACTTTGTGTGCACCTGTACAGAGGTATTTGCATCCCTAACACTGCTCTGCCAGTGTGAGGGAGAGCAGAGATCCAAATTGTTGCTCTGCCAGTGTGAGGGAGAGCAGAGATCCAAATTGTTGCTCTGCCAGTGTGAGGGAGAGCAGAGATCCAAATTGTTGCTCTGCCAGTGTGAGGGAGAGCAGAGAGATGCCCAGGCATCGCTAAGGGGCCCTCACCTCCTGCAGCCCTGAGAACAGCTGGCGACATTGCAGGAGCGTGGGGCTCTTGTCGGAATTGCCAGGGGCTTGGGAAGCACAGCCCTGGCTCCTACCTCCAGACAAGTGTATTTCAAAGAAGGTAAAGGAACAGCCTCAGAGCCTTGCAGCAAGTTCAGTGTGGTGTAAATTCTTCAGGCAATGCAAGAAAAGAGGAATTTGTATTTAAAGGTCACGAACTTTGCTTTCAGTACTACAGTAAAATAGAATTTAAAAGAGGCATATAAATAGCAAATATGTGTGTCTTGATGAATGTAACAGCATTTTGAAAAGGACAAAGGATTCCCCTGAATAATATTTAAACTTCCATGTTGCAAATTGCTTGAATGAATAAAAATGACATTTTTAGAAGGTCAGAAATTGCTTCAGAAAGGCATCTAATCTTTAAAGTTCAGTAAAGAAATCTGCTTCTTGCAGCCTTGCTTCTGTTCATGTTGCTCTGGACTCACTTCCAGCTGAGGAATCTGAGCTGTGGGGGAACTGAGCCTCTCTGTGTATTAAGGTGTATCAATCTGGACAGTGGCCCTTTCTGGATGCTTTTCATTAACACCAGTGACTGTACAAGCTCAACAAACCTCTAGGAAAGTCCATCCCTTTCCCAAAGAAAGCTGAGGGGGAAATTCTGAGCATTCGGTGCAAATCGCAGTCTACGTGGCAAAGCAAAAATAGCTGCTGTAGCTGGCAGAGGATGCTGATAGGATTTTCTGTAGATGTGTGGTTGGCACCATTTTCCTTCAGCCCTGCCTCTTAGTGAGCTGCCTGAAGTGTCCCTGCTCTTGCTTTTCTGCTTCTGCTCTCAGATTAGCAAGATTATGGGTTTCCTCCCTTTCTGGGAGATGTTTAGCCATGGGTATAGAGTGTGCTGTGGATGGGGGGCTGGAAGGGCATGGGAGAAGCAGGGGCTTCCCCAGGGCAGACAACTCAGTGTCCCGTACCTGGAACCAATGGACTGAACTTGCATTTTGGTGCTCAGCCTGTCTCCATTCAAATACACACCTTAATGTGTTTTTGTCATCAGTGGCATTACAGACAACACAGTTAATTTCATGCCACTATATCAAAAGAATGTACCTGCCCTTAAACCTTGCCCCCCTGAAGCAAATGTCCCGGGGAATGCAGGAGGATGGGGTTGGAGAGATGGTAGTTTGACCTTTTGTAGACAGGGTAATTGGTGGGATGAAGTTGCATTTTTAAGGGCCTGTCTGAAGTAGTGCTCTGCTGGTGCTACATTGACCAGTGCATGAAAGGGCAGCGTCTGTGAAAAATGCAGCCATCAAGGAGCAATGTTGTCTTCTTGGAAATGTGCTCATGATCCCTCCTCCTCCCCCTCCTTGCCTGGCAGATGAGGAGAGCAGGGGATAAACCACATTGCCATCATTTTTAGTGGGTTAAACAAGGGCTGTGTGAGTATTGAGCTGCCAAACTCAAACTCAGATTTTTCCACCTGGGAGGTGAATGTGGCACAGATCCAAATCTTCCGGGGTCTGACCTCCCCATGGCAAATTCTCTTTCTTGGCCTGTCTTGTTAGTCTTTTGCATAGTAACTGACTGTACCTCACCTGGAAACGACATGTGTTGCTGTGACCTTTTACTTGTTGTTTTCTTTCTATCAATTTTGTGCAATTCCAAGGCACAGTTACAGTGTGGGCTGAGTAATTATGTTGCTGATTTACACGCCTCTTATGTAATTATAGTTACAGAGACAATATCGGCCTCCTTCTCTCTAAAGTTGCACCATGGTAAGGATGTTTTATCACTATTGCATTTTTGGTAATTCATTTGGTCTGCTTAGACTTTAGCACAGGCTTCTAAAAAAAAGGATTTTTCCATGCTATCACCAAAGGGTAACAGGCATTGTATGCTCACTTGTTCTTGGAGAGTCCCAAGGGTGCAGGGGTGGATGGCACAAGCTACAGCAATATGTGTGGTTAGCACTAGATCAAGGAACAGAATGAATAGGAAGGCTTGGCCTGATCTCATCAGCAAATTAGATTAAATAGACTTTGCAGGCTGATTGAAGCTCTAGTTGTCAGAGTGTCAGTGAACCCTGGTTCGTGAGCTGATTGGAAAATTGCAGTTTTCCTTCTGGTAACTTTGAATGTCTTCCTTCCCTTCATCCTGCTATTGTTTCACTCTGGTATTTCAGAGCCTGTTCATTTTGGTCGATATTTCCAAATAAAACAAAGTCACGTTCAATAGCAAAAGAAATATTATTGGGGAATTTGCTGTAGGAACAGTTGTGAGAATTGAGTTTTTCTGATAAATGTGTAAATAACTGAAACTTGGAGTTTGACCATCTGCCTTCATCTGTTTCAGGCCAGCTTACCTGAGTACACCTTTGGATGGATGCTGGGAAGACAATTTCATTTCATCTTTCCTGCCACTCTATACTGACTGACAAGGAATTCAGCTCAAGGTCACTGTGTAACCTGGTAGGTCTGACTCTTTTCTTGCGATGGCGATGACATGGTGTTGCTGGACTACTGAAGATGTATTATGGCAAGCATAAATAGCTGAATTGTGGGGATCAGAGGTTTCATAAGTCTTTGGACCAAAACTCCCCATCCTTAGTGCGGGTTTGTCAGCAGTGAATTTGGTCTTCAGGAGTTGTGGTGGGAAGTTCTGGTTAGGTCAGAGCAATACACCCACCAGCTGGTGTCTTGTGTGCACTGGTCTGGTCACAGATGCACCCTGTGCAAAGTGAGAGGCCCACTTTGGGGAGGTCTGAAGTGGCACTGGGGCCTGATTCTGCCTTTGTCTTGCAGTGATAGAGAAATTTTGTCACCAGGCTCTCATCTCCACTAGATACTTTTTTGGCACAGACCTATCAATCTCTGGTAGCTCAAGCAAGGTACCTCTAAAGAGGGACCCCAAACAAAGAAATCCCTGGCCAATTGTACCCTTACAATTTGAATTCCTTATCCTTCATGTGACAGTATGGACAAGCAGACAAATTACAGTCTGGGGTGTTATCACTCTTCATTGGTTCACTGTTTTGTTACCAGATGTTGCAATGTTGTCTTCATACCTAGGTCAGATTTAGTGAAAGTTTCAGCTGATTCTGCAGTCGGTGTTGTAATGTGTCTGTTATAGTTCATATACCATGGCCTGGGGGCTCTCCACTCTGCCTATTAATTTTTAAGAATTATTTAAGCTGCTAGCTTTGTCTACCCTAGCCCTCATTAATGCTCAGACTGTTAGCTCCAGATTCAACTTCAGTCCACCTTTGACTTCCACAACATAACAGCAGAGCTCAGGTAAAGTTCAACTTGAAGCCTAACAAATCTAGATATTTATGTCTACTTTCAAATAATATAAAAATGTCAACATGCAGGCTCTCCAGAGACAGGTCTTACCTGGAGCAGCCATATCTTTGTTCATTTGGTGTGTCTACAGGGTTAAGACCATGGCAGGATCACCCTGTGTGGGAGGGAGGCAGGAATTCGTGTAGTGTGAAGAGTTTGCTGCTGGTGCCTGCAGTTTTCTGTAGTAAGAGGTGTCTCATCAGGCTTGACAGTGTGCAGGCAATTTTGTACATGGATACGTGCACCCTTTCAGTGATCCTGGTGCAGGTTTGAACTGTCAGTGCTGCTGCAGTTTGACCTCCCACTGTCCTCCACAAGCATGTCCCCACCACCTCTCAGCATGCTAGTGGTTCTCAGAAATTATTTGGTTAAAAACAGCCCTAACAAGATTAAAGTTTTCTTTCGGACAGCCTGATAGACATGACACCTTAGATTCAGACTGGCTTCAAGAGCTGTGAGAAAACCCATCGGCTTCAAACCCCACAGAGAGCTGCTGCCCAAGGGTCTAACAAGCTGTCAGCCTAAATGCTGTTACAGGATGTCCATCCCTTCTTTCTCAGCACCCATGTCATGTCCAAGTGCATGGAGATGTAGGTGGAACTGTCTGCCCTGTTGTTATCTTCCATGGAAATAATGAAGAAGAAACCAGAGGAAAACAAGAAAGTGGGATTTATTCCATCACAACCAAGGGTTCTGCTCACGCTTCTACATGTCTGCAGGTTGCAGAGACTATGGCCCAGAGAAATTTTAAGTGAGTAAGTTGCTAAGAGTTTGTTGTGGTGGAGGGTGGAAAAAAAATGAGATCAATTTTATCAGTCAGAGTTTAGGTGACATTTGAGAAATGCTAAATTAACCTTCAAAATGTCTCCAAATGTCTTGTTTAAGAAAAAAAAAAAAAAAGGACATTCAGTCTGGGTAAAACAGACAATGAATGAGTGCATGTAAACAAATTCCCTAAAGCATTCATAAATGCATTTCCTCAGCCTCCAGTATTACATCAGGTAATGAATTATTTTCACATCTGCTTTATTGAACAAAAAATACCACCATCTGAGCTTGAAGGTGAAGAGGGAGCAATATATTTAAACTAAACCTGGATGTAGTTTGAACACAGAGACTATTTAAAAAAAAAATTCTGCACATTCACAATATTGTTTCCCTGTTCCAATTAGAAAAAATGAAAACAGGCTTAGTTCTGTATTTTGTTGAAAATACAACTTTGACTTTAGTTTGTGTGATTCGAATTTCAGACCTTAAAAAAACTGAGATGAAAATTGAATGGAATATTAATATAGGTTAACTCTTGTGGAGATCCTTACCAGACTTGCCTGGTGCTTGTTGGCCCTCTGCTTGCACTCCCACACATGAGATGCTGACAGAGATATACACATCCTTCCAAAGAGAGTCTGTCTTTTGAGGATAACCCAAGCACGCTGGAGCCCCAGTATTGCTGCTGGAGCCATGGAGGGAATAGATTTTTCCTTGTTGGTCTAGGTTCCCTCAAGGCAAAGCCTGGCCCATTGCTGCTTGGCTCCAGGCATCCTGGCACTTAGACAAGGCCAGTTGTCAAGTTTTTCTGAGGCAGTACATCTCAATAGTCACAGTGGACCACACTCCCCATGGGTATCAGCTGAATACACTGCCTTCAGGAAGGATTAATGCCCACTAATCCTCCATTCAAGAGAAAAAGACTCAGGTGTTTGCCAAGCACCAATGAGCCAGTTTAGTCCTTTCCTCCCTCCCTGCACTTCTATTTCTTTTTATAAATAAATCCTTCTCAAAATTACAAAAGCAGATCCAAGCAGTCACAGTGACTCAGCTGTAAAGCCAAAAGCAGCCCATATTGCAGATTAAAATTGCAATTGGTAATATCATTGTGCAGCACCGTGAAAATATAAAATCACTCTTTTCCTACTTGCTACATGCAAAGTACCACGTGCAAAGATTTACATCAAGCCAGAATAGTTGCTAGTAGAGAAAAGGAGGAACTGACATCCTCAAAAGGATTAGAAACCATCTCCCCAACTTTAGAAACCATCTCCCTCTGTTTTACCAGTACTGTGATCTTGGCTGGGTTTATCTGAAAAGGAAAAAGGAGACAGACTCAAAAGCAATGTATGACAGGGCACTCATTCACAGATTAATGGTACAGGGAGTGGTATTTCACCACTTTTCTGTGATATTTTTTACTTCCAAAGATAGCAATCATGATATTTTTAATCTGAAATCCACCCAGAGCTACAGTAACTGCAGGTGCTGCTCATTTCAGTCAAGCATTTAAGAGTTTACAAAGATTTAAACTGATTAAGTGTTAGAGAGGAGTGATGAATTCCAGATACTGATGTGCTAATTATGATAATGCATTTGTAGTGATTGCTTACAAGTGTAATTGCCTTTCTCATTGAATCCAGCTCTCTTTGATCCTTGGTCATGGGACAAAATAGATAGGAGTGTCACCAAATCTCCAAAAACTGGAATATGACATCTAAACACCGATTAAGTGCTAAGAAGAGCATCATTTATTCAGGCACCTGGTTTCACAGTCTGTTCTTTATCTCTCTTTTTTTGTATCTTATTCCTATTCTCATAAGGTAACTGTCCCAACACTGATGTTGTCCAAATTCTGGCTTTCTCCCAGACAAACTAAACAATATTTGTGTGTTCCTTTTGATTTCAACAGTAGAATTTCCATTGATGATAATAGGAACAGGAAATTTTCATAATCCTGTGAGTTTCTTCTTGCTGTCCAACCATGTTCTTGTTTATCCCTTCTGTTAAAATGCTGTGTTTACTCTGTGTCCTGCTGGGATGAGGTCAGGACTTTTCTTTACCCAGATTTTGCCCAGCCACTGGTTTCCCTCTGCCTCTTCAACACGTCCTAGAAGATACTTGAGCACTTGACTGACTTTGATTCTACATTATTTATCATTATTTTGTTTCTATCCCAAACCAAGGATGCAAAACTCATGTTAGAATCGGTACAACAATTTTACCTTTGTTTCTTTCATTACCAATTACTTCTCTAACTATTGCCAGAAGGCATGAGGCATTGCCATGCACAATATAACTCTGCTTTTCAAATACCATAAACTGAAGAAGGCTTGCTGAACTGTGCTTACAAAAGAGAAGCTCTTCAGCTTTGATAAGAAAACAACCAAGATCCAGCATTTCTTCCTTATGGTCATTCCCTCCACTAGTTAAAACTATCCAAAATCTGTAAAAGCTTTTTGAAAAAGGTGTGATTTTTATGTCTGTCCTTCCCATTGTGTGTGGAAGGGTATTGAATGACCCCTTTTTTCTTTTTCCTCATCTCCTTTGATCACCTGATAACACTGGAGCTTATGCTTTATTGTTCATTATTGTTATCATCTCTAGTGCCTTTCTAGTCTTGGGCTTTGCATGCACAGCACCACTTTCTCTAGATAGAGGGGACATTCTTTTCCCCTTGATGCATAGTTTGGTGCTTAATTGTACTCATACACCTTTTTTTTTGTATAGGGCTAATTTACTGAATGTCCTTGTCCTGCTTTTGTGAACACTCAGCCCCCATCACTGTTTATCTGTTTGACATCTGCATAGCTTAGCAGAAGGGATTTCCTTTATGTTTCCAAATCACTGATAAGTATACTGAATCAGATCAATATGATATTTCTCTTCTTTCTTTTTTGATCTGCCTACAGGGTTCAGACTGTGTAATGCTTAGCGGCAAAGCAATTGCAAGAGCCCTGGGGAAAGAACCTTCAGTGGAAGGTAATTCCTCAATGCCCTCTTTGCCTGCACATTCCTGGCAGAGGGCACCTGCAGCCAGCTCTGCCTGTCCCCCACATTTCCTTCTGTCCCCTTTCTGTATAGCAAGTGGAGCTGGAGGATGAGATGGAAAGGAGACCCCTGCCATTAGGGATTGTGTGGGGATTGCTCTGGATTTCAGCACACTGCAACATGGTGACAGGAGAATTTCTGACGCACTGTAAGGGATTTATGAAGCTGCAATGGGATGGCAGGAGAAAGCCCTAAATGGGGGGGTTTGGTATGCCAAAATGTCATGCTGCAGTTCTGATTGTAGCTGTGTGTTGTAGTAAACAAACTTTCCTGATAGTCACTCTACTTGAAAAACCTTCTTTTTCTTTTTTCTGTCATCTGCTTTCAGCAATGCTTTAAAGAACTTAAAAGCAGCTTTAGAGTAGAAGTGCCACTTCTGTCTCTGCTTGCAGGTATACCACCTGAAATAGTATGAACCATAAATCACTTTAATAGATAACAGCAGAAGCTTCACAAATCCTTGTGATTCAAACTTCAGAGGCAGCTAATGTAGCAATTCAGAAGAGGAAAACTGGGAGACTGCAGTTGTATTTTGTGCTGCTGGCTGGAAAGATCATGAAATGAATACAGCTAATCATATAAAGATTGTCAGTCAATAGAGCAGTGGTTCTGTGTTTAAATGGTTTAATGACTCCACCGGTGAATGTCCTGTAGCTTGATAATCATTTGTCTTTGAGTTAATTATCTGAGTCATATTAGCTTTGTGAAGTAGAAATGGAGTAGTGGGAGGCTTTTATTACACCATAAAAATATTAAAATCAGACTGCTATACTGTTAATCTTAAATGAGAATGTCTTGGCAGAGACAAGCACTTAGGGCACTTTTACCCTGAAGCTCACCTTCTCCTTGAACAAACAGCAAAGCAATCAGGCATGCTGAGTCTTTTATCCAAAAGCTTTTACTTTACTGAAAAAACAGGTGTCAGAGTTGGTGTGACTGTCTCCTAGACAGAAGGGTGGTATAGAGGCAGAGGCAGTGTCTAAGGATGCAGCTGGATACAGCAGCATGCAGAGGTATCCAAACTGGCTCTGAACATGGAGTAGAATGACCAGGGTACCGTGGCCCCTGACTTTTTGCCTGTAACCTCATGCAGGCACAAGAGTGCCATAGGAAGGCCTACTCAAGTGATAGGCTTGGACATGGCTTTTGATCATGAGTAAATATTTCTTGGACTTTTTCCAGTCTGATTCCTTCTCTCTGCAGACTGGGGTTCAGGCTGCAGATGCAAGTGCATGGTACAAGTTACCCCACAGAAACCAGAGTTTTCCCCAGGGTGAGAAGATGAGCAAGAAGATGAAAGAGAAGTTGAAAATGAATCCCCAAACTCTCCATGAAGAGAGTGACACCTGTGAAATACTCCAAGACCAGTTTTGAAAGCCTGTCTACGAGTTTTTTGTCACAGCCTGAGGGCAGGGTAGCACATTTTATTGAGTTTAAGAGTTTTTGTCTATTGAGACCTTTTGAGCATGGATTTTGTGCTACTTAATCCCAGTTTGCCATGGGAAGGAGTGGAATTCATCAGAATTCTGATCTTGACTAGAGAGGGTTGTATTTCCCCTGAGATTGCCTTTAGTTCCTATAGATGTGACTCTGAGCATGCTTGGTGATCCAGGAATTATGTTATACCACTGCCAAACCCATAAAAATGTCAAGAAGATGTCTGAAGTTTGTGCAAAAATCCTGGAAAGATTTGTGTCCCATAGTGTCATAAAATCCAAGTTGTTTCAAGACAATTTGGTATTGTGTGATATTCCTGTCTCTCCTGTCTGTAGTGTAATTTGAATCCACTGAATTTCAGCAGGGTATCAGGGCATTCTTTCAAGAGCTAGGAATGACCTGTGAAATAGGAAGAGGGCATTACTTCTTTCACCACTCTGTCACCATTTCAGTGGTTCCTCCCATCCCATTTCTTAGGTGTTTTGTTAGATAATTCTGTGTCAGTGTGCACTATTTTTCTCCTAGCATTTTACTTGGCCGACCTGAAAAGTCCTCTCTGCAACCTGTTTTTTAAATGTCAGTTTGTTTTGAGGTGGCAGTTAAATCAGTTCAGTCCTGCCCGAAATAGTAAATGTAAACACATTAAACAGGTCTTGTGCTCTTCCTGAACAGACCCTGATCAACTCCTACTGAAACCAATAAAAAGAATCTTCCTGACTTGTGATAGGGCTGGGTTAATCTACCAGAAATATTTATTCATCACCCAACAGGCCTCCTCCAACAATGCAAACTGAAGTTCATGCTGCTTTATCTAAGAAAAGAAATTAAATTGATTAGATACTTTCAAAATATAGCAGCTTAATTGCCTTCAGGCTTTTGCAAAGTCTCCAGCTGGCTAGACTACTAATCTTTCGCAATTATTCTCATAATTATAAAATTAAAATTATGCTTGTTTTCTGATGATTGATCATGGTTCAGAATGGCTCACACTTGCATTCCTTGATATACAGATGCAGGCCTGATCTAATAAACCCACCATATCCTCAATGAAAGGTGATAAAGACCTGCTGAGATACATAAACAGAGAACCTGGCTCCAACTATTAAACAGGTTGAAGTGTGTAATTCTGAATTTCCACCAGGCCCTTTCTGGTATCTCGCTGAGTCTCTGTGTGAGCCATATCAACAGCTTGCCTCCATGTATTGTTAATTAGGTATCTCACCCACGGCTTTGGGATTTGAAGTGAGCGTTTGCTGTAGTCATGCAGTATGGTGTGTTGCAGTGATTCCTCCTGGCCAAATAATGCTCTTTAAGAAAACTGAAGCAGAGCCATTCCCCCTCTCTTGAAGGAGAGGTTAGGCTAATTTAAATGAAATTTCTCTCTTTTTTTCCCTTTTCATAAGAATGCAGACATTTTTCCAGACTCAACAAGAAGCCCCAAGCCACATGAAAATCTTGGTGTAGGAGGGAAGATAGGCTAAGAGTGAGGGGAGGAGCTGCAGAGGGGTGTGAAAGCAGAGGCAGCTTGTCCTGGTTTTGCCTGAGATAATTTCTTCTAAGTAGCTGGTAGAGGGATGTGGTTTGGATTTAGTATGAGAATGATGTTGATGATTTACTGATGTTTTGGCTGTTGATGAGCAGTGCTTACCCTAAATCAAGGACTTCCCAGTGTGTCATGCTTGACCACTGGGCAGGTGCACAAGAAGCTGGGAGGGAGCATGGCCAGGGCATCTGACCCCAAGGAAATACTCTGTACCATAGAATGTCATGCTCACTACTTAAACTGGGGGAGTTACCTGGACAGGATTACTGATTGTGGGGATGGGGTTTGACATGGGTGAGCTCATGGTGATCAATTCTATTGTGCTATACTTGTTTTTCTTGGTTCTCTCTTTCTTTTTCAATTTAGAACTATTATTGTTATATTTAAATATTATTATTATATATAATAATATACATTGTTTCAATTATTGAACTGTTCTTAGCCTACAAGTTAAGCTTTTTGACTCTCCTCCTTGTTCCACTGGGGCAGAGTGGCAGGGGAGTGAGCAAGCAGCTGTGAGGTGTTTAGTTACCAGATGGGCTTAAATCATAACACATCTCCAGCGTGCTCCTCTGTGAGGGTATTTTCCCTAGAATGGGGAGTCATGAGATGAGTCTGAGGGGTTCAATACCACAGAGTGGATGCTGAACACCATGTGGAACTGGAAGTCAGGAAATTTTTATTTCTTGCCCTGGGGATTTTGGACCTGAGAAGCTACATGAAGATCTTTCTTAAGCACTTTGCTTAACCCTGTGGCCAAGACCATGGCGATGCTGAAGTGCCTCTCTTTTCCATTTGATCCAGAAAAAGTTCTCTGTGTGCAGAAAACTTAAAAATCAAAGTTCTCTCAAAAATAATAATTTGCTGCAAGAGCTTGATTGACAACAACTATTTCCAAATGACCCTACACCTTGTCCCACATTACCAGCCCATTCTTTGGGGGATGTTCTGGGAATCGCTAAGTGATTGATGACATTTGACTTTCCTCTGTGAATTATCTGACACCCATGGCGTCTCATAAACACCATCATGCTTAGTCACCTTTAAATTGCTATTTTAATATTTTAATATTAATAATTTGCATGCTTCTTCCACCTACATTACATATATACAAATCAGTATCTCCCCTGTGTAGCTTTGTAAAAACTCTCTTGGATTAATCCTCCCAATGAGAAGATTAGGCCATGAGGTCCAAATGGGACTTGGTAATATTTTTCTACTTGATCAGTTTAAAGTCTCCTTTCACTCCTTAGAAACTATGTGAAGGCCTTTTAGCTTTTAGCATGATCAAGGGAGTCTGATTTATCTTTAATTTTATGTGTAAAGCATTTAAGGGACCCAAATCCTTTAAGTTAAGGACACTTTATCAATTTACTGTTACAATAATTTTTCCCTTTGGCATTAGTCTTTCCTGCCCAGGAGGCCGAGTTCTGCTGTCACTCCATACATAACTTATGCAATTACAGGCTTTTAGTCACTTCTTTGTAAAGCCATGAGCACATGTGAATGTAGCAGAGTGGGAGCCCAGGCAGTGGTGAGTGGATCCAGGCTGCCCACAAGCCACCAGTGTAGCCGTGGGCCGCTGCTCCAGCACGAGGCTGTCATGTGAGACCAAAGAGTGCGAGTGTCTTGGGCAAGGGGGACAGAGGATTATTCTTCAAAGAGCACTGCTTGTATAACTCTGCTCTCATCAGTATTGATCTCAGCCTGAAAGTCTGAACACAAGCAAAAAGGCCAGCTGCTACCTTGTACTTTCCTGAAACCTGTGATGTGACTTGGCAGGGCAGCAATGGGGAGAGCACGCTCATGCCTGAAAGTTCATTGGCTTTTCCAGCTCTCTCAACTTGACTTAAGAGGATATTATGTCTCCAAATAGAAGTCCCCTTTGATACTATTCATATCCTCACTGCACCATTACAGAGGCATGGCCATTAGCAATATCCAAAATGAGAGGCACAACTCCTGGTCCCCTTGAAAAGCTTGTAGAGAACACCTTGCCTTGCCTAGCTGTGGATTTAGATCTTAATAAACAGCTATAGCAGAAGCTAGAAGGACTCTCTCTTATAACCCAAAAGTTTGTTTCAAACTCATGCAACAAGGTCTAGCTAGGCTGATCATTGTATTAGATTAATTTATTCAAATTTATTCATAGTGAGATTATTCCAGGGGGCAGGGTTTGTTGCAGACTTATGTTTTCAAGTAGTTTTTTTTCTTCCTTTTCCTCCTTTTCTCACTGACATTATTGTCTTAACAGGCAGAAGAAATACCTCTTTTCAGCTTTCCATTTTACCAGCCTCAACAAACCAAAAGCTCAGATTGTTCTTTGCCACATTCCCTCTTTCCCTTGTTTAGCACTGAGTGGTCTCATCAGAGACCAGCAGTGACACTCACACACACTCAGACCTCTTCTGACAAGCACTTCACCAGGTCCCTGTGGAGATTGTATTAGCCCCCTGACCCCACTGGCTGTGGTGGTGTCAGTAACCAGGCATCCTCTGGCAGAGGATACTCAAGGCTTTCTTCTCTTCAGACATTTCCAGCTGATGAGTTCCCAATTTACAACAGAATTTCTCATTATTGATGTAGTCGATTATTAACACAGTGTTGTACTTACCACATTTCTGCTATTTGGGTCCTGAGGATCATCTTTCTATGTGATGCCTCAGAGTCTGTTAATTTTTACTGAGTTTATTAAAGTTGCTGAATTTTAACCCATTTTCATTTGCCTGGCTTGAGACATAATCAACAACTAAGATTCTAGTGATGTACCACTGTAAACAACTCAGTCTGAGGAATCAGCCATGTCTATTTGTAAATTCATGCATATGTTTGTATGCCTCACCCTCTACCCCCATATTTTATGCATACCCAGAATAAGATGCCAGCAAAAATGACAAAAGATTATCTAATGAGCCATCTAGCTATAATACTTATCTAAATTAAACACTGTGTAAAATAAATTAGTTTGCTAAAGAAAATGAAACATTTATTAGCTTTCACTAAATATTGCATTTACTCCACAAATTAATCCCAATCCTAGAGGTTAATAAATAAAGTAAAATCTCTTCTCCTGTAAGCACCAAGGCTTTGTGTTGGAAGGTACGCACAAATAACTTCTATACCAGTTTATCTTAATTTGTGGAATGATTCTTCTCTTGACAAAAGTCA
The DNA here is from genome assembly GCF_971803275.1 of Cyanistes caeruleus. Lineage (NCBI taxonomy): Eukaryota > Metazoa > Chordata > Aves > Passeriformes > Paridae > Cyanistes > Cyanistes caeruleus. The sequence goes on from NC_141701.1 coordinate 106,362,094, forward strand.
CTTGTGCCTACAGTATACATGTATACAGTTTTTTTTTTTAGTGTACTTTCTGCAATTTCTTTCTTTTGGTTTTTTTTTTTTCCATCAAGTGTCTCTGAAAACTACATGAAGTCCTTGTGAGGAGTAAAGCGAAGTGGCAGATAGAGTGATGCCTTCTGTGTTCTTGTCCGAAACATATCTGCACAGAGAATTAGGACTTCTGAAGAGACACTGAACTTGAACCCTCTTATCAGCGAGCATATTCCTTGTAAAGAGAGCCAAGAGACCATTCTCAGTAGTCCTGGCTCACAGTTACCCCAAAGTGTTTGTATCCTGAGAAATTCTTTGCCAGTGTTGTGGAGTGTTCAGTTGGGTTATTTTTCTTTTGTTTTTCATAGGGCCCTATGGTTTGAGAGAGGATTTTCCTGATTTCCTGCATCTTGTATTGTCAAGAAAATATGTAATCTGAGTAGACATAAGGATTTATGTTTCAGAAATGTATTCAAATGCCAGGACTTGAACTAAAATAAGTATTAGACTTGCTTTTACTTCTGCTTATGTGTCTTTAGAGACTGCTGTTAGGAGGGATCTGGTGTTTGCAGTACCTTATACTCCAAAAACATGTTTTGTAAGTCCACTTCTTTAAAGACATGGCATGATTCCCACTAAAACAATTAATATTTAAATGCTTAGGTAACTTGTAGAGAGAGTATGGACCTTCATTCACTTATGCCTTGCAAAAACTGGAGATGTGTAAGAATAATTTTTTATTTTTTTGTTACTGTGTGGAAGTCAAATCATCCTGTGTCATCTCAAAAGCTATAATTATTTTTCCATGAAAAATATCTTTCAGAAAAAGCCCCAAACCTATAAACAGCAAAGTAGTGGCTGCATTTTTCTTTTCTTGGACTGATAATGTATGCACTTCTAAGCACTGGGCTGGCAGTGTGCAGAAGGGTGAAACATGTTTCTAGGTTAGAGGTTTGCTTTGGGTCTTCAATGGTCACAATGGGCAAGGTTGAATTTTGCTGCTTTGCATTAGTTTTTTCAAATTAAAAACAAAAAGAGGAGCCAGAAACTTTGCGAGGCAAAAGCAAGCTGAAAGACAAAGAACTGCTTTGCACTTTTATCAAGATACAGAAATCTGGTCTAAGAGAACTGAACTTTAAATTACATAAAAAAAATCCAAAAGAGAATTAAATAGCTTTTTCACTCCAATTTTATTTGAAACTTGCACAGAAAGCATACATGTTTTCTTGGATTAGTGTTAGTTTAGAAAGTATCTTAGTCCTATGCTGTTTGACGTGACTGAGGAATGAGGAATGAGTATCAGATTTTTCATGCTTCTCAGGAATCTACAGTCAAATAGGACTTTATCATCATACAAGGCTTTATGTCCTAGCAGTCATGCATATGAATATTTCTGTTCACTCTGGGAATGTCAGAAGAATCTCACAGATGCCTCTTGAAATGTTAAAGCTGTTGAAAAACAGAGCTCCTCCTGGGCTGTCACGGACAAGCCAGCTGGGTGCCCTCTTCTTGTCGTGCTCAGCCCCCCTCTCTGGGCAATCAACCTTGACAGTGACTCTTGCTGCCCCCTCCTAAGTGTGGGATCTGTCAGAACAACTTTGGCACCATTAAGCAACTAAACAATCAACAGATATAGAGTGAGTTGCAGACAAGGAATAAGAAACCTACTGGAGACAGATGAAATTCCCTAAATCTCTCTCCCCAGAGACAAAGGAAGACTGTGCAAGTGTTTTCCAGACTATTGGACAAACTCAGCTTTACAATAGAAGATGTGGAGAATAAAAAAAAGGTAGTAAAATGCCATCTCTTGCACAGTAAGAAAGCAGCATAGAAAATAAGATGAATTATTTATTCCTATATTTAAGCACTTGGAAAGGATGCAGACAAAACCAGTGTGAGGCCATTTAATCTGAAGGATTCTCATATGAGGAAAGGCATCACAATCATGTCCAGAGGAAAAATGATAAGGAGAACTTGTAAATGGTACATAGTACGATAATGAATGAAAGAAAAAGCTGTTTCTTGAAAATAAATGGAGGATTACTTTATTTCAGTCCAGAGTCCTACATTATCTCATGCATATGCTTAATTTAGATGGATGGGATAATTCATGTGGTGACCCCAGTGAATATTATGTAAATTTTAGTGGGATTGAGTCATACTAAATTTGCAAATCAAAGTACTGCTCAGAAATGTTATCTGATTTCCAGGTATTAAACCTAAAAACTCCATTAATTGTTCAAAAGTAGGTAACGAGTGTACATTTATCGGATGAAAAAGCTAAAACCTACAATCTATGAAGCTTAAAAAAAACAGTCCAGTTTTAGGAAAGTTATTACATGCCCATGGGAAAAAAAATATTGTCTGATTCTTATATACAGCCTATCCAAGGTCACTGCTGTTAAGGCAGCTGCAGATTCATAGTTTTAATTAAGCAGCAGCAAAATTTAGACGTAGAGTCTAAATAACAGAACTTCATGGTAATAAAAAGAGATACCTTATTTATTTTCCTGAGAACATAAAGCCCCATGACTTTATATATCTCCTACTTAGGAAAATGTATTTTTGTAATATAGGCAATTATAAATAAATTTTATTCAGTTCTTGCTTTACAGGGAACAAACTCATCACAAAAGATCATAATAATAAAAACCCCTTTTTAAACCAAGTCTGCTCAAATAAGAATAATTTTTTCACTGAGAGGAAACAAACTCTGTTTCCATACAGCTGGTTATAGTACATTTTTAATACAAACACTTCAAGCTGCCTTGTAGTAAAATGAACATTGAAGTTAATATCACGCTCCACCTGCATGAGAAATTTTTCCTTACATTTGAGAACAGTGTGGTGGGAAGATGCCCAGAGGGCTGGGGAAGGGGATGCCCAGGCACTCAGAAGCAAAATTTGGCCTGACCATTGCTCCTCTGTGAAGCCTACAATGAGTTCACAAGACTGGACCTTCGACAGATTATTTATTCTAAATGTAATTTGAGCTTTGTGGTTTTGCTTGGGTCTTTTTCCAGCTCTGAGTTTGTTCAAAGATGTGTGTGGTTCCCTGCATGATTTAAGTGACAGGGATGACTTACAGGGGGTATAGGAAAGGGAAATGCTGTCGTGTGGGTGGTGAGATAAATCTGCACTGGCTAAGTGCCCTGCATGGCAGCTCCCCTTAGAATCCTGAAAAGGCAGCTCAGGGCCTTTGCCACAGAAGTGTGAAAGGATCTGCACATGGGATACGCTATGGGGTCTGGGGGGGACGACTGGTGAACCATTTGCTAGTAGCCCAGAAATAAATAACTGTCAGATGTGTCATGTGTGAGTCCTGCTGGGACCCTGGGGTGCCACTGATGTGCCAAGGTAGGACAGCAGGGAAATATCACTCTGGAAGGGGAGGAAGCTGGACCAGGTGATGTGGCAGGCAGTATCCCAGCTCTTCGTTCCCCTCTTCTCTGGCTATGACTTTGTTAAGTGGTTCTGTATAGTTACATAGAGTGACAATGGTGTTTTCTCATTGGAAAAGTGCCCATGTTTTCATTTTAACTGGGGTCCTTGCTCTGTAATTGCTTGTAAACACTCTATCAGTTCTAAGAGCCAGATGGTGCGGTAGATGGCTTTTAGTGACTCCTGAAAAATAGAGAAGACTCAGACTAGACAGCATTTACAATTATTTTTTCTGTTTGAAGCACATAGATTGCAGCTTGCTGTAAACAGAGGGTCAAGATGAAGCCTCAAAACAGAGGCATGCAAACCCCTCATACTGAGCTTGCCCCTGGCAGTGTGCAATCGATGAACCTGCAGTACCCACCCAAAATATATGGGCCACGAGGTGCACAAGAGCACAAGGTGAGGGCTCTTGCCAGTCAGTGTCCATTTGCTTCATGGTGCACAGGAGCTGTGGGGGACCTCTGTTTTCCTCTGTACAGGTGCCAGTGTGGCTTTGCAGAACACTGTCTGTGCTAGATGCATTCTGGTTTCGACAGGACCTGCATCTCCTGCCCTCCATCGCTCCTTTCGCGGAAAGTCCCCCCCAGCCTTTGAGTTCTTCTTTCCCTACAAAAAATATAAAGAATGGTCGGAATTAAAGGAGTCAAAAATAGTCAATCAGTTTGGGGGACTGTGTTTATGTGTTCCCTCCCCTCTTAGGGTAGTCAGAGTGACAGTAAAGGAGCAATACTCAGAAGGGGGGCAGAGGCTGTTGCTGAAGAAGCAGTAGATGAGGGGGTTGACAGCACTGTTCAAGGCTGGCAGGTTCTGAATAATCACAGATGCGTAGAAGCGCTCTTTGGTCTCAGGGAGTATGTTGAAGTTGTCCAGGATATCAAAAAGAAAGTAGGGACTCCAACAGAGAATAAATGCTGCAGAAGAGACAGAGAGAGGAAGAGCTGGACATTGGATAGTTTAGCAATTTAGGGAGGCAATTACACACTCATGGAGCGACTCTCATAACAGACAATATCTGTTCATGCAAAAAAAAAATAAAAATCCTCTCCCCATTCAGGATCTTATTTAAGAGAATAGTTATTAGATTGTGCTTTTATTTGTCTTTATTTTTATTTTAATGCCTATAAAATATATTATGTGTGTTTCTCTAAGTGTTTAGAGTGCTCCCTGTAGACATATTGAGACACTTCTGAACACTACACAATGCATAAAGGGTAAATAGGTAGCCAGTTAAAGCATCATCAGTTATAGTGAAGTGCTCTTTTAATGGTCCCCTGAGTGAGCAGCCAATCTAAATGCGCACACAGCCAAAGTGCTGCTCCGTGACAGCACTGCCTGTCACAGCCACCTAGTAAAATAAGGTTTTCAGACACCCAGGAGCAAGGAATGACACTCTTTCACACTGCATTATGGTAAGCCAACATGTCATTTGGCATGCTGGCTGGAGGTGCTGTGTACATGGAGTGTGGAGGGAGCTTCTCCTAATTTCCTGTATTTGAGAGATGAATTGAGGAAGGGAAGAGAGGGCTGTACTGCTCATAGCCTCAGCTTTTGTTCAGAGGTGGTAGGGAAAACAGGTTAGCCACACATCTAGCTTTATTTGTGGGCATAGGGAATGAATCTGTCCTTCACAAATTTCTGTGTCATCTCTTCTCACAACGGCTTTTGATTCAGGATGTGCATAGAAGTGCTGGGACAGGCAGTTCACTTAACTATGCTCTAAGTACCTGGGCTGCAAAAAAACAGGTAATTGTGAAATCAGACCCATGATCACATCCTGACCCAGATGAGACAGCAGAGTAACCTGTTTTCTTGTCACATTAATCAGAATTTCTTTGCTGGCAGTTAGCTGAGCACTCACTAAAAGGGCAAGGAAGAGGTAAGCTCCCCTCCTGTTTTCTAGAACAACCAAACAGGGGGTGTCCATGCACAGATATATGCAAAATAGCAATACACAGTGTCAGAGTGTGGATCATCACACTTACTATGCAGAACTTTAAGTGGTTTTAAAAAAAATCCATGTATGTTAGATGTCAATCTGTTTGCACATGAAGAGATGCTGGGTGCCTAATATTACCAAGTTCTGCTGGAATACTTGAGCATCCATGTGAGCTCTCAACATCTGATGGCCCTGCAGTAGTAGTCGTGTCTGACAAAAGCTTTCTCTGATTGCCACGCAGAAAAGTTCAGACACAGAGATGTTCCTGGGCTTATGAGAAGTATGAATCACACTGGCCTCTCTCATGTCTGCAGGTGCTGCCACTAAATAGTGAGCTAAGCTACTCAAGTGGCTGTTATCACAATATTCTCCAATCTGAATTTTGCACAGTGTTGGAAAAAGAAGCAATCTCTTTTTTTCAGTGGCAAGGGATGACTGTCAGCCCTTGGGAGTAAACAGCTTTGGTTCCTTTCCTGTGTCTCTCTGGCAGCTAATCACAAGCTCTGTGTGATACTGCCTTTATTTATTGAGATAGAATATCAGCCTCCTAATTGCATCAGAATAATGCCATTTCCCTGGGAGACAGAGAACACCTGCACCAAGTCATCTGCTGCCCAGTTGGGAAAGGAGACCTCATTCTTTCCATCTTGCCAGGCAATGCACTTGTGACATCAAATACAATAGCTGCACATCTCTCATCTTCTTCTCTCCCTTGCACCACCCCAGCAGCTCACATGCCATACAGTGTCTCTAAGCCTAAAAGACAACTCAGCTGCCAAGTCTTTTGGCAGTCTGGATAGGAAAAAGATGTCCTCTTCCTCTGTTCCCTTTAGACATTGTCTCTTTCTTTATGCACACAAGTGGCTGTGCATCTAATTTAATTTATGGCTTATGTCAGATACTTAAAATGGAAACATATCAGCCAGAAGAGAGGAAAAGGACAAGAGCAGAAGGCAAGTCAGGTGTCTGGAGTCAAGCTCCTTCTCCAAGCCATCTACTTTGTCTGCTGATGATAGAGGTTGCTGAGGAAAAGCAGCTTCCTAATGTCAGCACCCTCCCTAGCTACCAGCTGTGGGGCTTCTCACTTACCAAGGATAATTACAATGCTGTACTTGATCGCCTTCACCTTCGCCCTGGATATGAACCCACGACTGGTGTAGCCACTGGAGGCTTTGCCACCTGGGAAAAGAACAGTTCAGCTAGTGAAAGAATAGGACTGGGGACATGTCTGTGTGTACCTTGACAGGCAGGACAGGAATACACAATCCCATCTTTCCCTGGTGTCACTCAGGACCTCCCTCAGTAATTCCTGAAATTTGGACACTTGCAAGTCTGCTCAAGTTGGACAATCAAAACCTGAGCCACACAAAATAAAAAGGGAAAAGGTAAGCAGGGCAGATCTTCCCGAAGCACTGAGACATTTGTATTCTTGGGATGGAATACTCAGATCATTTTATAGCTTTGTGTGGCCAGGAATTTCTGATCTTGAGCAAAATCCAGACTAGCAAGGACATGTGAAGACACAGAAAAAGCATTGCCAAGTATATGCTAGAAAAAATCTATTCTGGAAATGGACAAAGTTCTAGGAAAAGGAATTCTAACTTCTAGAATAATCAGTCTTTACTTTTTATTCATCTTCTCACAGATGTCTCCTCTTATTTTTCTAAAGAGAATTTAGTGTCAAAGGAAAGAAGGTAAATAATGTAGAAACGAGTTTTGAATGAACAAATACAGAAACCCCATTCCCCCTGCAGCAATGGGCATCCAATGTGACACTGCATGTCCAAGCACTCCCAGATTTGTGAGGATCAGCTGGAATTGAATCCCAAAGCTGGAGTCACAGGTATGCTGAGACTCACCAGGACAGCTAGATATGATGACAGCCTGAGCTTTGCTCTTCATCCAGATGGTTCGAATCACAATTGAGTATATGACGCTGCAGAAGGGGAAGAGTTGCTGGTATTAGGCACAATAAATTCAACAGACATCCCAGTCATTTGTGCTCTAAGAATATACTTTATCTATGTGTAAGGAGTTCACAGACATGGTGGGACTGCATAGGAATAATAATAGTAAATTACAGTAATAATAATAATAATAATAATAATAATAATAATAATAATAATAATAATAATAATAATAATAATAATAATAATAATAATAATATACTCTCCCACAGTATTTTTCAGGAGATCTGAAGACTTTTCACTATGGAGGTCCTTATGGTTGTCCTGGCTTTGTAGATGTCAAATTTGAGGCTCAGAGAAATGCAGTGATTTGGCCAAAAATCTTTCAAGCAAGAGCTCATTGGTGATTTTGAGCCAGCCAATGCCAAATCCATCTGAGTATCAGCTCTGGAACACTAGCCCTGATGAGGGAAGCAAGGGAGGGACCTGGTTTTCCTGTATGTGCACTTTGATCTTGCTGTTACTTTTTGGGTGTGAAGCTGATAAATAGAATTTCACCCTGAGGAATTTGATAAGGGCAAGATCCATGAGAAATGCAAATAAATACATCAGTGTTCAGTTTTGGGTCTCAAGGTGCTGTGGTGGAAATCAAGGAGGACTGAAGTGTGAAATAAATTGGAAGAGCTAGATGATCCAAAACTAGATTCACCACAATTTGCATGTTTAGAGATGTTTATATACTTTCAATAGGAAAGATGAAAAGTGGCCTAGTACACAAGGACCTTGGATAGTTAAGTATTTGCCCTTTGCAATAGCCAATCTGGACTTCTATTGATTCAATATAGAATAGATAAAAATAATTCCTTCAAGATGAAGAGCTCTTTAAACCCACATCCTGCTTGAGGATATTAATTGCCATATTCCTTAGTGATCCTTACATGAGAAAGGTGCAAGGAAAGATATAATTTCAGCATTTTGTGAAGGCAAAAATGTGTCTTACTGTTATGTGGCTTATTTTGTTATCAGAAGAGGCATTATTCTTATTAGTCCTTTCAGACTCATACACGAGTCTTTCCTACAGCACCCTCAACTGCTAGACATGCTCACAAAGGCAGAATTTTCCTCAAAAAACTATGGAGGTTTGGAGGTTTCCTTTCTGTGGAAGGTTGAGCCATCTGGTTTCCAGACTCAGTAGGTGAGAGCTGTAAATTTAAGGTGCGGTCTGGGCTGTGCAGAGGAGAATTAACATCCTTGCCCAGCGAGGGGTTTGCTCACATCTGCAATGGACTACAACTTGCTCTCCTTAATCCCTTCAAAAGTCCATCTTGGCTCCCAGCTGATTTGAACATTTTCCTTTTATCTCCTGGCTTTTCAAGAGCTTGTTTATTTAACAGCTCATACACTTGAGAGTTTCTTTGTACTTTTTACAGACAATGGCGGAAAATTCACACATCTTTTCTCCTTTGATTGTTCCAGTGAATCAGAATGTGTTATAATGATAATTGTTATCATCTCAAAAATTTTACTGGATCACTCTTAAAAGTCCTGTTTCTATTTTCTTCCTAGCCTGCTGTCTCTAGCCTGACCTCTTTATTTGCAGTTGAGACAATGTCTTCTCTGACACAGATTTTCCTTTGTTCAGCAGGACACATTTAGAGTTTCTTAACCTTTTGTCAGGACAAAGTAGTCTAACTCAGTAGTCAAAATATTCAGACTTCCTACTTTCAGCCAAATGCCATAAGGATTGAATTATGAAGCCAGGCTTCTCCCTTGCTTTCCCTTTCACCCCAAAATTCCTGCCCTCTTGGCTGCAGAGTCTGATAGGGGCATGTCTTTTGCCAGATACAGTTAGAGCATCTGTCTTTTCATTGGCATTTCATATATTCATAGATTACATTCATATATACATAGATTACATTCATCAGCATTCATAGATTACACGCTGATTCATTTGAATCCTTAATTTTTAGGACTACAGAGGAAAGTTGAATTCTTGTTTTCATCCAGCAGCTTATAAAACTATATATGCTGCCAGCATAGTGGATCTGTGTGGGTGATTTTGCCTCTCTTCATCTTTCTTTTCTCTGTAGCTGAAGCCACTGGAGCCTTCCTTATCAGGAACAGACCAGAGGTGGTGCAGAGCTGCTCAGGGTGGGTGTCAGGTAAACTTCTGAGCAGCTCTTGTGCCAGTCACACTTATTCATTTACAATTTGATCTTTCTGGGACTCAAGTTCATAGTAGTGCTTAAACAGTTTTAGGGGTTTTTTTTGTTTGTTTGTCTTTGTTGTTGTTTTTTTCCCCAGCATTGTTGGCATGGAGCTGAGAAACTGGACTTTTCAGAAATGTGTTACCTAACGCACAGGATCATAACAGGCAACTACATGTGTGTTAAAGCCACAGAAGTAAAAAGAGGGTTCTTATGGAAGAGAAGTATTTTTCTTAGGAGGGAAAAGCAGCTTTTTTCAGAATATATTTGTAGCTTCTCTTTCCTGCAAAAGGCAGCTGGAGGAGGATGCAGAGGTTGGTCAAATCTCAAAGAAATTCTCACTTGAAAAATGAAGTGGCAGATGAGCAAAGAGTAGCAGGGAACAGATGACAAACAGGTATTCAGAGGAGTGTTTGGAAATAGTCTGCACCATTCCAACTATATCCTAATCTCTGTTCCCTTTCTCTGGGTGCTGAACTGCTCAGCCTTCACTGCCAAGATATAAAAGCACGTGGAACACCTTGCCACAAAGCTCTTTTTCCAACCCATGTAACATGTCTGCACACTGCTTGCCCTTGTTTCCACTGAAAGCACTGGGAGATGTGATGTGCAGCTCTTGAGGTCCAGGTGTTGTCAGCTTCTTTGTGTCTGTAAGTGCTCAGCGCACCTGTCCTCCAGCTCAGGTTGGGGCTGAGAGACTAATGAAAGGGTACTAAGGTGCAAAACCTGGATGGAAAATTCGTCCAAGCCATTCTGAAAAGTAGATGCTCAGGCTTTGAAGACCCCAGGACAGAAAGGACATGCTTTTGATCTGAATAGATGATGATTTTTCTAATCCTGATAAAATGTCTATCTCGAGAGATGGAAGGAAAATACAAAAATATGGCTCACATTGTGGATGTATCTCAGAAATGAAATTCTTTGTGTCTCCAAAACCAATTTAGCTTGATCCAAATTATAAAGGATTAAGAGGCATTTTCATCATAGCCTGATATTAGTTAATGGTGTTGTTTAAGAAGCCTCATTGGTAATTACAGCATTTTTTATCCATGCAAATACATAACTTATGGTTAGTCATACAAATGCAACTGCAAATAATTGCACTCCATCTGTATTTTTAATTCACAGACCACTATTTTATTTATTATTTATTTATTTCAATAAATATCCTCTGGAAAAACAGTGTACTGATACTAACCATCATAAGTGTTATTGATCTGCCCTCTCTTTAGATGCAGATTTTTTTATCGTAAATAATTGACAGTGTCCCATGCAGCCTCAGTATTTTCTAGTAAAATGAGCCCTCACCACGGCAAAAGTGCACTTAAGCTCCCTGTTAATTACTTTTATTTATCATCCAGTATAGCCCATTGTTCTTTATACTTTATTTTTGCAAAGCGATGCTTTGTTTTATGGCAGCTAATTTACAGCACTGTTTGTCTAAAGAGAAAAGTAACCTCATCTGAGCAAACCATTGCTAGCACATGTAATGGGTAAGTGAAGAGCTGGGCAGATATTAGAATGTATGCACAAGATCTAGGGTTTTTATTTAGAAATGGAAATTGCAGGCAAAAAAAGAATGGCCTCACTGAATCAAGTTTGAAAAATGACCTTTGGTATTTTTATTAATGGCATTTCCAGTCCCTTATTTGATTTCATTCAGAGAAATACCTTTTATTTAATCTATTTTTTATTTCATTGCAATGCCTTGGGTTTAATTCCATATTTTCCATTTTAGCTGATTCTGATTTTTTTTCTCTTCTAATTATTTTTCAGCTGCTCCAAAGCAAATGTTCTCTTTGGAGTTTAGATTTTAAACAGCAGATGGATATCTTTTTCCTCTGTGCTTCAAGTGGAGCTTTGCAATTTTTTTAAAAAAACATGAGTTTGCAATTATATTAGGTAAATGTCTATGTATTATTTTTATAATATAAAGATATAAAAATATATTTAGCAATCATGAATAACAGCTAAAAAACCTCTAAATTTCTGGATACTCAAGTGCCAGAACATAATTATGCTTTGGCACAGAGTAGCCATGCAGAATAGAAACACAGTAGCTCTTCTGTCTCCCCACCACAGCTTCTGAGGGGGCCAGGTGCAAATATTTGCAGGAGAGCTTGGTGTAATCTTGATTTGACCCATATTTAACCTCTGTTCAGCCCCAGAGGTTTTCAACTTTCACGGATACCATTTGAGCTTTGCTTGGTGTATATCAGAACAGGAGAAAAGGCTTTGGTTGTAGCTGATGACACTTGTCCCAGAAGAGGAGAGAACTAATTACTGCAGGTCCCCTAATTACTTTCTTAAAAATTTTCTGGGGTTTTTGAGGTTGATAATATCAACTGCAGAAGAAGTGGTAGAATAATACGAATAAGACGGACCAGGCTGAATTTTTAAGCACTGCATAGAAATACCTGACTCAGGATCTGTGGCTCTTCCTGTACAGCACCAAGACAGTGGGGACAAGGGAAGCTTTAATATGGAAAGAATAAACATTCTCCACTTTTTTCAGCTCTCAAAGATATCCACACACTTGGGTTGAAAATACCAGTCATGGCTTTTTATTTTCTTTTCATTATTCAGGTCTTGTTCATTGGTATTATAATCAGATAAAAAAACCTGCTGAAAAACCACAAGCTCTTTGATAACTGATTGCTGATTCTCTAGCTGTGGAGAAGTGGTAGGAATAGACCTCAGAAGTATTAAAATCTTTCAGGCTGTTGCAGTTTTCTTCATAAATTACTTTTTAATATACATATTTTTTAAAAAAAGCAGGGGATGAGGGGGAGAGAGTCCTCTGTTCCTCTGGTTCATGTTTTGGCTTTGTATCTGTAGAGTTTGCTCACACCACATCTGGGGGTTGAGCTTGTCAGTGGAAGGGTTTTCCATGGTGAGCATAAGGTTATCAGCTAAATAATTCATTCCATGGGCTGCAGTGTTATGAATAACACAAGTCCTGTGAGTTACTTGAAGGCTGTCAGGAACACGTGAAATCAGCTCTACTGAGAGAGCTGAGGGCTGGATGAGAGAAGCTTAAAAGCTGATGGTGTCTGGACTGTAGCAAGTGAAAACAGCTCAGCTAAAGCAGCATATCTAGTGTGGAATTAAGTCCTGCACCTGAAAAGTAAGATTTTATCCTTTGTATGCACTTCAGATGAACAGCACCAGAAAAAGTGCTGTCATCAGTGAACTACTTTGCTCTAGAGGTTAGGTTTTCAGCAGATTCAGGCAGCAGAACTAATTAAGAATTAACTCTGCCAGCCAGTGTCCCACATTGCATCAGACACCTGCCATGCAGCTAAATCAGAGTGCTTCAGCAGAGAAAATAAAGTAGCTGTGCAAACAATATGAATTCTTGCAGAAAAGGTTCTATTTTTTTTTCCTTGTGTGCACCCTGCCTCACTTCCTCAGTAAGTGTGGTGTATGCCTTGCCTTCTGGCTTATCTGTATTCATGGCTTCTTCTACTGATCCTTGACTTTTCAGATGCACGTTTATGGATCTTCTCTCCATTTCTATGTTTTGGCCTTTTTTAAATAACATCTTCGGCTAAAGGTCATTAAATTAAAAAAAAATAAAAAAATCACAAAATGTCTTCCTGCATTTCTGAAATAACACCTTTCATTTTATAAATAATCTCTTGATGGAGGAATGTGCAACTGGAGCGTACGTGATCTCTCTCACCCTTGTGAAACAGCACCTCATTTATCACCAAACTGCCTGTGCATCTGAAAGTATTGGGTGGAACAAAACTTCTACAGAGAAACTGAGTCCCTGGAGATGTTAACAGCCATTCCTGCTGTTCTTGAGCCACAAACTGCTTACCAGAGTATTTGTATGCGGCAGCCACATCAGGTGGATTAGCTTTAAACTCCTGGACTGCCCATGATTTTTTAAGAAATAGATGTCACACCTTTAGGCTATGTTGCCAGATGTTTTACAGATGCATCAGCTGGGAAGTTGCAACCTTCACTTTTATGCTTAAGACGTAAAGAAGTGTTGTAAAAAATAGCTATTTCCTTCTAAATTGTATGGCATTTTTTCATAATGTCTCTGGGCTGACCTTGCCCTGATGCTAATCCTCTTTTTCTGTGGTTTTAGACAATCCTCTCTGTTCTGAAGAAGATAGTATCCCTGACAACTAGAAATAAATGAGTACAAAATAAATCCTTCCCTGCATCACTCCATTTCCTTCCTTCCTTCCAGTGCCAGACACCACTTTAGACTTGTCAAAAATCTGACTTCTGCTGGCAAGGACACAGGAGCATTTGTGTTAATAAACACTGAAACCAGGAATGTTTCTGGGCAGGTGACGGACACTGCGCTGCCCATGGCTCCAAAACCAGTGGATTCAGTTCCTGTCCTGCCATAAACTTCTTGTGTGAATGTTGCTTAAGGTTAAAGCCACAAAAATTTTAGGATGTTTTATTCATGTCTCAGATGTCAGGGCAATCTCATGAAATGCCAGTTTTACTGCCTTTCTCTTTCCCCTCATGTCTTCATCACCTCCTTGCTTCTGGGGATTTACTGTAAAGCAAGTCACAGAGCTGATCTGGTTTGAATATCTTTCTTTGGCAGGGAGGAGGGGAGCATAATGTCAACAGCTCTGAAATATTTATTGCTCTGTAGCTTGCCTTTTCTTGCCAAACAAGCATAGATGGCGTGTAAAAGGAGTGGCTGGTCTGTAACAGAAACCATGCAAATCTGTAGGTTTGAGTGTGAAAGAGATGTTTCACACACCTATGGAATGACTGGTAATTGGGCAGGCTGTGGGGATTTTTTATCCTGAAACACTTAAGATGCTGGCTAGAATTTCCCAGCTGCTATCTATTTGAGAAAGCTCATAAAAGAACCCCTTTCATAGTAACAGCCAGCCTCAACATTTTCTAGTGCCATTTCTTTACACTGTTAAATTATTTTTTGTCTGTGTAGTCTATGTTTATTGTTTTCACTGCTACTGCTGGGCTGCAGATCTACCCACATTTTTATTTACATATTTCTAAGAATATTTTTTTTTGTATATTGAAAGCTAGGCTGGCTTTCAGAGATAGAAAAACATGCAGAGAAATGATCCCACCTAGGAAGGAAAACTTGAGTTTCCTTTCATTAAGGAGAACTTTCTTGAGTTTTTAAGTTATATCTATGCAATCTGGCACAAAAAATGGAAGGCTTAGCAAACTGGCATGTTATGAGCAAAGTGCAAAAATCATCCCTTCTCTCTAGGGAGCAACACTTGTCCATTTTGAATCCATATCAAAAAGTCAGCTAAATGAGTTCAAGCACCACATGGTTTTGATTCTACCAGGGATAAACTTGTTGCCATTAAAAGATGCAGAACTTTAATCTCTGTGAAAAAACCATAATAAACTTCAAGGCATTTAATCAGGTTATGTATTCAGTCCTGTCATCATCTAGAAGAGGCTGGCCTCTGCCCATCTCTCTCTCACCCAGGGTACCAATGAGCAGGAAGCTAAAGGAGACTCATGGCTCATCACTTGTTGGAAAAGCAGATGGACCAAGGGATAAGTCCAAGGGACATTGCAAAAATAGTTCTTCTCTCAGAGTCAAAGCAGCCTGTCACCAAATTATGGGGGGGAAATATGGAGTCCCAGCAAGTCGTTCTTGCTGCTGACAGGAAGAGATGGACACCAAGAAATATGATTGTAACCTGGCTAGTTAAAGAAAAATAAGGGCTCTGAGAACTGTCACTGCCACTGGCAGCATTTTGAGGCAGTCAGGAAGCCTCACTCCTGTTCCACATCTGATTTTGACTGCTCTTTTGTGTTGGTGGCTCCTCATGGCTAGTTAACTTCTGTTTTACAGCAGCTAACAGCAGCGCTCTAGAGGGAGGCTGATCACTGAGCACAGTCTGCAATATTGATTTGCCTCAGTTTAATACAGCTTCTGCAGACTGTGATTTGAGGCAAATCAGTCTCAAATATCTGCAGCTTAGGTTTCCTGTTACAGAACAGGAAGAACTACATTTGTTCATATTTTAGGAGTAGTTGGCAACTTCAACTCTTGGAGATTTCTTTCCAGTCCTGGTGAAGGAATGCTTGTTGAGTACTGTGAAGCTTAAGAGCACTTGAAGTTAATTTTAGTTTAATTAGTGTTAAGTGCAG
The DNA here is from genome assembly GCF_971803275.1 of Cyanistes caeruleus. Taxonomy (NCBI): domain Eukaryota; kingdom Metazoa; phylum Chordata; class Aves; order Passeriformes; family Paridae; genus Cyanistes; species Cyanistes caeruleus. Next base: position 106,377,720 of record NC_141701.1, read on the forward strand.
TTTCCTGTTCTTCTATTAAAATTATCTTTTGTAGTAATGGATAAATATTCATACTGGGTTTATAAAGATACCTTTCAAGCCTGAAGCTGTGGAGATAAGTGGACACACTTAGAGATTCATTCCTTTTCTTGGAGAAAATGTTTCTGGCTGTTAATACCACACAGAGAACACCCAGGGCAAGTACAACAACCCGTGTATTATGTGATAAAAACCAAAGCAGCTATGCAGCAGGTATGGAAATGAAATTGTAATGAATGAGTAGAAATTAAAGCATTAAGCTGATTGCACACTTGACAGCTTTCACCACGTACTTGCTGACTTACCTGATAATGATCAGAGGAATGAAATACACCAGGAAAGCCACAATTGTCATGTAGGGGATCCAGTAGGAGTCATCAGGCCAGAGAGCCCAGCACTGCACTTCCCCATTGGAGAGCTGCCGTTTCCCAAAAATAATCAGAGTTGGTATGGAAAACAGGAAAGAGAGGCTCCAGGCCACTCCAATCAGCACTTTCGCCTGCCTTTCTGTGTAACAGAGCCAAACAGACAGAGTCAGTGGTGTTGTTGGTACGAGTGAATCCTTGCAGCACTATTGACAGAAAGGCAGGGAGGAGGAGGAAATTCTGTGAAGAAATGGAATTTTGGGCTGCAGCTGGCTGATGCTGAAAAGACTTCAAAGGAGAAAAAAGATTTCATCTCTCTCATGATAAATAGTCATGTCGTTATGAGCTTGTATTTTGCAAGATTTATTTAAGGATGCTTAGGGCCTGTTAAATCTGAAACACTATGAGAAAGGCACTGGTCAGGGTCAGCAAGTCAGAAACATGAAATGCAAATGGCACCTCTATGCCACCAAGAGAATATCATTAATGGATGTAAAGGACCTCAGGCCTGCCCTACTCCATGCCTAGAGATGCACCTTGAAGTCACAAAGATAGCAAAACATTTCCTATGAGGAAAAAGAAAATGCTTCAGTTCAGGATCAGAACAAGACTGCACAACCAGCTGCCTTTAACTCCATCTGCAACTTCACTGTCCCAAAAAGCATGGGCATGTCCTGCTCTTCTCTGTATGGTGCTGGGGATCAAATTTAGCTCGTGCTGATGAACACAAGCAATGCCAGGAGTGGTCTGCTAACCACTAGACAGGGCAGATGATGGTGCTCAAGTGCCCAGCCCTATTTTATCTGCTGCAAAATACAGGAACTGGGAGATCCTGCTGGACTTCATCGTGAGGAACAGGAGCTGAAGAACACCAAAACCTCCATCAGGTTTGGGTTACTGCATCATCTCTATTTCCTGCCACTGCCAAGTGAGGAAAAACAAGTGGGAAATGAAATGATGCCTGGTGGCACCCACGAGGTTTTGTAAATATCAATGGGTTGGAGCAAAAATTCCCAAGGCTTTAATTCTGGCTAAAATCCAGTTAGCTCTAGCTGAAAAGTGTGGGGAAAATGGGCTGATCTGTGGAGTACCCATGATTATCAGTGACACTTATTCCTCCTCAGCTAGATTTCAAGAGGAACAGATGGGGACAGGTTTATTTATTTATTTATTTTTTATCTGGGGAGCTTTAGTGTTCAAATATTTTATTATCCTAAAAAATACCTGAGGTTGTGTGTGAAATAGAAAACCACTTTAAATTATGCATATCAAGAAGAATGTCTTTCCTCCTTGAAGCTCAAAGAGCAATACAAAAGCATGTGGGTGAAACATTCAAAAAGTAATTTTATGCTTTATAAAACATCAGTTGCAAATACTCAGTTATCATGCTCATTTTTAAATGCTCCCCATGTTCAGGAAAGTATGGTCTTGCTAATCTAGGGCTTAAGGGAACTCTGATAACATCTGTGTAAGTGAGAGGGTTAGATTAAGACTATAAATATTGTACAGGCAAAAGAGAACTGTGAAGTTTCCCAAAGCATAACAGAATAGACTTAACAAAAGGAACATTAAGAATAAATTTTGCAAAATATTTCCTGACAGAAAGGACATTTCAAATGTGAGCTAACTTCTTAAACTACAATCATGCAAGCCTCAGTGGGACCCACCTGTGTTTTTCTAACTAAAAAAGATCAGAGCTGGAAAATAAACCTTATTTTTTTGCACTATATATTGAACAGAACTGGGCAGCTTGTCTTGGGCAAGAATGGTATTTCTTCGTGTTTAATAATACTTTTCCTGAAATGTTAATTTATTTTTATTTTTAAATGTCTCTTGCATTTGGTAGAATATGGCCTTGTTAGTCTGAAGAGCTTTACAGGGCACTGATAGGTAAGCAGATTTTTGCTTTATTAGAGTAATATTAATTTTCTGCCTCACCAGCAGGGGTTTTATTTTATGCCGCATTTTAAATAGTTGCTCTAATATGCTCTAAATGCCAGCAAATCACATAGCTAGAGCTGAATCTGTTATAAATGAAATCAAACAAATAAATTTTGAAATACATTATTCTGTTGAACCAGTCTGAGCATTTTCCTTTAGGGCTTTTCAAACTGTGGTGGCCAAGACTAACTCCCATGGCTGGAGTGGGAATCTGAGTTGTGAGCTCTGGCTCTGACTCTCCTAAAAGTTGTTTTGGTGTGGCTGTCCCCTCTGCTCTGCTCCCACCATCCCTGCACTGTGACAATGGGTTTGAGGACATCTCTCTGCTCCCAGCAGTGTGGGACAGGGGCTCTTGGAAGGAACTTTGCTTCCTGCCACCAAGAATGTCAATGCTATGCAATCCTTTGATAAATTGAGTGCCACCTTAAAATTAGGTTTTAAATCCAGAGAGAGCAGAGCTCTTCCAGAATCTCAGTGATAGCACTATTTTCAGCCCAAAGCCACACAAGGATGAGTTTACACTTTTTTGGGTTTTGTCATTTCCAAATGACAAATGACAAAGCAATTCTTTTTTCACCTGTTTAGTTTGCATGTTGTTTGAATATAGCTGTCCAACATGATGAAGTATTCACAAAATATTTGCTGCTATAACTTTTCAGTTTCTTTTCTTTTTGATCTTTATTTTATAATTTTTTCTTAATACTCTTTTCATTGTAGAATTAGGTGTCTCACAGTAAACCTTTAAGATTAAAGGGAATATTTCTTTCCCATACTGCACTTTCTCTGGCTATTTATGTATTTGCAAAGTATGAAATATTCAGCTGTTGAAGTTTTTTTTCTTAAAAACCAAGAACAGCTCATTGCTAATACTTTTTAACAGGACTTTAGGCTAGTAACTAAACCACAATTAAAAAAACTTGTTTGACATTTTCAAAGTAGAATGTTTGATTTTTTTTTTTTTTTTTTTCCTAAAATGATATTTCAAGGCTACATGGAAACAATTTTTCAAATCAGTAAGAAGAAAGAACTCTTTTGTTTCTTGACTGAAGGATTTTGGGGGGATGAGTGTTTCATTTTGTAAAGAAATTTGCCACAGGTTGACTCAGAACTGTTCATGAAGTTCCTCTGTGTCATCACCAATGACAAAGATTTGTAAATCTCTTTGTTCTCTCTCTGTAGAATAGCTGAGAGGGCATTTCAAAAGCGTCCCACACGGCACCTCTGCAAGGAATAGCTGGGTGCAAAAGGGGATTATTTTATGTATATTCCAGAAAGTTGCTATGATAAATATGCCTCTCTAGAGCCTTCTTTTGGATTTAAAATTGCCTTCTATTTTCGTTTGAACATGGTCTCTGTGCATCAGTGTGTAGCCAGACCTTGCAAGAGGCAGATGGGTTTTGTCAGTATTCTCTCTGCTTGTGACCTTTTTCCCCTGACCAGAGCTGCACCCGAGTGATGATTTCACTACCCTCAACTGGGGGCAACATCTGCTCTTCTCCAGTTTAAAAAAAAACAACAAAACAACAACAAAATACTTCATGCTACAGGTATAGGAAATGGGATTTAAAAAAGGCTTTTATGAAGATTTGCAGTGATTTTTTGGTGGGTTCTTTTTCAACTTCAAAGCTCTTTCCAAAGATTACCCATCAAATTCTTTACTATACCCAGGAGGTAATTTAACAAGCGCTGCTTTTCCTGCACCATACACGAAGAAGAAATGCCAGCAGGTCTGTCCCATAGCTCATCCTGCTCAGCCAGCAGGTTTATGAGCCCCCACCCTGCCTGGTTTAGGAGCCCTCCTGTAGCAGCTGTAGAGCAATGCCACCTCTCCCAGAGCCCGCCGGAAAAACCTTGATATCCATCTCCCTGTTCTGAAAGAGTTGATCTGCAGGCTGGGGAATATAAAGCTAAATTTCACACAAGTATTTGGAGCTTTCAGACCTTAACATCTGCCAAAGCTGCACCACTGTCTCAGCTGTGATTGACTCACAGGTTTTTAAGGCCAGGAAGGAGCATTAATCTGATCCCCTGAATAGAGACGTCTGGCAAAAGCCATCATTACTCCAAAACAAGAAAGATATTTGCATCTGATCAACAGTTACAGGTTCTTGTAATTGTTCTTCCTCCCCACCTGCTACCTCTGTTTCTTCACTCAGTGCAACATACTTAATGTTAACACTTATACTTAACACTTAACACTTTAGCTCTGTGGGAAAGAAATAATTTTGTTTAAACTGTACTGCTAAGAGGCCAGAATATATCCAAGCACTACAAAAAAACCTGAAACTAAACAAACAGAGGAAATTATAACAATAGATATCCAAACTTATATGCTATCTCTTCTGAAGATATTTCAAATTTTGTATGAATTCTCAGTACCACACCCTCCATCCTAGTCATTTTCTATTGTGAATAAATAGATAGAATAAATGTTGCAGTCCCTACAGTTATATAGTGGAACAAGGGATAGCTTTTTCCCATTAAAACATTCTAAAAATGCTGGAATATGATGAAAACCACTATAATTTTTAAAATGTCATTCCATTCTTTGCTAACACAATACTTATAAAAACTGCTGAAGGCTAAGTGAAGTTTAATAAATCTTGAAACCACAGCTACTTCATCATTTGGAAAACTGTAACAGAGTTCAAATAGTAGTTAGAGCAGGAATGAATAATGCATAGCAGCAAGGTTAAGAATTTTGAAAACTAAAAAATCATCCAATAATATCTATAGTAATAACAAGGTACCAAGATTCTCCTACCTCCTTGCAAGAACTTCATGGGGTAGACTATGGCATGATACCGGTCTATGCTTAGTGACACGAGGACGTAAGTCGAGGCATAGAGAAGGACCACCTGGGGCAGAAAGTATAAAGAGACAACAGTTGAGACACATCTATTGCAGAAGGTGATGTCAACAAGAACTCTGAGCTAGAAATGTTTCAAAACTTACTGAAGGAAAAAAAAAAAAAGGAAGAACCTCCCCCACCTTGTATATTCACCCAAGTATTTGTCCTTTCTCCTGACCACAAAATTTAAAAGTTTCATTATGCTTTAATGAAAGTTAAACTCTTTTAAATGAACATTTCAACATTTAGGACTTTTGCTGCTAGAAAAAATTCTACACAGCATTTTTGTCAGAGTTTACTGCCATGGGGGCACAAAGCATGACATTTTTATACCTGGAAGTAGCGAACGACCCTGCAAACGATGTCAGGGGCCATAAAATCTCCAGTGTAGCGCCAAATGATGTCAGTCATTATGTTGATGAGTCCTGTGAATGAATCTACAAAGAAATTAAGTGAAGAAGAATTGAAAGAAGCAAATACATGACTTCAGGTGAACCACAGAGGCAGGTAGGACCCTTGGGATGTGTCAGCTCCCCAGTCCAAGGGGCAGTCATGACCACTCAGCCCAGTATGCTAGAGCAGCTGGGACAGCCTCAGAACCACCCCCAGAATTAGTGTCTAAGTGTGTCAGCTTGATTACAGCTGTGACAAATACTGAACCACTTAACGTCCTTTATTCTTTATCTGTTGTTTCATTTTAAAAAGTCTCCTGTGAAATCACCTGGAGTGGCAACCAAATGCTGCTAAAGTTAGTGGAAACTTTGTCAGGAGACAATTTGCAAACTTAATTAATTAATGACTAACCGTGCCTTGTCAGCTTAAAGTTAACCTACTTATGCCTGTACTTTTATATTTGCCAAATTAAATACACCTCAGGCTATCTTTTCTTTTTTCTTCTTCTTTTTTTTTTTCTCCCACAAGAAAATCTAAAGAGATATTCCAGCCTTTGTTCTGTTTCTTACCGAGCAAGCGAGTGCTCACAGAGTTGCACATTTTACAAATGAATCACAAGAACTGGTACTCCTGCTTTATATATAGGTGATATTAAATTTTGTCTTTAAAACCAGCTTCTCTCACTTGGACAAGATAAATGTTTACAGCGCAGTCCATGGAAGAAAATGTGTACCAGTCCAATGTCCTGCCACATCAAGCAACATGCCATGTTGCTCTTCTTGCACAGATCACCACAAAGGGAGAAAACAGGTTAGGAAAACTTCTTGTGCAATTTTTCAGGACAAAAACAAGCAATATGAAGAAATATCTTCAAGCTATATTAAAAAAAAAAAAAAATTAAAGTGGTGAGGTAAAGCCTTTAATTTTGCTACCACCATTTTACACATTCAAAAGCCATTTCTAAAGTTTATTGTGATAAAGATAATTTAACCCCTGCATCAGAAGACTTTGATTTGAAATTTTTGCATTTGGAAACAAGATATTTCAACAGTTTAAAAAAAAATGGTTTGAGAAATAAACAGTTTGGGACAGTATTTCCAAGCAAATATGTTTTGCAAAATAGGTTTTTTCTAAGCCCTTTGAAATTCCAGATATTTCTAGTTGGAAAGTGAGATTTCAGCTTAATGCCTCAGAAAAAGCAACCTGTTTTGCTTCGCTGGAAAATCAGGGTTATTTTTTCTGTATCAGCAATCCTTTATCTCCTCATTTTCTTCCTTCGTTTATCTTCTTCTGCAAGGCTCAGTTCAGAATTAAATTAGTGTAACTACATTGCCTCCCTCCTTATGACTACTGTTCAATTAATCCTTGTTTGCTCTTTATTCTTGCAGCGTTTCCCAGCCCCATCTTCTCTCTCTTCTCTCATCCCCTGCCTCCAGAGAGAGGCTGCATCAGAGACAATCTCCAGAAGGAAGTCTGGGGTTTGAAACATTATGTTAAATGTTAATGATTAATGATGATCATTAATGTTAAATGGTGAACATTGATTAGGGTGATGGGGTAAGGCATGATTGTTCCTCTGATGAGAACAGTGGCTTTAAGACTTTACAGAAAAGACTTTAGGTATATAATTAAGGTGGTCTTTGAAAAAAACACAGTTTAAGTGTTTCAAAATGCATCCTCCAGCAGTATTTCCAACCTATCTCTTTCCGTTTCCTCACTCCTGAATTATTTATTCATATTCTCTCTCTCTACAGTAATGAAATATATATTGGTTCAAAGTATTACACATCAATAGAGCTTCACCTCAGGGTATCCTCGGGCTTTTGATGGTCTGAGCATCTGCCAAGCAGGTGCTAAATCAGGGCTCAGCTTTCCTCAGGAGGGGAAGGTGCAGCGGCTGCCCTCCCTCCTGCCAGTCTCAGTGCTCTGAGGAGGAAAGGAAGGGGGAAGGGACAGCACCTCAGCTATCTCATTTCCCTCTTCTCACAGCCGTCTTCCTCTTCAGTGCATCAGGTGAGTGTTTAGAGGTGCATCCTGCAGCTGGGGGGGAGAAGGGACAGCATCCTGGTGGTTTCCTTCAGTAAGCAATTTGGCAGTCCCAGATAAAATAATTTCAACTTATGCCCACATCAGCTTTTTAGTTTGCATCAGGAGTGTGGTTTTTAACTTGTGGATGGCCCCCACTTCACTGGCTCATGTGATGGAGAACCACAGGAGAATGAGCCCTTGTTTAGCTGATGCTTGTCCCAAAAGTACTCTCCAGGGTTGTCCTCCTTTCATTCCACACCATGCAGCTACCAGACAGTGCTCAGGCTCAGGAACCATGACAAAGTTTATGCATCAGAAGCAGATCCCTCTCCAGAAATATGGAATGTGGATATCTGCTCTGTCTTTTTCATGCTACAGGTCTCTACCATTACCTACAAATATATCTGTAGCCTTAAGTACTTCAGGAGCTTTAAAGACAACTCAGGATTGTCTTTCCCTTGAGAGCTGTTGAGTGAGGTTTTTCAGGTGACAGCAGAGGCTTTTAAATGAGGCTTAAACTTCACAGCTTTTTTTGTGCTGGCAGCCTCAGCTCCTTTCCTGCAGCAGTATGCTTTAATTCAGCTGTGCTGAATTTCAGAATTGCTGTGGAGGGCTCGGCGTGAGCCTCTGAGCATGTGTCCCTAAACACAACACACACGTGTGTACCAAAGCCAATGCACCCAGCTGCACGTGTGGGCCAAATTTAGCCGGATTTCTCAATGCCCTTTAATTATAGAAACATTCTCCCACTCAATGTCCTCATGCCCTCCTCAGGTTTTAGAAATATCTCTTGTCTTTTCAATCCTAAAAGTACCAGACTAACTTTTCTCAGAGGATCCTTCAGTCCTCCAGAGGATGTTTCTTATCCCATCTCTGCAAAGGACCAGGCTCTGTCAGTATGAGCACACACATCTCGAGGATCTGTCCTGCAGATTTTACATAGGGCCACCAAGTAAATAATGTGCTTTGTGCTGGTGATCAGACAGCATGAAGGGAAAATGCAGCAAACCTACAAATCATGACAAAGGATTGCTATATACTCTCCAGAGACACAAGTATCTAGTGCAAACCTTTACTAGGCATTTAGACACTAAATGTGCTGCTCATTAATCTCCTATGCTCATCACACCTTCAATAACCAGACTTTATATTTTTCACAGCTTCACAACATTTTTCCTTACAAGCCTCTTTTTACACAAAGCCCCAACATGCCAGCACTATAAACCTGGTACAGAGATAATGAATTGCCAGCAGACCTTCTGCCACTGGCAAATGAATCCTCCTCACCCTTGTATCATCTCAGATACAATTATATCCATGACCATGGCATCTTGAAATCCTCATTTGCCAGGTAATTTGAATTGCTGTATTAGAGGTCAGTGTATGGAAGTCAGATGGTTTCAGCAGTGAGATCTCAGCAGATCACACATTCCCTGGCTACTTTTGGCAAGCCTACACCTCAAACAGTGTCACTGTGTTGCATCATTGCCATCCTAAATGGTGAATGTCAGGTACAGAAAGCTGACATTGACATCAAAGCTCTGAACTTCAGTGCCCTCATTACTTTGGGTATCCTTACCACTCCTTACAAAGCTAGTGGCTCACGTGTTAAGATACTTGTGTTCTTTCACTGACGAATGTTCCTGGGCCAAATGGGACCAAGATAATTTCTGAAAACTGTCCTAAACAACCTTCACTCACAGCTGTGTGCAAACTTGTCATTGCCATTGCCTTCTTAAAAGTCTTCTAAATTGTTTTACTAAGCAGTGGTGTGTTTGCTGTGGTACTGTGTCAGCATTGCTAGGCAACAGTGGGGTTATAGGCCCATTTAATTACTCAGAAAAATAGGTAGAAATTCAATTAATGAAATATATTCTATTTTGATACAAAATAAAGATGCCAATCACAATAATTTGTGACTTTTAAGCCAAATATATATTCAAAGAAAGATACAGATGAAAAAAATTCCTTGTTGAAGACAGGACATGGCACCAGTGTGACAGGAACGGAAGAAGTTTGCTCTTGAGGGAGAGTGGATTTTCTAGAAACAAATGTAAAAGAAAAATTCCATGAGATTTCAATAATAAGAAAAAAGTAGAGGGAGGTAGGGAGTAAAGATAGCTTTGGCTGGGCAGAGGGAGGGAAGAACAGCTTTGAGGTGTTTGTGCAACTGGACAGGTCTTCAAACCTTTATCTATCTCCTCCCTGTCACCACCATGGCCACAGCCAGTCCTCAAAGGCAGAACTAGTGTCTGCCTTTACAAACCTGTCAGCATTTCAAAATGCAGCATTTTTAAACAGCATTTATGAAAAAGGCCAAGAAAACACCAGAGAAGGAGAAGCGCCCTGTTCCCAGAGGAGACTGAAACATGCTGAATATAGAGCTACAGCATCTGTTGTTGGGAAATATGTCAGGTACTGAAACAACCTGTGAAAATCCTGGGCCCTAAAGGCCAACATAACCCAGGTTTCCATCACGTTCAGCAAAATGTGTTTGGATTTTTTTACGGGCATGACAGAGTGCAGGCATTGCCTCTACACCTTTGAGCCCAGGAACCACTCAGTTCAGGAGGTGATTGCAGTAGCTTGGGTGATGGGTGCTGCCTCATATGGCTGATCTCAGAAATGTAAAAAAGAAATCACTGCCCTTGGAGGAACAAATCTGAATGTCAGCTTGCTGGTGGTGTGAGTGAAACAAATTTTCACGTCAAAAAGCCCTCCAAGAAAGAAGTCCATTATAGAAAGCAAATGGAGGTAATTAGCAACTGGCATGGGAATAGACAGATTACAACTGTTTCAGATAATATGTTCATAGAAATTCATTGACTTGATGGTATTGCCAAAGGGATGTACCAGTGCAGACTTCAGGATATTCCGTTCGTTACAACTTGGGAGGTTCAGACAAAAATCTGCACTAGCAAGTCCACAAGAAAAAATCTCTATCATTTTGTTATTAGTACTGACAGCACTCTTCCCTCAAGACACTTACCCTGAGGATGAAAGCCTTTTTTGTCAGAAGTGGAGAGCAGATTGCTGGTAAGCTGCAATGGGTTAAAAAGCTCCACATGTCATCTCAGCTGCAGTTTCATTTTCCCCTGATGAGAACAGTTCTATTAAGTTGGATGTGGTGATCCATGACTTCTAGGTGAAGCCGTGCCTCTTACTAAAATACCCTCTCTCTTTCCATGTCACTTTCAGAGTGATTCCATTTTAACAAGGTACATTTTGTTCTGCTTTGTGGACAGCATCGCAAGGCAACACAACATTTTGTAAGGCAAGGCAAAGGGTGCAAGCTCCTGGTCAGGGCTGAGCATTTCATATGGCTCATTTTTTTTGGACCTCATGATGTAAATTCCCATCACCTACCACTCCCCAAGGAGCATATCCTCTGGAAGCATCAGTTCACTAACAACTGCCTGCAAAAGGGTGATAGACCCTTAAAAACAAAAGTGGCACCATTGCCCTATGGCAAAAATAAGGTCCTGTCCATGATTTTTGAACTGATGAGGCAGACAGTGCTCTCTGACCTTGCTGCTCTGTATCACGCTCGATGTGCCATCAGCTAATCAGAGTCAGGGCTGTGAACTTGCCTTGCAAGTTAGCAAAACCTATATCTGATATTTCTACAGGCCTGTGGTTGCAAGCAAGTTAAATTAGATGTTCTTAGGGGTCCTGGAGGTTTGCTTCTGGACAGACACAGGGCAGAGAGAGGAAGAGAAGCTGCCCTACCTCCAGCAGACACCCCTACAGCTTGTTTTCTCCAACTCTTCCCATAGTCTGTGCTTTCCACTGAAAATTTCACAGGTGGCTTTTCAAGTACTCACTGCACTAGGAACAATTTTGTAACCATATTTCCTAAAAAATATACCCATCCCTCTGCTCTCATTCAGGAGGTGATAGTGAAATAGGTTGTGTCCCTGATCTGGGTATCTGTAGGACAAAATACTTATAAGATACTTAGAGGATGCCTTTTCAAATTATGACATTTTAGCTCTTTAAACACTGAGGCACGAGAGCCTGGTGTGTGGCCTCTCCATGCAGTCATGGTGCAGCAAGGGGCTGTGTATGGAGCAGGGTGGGTGCAGGGGACCTGGGTGAAAGAGTTGCCCTCATGCTTTAACAACTTTTTCCTCCTCTTCACAACCCCTCCAGGTGCATTTATCTGTGCCTATGGTGGTTTGCAGCCCCTTGCTCCAGCATTGCAGAGCATCTGGGCACCATGCTGGAAATGGGAACAACAGGGAGGATGGCTGACAACCCCAGGAGCTGACATGAATCTGCCAATCCTGATTTTACCTATTTTAGAAGTGTTGATATGAAGCAGGTATGATTGTGCTTATGCAATGCAAGGATCCCAGCTCTCTGCCAGACAATCTCTGGCAAAGGGACAGGAAGTGTGAGCCAAAATCTGGGGTGAGCTAAGTTTTTGTGGGGAATCAGCAAGGACACCCATAAGTGCTTTGTTCCATTGTGGTGCCTGCATTGGAATGAATGTTTTGCATTGGAGCAGTGTTTTTTTCCACAGATCCCAACAATGTATACTATGCTGCTCTTGGGCATTTTCTCTTTCAAGCCTGGCAGCCTGGAACAGAACACCAAATATAATGTATGAAGCAAAACCCGCTAGAAAATTGTCAAGATAGAACTTGTCCAATTGACCTGTTAATGCTAGGTTGGATTTTTTGTGGCAGAAGTGGTGCTTTCTTTCTCTTTCTGGCTCAGAGGAAGTGACAAAAAATTTTGTTGAACTGTGTGAGCACCTAATTTATTTGTTGCATTTCTTATATTTCTGCTCTGAGATCCACTTTCTCATGAGATGAGGCAGGCCCTGTTAGGCTAGATGTTGTCAAGGATGGAGACTCCAGCCTCACTCCATAGCTCATCCAGACTGAAGGATGAAAGGCTGAGAATAGTGTATACTGCACAATACCAACCTCTTAAGAAACAGCACTTATAAGAGAGCTGAAGATCAGGTCCCTAGGAATTAAACTTCAGCATGCCCTGCCATTGTGAAAGGCACTGAGGTTTGTTTAATTTGCCTTTATTAATATATCTCTTCCTCCCATTATTTCCTACTGCACTGTTGCTGTGGGGATAAACAGCTGGAGGGGGCTGGACTGCTCCAGCAGTTCTGCCAAGAGGGAGCATGACACCCACCAAAACAGGATGGGATAATGGGAACAGCAGCAGCACATCAAATACAGTGTGGTGGGAAAAAAGCAGGGCTTGGACACCACATCAGCAGTGGTCTCATTATTCAGAAAAACTGGTTCCTCCCACAAAGTTGAAGAAATGGCTGGAGAATTGTTTTTTGGTGAACCAGTCAGGACAGTAAAGGCAAGTTTCCATTTTCCATTCAGATGTCCCCTTCTTCAGACCTCTGCAGATACTTTGATTTGGGATTAACAGTTTCCCTGAGGGGCAATATGTGGGGGCAGATGAAGCTGGTGATAATTCTGAACCCTAGGACAAAGTCTCCTCTTCCCATCTTGTGTTACTTGCACATAGATGAGACCATTGTCTACTAGATGAAATATTATTTTGTTGCATGCAATTGTTCAGTGGTTCATTCTTTGTGAAGAGAATGTGTCTCAGTTTAAATGCAGAAGACACACTCCTGTGGATCAATTTGTCTTAAACATAGAAAAACAAGGATATGCCTCCTCAAAAGACAAAGGAATCACCCTGTTTGTAATTCATTGCTGCTGTTTATATTTCAAGTGGTGCGTGTACTTGTAGTGTTTTCCAGAAAAAAATTACATTCTGAGATACCAAGTACCAAACAATTCCATTTTTAATTTCCTTCCCCAACATCTTGTATATAGATGCTTCTGCTATTTCTTCTGAATCCTCTCTACTGATCCTTTTGCTAACTCTTTACCTCAAGTATTTGAAGTACTGCAGATTCATATCTTGGTCACAACAGAAACCCATTATTCTCATTGAAAAATGTGGACTATCCTAGAAGAATTTTCTTCTGGTGTAGTTCAGGCACCCAGGTCACTATAGTTATTGATTACCCACACTTTTTCCAATATAGCCTTAGTTGGCTCAGATATTGTTGTTGCAGATACTTTAGTCTAAGTAGGAGTGGTAAGGGTAAAGCTTTCTTTCTTCCCCCCAGCAAACTGCAAATCAGATTCCCGTGGTGCTCAAGCAGTGACACTGCATGCTGCAGCTCAATTTTTGTTGAAGCTTAGGCTTTCCATTACAGAACAGTAGAATAGTGTTCATTCCCATTTTTGTATCTGCTTTGTCTCCCCTGGTGTTTGCTCATAGCATGAAGAAAAGCACACTGGTAAGTTTCATTGGCAAATTCCCACATAAAATCATCATGTGTAAAAGGTAGATCAGGCAAACCCACCCTGAGCTGTTTTCCATTAAATATGCTGCAGTGCCAGAACAGGCTGAAAATACATTACATGTGGCCTGGTTTCTGTTTTATAATTGAGCTGAACATGGCCAAAATGGACTTCTAAGCACTTGGTCTTAATAGAGCAACTGAGTCTCTGTAGCACCGCATGATATCTTTGACCTGAATTCCATAAATCCTGTTAATCATTTGTAAACATTTGGTAACCAGCTAGGCAATGGAATTAAAGGAAGTCACTCTCCAGAGAAAACCTGTTAAACACATGAATGTGAGTCAGACGTATTGGCAGGTGACAAACTACCACATGAAAATGTTGGATGTGTCGTCCTACAGCCCTTTGCAAAGATGGGTAAAGGGAAAAGTGTCAGTGTTATTGCTAGTGACACAAAGACAATCTAAGAAAATAAATATCACTGCTTTAATATGCAAGAGGGGAATAGAAAAACCCTGATCTTCTTAATGTGACTTTAGTGCATGCAAAGCTTATTTCCAGAATAATTTCTCTTTGATTGCAACTACATGTGCTGCAGTACAGATGATGGACTAGAAGGAGCTAATGATGTATTTGTACTTTTGATGTCAAAAGTTTAAAGTCATGTCTTTTAATAGGAGCTAATGAGATCCTAAGTGATGATTCCAAGGAAAGCATAGTTAGTCATTGTGGCCATGCTGTTGGCAGCACCACACTTGTGCAATCCTGTTTCTCAGCATTTGCTGCTGGCACGTGAAGAAGCTGGGTAGCAGATTCCACACACCTACCTATATTTAACAATATATTTAACAATGGAATTCACCTATATTTAACAATAGAAGACAAACTGTCATGTAGAGTAACTGTAAAATAAGTGTCCTTTATGTCAGGTGACAGTCCTGCCTGGATATGCATGAGGGAATCAAACAGGAATCCATAAAATTTAGAGGCAATGTTTTCCAAGTAATTAAAAAATAAGTCCATTTCCCCCCTTAATGCTGAAATGTTGGACCCAAAGGATTGTACAATTTATCTGCCAAGCCCCTTTTATTAAAAACAAAACCAGAAACAATCATAACACAACTGTCATTAGGATTTGAATGTCTGAAACAGGCTGAAGGTAGGAAAACCATAATCAGTCCTTCAGGACCACATAACAATTCTGTAGCTGTCAAAACAAGAATTAAGGCTTCCTATAAACTGACATAAATTGGCACAGCAAAAGCTGGCTGCTGCTGATGTAGAAAATGCATGGTTCATTTCATTGACTGTCAAGTGTATCTACAAAACATATTCAGGGCCACCACTGGGCCAGAGGAAAGGCTATCAAAATAACCTTCCTAAGGTAATCAAAATAACCTTCCTAAACCATCCCCATACCTGGTTTTGCTCTGGAGCTCCATAGAAAACCTCAAGTTCACCTCTTGCCCTTCATGTTTCCCTGTGCCTCACTACATGCAGCAAGAATACACCCCACCTGTTCTTGCACTCTGCTTTGTTTGAAAAATGTGGTGTTTTGAAGAAAGTAATATATGAAAAGATGCATTAAATGGGTCTGTAGTTTTTCCAGCCTGACTGAGAGGCGCTGCTGCTCTGTTTTCCCAAACTATGTTACTGATATGAATAAAGGCTGTGCCTATGCCCCCCACACACCACATCTGGACTGTGGTACTGCATGGAGCTGTTGCATCAGATGTTGTCAGTGTGGACAAGTCAGACCTCTGTGACAGTGCTGGATGTAGACACACCTTCCCTTGTTCCTAAGGGGTTCAACCTGAGGCTGATATGAGGGCATGAAAAACCTCCAAGACCTACACAGAGCTTTGCTATAATGGAGTCAAAGTTCCCCACCAGTGTCAAAAGTATTTGGATTTCATCTAATTTTTAGTTTAAGTTCTGCCAGCCAGCCAGAAGCTGTGTCAAGGTTGCAATTGCAACCCAAAATTGAAACCCCAGCATGTTAAAATCATAAAAGACATTAGTTTTTTCAAAATGGCTGGCTTCTTCTCCTGACCAAAAATACATAAGCATCTTTGAGATTAATAACCAGATATTTGGATTTTCCCTGAAGACAATTCACTGACATTGACTATAAAGAGTGTAAACAGCGACTCTAATTTGAAAGCTAAAATAAATTGACTTGTGCCTTTTCCACATCCTGTCAGTCAACATCCTAGCAAAAGGACTTCTGAAAATTGGAATGTCTTTCCAAATGATGAATGAATGAATATGAAGTTTTGTGTTTATTTACAATTCACACTGAAAATGTAATTGGGAAAAAATTCATGAAGATCCAGGTATGTTTGTCTACATCTGAAGCCATGAATGGTCAGGGAAGGGATGTGAGTATTTTTACAAACATCTTAGAATCATAGAATTTTTTAGGTTGGAAACAATCTTTGTGAGGAATAAATAGCATAATCAACATACTTCATAAATTCAGCAATATGAAGAATTTGTAACGACTATCATTTCAAGAACATTTTCTGCAAGGCACAAAAAATGTATTGTGGAAATATTGTTAGCTGAAAACAATGCTAACCTACCAAAGCACTCATATTGAAAATGTAATTTGTATACTAAAGCATTAGTGTTTAAGGATTTGGAAATAGTGTTGAAAATGCAAAACTCTATCTTGCAGGAGTCCATTCATTTGTGACATTTCAGAATGATCAAATTAGTCTTGAGCTAGAGAAAAATATTTTGTTTGTGATAATATCTGCACACAAAGAGGTCCAATAGAAGAACTCAAAATTATTTCCTTTTACAGATTCTTTAAAATTCACATTGACATTATAAACCGTGTAAGTGGAGCACAGAGTTATTTAAAAGCATACCTCCAAGGGGCATGGTTTTGGAAGCACAGCTTTGTTTTTCTGACAATCTTGTTGAATCAATTTTTTCCAGTCTATTTGTATTAGCTGGGTAGAGGATTCACAGAAGTGCAATTGTGTATTGTAATTTGACTTTGATCACAGTAATTTTCTTTCTTCTGTCTCCCAAGCAGTCTTCTAGAAACTACAGCAGTAATGGTATGCAGCAGTGGATATTGAACTGCTTGCAAGCCACTCAGGCAGCTCATAAAAACATTATTAAAAGGCAAATGCCCTTTGTGCTCATAACTTCTAAACTACACAAGCTGAAGTGCCTTAATACTTCTAATGCATTGTAATATATTGAGATGTGCTCTCTTGGAGCTGGTGGCTTTCCAGCTGACAGCTTGTGCTCTCCTGCCAGTCACCATGGCTTGGTTTGACTCTGGCTCTCCCTCTATTTCAAGAAGTGAGGAGTCTGAGCATGGTTTGCTGGGAAGCTCAGTGGTTGGCAGGTGGCACAAACATTCTTTCTGCAGAAATCTCATTTCCTACAGAACAAACTTTTTCAGAGCATCCTGAACCTTTTCCCTTCTACTACTGAGTGTTCTCCCAAACCATGGAGGCTCTGGAGAGTCCTGCAAAGATGCTTTGGCTCACCTGCTAATGTGAATCTGCTCCCAAGGTGAGAGGCCTACAGAGGGCAAGAGAATTTTCTGTGCCCATATGCTGTGTGTGCTTTACCAGACAGAATAATAAAGGAAACATTTTAAAGATAATCCTGATGCTCACTGGCATAGTGCTTTATTTTCTGGTTGCATTAAACCAGAATCTTCTCATCTTCTCTGCATTAATCTTCTAATCTCCTAAGGTGATCCCTTGACTGGAAACATCCATGAATATTATGTTATATGAGTTTTCTCTTTTACCTGAAGAAGTGGGAGCACATCTGAATATGTGTTTTTGCTAAAAATCAGAACACGTGCAGGTGACCTGGAGCTTTCCCCAGAAAGAGAAGAGCAACAAGATTTGCTGTACAGTTCAACAGCTGAATAAGTATTACTAATCTTTACAGTGTGCTGGGGAATTCTTCTAACATTTTTTATTTTCTGTAAATGTTGATCTTATTGTCTTTTTTCCTATCTTGCCTAGTTCTTTTGTAAACTAAAAATTAACCTTATACTGTCTACAGGGTCCAGGTTTTGTGGCCTTAAGAAATGTTTCTGCAAATTGCATTTAAAAAGGATGGAGGATATGTTGGAACATCTAAGACTTTCACACAGACAATAGGCACCTTTCTAGTCAGTATCAAATTGTCAACGTATGATTTATTTTTTCAGTTGGCCTCAAGATCTTTATTCCAAACAACAATTTCTCTATTAGCTCATGATTTTCCCTAAAATGGAAATTACTTTCCTTTCTGGTGTATTTTGGTGTATTAGGGACTCCCCTTTAACAGTGAGTAAACTCTATTGCCTTCATTCCCTCCTCTTCTCTGCTCCCCTCCCCGTCCTCCACTTCCAGCTCTGAATGTAGATATTTGATTTGGATAACTTTGGTCTTTGATACGAGTGTGAATGCTCCTCCCAAAAAGAGCACATAAAAGTTACTTTCAGTGGTGGAGTTTATGCCTCCACCATAACCAAAAGGACTTAGTAGGCAGAGGGCTAAAATTCAGTTTTAAGTATACAAAAGTTGTTTCATGCTCCTTGCCTTTGGACATGGTATGTACTTACAGTAAGGTAACTTCAGAGTGCAAAACATGCTTTTAATGCCATTACTGACAGAAAATCCATACTTGAGGTAATACACACATTTTTCCCTGCCCCAGACAGTGCAAAACAATTCTATGCTGATTTCCATCAACCATCCATTTTCTCCAAGGCCTCAGAAGATGGCAAACACTGAACCTTGTCTCACTTGTTCTATAACCAGGTCCCAGTCAGCTAAGGTGCTACATGCTCACACTACTCAAAAACATCTGGTTTAACAAGCATTTGGTAGACATGTAACTACATCCTTTTAGAAATACCCGAGGGCTGCAAAAGGTGCTGTATTTTGAACAAACCCAGTTGGTTTATTTACTGCATAGGAGGCAAACTGGGAATTTGGGAGGCACTTGATGAGTACCATGTTGTGGTGTTCCATTGAACCTGGCAAGCTGTAAGTGCCAGCATATCCATGCAGGGAGACTTAGAGACAGTCTTCACTTACAGCCAGATGGCAAAGGCACAGGATGCATCACTGATTTCTTTATCTAAGAAGCTCCAGGGTTTGAAAGAGAAGATTTTTTAGCATATTATGAGAGGACAGTTCAGAGAAATTAGGTTGATATGCAACTGATGTAGTTGTCACTTATTAATATTTGATTAGGCACCTTGGCAAAGTAAAGATTTCAGGTAAGTAGTTTTATCACTGTGCTGTCTTTTCTGCATTAAAATTTCATTAGAGTTTTTGTCTTAGAGCAATGAGATTTGGTGCTAATAACTCTTTGACACAAAGATAATTATTTGATATTTGACTATCACAACAGCATAAAACCTCATCAGAGCAGATCAGCAGAGATTGCAAATGCATGGATTCCATGAGTGGATTGGTGCTTCGTAGAGTCTTCATGGGTCTCTTGCACCCAGTACTGTGAGGATTACTTCAAAGGGAGTGTGCCATCTAACAAGCTCAGTACTTGAAATGTGTCAGGCTTTCTGTGTGCCTGCATATGTTTCTGACACGGATGAGCAGGAATCCAAATTTATGTTTATTCTCTGAATGAAAGAAGGAAGAAATGTTTGTGGTATCCTCCTTTCAAAAAGATGAGCAAAATGCTGAAAGATGCTTGCTTTACCAGGGTTATGTACAGAGCTGTCCCCAGGAGTGGTGACACTGGATTCCATGCTAAGGATGAGGGGAAAAGCCACTCTGCTTTTCAGCCCTTTTAGAGGGAATCTGTTACCAACTTCCATGAGCAAACAGCTGTGACCTTGCTGTTCTTAGGAAAAGGATTTTAATAAGAGAGAATATCTTTTTGATTTCTAAAAGTTTTGCATGTTTCATTAAAATGAAGATAACTGAGCAGCAAATGGCATTTCTTGTATTTCAGCTGGCATATCAGATATCACTGGAGAGAAAATTTCTTAACAAGCATTGAAATTACTATATCTAATATACCTCAAATTTTTTTTCTCTGGACTTTCTAGTAATATAGCAGTAACTCCAGCACTCCCATAACACATTAGAAAACCAGTGATTATACAGTTCCTGTCTCTGCAGCATGGAAAAGCCATTTTCTAAGAGGGCTCGCCGTTCTTTCCATATGTGGCATTAGTTCCCAATTTTGTCCCTGCTTATGGGAGCTGGAAATGAAAATGTGTAGAAATCATTCTTCCATTCAAGACTAGAAAATGTCCATCAAAAAAACCAATACCATCTCAAAATGTATTGAGTTTTTGTTTGTGGGTTTTTTATTTGGTTTATTTTAGGGAACAAATAAACATCTCTTTTTTTGTTATGTATCTTCAAGTTCCCACAACTTCAAAGCAATCTGTTTCCTCCTGCAGACAACCCCTTACTCCCCTCTTTTAGTGTGCAGGTTTTCTGGCATATTTGAATAATGTTTTGTCTATTGTTCTCTTTTGCTAGTTTACAATGAAAGTAAAAATGTCTTGCAAGAAAGAAATCCTTTTGTTTGCTATCAGTACCTCTAAGAAACTGGCATAATCAACCACTTCTGCTTTTAAATGCTGTTATCTCTGTTCCTTAAGAACTAGCAAAAAGTTTGACTTGTAACTGAAATGTTTGGAGATTTTTCCAGATGTTATTTCCATTCTGTTTTGGCTGATCATGTTCTTGTTAAGCAGGTCTTCAATCTTTTCTTTTTTGCTTGCTACTGCCTGCTAATACAATAGGAGAGGAGAAACGTGTGACTTACCCACAAGTCTCTCTTTTGGATTTCAGGGCTATGATGTGTGTGGGGGGGTGTGTGTGTGTATTACAAGTGTGCAGAAACAAAATTGTATCCACGTTTCTTCCTTCAGTAATTTCAGGTGGTTCTTTCCACCAACACAGTGAGGCACAGCACTTACATGCACTGAACTCAAAAATCTTGAAGTTCTTTCCTAACCTAAAAGATTCTATGATCCTAAAGATTCTCCTTTAAGGCTAATCATGCAGTTGTAGTGTTAATGCACAGGTTTGGAGTAAAATTTATCACTTAAACTACACTTTTGTTCCATACCCCATTTAGATCTCTGCAACTACCTGAAAGGAAATTGTAGAAAGTTGGGGGGCAGTCTATTCTCCCTAGTATCAAGTAGTAGAATGTGAGAAAATGGCCTCAGGTTGTGCCAGAGGAAGTTTATTTTGGATACTGGGAAACATTTCTTCACAGAAAAGGTGGTCAAGCATTGGAACAGGCTGCCTAGGGAAGGGGGTTAATCACCATGCCTAGAAGTATTTAAAAGACATGGAGATGTGATACAGAGGGACATGATTTAGTGATGGAATTGGCAGTGTTAGCTTGGACATGATCTTTTCCAACCTAAATGATTCTGTGATTCTATGAACAAATTATCTTTTGGGCAGCACCTAGAAAATCTTGGACAAGTTCCAGATGACAATTAAGAAACAAATCTGAGCACAAAAGAAATAATCCTGCACTTTCCATCAGGTAATATTGCTATGCCTTGCTGTGCTTAAAAATAAACAAATTGAAAGGGTCTGAAAAACACCTTCTCTGTAAAACTTTGTGTTTGGGGATGGGATTTGAGTCAGAGCCTTCTGAGGTTTGACTGAAATGGAGGAAGGTTAGGTTCTTAGTTGTCAAAAATGAATAGTAATTCATTACTATTTGACATATAGTAATGACAAATGTCATATTTGGTGATGTATGAACACTAGAGGGATTTATACCGTCAACTTTAGAGATCTAAATTAGGAACTGAATCCTTCTGTGCAAGTCAGTGAAACTTAAGCCCAAGTATAGAACTGCTTGGAGTGTTTTGTTCTATTGACTATAAAATAAGCATAGGAAGGGTGACTTTTTATCTTACATACCTAGAGTGAGGCGCCTAAAATAGATGGCATGAATAATCCCTAAAATGAATACCAGTGTGCAAGAATGCAGTCATGAGATTTAATCCAATTATCTCTGTGACAATTACATCCCATTTTTCTTCCCAGGACTGATGTCAAAATGTGGGCTTTCTTCAGACCTACTTCTGTAGACATGGCAAGAGGCTAATAGGGCATCTGCCCTCCACCTTCCCTATTACATAGAATCATGGAATATTCTAAATTGGAAGGGACTCTCAAGGATCCCAAAAATCCACCTTTTAAGTGAATGACCCATATGGAGATAAAACCCACAACCTTGGCATTATCAACACCAAACTCTCCACCAGCTGATCTAACCTCAGTATTAATGATGTTGTATAAAGCAAAAGGTGTAATGTTCCAAATAACAGTAACTTCCTCAGGTGGAGAAGGTCACAGATGAAAATTGCTTTGGTCAAAGACCTGCAGATGTAAATTGTCACCTACATAGTCAACCACCCAGCTGTAAGACAATGGAGGTGTCTGAAGATACTTGCCTAATCTGTATTTCACTTGGCTGACTAGAAAAATCACCAAGATTAGAATTTTGTTCTTTTTGCTGTTTCTGTCAAATACCACATGGCTTCTCTAGTGTATGAGCCCAGACTGTACTGCATTTTTTTTCTTACAGCCCTCAAAGTGCTGTAGTTGCCCATACAAACCTTTATAATCTCCACACAGCCCAACAGGTATCAGCAGAGTTGTGACAGTACAGTAATTTATCTGCACAGTGCAAGTCTCAGCACAGGGTTAGAGAAATTATATTGCAGGTGAAAGTGGGGGGTAAAAAGCTACAAAAACAAACAGCTGGAAGGAAATGCTTTCATTTTTGTCACACAGATGTCTAGTCAGGAAAAACATTTGTTTGCAAAGATCTGAAGGAATGACAGCTTCTTTTGAAAGAGTAGAAATGGTAAATGTGGACCTCCTATGTGGAAATCTGTAGGTGGGTAAGTGGAATCCAATTTAGGCTGTGTGCATCTATTGAAATGAGAAAACAATGCCTTTGATAAAGATTTGATAAAGGCCATATAATGCCCATTCATCACTTTTAATCCTTTCAGAAATTACATATTAGCCAGGAAAAGCGAACAGAACAACTGATTCCATCTTTGTTTAAAATTTCATGACCTGGGGTGAATTTTGGGAGATGGGCTTGTCACTGAGATGTTACATTAATTTTCCTTAGTTCTTTTCTGGGCAGGTCCAGGGGTCCAAACCTTAGGGATGGCATTCAGAAACACTCCCGGGTGACTTAGGACAGAAGTCTGGTGCCTGCTTGTGATTTTAAACACACACATACACTGCAAAGAGATAATCATTGCACACTGTATTGCATATTTGTAGGCATGTTGTAGTTAGTTTTCCCACTGCTTTAGAAGCAAGAGGATTTATGAACTAAAGCTTATTAAGTCCCTAAAGTATATATAAGGAAATAGTCTTTGTACAACAATCAACACATCTACTGAAAATACTTTTTAACTCAAAAAAAATACAAATTAAAAAAGGATATAACTGGCTTCAGGGTGTTAAAGTGATTGAGATGCAGATGAAATGAGGGCATAACATCTTTGTTGCTGAATTCTCAGGTCCCAGGTGGTCCACAGGAATGTGAAAAAACCCACATGGCCATACCCTACACTAAATGTGGTACTGGAACTACTGACAAGCAGAGATAGTGTGTTTGCTGTTTTGCAGAGGGAGATACAGTTTATATCCCTAGGCACTCTGAAAATTCCACTCTGAGACCTTATGTATGACAAACACACAAATTGTCCCCTTCCAGAACAGTTTAAGTACAGCATTTAGGTACTGTACTTTGAGGAAAGAAAAGACTTTTTTTGTGAGTTCTCCTTGCCTGTGTGAACCTCAGCTCTGTACTTGGGCTTAAGTTGCAGAGTGATTTTTGCTACCTGAAAGGGATCTGAAGACCACTGTTCACAGAAAACAGACAGAAAATCACTGTTTTAAGGATGTCTGCCTAGTGGGTTGTGATTGCATTAATTACAAACCATGAATCATGGACATCTTGTCCCTGCTTTTGTAAGATTAGAGTAGGCTATATAAATAAAAGTTATTACAAGGTTTTTAAGGGGATGATCATGCTTGCTTCCAGTAGCAAATTTGAGAGAGCTCATTACCTTTATATTGCCACTAATGGGAGGGACATTGCATTCTACTCTTACATCATCTTGCTGCTTTTTGTTTTGTTTTTGATTTTGTTTTTGGTTTTGTGCTAGTGCTGCTGTTTCCTACTGCAGTGAGCTCCAGTGGATAGACTCTTAGCCAACACAAATACTGAGTCCAGCCCTGGACTTTCCAGTGAGCCCCTGAGAAAGTATTTAATTATCCAAAACTACATGAGAATTAACAGAAATACAGCATAACAGGCTTCCATCTGTGGGCTGGTAAAAAACACTTAGGATTTGGTTTGGAATTGCATTCTAAAGCAGAAGTTGTTGTCAGCAAACTTACAGCTCATTTCTGCGTTCTCCAACTGTCCCATCTCTACAATAGCTCCCAGACAGCTTTTTGTGGTACATCATTCTGGACTAAAACTCTGATTACTGCATCAAGATTTGATCCATTCTTTGTCTTTCCTCATATACTTGCTTGACTCCAAACTTTTTTGGCACATGCAATAAAGGCAAAGGTGATCCAACTGCCTTAGACCCCAGGATTACTGCCGAGTCTCCAAGACTACCTTTGTTTCTTATAGTCCCAGTCTTGTGGTATCATAATTTTACCTTTTCAAGGAGGTAAATATTGCACCAAAATAAATTCCTTTTGCTTTAGACCTCACAGGGAAGTAGCTTCATGGATTGTTTGAGCACTGGTCCCAAATTCAAAGTTCCTACACTACGAGACAGGACTGGAACAAAGTATTTTCAGGATACCAAGTTTTCTATGTCAGACCTCTTGCTTCATGATTTCACCTCTAAAATATGAAATCTACTCTGTCTTCTGTGAGCATTTTCCTTTGGCTGCCTGACCAAATACTGTGAAATAGAGACCCTGATACCCCTAAAGAGAACCTATCTCCTTCACATAAAGATTATTTCTGTCTCTTAGTTTTTTGATGCTTAAGTTCACTTCTGGTTTCCTTTCCTGCCTTCTGAGGATATTCCACTTTTTACCCCATTTACTTCAGGACTGGTTTGAGAGAAAACACCTTTTAAGAGGGATGCACACAATGGATATTTTCCTCAGGAAAAGAGAAACTATGTTTTGACTAGCCATTTACACAGAGATAAATGGATACATACACTCATGCAGAAATACTCATGGCTCTTTACATAAAAAGTCTTAGAGTATAGTAAAAGATGATTCATAATATCAGGCTGGAATTGTACAGCACCAGTGTCCAAGTTGCATATTACAAACTAGGGAACTATGACTCATCTTCAAATCTGAGTAAAAGTTCAAAGGAGAATTTGAGTTTCTCCCAGATGTTATTAAATCTCCAGGAATGGCAATGGATGGCAAATCTGTTTTGCTTCATGCTACCACAGGGTATTGCAGGCTGTGACTACATTTATCTTGTCCTGCATTATGTCTCAGTTTGTAGGGGCAAGTTAATACATGCCTAACTTAAAGTAAGTCCCATGTTGCTTTCCTCTTACTGAATTAGTCTTCTTGGTAGATTCAGGATGGAAAAATGATTGCTTCTTTTCCAGGCAACTAATGCAGCCATGAAACAATTTTCTTATTCACATAGTTTCATGTGATGTATTGAATAAGCAATACTAATATTGCTGTGTTTACTCCCAGAGACTATTTTTGCTCTTGGTAAATTGAATTACATTTATTCTGTGAATGCAAAATGAAAGTTGTACTAAACGCTATAGTTTCCGTAGCCTGCGGAGGAAAGGTGGATGTAATCTATTTCTTTCCCTGTTTATCGAGCTGTGTGTACAGTCAGGTGATTTGCAGAGTTCTTAGACTTCCAGCTAGGTGTTTGGGAATAAAGCTGCCCTGCAAAAGCAGGGAATTTGGATGCCATCGGGTACTCTGTAAAATTTCAGTGTCTGTGCCTGAGGGAATATTAACAAATTACACCCTTTCTTCTCAATCTTGACAAACCTTTTTCAGCAGTGATGGGAGCACGCAGTGCAGAACACAGACGATCCATTAGCAGAGACAGTTTCCTTACATTAATTACACTTTCAAGAGGTTTTGGACACAATGAATGTAAGAAATGTGCATGTCACTCTTTCAATGTTAGCAATGAATTCTGCAGTAAACTGCAACTTCCTTCAAGTTTTCTTTTCTACAGGTAGGATGATGAAACCTCTCACCTTTCTTCAGCCTTCATATTTTTCCTACAAATTAGCAGACAATTAGTGTGGAAAGAGGAGGAAGACAGGTTTCTGGGAAGTAGTTCAGTTTTGTGCATTATGTTTCTGTGTCTTAGGTGGACAATTGTGTAAATCATATTGGTAGGTTCAAGCCAAGACCCAGCTGGCAAGATAGGCAAGTTTTGCAATATAACTGGGAACTCTATAGATTTTTTGGCTGCCAACAGTCCACCTCCATTAAGGTGACTTGCTGATTTAGCTGCTAATTGGCTCTGTGCAATTAACTTCCAATGCTCATAATCACTGTGATGTCTGAGGTACTTATAAAACTGATGAATTTGTATGAATGATTTCTCTAAAGTGCAGAAATATTCCAAGTATCATTTTCCAGATGAAAAGCTGGAACAGAGACCATTATCTGTTAATCATGTTCTACATGTTAATTTTGGTAATGGAGTTATTATATTAAGCTTTTCCACAGATCATGGAGTAACAAGTTATCTTCATTCATTCAAGTCACATAGAATGATGAAGAAAATTATTGAAGGACAGGCACAGTCCATTAAAGAAGTCAGTGCCCTACTGGTTTTGGTGTAGGGAAAAAGAGAAGAAAAAAAGGACAAAATTTGTTCATGTTTAGCTCTTGTAGCTGCACAGTTAGATGCACTCATTTAGTTCATTTAACTGGAAAATTAGTTGGTAGTCTCTGCTTTCAGTCATCTAATCCAAAGTCTCCCTAGAAATCAGTGATTGAGCCCAGCTGGTTTTAGTCTCGCAGTCATGCTCTCTCTGGGCAGAAGCAGCACAGAAATAAAACAGCACACTTTGCTTTAGCAGGGTCTATTTCTACCTATAAGCTTGCATTACCCTCTCATAGCAGGTTCACAGTGTATTGGCTTTTTACCAAACACTAAACGAGTGCGGCTGAAGGACCTTCAACTTTCTGGGACCAGCTGAAGAAGGTGGCAATGATAGAAATATCTTTATATCACTTTTTAAATTACTTCCTTGTCTTTATAATGTCATTCTCAAGCCATTCCTTAGTATTTGGTATTTGTAGCTACATATGTTGGCAGAACATCTTTTGTTTTCCTGTTTATATGTAAGCTATCGTAAAAGTTAGGTGAAGTTCCTTCTATTTTCTCTCTTTGTTACAGACACAGCAATACCTATGTGAGCACATATTTCCAAACAAGACTGCCAGATTATAGCTTAAAATTTGGCATGCAATAAAGAGCCTACATGTATTTCTAACCCCCAAAACAAGAAAAATGTAACACTGTTCCTAAAGTACTGATCTCTGCTAAATGGTGGAATAGAAACACACTGAGCTAAAGGTCATGACATTTCAAGTTCCTAATCTCCAGATGTTAATGTTGGAGAAAAAGATCTAAATAAACTCCCTACTTCTGGTCAATAAAAGGAACTTAAATACATTCCCCTGTCAGTAGTAGTTAAAGTTGAATGGAAAATAATGAGAAGCAAAATTCTTTCTTCTCATTCATTCTTTCCAATTCATTCTTTTCAATTCATTTATTTTCATTCAAATTCAGACTTTTTTAATGTATTTCTTGATTGATTTTGGAATTGGTCAAATGATAACAGTTCTTACTGTATTAACTCTTTGGCCCATAAATTTTGGAATTGGTCAAATGATAACAGTTCTTACTGTATTAACTCTTTGGCCCATAAATTACATTTCTTTTCCACTAGTACTCAGATAATTCAGTTTGATGTATGCCTCATGTCCACTGCTTTTACATTTTGAGAGTAAACTTTAGAAGGCCTTCATTTAGTAGAGCTGGGTAAACTGATCCAAGCATACATAAATGTGTGGACAAACCATCTTTTCTGAAAACAACAATATTTCACTTCAGCATTTCCAGCTTTATACAGTGCCTATGAACTCATCCCACTCTTTGATCTTGAACCACTTGGTGATTTCAGTTGGAGGCAAACATCTTAAATATACAAAGACTCTGAAGTTATGTGAAATGGCATCAGGTAGGGGAAGATGTGAGAGATTTCCTGCCAGGAGAGATAGCTATGCCATGAGCATAACTTGTGCTAAACTCAGAAGAAATCTGTTTGGGGAAAAGTGCTTAGAAATACCCTCCTCGCAGGGTAATCTTCAGAGCTTGCTCTTTCTGAGAAACTAAATTACCTTGGAGATAGAAATCTGTAGGAAACCTAGCTTTAGTTTCAGTCTGCACAGACAAACTTGTTCCTAAGAACAACATTTTTACAGAAGAGGAATCTGCCCAAAGGCAAACTGAAAACTGAACACAAGGCAAATATGGCAATATTCCTCTTCATCAAATTAGCTGATGCTGAGTGATTAGTACTATTGTTCAGCTCAGCTGTTAACTCTTAGCTGATTTCCTAGGGCTTAATTCCCAGAAAATTTCAAAGAGATTTATGCATGAACTGAGAGTTAGACATAACTTAAATATGGTACTGACACAAGCATTGTAAAAGTGTATATTCAGTGTGAAATATTGTGGATTCAGGCTTCAGCAACACCCTTAAGCTTTCTGAAGTTGAAGGGATTACTCCCACACATCCCTGAAACATTGATCACCATGTTGAGTTATGATGTAGTAAAGGATCAGTAAGAGTCTTCTCTAGATTTGCAGGGTGGGTTGAGCCACTGAATAGTCAGTGTTGAAAGAAGCCTCAATCAGTTAGTTACTTCTCATCTGCATCTGGCTTGGCAACCAGTCAAGAAGAACAACAGTGCTGACTTCTGATTTATGTATTATGCACAGTTTCGCTTTGAATACCTTGTTTATTCTAACAAGAAGGTCGCATTTGAATTTAATTTTGGTACTACAATAGTGGGAAGATGTGAGAAT
The DNA here is from genome assembly GCF_971803275.1 of Cyanistes caeruleus. Classification (NCBI taxonomy): domain Eukaryota; kingdom Metazoa; phylum Chordata; class Aves; order Passeriformes; family Paridae; genus Cyanistes; species Cyanistes caeruleus. The sequence goes on from NC_141701.1 coordinate 106,406,714, forward strand.
TGAGGGCACCACTAAACTATTGAGCCACAGATCAATAGACAAAAAGTTTTAAGATGGCTTTGAAATGTCTGCATTGATAAAGCTATATCCATTATTCTTTCTGCTACTGGGCAGAAATAATAAATATTTTAAGAACCTCAAAATAAATGGAAGTAGTAATATTGACTAAGCAGAAACTGTTTGCCAGGAGATTAGGCTTTAGTTGGTAGGATTTAAATATGCTTGGCATGTCAAAGCAATGTGACAAGTCAGTGTTTTCATAATGTTCTGCGTCTACCTCATAACTTGTTGTGAAAGGATGATGGCTGCTGCCAGCCTGCTTTGTTCTTAATAATATTTTTAAAGATAAGAAAGTGAAATGGCTCCATTTCAGGAATTAAGTCATTTCCTTGTGCCAAGATACTGACAAGCAGTCTTGGTGCCGGAAGATAAATTAGAGTTCTGACTCCTGCATCACAAAAAAGAAATCGACATTGCTTGAAAGGAGCCTAGCTGTTCAAGCTGGAGTTACTTCTTTTAACATTGCAGATGTGAATGTCAAGTGAGTTTTCTATGTGAATTTTTGTAATGTGGAATGGAACAGATTGTTGAACTCAGGCTATTTTAAACGTCAAGGATAATTTTAGGGAAGGGGAAGTCAGAAGAATCAGCGAGTGGAACACACGGATCTCAGTCAAATTATAACATCAGCTGTATAGTACTATTTGCTGCCCACATCTAATGGTATATTTGCCTTGTTGTCTTTTCCACTGACACTGATTCTTTCAGCTCCCTCAAAACTGCACATATAATTTCTTCCTCTCCCTTCATGCTGACAGTATTTAAACCCCTTGTGAACAGCTGTCCGTGCACCTCCATTCTAATACAAAAAGTCCTCTTTCCTATGGGTACCAAATGGAAAAATTCCCACTCAGACACTTATCCAGCGCAGCAACAGCAGCAGACTCCTCCCAGTACACCTGATAGTAAATAGAAAATGGATGATGTCCATCTGGGGCTTCCTCTGCTCTTCTCTTCTTTACTGTACTTCTGCTTGGCTGCCTGAGTACATTCCATTCGTCTGGGATTGGGAACGCTTTGAGCAGAGACTGTTTATTTTGAAACTCCTGTGAACACTGTAGTGCTTGATCTGTGATTGATGCTCCCAAGCTGTGGGGTGAGGATCTATTGATCTGCCTTACCTGATGGAAAATACCACTGGCACATGAAGGAAGTGGCATAAAGGTCACGACTGAGATAAGAAGTAAAACCATTTATTACAGATGACTTGAACAGGAGAACCAGCTGTCAGCACTTCAGACGAGGAGTCACTGCAAACCTTCACCCCCTCACCTTGCAAGGATTCTTACATCACCTGTTACAGGCCTGACTCTTTGCATCAGTCTGCACACCCTGTTTCAGCTGATAGTAGTTCTTCAAACTGAACATATTTCTGAGGAGATGAGGTTTGGGCTATGGAGCTCATTTATTTATGAAACTCAGGTTGAAGATTGGGCTGAGTAGTGCTCTGGTTTTCCAGTTTAAACACAGGTACACCAGACACCAAAGGAGGATGTGGTATTGTTGGAAAATCGTATATTAAATGGCTCCTTAATGAAAAAGTGCTGTAATTCCTACCATAGCTTAGGGGGGTGAAAAAAAAGCAATAGAAAGCATATAAATATATCCTATATACACAAACAGTACAGCACAGATGTCTTGTAAGCAGGGATTAGTAGCAGGACACTGTTATAGAAACAGCACATATTTTCCCTTGGGAAACTTAAACCCCCACAAATGTAGTCCATTCAAGACCACAGAGAAACAATGTGCTGCTTATGCTCATTTCCTTTCCTTCTTGCTGAGATGGACATTTTACAGACCAGGCTTCTGTACATTTCACATTCTGTTTAAAAACTACAAAGTCCTTGGATCAACATCCTTTTGTCTATTTAAAAAAAAAAAATCTAAATTAATTCCTCTCCACCTTAATATTGTTATATTTCCCTTACTGCATTAAACTGGACAACATGAAGTTATTTTCACTCTTTACTGCAGGAGCATAATTGGTGGAGTAGTTTTAATAGAAAAACACAAGAGATACATCTTAAACTAGTTTAATTTAAACAGTTCCATGACAACAGCTGGAGACATACCTTCTGGGAAATACAGATGCAAACTCAGACTGGAAGATAAGATGGTGACATCAATGAGTTGCAGCTGCTGCATACTATTACATCTAGCAACATCTTTTTACATCAGAGTCAGACTGAGCCCTAAGACAAGCAGCCATCCATTTTCTTTATGGAAAACTGCAACTGGACATTAGGTGGCAACTGAATTCTTTGCCACTCAACTCTCATTTTCTTATTTGTCATTTCAATAGTGGTTCCTGTGCAGGTCAGGTGCCCTTTCCCCTCCCATACCTGTGATTGCCAGCTGAGTAACAAAGTAGGTCATTCGAGATTTCCGCTTCCTCCTCCAGGTAGAGAAGAGCACGATGGCATTTCCAGCAATTGTGACAATAAAGAGAACCCAAAGAGTCACCAGCTGCTCTGTCTGCAATGGAAAGAACAGAAAAAAGCATATTGATGGGTGGATGGATAGACAGTCTCTTATTGTCAGACAAATGAGAATGGAAAGCAGGAGTGAAATTTTGAGCTTTGCCAATTGATTTCAACAATTTAGTCTAAAAGACTTTTTTTTTTTTTTTTTCAGAAAATACTTAACATGCATCACTGCTAGTGATCTTCACTCCAGTTTGGTTTGCAGTGGCTGTATATTACTTCTCTCTTCACAAAACCACTAGCAGTGCCTGTATTCTGCACTTAGTGCTAAAACGAGAGTCAGCTCAGCTTTCTTGTGCTGCTCCAGCAAGCTGTGAAATAACCAGCTGCCTCACTTCATAAGGAATGTTGATAGATGGGCTCCTTTGGAGGAATGAAGGGAATAAATACTTCTCTTTTTCCCAGCTTCAGTAAGTCAGGGTCATTCACAAGCCCTATGAAATTCAGACATTCTCTCCATGATCTAGATGTGCACCAAGACTGAGAAAGAAGCATGACCCACTAAAGAAAAGTGTAATTGTGTAGTGACTGAAACGTGATGACAAAACGTCCCCTAGTGGTGTGTGTACAAAGAAAACAAAGTAAGAAAGCTATTCGTGCTCTCAAAGCATCAGGATGCTCCGGCTACAAGATCACACGGGTATGTGTCCACGTTTGCTTGTTTGGTGAGTGCACACCCAATCTTTACATCCTAGCACCTGGGATGAGTTTTAGGTAATGTCAATGCAGTCGTTCCGGACCTTTCAGTTGCGGACAGCAAAACCACAGTGTGGGAATTAGAGGAAGATGGAGGAGGCAGGTAAGGGCTGTGGCTGAGGAGGGGTGCCAGGTGCTGGCACTACAGACGTGGCCTCAAGGACCTGTCCCGAGCAGGTTGGGGGAAGGATGCTGTCAGTAAGATCCCCATCTACCTGGCTGGGCTGATGGTGGACCAGAAGCCAGGGAGAACACACTCACTGAAGCATTTGTAAACTGCTCCTTCTGCTTGCAAAGAAAATACCTCGGTGTGAGCATGGGGAGGGAAGGTGAAATAAAAGGAATGGAGCAAGGACATGGAGCTTCTTGCTTTGTAATTAGCCTTAGTGCCTTCTTGGCACTTAGCCTCATTCCTGGCCAGCAGTCATTGTCCCATCACCTTCCCTGGGCAGCCTCTCCTGGGAACCAGCCTCAACTTTGCTCCAGGTAGGGAGCCACACTACCTTGTGGATCATGTGGTCATGCAGGGAAAGCAAGACCTGATGAGGAGCAATTTGATGCTGCACTCTGTGCCTGAGCCCAGAGATTTGTTTAAGCAAACAATCAAGGTCATGTAGAAAAGATTTCACTTTTCCCAGCATGATGATTTTCAGCAGCATAATCTACCATTCACGTCATCTCACCAAACATTCCAAAGAGACACAACTATTCTAAATTGTCTTAGTATTGTCTAGGTAATAGCAGTGTCTCAGAGATGAGTCACCATTCATCTCACCTACCCTGGGATGGGCTGTCTCCACTGAATATAGAGTGACCTAGATGATACAACCTGTGTGGGCTAGATACTCAGCTTTTAGATTAAAAAAAATTAAAAAATTTTAAAAATCCATATTTTTGTGGTATCTGCAAATCTCTTGAATTTCTTGGAAAAAAATTCCCCTAAAAATGTGTGGCAGGGATATGGTGAAACTATTTTTATGGGGATGCTTTTCTTAGTGCAGGAATTAGAAATAAATGTCTTTTTGAAAGACAATAAGATCATAAAAGATAAGATTTCACATCACGTTTGACCTTGAAATCAATGATTTCTCCTCAGGGTTTGTTTTGGTTTTTCCATTGCAGAAAACATATTTCTCACATAAAGAAAACTAAGGGACTAGACTTGCTCCTATTTTCTTTGGTATAAAGTCAGAAGATAATTTTCTTGAAAGGAATTATATTCCTGTATTATACTGATATAGATAGGACCAGAACAAGGGTCTGATACTCAAACTTTCTTGTGATTCCCATGGAAGAAATAGCTATGGAGCAACAGAGGCTGTATTAGAAGGATGTTTCCCCATCATAGGAGCACAACACAAATGGTCAGATTAAATCCCTTCTGCCAATTTAAAAGCAATGCCTAACAGTTAAGCAATGTCTGACTCCAGAAATTAAACCAGACTGCAAAAATAAGTTAAAAATGCAAACACTGAAAATAGAGGAAAGTCTGGAGGGTCGTAGACAAAGAAATAAAGATGAAACTTCTATTAAACTATTTGTGGGAGCTGCCATTCAGACAAAAGGGGAAAATATCTCATTCCTGGGGATTAAGGAGCCATAACAATAGGCAACTTAAATCACTGCAGCCTCTCTCAGTCTGTGTTAACTTGCAGAATGAAAACTTCCATGATTATTAATGGGATGCCCACTGTGATAAAGGCCTTTGCAGAGCCTATGATTTGAATTCAAAATTATCCTCCTGAATTGGAAACACCTACTGAGAAAAAAGCAACATGCTGTCCAACAAGGCAAAGGGCAGGACTGCAGTGTAGTGAGAGTAATCACATTTGGTTGGACCAGCCTTTAAAACACCAACCCTCACACACAGCAGATGTGCAAAGTGCCCCAGAATATCATGGCATCACCCTGCCATGAGAGCAACAGCCACCAGCACTTTGGGATCAACACCAGGCTCTGCTCTAAACTTTCCACTGGGCCATGTCCACTCCTGGGCACAGTGCTTCAAGAGAGACACACAAAGGTGTTGTCATAAAAGATAGAGTCAGGCAAAACGACCAAATTAATCAAGTTGCTCAATCCAGGAAAATCCAACTGCAGGAAAAGATGAACATAGCCTTGAGGACACAAAAAGACTAATGGGAAAAGGTAAAGGACTAATCTCTTCTTAGATCCACTGTGGACTGGACAAAAATCAAAACTGTGGTACAGAATTCAGGATGAAAATTTAAAAAGAAAAATAAGGCTTTAAAATATATCATAGATAGAGAGACCGATTGAGGCAGTAAAACTTCCATCTGTGAAGGCCTTAAAAATAGTTATTAGATTAGAGAGATAGCTGATGGATCTTTGAATTTCACTCCAGCTGAATTTTCTCTAGTTTTATTCATCATCTTCAGGCTGTTTAGACATAGAAGTGTTTAATTTCATGTCTTGTTCATCCATCAAACAAAAATCCTTTTTTAATAACAATCTGGGACAAGGTAATTTACAAAAAGCATTCCTCAATAATATGATGTGCAAACATCAGAAGGATTCTGATAAAAAGGAAGATAATGATATCTCCAAAACCTCTGTTGACCAGGACTTCTTTTGAAATGGGCATTAATAATTACACTAGATGAGAATGCCATGAGAGACTAGTGTCATACAGCAGTTATTTCAGGTTAGAAAAGCTAGAGATGCTGTTGACATTATTAAGGTCACCAACAAATGAAAGTAAAGAGGATTTCTTTGGCTTGACTTGGGCCATTGCACACGCTGCTGTCCCACAAGGGTGCTGTGTTTGGAGCATGGAAGTGCTTGACACCCAGAGAGCATATTTGTATTTTGCTAGGTTGCTCCAAGATTAAAACCAGTTTTAGTCAATGAAGAAAATGCCTCTTCATGGGTGAAATGTAAGCTAGAAGACATGTCTGAAGATTGTGTGCATTTTCCTTTGGCTATAAAAAAGGCTTATCATTTTCTTTCTCTAATAAAATTTCTGAATCCAGAGGCTGAAATAAGTCTAACAAGAGGCGTATTCTGCTTTAGATTTGAGGCAAAGATCACCCATGCAAACACCTTTAATCAAGACCATAGTTAAAACCTTTTGGAGATGTTGGGTAGCATTTTGGTACCACAATGCCACCCCTTCTTCCCATCCTCCCCAGCCAGCTTCCTGGATTTATCTTCTCTCAGGATTTGTATCCCCTTTGCAGAGGAGCACCAGCTGTGACTGTGGAATGGGGATATACCTGATAGCCCATCCCAGTGGAGGTGCTGTTCCTCATGTCTTGAGGTGCAAAAGCTTTTGTCTAATATTAGAGAAGTTGCCTAATAGAAAGAGAGGTTCAACTATCAACGGGCAAAGTTTATTTGTACCTGAAGAGGGACTCAATCTAAAACAGTTTAGCTCTATCTGCTGAGGCTGGTTGGGAAACAACCTGGAAAAAATAGGTTTCCAGGTAAGAAATGAACAAAATAGAAAAAGAGAGGGAGAGATACTCCATGCCTGGAGTGGCTGACTGGCCTCTAAATATGAGGACTGCAGGCCTTTGGAAAATTCTCGGTCCTGGTGACCTAGTGTCTTTCTGCACCATGTTCTTGGTCTCTTGGGTGAAGAAGAGGCATGATCCCTCATATCACAAGCCAGCAGCAGCTTAAGTCTCTGAACAGCTTTTTCTTGACAGTTGATAAACACTGGGAATGCATAAATGATCTTGCCTTTGGTATATTTTAAAAATTATGGGGTTAGCGTTGCAGCAATTGGGATTGTAAGAGGGATGCAATCATGAACCAAGCCAAGCAATTTTGCAAGAGTGTTCTTAATATATAAGAAGAATACATAAATCCCCTTGTTAAATTGAGTAACTGTCATGCTCATGGTCAAGTTCACCACTAGTAGATTGCATTGCACTTTCTTGTAGGAAGCATAAAAAGAGAAAAATCTTTTCCCATTCTCTAAAAATAATCACATTAATTGCAGACCATTTAGAAAAATGGAGCAGTCTACATTAACATTTTTTTTTTTATTCTGCTGTAGAAGATCTGGAATCTTGAACATTGAAAACTGAGAATGTTCATCAGGATGAATTTGTTAACATCCTCCATTTAGGATGGAAACTTAAAGCCCTTAAAAACCCTAAAAAACCAAGACAAAAACAAACCAAACAAAAAACCAAAAACTCAAATAAAACCCAAAAAACCAGGAAAATTAATTTTCCAGAGGCAGACAGGTGCCATGCAGTTTGACTGATTTCTGTCAGGGATTTATAATCTGCTTATCTCTAAGACAAATTGCATTTTGGACTGCAACACTGAAGGGAATCAAAGAAATATACCCATTAACCCAGTTAAGGAGTTTTAAAGGTGCTGGCTAAACCTCTGATATAATTAACTGAATTTTTAAATAAATAATCAAAGCAAAAATAATAAAACACCTCTTTTCCATACTGCCAGCCTCCTCCACAGCAAAAACCTTAAAGGAGCCTTCTGGGGTCTAAGTACTGCCTACAATTACCTGGCAGGAGGGTGCAGAGAAGATGGAGCCAGATTCTTTTCAGATGTGCACCACGAAAGGGCAAGATTCCACAAACAAGTGTTGTAACATGGGATATCTTGGTAAGACATAAGGAGAAAAGTGTTCTTCATGAGGGTGGTCAAGCACTAGCACCAGAGACATTGTGGGATTTCCATCCCTGGAGATATTCAGAAGTTAAATGGACACTGCCCTGAGAAATCTGGCATCTTTTGTATTTGCTTTCAAGTGGTTGGTTCGGGCGACCTCCAGGAGTCCTTCTCTACTTGAATTATTATGCACACACACAAGTATGCATAAGACCTATTTTCTTAAGACTAAAAGGTACTTAAACAGATATAATCAAATGAGTGCTTTGCACATGCTGCATATTATTTATTACATCACAGAAACATGAACAGCTCAGATCTTTCTGGAAATCTTTATGTAAATTAAAATTTGCTCTGCAAGTAAAGAGTATGGGTGTAAAGGCTATTGGCATGGGAATAGCAAAAACCTATTAGTCTCAGGAAAAGGACTTTAAAAGTATAACATGGCATTTTTCTTATATTTATTTGAAGTCCTGAGATGACACATTTCTGCCATGTGTGACCAACTTAAACTGTAGGCTTTCAGAAATGAAGTATGATGCCACTGAAGGAGTCATGACTATGGTTATGCTTACCACATACAAAATAAAGGTTCCTTAATACACAAAAAAAGAATTGGAGAAAAGCTGTAGGTGCATTGTGTATACTTTAATTGTAGACAACAGCTCTGACTGTCAAGCAGGAAAAAATGTAAGGGGCACCAAATATCTTACAAGAGGCACAACAAATAGAATACTTGGGCTAGAAGCAACCTTCACACAGCAAATACTAATGACCTCAATGTGAAGATTCAGATGAATTAAGTCATCTCCTAATGCTCAAGAAAAGAAAAGCTGGGAAAAAAAATGTCTGAAAAGCTCTTGATTCATTTGCTGATAGTCCTTGTCTCATTAAGAAAAAAACATGCTCAAACAACTGGGAAAGTCACCGAAGTCTTCAGTCTTAGCTGTCACAAGCAGCAGGAAGTTGTACTGTCCACCCCTGTAAGACAAATATGTTTCAAAAGAGGGGTCTCCATCCAGCAAGGCAAAACTGAGAAGATGTTTCTACACAGAGTTCACACAAGATATTCCTGAAAACTTTTTGGGGAAAAAAATTGATTGACACTTAAAAACCCAGGGAAATTTATGTGAAGGTAAGAAAGACTGGGGAGAAAAGAAAGTTCAAAGCTAAGTTTTATATTTTGTCATTGAAAGTGCTTCCATTATGATTGAATTTGAGAGAAACACATTTGGGCAGGCAACAAGCCCTCTAGGAGTTCATTTATTTTTTTTAATTAGTGTGGCCTGGAATGGAGCCTGATTCAAAGTGCATAAACACCAGTTCAGCCCCAGGATTGACTCTGGGACTGCTGCTTTCTCATTTAAATGCTACCAGTTGTGCTTGATAGCTCTCCTATTCCCAGTGCAGAGGCTGCCTCACTGAGCTGCTTTCTAACTGATTGTCTGGGTTATCCTCCCAGCCCAAGGTCATGGAACATTCTGGCAAACCTGGAATGCATTGCCACATGAAGCCTTCATGACTTATCAAACGTGCTGGCAACAGTCACTTCCCAAGGAGTCCTTATCATTGGAAAAAGTACACAGCTGGAAGGAACATGAGTTGATTTTTTTCTGTTCTGTTGAACTTGAGAAGCAGTTTTGTATGAGTTTGTGTCGATGTGGTATTCCACTCATAATCTGTTATGTTTTTATATGTTACATAGAGGAAAGATCTATAATATTTTCTTCCTTTTAGACTTAGGGAAACAGACAGGAGAAAGTTTATTCACTAAGGGCACTTTCTCATGGAAGGGGCCAATTTTGTTGTTAAGATTACTTTTTCATCTTTTTGAAATCTAGCAAAGCCACATATATATGTATAAATATATATATTTTGTGAACCTCTGTTTTTCTAAAAAACCTATTTCCTAGCTCTGAATTCCATGGATGAGCAGGGTCCCTTCATTGCACATAATCTAATGCATGCTAGTTGCAGTGATCTTTCTGACCTCAACAGCTGAACAAGCCCCCACTCTGCCCTAAAATTCTGCATAGGTATGATGGTGGCAGTCAGTAACAAATGTGACTAATTCAATTCTATCACCAGCTCTTATTTGCCATTCTGTTGTGGTTTGGTACAAAACAGATAATGAATGGGGGCAGTGCTGCTCAGTTATTGCAGGATGTTTTACCTATTACACTCTAGGAAAATTCCACAGAATTAGACATTTCTGACTTAAAGGTCACCAGGAAAAATGAACTTTTAATGGTGTATCTCTCTATTTTTTTTGTAGAATACTTTCAATGTGGAAAGATAGTATTAAGTCACCCAAAGGTCCATCCATTATTTGATTTTTGACAGCCCTATTTAAAATGCTAAAGTGTTGCTTTTCTTAATCGCTTAAAATGGTTATGCTTAGTTGGCAAAGTTAAAATACCTCTAAAAATGTAAGAAAATGATACTTTCTAGGCATATTTATACAGGAGAGGCAGGCAGGTGCAAGCCATGTGCCTGTGTGGAGCACAGGGACAGTAGTATGAGGGTTGCCAGTGTAGAACAGCCCAAATCTGCTGGCTCAGAGCTGCTCCTGTTGGGCTATCATACTGCCAGATCACTTCTGTGTTGAGTTTAAGCAGCTGGATGAGGCCAGCCTGGCCACCAGCACTGCAGCAGCAGTTTCCCAAGGAGATCATTCTCAGTGCAGCATCTCAGGAACAGCAGAAGTCATTACAGCATATTGCAAAGGCTGTGTTCAGGAGTCCCTGACACCTTATTTGTGTAAACTTAATCCTCCTCCTCTCCCCACACTGAAAGATCACAAAGTTACCTCTGAATTATTTGATATGTCTATTTTCTAAAATGTGTGATTGCATTTGCAGAGATTACTCCAGAAATTTGACAGCACCCATTATTATTTTCCTATTATGTATTCAATGATGGGATGCTCTGTGATATCTGCTTGAAAATCAGAATGAGCAATAGCATAAGCAAATGCTTTTCAGGTGATAAAGCGACTCCTACATTTGGATGAAAGGATAGGGACATCAGACTGTGACTTCAGCAATCTCTGAGAACACCTGGAGCCAAATCCATGTAACTGGATAGTTCTACAAAACCTCTCAACATGGTCTCCTCAGCCCTTTGCCAGTGATGGTAAACCCTGACCTTTGTAAAGAGCATTAGCTCCATGGATAGGCAGCCCATGTTCTTAGAGTTGTGCTTACCTGAGCTGGGTTGTGCTGTCCTGTTTAATATCTGAGCTACGTGGGCTAAAGCACACAGGTACAGGGAATGCTGCAATGTGGGGGGAGGACAGTCAAAGACATATGTTTAAAATCATTTGGGATTGTTTTGACAGACACACAGTTCCTCCTGAGAGCTGTAACACTTCAGTGTCACTGCTGTGCTAATGCTGAATGGCACAGGGACCGGGGCTCATGGGGCCAGAGGCGTGTCAACATTTGCAGTGGTGATTTGGGTTCCAAACAACCTTGGATATAAAAAACAAAACCTTTGTGTCCTGCTGCACAGGTGGGGACTCTACACAGCAGGAAACAAACAGTACTACTTGATGGATTCCCAGCTCTGCTGGGAGGTAGGAAATGAGGGTGGGGACACAGTCCCACTGAGAAAACTCACAGTTGCTATTCTTTTCTCTTTTTGAGCACTCCAACCTTTACTTTCCTTGCATAAAAGCAGGACATCTCCTTTCTCAGCAGAGCTCTTAAAACAGAGATGATCCATACCCAGTCTTTCTGAGATGACCACATGCTCCTACCATTGTGAAAGCTCTGGGCTGTTTAGTATCTGGCAGGAGGAAATCCTTCCTCCAGCCCTGACAAAGCCTCCCAAAGCTTGTGCAAAGTTGGGCCAAAACTATTTTGAGATTCCAGCTTTTCTCCAGACAGATTTCTGATTTTTACCTTGTCAGGCTTGCAGAGTTAAGAAAGTCCTAAAGTAGAGGAAGGTTACAGGTATTTAGATGACTTCTGCTCTTTCAGGACTACTGTATTTGGCAGGTGCTGTTGATGCTTACTTAGAGCCCTTTTACACACGGATTAAGCACATATGGAAGAGATTGTAAAGGGATGTAATGAACTCTCCTCTGGCTTGGGAGGTTGGAGCTGTAATTAATACCAATTTGCACATCTGTTCTGAATTAGGTGCTGAAACTGCCAGCAGAATTCCTCATAGTTTAAGTCAGTAACCTACCTGGATACACCACAGAAAGGCACCCAGGAAGAAAGATGATCTGGGTTTTCAGGGACAATTTGCCACAGCAGCAAGACCTAAATGGCAGTGGGGATGAGGCAGTGCCCTTGCTATGGGAAGCACCAGCTCATCTTGTGTGCTGAGTGGTGCATGGATACACCCAGTGCTGCCCCAAAAGCTGCTACTCTGCATGCCATGAGTCAATCTAATTAGCTCACGTGGCCCCAGATCAGACTCCATTAGCAGAGCTTTGGTGAGCAGCTGGCCCTACTGTAGTAACAACTACCAGAGGAAAATCTGCATTCCTCTAAGTGGAGGAAATGCTCCATTTTTTTGAGCTTAAATAAATCAACAAAATCCCCCCTGGCCTTCCCTCAAAAAAGACAACAAAAACCTGAACTGGTAAAACAGTATCTAACCTGAAACTGTGCAGGGTTTAGTTGTTAAGCAGAGGAATAGACAAAAGTTCAAATTTTTCTGAAAGAGAAGCATCCACAGCTCAGCCTTTAACAGGACATTCTGGCACTGAAATGCTCTAATGCACAGTATTTTACTTTTGTCACATTTCCACCACAGTATAACACAGACACTACCTGGGGTGGGTACTGGCTGTCCTTTTGCAACTTGGGAGGAAAAGAAGACACCAGTGCATGCTCATGTAGTTTGAGCAGCATGTGAGATACCCTGGCAGCTGTCATTGGGTAAAATCATTAAAAGGTCATTAAGACAGATACAGGGTGTCACTCCCTAGCCTCTGTTTATCAGTTTAGATCAGGTTTTCCTATGACTGCTTTGATAAGGTAGGTTACACCTGCACTTTCCCAGCAGAAATAGCTTTTGTGTTCTATCTGCACCCTGGCACACAGGCTCTGGGGTCAGTCTGTCTAGTGACCACTCACCTCCCCTGCCTTCACAGTCAGTCTATACAAACAGCTTATACAGTGCATTTGAAAATCCAAACCCAATTTGTAAGCTACCTTCTGAACACTCTGTTTTTCAAATTCCTTCAGCCTGTTCCAACCTTAAATGGTTTTAGCTGCTTAACTACAGCATTGTAAAGAGGAAGATGATGCTGCTTGGCTTGTTGAAGTTGGCAAGGATACAGCCACAACATGGGCAGAGCTAGTGGAGGACAGCCAGCTGAATCAACAGGTATCAGCAGCACCTTCCACATCTGAGTTTTACAGAGGGCTGAAATTGCTGGCAGGGAGCCCTGTCTTCCCTGCACTGTAGTCATCAGAGCAGGTGCTTCCTCCTTCCTTTCCTACAGCTGCACCAGCTGTCACTCGTCTCTAGAGTCAAAATATTTCCATGCCTATCAACAGCTAGCAATTGATGTGAAATCAGTGAGCCTACTTGCAAAGTTCATGCTACATGTGCCAGAGCCAGGCATCCGGCAGAGACTCAAGTGCAAGTCTAATGAGAAGCCCTCAGCTACAGAATCGTTTCCTTTAGCAATGGATGAACGTGCATGACTATCCTTGGTTTCCTAATTATTGTAATTTACTCAATCTCTCCTATTAGCAAGAATTTTTCTGCCTGGGGACTTTCTAATCATGGAATTAATTGTCACTTTTACCATTATAAAATACTGTTCCCATGACATTGTTCAAATTTACAGCCCGAACTGTGAAAAGAAGACAGGAGATAAAGAGAAAGCCATTAAAATATTTTTCTTGTCCCTAATGATTTTTTTTAAAGAACATTTTAGGAGTCTAATATGGAGAGGGAAAAACAAGGAATAAAAAAACAATTTTCACCCTTGAAATCCTAGGTAGGAAGTACTACTTTAGAAATTATAAGCAGCATGTTAAAAGAGACCCTCATTAATTAAGACTAGCACTATGGATTATCTCTTTTCAGGGCTGGGAACCTGCTGTAATTCCACTGATTCCACTAGGATTATGTCAGTTCACTACCAATTTCACAGATACAAAAATTGATTTTGGATATATCCTCTTCTACCTCACATGTTGTCAAATGACATAAATGCCTGTATCTTTCCAGCTGAAATTGATCTCTCTGGTGCCAAGCTCCAGAAGGAAAAGCAGGGTACTCCCAGTCAGACTTTTAGTGACTTGAACTTGTTCACCACACCATAACAGTAAAGAGACACGTGGCATTCAGAACGCAATTAAGCAGCAGCAACAGGCATAGAAATCTGAAGGAAATACAAACTTCAGAACTTCTCTAATCTTTTTCCTACGTTCACATATTGCTAGGGTGATGCTTAGTTTTGGAGATGACTGAATACACTTCCCATTGAATTCATAAGCATTCACTACTGAATGACTCATCCAATGCATTCTTAACAGCAGATTTCGAGAGACGCTGCAACCCCTGCTCAGCTTACTAACAAACAAACAAACAAACAAATTAGAACCTGTCCCTCATGATTAAAAAAAACCCCAAACAACAAAAACCCCCTCTCACTTGTGTAGGATGTTTGTTACAGCTGGCAAATTGGAAAGAAATCCCTTATGACAAGATGATGCCTCAAAGAAATTACATTTTTAAAAAAATGTGTTAAAAATAATACAAGCTTTTGACTAAAGATGCATGTATAATTACAATACCTCTACAGAAAACCGGTACTGTCCTTTCTTGGAAGAGGACATGTAAAGCTAAGACATGTAAATCTGAAGTCAAATTTCCACAAGTAGTTTGCTTTTCAGTAAGTACCTCACATGCTGTCGGCTGTTTTTGCAGGGGAAAAAACCCACAAATATCTGGGAGGAAAAAGTTCAACCATCTTAGTTGCCTCCCCATATATGCTCTGAAAATGCTCCAAAGCTGCAAGCATTTGAGAAAAGTAATGCACGCCTTAAAGTAATACCTTAAAGGAATAGTAAAAGGATCCCCACTCCTCTTCTGCCACCACTTCTGTCAAAGTCACCGTTTCAGTGAAGGTGACAAGGGTAAGATCCAGGCAGCCGGTGCCTCCCTGGGAGCTGCTGCTGGCTTCTGTGGAGTTGACCTCCATCACTGGATTTTGCTAAAGTTGTCTAGATGCTTGTTTTAGTAAGAGTTAATGCAGCCAGTCTTCTCCCGTAAAAGCGCAGCACAAAACCAGCTTCTCACTGGCTACCAGAGGTGTCGGGCTTCAGTGCAGCTGAGTGATAGAAAAAAAAAAAAAAGACCAAAACAAAGCCAAGCTGGCATTCCTTTGAGCTTTCTTTTGTTACAACTCTGATGACAGCCATACACATGCTCCTTCCAACAGCCAGTAACAAAGTCAGCACACATGGACCCAGCCATGTGCTTTGTCGACTCTGGATTACCTTGCACCTCAAATTGTTAGCTCTGGATTCTGGCACACCTGTAAAAGCATGGAGCTCCTCCCTGCACTAAACCCAGGAGCCTGGGTATTCCACTCAGCAGCATTGCTTACTTACCTTAGCAGAGCTCGCTATGATTTTGATTACTTTTAGTCTTATGGTATATCCATAAACAAGCACCAAAATGCTCTCCCATATTTGCAAAACCCTATTAAGTTTGTAGGCTTAAGGTATCACAATTTCCCTGTCAATATCTACCTGTCTTCCTAAACAGACCTCTCCCTCACTTTTGTTGGAGTGTGCAGCACACCAAGGAAGGCAGTGCTTTCTTTGTCGTATGGAAAGCCTGTCTGGAAAGGCACAGCTCCCTGATAATTGGAGGTTCAAGACTCTACAGAACAAGGTAATCAATTATCTCTCTCTTCACAGATTTTCTGGGCACTGATCTCCCTTTGTTTAAGCAGATGTTTTTACCCATCTCCAGCAGTGTCACCCCAGCTCTACACCAAGGTGACAGATGAGAGTTCACTCCCTCTCCCTGACCAGAGCTCAAAATCACTGGTAAATAAAGCCCTTGCTCAGCTTTGTGAAGATGCTCTGCCTCAATGACAGTGCCATCCTAACTTGATGAGTTTCACACCCCACCAATTCAGTCTCTCCTTACCTGCTCATGACAAAGCCCAGTCCTTGTTTATGCAGGCACACATGGATGGCCATGGGTGAGCTCAGGAGACTTTAAACTCCTCTCTCTTGCTAGCACAGCACACCTTCTCCCCACGTCCTGGAGCAGGGGGCTCCATAACATGCCCACATCGTCCATGTTCCTGATCTTCTTGGGACTGTGCCCATCCCTGCCTACATCAGCAGCAAGAGAGGGGTCACTAAAGGGCCCTCCAGCTCCTAGGGCCTGTATTAGCAGGATAAATTCAGGGAAATTTAGGGACATTCATGTCCAAATTTTGACTGAACCCTACCAACTTAGGACATGCCTGAATCTAAGGCTTTGGACCAGGCTGTTCTAGAGACTGCAGAAACCTCTGAGTGTCTGAGCAATATTCAGACTCTCCAGAAGATGCTGGAGTCATCAGAGTCATTCAGCAGAGCCATTTAGAGGAGGGAATCCGTCTAGACCAATACAGATAATCAGTACCAGTCATGAAGCAATCAGCTCTGAATAATATGCACCAGTGATCAATATTTAACAGTGACAAATGATACATGGGTTGAAACATGAAACAGATAAAAAAGAAGTATTATAAAGAAAATAAGATAAGAAGAAATATTATAGAATCACAATATTTTGCTGAAAACCACGGGGGAAATGCTCATATACATATTATATAAAAGAGAGGAGAAATATTTTTGCATTTTTTCTGACTGATTGTACAGGTCAACTTTGAAACTCTGCTAACAAGTATTTAGGTAGCATCCAAGCTTCTTGAACACATTTTACCATTTTTTTTCCCTCTTCTTCCTTCTTTGTATCTTTCTTTCTTATATTTACAGAATTCTCTTAGCTAGAGTTAAAATTTATTACACTGAACTTTTGGGTTTGCTGGGTTTTTTGCACTTCCATTCCTACAGAGCTGTAAAGCTCAAGCATATTACAGGCACAAAGAGGCTTTTCAGTATCTGCACCACACACTGACTCTCTCTAAGTAGCGCTTATGGTGTTGTAAAAGGTTATACCATACCCTGCTCTGGCACTCTCCGGACTGCACAGGGCTAATTCAGGTTTTCCATCACTATTAGCTTTTCTGCCAGTGAGTATTTCTCAGTTACTGAGAATTTTTTTTGAGGGCTGGTTTTATCAAAATGCTGTTTAGCCACAGAATTTGAAGCTGTGGGCTGTGGTACCACTCCTAGAATTAAGCTAATTGTCTAGAATAAAATACTTTGTTCTTAAATCACTACAAGTCATTAAAACTCTTTGAAATCAGGTGTTCAGAATTTTTTCCCCACCCCACTCTTCAGGGTGAGATTGAGCAAATTCTGAAATGAATGGCAAAGTAAAACACTTTTATGATTGAATCTCAAAAGCTTGCAAAAGGCAAGATCAAATCCTAGGAACTCCTCTGTGCTGAAGGAATAGCTGATTGATACTTTGTTTTTTTCCTCAGTTGGGACCTTGAAAAGTCTCTGAGAATTTTCAATGTTTTAAGAGATTGAGACAGTTTTACAGGGAGAGAAATTCAGTCTTCTCTCTGCTTTAATATAAGATGCCATCCAATTATCATTGTAAGACAGTTTTTTATCTAATATATAATAAAATATGCTTCTTCCTTCTTAACCTTAAGCTACTATAGTAGCTTTCTTTTTTCAAAGTCACTGTACTGTTGCACTGCACCACAGCATGTTTCATAAATTGGAAAGATATTGAAAAAATCCATAAGAATAAGAATGGATTATTTGAAAGAAGAATAGAGAACTTGCTTTAGAAGCTTCTTCATTTGCCATTCCTTTCATCTCAGTCTCAGAAGTGACACACTTTTGGTTTTCTTAAATAAAACCTTCAACCAAAGGACCAGAAAACCTAAGAGCATAAATGGTTCCACTGAAAGGTGAAGAGAGTATTCTGTGGTTGCTGTGTGCAACAAAACTGATATCCTCCATGTGCAGAAACACGGGGGCAGATGTGCAATGCCCTATCTTTTATCTCCCCATAGAGGCATGGCATTCCTGACTGGAAAAAGGAGAACCCTGTGCCACTGCAGAAAGTGAAACCAGGAGATTGATGTGATGTGATGTGGTGTGGTAGATGTAGGTAGGTAACTCTGGAAAAGGAAAGGTTAAAAAAAAGGAAAAACAAGAAGCAATGAATCAAAGTTTTTAAAGATCAGGTACAAATTAATGATTTTGATTATTTTAGACTGAAATTCCTCCCGAAAAAACCTCTGGTCTTTCCTGCCTAACAGCTGTGAAATGCAATAGGTGGAGATTGGCTGTTTTGTACACCACACTGTGGATGCTCCATGGCCAGCAGAGGTGCCATCACAGGAGATGTTACACTCCAAAACTCAGCAGCAGTAGGAGGAGGGACTACGCAGGAACATCTCTTCCTCCTATGCTATCCATTTCTGTACCTTGTCTTCCCTGGCAGAAACTGTTCTGTGGCAGTATTTCTGTGCATGATGTTGATAACTTGCCAAAAGTCAGCCAGTGTAAATATTCTAATGAATCCAATTGTTAAAAAGATTAAGCACATCTGAAATGAGCAGAAAAAAGCTCTGCTCAAGTGTATGTTATTTTTTACTGAGACTTTATGGTAGATTTCTTTTTGTTGTATTTAGGCATCATTCAGAGTAAAATTGAAAAAATATTTGGTTTTTTGCTCTTTGGAGCTTTGACACCCTGGAGTAGTTAGGCATAATCATATTAAATGCAAAGAACAAATAATGGTATCAGACTGTAGGAAGAAAGAGAATATTTTTTACTCCTAAAAGAGCAGCAAGTTAATTGCTTTTCTTTAAAAAAAACCCATGCTTATCCAAATCTTTATATGCCAGCTTTGGAAGAGAAAGCTTAGCCTGCTCTTCCTGATGCACAGCTCTTCTCCCCAGCAGCTGAACATTTGGGGCAATTCAGAAGGACTCAGCTGTTGGCTCTGGCAGCGTAGCACACTTTACAACTGTGTGCCCTCATCCCTGCTGCACAGGAGAGCAGAACTGACAAATTAGTGACAAAATGCCTGTTGTCTGTCAGAAACTCATTCTCCTTTGACTTAACAAGCTGCTTAGCATGCCCATTGGTTCCCTTGGGCTCCCTGCCTCCAGAGGGATGCAGACCTGGGCATCACGGGTAGGCAATACCCAAACAGGCTGGATTGATTTTCTCAAATCTGGAATCAAAAATGTCTTCATGTGGTGCCAGTGCCTGGGATGTGGCTGGGAAGGGATGCCTGTGTTTCTGGACTCTTGTAGGTCACTGCAGTGTGTGAAACAGAGGGCTTCATATGTGCCTCACTTAGGATGCAAGTAATCTGCCATACATTTGCACTCACATTTATACAATTTTTGAGCCTTTCCAGGTGGAGATGACATAAAACATCTAAATCTTCAAGACTTCGAAATAGCGTCTTTTATAAAATCATTTTATATAAAATGATCTTCTATAGGCTAAATACACAGCTATTGGGTTTTCTTGACAGAAACCCCTAACATCTATCCTCCACCCTCCCAAAAGAAGTGGCTGTAACTAGGATTCAAAAATTCGGGAGTCAAAGTGAGATTTCAGAAGCTGGTTTTAACCTCCTCCCAGGCTTTTAATTTCAGGATCTGCATCCCAAAGTAGCACCTGGCAGCAGCATGTTGACACTGCCAAACTTAGCCATTCCCAGGATGCTCTTGGTGAGGTGTGAATTTCAGCTACACTCTGCAGAGACTCCGGGGTTGTGACTCTGTCCCATCTGTGCCACATGGATCACCTTGGGCCACAGGGCCAGCTAACAGCACACAGCACTCACTGCATATCCAAATTTCTTGGTTCTGGAGTTAGGGGCTAGCAACTACAGCAGAAAAACCCTTCTTTTTGATGGAAAAATTTGAATTTGATTTTCATCTAGAATCTGAATAAACTTAATTTTTATATAAAAAGCATATAAAAGAATGAGATAACTGTTTTCTGCTGGGTTCTAAGATGATCTCTGACCTGTCAAGTCTCCATCCAGCTTTGAATCAGATCCCCAAACTGACGGCAAGTTGAATTTTCCTCTTAATGTCAGTTTTGAATCAGAACTTTTGCAAACACTTAGATTTTACCCATAATAAAACACTAGAGTTATAAAAATCACAGAACATTTTTATAATAAATAATAAAGTGTGAGTTGGTTGTTTCTCTTTCTTGTATAATTAAAACGGTTTTTTTTAAAGAGGAGATTTTTCCTCATCTTTATTACTGTTTGTGGTCTCTTTCCAAATTGGTTCATTTTTCAAAAGGGATACACAGCCATTTCTCATTTCTTGTTAAGAAACTTTTGCAGAAGAATGAGGAATCCTTAAGGGATTATCCTTGAAAAGAAGCAAGCAGATAAGGAAAACACGGAAAGGAATGCCATTAAATATGAATATTGTGTTAGTGGAACTGTCAGACACCCTGAGATTTCAAATCCCTTCACTCTGTTCCCCTCAATATTACCATCAAGGAAATAATATATTTTGCAAGGGCCTGATTCTCCATTCATTTAAAATGTCGCAGAGCAGAATTTCTTCCTGTTCTGTGACTAGAATGGCAAGTAGCTTCCATGAGAAAGGAGCCAAGCCC
This sequence comes from Cyanistes caeruleus, assembly GCF_971803275.1. Lineage (NCBI taxonomy): Eukaryota > Metazoa > Chordata > Aves > Passeriformes > Paridae > Cyanistes > Cyanistes caeruleus. The sequence continues at coordinate 106,427,295 of NC_141701.1, forward strand.
CGTGAACTGAAACAGATGCCTGATGAATGTGCACTCCTATAAAATATTGAGGCAGTCAACATAGTCACTTGGAATGTTCTAACTTTTAAGGAGCTGAGCAGGTGGCCGAAATGTATGGCATCCATCAGGTGCTGGCATGTAGTTGTGTGTACAGATGCCAGTGAGTAGGTAGAATAAATTCACAGCTCACATCACCACCGGAAAGATTTTTCCTTCAAAATCTTCCACTTCCAATTGCCAAGGTACTGTCTGCTCTTCTCAGGGGGTTGCAGCTGGAAAGGGGAAAAAAAGCACAGAAATCAAGGCGAGCTGCCAAAAGGGAAAGGTGTTTTCAGGTGAGCCCTGGCCAGCTCCCAGCAGAGCTGGCAGGAATGCAGCCAGCCTGGCTGAGTGCATCGCCCAGCACACCGTATGCTCATTAACAAGGCAACTGCAGGGAACAAAACACCAACCTTATGCTTGCCCTGCCCCGATCCTCCCACTGCTTAAGGTCCCACTTAACTACAATGAGCACCAATGTACCTAGAGAGGGGGGCCAAGAGGCTGTGCAGATGCAGGTAGTAGGTCCCATTTTGTCTACAGCTGGCATGAGGAGCTTCTTGTAAAACCTCCTGAGCCACAAGCCAGAGCCCCAGTGGTCCAGAGCTCTGTTTTCCGCACTACTGGAAGGTCACTGGAGGAAAATTGGGTTTGGGATTTCCACAAGCCAACTTCTTAGCCACTACTGAGACATAATTCATTTAACATATACAAAGAGGAATCTTTTTCAGTTCTGTTTTCACATTGCTGCTTAGAAGCAGTTTGCTTTCCTTTTCCCATGTTTAATTGAACCAAAACCAATTTAACAGGCTGCTGGACAAGACGATCGTTGTAGGACCCTTCCAGCTGAAAACAGTCTAGTCTCTTCTATACCACCTCCTAACTCATCTTAATCTACAGAGCACGGATAACCACATCGTATCTGCTTTGGGAGAAAAGTACTCCTCTCCTTCCTCTCCTTACCTTTCTGTCTGCTACTTCTGGTGAGTGCTCACAAGAGGTCATTTCCATTATTCCCATTCAAGCCTGCATTGATATAGGAATTACTTCCCTGATAGATTTCAGACAATACCTGGATCTGATAAACTATCTTCTTCTGCAGGGGGTGATCCTGGTGACTCAGGCTTGGAGTTCAGGGAAGATAGTAAGCACCTTGCTCTTCTGTACATTCCATTCTGACCAAGAGATCCCCTCCCTCATTAGGAAGGGCTTTGGAAAGTGAACATGTGACAGAAACTCAGGCCCTTCTGGATGTCATTCCTCTTTCACCTGGATGCTCCTGCCTGCATAGCTATCCCCAGATCTGGGCACGCAGAGCAGTTGCAGCACTCAGAAGGTCTGTCAGAAATTCAACTGGAATTTTTGACAGACCCTCTATATGTAGGGACCTGATTCTCTGTTTAAAGAGACCACACCAGTGGTCCTCAAGTGCCAAATTGGAGCCAGTGAAATCAGCAGTGAGCTAAAACTGTGCTGAGCCTCGTTGCAAAGAAGGGGTAGGTAAGCCCACACAAAAAATGAGCTGTTCAGAGCAAGCAAGTTTTGCCATCAATTTCTGTTGGGCAGAAGGTTTTAAAAAAACACAGTTCTAGGTGAAGTTTAAAGTAAAGTTCAAAACATAGCAAAAAGATGGTAATTAATACATAAGAACATGTTTTTAGACACTGCCATCTTTAATCTCTGATCAAATAGTACTACAGATGCTACAGAGATAGAAGAGGGCAACAAAGGGAATTAGTCTAATCCATCAACACTAAAAGCTTGGGAAAAGGCCAGCACAAACCACCACAAACCTACCCATCATGTAGGTCAAAAAATGTGCCCATAGAGAGGTTGTGGGAAGAAAAGAAACTGTGGGAAGAAAAAAATTCAAATGCCTGCATCCCTGTTCTCCTTTCTATGGCAGAAGTTGTACCTGAAGTAATGAATACACTCTGTCTTGTGGCGATGAGCAGCCGAGTGGAATTACAGATTTACAACAGAGGTAGAAAGCCATTAGATGAATTGCAGGACCTTTTATTACCAATTGCAATTTCATGGCAGAGTTATTATTTATTAAATATAGAAGCAGCCAGTTGAATTCTAACTGCTCTTTGGTTTAATTCCTGTTATAAAAAGACTGAAGAAATTACACAGAACAGACTAAAAGTGCTCTGCAGTAGCAGGCTTCTTTCTCACTGCCTTCACATGGATACATACACACACAGAGAGAGAGAGAGAGAGAGAGAGAGAGAGAAATAAAAAATGCCATTGTATGGAAGGGGAACAAGTTACACCCAATTTCCCTTTAAAAAAGCCTAAGGTAGAGTAAAATAAATGTACTGTACTGCTACCAGTACTGTACCTGGTGAGCAGTTTGGACAATGTAGGACCATCTAGTACTGAATATGAGTTTTTTACCATCTCCAGAAAAAGATACACTTTACCCACTGCTCTCCCATTCAGAACCACTGTGCAGACAGAAGAGAAACCTGTGAAATGACATGATACAGGTCAGAACTAGTAAGTGGATGGGGAGAAGAGGACAATATTGACCATAATTTCATCCCAGGTCATTTCCATCGAGAGAGATTATGTATATTTTGAGGCAGAAAAAGGGATGACCAATTCAAACCCTAGAAGCTTTGTGCCAGCACTTACTTTGAATTCACTGAACTGCAGAACAGTGAAAAGGAAGAGGAACCAAAGAGAACCACTGAAGAAACTGTCTCAGCATGGCTTAAATCTCAAGGCTTTGTTCATGCTTATCAGCCACTGCACATTGGCACGAGCAGGGTGTTTAATAACTTACGTTGGCCAGAACACCAAATGCCATAAAAAAAAATTCTTTTACTAATAATTTTTTCTTTAATGTTCAGCAAATAATAAAAAGACTCAGCAGGAGAAAAAAAATTACAAAATTCCTATAAAATATATTTTGTATATAAAAATACACAAAATAGCTTCTGCACACCAGCTATTTTTAGACTATAATGTAGATTAGTCTGGCATGATATAAACCTTCATTTCCAAAACAACATAGTCTTTTGCTAATATATTTTTCAGGCATACTTCTTTGGATATTATCTGATATTCTTTAGCAGTACATTGATGTTCCTGATCACACTATGAAATATATTTTCATTAAAAATGTGGAAATGAGCTGCTATCATTTCCATTTCTGCACAAATAAAACCATTCAATTATGGTTCCAATCCAATGAAGAAGTGAAGCAGGACTGCCTCACATGCTGACTTGAACGCAGAAAGCACAGCTAAAAGAAACTGTCTAAAGAAAAATACAAAATTTAGCAACCAGTTTAAGGTTGTGGATTCAATCGATGTAAGTGGTCATGTTAGCAATGACCAATCAGGCAGCAAATTCTAACTGGGCAAATAAATTCAATCCAGCATTTTTATGTCCCCACATTTTGAGACTGTTGTGTCTCTTAGATCATCTGCATTTCAATAAGGTGACAATAATGTGGATACGTTATGCTGATGATTCTTTGCTCACCATTGTAAATGTGAGTATTATGATATAAATGCACAGAGAAATGTGAGCTAGGGTGTAGTTTTTGGAGTGGGTATGATTACCCTTCACAGTGGCCTTGCACACAGGCAGCCCTCACCAGCTAGCTGAGGACAGCTGCTCTATGTGCAATCAGTTGAGGACTAGCAGCACCAGACCTTCATGCAAATAAATGGGCTGAGCCCATTTTCGTTTAATTTTCATCTCATAGGTTGTGCCCAAGCATGTGAGCAGCTGATGTGGCTTGCTGCATTTGGGAGGCAAGCTGTAGGTTCTTTTCACGTTAGTAATGATATGTATATATGTATAAGCAGAGATGATTTACTGTCTATACAAATAAAACCACATCTCCTTTAGTTAGCTGAGAAATTCCCAGCGCTTGTCCAAACATACCTCTGAAACAGGTAATATTGTTCTTGCAATAAAGCAATAGAGGATAAAATAATAAGTATCATCTAGGAAGCAGGAGTGTGAGAAGTTTCGAGTGCATAACAGTGGTGTGGGCGGAATATATGAAATAGCAAATACAATACCTAATTTGCTGGAGTCATTAGAAGCAAACCAGAAATCAGTGTGGGAGACATTCGTTGCGCCTGCTGCTCAGAACCAAATTTTCAGAACTTTTAAAAAGACCAAAATTGTTGAAGGAGTCCTTAGGTTTTATCTTTGTAACAGAAAGAAAATTGGAAGGGAAAAAAAATTATTGTTATGCATCCACATGTATCAAGCCAGTGAGAGATTAAATGAAGGAAAAGGAAAATGTCTCTACACTCGAAGCGTTCAAAGCTTTGTAGCACAATTTGCTTCAGGAGAAAATAATGTTTTCTGTGGTTATGAACATGCAAAAAGATTCCAGACTTTATATGAACTGCTGCTCGGGGATTAGATGAGGATTTAATATCTTTCTCAGAGAAAGGATTAATTAAAATCTGTCTTCTTTGGGAAGGTGATGAGCAAAATAATTTCATATGCATATAGAGCTTTTGAATTTTTTCTCTACAGAAACGAAATGTATTTGATGACTTTTCATTTCATATCTTTTTCTTCAAAAAAAGGAATAACTTTATATTTTTATTCATAGGACTTGCTGAAGGGATTTTAATGTGCTTTCAAAATGTCAAAAAAAATTGAATCATGGGAGTCTCCTTTAGAAAACTTAGAAAATGTAGTGTTAGGAGCTGAGGAAATACTGCTTAAACGTCACTGAGAATCTGTCCTTTTGCTACATATTTTACAATGCTCAACAGTGAAATTGGTTAGGAAGTCTACTGGCTAGTGATAGACCTAATCACATTTTAAATTTCATGGTCATATTGTGATAAATTTTACCTCTCTTTCCACAAAAGGCCTTGATTGTCGTCAAAAAGCTGAAGCATGCACACACACACAATTGTGTTTTGTTTATTTGCAGACCTTAGCATGTGGTGTTTAAGAGAACTTGGATGAAAATCCAAATAAGCTGGCCCTGCCTCAGGGTGTGAGATGTGGAAATGTCTTTCCCACCTTGTGAAAGGAATGACACAAATTGGAGCATCTCATAGGATACCTGCTGGTGGCTGGCCCCCTCTATTCTCTTTCTCTCTATAATGCAGCAATTCATGACAGTTGCAGTGAAAAAAAAATTAAAATCTTCCATTATTTGTTTCATGATAGTAATGCCAGTAGACATGTCTGAATTCCCTCCAGCACTGATATGAAAGAAATAGGTATTTTACTGAACAAATGTAATTTTAAAAAATGCTAAAAATATTCATTTTGAGCCCTCAAGACTAAAAAAGCTATGATTCTTAACTTTCTTGTCAAAACTAACCTTCCCTTTTATGAGGAGGTTGACACCAGCAATCCTTTAGCTGTACCATTTTAAAAAATGAAATATCTGGCAAATTTACATAAATTTATACATACATATGTGTATATACATATACATGTGTCTATATATAAGTATAATTAGTTGAACTTTAAATTACACAGGCTAAATTTCAGAGTTTTTAAATTACTCAGAGATAGATTTCCTGCACTGAAACTTATTGACACACAATGAATGGATAGTTAGTTTTAGAATAAAAAAGAAAGAAGACAAGAAACCCAAACAAAACCAAACAAATAAAAAAAACCCACCACAAAATAAAGCAAATAAAAACCCCAAACACACAAAAATCTATGTAATAGGTGCATAACCCATACCAGAAGTGTAGGAAAGTAAGAAGCAATTAGTGATAGACTGAAAGATCTAAAGAAGCAAACAAAAATAAAGGCTCTATTGGAGAACTTTACACACTTTCTCGTGCAGCTTCTGTCCTTAAAAGCTTGGGACCTCAATGGGGTTTTTTTTGTCTTTCATCTGTCTCATTTCTTCAGTCCCAACAAGTACAAAGTCAAAGGCAAAGGTTTGTCAGCTTCTACTGCCCTGTTTGATGAGCATCAGTGTCCCTTGCTCAGGTGGGCAAGGTTTCTGCCCTGCAGCACAGCACAGGTAAGGCCAGCAAAAGCAGGTGATGCTCCTCCTGATGAGCACACTCGAGTAATTATCAAATAGTATAGCAGGGAACAGCGTCTCTTGGATGGAGCAGAGAACAGAATTGGAGGATCTGGTCTACTCATTTAAACATGGCTCAACCTCAAGGAATGTTTGCCTGAACTTTATAAGACAAGTATAGTCCCTATGTTTATCATAGATTCTAGGAGCTCAAGAAAGGATTGATGGCCTGCAATTTTACAGTCACTGCATGGTCTTGTAAGAGGAACATGGATTAACTCTCCTAGCATTAAATATTTAATGTGATAAAATATTTTCTTAAGGGTATGGAGGTATGACTTGGTCCTGCATTTTAATTATGCTTAAAAAAGTCCTGCTGACATCTAATTTGTTCTGTTCAAATCCCAACATGCTCCAAAGATAAATCTCTTCTGTTTGAAGAAGGTTGAGAGAGTCAAAGGAGAAGATCAAATAATTAGGCATAGGTGAATTTAAAATCACTGTTCCATACTGTAAAATAGATTAGACTTCAAAGACAGAACAGTAAGTTATACTAATGTATAATATATATGTACAATTTCTCATTCCGTTTTTGAAATTGAAAAAAAAAATAAAAAATATATGTTTTCTTAATTCATCCCAGACTCTCTAGATACCCGATACTAGATCAGCAATTACATTAAATAATTTATAGTGAAGTCTTTGTGGTACCTGTCCAAAATTAACCTGAGCTTGCACCACATCATAGCATAATCATAGCTCTGTCTAGCTGAGACATTTCACCTTCTGTACCTTTTTTCCTACACTACATTTTGGAACTGTGCTAATGAACTATGAGGACAGGAGGTCTGAGCTCACTTGCAGCGAAATAAAAATAGAAAATTTGAACTGTGTTTCTTTAGGTCAGGTAACAGGTTTTTTAGTTTAATTACAACTAGATGAAGCTATAATTGTCTCAAAACTTGTAAAATGAAGACAATTAAATATTCCACAGGGAAAGTGCTGAAGTTGAAATTTCTCTGACCTTTTAGTTTAGCTGAAAATCTTTGCCAAGTTGAACACTGCTTGTAAAAGCAAAAACACCATTAGGATTTTATCGCATTGGCCACTCACGGGCTCTTGGTGGATTGCCTGCAGATGAACCCAGATCTTACCTGTGTGTCACCACTTAGGAGCAGCGCCCTTCAGTTCAGGTCAGAGACAGAATATTTTTCCTCCTCTCCCCTGTTGCTGGTATCAATCAAGCTGGTGGGTAAGAAGAGCTGGATAGCTGGATAGAGAGGATAGAGAGGGAGCATCCTCCTGCCTTTCTCACCTGGGCTCAGCCCCTTTGCCCACAGCATTAAACAGCTCACCTCCAGTCCTGGGTGTCCCCCAGCAGGCTCAGGTTTCCCACCTTAGGGAAACCAGTCATGCAAGGTTTGGGATAGAGCCCCAGTGGCAGGTAGGTTAAAGTTTTTGGCCACCTCCTGCAGCATCAATGTAGTGGCTGGGTTTTTTAATGCTTTTTTACAGCAGAGACTGTTAAACCACAGAATGTCCCTCCTGAACACTATAAAGTGGATAAATAATGAGTTCAGCTGTCAGTGGTTTCTGCACATTCACTGCTGCCTTTCAAATGGAGGAGCAAACCCAACAATTTGACACGAGCAATTAAAAGGAAAGAGGTGAGCATTAGTTAATTTTACACCCTGAAAGCCACCCAAGGTAATACCTGCTAGTGGAGCCAGGTTACAAAGTGACCATGCTGCCTGAGCGGCCACATTCTGGTGATATACCTCACTTCATAAAGGCTTCTCATTAATTAACACATTTGCTTTTGATTGCTGATGGCAGGGTTTCAGCTGCAGCAGGGCAGACTCTCTGGGGACAGGGAACTTGCTTGTAGGAGCAAACAAACCAAATCCACTCACAGAGGTGAATTGTCAAGCTTGCCCTGGTGTATCCCCTACACCTGAGCAGTGGGAAAAAGGCTGTTTGTGACTAGCATGACTTTGAAATGAAGCTTCACACCTCTTGACACCTCTTTGGTCTCTTCTGGAGACCAAAGAAAATGTGATTTTTTTTTTTCCTATTTCACAGGGAAAACTTAGTTTGATCCTCAGCCTGAAGAGACAAGGTGAAATTTCATTTGCACGCAATCATTTTCCCATAATTATATTTAAAAAATCAATAGACACAGCTGTCCTATGGCCTGCCTTTATTGTAAAGTACATTGATGCTACCAAAACAAACTTTCCCAGAAGCCCACTACAACAATCAGGTATAAGAAACCTTGGATACAGCAGCTTGCAAGTGGCTGATCAGTTTCTAGCATTCTGCAGTATTGTGACAATTTTTTTCCCTCCAGATGGCTTTCCAAAGACCACTTTAACTCCGTGAATTCTCTGAAAATTACTCACATATTACAGGGTCTGCTTTTTAAAAGGCAGAAATCAGCTGCTCCCTATGTGTGAGGCATCATGATTGTTTTCAAACTCAGGTGGAATTCTGAGGATAAATCAATGTGAAAACTAGCTAAACATTGATGGGTTGCCTTGAAAAGCTTGACAGACCATCAGTGACAGCAGGAAGAGCAGGTACTCTATGAGTTTTACCTGTGAAAAAGATAAAAGACAACTGTCTCTGCTGCTGTTTAAAAATCAGCAGGAGCACTCATCCTCAGTGTCTCCAAGAGAAGCCCTACACACATTGGAACCAGAAGAAAATACCCTAGAGATGCAGAAGGCAGAAGGGTGTGTTATGTGATTGATCATAGGTTACTGACACACCAATCCTGGTGGTTCCAGATGGTTCCAGCAAAAAGTTGGAGGAAGGACACAGATGACAAATTACATAAAACTCCCCACAATATTAGTCACACTACTCTACAGCTAGTCCCCCCATATCATTGGATTTTCCAGTGTCTTGTATCCAGGGGCATACCTACACCTTCAAGTATTTCCAGCTGCTGCACAGACACATTTCATTATCCTAGCTTGAAATGGAAGAAGATAAAACACAGGATTCCTAGCTCATGGAAACTTTCTTCCCTTCACTCCCCAGGTCCCTATTCTTCCACTTTATGTTTCCATACTCTTGTACAAATTGACAAGCCAAAGGTCTGACAGGGCTCTTCATTGAGCAGCTGTCTGTTGAGAGCCAAAAGTTAATGAGCTTTCGATTTCCTAAACTCAAACAGAGACACTGCAAGCTCTGGCGTGGTTCTGCTGGAACTGTCTGGGATTCAGAAAACACACACTAAGCCTGATGGGTGTGAGATCTAGTACTGCAAATAAATCACTGCCTTTTAATAAAAGAGAATTGTACCTCCTACTTTACTAGCAGCTGTTTTCTCAAGTTCTGCCTGTCAGTCAGTAATGATCCTTTTTACTGTCCATAAGATGTCAATGCCATAAAAGGCAGTGCCTCCTAAATCATGGGTTTGCTGGAAACATCTTCTCACCTATAGATCCTACTCAGTGCAGTAATAAACCAGCTTTGTCAGAGCAATTACAAACTCACAAGAGGACTTTGCACTGCTGTTCTCCATCAGCCCATCTAGGAGAGCATAGAGCACTGATTTCAGCAGGTAAGAGCCACATATATCGTGGGAGAGGACATAGGTGCTTAGAGCAAATATCTTAAAAGACAACAAACAAAATGACAGAAAACTTGAGCTAAATGAGAGGAAAAAGTGCTGCTTAAACCTCAGCCACATCTACATATTCTCAGCTGCAAGAAACTTTAAACTCGCAGCCCCTCCTTTAGGTGTAGGTAAGCATCAGAGCATTAGCACACAGCAAGATGAATTCTCCATCCAGAAAATCTATGTAATAGGAGCAAAGCAAGACAAGCCCATCATCTCGTCAGTAAATGGCCCAAACTTTAAAGGTCTGAATCATTTGCAGCCATAAAACAACTGTTCAGTGTTTTCAAATAGCTGTTGCAACCATCGTTATTCAATAACACATCTTCCCTTAGCAAAAGAGGAAAGAATAATGCCAGTGCATAGAAGATATATGATATATAATGTGAACATTATTAAGTACCTTATTTAAGCATTAATCTTTAACTTTCACAAACTTTGTGACAGCTTACAATGATAGTTGCTGGAGGCAACACTTTTTTCATACTCACACAACAGCATTATTTATAGCAGAAATGCTCATCTGAACAACAAAGGAGCAGGAAAGGTAGTGATGAGAGATGCATTGTAGCAGGCAATAAATCATACAGCACTGAATCATTGAATGCTAAAGAAAATGAAACTACCTGAAAATAACACAGTGATTTAGCCAAAGTCCTTTAAGATGTGCTTAATGCTAAGTATATTTGTTTCTTACTGAAGTAGTGAAAATGAAGCTTTTATTCAGAATTAAGTATGTTCTTAAATGTTCTGCAGAGTCAGGATCTAAAGGAGGATGACATTTATGGTGATTTCCATCTAAGCCTACAGGATAAACAATGTTTTCAGGGAAATTCCTAAAGCCATCAAACACATAGGCACATCTCAGTTGATAACAACAAATATCACTGACAAAATAAACTCTATTAGCATTCCTTTCAGATTGCATAAGTGGTATTCCTGTAAGCATTCATTTTTCACCTTCCACTAAAGTGCTTTTGCTCATGAAAAACTGCTTTAGGAGACTTAAATATATCTTAGAGTTGTTACAGATAAGCCGTTCTTCTTTACTCATCGTTTTCATGCCTTTCTAGGGCAACAATTCAAGACAGCCAGGAATGAAACATTGAATTTATCCTTTCAGTCTCTATCTTTGCAGACTGCTTGTGATCTTCATATGTGTGGAATTCTTTGTGTGTATTGTGTGTGCGCGTGTGCATTATTTTGAATTTGTTTTTATTGCCTTAAATAACATTTAAATGTCTATCTTACATTCCCCAAGAATTCCCCATAATAATCACTTTCATTAAAAAATCTTTGTTCATCAATCCATGAGGATCTGGTCTTTACAATATTTAGCACAATTATTTTATATAAATAATTATATTTTCCCTTATTTAAGACAAAAACCTGTAATAGTAAAAAATTATTAAAATTTTAAGGATGTGACCTATGCAAAGACACAAAAAACCCAGTTTCATCAGGAGAGGAAGTGAGTAAAGAAAGACAAGGGATCAGTCTTCAAATCCATCAGCATGGGAAGGGATATGACATGATGGACACAACTTGCAACAAGGATTTTAAAGTAGACATTAGGTGCAAAAAAAAATTCAAGTTACAAGGCAACCTCTGGGACAGGTTGTCTGGGGATGTAATGTAAGCCCATCCCAGGAGTTTGTCTAGTTCAGCTAATGAAACATCCATCAGGAAGGGTTTAGGAATCAATTTGTCTGTCCATGAGAATAGGAGACATGTCTCTTGACATGTGGTTGATCCATTTCTAGTAGCTTTTTTTCTAATTCCAGGGTAAAATCTCAGTAGAAAGTAATAAAGGAAAATGGAGGAAAAATCATGCTAGTTTCCTTATGCCAGACTGAAGAGACAGATGCTACTTTGTTCTTGGAGACTTGTGGCTCTTCAGAATACCCCTTAATGATGCACACATTTTTATCACCTCAGCAGTACAAATCAGCTGCCTAGCTGTCCTGGAGTCTACAGAACACCCCACAGGGCTGCCACAGGCTGAGATATTCCCCACAGATAACTTGACAGACCTCTACAGCCACCAGGTAATTTCCATTTATTAAGATAAATGTAAAAACACCTCCTGTGTGTTACTGGAAGCTTGCTCTCTGCTAAAGAGGGACCATAGGTTTCCTTGCCATTTTAATATACATACATATGTATATATATAAGTTTTAGCTTAGCAAAACTAGCTCCTGCTGCTGGTCTTTGGTGATGTAAGGTAATATATCTGACCATGTGAAGCAATCTTTGATACAGAGAGCATCCTCATTCATTAAATTAGTTTCAGCCTGAGTCTATAATAATGTGACAGCATCTTTGCAATGAAAGCCTTTTGACTCACACTCCCTCTTTAAATGCTGAGAATCCGAGCAGCTGCAGAGGTCAGCCTCAAAGTGTGAGTCATAAAATGAGTTTCAGACTCAGTTATATAATGAATGTGAGCACACAGCCTCCTTTGCAGAGAAATAAAGCAGAACTCTATGAATCAAATGAGAAATGGCCAGAAGGAGAAAATGTTTTCTGGTCTTTGATGTAAGTCACTGGTATTTTTCAGTTTGAAGACCCCATAAAAGTTTTCCAGTGAAGCTGTGTACTATCTTCAGTGAATTTCAGCCTCTGCTGATAGCTTTGCTTTGCTTAGTACTCCCACTGATCCCTTAGAAGTTGAAGAACACAGGTATATGTGAATTCCTTAAACTAGTGAAGTTTAAAAGGGAACAAAAATTATGTTCTTCACAAGCCTGCCTGAAAATGTTTGCAATTACCTTGCTGTTCTGGTTGCAATTAAGGAAAGTGCATCCTGCTCTGTGTAAGTAATATAAAATGAGCAACCTTTTCCCCTCAAAGACACAACATCTAAGGATGGAAGAATGGGTGTATTTCAGAGCAGAATTAGGCTCCAAGTAAGATTTCTGTTGGCAGCTTTTCCTATGTTTTTATATTAAATTCATTTCAGAAGGCTTTTAGGCTATAATTCCAATATCAGCTGAAATCAGTGATATTGATATTGATATTAATGAAGAATAAAGACCAAGCAGCCACAGAATTAACATGTTTTTAGTTTTCTGTAAACAATTAGCTAAAGAACAATACATTCAGGGCAACTTTGCAGATCTGCTGTATGCTAGGTACTTCTCTACTTAACTCATTCCAGCTGCAATAACAACAAACCCAATTTTAAAATTATTTCAGCAAAGTTTGCTCCATTCAGTGTGTGAATCTGTAGGACTTTGGCCACCAAAGCCTGCAACCTTGTCTGCACCCCTGGAAAGAACCCAATGCAGCATTCTGAAGAGCTTTTGCAATGAACAGAAAGGTTCACACTTCAGCTATCAGACATTACCTCCCCACCAGTTGGTGCTTTGATCAGCCCATTACAGCGACGCGACAGAAGTGATGTACAACACAACGCGGCATGGTGGCTATTTTTACATGCTCTGAACAGCTGCACAAAACAACACACTGCAAAGAGAAGACAATGAGGTTTGTTGTGCTCTCATCTGGGGCTTTTTAACACCCATTTATTATTTATACTGAGCTGTAAAAATGGTCTGCGCTTGGCAGTCCTAACAGGATTGAAATTATCTAGGTGAAGCGACACTGTGCTCAGCAGTTGACCTTCCTGCAAGTAGAGCATACATTATGCATCTGATTTTAATTTAATAAATAGTGTTTTATTTTCTAATAGCCTAATGTTTTTTTCAAAACATTATTGGAATTTTCTTCAGCTATACCTCAGGATACATTTTAAATGTGGGGCCATTTTATTTAAATGTCGCAACCTATGTATGTATTTGACAGTTTTCACTCAGAAGCAGCACAGAAATATTAGAAAACATTATAGAACTGTTTAATTTTTAGGGGGAATGTTGCTGGTAGCAAAAATATGACAGGCTAGTAATACTTATTTATTGAATTTCTCTGTCCTGCACTGAAAGGAACATGCTTTTCTAATTCTTCTTCCATCTTTAGCAATTTACTTCAAATTTACTCAATTTAGAGCTTTTTCATTCACATATTGAGTCAAAAATCTAAACAAAGCAAACTTCCTGGTTCATATCCAAACTGTAAAATCTATTTGAAAATCCTCCATCTTTCAACATGTGTTTTATGCTTCCCAAAATCACTTTCATAACCACTTCCTTTCCACCTTTCAAAAAAAAAAAGCTATTTTAATCCATGACACCATCTAGGTGTTCCCTCTTTATGCAAACTGCCTCATCCTTCTTCCGGATCTTTCCAAGGGTAAGGATTTGGATATTTTTCTTTTTGCTTTCTTTTTAGTCTGCATCTTGTAGGACATGTAAAATTAAAATATGAATTACCTTCTAACAACAAAATAAAAGCTAAAGGGCCTTCTGAAATATATGGTAACCTTCCCAATAAATTCAGTAAAGTGACAATTCCATCCTGCAAAAACCAGCATATTTTCTAGTGCTGGTCCACAGATACAGTTTTAGACACACACAGATACATGTTTTTCACTAGGTTTTAGACATATACATATTCCTTAATGTCTCCATCTACAATCAATACACTATTTGAATTTAAAACACTAATATGCACCGTAGAGAGAGACATACTAATTAACCATGCAAGAAATCCAACAAAACCCACCATTAAAATATTAAGAAGCACCTTTTAATACCACTTGATGTGCTCTTAACAGACAAAACTGTGCATGTCATAGATTCCCTCTACCTCCACTCAATCCAGTTATTGCACATTTCTGACATAACCCCTTCTCTGATGGGACAGGAAATCCTTTCTGTACTTGGACAGCTGTGAAAGGCATCTCAGCTGTGAAACTGTGAAGCATCTCAGCATGGACATCAGAAAGCCTTACCTCTTAACCCTTGCCCTGCCACCGTGCCACTGTTATACAGTTGCTAGTGGCCAAAGAGAATTTACCACAAGAGCACAGCAAGTAGGCAGGTGCAGGGTTTTGAGCAGGGAAAGACAACTCAAAAGAACAAATTCAGTATGATTTTGATTTCTCAGAACTCACACTAATTGTATAAGCTGCAGAGCTCTTCATCAAAGACCTTTAATTTGCCCCAAAACACAAGACTGTTACTTCACCAGCACACTCTGCTGCTTTCTGTTGGTGCCCAATTGACTCCATAATAAATAATTTTCCAATTGTAAACTATTATCTAGCAGAAATTAAAAAAAAGAGGCAGATAAAAGTTTGATTAATTTTATAACATTTCTTGATCTGTTTTTATTTTGCTATAGATTTTTGTACATTCCTGACAGTTTTTCCCTCCCTATCTTTGTAGCTAGTCCATAAATCTTTGTTCACTTATCTTTCCCAAAGAGCGATATGTACTGTTATTCAGCTTGCATTCTCCTATTCTGATCTCTGCCTTTCTGAGAAGTCAGACAGTGAGTAAGAAAGAGCACAGTGAAAACAGTATTGTCAGAAATACTAGTATTGTCAGAAAAGGCACTGTATTTTAAGAGTAGATTGGCATTTTTTCCATTAATTTAAAAGCTATCTAGTCATAACTTCTAAATTGAATCTAAATCTAATACTGTGAAGCATCATCTTTCCAGTAGTTTTCCTGACCAGTTGTTTTCTTTAGAAGTTTCAAACTGGAGATCATTTTAAGGTAAGGTAAACCTATATAGCAATACCCTTCTGCAGAAAAGAATCAAAAAATACCCACATGGATTCTGTCTAATCACATCATATCTACAGTATTTTTTCAAACAGAGTTTTTTTCCCACCAGCTGTGTTAGCTTAAGAACATATTCAAGATGCACAATTTATTATCAGGTTACTACTATTATATTTATTTTGGGGGGCATTTTGGTTTTCTCCTCTTTTATTTTTCTCACTGTGTTCCAGGTTAACTCAAGGTGGAAAGGCTTTTTAATCTAGTGTGTCACACTAATTGTCTTGCTCCTATTATTTTATTTACTGAGCATCTTCATAAAATCAAATACCCAGAATTTAACCACAAATATTTATTCTTTGATTAAAAAAAACAAATAAAAAGGAGTTGATTTCCTTAATTAAACTGACACATTCAACTTTTGTTGACATAATGCAAGCAAAGCTTGGAAAATTCTGGTACTTTGATCTCTCAGACTGAATCATCAGATTTCTGGCTTTTTAAGTGCTTTGCTCAATCCTGCTTCTAATGAAAGGCAATGTTTTTTAATGAATGAGTAATAGGAATGACATTCAGAAAGCTTCAACTGAGTAGCCTTAGCAATGTAACTTTGGCTCAGTGTAACTGTAGAGCTTTAGACCTTAGCTGATTAAAAGCTGATCTTCTCATGAAATCTTTAGGTTATATGCAGAGTATTCAAACTGCACTGCATTGTAATGCAAATGTATCTAAGTTAATTATAATGGAAACTATGTTTTATTAAACTGCTACATAGTTTTCTCATTTTGCAAAGCAAATGTAAAATAAATGTTTTGTCACGATTCTCTCCTTTTCCATTTCCTCTAAGTCCACTGCTATAAGCCAATCTGTCAGAATGTGGTTTATTTATATATTTGTTCAAGCAATGGCACAAGAGAGAAATGTTAATGCTCTGCACTCCTTGCTGAATTTCAACTGCCGTTCTCCTCCTCTTTTAGGTTGCAACTCTACTAAATAGTTTTCAAATATTTTCAAATGAGGTTTCTTTGAGAGGCAAAATACCCCTTCTCTCCCACATGTGGAAGTTTTTTTGGTATTTATTTTCTCTGCCCACTCATTTTAAATCTTTCAGCTGCTGAAATTGTCATTGCTCAAAGCTCCTGAATTTTATCTCCTGTTCTGCTCTAGGGGGCATGTTTTTATACAGCCCTAAATGCCACACTGAACCTCTTCTCCATCAGTGTCAGAGAGCCAGAAGGGTGCATGGTTGCAACACCTTCCCCAGGACTGTTCCTAAGGACTGCTCAGAGACCATTCTGACAGGACTTGTAGCCCGTAGGGGACCCACCACACTCGAGCAGTCCATTCCCAAAGAACAGGACATCTAGAAATGATTCATGATAGAGAATTTTTGAAGAACTGCAGCCTGTGGGAAGAACCCACGGTGATGAAGGTTTGTGTCCTATAAATGGAACCCTAGATGAAATAGGGACAGTATGAGTGGAGGAAGAAGGAGATAAGAGTTTTCAACAGAACACAGTCCCCATTCCCATGTGACACTCGGGGAGTGAAGGGGAGGTGGAAGAGTCAGGACTGAAGTTGAGCCTGAGAAAAACAAGGTGGGGAGTAGGGGGAAGGTGATTATATTTAATTTCTCATTATCCTTCTTTGTTAATAACTGGCAATAAATTAAATTGCTATTCCCCAAGGTGAGTCACCCATGACAGCGATTGGTAAGTGACATCCTTGTCCTTACCTCAACCCAGGAGTTTTTTCATCTTCTTTTCTCCTTCTGTTCTGCTGAGGATGGGGAACAAATCCTTCAGCTTGGTGGGAAAATGACAGCCAGACAAGGTCAACCCATACAGGCAGAGAGATGAGTGGGTGAAAGGATTCTGCTCTACATGTTTTCATCTAGAGATGCATAGGACTTGTTTTCTCCTTTTTGCTCTGAGCAGTACCTGCTAATGGAGGGTATTTTAAAGCTTAGCTTGCTTGCTGTTTGTTACTTTGGGCAACAAACTTAAAAATACAGGATCTAAGCAAATAGGTCCAACTTAAAAATAGGAAAATTCATTGAACAAACTTGTAAATTTCAGCTATTTTTAATTAGAGTTCTTTATTTTTCTCTTCTATGTGACTTTCTTTATACATCTATGAATGTCCCTTAACACTATAAGAAACACTTCCCTCCTCAGCTGCACTGGGAAAGGAAAAATTCCTGTAAGTGACAAAAACACATCAAAGGTCAGCTCTATCCTGAGAGTTCAGGTAACTCAGTGCTTTGTGTCCTGCAGAGACACATTATAAGCTCAGATGTGCTAAGCATTTCATGTCCTTGAAAGAAAACTAAGGGTTCTCTCTGTGTTATGACAAGTATTTTTGGAAAAGAAATATAGTTAAAATAACCTTTAATTTTGTGAGAGGCATCTGCACTTAAATTTTACAAGGAATTTGGCAGAAGCCACAGATCCAACCTGTCTCACACGCTGGTGTGCATGATTAAGGGGATGCAGACTGGCCCAGCCAAGGAGGTGTGCTGCATTCCTACTTAATGTGTGTTACTGTTGCCAAGTAACATAAATTCAGTGCCGCAGTCAAATACTGCCATAAGTCAACAGCTACCCTCCAGCTAGGCATCAATCCTGAAATGAGTTGCAAAGATGCAAACATAACCTTTTCATCATTTGTCTGCAATGGAATATTGTTTTGTCCCTCCTATTTTCCTCTACTTCTTTCTCTTCCCACCAAGGTATGGGCAAAAGAATGTGACAAAAGTATTTGCTGTCTGTCAGCAATTTCTAACACTAAGTGGTCTGTCATCATTTCTTTGACACTAAGTCAATAGTTATTACACTCAGTTCAAAGTTTTGGCATGTTGCTTCCTAATCAGCTGGTTGAACCTAGAGACAGGATTTCCAAGAATTTAATATTTTCTCCAGTCAACCAAACTGTCTGGGCTTACATGATACAAGGCTGTGTAAGTTTTGAGTCTCAGATGTTCAGTGAGAAAATGTCTCTGTGGTTCCCAGTATACAATGAAGCTGAAGGGAAGCAGACAGAATGTCCTCTTTTCACCCTAAGGGTCACAAACAAGCTCGGATTAAAAAAAATAATAATAATTAAAAAAATGAAATGGTAAAACCAAACCCCTTTCACAATGTGCTGGTTTGGGCTAGGGTAGAGTTAATTTTATTCACAGTGCCTGGTGTGGGACTGTGTTTTGGATTTGTGCTGAACACAGGCTGGTAATATAGAGAGATTTTGTTATTGCTGTTATTGCAGGGATTACACAGAGCCTTTTATGTTTTCTATACTGCCACACTGGTCTGGAAGTTGGGGGTGTGTGGGAGGCTGGGACAGCCAGGACAGGTGACCCAAACTGACCAAAGGGACATTCCAGATCGTGTCACATCATGCTCAGTGTATAATAAAGTGGAGGCAAGAAGAAAAGAGTGGGATACTTGGGGTGATGGTGTTTGTCTTCCCAAATCACTGCTGTGTGTGACGGGGCCCTGCTCTGCTGGAGATGGCTGCCATGGGAAGCATTGAGTTAATCCCTTGTTTTGCTTTGCTTGTGTGAAGCTTTTGCTTTTACTATCAAGCCATTTTAATCTCAACCCAGAAGTTTTTCTAGCTTTCACACTTCCCATTCTCTCCCTGATCCAGCTGGTGGGGGTGTAAGCAAGCAGTTTGTGGGGTTAAACCACAACATACCTTTTTGAATATGATCAAGCAAGGGACTTATATGAATGGAATCCCAAAACACAATGTTAATTCGGCTCCAATGAAAAGGTTAAGACATGTTTATGCACCTCTGTGAAAGTTATGCAAGGTTTTTTATATGCTCTGAGAGCTTTCCATGGTGGCATTACATAAATGAAGGCCATCTTACCTCTAACAAAGCAAAGGATGCAAAGTTTCTGCTGGAGAGCAATAAATACCAGGATGTCTTGAGTCAGATTATCCAGAGTCTGGGATTATAAATAAGGGAAGAAAGAGTTCAGGTTTAAGTTTATTTAGGTTGAACACAGACTTTAGTTAATTCATATTTAATGGATTCAGGTTCAGTCCCCATTCAACTAACAGATGGAAATTAAAATAGAAATATGACAGGTCTTTTGACTATTTTTAAACCACAAGTAACAAGACTTTTAAGTTAAAATATACTTGAGAAATTAATAGAAAAATTAAGGAGTCTGATACAACATAGTTTTTATTTGCTCAGTTGTTTTACCCCTCAAAAAGTCTCATAGTACTAAATACCGGTGACTTGTGCTTTCATAGCTGGATTAGACAGAATAATTTTTGCTAGCAGATATAGCCAAGTTGCATCCTTTCAGCAGTGGCTTCAGAGACTTAGTGTCACTTCTTGCTAATTGAGATTTGGTTCATCTGCAATGCATTACCTGGATTATTTTTCACAGCATCAAGGTCTCTGTATAAAGCTCATGAAATCTTAATATCAGAAGAAAGAAATTTCAGTTCTTTAACTGAACTTTCAAGGTCAGCTACGTTCAACGCTGATTCTGTGATGTCATTATTTTTGTTTTATGAGCAAAGGATGTCTCTCTTCAGTTAATTGTATGTTGGACAAAATTTTGTGCTACCATTGCCCAAATTTTAGAGTAGGACTACTATGTGTGACCACTATACACATCTGATGAAATGCATATGTTCACACAGCTTTTGCTCTTTATCTTTTTTTTTTAATGACATTTATAAAGCTTCAGGAGAAGAAACAACCCAGTGGTTACAGCTGACCTTTTAATAAAATACCATGAGGTTCCTCATAGCACTGTTCACATCAGAGAGTCTTTGTTGTTGTCTTAGCAGGCTTCATCACTTATTCCTTTGGTGTATCCTATGCTCATTTCTGTTTCAGGAAGTGTACTTCAGATCACTTTATGTTGTAGTCAGGTGTTTTATAACATGGCAGGAATCCACGGGCTCAAAATGTTGCTTAAAGATATTTAATTTAAATGTTACTTGTAGGACAATCTATGAGGGCTTTTAGCTTGATTTTTTTTTTAAAATAAGCCAAAACCTGTAATCACGCTGTATATCTTTCCAACTCTTACCTTTTGAGTGCACTGGCAACCTGCAGCCATGGAGTACTCGATGTGTCCAAGACATAAAGATCCTGCAACTGCATGAACACCAGCTACAGAAAGTACTGGTGTCTTCACAGAGAACTCACAGAGGAGGATGCTTTTTTTTTTTCTTCTGGGATGATTTTCAGTTTTCCTGAGCAACAAGAGGCCACCCAACATATACACAGATGAATACATACAGAGGCTACCAAAATATATGGTTCAGCCACCAAACTGCATGAACAATTACTGCACATGGTGGCTTCTCCCCTACCAAAAATGGAATGGAACACAGGAGAAGAGTGTGGTGAATACACTATGGTATTTAGGGAGACATACATATCATGCCTTAAGAACTGCATGAGAGATTGCATTAATTTTAACTTCGAAACATAATGGGAAAACAACCCCCTCTTATTTAAAATGCATTTTTAATGCCCAGAGAACATTCTGTTCTGCAACAGCACACTTATTTCTTTAGTCCTGAGGCAAAATGCTCAATCAGTAAAGTCTGTCTTCCCTTTATTTTTGTTGATGGTAATGACCATTGCCACTATTCTTATACGTCTCAAGTGTTCACAATTTCAGCATTTGTTAAAAGTTTCAAGTCCTAATAGCACTGAGTCAATTATTTTGCAGGATAATGATTTGTAAACACTTAGAGTGATCGAATCAAGGAGAGGACACAGGAAGCAATTTGCTGTACTTTCTGTAGAAGTGACTATGAAATACAAAGAAATTACCATGAAATACAAAACTTGTGTTGCAGTATCCTATCCTTGGATATGGATTTAACTGAAAATATGTTGTGGAGGGAAGAAGATACTTAGGATTTGAAAGAAAGTACAGCAGTTTTCTCAGATGATGTATTTGAGTGAGTTTTCACAGACTGGTTCCTGTGCTTAACTACTGATTTTGTCCTTCCACTTCAAATCTCAGAGCTGTACACAAGATTTCTCCTACTCTTACATGGCCAAGGAAGTAGATTGAGTAAAAAATGCCCTCCCCACTGCAGCTCAAGTGTTTTTCACCTCTATTGCATCTGTCACTCCTAGCATAGCTGAAGAAAGCAGCCTTTACTAGATGGCACTAAAGGAAAACAACCCCATCAAACAAACAAGAACAAACAACAAAAACTCAAACAAACAAAAAAGGCAAATAAAACAAAACAAAAAACAAAACCAAGACCAAAACAAAACAAAAAAGAAAATAAAACCCCAAAATTAAAAAACCCAACCAAACGAAAACAAAACACAAACCCAAACTACCAAGACCATTACTAAAACTCACTTTCAAGCATAAGAGAGTTTTGAGGTTGGGTTTTTTTTAATGCATCTAAGATGTTATTCCCTCTACATGCACACACTCTTTCTGGTTTGGATTTAGTAGATATACTGTGGTCCAAAAAAAAAGCTGCATCCCCTTTGATTTTCTGCTTTAAGTCCTTGCTGGACTGTAAGCTGAGGAGTATCTTATAACAACTTTAAAAGCTGTGACTCACTGAACCCTGGATAGAGGGTTGGTCTTTGATCTCAACAGCCTTACCAAGGTTATGTCAGGTGAACAGCTGCCTCTTCCCCAGGCACGTGGGACCCAGCAAGCAGCTTGTTCAGCATCACACCCAACAGCAGGCCTCCAAACTCACCTCTTAATGAGCTAGGCAGCATCCTACTTGCTATGCTGGTGGTATATACCCAGGTTTGTTACCTAAACAGCCCTTGCTCTCACTTTCCTCAGAGGACAGTCTAGACCTGCAGAATCCTCCCCAGGCAATTCACTTGACAGCTCTGTTGCAATAGAGGATGGGGCTGGAAGGGGCTTTGAGAAACCTGGACCACTGCAAGGTGTCCCAGCCCATGGCAGGGGGCTTGGAACTAGATTGTCTTTAAGGTCCCTTCCAACCCAGACCATTCTATGATTCTGTGGATATTCCTTCTGGCCCAGAGGCTCTTGGCACAGCTCCACATATTCTCAGCTGAATTTTTCTCCAGATGCTCTCTCCTGACTGGCTCCTCCAGCAGCCTTCTGGGAACACTCTCCCTAAGGAAACTTGTGCCCCTCTGCCTCATGGAACAAGACACAAGACCATTGCAATACAATAAAAATAAAAATAATAGTAATAACCATAATAATGTCAAAATTCAACAGCTGCTTTGTGCCTTCTGGGACAGTGCTGCCACATTCAAACTTGTATCTGTTGAGATGCTGCACTAGCCTCGTCTGAAACCAACATGAGACAAAAGCTTTGCACCTTTTCATTTACTTTTTCCAAGCCATGCTGCCCATTAAGATTTCCACATGAGCACTTTACTGAGCAATTTAAATCAAAGGAGTGCTTTCATTAACAAGTTTGATGAGTAGATTTGTGTTGGGGTCCAATCATTAGAATCCTATCTGTGCACAGTGTAACTTGTTAGACATGTATTTCCTCTAGTGCCAGAGGTAAAGGTTATTATCCTACTTTAAATATTTGGGTTTTAACTCTTTCCACAGTGCTGGTCAAGGGAAGACCTCTTCAATATAGATGAATTTTGTACAACCCTCTCTGAGCTCTATGTGTGACGTGAGCTTCACAAAGTGAAGTGCAAGAACTCCAGGGATCTTGAGAGACAGCAAAAGCCATCTTTTACAGCAATCTACTCGTATTAAACTAAATGTGCATCAAGGTCTGCTTTTTGATGGATATACCACTTCCACAGTGGTGTGTCTTGGTGTTCAGCCATGTAACAGTGTATTATTCACAAGTGCATACCCACTAGCCATAATTAGTAGATCAATTATCTCTCTCTCTCTCACTGACAAGAGGTAGATCCTACATCTTCTTGAAAGACTTTCTTTGTTCAATATCTAGCATGTGACCAGCAGTTCAAGAGAGTTATTTCTGCCCCTGTGTCTTAATGAAATCCAACCTGGAGTGCTGCATCCAGCTCTGGAGCTCCAAACATACGAAGTAGGTGGACCTGTAGGAGTGAGTCCAGAGGAGGTCAGGAATATGAGCAGAGGTCTGGAGCACCTCTCCTATGAGGACTGCCTGAGAGAGTTGGGATTGTTCAGCCTGGAGAAGAGACTTTTTGGAATCCTCCCAGTACCTGAAGGGGGCCTTCAAGAGATATAGAGAGGGGAGTTTTACATGTAATGATAAGACAAGGGAGGATGGCTTCAAACTCATAGAGGACAGGTTTAGATCAGGTATCAGGAAAAAATTCTTTACTGTGAGGGTGATGAGGCACTGGAACAAGCTGTTCTGAGAAGCTGTGGATGCCCCATCCTTCTCAGTGAGCAAAGCCAGGCTGGATCGGGCTTTGAACCACCTGGTCTGGTGGAGGTTGTCCCTGCCCATGACAGGGATGTTGGAACTAAATGGCCTTTAAGGTTCCTTCCAACCTAAACCATTCTATGACTCCATGTTTGTCTGATCAAACAGTCTGTAGGAA
The DNA here is from genome assembly GCF_971803275.1 of Cyanistes caeruleus. NCBI lineage: Eukaryota > Metazoa > Chordata > Aves > Passeriformes > Paridae > Cyanistes > Cyanistes caeruleus. The sequence goes on from NC_141701.1 coordinate 106,451,081, forward strand.
GGCCCAGATGTAGCTACCCAAGAAAGCAGCCAGATCATAGTTCCTGTCTGCATATATTTAATCAAATCTTCGCTGCACCCTGTACTTTCCCATTAGTTAAAATGCTTCATTTCATTAAGCACACAGTCGAGCCTCAGTCATCACCAGCAGTATGTGTTCACCTTAAACCATGTGTCTTCAATTGGCCACTTCCAGTCTCCACATCCCCAGTGCACAATAGCACAGGCATCTCGCACAGAGCTCTCATTTTTCTGACAAGGTCTCAGTCGTTAGCCTGTTATCTGTCTGCTCACCAGTTGCCCTCCTGTCACGCTCCATTACCTCATCCATATTGCTGTAATAATTAGCCTTCCTGTTTACAGGCACGCGCAGCATCGCTACAACATGTACACATCTCAAGAAAAATTCCAGGCAAGTAAAACCAGAACATATCCAAACCTAATGCACAAGCAAGAATACAATAATCGTTTGACCTCTTGTATTGGCTAATGCACCTCTATCAGCAAAGATAACAATGCTGCCTTTACTTTGATTGTGTTTCACACTCACAACGTGATCCTAAGGAAATACATTTATTGACTTGCTTATTTATAAAAATAGCTGCTTTTACATGACTTGAATTTTCCCTTTATTTTCTTCAGTGTGTTCTAACAGCTCTATATCAGAACACAGAACCTGAAGGAGCATGCTGAAGGATCATTGTATCTGGTCCACTCCTCTTACAGGCACAGCCTCATACTATTCCTTTCACAAACTATTATCTAGCTCAGTCTTAGACATGGACTTTTTGCCCCCACTACTGTTAGAAAACAGGTTCAGAACCTCACAATTCTGATGGCTGGGAATCCAATTTGCACCTTCACTCTATTTATGGCTTTTTAATAACCATTTTTCACATGCATCCATTGTCACTTCTCTCAGATTTGTCCTTCTCTTTGGGAACTTAACACTCTTGAGTACTGACATGCTAATGCTCCACCATGTTTTTATTTTGTTTGGCTAAAGAAACAATGTCTTTTATGTCCTCTAGGTTGGCATCAGGCTCCTTGTTCCACTCCTCACTCCTTCTGTGACAGTCCCATGATGACATAGTCTTTCCAGAGGAAAGAATTCAAATTTATATGTTTATCCTGATAATATTTTAAAGTGTCTTGCCACATGATCCTAGCTCCTTTGCTGTCTTTGTTGAAAAGCTACCCCTGAAACTGAATTACTTATCTGTGTTCCTCTTTTTTTTCCCCATCTAACTTCACCTTTTTCAAGCCACCATATCGCAACTGAACTGTCTAAATATTCCCCATTAGATCCTGGCTTTCAGAGGTCATTAGCAAAACCCTGCTGAACCTACAGAAGGGAAACAATTTTACATTCTGAATTCTTATCTGTGGCTTCAGCCTTCTCCCACTACCCAGACCATGACACACAAAGAATAATCTTCTGTAATCATGCACCAATCTCCAGCAAGTTCAGCACATAAACATTAATTCATCCTTGCACCCATTCACCTCCCTCAACTATGACATGTTTGAAAGAATTCTTCAAATCTGTTCACCTTCAGTTGGTGAAAAATACCTGCAGTATAAAACAGATGAAAGCTTCAGTCAAAAACACTGGTGGGTGTTTGAGCTTGTGCTTCTGCTCCACAGGAAAACACAATTAAAGCTGATCCATTTGCTTCTGGATTTCAGCTCCATGAGAATCCCCTTGGAAGTTTCATTGCAGAAACAGTGCCACAGAAAATATAAACCAGAATTTTCTTCCTTTGACAAATTTCATTTAATGTAGATTCTCTACTATCTGTGTCTTAAGAAATTCCTTCAGTTTTCACATGCCCTTAATGATACTTGAATAAAACCAGTAATTTGGCTTTCAAGCAAACAGTCTATGTGGGCTGTTAGACTGCAGCAAATTGGCCTTTCTAAAAGCCCCAACACACACAGTGGGTTTTATCACCAATTAAATAGAGTACTTGAGCCATAACTGGACATTTAGCTTGGAAAAAATAGTACCTTTGCCAGCGCTGTGAGAAAAAGTAAATGGGAGACCTCTGTAGAGCTTTCAGATTTGTACAGCAGTTTCCTATACTACTTACTAGAAATTGTGACAGACAGGAAAAGATTACAGGTCCATCTGTGTTAGCCTTTGAGTTCAGATCAAGCGTGCCCTTTTGAAGTGAACCTCCCAATTTTCCCCACTTACCACATTTTGGTTCACGTGGTTGTTCAATCCTGCAGAACACAAACTGGGTGTCTTTTTTAAAAAAAAAAAACTTCTTTTAAAAAATCTTACCTGTAAGAAGCTTTCCACAACTGCCAGTAGGGCACTCCAGTCACTGACAGATGTGGACCCTACAGGATGAGACTAACCCAAAGCATATCCCCCTGAAACATGTGTACCCTGCCTGCTGAGTCTGCAGGGTCAGCTCTTTTGCTCTGCACATCCACCACTACTATTCCACTGTTCTTACTGATGCAGGTGGACAGCTCAGGTCAACCCAGATGTCTTGCCCCTCAAGGATTACCTTCTACTGCTCAGCTTCATTACTGCAAACTTTCAGAAATTTCAGGGCTGGAATTCAGCTATGCCTCAAAACTTTTGGGTTTTTCTTCAAGCACATTTGTGCCTGTTAAGGCAGAAAACAGGACTGAAAGTACTGTATGTATCACCCACTTTCCAGAAATATAGCATTTCTGCTGGATGTAATGTGAAGCAGACACTTCTTGCACACCTGGAAAAAGAATACACACAAAGCAATAAACCGGAAATAACTTACATCACTCAATCTATTTGGCTTGAAAAAAATCATAATCCACAGTGAAGTCAGAGATGCATAAGCCTACTCATCTTCTGGCCCCAGGTGAAAAAAATATATGGCCATGCAGTGCTTAAGATCAGCCTGAAGCCTTCAAATGCTGAGAAGACTGTGTGTAAGACAACCAAGACCCTTATGGACATCTCTGAACACCCATTTGGCTAGTGCTGTGTTACTTTTTTTTACCACAAGGCTCAGAGGGATGAATGTACATTCTGGTGGGTGTAACACCACAGCAGGGACACTTCTATCAAAGCTCAATGAGCAGCAGTTTCTGGGGGGAAGTGCTGCAGCAGCTTAGAAGTATACAACAAAAAAGCAACAGCTGGGCATGAGCCACACAGCCTTATAATCCTTACAAGACTCAGAAAGGCAGCACTATAAGGCACTTTTAATACCACCGATATGCTAAACTCAAAGCAGAAGGGCTTATTCATTTAAGCAAGGGAATACAAATATAACCACATATAAGCAGCTCACCCATCCCATCCTGTCACACACACAGAGAAACTAGAGCTACATGCATCTATCCCCTGCCAAGAACAGTCTCCAAGGAGAGATTACCATGTGCTATCATCCTGAAATGCATTAATTTGATCAAGGGAAGTTATTAATAGTGGCCAGCTTCTTTATCAAATCTCAACCTCACTTACTGCCAGTATATTATCTACAAACATCTATAAATCCCAAACTAGTGGTGGCTCTGTAAGTCTTGATAACATTAGAGCTGCAGACAGGGTCCTGAGGGTATGAACAGCTCTTTTTGTCCCATTCTGACCTCCCTTGGTGACACTCCTACCTCTGTCTATGGCCCAGGACCCCATTTTACCCCATGTCCTAATGTGTAGCAGTGCCAATATTCAGCTCCACACAGCCCTGAGCTGCCTGGCCATGGGACCTGCTGATCCTGTCCCCCACGTGTGGTGTGGGCTGATGACTCTGACTGGGCTCAGCCCATCCCCATCCCCATGGAGGTGCCCCAGACTGGAACACCTGTGGTACCCCAGTCCCAGCAGGCAGCTGCTGCATCCAGCACTGGTCACTCAGGATCAGGGACTTGTTCCAGATGGTTCATACAGATAACTTCTGCTCCCTCTCAGCCCTCCATGAATACCACTGCTAGAAATGCATTTTCTAATACATCTTTGCAAGATTACTGGCACAGCAGGGCCATGAGTCCCTTTGTGCAGCATGTGACCAGCTTTCTTAAAATAAATCCATTAAGAGTAAATGAACAAATTTAGTTACAAAACATTAAAAACACAAAGGAAAACGTGACAAGTAAAATTCAGGGCACTGGGCCGAATCAAATATCATCCAGATGAAAATAAGTATCTAAAAAAATGAAAAAATAAATTGTCTCTTTCACATCTCAGAAGCCACTGTATAATGTCAAGAGAGAGAGGAAAGCTTTCCACAAATTAAATTTGAATGTCAGTCTGAGAAACCTGTAGAAAACTGGATAGTTCTATTTCCTCTGTTCAGCCTGAGCAACCTGGGAACAATCTAACTGTCCAAGAAGCACTGCCAAACACTGAGAATTAATTCCTTTTAAATTGTCATCCTAAATTTGACACACCTAATTTAGAAAGCACTCATCAGTCCTGAAAATCTTGGTTTTCATCTGAGAGTTTAACAACAGTAAGACATAGGGGACACAAGCAAAGTTAACATCTGCGTGGTAGAATCATTAATTCAGTGACTTTTTTTTTTAATGGAGGCTTAACCTTTTTTCTATTAATTTGACATGAGGGTTGTCACATGCAATTCCAGGACTTGGTGAAACTCAGGCAGGGACACTGACTAATGTTACTAAAAAGATGGCTCAGTAAACATGGTAAATTTGTATTTATTTGGAATAAAGGGCAGTATGTCTGCCAGAGTGTTCCACATGAGCTTTGTGACAAAATGAAGATTTCTACAAAGTCTGCAGTAGGATGAACTCCAAGAAAACATATAGCTTAGGATAAAATTATCAAGTACAGTAAGTGGTGGAACAGATGAACACATTAAAAGACTTCTTGGAAATATAAGCTCAGCTGGGAGCTGTATTTAATTCCCTTCCATAATTTATATTTAGCCAATGTTCTTCAAAATTCTGATGCTGTAATTAGTGCATGCAATCGGGGAAAAAATATTGAAGGTAGATCTTAATGAGAAGACATTTCTAAACGTCTGAGTATCAAAGCAACAGTGAAAGAAACAAGGTGACTTTTCCCATGCTGAGTCTGCAACCTCAGCACAGAAGTAGCCAAGTGCCCATGGACAGCTAGGAATTATTGGGAGACACCATCTTCAGTGTGTCACTTGGCTTTCTTTTCTACCACCACCTCTCTCTCCTTGTTTTTCTTAGGCTGTTCCTGTCAGTAACCCCATAGGATATACCTGTCAGCCGGTTCAGAAGGTGAGAAAATAAGCTCTCTTCTGAAGTGCCAGCCAGCAGGATTATAGTAGCCAGAAAAGAGTCTTTAAACAGAAAGAGGAGAAACGTCCCATGAAAGAGATGTCCCCAAGTTAATAATGTCTGCACCAAAAGGCATACAAGAAAAGAAAGTTAGCTTAAACCAGAACTAGTATCCTAGGGAAAGAGTAACAGTCCCTGTTTTCACAATTCCATGCAATCACAGAATTGCATAATATCCAACTTCTGGCCTGGCACAGAACAGCCCAAGAAGTCGCACCATGTTTCTGAGAGTGTTGTCCAAATGCTTCTTGAACTCTTTCAGGCTTGTGACTCTTTCAGGTGTTGTGACCACTTCCTTGGGGGAGCCTGTGCCAATGCCCAACCACCCTCTGGGTCAAAAACCTTTTCCTGCTATCCAGTCTAAACCTCCCTGGCTCAGACCCTGGGTCCTGTCACTGGTCCTGCGAGTGAAGAGATCACTGCCTGCCTCTCCACTTCTCCTCCTGAGGAAGCTGCTGACTGTGATGGGGTCTCCCTTCAGTCTCCTCTTCTCCAGGCTGAACAGACACAGTTCCTTGTATAGCTTCCCCTCAAGGCCCTTCCCTGCAGGTTCTGCAAAACCATTCCCAACTGGGTAAAGACCAGGCAGACCTAGTTCCTTCCTTGTCCAGCCTCAAATCCAACACACAAGGCTGCAGAGGCATACAGAGCCTCCACCTGCCTGCCCCCTCCTGCCCTGGGGATGAGGAGGGATCAGGTTCACACCAGTGCCCTCTTCCTTTGCCTTCCCTTTGGCAGTGAGAGAGCAGCGCTGCTGTCTTGCTCTGAGAGGCTCCCAAAGCAAGCACCAGGCAGTACTGCTGTTCCTATGGGGCCCATACTGAGGGCTCTGAGTGTCCAGAAATTGTACAAACCAATACTTAGGGAGGAGTGTGTCATCCAGGAAGAGTCCTTTTCCTAGGGCATTCCATGCATTGACACTAACACCAAATTTTGCAAATAATTCAGGTTTACAGAAGATGAAACCATTCACCCAAGGCAAAATGCCACCAATTCCATTCTTCAGCTTTGGGTCAGGAAGTGAAAAGAAATAGTTTTTCAGGGATGAACAATCAGATTTTCCATGTTTGATTCATTATTTTTTAAACTGATTTTGAGGAGAGCTCTTCAAGATATGTGTCTCAGTCTTTGTCACAAGCCCCTGCAATGAATATGACAAGAGAGAGTATTTGCTCTTCCTCTTCAAAGTGTTATTAACAATGAAATAAAATCTACAGAGATTGTGTGCCAAACACAACATACTCCAACAACAGAATTGTATAAAAGTCTTAAATTTAAACATGATGTTACCTTGGGCATAATATACTCATAACTAATATTTTATAGAGAGCCATGCTTATGTTCTCTGAATTCAAGAATAAATTACTTTAGCAGAAGTTACATGAACAAGGATATACATGGAGGTATACAACTTACTTGTTCATATCCTGCATAATCACTCATTCCCACCTCATAACCAAGTCCACAAACTTAATAAAATAAAAGAAAGAAGGACTGATAGCACAATTTTGAAGACAGCCAACAATGTACTGCACTTAGGGTTCATTTTCATTTGAAGTGGCGGTCATTCCACAATGGAGCTATATTAAGAGAAGTATAAAATGTTATTGCTTCAGGCTTTTCTTTACCGTTGTATCAACACCAGGAACAATTCTGTCATTACTACCACAGGAATACCAACTCCTGCCCACACACAAAGATCTCAAATCCCCATTTAAACCATATCACAGATCCTTCAGACAGGCAGAGGAAAAGTGAGCTGATAAACTTGCAGGACTAGAGTCACAGGCCATGGCTTGTCTTAGACTAATTCATCAGCTATTAATACAACAAGCATTCTGTCTTGAAAACATTCCTTCAGCATGTAGTCCTTCTTTTTCAAGTCAGTATATTAATGCAGAGCCAGGTTCTGAGCACTGCAGTCAGGCAAGCCCTGTTCTGCATATCACCAAATGTAGGGACTACAAGGACAGCTCATCTTAAATGAGATGGAAAACCATCATAAAGTTCCTCTTCCTACTTCATGCTCTGGTAAATGCACCTGACTAAAACATAGATAGCCAGTTTGTTATTTTTCAGCTAAAAGACCATTTTTAAGCTAATAAGGAAGACTTAAAGACAAATCTTTATGCTTTCAGCACCAAGAGAAGAAAAGTCAATATATACAAATGCAGGGTTTAAATCTGTCATATTAATTCAAACCTTTAAATATTAATCTACCCCAGTGTTTTAGTAATACAATTGTCTTCTTTATCCTCAAATTGCTATTTATGAGTCAGTATGTTACCAAGGGATACCATCCTAAGGAATCTGTTTCAAGGAGGTGAATGTGTTGCTGGATCCTAATCTTGATTACCAGGGATGTGTTTCTGTGAGACTACATTCATGCACAGCAGGAATTTTGGACTGGTTTGCACTCCTTGGACAGTTTCATCTGCTTGCCTGAAGGTAGGATAATCCCTGCAGCAGATTAAAAGCATCAAAGATTGATGCAAAGATGTTAAAAGGGCAAAGAAAACTTCATGCAGGTATGATCTACTTACATCACCCATCAGCGACCCAGCAAAAAGGGGCAGATGGCTGACCCCACATCTGCAATAAGGAGGAACGTGACCCATGGGGGTGGGCTTGTAGAGTGAAAGACTTGATGCTGAGGACCTGATTTCCCAAATCTACTGTTCTTGGTTTTACTTCCAGACTATTTCTGTTCTGGTCTCCTGGCTAGGATGCCCATTTGTGGCTGAAGTTCTGCACTACAGCACATATTCAACCTTCATTTCCTCTTGAAACATCACAGCTCATGAGCTCTAAGGTCACCCCATGGTACAAAATTGGTTGCAGGAAATGTGGGAAACCAGGAGGTTCACTTAAAACTTCACTCTGATCCAAACAAAAACATTAACCTAAGTGGACCCTTAGTGCTTAATTGATGCTAGGAAAACACAGCTTTGGTCCATGATACAGTGTGCCAGGGAGAAAGGGTACAGGTGACAGAGGCTGGAATAGAAGAACCCACTTGGAAATCTGGCCAACTTGAAAATCTTTCTGCCAAGAACTAAAGAACTAATCAAACAGGTCATAATGGCATCATATATCTTTTCCTCTACTGAGCTGTCCAACTTTTTTTCATGTCATTTATTACATTGACTACTGGTTGTGCTTTTTATAGAAAAATCACACCTGATATCGAGCATTTGAAGACTGTTGGGATACAGCTGGGGGGGAATAAGATTAGTTTCAATAATCACACTGCAGGAAAGGAGCATCTAATTCTCCACAAGAAAGAAGAGCTTTTAAATTAAAAGATGACATTGGAACCAGAACAAAAGGACACAACATGGCAACGAGTAAACAATCTGGAAAAAACAAGAGATTTATAATCATTGGAGAACGGGAAATGTGGAACTAGTTTCCAACAGAATCCAGGACACATTTTTCAGGTGAAATTCAATAATTTGCTTGAGGAAACTTCCAGACACGATCATCTACAATGCTGAACTACCATCATAAAGTCCCTCCTAGTTCCATAAGGACTGCATCAAAGCACAAAATCAGTAAAGGACATGAGGGACAGCTCACCCCCATGCAAAAGGAAGTGATCTTTCTGCTCTCAAAGTGGAAGAGCTGTAGGTTTGCATCTTGTCTGGATGAGTGCTGTGGACACTCAAAGCACAGCATTAGATAGAACTCTTCACATCTCAGAAGTCATTGCCTGCCCCCTTCATTGGCATGCAGCTAGATGTTCATGGGCTTAACTCCAGTTTTGGATATAGATTTCTTAGTACAGAGTTTATTGCTCCAGCCTGCCAAGAAGCAGGTTACTGTCTTTGGGAATAACACTGCTATCTTGGGAACATGCAAATGCCTTTCCTTGTAAACTGTAAACTGCCACATATCTGTTAATATTTAGACCAGACTCCCAGCAACGTCAGTACCTACCAGATCAATGGTCTGCACCATCTCACAAGGCTTTCAAGCAATACTGCCTGAAGATTAACTGGGCTCCAAGGTTCTACTTGCTTTCAAATGCCCACAATCTCAGATTTTATCCATACAGAAAACTACCAACTACTGCTTATGGATATATAAAACTCCCCAGCCCTTCACTAATGATTTGTTGCAGTGTTCCTATGGAAATGGAAAAATATCTGTCCTTGTGCTTGGAATTAGAGATGCACTGGACTGTTGTTATGGAAATGTTTTGCATTTTTTGCAAATGCCAATTATATGAAAACAGAAATCGGGCTGAAAAAATATAGAGGTATTTTCTGTGCTGTAATATTTCAAAGGGACATATTGACAGTGCCTCTGAGATAATGGACAAAAGAAGAGAAAGCAAATCAGGAATAGCTAATTGCTGGGTTTGGTCTGAAGTAAATGTCAGAAAGGAATCAAAACACAAAAGGCAGCGGCTAAATCATCATAAGCTTCTACTCTTGCTGTCTTCCTTTTCAAAACATCGCTCTTTATTAACTTGGTTTAATTCAGTTGTTGCAAACACACACACTCTGGCAGGCAGAACCATGATTTCTGTGCTTTGGTCAAGATAGAAAATTGTAAACAATATGCTAATATTACTGATATTTTGTTTCATACAAAATCAATTAGTTCCACTAATGACAGGAGGGGCTCACTCCGTTTTCCAGGAGCACACTAGTGCAGGCTGCGAAGAATGCAATTTTGACACATCGTATTGCAATGCTTTCATTTAAAAAGAGCCATTGTTCTCCTGCTTTCATTTTTATCTTTGCCTATAGATAAAACTATTCACTGACTTCTGCACAAATTCTTTCAGCTAGTCTGAAAGCACACATCTTTTAAAACTAAAAGGGTATTTGATCCAAATTTTCACCAAACTCCATACAGGTACATGCAGTGCTAATACACCAATATCACAGCCCTTGCCACCTCTTTGTAAGCACATCTTGCACCCATGGCAACCTCATGACTAAGTAATTAACTGCAGTAATAAAATATTACAGTCACTATTTTAGGGAAAAAGATTTTTTTAGGTCAAAATGTGGCAGGCAGCTTCAGAGTCACCTCAAAATTAAGTCAGTAATGAAAGAAATCACCACCATCACGATTTTGATCTCATTAATTCTCATTACCAACTTGATCTTCGTAATGATTTCTATTATTATTCAACTGCACATTGATGTTTGTCTCAGTTTTGGATTTCAGTACTTTCTTTTTCAGTATTCCCTTTTTCCAAAAGAATTAGAATCAATTCAAAGCACACATTTCCTGTGTAGGCTCATGCTTTAATATTCTACCAGTACAGTTTGCTTTTAACCACCTTTTCTCCCCACCTCCATCACTGCTCTTCATTTATCATTCAAAAAAAACATGCTTTTGAGAATCCATAGCATTTAATGGCATCATTATCAGCACAGCTTTCTTCTAGCATTAAAATTCATATTCACACTGGTAAATATGCAAGGGAGTGTGCCAGGGTAAGAAAAGGATGTGTGCATATCTGTGTGTGTGTGAGTGTAAAATGAACCGTGGGTATGGGTGAGCACAGGCAATCTTCTCACAGTCCCTGCTTGTGGGGACCTCCAGACCCTCCTGGCCTCTTTGCCCATTTCACTGACTATTTTTGCCACATGAAGGTGACTCTTTGCAAGTACCTACATGCACCAGGAATTCTCAAAACAGCTTCCAAGGGAGGTGATGTTGGACCAGCAAAGAGTATCTGTGATCAGGCAGAACCCTGTTTCTCCTGGGGTCAAGTCCATGCCCCATGTGTGGCACCACGTTACCAAGAGCTACCTTCTGGTCACTGAAAGGGGATTCCTCAAATCTGAGGTCCACTTGACCTCAGACAGCAGCACAAAAGTACCATGGCTCCCTGCAGCACTCACGGAGAAAATCTCATGTTTTATGATACACACGCCCCTTCCTCCTCCCCCACATTTTGCGCTTACATCGTTTCAGACCCTAACTCTAATATACTATTATTCTTCTGAGGAGCTGGAAAACATTATTTTTTTTTCTAGTTTGGTTGCTCAGTGTTGGATGCCACAAGCCCACCAAAATGTTTAAGGCATCAGTATTACCTACAGATGGTTTTAAAGGCAAATCAGTCTTGTGATGCTTAAGTAATGAAGTCACATTTTCAGTAGTGACATTGTAGCAGATTTGTAAAGGCCCTCCAGTGCTTTAGCCCTCACACATGTTCCTATCAGACATCTTTGAAATAAGGAGGCACAATAGTCTCATTAAAAATAATTGGAGTTGAGCATATAGCTACTTTAGAAAAATCTTCCAAGTACCTACCTGTATCTTTAAGCATCTAAATACCTTTAAAATCTGGGCTGAAGGGAATACAAGTCATTAGCATTTCCTGCCAAGCACCACTTTTATTTTTAATTAAAGTGATGCTATTTCTGTTGATCCCGTTGGTCCTTTCAGTGACCAAATGCCAGAAACAGCAAATTCTAAATTAGTGCTGTGAAGGTGCAATGGAGCAGCACCAAAAACTTGCTTAATGAAACCTTGCCCCCTCCCAGTGCCCTTGGGACACGCAGCAATCAGCAAAGAAGGCAGAGAGGTCAAACTTTTCCTCCTGTCTAATTACCCTGCCTGCCATAGCCTTGCAGTATTCTAGGGTGTAATTTAAACCCTAAGACATGGTTCAGAGTTTCATGATCTGCTGGTGGTCTACTTGGGATGTCTGTAGTGGGACAGATTGCCTGGACTCCACTGCTATATGGTACCCATGAATCTAATTACCAGCACTGACACATGCCTTCAGGTTTTTGGGTCAAATCACTGATGACTTGAGAAAGGTAGTTTACTTCTAACTCAGCTAAGTTACAATTACACCAACATATACAGCCTTGACAAAGGAAAAAGAAATTATATTTCAGTGGGTATTAATGGCAATTGTTTCTACTGAACAGCAAACACCATGCTGCCAGAAAGTTTCAGTGGGGTTGCTTGTAACACCTCACTGTTGGAAACACACCTTGTCCCCAGGACTACAGCAATTTCTAGAGGCCCACTTAGCTAGGTTGGCCCAGAAGTAGGCAAATAGTGCACAATGCTTGTATTACCTTATTTTGAAAGACCAAGTACCTATTCATCAAGAGAAAGAAATGTTAATAGGCAGTTTGATGCTAACAGGTGAATCACATTGCTTAGAAAGGGAAGTTTTAGTCTTTCTTTAAGAAGGAGCTGAGAACTAGGCTGGCAGTTTCGCTGCCCAAGGTAGCTACTGTCCTGGGAGTGCAATGCAAAGCCTCTCACAGTACTTCCAGCTATGCCATAATGACCTATAGGCACTGTTAATTTTTAGGGAGCTGGTCTTGGAAGAACATCAGGTTAGCTTCTCTCACTATTGCCAAAGAGCCATCCCTCGCCTCCCTGCCCCGACATCAAAGAACACTACCACACTTTATAACTGAAGAGTTCAGCACCAAACACCTCCATGTGGTTCAAAACTCAATGAATGCAAGTACAGGTGACATAAATGGCCACACTATTTTTTCTTCAGAACAGTAACCACCAATACACTGCTGTGATGGTTTGGTGCACATCCAAACCATCTGCAAATCCAGATTAAAGCTGCACAATTGTTGACCATCTAGTCGGTAAGGAATCAGTCCACTGAGTCCTGCCTAAAAGCATTAAATGTCTCCAATATTTGCAAAGCTCTAAAACCTTAACAAAAAGCTTTGAGACTGAACTCTCAAAATTCACCCCAGCCTTTTGAAATGGATTTGATAGCAGGCTCAAATTTGTTCTCTGAACTTCCCAATCAACTTAATCTTGCAGTGAGACATATTTTAAACTAACCTGGATATCTGTCCTTTCATTCCAGGTTTCTTACTTTTGCTGTAAATATCCTTCCTCTGTTAGGTAATGAATTTTGCAGGTTCAGCTTGCTGTAATCAGTAAAGCATATGCCACAGTATAAACTGCAACACAAAACAGAAGGAATTCAATGTATTCAGGGGAAAAATATATATAAAATGAAGATATGTTTCCTTTCACAGACTTAGCAGCTTACTTGACTACTTCTGCATTTACCTTGGCTTTTAAAAACAATCCACCCAAGACATTTCCAGTGCACATAGCTCACAGCCTTCAGAGAGTCCAAATTCACACCTCAGGGAGGGATATATAAACTAAACTATCTCCCATTTACAAGTGGCAGAGCAGCATTAAGAATTCTTGTGCTGCACACTTGGGAACTGAGAGCACTATGCAGCTACTCCTTACTCACCTGCACTTGTGCTCATACAGCTTTCCTGCTGACCTGTACATAAAAACTCCAAGTGTCTTCTTTTACCCTGCTGGTCTCCTGACTTGACCCTTCCATGGCTAACACTCCTGCTTTATCAGTGCCAGCTATGTCTGCAGTGTTCCTGCCAAAAGTAAATTATCCCCAAAGCAACTTTTTCTCCAATAGTTTAGATTGAAATTTGTGGCCTCATCAAGTGGAGATCTGCTGATTTGACTCAACTATTTTTGTGTCTTCAGCAGTCAAGGCATTCATGTATCAAGATGGAATTACCTCAAGAGACCTGTAAAACAGACTATCAGATTTACTATTTTTGTGTTTTATGCTTCACTGTCAGCCTCAAATAATCAATCCCCTTTCTTACAGGCATCCCAGTAAGGAAATCCAATTCTTACACTGTATTGAAGTAGCACTTTAATATATCAATATTGCCTGGAATTGTTTTTATTGTACAATAACAAATCTTCTGGAAAAACTAAAATCTTGCCCAGCAAATTTATCACCTCTAGTAGTCTGTGTTTGAAACTACAAGCAGTGTTCAAGTGTATCAATGTCAAAATATAGTGATAAAAATTAAATACTATTATCTCCACTTAGATAAGAAGAGGGCAAAGCTAAAGAACTCTGATGTGCAGGGATTTTTGTGATGCTGCTGAGCTCATACAAATTGTTATATTGATTGCACTGATGAACGTAGTGGTACAAGTTCAGGGGAAATCTGTACTGAATATCTTAAACCCTCTTTTGTTCTATCACTCTGAGGTAGGGTTTAGGGTTTATTTTTTCAGTAATGCAGTAAACAAAATGGTTTCCTTTATTCTTCTTTTGCCTTCAGCTATGACAGATCTAGCCTAACAAGGCTTCATTTGGGGACTGAAGGAACTGAACATCTCCATTTCCAGGAGATGCTGGCCACTGAGCAGAACAAACATTCATCCTGCTAATGCTACCCTGATAAGAAATGCAACCTCCAGACTAAAAAACACTAGGTTTTCAGGAAAGATAAAGTTTTATAGAAAATTTTTCTCCTCCTCTTGGATGTGTTGGATGACCTTGAAAATTTCCTTTCTCTGCCTAGCCAAAGGAGAGAGTATAGATGAAAACTCAATCTGGACACCCAGCTTTTAAATGCTGAACTGAAGAATATTAATCTGCTCCTTGGACTCACAGCAATTCATTCCTGCCAGGCTGCTAAAGAAAGGAATGGCAACTGGGCTTCTCTCAGCTGCAGTGCTGGAAAAAACAGTAGTGGAACTATGCACTAGAAAGAAGGCCATTCAACAGCTTGGTTGTTTCCTGTTTATGCTGTGACAGAGAGGGGAAAATAAAACAAAAATATGGTGGTCTTCTAAGCTGGAGAAAGAGCTTAGAAGATGTATTTACTTAGAAGAAGTATTTTACTGTTATCAAAAGAGGAGCATGAAGTAAACAGACTGATGAAATGACAGGAATCTCATGACAACATGCAGGATTCACAAAAAAATCCCATTTTAAAATTAAAAAAACTAAATTTAAACATTAAATATGTGCACTTTTCTGTTAATCTTTTCTTTCACTTGCAATAAGGCAGCTATTTCACTGAAGCAAATCATCTGCCAAAGGAAACAGACTGTGGAAACCCTCTCCCAAAAGGCAGGTTTAAAATCAGAACAAAAGAGCTGATGTGTAGTTGAAGTTTCTGATTACAGGTATTCTTCCTACTTTGAAGCAGCCATGGAAATCCAAGTGCTAAGCCCAGATATGAAGGCTGTCAGGATCCCTGAACTGCTCTGACAGCACAACCCTTTTTCCCCCCCATGCATACAGCAAGAACTGCCACCAGAGAAGAGTTCTGCCAAAAGAAAATACTGAATTGACTGCCTCACTTACCCCCTCCTGTGATTTTAATCTCATGTTTTCACAAATTAAGCAGAATCCTCTTGATTTCAGCAGGGACCAGATGAACCCCATCCATGAGAGCAGTATCTGAGTGTTAAACATCTGCCTTTCCCACGTTGGCCTGATAAAATATCAAAGAGCATACGGACCATTTATTCAAGTAAAGAGTGTTTCTTTGGTTGTAGATGTTGCAGCTGCCTCGAGACTACCTAGAAATTAACTGTTCAGAATTTGGATGACTTTAATTAGCCCTCCAGAAAGGAAATGTGTTATCTACCACCATGACCATGAATGGGAAAATTCAAGAAACAGCAATTTACACAGGGCTGCAGCTGCAGACATAAAAGAATGAGTGTATGTACAACACATGCATATTCCTACAACAAACAAACACTTGGGCTTCATATTTTAACCCTTTAAACTTTGTGAAGACACAGAAGAAGCTGAGAGTGATGTCAAAACACCTTAGCTCAAATTGCTGCAGCTACTTATATTGATTTCAAATGTCTCTTATGTTTGTTCTGAAACTACCTAATAATAAATTGCATACACAAAAATCACAGCTGAAAATGGGACATCTCTTTCTCCTGATGAAGATGGAACCAACTCCAGGGCACTGAGCTGTGTTTAAAAGCTACTGTGAACTTTCATAAGAGCCTTGTAGCAAAAAGAGATGGGGAGGAGCAGGACAAGAGCTCCCAGGGACCACGGAACAGCTGGGCCACGGACAAGTCTGTTCCATAGTTTTGTTTCCTTTTGGAGATTCAGTGTTTCTGAGCTTTTTGGCAGGTGGATGTTTTAGTGAGATTATCTTTGTGCCACAACAAAAAGGCAGGGGTGGGTTGGCATAACCCTACATATGCTCAGGAGCAAGAGCTCTGCCAACTGTGATTTGGATGAGATAAAACTGGTAGTACTGCTAACCTCTCATTTTTTAAATTATCTTGAATATTTTTTTTCCCATAAAATTTGACAGAGCTCTGGAAAGTGTGAACATTTGAAAATGGTAAAATCTTGGAAAGGAGTGCAGTTGTTAGTCTCTGGTTCAGGTAATGATTTTAGGTCTCATTTTTAGACTTCAAGTTTCATCACAATTTTAAAACAGGCATTTTCCTTCTTCTGTGACTGAGATTTTCACATAATAACATGAATTAGTCTTCTAGAACTTTAAAAATAACGCTGTGAAATATTGCACCAGATACCACAGGACTAAAGATTTTTAAAAGGAGACCACCACAGATTACACTGCTTGGGCTCCTGACACAGCACTGTTACTGCAACAGGAGATCCCTCTGCCCTTCAGTCCCCAGTCCCAGCTGAGTGGAGAATCTTCTTGGTAAGAATGTGCCAGACAAAATTTCCTCTTCAAAAGAAATGTTTCTGCTGGACATTAGCAACCTTTTCATGACTGATCCACTGGGAGAAACTGTTTAATTAAGTTACTGTGCCGGCATCTGAATAGTTATCTAGTTCTAGAAGGATACTAAGATTGCATTATAATTAGATTCCTCAAAATTCTTTTTCACTAGGCAGCACTGAAACCAAAACCTCCTGTCAGTTCTAGATCTTAAAATTAGTTTTAAAAAAGAGTTTTAGACCATCCATATTTGAGTTAGACTGTTCAACACACAAAACTGGCTGTGGTAAATTAAATTAAATTAATTAAATTGATTAAATTTAAAAATTAATGAAATGTGGCATCTTTATCTTGTTCACATAGAAGCCAGGCCAAGGAAGATATTTAAAACCAGCCTGAATATAAGGCAGTTTAGGATTGATCGTTCCACTAAAAATAATTATGTTATTATTGCACTTATGCAAATTGTTAGACTTCAGCAGAGTTATTCTATGACTTGATAATGTAAATTTCTTTCCAGAATCTCCTAATACAAAATTCTGCCTTCACATTTTCTACAGGCCTTGGTCATTCCTAATCAGGGATTGCTACCTGAATTTCTTTCCTGCTAGGACTCAAGGTCCAAAGCAATAACACTGAGCACAGGCAGTTATGCAAAACACGTAAAATCCACCTGGGAGCTCAGCATTTGACTCCTGTCAGTTCTTTTGCTTCCTCAGACATTCAGGGCTGCATTTCCTTCGTTTCAGAGTTCAAGGCAGAAGTTAATTTAGTAAGAACTCGTGGCATTACGTTGCCTACCTGCTACAAGCTGGGGTAGTCCCAAGGTGCTCTGCCTTGCTCTGGGATGAGCACCGGTGGCCACCCCGAGCAGCAGGGAGATTGCTGGAGGTGTAGAGAGACACTTCTGCATTGCTGCTCCTCACAGGCACCTTGTGCATGCTGCTGTGTCTTCATCACACTCCCTGGGTGATCCTACACCTGATTATTGCTCAGCCAGGTGCCAAAGTTTCTCATATCATGTTTTCAGCTGAAGGCAATTCAAGAGGAGGGAGCCTTGTTCCTGCAGTGCATTTCCCTGTGAGGTTTTCACTTGCATGTCATCTGGAAAAGGATTCTGGAGCAGAGCAAAACCTCGTACGTGAACGATGGTTTGTAAGAATACTGAACTGTGAAGTGTAAAATCAAATACACATGCACCCAAAACCATGCCTGCACTTCAGACTTCAAAAGGATGGACAGCACTCAGTCGTTAATAGAGGAAGCTTCTAAGATTAAACTGCATTTATTTTAAGAATTACCAAAAGAAGGAAATGACAGATAATAAACAGTTAAATGTTTCCAACTGTCTCCAGCATCCTTTCTTTGCACAGCCCAGTATTTGCAAACACTTCCAAAAACCTGGAGACACAGTCTTTCCAGCATTGAACCTGGAAACAGTAACAACCCCTGTCGACTTCTCATTTTCCCCCTTGTTCATTCTGCTCTTTTTTCTGATTACCAAAGCCTCATTTGGCATTGATGCATTCTGCATGCACAAAAAGTCTCGCTGGAGATGGAAGTGTGTTCACTTAATTGAATCTGCCTGACAGATGTGACGCAGCGAGATAATGAATATGCAGTTGACAGATGTCTATGCTATGTACATACACATATTAGGAAGCAGGGACACAGATTTCCTGTGATGGAAAACAGAGAGCTGCTTATTGGAGTTGAGCTCAGAGTTGTTGCAGATCTGTTTCATTTAAGAGAATGACATAGTTGGAGTCTAGGGAGAATCTGGGGTAAGTTCAAGACCACCAGCTGAATGAATTGAGACTGCTTGACACTTGCTGCTGCTGGAAAGGGCCCTTCCTTCCCACTTGGGCTACACAGCCCTCCTATCTGCCTTGCAGAGATTCAGGCACTTACTGCACACCCCCAGGCCAGGACAGGGGCTCCATGCTGCCAAAAGAGAACGATGCTGCATCCACAATTTTTGGCACATCATTTCCTGTTCCTGCCCATATGGTCCTGCTCCTCCCCAGCTTCAGCTCTGCCACTCCTCAGATCCTTCCAGGAACAAATCTGTCTCTTCAAAATGGCATAGCCTTGCAATGTTATGGCACAGGGAACATGCCAGTCTGGCTGCAAAGAGTGGTGATCATTTTATTGTTTATTCCATGCCAGTGAGCACTGCTGGTGTGTTCTGCAATTTACACCAGAGACAACGTAAGAGCAAGGAGAGGCTGACAGGGAGCATCATTACAGGTGATGGCAGCAAGGGGATTTTGACTGGCAAGTGTCAAACCCAGCATTCCAGTCCCATATGTTGTTGTGCAGAATCAAATGCTGCAGAAAACAGGCTCAGGCAAGGACTGCAGATGAAGGTAGTATTTTAAATATCACCAGCAATGTGGTAGGGTTCATAGATTCACTAGAATCATATCATAGAATCACCACTAGATTCATACTGATTTAAAAGTTTGCATTAAAACTACCAAAGGGAGTGTGATTTATCACAGTATCTGGTAATGACTTCTCCACACAATTTTCTAACAGTGGCATTTTGATACTTGCTGTGCAAAAATTAGGTCTGCAGACTGGCAGTCCCTACATCCTTTGGATGTATGTCAGTCTAGAATTTCCTCTGGGACTCTTCACAGGATTCAGAGCCTATGCCAATTTATTATGCCAATGCCAAAGGCATGAGAAACTTGGAATTTCTCTTGAAGTGCTGACTTTCAATGAAAATTGGAAAGTAGTATGAAATTCAAAGTTAAAAAAAAAAAATCAGATCTGTTTCTGCAGCAATCAAAGCTGAAGGTTATGTGAACAGAGCTGTGATGGGCTTATCTCTTTCTCATGCACTTCATGAAGTGCCAGCCATGTCTCAGTGCTCTCAAGTGCTCAGTTTCCCTCAGCCTCATGAGGATGAGAAAGTGGTCGGCACCTTGCAGGACTGCACAGCCCCTGTTTGAGAAGACAGGAGCAAAAGGGTGGCAGGTTTTCCTTCACCCCAGATGGGATGCTTGTCACGTGTCTTGCCATGCAGAAAGCCATGCAGAAAGCACAGGGAATTCTGGGCCCTTTGCCATGTATTTGGAAGTCCCCCAGCAGTGAAGGCAGTGAGGTGTATGTGGTGCAGTCATGGAACAGCAAAACTGGGACTTCAGGGATTTCTCCTGAATCACATAACTAACTCTACCGCATGCAGGAGGCAGCTGTTTGTTTCTCAGATAATTAAAATCAGTCACATAATTCCTTAAGGAGATATAATTCCCCCTAAACCAAGTAAATAATAAAAGAGCAAAAGAAAATCTTGTGGTTTTTTTTTCAAACAGAGGAAGGGCATCAGAAAGGTATTAGACTTGGACCAGGCCTTTCTGTCTTCAAAACTACACTGGTATCTCAGTCTCCTACACAATGCAAATCTTCCTCACACCCATCTGCTTTGGAAGCCATGAATCCCAAAGAAAAGCAATACTGACCAAAGGAGAGAGCTGCTGGTGGGTGAGCAAGAGGTATAGCAGGAGTGCATGGATATTACTTCTTTCCCCATCTGGAGTGCATGGACATGGCTATTACATGGCCCCGTGAGAGGCAGGTGAGAAGAGCAGCCTGTCCTTGATAACCTTGCTTCCACCTGGCATCTATGTCTTTTTGTCCTGGTGGGATTATGATCGTAGAAGATCCCTCTCTGTGACATATTCCTGTGGGACACCATGTTGCCTGAAGCACTTGCCACGCTAAGCAGGCATGGAGAAGAATATACTTAGTTCACAGTATCATAGGAGGACACAAGAGTGAGCACTAGGAAAAGGTACTGGGATACTGACATCTGTATCCACACTTACACACAGGTTTGTACCTTCACAGGTAGACATATTTCTATAACAAATTTGTCTAAACCACAATGCTTGGAAGTTAATCCTGAGCCTCCAACATAATCTCCATAATGGATCGTCAATTATTTGGTCATTAACTGCCATCTTTTTTCCTATGGTTTTCTAGTGGAAGCTCCTACAAAAAAGTTATACAAAAGATTGATCAAAGTTTGCTCATGTTTGACCAAGAATAGTTCTGTGTCAAGTTCAAGTCTTGACAAACTTACTGCAAGACACAAATCCAATGCAAGTTCCCACGCAGAATGTTTTACTGGACCACTAAAGCAATTATAACAGTATAACTACATAGCATGGAACAGAAGGTCAAGAAAACTGGTACGTTCAGTTAGATGAAAAGAAAGAAATGATGACTTAGGCAAGTCTAAATTTATCTATTAAATGGCTGCATAGCATCACTTTGTGTTGTTTAATGACAGCATTACAGAGCAGTTCCATGAAGATCAAGGAGTTTCCTCATCTGTTCCCCAGAATCTCAGTTTGGCGTTTCGGGCACTTTAACATTGTAAATGCGAGTGAGACAATAACGACAGTAAAATGCACAGTAAACTGTGGCAGTGCATCAACATTTGCATACATAACTGTCATCTAAAATGCTTTTGGATGTGTTCTAAGATTACTACAATGGATAGATATAAACTTTTACTTTGTGTAATTGTTTCCAAAGCTTGGTAGCATCAGAAATCAACATTCTGCAAAACTGCATATTATGAAAAGCTTCTCAAATCAAAATTTTATGGTGAAACAATATTATATGTTAAAATGTAGATGCCATAATAAAGCACATGGGGGTTTTCCCTGCTGGATTTCCAGGAGGGACTTCAATCATGTTGTCATATTTGCAGAGTGTAATAGCTTTTCCTTTAATTTGACAAGGATCATTATAACTCTTTCTGTGACCAAGGGATTTTCACTAAAACAGTTCTAATTAAACGTTTGGTGAATGTGTGCACTGTTAAAATAGTCACTGAGTATCAAAAGCCTTATAATTAGTATTTTGCAGGTGTTAAGCAGACATGCCTTAGGGCTTTGTGGAAAAGTCAATTGATAGCAAAGCATAGACAGATGACATTTTCTCTCTCAGAATAGTCCCATTCTGACAAGAACCTGAGTCTTAAAAAGGCTTAGTTTAACTCAACTCCCATTTGACAGGAAATAGGCAATCAAGACACCACCAGAGAGAAGAAAAATGTGAAGCTGGCAGTAGTCAGACTTACAAACAGCAAGATGCCACCCAGAAGTTGTCTGTACTGGCTAGCAGAAAATAATGAGTGGGCTCAAAGACACTTGTTTCCAAAAGCACATGTCCCCATCTGGTTTTGCACATGCAGCATGGTAACAGCAGGTACCTTCCAGCTGTATTTCTTGGCAACCATTCAACTTGTCAACTGGAGACTGTGCACCTGGGGCTGGAAGATCAGTTTAAAATGCCAGCGTACTGTCAACTGCCAAATTTCTGTTGTCAGTTTTGGGGGGAAAATCCACCCAGTACAATTGTTTTTTTCTATTTAAAATTAAATAAACCCAAAGACTACAGTAGCAGTGAATGGAAGTGTAGGAAATGTAGTTCAACAGCTACAGCATCTTTCCTCTTCTCTCAATTCCTATGTCTCCAATAGACACACACTTTATTCAGTTTGGGGTTTCTTATATGTCAGATTAAATATCCACTTACAGAAATTACAGACCTATGAAAGCAATAATTATAGTTACAGTTTTTCTCCTCAGAATATACATTTATGTGTGCTGATCACCCACTTCATAGATAATAATATAAAACACTCAAGTAGATGATTGAAGGATACAACTTGTGTGTAAAGCCAGATGCTGCTGGGCTTGCTGCTCCCACAGCCCAGGAGATGCTCTGAGGCAGCTGCTTATTCCATCTACTCGTGTCTTTATGGACACACAGGAAAATGACCCTGCTCATCACCTGTGGCATGGAACCCTTTTAGTACTGTGAGTTATACCCTTGGCATGTTGCACTAAAGGTATGACAGGGATCCCATTTCCAGCCAACAGAGGAAGGAATATATGCACTTTTTTGTGATGGTAAATGTAAAAGACTTTAGCTGAGATTACAGATGTGAAGAAAATTCAGGGACAGGAAATTTACAGGAAGCTCTCACGATAAGGAGAGCTGTAGGTAAAAATGCTCTTGCTGTAAAAGTTTGATATGCAGCATTTTCCCACCTAAAAAGATGCATTCAACACTTATATTCTTTTTGCCTGGATACTGTAATTATTTCTTTCTCTCTCTGACATATCTTTCAGGTTGCACAAAAGCAAAAAGACATAGAATCTAGGTAAAAATATTACATTCTTCATTGTTCCAAGATTCATCAATCAGGCACAGTGGTCTAGACAGATGGGTTAGAAGTTATAACCTCTTATTAACTGCCAAGTAATAATAATCTGCAGGATTTTTTCATCGTGAAAGGATTCTATACTTCAATTCAATTTAATACTTACAAATACCAGAAAAAGCTGAAACAAACAAATTGCTTGAAGAGTAAAGAAATGGCTGAAAGAATGAGGAATTCACTGACAAGTCAAAAGGAAATCCAAGTAGAGTGTCCTATATGTGCCTTCTTGTAAATTGATTTCTGGATAGGAAAAGTTGGTACATTACAGTTTGGCTACTGAAAGTTTAACAAAACACACAATCTTTTAATCTGTAGAAAACCAAGAGATGCTTAAACTGATCAGAGTTAGATTTCCTCTTTCAATCAATCTTTTACCTGCTGAATAAAATAAAAATCAGGAAAAAAAAGTATGTACTAAAATGATTCAGAAGTATACATGAAGGGCACATCACAATTGATGTCTGCAGAAGCACTGAACACAGCCTTGACACCAAAATCATGAAAAAAAAAGAAACACTGGGGAAAAACAAGGGCAAAAGTAGCTGAAATCTGCACTTCAGGATCTTTATGTTTCAAATCACATTCACAATCTTTGTTAACAAATAAAAAATTCAACATTGGTTCATGCAGAGAAATGTTACTGCTTAACCCTGTGAAACTGATGTCAGGGAATGGGACAACAAGCAGCTCAATGGCAGCA
This sequence comes from Cyanistes caeruleus, assembly GCF_971803275.1. NCBI lineage: Eukaryota > Metazoa > Chordata > Aves > Passeriformes > Paridae > Cyanistes > Cyanistes caeruleus. Next base: position 106,474,793 of record NC_141701.1, read on the forward strand.
AAACTATTCCCTAGTAAGGTATTTTTTTTTACCCAAATACTGCAATATTTTGTGCCACAAGGCAGCATTTCAATAAGCTGCTTGAGGGGAGGAAGCAATTCCCTAAAGAGTGCAGTGCAGGTGTAATGTCAGAACAAAGAAATGAGTAAATGAATACAGCCTGGTTTGTGGTTAGAAATAGCATTTCTTGAAGCATTTCTTACATTTAAGAAGAAAAATGGATGACTTATAATGTATTTGAAATTTACATCATACTTTATTTTTATTTCTTGATATCAATTATAACTATATTAATAAAATAGTAGTAGTAGCAGCAGCAGTAGTAGTATTAGGTATTTAGTGTTAGTATTAGTACTAGTATTATCCAAGACAAAAGTGAACATACATTTGTCAGAAAGTTTTAAAATACTGTTTGGTCTACTAATATTTTAAAACCAGCTTGTCTAATTTGCAAAGGAGCACCTACACTTATACTCTTGATCTCTCTCACCCTCCAAAGCAAGACAGTCCCATCTAAACTGCCTACTGAGAGTGGCCCCTTGCCCAAGCTGGCCTCTGGCCCCTGCTCAGGAATTGTTTGGGAGAGCTCTACTTGTCACTTACAACTGTCAAAGGCCTTCTTACAAATTTAATGGGACCACAGTCCATCTACAGAGCCCAGGACTAATCCCCGGCCCTATGCACTGACAACCACCCTCCTTTCTGTGTAATCAGTGTCTGATTATGAAATAAATCTGCAGCTTTCAGGTTAGAAGAGATGACCAGCGGTTCTAGAGGTATTAGTATAGACTTTGATGCAGCATATACTACAAATCTCATTCAATTAACTTATGCCTCCAAAATTCTCATTCATGATGCCTTTGAATAGAGGATAAAAGGTCATCTGTGGGCATTTTGTCAATACTTTATAAAATAGACATTACCTTGTTTTATTTTTTCCAGTAAGATTTGACAATGGAGATCAAGTTTCAGTCCCTCTCCTTAGAGCAGATTTCCAAATTTGTTTCATTAATAAGGAATGAACTAAGCTGACAGGAAATTGACACTCTGCTCTGGAGAGACACTCTCCTATGGCTTGATGGCTGCATTGAGCAAACTATTCAAGTGGTGAAGGGAGCCATCCAACCTATAAACACCTTTAAAAGTCCCATCACAATATTATAATCCTTCCTAATAGAAATCTCAGATGTTAGGAGCTATAAAACCCTTGGATAGTACATTGCCCTCTCACTGAACATTTTTTTTCCATTTCCAGCAGATGTCCATGATTCTCATCCGGTTTTCTACATAGGGAACAAACAGCTGTGTTCCCATACAGCAGAACACAGCAGCTCTTCCACATGATATTTAACAGACATCTTGTGGGAACCCCACCTTCACAGGGGAGAGGGGAATAAGTCTGGGGCATGTCTTCACTTTCTATGAAAGGAGGTATTACACTCCTTTAATTGCCAAAGACCCATATTAAAATAAACCATCCCCTGATCTATCTGTTAACATCTTTCCCACCTCAAAGGTGTCTAACAAAAAACAGAACATGTAGTACTGTAATCTTTTTTCCCCTCCTTTTACAGTGACTTCATTTATTCTAGACACTATTATGGGGAGATGACAATTATGGATGACTTTAGTGAACACAGACAAGATTTTTATGTTTCCAATCAGCATATGGCAATACCCCAGTTTAACTGTAGGTAGTCTATTAAGTATCTGGAAAGGCACTTAGTCTTCTGGACAGGCTCCAGAATTCCTCTGCACCTAACATTTAAAACTACACAAATCAAAAGTCTTTCTTTTCCATCCCCTCTTAGTCTGAGCTCACTAACAACTTGGTAGGATTCATCTCTCCCTACTCCTGTGATGAGCCAAGGAAACCCTAAGAACAATCCAGTCCTCCACATCCAGTGTAAACTGATCTAGCCCCGTGCACCACCAGCAAACTCCTCCTAGGTAACTGAATCTGGAGTTGCAGCCAAGTTATTCATCATAAACTAAATGTTTGAATGAGCTGGGGGCAGTGTGGTGCTGCACAGTTCAATTGTACTTTCTAATGCCATCAGTGATAATTGTACCTTGAGTCCTCACAAGGGCTGATTGTGAGTCAGACATCCTGGTGCCTCAGATAAACCCATTTCCAAGTGCAATGCAGAAAGCCAGACAGTCTGCTTCCACTCCTATTTGCACACAAGTTTGTATCACTAGATAAAAGAAAGAGCAAGAACTGTGGTATAAGCTATCCCCTAACTAACACTCACACCTACCAAAACCCCTTAAGCTGAACATTACAAACTTTGCATTTGATAAAAGGTAGGTGTTCTTGTTTAGCTTTTGAGGGTGTACAGACACAATTTGTGAATAACATGGCCTGAAACATCTGTGTTAAAATTCTATTTGTACACTTTAAAAAGTCAGGGACATTTTTCCTTTCAGTATAGTTGTTTATATGCCTTTCAGGGGCTTTGCCAGACTATTACTCTCCTGAAAATAAATAAAAAAATCAACAAAGATCTAGACCTGGTCAGACATAAATCCTGTTTATAAGGCACTGCCTTTATTGTCGTTAGTGTTCTATGAAGCAGCAGGGACTGAGCCATAGCCAGTAAGCACAGAGAAAAACTGCATGTCTACCTTGTGTTATTTACTTGTGGCAAATGGATCAGACAGAAAAGAAAGACTGCAAGACACTTCATTATCATCTCATTGGTTGTAAATACAAATAAGTAAAGAAAAAATTTCACAATTTCAAAAAACATTTCCATTACCTTTTGAGACTGGAAGTTTGAGTATTTAACTTTGTGATCATTAAAGTCTTTCTGGTAGAAAATTCATTCTTCTGCATAAACATTTTCTTTGTACTAGGGCTGAGAGATGAGGCAGTACTTTTTCTCTCAATACCCTTTGCAATAGCCTTCTCAGGCTTTCTCAGGTCATGTCATTCATCTGTGGAAGCTGCAGTACTGTACAAGACTTATAACCCCAGCACAGACAACCCTGACATCACCCTCTTTCTCCACCAGAAACAAGGAAAGCTGCTTGAAAAGCAGCATTGAGATGTGTTCCTTCAGCATACCTGCTCATATCCTTCAGAGTTCTCTTCTTAAGATTTCTTCTTTCAGTATGAAAGGCAGTGGCAATGTGACAGATCTGTAGATATTTTTAGTACTTCTCTGGGAAAAAAATCTTTTTTTGACACCTTGTTACAATTATTTAAAGTTCTGGTGAAGACAAAGATAGAGGAAAAGATCCAGCATGTAGATAAAATACACTTACCACCCATCTCATAAACATACTCGTCACCGTTTATGCCTTTCACTACTGCCTATGGGGTATTATACCAAGCCTTAACTTAAGAATAAGCCTTAAAAATGGCCTATTCTTAAATTAAAATAGCTGATACATCTCATCTAGTATTTAGAAGAATTTTACTGTTTTGTTCTGTAATTCAAAACTCCAGTTTCATTGCAAAACAGATAGATATCAGTGGCCTTAAAGGTATATTTTAAACCTGTTAGCACATATGAGGTGAGAATCAGGCCCATGATGTTCCTCTAAAAACAAAATGCAGTGCAGTGAAGAACATATTTCTGTGAAAAAGACAAACACGTTAACACATTTCCCAGCAGAGATGCCACAGTGCATCTGTGCCACGTAGGTCCTCCAGCTGGGCAGAAGGCTGCTCTGGCAGGAACGCTTTGGGAAGTCTTGACAATCATCCAGCCAATGGAGAGAAACATTCTGAAGAGCTGCAGATAAATCTGGGGCAGAAAAAAGAGCAGGAACGTGTGTGCCTATTAAGGTTAATGGAAAAGAAGCTGCTGGATTGTTTGAGCAATCACTATTACACTCAGTAAGTCAGACTGTGTTTTTTCTTTATCAAATTACATTTAGCAGGAATTTTTAATCTCATACCAACTTCAAATCTACTTTTATCCAAAGGCATTCGAAACTTCAAGGAGACCATGACTAACAAATTATTGTTAGAACAGCAAATCTCTTAAAGCAACCAAAAACCTTTATAAAATTTGCCCATAAGGAGAGGTAGAAAACAGCAACGAAATCTGCTGGGGAAGAAGAAAGCAACAACAGCAGGAATTTTTAGTTTAAGCACAAAGCATCAGTGTTAAGCATTTGATAAGTCTCATGGTTTTGTTCTGAAAATAGATGAGAGGGAGTGTTTTCGTGCATGACTAGTCCCACAGCAAATAAATTCATGCTTAAAAATATAGCTTATGCACAGATGGCTGCAGAACAATTACTATGTATTAGTGTTTCTCATTCCATATTAAACTTGTGATGTACTAGAAACTCCCTCTTCTCCCACTCTGAAGATTTCTCAGAGAGATTTTATTGCATCATTAGTTCAATAATTATGACACGGCCATATTGTATTTAACCTTGTTTTACTCCTCCAAATGCATAATAATTCTCTTTCTTTTTAACCAGTTCCTTTCATTTAACAAAGTTGCAGTCTTCTTGTAGTGATAAGGATGTAGGCAGTCAGATGCCATCTGGCAATACAACAGCCTGCTTGCTGTCCACACACATCATCCAGAGTTAAAAAAGAAAGAAAGAAGGAAAGAAAGGAGAATAGCCAGGCTACCTATCTGCAATTTAAGCAGTAAATATCTCAAGATGCCATGCATTAACTGGAGCCTGGGGTTTTGGTACATGCACCATTCATTCAGCTGGACACTCAGCCTGTAATGAGGACACACCAGATACACTCCAAAGATTCCAAAAACAGATACAGCAATTCTGACAAAATGCAGACCTAACACTAAGATTACCACTAAGGTTACCATCCTTTCAGATCAGATTGAATTTACAATAAGGAAACAATTAGTGACAGAAGCAGGCTTGAATATATAGACTCATTTTCTCTTGTTCTCTTCTAGAAGAATGTGAAAAAGTAACACCCCTGATGATATTATTCCTGTTATGCTATTAACTCGAGAATGCTTCACTTTTTGTGCAAAGATTGAGATTTAGTTGCAAAAACATATACTTGGTTATGGGATCTTTTTTTTTAAATTCAGATTTCACTTATTTGGTCTATTCTGGGCACATAATCTATTCATATCAGTGACTGTTTTTCCTTGGTCTTCAAATTATAACTTGTCCAAGTGCTGTTTTCCCCATCCATCATTTCGCTCTTTTTATGATTAGAAGTATTTGACAGCAGATTGACGTTATGTACATTTACAAAGGCAGCTGAAAAACGGCATACTTTTTTAGTTTTTCTGAAAGCTACACTAATATAGTTTATTCTCCAAGACAGCACTATCAAACACTATTTTGGTTTTGCAAAACAGAGTCACTCTATGTCAGATTTTAAAATAAAAACCTATTTGGCTATTTACGCTTTTATCAAAAAGCTCTCCTCCTTCTCCCAGTTCTCAGGGAAGTTTAGCATTAAATTCACACTTGAGTAGCACATGATACAGTTCTGACCCAACAGAGTATTGTCTGTCCACTCAGACAATTGAACCTTTACCTCTGAGCATCCCAGAGCCCCTCCTGGCAGGGTACATCATGATGCACACAGTGCACAAATGACACCACACTGGGAGAGGAGGAAAGAGCCTCCTCATAGAGACACCTTGACAGTGTGAAAAAATAAAAAAAAGCAAGCCAACAATGCCTGCATGACGTTTTACAAAGATAGATGGTAAATGCTGTACCTGGGATGCAGGAATCCCACACAGCAGTTGAAGGCACAGCTTGGGTGGTCCTGATGGGTGGAAACCTGGATGTGTCTCAGCAGGGTGCCCTTGCAGCAATGAAAGCAAACCTTGCCACAGGTTGCATCAACAAGAGGACAATCAGCTAATCAAGGGCTGTGATTATCCCAGTCCATTTGGCACTTGTTAGGGCACACCTGTAACACTAGGTCAAGGTTAAGTCTCCTCACTTCAAGAAAGACACTAAAAACTTGGAGAGGGAAGGACCATGAATATGATGAGAGTGTAGTAGGACTTGACAGATATAAAAAAATTGAAGGAACTGGGTATGTTTGACCCAGAGAAATCTTGAGAGAATCTAATCACATTTTTCCAATACCTGAAATGTAATTACAGAAGAGAGACAGAAAGTACTTCCACAAGAATGCATAGGGACAAAAAATAAGCAATGGATGCAAATTATTTTGGAAGAAATGCCACATGATAAGGAAAAATTGTGCAACGTGAGAAAAAATGAGCATTAGAGTAGGTTGTCCTATAAGATTTCCCTTGCTGGAAATGGCAAGATTTGACAGGAACCTGCACAACTCAATTTAAGGCCCTGTTTTCAACAAAAGTTTGGACTGTACAATCACCAGATGTCCCTGCCAACCTCAGCTTTTACTTGGTTCTGCTATGCTATGCAGATCTATTGACTGGTCCATGTTCAAAGGTGACAGACAAGAACTTGAGAGACTAAACCTCTGCAAATAAACAAGAGTCAAAAGGAAGATGCTGCTGCTCCCATCTCTAGCCAGGAAGGTGAAGCTACTTGGCATGAAGAAATACTTACTGCTGTTATCTACAGAATTCCATACCAGTAACATTTGATACACAATCAAAAACAGACCAGTAACTATGTAAAAATTGTTCCATGTCTCAGAATAAAATATTTTATGAATTTAAATATAAAAAAATTCAAGACAAGCACTTTATTATTTTCCATCTTTCACTGCCTGTGAAAATCCATGCCATGTTTACTTCTGCTTTCCTGACTGCTTTCTTCAAATTTCAGGGGGTTGGGATTGTTCTGAAGTCAGTGTATGGTAAGGTGCTTTGGGCCCCCTCTCCAGCTGTGACAGAATGCCCACCCTGTCTGCCAGGTTGAGCACAGCTCAGGTAGCACCACATCCCCTTCTCCCTTGCCTGCACACTGCCAGAGACAGAAATCCTAAGGGAGGAGGAGAGCCTGGGAAGAGGGGGAAGGGAAATCAAACAGGTAAAAGAGATCCATGGTAGTAAATCACTGATTACACTGTTCCCCTGTCTGCTAGCTATGGAGGAGTGTCCAAAAAAATACAGAAATCTGTCTTGTGATATAATCTATTGCTATCACACTTATTGCTCAGCATTATACTAATAAAATTGTATTTCATAAGGTTGGGATTATAAAAGAAGAGAAAAAGAAAGAACAGAAAACACTGAAATAGGCATTATAGCATTATAGCATTATAGCTGTGGGTATAAAAGTCATATATAATACAACAAGGATGGAGGGATGGGAAACAAGTGAGGGAGGGAAATAAAAATCGATTCACATAAGTAAATCTTCCCAAAGATGTAAAAGGTTTTTGACCAAGTGAAAAAAAGAATTATTGTGACAGCTACTCATGTGCACTCCCATCAGCACTGTGCAGATGACAACCTGTGCTAACTGGTTCCTACTCACTGCCCAAATTTTACAGCTCCTGTTTGAATGCATCACTTCTTCCCCTATCTGTATGCAGAGTGTAGGTATCCCACGCTGGATTGTCAGCTTTCCCACTGGGGACTGGATGCACACATAACAAACATAAATACTCAGGCATTGCAGTCCCCAAGTCCCCTCAGTGGACTGAGGCGCTCTTCAGAAGCTGCCTTGCTTTTTCACCCACAGCATATTAATATTAAACTGTTTGCTTAAAAAAAAAATTAAAAAAAATCAATTCAAAAGACAAGAAAGATTTCATTTATTTTCTCTCTTCCAAATAGAAATTATTTCAACCCCAGAGAGAAAAACCCCAAACATCTAACTGCCAATACAATTTTAAATTCTAAATTCAGTTTAAAATAATTATTTCTGGAGATCAGAAGGGCTACACTCTGACATGCAAATCTTACCCATGAAGAAAAGAGCCTTTACATTCCACCCCTAAGTCATTCCTGATGGCAATTAAAGCTCATTTTATCGCTGAAAATTCTCTTCAGTGCGGTCTTTCGACAATGCAGTTATGTGAGTCAGAAATGAAACATCAGCCTTTATTCAAAACCATTTTATCAAGAGTGTTTCCAGACCACTGAGAAACCCTCTGATTCCTGATTTAGTATGTAAAAGGGTTTTCAAGAGAGGCAGGAACCCAAATCTTTACTTCATGCCCCAGTTTTACACAAATGCTACTAATGCAATTTAAATGTCTTCGACGTTAAAACATTATCAGCACTCCCTCTAGTGGGTGTCCTACATGAAGCAAACATTGCCTGCTGACTCCCCAGGAAAATGCTTTATTAAGTTTCTCTGAAATTAAACATCAGAATTGCAGCTGTCAGAAAGCAGGGATGTTACCAAGCATCTCGGGATCTTTTGTTTCCTTAGAAGGTGCAGGGGGCTGGCAACAACCAGCACTGCACTTTTCATGGAACTGGTAGGAGCAAGCCAGATGGAGAAGAAACCTGGTTCTAAAGAAGCAGAATTCAAAGACACTGGTTTCCTTTGGATGTGCTTTCTGCATCCCTGCACAGCCCTTCATAAATCCATCAGTACTCAACGTCCTCACACACACACAAACTCTTGTTTCTGCCTTGGTTCCCCCCTAGAAACCAACACCTGGGCCAAAGGAAGCATGTGCTTTGCCTTGTCTTTTTGGTTTATTTTCTATTCTACTGGCTCAACAGAGAAAAGAGAAAGGATGGAATATATTAGAAGAAACCCATTACCAAAATCTGAAGGGGGAAGATTTCAGGGGAAAAAAGTCCACTCCTTCCAGTCCCCCACCCCGAGGAACAGCAGGCACTATCATTTCATCAGATTTACTGTCCCTGCATGAAATTCTGAATGGTTTGAATGACCAAAGTAAATAATGAAACTGTTGTTGAAATCCTTGTGTTTTCATTAAGAGCAAATTATGAGAAAAGTGATGCAAAATTAGAAACACTAATTGGAAGCACTGCATTGATTCCTGTGATCATTTTATATACTTTGAGTCAAAATTCAGTTTCTTTTTCCTCCTCTAATAGAAAAATAATTAGAAACGCTCACTATGAACAGAGAGAAACCTTCTGCATGTAAATCACTACCAGATTAAGCAATGTCAGCAAGTTATTTATGAATACATTGCATTGTTCCTGTGTTTTAAACCATAAGTTCTGTTGAAAACAACTTTCCAGCTGATTGAATAGTTTAAAATGTCATCTTAAAAGACATTCAGTTTTGAAGGTTTTGATACATGCCTTTAGAATAGGAAAAAATTATGTACTACTTTATAAAAATAGATGTATCAAGAGCATATTCATGTTCTACATTTCAGAGCTAGCACACCATTATCTCATCATAGAGAAGCTACTTAAGACTAAAGCAGCATGCTTAAAAAGCTTAAATGTCTGTGTGATCCCCTTCAAAACTTTTTGGAAAAAAAAGATCTCTCTAAATATATTGATCAGGAAACAGTCTTGTTTGCTCTGGGCTGCTACTTGTCATATTTTTTGTGTGCCTTGCACCCATCTCCTCACCTTTAAGGATTCTGTATTCCATGATATTGTTTGCACACCTACCATAGATCAGTCCCATAGGAAGGCATTAGGACTGGAACCTCCCTCCCACTTCCATTTTCTAAATACGAGATGTCAATAACACTCCAGTTATAGATATTGTCCTTATTCCAGGTGAGTTGCTAATGTAGCTACCTCAGCCACAATTTCAAATACAAATGCATTCTCTTCTAGTTATCTGTAAGGGGAGAAGCAGCACTGTTTATCTGATCATGTAAAACAAGAGGTTACCAAAACTAAAAAGTGAAACCAAAAGACTTTGATTTAGAAAGCAAGTAGGTATACAAGATGAAGAGAAGATCTACCATTAGCTGTTGCAGAAAACTGCTAAATGATTTTTTATATTTCATATATTCTGTGAGCAAAGTGGCACAACAGGAGTTTAAAACCTCTACAAGAGAGACAGAGTAAGCAGAAGGGGAAAAAAATCACAGGAATTAGTGGTTTTGAATGTGAAAGATTTCTAAATTCCTATGCAGATTCTTTCACTCTTTAATTACCCTGATTAAGCATTTATCCTTCATTAGTCACCAGACATCAGACCATGACCATAATACCTAGATCTCTTCATTTTTTTCAAGATTTTTTTTTTCCAGAATTAATTAAAATTTCATGCTGAAAGACACAAAACCGGCAACATTTCTGTGCTTGCACTTCTCAGATGCTGTTATGAAAACATGTGAATTGGCAACAAGGACCAAGAAAACCAAGGGTTTTGAAAACTGGGGTTTTAAGTTCTGTTGTGGTCCAGAGGCTACAGGGCCTTATGCATCCCTCACCTGCAAGAGGAAGGCACTGCTATGACAATGTCCAAAATTGGGGAGAATTGGTCTGATTTCTGTCACAGGTTTCCAGCAACTGCAACACCAGAAGAAGGATGCATTTAACCTTACACTCAAAGTGACTAAAAAAGTCCCAGTAATCTGGTAACAAAGAAAATGTGATAAACCACGGAGAATCTTTTTCTAAGTTGCATTTGTCCAATCTATGTAAAGGCATTTGCCATTTGCACAGTTGAGATGCTGTGTTAGCTGTAAAGCAAGAAATGTTGTAAAATACACATCAGCACACTAACAAATCTGAATGTCAAGAATCAAATAAAAATAGAACCGTTCCATCAGCAAAGTGCTGACATTTATAGTGTTTCTCATTAATTACAGGCCGTGGGGTTCTTTCATGAAGCTAAGTGTGGGAAATGTTAAGATGGCTATGACTTCAGTCACAGAAAACAAACTAAACAATCAAAAAGATGTAAAGAAAAGTGATACAAATAAATAGACCGTTTTACCTTTCCAAATGGCCATTCTTCTGACCTTTTGAAAACATCTGTGCAGTTAAGACAGATTCAAATCTGAAAAAAAAATACTTAACAAGCCAAAAGAAAAGCAGGGCACAGTCTCCACAAGGTTTTTGGAATTTTTTTTTAAATTCTTCTTCATGATCCAGAAATTTACAGCAGGGTACAAGCTGACCATATGCTGAAATCTGAAAAAACATAAACTGGGAGTGTTTCCATACAAACAGGACAAAAATGTTTCTGGATATCAGGAAACATGAAACAATTATGGAATCACAGAACCATAAACTTTGGAAAAGACCTCCAAGATCATTGAGTCCAACTGTAAATGTAGCACTGCCATGTCACCACAAACCATGTCCCCAGGTGCCACATTCCCTCGTGGTTTTTTGAGCTATTTCAGGCATGTGCAGCCTGTTTCAATGCCTGAACACCCTTTCAGTGAAGAAATTTTTCCTGTTATCCAATATAAACCTTCTCTGGTGTAAATTGAGGCTATTTCCTCTTGTCCTATCATTTTTTTTCTTGAGAGAAGGGACCAACTCCCACCTGGCTACAGCCTCCTTTCAGGGAACTGTAGAGAGCGATGAGCACTCTCCTGAGACTCCTTTTCTCCAGGCTAAACCACCCCCAGCTCCATCAGTGACTCCTCATCCATCTTGTGCTCCAGATCCTTCACCAGCTCCCTTCTCTGGACACACTCCAGCACCTCAATGTCCTTCTTGTAGTGAGGAACCCAGAACTTAACACAGGACTTGAGGGGCAGCCTCAGCAGTGCTGAGTACATGAGGATACCTGGTCTCTGAAGCCCACAAGAAAAAAGTCACTCAGAATTTGAAGACACTATTAACTTCCTATTCAGATGTAACTGAGCAAAACTCTCTGTGAAATCAGCAAGAAATTGTCCTAAATAGGCTGAGCAGCAAACTCAGGATTGAAAAATCAGATTTACTAAAGGAAACAATAACATGATCTGTCATTTACACAGAATAAATAGAAAATAGTCATGTATACATATGCATACACACATAGATACTCTCAATAACACTCCAGTGTAACCAGCATATATGCACACATTGTGAAGGAATTATCCAGTTTAATAACAAGCAAAATTAAACCCTCTAAAACAGGTATTTCTAGATGTTTGTGCATTTTGCTGTAAAATCTAGATTACTGTGGGTTAAAAAAAAAAGTTTAGGAGTTTTTATTAAAACAAAAGATAATTCCCTTCCTCAAAATGGAGCATTTAATTTTGAAGAGAACTGTTTTTGGATAGAATACTCTGTTACATTGCTTTGCATATATTAATGCAAATCACAGATGCTAGAGAGAATTAAAAAACTATTTCCAGAGAGATTAATCCAAAATTAAAATTTGTTCTGCACCAAGTTAAATAGGCCAAACTGGGTCCTTCTTTGCCAATCGCAAACAAAGTGTGATTTCAGACTCTGAATGTCTTGTATTCTTGTAACCATGATGAATGGTTTAATATTTAGGTGCTTTAGTATTTTTATGGAATCCTTGTTATGTTCTCCTATGTGCTACCTACATACACATCAACTCTACACATTCCAACAACTTTATATCAAATGGGGACAGTTCATAAGAAATGCTCCATTTGCAATAGTGAGCATTTCATTCTGGAAGCCGTTTATTCCCTTTACTTCAGACATTTTGCTGTTCATAGCAGTCCATCCTGCTGGAGGGTTTTGACTAATAAAATGAGTCACAATGAAATGCTGTAATACCCCTTCACCTACAGAACTACTTATGCAAGACTTGCCCTTCTGTATCCCAAAATCCTTTTTTTTTCCCCTTAAGGAGGAGAGCATCATGATACATATTCACAGTGACCCTGAGCTGAAAGAAAATCAACATGTGCTGTATCTGGCAGTTTTACAATTGTTGGTCAAAACACGCCAAACTAAAATTGCAATAATATTCTCTAGAAAGAGTCTCAGTCTTCTTCCCCCTGAGGCGTCCACTCATGCCCCAAATTTCAACCATTAGCAGCAGCAGAAACCTCAGAGTCAGATGGAAAAGATGACCAAGAGACCTCTAAATACACAGGAAAAAAAGAAGAAAAAAACCTTCAGAGGGAAGACTGAGTTTTGTTCAGCATGATCAGCATTTTTAAAATATTCAGTCCAGCTGAAAACTTGGGTAAAGGAGGCTTCATTAATTTCTTGCCAGGGCCTTCAAATAAAAGCAGTCGAACTCCACAGGACAGAGGAATCCTCAACATGCTGGGAGAAACCACTTGTATTTTCAGACCAGCAGAAAATGAGCCTGGTAATTATTTTGCACACCCTGATGGAGATCACAGCAAAACAGATGGCAATAATCAAGAGAGAAGATGAATTTTAACTCTGAGGACAGGTGGGGAGAAAAAAAGGGAAATCTTGGCACAGCAGGGAGAAGCAGTTCTGTGTGAAGAGACAGTGGAAACACAAACTGCCTTGCATGAAGCCACTGGCAGTACGTGCCCCTGTTGTTCCTCTGGGTGGGTGTTGCTGGACATGCGGCTGGGCATCGCCACCGGCTACATCCAACCGAGGGAAATGTGCGCACCTCATCCGACTCACACACCCACTCAGGCAGCTCTGCTGACAGCTCCTACCTCAAGAGCCCTTCTGACTTGCTGTGCTGCCTGTAGCATCCCTTCATCTGCTGAAAGAATCCCTCAAGTGAAACGCTGACCAAACTGAGAGCTGCTGCTCCTTGAGACGTGGCCATCCAGGCACAACAGTCCTCGAAGAAAAACACTTACATGCTTGATATACAGTTGAAGATAGAGACTTCAAAATAGATTACCTCAGCTTACAGTCTTAAAAGCAAAATCTCTTTATCTATTCATCTTCTGTGAATTAAGACATTCATCAAAAAACCCTAGAAGAGTTAAACCTTAACCTATTAGGACTTATTACAATTTCCCCCCCTTGACTGTTACCACTTGTTAAGAACTAATTGGTTTATGAAGAACTTAAATAGCCTTTCAGAGCAAAACTTTTGATACTTTACATCTAATAAAGGCAGTTTGTATAGGTAAAATCTTCAAAGTTACCCATCTAAAATTTTATTTCTGTTGTTTATTCTAGGCAGTGAGTAAAGGAAACCTTAAAACCAACTTCATGGAGGAACTGTGCTCTAGAAGCGCATTTTAACCCTAGTCTAATCAAGTTTTCCATACAATCAAATGCATGGCTATGAAATTCTAGTTTACAGCTAATAAAAACAATTCACAAAGGGTAATTTACAAAGATACTTGTCCTCAAAATAACAAAAAAAAAAAAAAAATCCTTGAACTTTTACTTTAAATGCTATAAATAATGTACATAGCTTTTTATTGACACATTATCCATGGCTTATGGTTCAACTGAAAATTGTTCTGGTTTATTTCCTCTTGGTATAGGTAATTTATCAGTAGAGCATGGTTACAAAATCCTACAAAAAATATAGCTGCTATGTAGAGCTTCAGTTAAGCTTGTCCATAGAATTACAGGAGGAAATAGATTTACAATTTGTTTGTAGTCAATATTTCATATCACTCTAATAATATTTTTCATTCCTCTATGGAGATGAACATTTGGCATTGTCCTAGATTTTAGACATTGCTTGTAATAAATTTTCAGGAATCTCTTCTCATGGAATTTTCCTCAATTGTGAAGAGCTTTTGTGCCCTTTTTTCACTAAGCTGTCTAGAATTAGACTTTCTGGACTATCTGGAAGAGGCTCAGGAGTTGAAGTAGGTTAGTGTGGGAAGTACCAAAATACAAGAAAGAATATATAATTTATCATTATCATCTATATCATTTAAATGGTATAGAATAGTATATATTTTATGCTACTAGGTTAACATTTTTAGTCAAGAGCTCAGGTTTGAGAATAATCTGAGGTTTTCACTTTGCATTTTATGTGTGGTATAGCAACAGGGACATGTAAAGAGAGCAGCTTTGGAGCAGGACCTGATTCTGATTCAGAGCTGCCTATAGAGCCTCTGGGGAGTCAGTCCCATGGATTTTTCAATTAAGTTCCCATCAGACCAGTGTCCAGACCCAGCTTGGTTGTTTGGGCTGCTTTAAAGATGGATTTGCATCTGTTTCCTTCCAAATGGAATCCAGCTCCTTAAGCCAGGAAATGTCAGGAGGAGTCAATATTACTGACTTATGCAAATAGATTATTTAACTAATAATTCTGACTTTTCTAAAAACTGGAGACCTTTCTTTTTGGAAAGTTATCTTAAAGATACCTGTTTCTATCCTGTTCATTGTCCTGCTTATAGATAACCACTTCAGGTTTCTTCAGCATCTTTCCAGAGAGCACTGACACAAAGCAGTCATGTCTAACTCATGGTAGACACCACATAGCATTCATCTGAGCAAGCTACTCTTCCATATTCCTCCTGTGGAACTGCATCACAGACAGTAAACCCCAAACACAGTCACAGCAGTCAATGAGCAACGGGAGTTGATAGAGACCACTCCAAAAAATAAAGGACAAGTTTTCCTTTCCTTGTGAAAGGAAGACCTGTGCTTGGGAGTGTTGAAGAAAACAGGTGAAACATCAGAGCCCTGAATCTACTGTTCCTCTAATGATTCCTGATCATAATGTACACCTTGCAGGAAGATCATTGTTTTGACAGGTCAGGTGCATCTATGAGATGTAGACAGGGCCCTAGATGGCTATTAATGAGAGAAGCCAAAGGAATGTGTCAGCTGATACAGGCTGGTAGCGTTTCTAGTATGTCACTGGAGCTGTGCAAGAAGCATATTATGTGAATTTATGCTCCTAAAAATCTAGTCTAAACACCTGTTTTTGTAAGCACCAGTCCATGAACCGTTAGTCACAACAGGAATCTTCTCAGAAATTGCTTGTGTAGGACATGTTTTTCTGATTGGAGTAAGGAGTTGCTGTTTTTGATTCTGTAGTCCTGTTTACAAACACAGACAGCAGAAAGCAGTTATTTTAAACACAATTAGGTAGGGATTTCTCTTCAGACTTGCTCCCACATTGACTATGCTTGTTGTTCACTCACTTTCAGATTCCTGTCACTCACAACCACAATGAAGACGGTGCCCCAGTCTCTTTCCTTGCTGCCAGTTTGAAAGGACACACCACAGAGTTCCTGCTCAGACCTTAATCATTCCACTCTGTGCCTTGGGACAGGGATTTCAGTTGATTCAAGTGGAATGAAACAAAGATGTGTAATTGCCGCTCTCCTTTCTCTGTATAAAAATACGTGGAATACCTTTTAGTGCCACTGAGAGCTGAACTTGGATACAGACTGAATGGCAGCTACCTACAGTCTTGCAGGACACCCCAAGAACCAGTTCAGTGTTAAAAGTAGATGTAAGAATTTATTTCTAACATATGTCTCCAAGTCTTTTGAAGTTTACACTTACTTACCTTCCCTGATGTAAGTCGCTTTCTTTCTCTTTGCTTGGTGCAGTCCACAGTGGTAGAGTGAAACCCAAAGACAAGAAACATCAGCTCTTAAGACTTTAAATTATATGGCACAATACCTTCTGCTCTTGACAACACCCTTATTACACTCAACTCCACATTACCATTTCCACTTTTGAGAAAATAGGGCAAGCTTGTGAAATCTAGCTACATTTAGGTAAACATCATAGAGACCAATCTTCTTAATAACAGGACACCTTTTATACCTTTCAAAATTTCAATTGCAGCAAATCTCTCTCGCCTCTCACAGTGTCTAAATGTGCTCTTCCCTGGCTATGGGGACAAGTTTTAGACTAGAAGTAATGTTGCAAACTAGCTTGGTTCCATTTTCAATTTTTCTTTCTTTTTTTTTCCCCACTGGAAACTGTGGTGCTGAATAGACCTCCCTTTAGATGGAGGGCAGCTCTGAAATTTCCTGAATATGAAATATTAGAATACAATTTCTGATCAGGTACTAGTAGATATGGCAGTAAAATTTGTTCCTTTTAGCTCCTTCAAGGATTTGCTTAGTGGTTTTTCTAATGTTATTTTAGTATTAACTATCCCTTCAAGGAGGTTTGTGGAGAGCCAAATCTACATTTCTGTTCAGCTCTCAGCAAGACATTATTGACTGTGGTAGGGACAGAAGTAGCCAGGAGGATTTTGGCTCAAGTACTCACAGTAGGGAAACATTGCAATTCTCCATACCAGTAAGGAATATTCTGATCTGAGGAGAAAAGAGAAACTGCCTTCACCATTAAAATGGACAATGCATCCTACACCATATAATACAGTCAGAGTGATCCTGCTTCTCTGCCTTCCCCCATCCCAACTGAAGGTACACGTGCAACACACATGTGCACACACACTCGGGCTGACCCGACTCCATGCCTGAGAGCACACCCTTTTCAGAACTGGGTAAATCACACTTTCTTTCTGAAGCCTATAAAAGACTTGTTTCACAGTCTGCTTTGGCATTTGCCCCAAATGTGCTACAAAGTGCTACAAAATGGGACTGATGAAAGGGAAGTAGAGGCTGTAAATTTGTGACAGATTAATATATCAATTAATCTTTTTCCTACAGCTTTGTAATTGTAATGAAGTAGCAACTTAAACAATGGAGTCTGTAGCCTAAGTTTGTTTTTAGAAACTTCAATATTAGATTTGGCTTTCTCAGTGGCAAGAGAGTTAAAATGAGAGCAGTATTGATTATTGCCTCAGCAGCACCGTGATCTGTTCACAGCAGCCTGTGGAGAATAGAAATCTAAACAAAAGGAGAAGGTGGGCCAACAGCTGCAGATGGTGCTTAAACAGACACTCAGTTGCATAAAGGTTCCCAGCAATCTTGGCTACAATTGCTTACTGCTCAAAATGTTCTTAGGATCAGGGAACAGAGGCTCCTTTAATTGTCTGGAGTTATAAAGGTTTCAGAGAGAATTTGGCCATTTCTCTTTGGCAACACCTCAGATAAATTCACATCATTTCCCATTGCCCATAAACAATCGTGCCGTCAGATGCCAGAGAGATACATTCTCATTCTCTCCTCAGCCCTGGAGCAAGGAACAAAGGCCCCTTCACAGGGTTTGCACATGTAAGGTCCTGGTAGATCTTCAGCCCCTTTGCTGAATTGATGGCAGCTTTTCCACTCAGGTCTCAGGAGATCTGAGTCAATAATAGACCACTCACCTTTGTGCTAAAACCTGGATTCTGGCTTGGTTTAAACAACAAAGCTGATGTTTTTTCTTCCCCATATGGACGAGTAGGTATGATTCATAATGTCTCATGGCACCATGTATTTTTCAAAGTTAATCTGATCAGGTCTGTATTTGAAATCACTGTGGTTTTGAATCTAAGTAAATCTACTGCAGATGTGGGACTTCTACATCCAAGTCCAACTGGCAGGTCATCATGTGCATCCCTATGCAGATGTGCTGGAAAAGCACCCAACTCATGTGCTTAAGCTCTTAAAGGGGTCTTAACACCAGCACTTGGCCTGCAGCTGCATTAACTTGACTTAAAGGCTGGCTTGCCTTAAAACTGCTGTAGGCAAGGATAGGAGCTGCATCCCCCACAGCTGCACATAAGATCTATTGTTTTCCTATGGACAGCCAGTTGCCTCAGTTCTAGTAGAGAATCATGTTCTGACTCTATAAAGAATTTGGGGCAGCACTGTGGCTTGACTGCCTATTTAGCTGGCAAGCAAGGCATCTGAAAATCAGAGTAACTACAGAGATTTTTTGTCTGATTATGTGAGCATGAAATGTCTTCCCAATGAAGACGTTTTGCATGGCTGGCTGGCTGTCACTACAGCCCAGAGTCTGCAGCCAAGTACCCTTCAGGCTTCAGAAGACACCCAACAAGGCTGGGGTTGATACACCACTGCTGTAGACTGGTATAAATGTTTGTATTCCTGCTGTTCATACCTTATCAACGTTTGCGCAGGAGAAGTTTCCCTGAGACCTTCATTGTGAGCCCTTTGATTGGTAATTTAAAAAATGCACATTTAAAAATAAATTTTTATTCTTTTGGAAGAAGAAAACAGGCCTAAAAAATAATAAAGATTAGTCAAAACTTTACTAAGCATGTCGTTAAATTCTCTTTAGCTTTCTGACTCATTGCCTGTTGGAACGCTGGACACAGAGAATTTCACGATTTCTGCTGACAGGCACAGACCCACAAGAGAACATTGTGTTTGACCTGAGGCTGTGGAAAAGGCTTCCAAAATTAATAGATAGAACTGAAATGAGAGTATGTAGTTTAAACAGAAGTGTGTTATATCACTTGGTGGAAAATTTAGACTTTAATGTTTTAGAATACAGTAATATATATGCAACAAGATGGAGGGTTTAGGGCATTAACCTGCTTTGTTCTTTCACCTTCTTCTTCATGGATTGTAGTAATATTGTGTGATTGGATAGAAAAATCTGCAGTGCGGAACATGGGTGTTTGGTTATTGGGTTATAAGTAAAAATAAATTAGCTAGCATTTTATAATTGAGTAGTTGACACTTAAAAGGCCTTAGAAAGAAATACCTAGGCTCCATTTTCTAGACTGTTAGTTTAGTGTGCAGACAACCTCACTGTCTGTGAGAATGTAATAGAGATAAGAAAAAATAAACAACTGAGTCCAAACACGAAAACCTCTCTCTCATTCATTAATTCCGACCTTGAGGAAAAGAACCCAGAGACCTTCCACAATTGCCCCCTTTCATATTATTCCTATGGCTCATGGTAGCTTGTTCTTCTTTATAGTAACAGCTGCCATATTAGACATAAATCTTCAGGTTTTGATACTGCAGGATGTAAATAGCATTCTCAGAGGTACAGCACCTTCCTTATCTTGCTAATAATACACCAAGAGGGGAAACAGTGATGCAAGTTCTTGCTTAGTCTTGGACAGGTCCCACCCACACTAGGAAAGGGCTACCCAGAAGCACAGCACAGGCTCATCTTTTGGTACTAGAAGAAAAAGTAACTTCTCTCATTGACAGGTGTGTGAATGAGAGTTCAGGGACATCAGACTAGGTCTGAGCACATCATTTTCTTCACATCTTTTTGTCCATGTGGAAAGTAGTATCTGGGGGCTTTGATCTTTCCCATTAGTTAAGTGAACTACAATGAGCCTGAAGGAAAAGGGCAATGATCAAGACTGAAATAATCCTATGATGCCTAATTCCTTTCCAAATATATAGTTCCTTATAGCACACAAGAGATGTTTTTTTAAGAGCTGTTTTTATACCCCCATCATTCAAACATTGTGCACATTGATGTAAGTCAATCCTGTTGGGGGCCTTCCATTCAAACTGTTTCTTTGAAAAGACTGGGAAACATCTTTAAAATTCAAGTTTCCAGGCTTAGCTGTTTTCAGACATTGGATGTAAAGCATATTTGTTAAGCACCATCTGCTGTACATTCAGAAAATAGCAACCAAAATTGCTATTCTCTTTCCAGCTTTTTTAAAAAATGCAAATTATTTAAAAGTTATCAACTTTCTAATAAATTATTTCACCTCTAGAATATTACAACAGTATTTATCTAGTATTAGAAATGCATTATCTATCTATGTAAATTTATATATAGACCACAGAGTGGGATAGACACTTGGGGGAGAAACTGCATTACAGAACACTGTTGTACAACAGAACACTGGAAGGAGATGGGGAAATAAAAGTGATGTTGAGCCTGATTTCCAGATGTACTAAATAAAACAGGATGAATACAACTGGAGACAAAGCATTGTCTTTCTAGGGCAAATTTAACATGTGCTAACCACAGGACACAACCATAAAAACAGAAATTATGCACCAGTTAAAAATCCTAAATGAGGATTATTAGTCAGTATGGTTTAATTAGAAAAACAATTATTACCAATACTCTCAAACATTAAAATTCTATTGATGATGAACTGTAAATGATGAAGAAAAGTACTCCACTTATTAGCCCAAATTAAGCAAATAGCCTGATATAAATAAATCTAGAGACTGTTTAAATGAAAAACAGACACCACTATTTTCTCATTCTCCATGTAAGCTCTTTCTTTCATACTTTTCTTAAATGAGATTTTTCTCTTTGAGCATTTTTATGAAAAAAAGGGAGTGTCACAAGATGTTTGGCTCAGAAAAGGTCACACAGGGAGGGAGGGAAGAATTACTGCTATGATGTAAAAGGCACGGGCTACCCAAACGAACAAGACAGCAGAAGTGGAGGAACCCACCGAGTGCTCTGCTAGAGGTGTCCATGGCATCCATACTTTGCCTCCACAAGCAGTGCAAGCGCTCTGCAAAAGGTCACTCTGTAAAGCTCTACACTGGGCAGAGACAAAATGTTGATTGCTTATATGCTTGATCTCACCAGGAGCCAAGTGAAGCCTGGCAAGAGAGAAGTGAGGATAAAACGCGGTTTTAAAGGAGAATTAATACTGCAGCATTCTTGGTGAACAGACTGCATCCAAAATGGGTGGGGAAGATTATATGTAACAACTGTGACCTCTGAGTGGTTATTCTGGGGTAGAAGTTATGTGTAACCATATGAGTTGTCACCAGGCAGAGGGAGCCTGCAGGGCCCGATCCCACAGCCTTTGAATTCCTGCCCTTGCCATGTCTGCATTGTCCTCACACCTCAGTAATGGAACAGAGTCTGAAGGGATGAGCCAGCACACCCCAAAATGAACATTCAGTGTCTCGTGATACTGAAGCAGGCTGTCACTGGGGGCTTCATGTGAACTTAGCACAGACCAAGCAAGGACTCCCACAGCTACAAAGTGCACAGCACCAGTAGTCCTATGCATTTCCAAGAAAGTGCCCAATCTCTTACCTTCTGTGCTCTCCTCATCCTTTCAGCTCCTCCTTCCAGGAGGAAGAAAAGCATCAAAGAAAGTATTCTTATGGTAGAGTATCTTCTTGCTCAGGGTAGAGCAAGGCTTGTTCTCAGTCCTGGCTGTTTGGGTTCATGACCTATTTACACTTTCAGAAGCAGAATGAGCTACTCTTGTCAAAGAAAAAAACATAAAAATACTTGACAATTGTAAGGACTGATCTGAAGACTAATGGACATTAATAGAAGCCTTGCTCAAACACAGACCAGTGGATTTCTAGCAAATTCATTGTTCCTAAAGTTTCTGTAACTTTTGTAAAGCATCATTATTTCTGTTTCACCAGTAAGAAATCTAAGGCAAATAGCAGTGAAGTAACTTGACCAAGCAGTACCACATAAATGGCTCACCAGCTGAACCAAGGGTCCCAAAATGCCATCTCTCTAATCACAGGTAAAAGTAAAAGTAAAGGAAAACATTTTGCCTTCCTCCCATCCCAAGAAATAACCGTATTTAAATTCTTAGGAGAACAAAGTATCAACCATTGTGTGGGAGATGCTGCTTTTCTGAGTCAGACCCTGCAAATCATAAGTTTTAATGACAGTTATGAAATTATAAGGCATCAATATTTATCTGCATAAAGATAATAAATATTCAGTTTATAGTGGAATAAATAATGTCTTTACAAACATACTCATCACAATTCTACTTTTACAAAATTGTATTAGTACAACATTCTTATAAAACTGTATGGACATTCAAAGACAAGCCATGGCAAGGTTACTGCGCAGTTTGCAATTTTGTGAGACATTAAACTACATAACAAATTTAAATTCAATGAAGATGTAAACTGAGACATAATGATGAAGACAAAAATTTAGTAAAATTTTAAATAGGTATCATTTTACATTAATGCACCTCAGGTGAAATTTATTAAAAATTTAGCAGGAGTAAGCAAAGCAATTCTAAATACTAAAATGTAAACATTCTGCAGTAATGCTCTTGACACTACATTCTCCATAAATTGCATATAAAATATTTCATGTAACCCACCTATACATTAATGGCTTCTAATAAATGTGATACATTCTGAAATTCTCTGTGCAGCATCTCTTCCCCTTCATAACTTGCAGGGTAACAGTTAATTGAAATGAACAAATAAAAAACCCCAAACATGTCTTTTTACATAGTTATTATCCTCTGAGTTCCACTAAAGTTATTTTTGATGCATACCAATATGAAGAATGTCAGGGCTATCTATTCAACATTGTGGAGTTCAAACACCTGCATATTTACATCCCAAACTAGAAAAGAAATATTCAGATGCCTAAGATGGGATAAATTATTTCCTCCAAACTCTACTCATTTATTTCACTCCCTTCAAGACACAGTGAAATTTTAACTGCAGAACTGCATCAGCACATATCCAGTTCTGAGTTTTGATTCATATTCTGTAGAGCCAATCAAGTTTTTTTCTGTGGGTTTTAAAAGCCATTCAGGGATACTTGTTAAAGAAGCTGAATACTTGCACTATACATAAAAAAATAAAATTAATTTTCTTAATTATTTTTCTTCATCACTTTCTATAGTCATAATTTTCTTTTCATTCTTATTACAACCTGTAAAAACTATTGTGAAAATAAGAAAACAAATTAATTTTTTCCCTTTCATTTACAAACTATTTATAGCAAATTATCATAGCAAATAATTCATACTGATTTGGGCTACAGATGCTTTTATCCTAATACAGTGTTATCAGAGTTTTATAATGAGCTATAGCTAGAAGCAATTGAGGGTCTAACAACTGAGGGAAGCCACACCAGGACTGTGGATTACCTCCACAGCTATAAAGTCAGGATGTTGTTAGTATGAACTCAACTCAGTTTAAAACTAGAATAGCTGGGAACAGTTAATTCACTGAAATTGTTCCCTACTTTTACCAGTGCAAAAGAAAAAAAATCAAGACCACTACGTCCCTTTGTTTTAACAATAACAACAATTTAAAAAGAGTAGGAAATTACAAAGTGAATGGAAGAAATTATTACACTGACATAGGAAATCAACAGAAAGAAATTCCCCAGTCTTCTAAAGTCTCAAAACAAAAAGCCTCAAAAAGCCTTAACTGGTATGATTTTCTAGCAGTAGATAGCAGCATGATCAAAAAATAGATCTATGCATGGAAATCATGAAGAAATACATAATATCACAAGGCTTAATATTTGATCCTGCCAGATATGGAACTCTCTGGCCCTGGCCTAGCAAACCATTTAAGCATGTGGTTAAAAGTCAGCATGCATGTTGCTCCATTGAAGCAAAGGAGGTTATTCAAAGTTTGAGCACAGATAAGTGCTTTGAACGATTGGGTCATTAAAGTACCAACCACTTACTGCCAGAGTATAGGGCTAAATTGCTGCTATGAGCAGGTTGTTGCAGAGCTGTCCATTACGAGACTCACAAATGCTCTTTGAAGTGTGCTTTGAAGCATTTCTTCACCACTGGATAAGGAAAAAAAAAAAAAGTGGGTCTGTCTGGGCAGGAATTTCCTACATTCCCATCAATTCACCTTCATGTGCAAAACCAAACTATACTGATGCCCAGTTATAAGCATCCCTTAGGGAAATAGAAAGTGCTATCAATTATAATGATAATTATATCATGCCATCGCTCTCCCACCACACATATGCACCCCATTAGAGACAACTTCCTCCTGTGTGCAGGGCTGGCATTAACTCAGCTCGCCATGAAAAGGGTAAAGTCATGCAAATAACAAATGCTACATGTCACATTTAACATCACTTGAAGCTTCTAAAATGGTGCTTGATGACAAGTAATGTTGTTGCCTGGTAAAACTGGTGTTATAAAAGAAATTACTTATGCTCTCTCAGCAGTAAGGAGAACTTGCAATTTTATCTCAAGGCCAGAAGCAAGACTAGTTATAAAAGCGCATTTGAAGCTTTTGTTCTGACAGTTGTGGCGATGTGTGTTCACTAAAATACATCTCCTGGAGGAAACCAAGGCAGGTTTGCTGTGCTAGGAAATTTACAACCCCAGAAATAAAATCCCTTTCTTTAACTTCTTTAAAGATGACGTAACAGTTGCAAGAAAAGAAGGAATAGACTCAAAATCTTATTATAATTATGGATTTCTATGCCTAACAATGTTATCTATTCCAATTCGATCTCAATACAACTATACTGCTATTGGATTGGAGTTTTGAGTAGTTGGTGGGGTGTTTTTTTTGCCATGGGCATGTGAGGGATCAAGAGCTACCTTATGTTCACAGGAGGAGAAACTTATTTTATTGTTAGAAATTCTGATGCAGTTATTTTGCACAGACATATTGATCTGTCCAACAACTTTTTCACACAGAGAAAAATAATGCTGCCATGGGAGCACAGTAAGGCCTGTGTTCTAAACATTTGCAGTTGTGGACTAGAAATGGTTCTGAAAGGGAGCAGAAACATCTCTCCACAGGGCTTTCTAAAAATGGTATAATCTAGGATAGAAGATAGATAGAAAAAGCATTTGATCTGTGTTCTATAACATAAAGCTCCTGTTTGTCAGATACTGAGACCAGGATAATAATATCCTTTAGTTGGGACTGTCCCTGAAATAGTTGAACACCTTACCACTTCAGGACTAAATGCTGTAGACTGACTCTCTTTCTAGTCTGTCCAGCTGAAAATGCATGGGTTGTTATTAACCTATCTACTAGCTCTGATATCACCTTGTCCACTTTTGAGGAAGGCAAGAAAAAGCAAACCACCGTGCCCCTGCAAAGTTGTTCAAGATCAGTCCAGCCATTGCAACTGTCAGGTCCTGTC
Organism: Cyanistes caeruleus; assembly: GCF_971803275.1. Taxonomy (NCBI): domain Eukaryota; kingdom Metazoa; phylum Chordata; class Aves; order Passeriformes; family Paridae; genus Cyanistes; species Cyanistes caeruleus. Next base: position 106,500,130 of record NC_141701.1, read on the forward strand.
AGTGAGAAGCCAGGCAGTGTCAAACTGTATTTGAATCCTGTGTTCAAAAAAAGCAGAAAATATGAGAACTTAATTCTTTTAGGTTATCTGCTGAAAACTACTTATGTGATACAGGGATTTGTTTGTTTTTGTCCAAGTGCAACCAACCTTACCCTATGGAAGAAAAGTACTCTTGGAAGATGTGGGACTCAGGCTAGAACTCAAATGGTTCTGTTTGGCTATGGCTTGTCTCCATGGTTTATAAAACAATACAAAAAAATAGACATAACCTAAAGACACAAATACATGAGGAGGAAGTAAATACATTTGACCTTCACATATGCCAATGAAAAGCTAATTTCCAGGTGATAATGATTTCAGAGAGATGGGACAACTTGATGCAAAGCAGACCTGAGTAGATTGGTAAATTATCAGTTGATATTACCCTGGTATGGCATTTTAGAACATTTTCCATCCATAAACTTTAAAAAGATGCATAAATCCAGAGCCTTGTTTCCCCAAGACTTGTTAGAGAGCACACAGCAGATTAATTGTGAAATTATTGATACTTGACTTCCTCCTTTGGACTACAGAGTTGTTTTTTGGACTTCCCTTTTGGATCATTCTTTGATTGGAAGCTCTGCTCCTTCAAATATATTTCACCTTACAAATTGTCACAAAGTTATGTGCACAGATTGACATAAGCATTATCAAGATCAAAATTTACACAACCATAAGTTTTGTACGGTGAATACACCATATGCCATATGACTTACCAATGTTATGTTATTATTTAAAAAATTATTCCACATTAAACACATTTAGCATACCAAAATTTGATTACCAGTGAATTTCATATAAAACCCCAGTGTTAAAAAGGAAACTTCCAGCTCTAGAATCCTAGGGATAATATGTCATGAGGAAAGACATCAGGAGGAAGGTGGGCTTCAACCCAAACTCTGTGAGGCCAGTGGTAATAATGGTATTGGGCTAGACTTTCAACTTTTGAATGGCCTTGATGGAGAGAGATGAACAGTAGAGTACAACAAGCCCACCTGGGCCTGATATGGTCTCAACAGTTCAGTTAGGCACGGGGTAACTAACCACAGATACAGATATAAAACTAATGTCAAGTGGAAATTTGGGGGAAATTTCTAGGAAAGCAGAACAGCATTTTCTTAGATGGTACATGTGAACTGAGCAGACAGATTATACCACTTACTCTTGCCTTGAAAATTGGGTTTTGGAGGAAAAAGCTCTACAGCACAATAAGGACACAACCACTTGGCTTAGAGGTAAAACCATTTTCCTCTCTTCCTCAGTCTACATCACCAAACTGAAAAGCATGGGCCTAATCTTAATTAGGCAGATATGAAAAACTTAAACCAAGGAATGAGTCTCATTTAGAGATGACCTGGGTCAGGTTTCAAACTGAATCATTTTAAGATCCAAAACCAGAGTTCATCCTAGAGAGAGACTGAGTCACCTCTGCACCTAGAACCAATTAAGCATTGTTTGAATGTGATCAGTGGACTGAGAGAGCTAGAGGGCTCTCCCTTCACCTTTCACTCACCTTTATAAGCCAGGAGAAAAGAGAAAGACAGATGTATACGCTGTTCATGTATGCAATTCACGTTGCCTGCATTTTTATTTTGGAAACATTGGGCAGTAAGTAATTAAAATATGCCCTGAACTGAAGGTAGGCAAATATTCTTTCTAATGGTTTATACTCCATTTCTCAGCATGGAAAGCTCACTGTCTGAAAATCTCTTTGGTCTGACACTTTAAATTATTTTAATGACTGCTATTTTATATTTTAACTCCTTCAGCCCACTGCAATTGTTCTAAATTTCAACTTCTCCATTCAATTAGTACATGAGCCACATAAAACTCTTCTAGTTTCTTTCTCTGATGGGATCCGCACATTGTCAATTCTGTTTCCCAGTGCACTTGTGTATGAGTCTTCAAAACCCTCTCTGCCAGTAAAACTGAATTATTTGATTGTTCCAAGAAAACGAACACAAAAAGGACATAAAAAGATCAAGCTGAATTTATTTAAGATTTGGATGAACATCCATGGAACACTCTTGGCATTATATGCCCAGCTCCTTTTAACACTGTGGTGGTACAGAATTTTGGATAGCGTGGTGCTTAAGTTAACCAGGTTCACTCAGCATCTTCCTCCAGGGTGGGATCACAGACAGGTTGTATAACCCAAGTGTGTTTACCCGCTCACCTACTGTAAACTCGGGCCCTGCTTAACTTCCTCAATAGAAAAGAATTAAAGGAGAAAGTTGTTCAAAGCATTAAAATGTGCAATTTCAATGCAAGACATGATGGAAGTAGCTGCGTGGGAGGATATTACTTCATTATAAACCTAAATCAGATGCACAAAGATTTCTATCCTCTCCAGAGACCATTCCACCGGGCTCTGTGAGAGGCTTTGCAGTGAAGAAAAATAGCCCCCTGTCCCTTCAGGCTTGAGAAAGTTGTATGGCTTTTTTAACCGTTTCTAATGAAATCCTGTATTATTGCTTCTCCCCTGGGAGACTTCAAAAGTCATGCAAACTTCACAGAGCCCACATGTTCATAAACCTCAACCAAAAGACCACTAAGGAAATAAATTGCAGTTCTCCAATTAGCATTTGACATTCTCTACTGGTTTTCGGTGGGGTGAATTTGTCTTTCTTCCATACCATGCTGATAAATGAGTTACTAAGCCTGGCATTATTTTATGTTTTAAGGCACACTGAAATCAAACATTTCAGCATGGGATTTGCTTTCTACATAATATTTGAGGGAGACATGAAACAAACCTAGGCATTTCAAACATGTTTAAGGGGCTAATATGCACATGAATATTTTCTTCAAGCTCCTCATTGTGTATTCACAGCTACTGCCAAACACAACAACAGAGATAGGGCATTAGGATATGAAATGGGAAGTGGTCAGATTTTCAAAGTGAGCTGTTGGGTGCCTAACACTTATGAAAATCTGGCCCCAACTCTTTGGTGCCATTCCAGAAAGAAATATCTCTATCCTGGCCATTGTCCAACCAGCTTTGGAAATCATTTTGCACAGTTATTTCAGTAAAGCATAAAAGCCAATCCCCAGCTTTCTCTGCCTGATTAAGCACTGTCACCAATCACTATGCAGCTCCAAGGTACGCATGAAATATTCCTAGATAAATCCTCCATCTCCAGAGAAATGTGTTTCCTGAACAACTGTAAATCCAGGTTCTGTGTTGAAACTAATCCAGCCTGGCAGTGCTGTGGCCCTAGAAAAGTTTCCTTGGTAACGACAAACTTATGCAATGGCAAAGTCATCCAATCTTTTCATGCCACAATATTATATTAAAAACACCTGGTTTATTTTTACAATGACTTACAGATCAGGGTCCTAGAAATAATAATACATAAACTTTATAGCAAAAAATATACATATTATAATTCATCCTTCTATGGTATATAGAAATTATGTATATTTGTGTGTGGACATATATATAAATATATGGGTTGTACTTACGTTTCGGGCACTTGTGTATGGACACGTGTGTCCAAATACACACAGTATACATTTATATATCTTTTTAGGTGCCACATGTGTGTACTTAGAGACACAAATACACACAGAGGAGCGTATTTATTCTCTGTGTGTAGACATGTATTTTGCAGAATCTGCCCACAAACAGCTGGAGTCCTTCACTGGCTGTGAGCATCAAAGGGGTCAGTGACCACCCACATTAGTGTCCATGGAAAGAGAACGAGTGTCACCGCTGTGGGCACAGGACTGGTTTGATGCATCTTCCTCTGTGAAGAACCAGATTTGCTGGGCAGTGACACCCTGCAACGCAGGGCTTGTTGCAAGGTCCAATTTCATTCCAGTTGTCACATGTTTTGACACATCCCGGACCACAGGTATCGTAAACTGCACCGTGTTTACACTGGGTTGCTGAAAGGAGTTAAAAGGAACAAAATATGCATATTACACAGAGTCCCACATGAAAATTTACTTATCTGTTTGCTTAGTTTCTACTGCAAATATCAAAAGCACATTTTGACATGACGATTATCTAGACGAAAAAATTACTTGTAAAATTATTCCACTGTATTACATAATAAATATAAAAGTAGCAAAATTCTTTATCAAAAGCTATCAAGTACACAGTAGTATTGAACCTTTTGAGAATTTCAACATAGCTAATGATACATAAATCTTTGGCAAGGTTTCTATCTATATGCAGATTCTACACTTTGTATTATAGGATTAACAGTGTTTATTTATTACAATGCCTTTTATCAAAGACTTCTGAAACATTTACAAGGACAGACAGTTATTATGAGTTCCACTTCTAGAGAGAGAAGAGAGAGTCATCCACTCTATTAGAATTTCTGATCCTAAGATTATACTTTCTATATTTCATATTGCAGCAAACTAAATCTATGTTGTTAATACAGAAACACCATTCCTAAAACAAACAAACAAACAAACAAACAAACATTAAAAATCAATTGTATCCATGCTTTGTCCTGTTTTACCAAGCGATAGCTGACAGAAAGGATTCTTGTACTCAGTGATTCCAGTATCTATTCATTAATTTATGTAGCTGAAAGTTCAATGTATTTTCAACATAAAAGATCACTGAAGGCTCAGCTAAAAGCATTATCCAGATCAATACTGAAACTCTCAACATTTTATATCTTGATTTTCAGTATGGAGAATAATACACAGTTCAATGGCAAATAAAAGTCTATTACTCTTTTTAACAGCTGTGCTGATGACAAAAACAAGGACTGATAAAATTGTTCATAGATGGTAAGGGACTCTGAAGCATCCAGAATCATCTCATGCTATTTTCAGAGAGCTAATTGTATTAGGAAGGTTTCTTCAGCTTTGAGAGAGACTGAAGGTAAATATTTTTTAAGTGACGATTTTGTTACGGACAGAAAACATTGTTTTGTTGTGAGAATTGGCCTACAGTGTCATTACAGTACTGCTATGATTCATAAAGAGAAAACAGAAATAAATTGATTTTATATATATGAGTGTATCAAAGAGGATGGAAGTATTATTATTAAGACTTCATAAATTTTAAGGGGTTCCTTTTTACCACTAAGGGATCTTCAAAACAGCATCAGTTTCTTTCAAGTTTTACTTCTTGTGGATTTTATGGAATGCATGCATACACAATTCTCAGGACACAGATATTAATAAACAAACACAAAATTGTAAAAAAAATTATAGTACAGAGGAAAATTGACCTGGTGTTACAGAGAATCAAATGCTGAATACTAGATAGATATTAGATATCAGGGGAGAAAAAAATCCAACTTTCTATCTTTAAGCATAAGAAAGCACCAAGAGCAATCTACCTAGAAACTCTGTCAGACATCTTTTATTGAACTTTGTTTTAGAATAGGCTGGAAACAAATATCTATCTGTCAGCTATGTTCAAGATAGGCTTATTCAGTGTGTGAGCATAGATCTTTTGAGAATATTTTTCCAACTTTACATTTCTTTCTTACTCTGCATGATAACTTCCATGCATACTTAAGAAGGAACTAACAAAAGGAAAAACTAAAAAAAAATTAAAATAAACAGAATATTTAGAAGGTGGGAAAAACATGCAAGCATTATTAAGCATAGAATGAAACGTTAGATTCCCAGGAAATTCTACACTTACATAATGTGTTAAGAATAAAGATTGAATCTCTGTAAAAGGGGGAATGAAAATGTGCAGATCTCCCCAGAGCTTTGCAAACAATGTATTAACTGACTAGAAAAGTAGACCAAGATGTTCAAGGACGGTCAGTGATTGTCCATACAAAATGTGAATTATCTTACAGGAGATGTTTATTAGAAGCTTTTATCCTTCCTCTCTAAAGATGAGCTTCCCTTTGTAGGACCTCTAATTGACCAACCAAAAACAAACATTAGACTTGAACACATGTGGTTTCCATATAGAAAGGAATACAAGCTTCAGTTTCAAGGCTGCACAGGTTTCATCCCACAAAGCTTCACTGCAGTAATAGCTGGCTCATTCCTTCCACCTGAGCTCTGTCTGGTTCCTCAGCTGGTAGGTTTAAGGTAAGTTGGCTAAGGGCTCCTTTCTACTTCCTCATCTCTGCCCCAGAGCAAATGAGAACGTATTACAGCCTGCCCTCAGCAGCCACGGCGTCTGTAAGTACTCCCCAGCCTGCTTTACCACACATGGATGTAGGATGTCAAAACACCTCCTTATCCTTCAGATGATGCCATGTAGAAGATACGATGACTATTTTGTGCTGTAGGCAGCCTATAATGGCATTATTAACATGCTGTCAAGGGAAAAATCAAAAAAGTACAATGGCTGCTGTTTAAGTTCCTTGGATGGCTTTTATTGTTGAGTGATTCAGCTGCTAACATGTGGTGTGATTGATCCAGAACATTCCACTTCATCAACAGTTTAAAATATAAAAATAAAGACATTCTGCAGAAGGCTTCCCAGGAACTGCTGAAGTGATTCACTACCATGTAAACATGGAAAACAGAAGCGGTGCCTTTGCACCCGTCTTTTAAGACAAATTCCTCTCTTAAAGAACTGAGCTCTGTTACTAATAACTTCCTTAGTACACTAGCAAAAAAAAAAATAAAATCAAAAACCCAAACTCAACATACAAAAGTTACTAATAATACTGTATTTTGAAACATTACCAGTCCCAACAGGATTTTTCCACTCTTCTTCTAGAACATGTGTTTGGCATGACAGATGTGAGCTTCCTCAGACCACTTTCTGAGCTGGCAGGATAATAGCCAGCTCCAGGCCAGAAACCATATAGTCACATAAATACAGCACTGTGCCTGGGCTAATAAACCCAGCCTAATAAGGCTACAGTTTGCAAACTAGGCCTGGTTTAGTCCAGCCACTTTGGCAGTTTCACAGAGGAGGCTTCTGTGCCTGTCTTTGTAGACATGGCCTTAATTATTTAGGAGGAATTTTATACCCCAACACAAAAGCCAAAATACGTAGCACAGCTGCTACAGGATTCCCTTGGTTGATGATATCTGGTAAATCTGATTTCACAGAAAATTATGAACTAATATTTAAGCATCGATGAATCTTCTGGCTTCTTCTGTCAGTGTTACACAGTTTGGAGGTCTTCTGTAAGACTTCCAAATGGCATTTCACTCATAGTGCTTACAATTCACAGTATCTCCTTCTAACAGAGCTAAAGGTGATGGATATGGGCACTAACCTTTCCATGATACATTCCTGTTAATATTTTCAAATTTCAGTTTTCAGTAAGTATCCACTGCAAAGCCAGGAGAGCACTCCTGACACATTTACAGAGGGAATAAAGCAGTTAAGGGAAAGCAACATATAGCAGGAGAAAAGAGTGATGCGCGCCAGAAAACTCTCCAGCAGAAAAGGGACCCAAAGGAGAAGAGTCAAAATCAGATATACACTCATCTCCCTTTACTTCAACTGATCACAGAGAAATTTGTTCTGATTTTATGAAACTGTTGTAGCCTGTCAGCACACCAGTGCATTTTGCACTATATTATACCCTTATCTCATTGTTTTCTTGCATGTGTAATCATGTCCATGGCAGGGAGTTATTGCCTTCTACCATCCTTGAGTCTTCTTTCTCTTGGTATTCTGAGAAATGCAGTGTTAAATTACTATATCCCAAGGCCTTTCACCACTTCAGTTTACTTAATTGTACTTTATAGACTTCTTGTTTAGCATTTCTTGGGTAAAAAAAAATATTTTTTTCTTTCTTCTTTCCTTTTCAAACCTCTTCCTTCCATTTCTATTCTTTATTTTCCTTCTTCTATGTATCACTTTTTCTTATTTCTTCTTTCCCTCATGCTGGCTCTCCTGTTTTTTTAATTTCTCCTTCAAAAACCATATTTTTTTCTGTGCCCATCCTAACAGGTCTAACTCCCCAATACTCTCCATGGCAACCTGTATCTTTTCCTAACCTCTCAGTTCCCATATGGATCTCACCAAACTTTTCCTACCTTAACCATTTTCCTTACTCATTATCTTCCATTTTCATTCCTTCAGTTAAATGACAGCTGACATTCCTTTTAATGAGCCAGCCTCATAGGACAGCAAACCTGGAGCAGCAGTGTTCTGCAGAATAATGCAGAGGAGGATAAGCTATGGCATTGGGGAAGAGAGAAAAGCATGTAGGGAAGAGGACATGCAATTCAGCCTCCTGAGCATCCTCTTTGTCTGGCCCTCCAGACAACACAAGTTTCCTGGAGATTATTGAAATGAGCTAAGCTTACAGCAGTTAGGGTAGAGCAACTGGCAACCACACAAGATCTGGTTTTAAAACACACAAAAGTATAATTAAAACCTGACTTTACTAATAAGTATACTCCATTTTCATCAGACCATAACTCTTGCAAGTATCCTACCAGCTATGAAATGTCAAGCAGGAAATGAAAGTCACAGAATGCTAAAGTTTTATTACAGAAATGTTGTTTCCCACCTATGAACTTTTATCTGTAAATTGCAACTATTTGTTTTGGAGAGAAAAAAAGTCAGCTAAAGATTAGAATCTTGATGCTAGCCACTGGTACCATATGGAAAGCAGTGGATGCCCTTTAATTTAATGCTTACTGTATTATTTACTTAGAAGATGGTGCTACTTATCTGTCATTGGATACTTAAATAACTGTTTTGAGGGCACTTAGCCTTATACAGCTTATCTGTATTTTCTGCTTAACAAGATTTCCCCTTTCCCTCTAGAAGAGATTAAAAAATTCATGTTGATTTAAAAACTTCTTTCATTAGCTTTAATGGAGGCTATGTGTTTAAATTCCTTCATAATGTTCTCTCAAGGACTGGTTTTGCCTCAGAAAGTTTTCTTGTCTTTGATAAGATGCCAGAAAAAAATTGTGAAATGAAGCCTCAATTAGTTAAGTCGTGATATGTCAACACTTGTATAAACTCCTTAAGGCAGGGGCTGCTAGCAAAGAGGTTTTATTCTTTTTACAGCATCTGCCATAGTGAGGTCTCAGTCTGAAGTATTTTGGGAAAAAAAAAAATCACAATGCTTGCTTGAGGTTCAGCATGGATCTGCTACCAGATCAATAGATTAAAATTATATACATTACTAGTGCTAAGGCCACATCTATGAATAGGGTTTTCACTTAGTGACACCCTGTTTGGATTGTCCTGTTGCTTTGTAAGAAAAAAAGTGAATCTTTTGAGAAGAGTCAATCAAACATAATGTACTCTGTCACTTACCCATCCCTGCTAAAATGCTTTCTTACAGAAAAGGAAACAGATTTTGAGAGAGTAGACCCTGAACCACACACAATCATCAGAATAGACCACAGAGTAATAGCTCTGAGACCAGCACTGAGTATCCTCCTCTCATTGTTCGTTGTTTTCTTCCAACTACTGTTAATTGCTTTACATAAATCTGAATACGTTTCCAGGCAAACCAATGCCATTACAGAAAGTCCTAAATTAATGAGACCATCATCAGGGGAAATACTCATCTGCAATACTGTATTTTAGTTCAAGTGCCCATAGCCACAGGCCACTGCTTCTCATGGAAGCAATTACTCACAATTACTTGCAATTAATGCAGTCCGAATCACATGGCAAGTATGGACCAAATGCAATAATTAATGCAGATTTGCATTTCAGTATTTCCACTAAATACATTTGCTCCTCTTTCCTTGTTGAACCTACTGGAATTATATACATGTGTTGTCCACAGAAATATAATTATGTTTTCACAGGAGGTCAAAGGAGTTTAAACTTCTTCTGTAATCAACAGTTTACATATCCTGAAAGAAAAACTTCCAAGAACTTCCAAGCTGGTACAATTCCTGTATCATCTTTGATCCCCCTCTACCAGTAAAAGGATAGTATGATCACAGCCTATTAGCCTATGCAACAGCTTACAAAGAAGCAGTCCCAAAATGCTTACCTGCACAGTTATGCTCTGGCACCCACTGGACTTTCAGCCCTTCCCTCTGACAGGCTCGGGCGTACGCCAGGAATGACTCACAGTAGCAGTTTTTATGGATCGGACACTCACACATGTCTGTCACACAGGACCTGCAGAATAAAGCCCCAAGACAAATAAGAAAGGAATGCTTTGGCAGACATCTGAACAAGGTTTGGAGTTGTTTACTTTCCAATCACATGGCATTCAATGCCACAGCAACTTGTGCTAAATGGCAAGAAAGTTAAAGGCATCCCTGCGGTCACATCCCAAGGGCTTGTCTCTTTTTTGGTGTGCTACTTTAATGCAGAGAAGCCTCCAGAGCACCAGGAACCACACAGTAACAGGGAGTTGAGAAGACCCAAGAAACGTCAGGTAGAGAGGACTGAGACCACAATGGGGAAAGGCAAACTCCATTTATGCAATGCTTTTGTGTCAACATAAGATAAAAACTTTTTATTCCTAGAAAGTAATAATTTAATAATTTAACCAACAATCATAACAGTAGTGTTAAGTGTATGAATTCTTTAGGCAATGAGCACATGTCCCTCCATGCAAGAGATGATGTCTTCTCTCCAGGTTACCTCCACACTCTTCCTGCTTTGAAGGTATGAAAATAGCTATATGCCTATTTTCTCAGCAGCATCACTACTAAGTGCCAGACTTTAAGGATACCCCAAAGGAACAGGGCTGATGCAGCATAAATGAGTAGTTTCATGCTATGAAATCCCTGCAGCATGGTTCACATTGCTCAGTCTCTTCCATTGCATTCTTAGGTGGAAGTACTTACAATGACAGGGAGCAAAGCTGCTAACATGGCCCTACTGAAACTGCTACTGTGGATGTCACCACTACATTTCAAGTTAGTTTGTTCAGAACATGTGCCTGTTTGGCAGAGACCTAAATTATAACTGGCAGGAGCCAAGAGATTTGCAGTTGGTGGTTTCTCCATATGCAAAATGCTTAGTATGTTTCTGCATGTGTAGCAATGTGAATTCAGAAATACTGAGTATCTACAGCTCTCAGCAGAATTATTAAAAGATATATTAAAAGTATACAAGGTATACTCTGAAAATCATGCCCTCAGTTCCTTTGCTTTCCACAGAAGGTGCTCTGTGCCTGAACATTGGGTGTCAGTGGTCAAGGTCGCCATGCTCCATGCATGTCCAGGGGCTTCCCTGTTTCTGAGAAGACAACGGCACAAATTTTCTTTCAAAGATGAAGGGCTGAAATGAAAAATGTGCTCTTCATGTTAGTTGTTCTTCCTGCGGACTATAATATGAATTGTTTATAGGAAAAGGACAGATATAGGCTTAGTTAGTTTCCCCAAAACTTTTTCCATAGCAGAGGAGGTAAGAGTTTTGAAACAGTGCAAAAACCTCATCCAAAGTAATCAGGAGCCCTACTCTCCATACATTGCTCTAGAGTAATTGAGAACCCTTTAATCAAAACTAGGAGACTAGGAAAGGACTAGTGATCCCTTGAACACAGCCAAGCCTGTTTCTGTAAGTCTAAGAGTGCCTTAAAGAGGAGCATTTCCCCATGCCAAAGTCACTGGCTACTTCAGTGACCTGACAGTTCTACTTGATATTTTCATGAGTTTTAATAAATTTAATCTCAGTGGACCCTCAATATAAAATTACCTAAAAAATCACTGTGACAAATAAGTAACATGATTGCTAATGTAAAAAGTTTACCTGTCCTTGATTCACTGCTATATATGCACTGTGAATAAACAGACTTGCTTTGGATCAAATATATAATATGCTTATATTTACAAACCAGTTGTTCTCACTTGTAATATCTTTATTTTCTAGGGACAATGTAATTTTATTTCACTTTAGTCCTGCGGTAGGTCCCTTTACATCTTTTCCTATAACAGATGTTGCTGTGAGCATGTCACAGCTGATAGGCACGGAATACATTAGCACAACATCCTCTGGGTGGTTTGATATTGTCAGCTGATAAAAGACCTTGTATAAGCACAAAGAGTCACCTTTTTACGTGACACACTAAATAACTTCACACTGTTTCCTTTGGCCACAATATCTCTTTGTGATCTCTTCCTAGTAGCTCTGCAGCGGGCACCGCTCCATTTACCCCATGCAATTTAGGAGGTGCCTGTCTCATTTTTACAGTGAAGTAGATGCTTGCTTGCTGCTGAAACAAATCATTACCACAAAGAAAGTCTGCATAAAATCTCCATAAATAGTTGATTATCAAGGTACCATTTTATCATATTTTTGTTTCTGTGCCAGCTCCCTTTATGAAACACATTTCACTGCTCTCCACTCAGATTTAGTTATTATTGATGTCCACGGTGTTTAGGGATGCTTTCCAGTATCCGCTTGGCTGTATGTTCACCAACTTCCTTGACTAAGAATTTGTAAAACCCTAAATCTGAGGTACTTCCTCTGCTTTTAAGAGCATGCTTTTTTTTTTTTACCATTACTCAGAAAGACATGTCACCTCTTGCACTGAGTCAACAAAGCTACAGCTACCTCAGGTGCTTGCATCAGAAAAAGATGCAAGATCAGGAAAACTCCAGGCTCACCATCAATCCCCCAAGCATTTTAATAGTTAACATGCTCATGGCAAGGCTAGCACAGACTGTGGCAAAGCCTAGGCACAGTCTGAGGGATTAGGGAAGGGAGGGCACTATTCCCAGTCTGCAGGAGGGTAGCCATGCTCTTTGACAGTGCAGAGCTTAGCTCCCATATGCATGTGAGCAACACCAACCATTAACCTTTGGCATTGAAATGGCCATGGACATCCAGGCGTGCTCCAGGACGAAACACCAGAGCTTTGACTGGGATCAGCACTATTTGCTACAGTGTTCAGCATGGGTGTCCACTGAGGAAGAGAGTACCATATGCAACACAAAGAACCTGCTGATTCATTGCATACCAAATTGCTTGTACTTTTTATTTTCATTAAGAGTTTAATCCTGGTGACAGGATTAAACTGCTGGGGTCAAGCCCTAGGCTTAGCTGAGGAGCCATGGTCAGATTGCAGGAGTTTTATTAATGAATTACAACTTCTAATCATTTGTACAGTTAATTTAATTAATTAATTAATGTTTAATCAAAAATGAGAGCAAAGAAACCTATATCCACAGCTGCCAAGACTAGTGAATAAAAATAAAGCCTGCTTTTATTTCCTGATGAAAGGGCAGTTCTCAGCAAGGACATAGGCGTAAAAGATGTCCATTCTCTGGGGGCTAGCTCTGAGGGTGACCTGCCAATGGCCCATGGCCAAGCTTCGACTTTGGGTCTGTATTTTTATCAAAAGTTGATTACCTCCTGCACTTAATTACATTTCTCACATTTATTATTGCTACAGTTGTGTTAAAGGGCTATTATGGCATGATTTACCAAGCAATTTGAAAAACTGATTCCTGTGTGCTATCCTAATCTATTCCCCTTACAAAAAACTTTGATATGTCCATAGGTTTTATTTTTTTATCCTTTCCAGTGATACATTTCAAAAAATATTCTCTGCTTTCCTAGATTCTGCCTTCTCATCACTCTTCCTTTGAATGTGATAATGAGATTTGGTGACACTAACTGCATGTACTCACAGTTTATCTGTATTCTAATCTGACTGGAATGTTCAAACAACAAAAAAATATATTTTAGTAAAACTTTGGAATTATGCTGCTAATGAAGCTCTATTGACAATTTATTGTACTGCACAGTAATGGTGACTTTGGGTCTAGTGGGGTATTGTGACTCTTTAACAAGAACAAAGCATTTCTGTAATGAAGTAAACACATATTAGAAATTAAACATCAAAACATTACAGTCAGACAGAAATAATCCCACAAGAAGACTGCGCACAAGTTTCTTTTCAAATGAAACTTTACTAGTTATGGAAATACAAACAAGGTACTTCAAGCAGCCTTAGTTCTGCCTTCAGTGAAATCATACAGATATGCAATGATCTTGAGGTCCAAAAGAAAATTACATTTATTTTAAGGACATATTTTCATTTAGAGAAAGAAAAACACTTCAATGTGACCATGCACTTTATCTGGCAACCCTGCTCCAAATAAGCAGAGTACAGCCAACCTCTGAGTCCTCAGCTGGTACCAAGTGCCTCACTGTGATCCCTTTTGATGCTGTCTGTGCTGCCTGCAGGGTATGTGTCAGAGATGGCGTTAATTGGGTGTGTATAATCACAAACTGTTGCAAGGGGAAATCCATGAAAGTGAAGGCATCCGGCAGCTGTGGGACACACCCTTGAAGGAGACAAACACACACTCTGCTGCCACATCTTCAAAGCAAACTGGATGACTACACTCCTTCAGCAACAGCCCTTTTTCATATTAAACCATGGAAAGTCTCCAAGTCCCACAAAAGGCAAAGAACAGACTCCTGTGCTACATGCAGTATTTAAAAAAGAGAAAAAGAAAAGATCACAGCAATGAAGCCTACAGCCTTAGTCTGTGCCACACGGGATTGAAACTGCAGATGTTCACTTGCTGAACATCAGCAGTTCATTTTCCTCTGCAATACACATGAATCCAAACCCAGAATCAACCATTTCAGGAGGGGCTTAATTTTTCCTCCACATTTTACAATAGTACTATGATGCAGTGCAATTTTCAAACATTTTGGTAGCTTTGGATTCCACACAGATGGAAAATAATAACATCTTCCCCTTTCCATCACTAGACCTCAAGAGATTTTGCAAAAGCTATTAGAGATAGTGCATCACTACTTACATTTTACATACATGAAGAAGCATCAGATGGTGATGGGGTTTGTCCTCTACACTTGGAATGAGCTGTACACTTGCAAACTTCAAAGCCTGAAGAGTTATCTGCCTAGAGAGGAAGATTAGTTTCCAGCCCCACCATCCTGTGAGACATGATTTCTTGGGATAACTTTTTATTGGGTAAGGCAAATTTTGGTACAAGCTTGGCCTAATTTTTAGGAAAAATTAAAGCCTCTGTCAGTAGTTAAGTTGTTATGAGAAAGTTTGTTTGGGCTGCTTTTTTGACAAACTTCAATGACTTGCCATTATTTATGGCCCAGATAAAAAGAGATTTCATAAGGTAAGAAGATGAGTCATTTTGCAATATATAAAGGGAAGTCTCATGCTGTTACTATCACAACTTTTTGTCTGCATGTGCATATTTAACCTTTCTGAAGTACTGAAATACAGTATGTAGCGCTGGAGACTTTTTATGGCTTTGAGGCTTGGGATCAAAGGCCTGAGATCATTCTTGCTTTCTCCAGAGTTTACTAATATTAATGCAAAACCAGCAAGTAACTCCAAGAAAGTAATTTTGGAGGGTGCTAAAAACACAAGAATTCTTACATCTATTGAGTATTCATTCAAAGCACTTGCCTGGGGAACAAACTGTTTCATACAGCAAAGTCCATCATTTTCAAGGATCATTTCTTCCAAGACCAGGTACAGGTCTGTGTGCCTTTCCCACACATATTAACATTGCTAACATTACCTTAAATTGGGGATCTGATAGAGGCGTCAATAACAAAGTTAAATCATCAATGCCCTGACTCTTCTTCCTGGTAAGTGTGAAAATAAGGGCCCACAAAAAACCTGGCAAGCAGCTTATGTGCACCTCTTACCGGAGAATGTCCCATGCTGAAGAACTCTCACACTGCTCAACAGGCTCTAAAACATCCCAACGAGTGTGGGAGCAGAAAGGGAATTCACAGCTCATCTTCAGTGAGCTGTGCATAGCAAATGTGCTGCAGGCACATCCTCACCTTGGGGAAATCTCATTTCTATAAAGAAAGCATTGGCCATAATACTTGAGAATATGACTGTTGTTTTTGGCAGAATGCAGAGGAGGAGTTTGCAGAAGTAGGCATTTGAATCACACATTCAAATTTCATCCTGATTCCTGATTTTTACACAACTTTGATTCAACCATGGACTGCATTGCCACACTAAGCTAAGCAGAGAGAATTATAAAATACGTAATTCCCTCAAAGGGAAAGAGTTGCATGTGATCTAAGATTTTTGGAGGATAGCAGTCATGTTACACACACATTGAAAAGTCCTAATTTAACTCTGAGTATCATTTTTCCTGGTCCAGGTATAGACTTGGCTCTCAGATACTGAAACAGAATCATACAAGATACCCACATCCATCCATGCCTTGCCAAGGAATCCTTCCAAAGCAGTTATTTAGAGTCAACATGAGAAAAGGATGCTTTCAATGCAAGTGGTAATTGCTGCTGGTAATTTAAAAAATAGCAAAGACAGACAGCAATTCAATTTTGATTTCTTTGTATATACACCTTCTTAAAAAAAAGAAAAAACAGAACCCATATTTCCCTCACAAAGGACAAGCAAAAATGGCATTTTCTAAACACTGAATAAATGAATGTCCATGTAGACCTCTGAAAAAAAACATATTGTGTTGCACATCATCACAAGCCTACAGTATGTGCTGCTAAAAATATTATCCAAAAGCCTTTGGATAAAGCCAAGAAGAGTGTTCTGCATGTATTTTTAACCTTTTATATAAAGAGCATTCATGCCAGAATTGTGTTTCTTTGCCTTAACCAACATAAACCACAAGAATATGGCAAAATTAACAATGAAATATTCTGGAACATTTTCTAAAACCTCATGAAATAGAAGTTGTCAAGACAGAACTACACTGACACCTATTTATAATCTCTCTCAATATGTAGTACCAGTGTTAAATGAGGAGGGGAGGGGAGGGGAGGGGAGGGGAGGGGAGGGGAGGGGAGGGGAGGGGAGGGGAGGGGAGGGGAGGGGAGGGGAGGGGAGGGGAGGGGAGGGGAGGGGAGGAAGGCCAAATAAACAACAAAATGGCACAGTAACCTTCCTTCATGATAATTGTCCTACTAATGTGTCAATTAGATTTTTTGTATCTTGTGCTTGGATCCTTACAGGCGTCTGTGGCTTTAATTGTACTTTCTGGTCCTGAGAATGGAAAGGTTGGCTAAAACCCCTCCATGGGGAAATAGCTGAACAATGACTAAGGAAGACAATGTAGTCCCATGCTGGACTCCAAGAAGCATCTGGTATGACTCAGAATATTTCCTAGAGCTGAAGGTTACAGTACAGCTGAGCAGCTGACTTGCCACCTTTAGAAAGAGTGGATTTTTGCTCAAAAAGTTCTCAACAGAATATGGAAATGCCACCCACAGCTGTGGAAGAGCTGACCCTTTGCATTCCCACACATTTTCAGAAAGTGGAAAAGAGTTTTCACCTCCTCTTCTGTTTCTGTTTCTCTGCTCCATGAAGGGTTTCACCTTCATTGCACAGCCATGGTATTTGAAATAAATAGTCCTGGCATTTGAAAAAAATATCTGTATGCAGGAGAACTCAAGTGGTTTGAATTCATATGTAGCATATACCTTGAAGTGAAACAATTAAAAAAACCTTCTCTGTGCACATTACATATGACTCTGTAACTGGAATTATTGTAAGAGGAAATACAGCATAAGATTTTTAACCCATTTCAAACAACTGCCCAAGATAACACTGAAAATACCCATCTTTCGATGGGTAATATTCTCATATTACTTGCATACTGGAGTGGTATAAATAAAATCTGTTCCACCCTCTTTGAAGAGATTACTGCAAAAAGGATTTGGCTGCCTGTACATTGTATGATCTGTGGATTGTATATCTAGCCAGAAAATGCCAGGACCATAATAATACTGCACTAGAGCAGAGTTTCCAAACCCCTTATAAAGAGGTCATTTGCAATAAAATATTTGAATCAACAATAATATAAGAGAACTAAATTTAGGAATATGACCTGGAATCTGACACTGAAGGTTCAAAAGGTAGAACCTGCTTTCTAAACATATGTCTTTCTTCAGTTAACTAATAACCATAGTCATCCACTTGCAAACATTCATCACATAACTCGCAAAGGTAACAGAAGCTGTATATCTAAAGCTATATGATAAGGCTTATCATGCATTCATGAAAAGTTTTGGAAAAACATACTATAGATGCTCTACAGATCTAATGTTCAGAGAGAAAGTAATTTCCTAAAGGATTTTCTACCAAAAATCCATTTTTCATAGGCCCAGGGGCCTGAGGTATACAGCCTATGCTCATCACTGATTTTCTATGGCCAAATTGGCCTACTTTATGTTTCTGGTACCCCATAATTTATCACAGAATGTCTTGGGTTGGAACGAACTTTAAAGATCATCTAGTTCCACCTGCCATGGGCAGGGACATCTTTCACTACAACAGGTTGGTCAAAACCCCATCCAACCTGGCCTTCAGCACTGCCAGGGATGGGGCATCCACAGCTTCTCTAGGCAATATATTCCAGTGCCTTATTACCTTCACAGTACACATTTTTGTCCAACTATCTAAGCCAAACCTACATTCTTTTAGTTTGAATCCATTCCCCCTTGTCCTATCACTCCAAGTCCTTGTAAAACATCCCTCCCCATCCTTCTTGTAGGTTTCCTCCCAAGCCACAACATCGAAAAATTACTAAATTTCATAACGTTTAGGATTTCTTAAGCCTGTAAGATTCCTTATTGCAGATCCTGTTCTGACATAAATAGCAGTATTCAAATTATTTGACTGACCACACCATATGCATATATCAAGTCTTTCTTAAGAGAGGAGAAGAAAAAGAAAATGTGTTAGTGGACCTTTTCAATATCCACATTAGGATTCTACATTTCCATTCACTGCATGCAATGCTTAGCTTAGCACTTACACTGCTAAAGCAATTTGCCTTATGACAGAGACACTCCATCATAATGGAATTTTCAGTGTCCTCTGGCATAGCTACCAAGGAAAATCCATCATCGTTTTGATCTTTTACATTATGTAACTGACATAAAATTTTATCTTTTTTTCCATGTCTAGACTTGATTTTTAGAGAATACTTCCCCCAGCTCTCTAGTCAAGTGGAGACTGAACTGACATATCTTATCTAGAAAAGGATAAAACCTAGTAATTTTAATTCAATTTCAAAAAGACAGACACATTTTAATATCTAACTTTATACATTAAAGTACTTCTAATCAACAGTTAAACTTTGTTATTCTGTTTCATACTGTGCAAATGAATATGGCATGGACTAAATGGTTCAAATATGTTGTATGGTTGACTGCATCAACTTTCACTCTGGTAGACAGAGAGCCCATTAGTGTATTCTGTGTGACAGTTCTCATCTGAGAAAAGCCAGAGGTTTTGCATGAGCGTATAAACATCCTAGATAGAACCTTAAAAATTATTAGGAGGTTTTGAAGTCATGGCCCTACAGAAACATAAACCATGTAGATATACCAAAAGCGTATTGTCATAATCATTAGATAAATACATAAAATTATACAGGTTTTAAATCTTCAAAATAAAAATTCAAACCAGATCATCTCTTGTCTGCTGACAAAATGTATTGTGGCCATGCTATATTATCTGTCATAAAAATATGCCATATCCAATAACAAGCAAAATGAGAACATGAAGCAGGAAATATTTCTGAACTATAAACATAAACTGAAGTTATCTTCAGCTTTTGATGATGATTCACTGTATATATTTCCAAGGAGGTCTTGTGATATAATAATAAACAGGCTGGCTAGCTTAGAAACTCACATTCTTAAACTCTGCAGAGCCCACTTCTTGGCTTAATCCATATAAAATTAACTTTAATCGAGCAGTTTTTTTCCTCTAGGTGGCTGCAGAGCATTTAAAAAATTGCTGGCTCTTATTCCATGCTGGAATAAGAAGAAACAAGGGAAAGACCTGATAGCACTGCTCTTTGGAAAACAACTTTCTCCCTCATCTTGGTCTCTTTAGAAAACAAGAGCCAAACTCTCATGTCAGCAAAGACACACTCACTGAGAATGCCACCTTCCAGCTGGTTGCATCCTCACAGTGCATTTCACCTCTGAGGTCTCCGTCTTCTCTCTTCATTAAAGTAGTTGCTAAAAATAGGACTTGGATGAAGTGGCACAACAGCCAGCTTACCTGAACTGTAAAATTTAAAAAAACACTGTTTCTGGGTTTTATGGCTTCCTGTGTGGTCCTGGCCCAGACCCATACAAAGGGTCTTATAAAGCATGATTGAGACAGAATTCAAACACATGAATGCAAAACTGCAGTCCTGGCAGAGATACCCTGACTCCAGCAAGGCTGACCTTTTTCATGATGGATTTATGCCTTTACATTTCCTCAGGCACCTCTGCTTTTGCTCTGCATGTTCTCACGACCACGTGGGCATTGGCAGGCGTAAAGCCTGACTGACACCCCAACAGTGAGGCCCATCAAGGATGGCTGTGTTAAAACAGCAGCAGTGCTGCCATTTTCCACTCAGGACTCAATAGACCAGAGGCAGAGGGTGAGCAGAGTGATAGGAATTCAGCCAGGAAGCAGAGACCTGCTTTCTGCTTTCTAGTCAGTTTGATGTAGCCTGCTACTTCACATGCACAGCGCCTTGGATAAAGTATTTATGGCTTTGCATGCTGCCACAGTTCTTTAACCTTCCTGACTACAAGGTCTCAAGTGCAAAACACCATACAGAGCATGAAAACACAGTGGATGAAAAGTTGGCTTCAGTGAAATGGATGGGGATTTTCCTGCTGACAACACAGGAGCCAAGACTCTGAACTGTCATCAGCTTTTTTTTTTTTTTTTCAGTTCTGTACTTCAAAGCTTTGAAGGATCCAGACTCATTCAGGACACCACTGAACATTAAATTCAAGCTTTTTGAATTTAAATGGTATGAATTAAAATTTCCGGTACTAGACACAGTGACTCCAAGACATATCAGCCTGGCCCAGGAACCAGAGAAACCCATATAGATGTTATAAAGCCAGAATGACCTAATTCTGGGTGAAGTGGGATGAGATGACATGAGCAGACAGAGCCAAGGTCTGTTCTCGAAACTTACCTTCCAGTGAATTGGTTTGGGCATGGTCATTTACTTGGCTAGATACAAAGGCAGCTCTAGTGTAAATCAGCAGATTTTAATGAGAAATTGCAGCCACATGAGCAAACTCTCCCTATCACAGAATAATCGTGGTTGTTTTCCCTGTTCATCTGTGGGTCATGTCAAATGGCAAAGATGTTAAGATAAATTCTGGGCTTAGTCTTGTATACAAAGTACTAAAAATCTCAATATGGTTTTGCCTCTTTTTGTTGGCTGGGCAGAGACTATGGAACAGATCAGTGCTCAATGCTGGCCACCTTGAACATGTTGCTTGATGGAGCTGCAAAGCAATTCATTCACTCTCCATCACTTTTCACCCTATAAAATCTTCCCTGGCCTCCCTACAGAAGCAGCAGAGAGATCTCAGAGCTGTACCAGTTTGTTATGAAGCTTGCTGTCAAACTTGGCAGTGGCTGCAAGCTACTATATCCTTTCTCACCAGCAAAGTTTGCGGGTGGAAATTGTCAGCCCCAAGTGTGCCTTTCAGACTTTGGGAAAAGGGAGGCAGGACAACTGCAGCAAAAGCAGCCCATACAGCACGTCTTCTGAAGAAGTGCAGCTGATAGATGGAGAGAGAAATCCCAGAAGACAATAAAGAAGGAAAAGTCTATTGTTGGAAATTGTGCAGATTGTGCAGGAGGTTGTGTTCATGTTCTCCAAGGGTCCTTGGGAACCACAATGTTTACAGTCCATAACTCTGTGAAGCCACTGATTTCTTCCCTTTTAGGTGAGCATGTGGAACTCACTCAGTAGTTTTTCTGCTCCAATGGATCTTTCCACAGGTGGGGAGCCTGAGGGCCCATTTGAAAGCATGAGCAGATTAGCTCTGTCAAAACAAAGATCCCGCTTTTATGCCAGTAAGGGAAAAATAGGAGGGAGTGGGGAAAGCATAAACTATAGTTTATGATATATAGGAGGAAAATTGTTTTTTAATAGAATCTTTTCAACATTTTCCATTAAACTTTGGTTGCTTGCAGTGCAAGCTTTGGAATGCAACTCCCTCATCCCCTTAGGATGGTCTGTGTTTTATTACATTAGTTAGGAAGTCCAGCTTACTCCTAGCAGAGCTACTGTGTGAAACGTTTCAAACTCAAGCCAAAGCAGCAAGAGTAAAAGCCCCTCCTCACTGATTTTCAGCCTCCATCCTGAAGCCAGTAATTTAATATAATTATTATAGTGTGTAAAAGAATCTTTTGTTACCAAGCAATAGAAAATCACAAACGATCACATCATAAAGAATGAAATTACATGAATCCAAATGTTACCCATATGATGACTTGATTTCAGCTGGGATTCCTAACCAGAATGAGCAAAAGAATACATCAGAAGAGGGGAGGAAGTATTGGTCATGAAACAGGGGAGATGAAGTGAATAATGAGAGAACATTAGAAGTACTTCCTTCCTTACCCTTCCTTTTTCCTCCTTCCCTCTCTACGCCCTCTACTCTTCTAGTGATACTGGGCACATCAATGTTAGAAGCAGGTGCAGCAAAACAAGATAAATAACTAGAGTACTAGCAGTCAAGGATGAAAAAAATACAGGAATCTGGACAAGTAGCAGTACCGTAAGTCTATCTTCTTGAAGCAGCAAGAGTGGGGAAGTTAGGTGGAGTAAACCCTGTTACACATATGTGTGGCAATTTTTATATCTCAGGAACACTAAGGAGGCAGAATGAAAGTTATGCCTACCAAGATGAACCCAGAGAAAGGATGAGACACTCCAGTAGGGTCAGGGGGTAAATATCTGCATAAACCTTATCAGTTCTGTGTAGAGCCATTGTCTCCACGGATATAATTTAGAAGACTCCATGGGCACTGACAAATTGTTACACACATAAAGATCAGGGGAAAGGAGAAAGTCTTTAAGTGCAATTCACATCACAATGTAGCTAGGGTCTAGCCTTCTTAAGCTGCCCTTCTTTCAGATCTAATTTTTACAGGTAAAGACTGAGACTTTTGCTATGATTTATGCTGAATTCTGCATAAAATGCTACAGAACATAGTAGGACTTCTCTTTCTGAAGTTGTTATTATTAGATGCAGTCAGTTTTAAGCATCTGCCTTCTCAAAGCAAAGGCCAAGACTCATTCCTCTAAGCTGCAAGATTGTGGCTCTTTAATACGCTGCCCAGAAAGCTCAGTTTTTTTAATACTTTTCAGAACAAACACTTCAGTATACTGTAGTAAATTCTCTCTGTCTTCCATGTGAATCTTGTAAATAAAGTCTGAGCTAACCAGAACCAGTACCATTCCACTGTACTTTCCTCTTTCTCTCTGTGTGTAATGGTTTGGTTGTTTTCTACTCTTAAGTCAGTAATGCCCTGCACTTCAGGTTAGACAAAAATCTTGTTTACTCAGTTGCCCTTTTATTGGACTGGATATCCTGCCATTTGCTGGAAATACAGCAAAGTAAGAGGAAGGTAAAGTTTAGAATTAGTTCTCTCATCAAATAGGTTGATGAAATCACACAGACATGAAGATTTGCACATGTTCAGCACATTCCATGTGGATGTCAGCTGAAGTCATACCTTAACTCCACTTGTAAGAAAGACTAACACAGAACATGAAGAAATTAGAAGTTCATCTTATCTTCAAATCTTTTCAGAGAGATTCTGGCAAGCCCAGAAATTCTTAGAGATCCATTTATATAACAGTGGCAGCAGCCAAGGAAAGAAAGAATCAAGATGCAATGAAATCCTTGATCCCATCTGGGCAAAGAGTACAAAGGGAATCATCACGTCTGCATGAAGAGAGTGATGGTGATAGAGTATTAACAGAAGAGTCAGAATCCCCAGAGTCAAACACTGTGGGAATGAGTAAAAGCCACAGAAGGAAATAGAGGCTAAAGAGAAAGGGCCACAGTAAATATCTGCAGATGCTGTTGTTTGCAGTGGGGGCTGAACCAACAGGGCTGTAGTCATACACACACGTAGCACCTCGCCAGTAGAAGAATATTCTTTTCAAGATCAAAAGTCAAGCAGTAATAAAATGTGTGTTAAAAAACATCAGCAGAGGAGGTTGTGCATGCTCACTCATGAACATCTGCACTAAGAAGCCACTTAAGTAACCATGCAACAGCATGGGAGAAACATCTGCAGCATGTAGACCACCAGCTGTGCAGTAATAATACTTTGAATATCCAGAGTGCCTTTTATCTGAATATTGCAAAGCATTTTCCAAACAAATTAAGCTTCACAACACCACTGTGAGCTTCTTATTTAATGGCAGGGTTATTTCATCCTGCACTAAATGCCGTTGCTGCCAAAATGAAAAGTAACACCTGCTTATCATCGCACAGAAATGTACAATTTTCACGCTGGGAAGTGACGAAAAGGGTGTAGTTAAGTTAAAGTGGAGGAAGACTTGAGGTGGTCAGAATCAAATGTTTAGAAAAGAAACTCAGAAAAACATAGTATTAACACTCCCTCCCTTCCCTCCCTTTACTTTTAATGCAAACTGTCACATGAATTTTATGCTCACATGTGGTTAGTCTTTAGTCTTTATTTCTCACTGGGAAAAGAGAACTTCCACGGGTGTATACTTGTAGGGGTGTCTCCAGATGTGCTCAGAAGGATAAATACCTTTCTTGGTTGTGTATGCTCAATAAAATGTATTGCTGTGCATTGCAAATAGCTTTCCTTTGTACTCCTTCAGATCTGTTTTTATAAGGCATCTTGATGATTATATTATAGCACTGCCTTCCAAGGCAGCATGCCATATAGTAAGTCCTAAAACAAATTTCTTGCTGTGTGTGCTTTCAACCCCACAGTGTACTCCATGTAAGCAGCATTCTAACCTGACTCTGCTGAGTTAGTGAGATCTGACTTTGTTTCTTAAGAACAAGAAGAAAAGCTGGAGAACATAACATATATCAAATGAAGATAGGAAATCTTACAGACACCCCATTATGACTCCCTCTTTCTGCTTCTTAATACACCCACTTTTCAATCCCATTGAAATGTTAGTTGTGGAAGCACTTTGATGGGAAAGTTGTGGCAATGAAACAGGCTGTTTCTTTATCATATGAAGTTCAATACTGCCAGGACAGGCTGTCCTGACAGCTAGACAAACATAGTTCTTTAGAACTTAAACTTTTTGAGGGCAGCAAGGAGATTCTAATATATGCTTGACACTAGCACCTTAGGATCTTAACCTATGAGTAAGGCTTTTTGATGTTACAGTTAAATAATATTAGCTAGGACCTGGACATGACAAGTTGTATTGCTAAGAAATTGTTAGGGGTGTTTGGATATTAGGCAAATAGCACTAGCTTTGACTAAGGATTATATTTTAAGCATTTCTACATTCACCATCTCTGAGTTGGTCCCAGCTGGGCATGTGGTGGTTAACCTCAGGCCAACTTCTCCCTTCTCTTGAAAAGCTGGTTACAGAAGGACACAGCCTGGCTTGAGAAAAGAAGGCTCTTTCATGATTAACATTTTCCAGAAACACTTGGTCTTGGTATAACTCCATGCCTGTTGAAACCCAGGGTAAAATTCTGTTTGTCTGTAATGCCAGGTATGGTTGGCCAGCACCACCTGCTTCTGACATCTCATCCTACATGACCAGCTCTGAAAATGTTCGCTCATGCACACAAACTGACTTTTCTCCAGAAAGAGCTGTTTCTTTTCTCCATGGATGCAACCAAACATATGTGCCAAGTAGCTCACTATCCCGCCAGGACTGACTACTTCATTTCAAATAAACCATAAAATGGCATGAATTACTTGGGGAGAATAAAATGTTCCCTTTCAGTATATATGTTCATTAGTTTTTCTCTTGTATGCTGGTTTTGTCCATTTGATTCACACAGGATTTTCCTTAGCCATATTTCAAAATGGTGAATAGAAGGATTAAGCCTTTAAAAATCCTTCCTTTCCAATTCTATCATACAGAGGATAAGAAGTTCATCTATTTTTTGACATATTATATTAAGCTGCCCACACAGTCTGACCCGTTTAGAAGAACGGGAGTAAGGTGTGAGCTTACACCAGGTGATACTGTCCATAGAAGTATCAATGTTTGTTCCCAACATCAATTTCTGCTTTGTTTTTTTGGCATCAAAAAATTTGAAGTGTATTTTGCTTTTCAGTTCAGACAAGTCTCAGTGCTCAGAGGGTAACAAAATTGAGACCGAAGCTACACACCAGCTCCAACTCACCAGCTGAAATTATAGAACTGCATTGTTTCCACAAGACAAGGAGAAGAACTGAAATTTCCAATCTCAGATCTGACATCTGTTCCAACTTAGTAACAAACTAAACTCATTCTCCATCGCCCATATGCATATCTGCACATATGCACAATGGAACACTCAGTTTTAAGAACATTTGCCTCTAGATCCATGTTGGGCCACTTCTAGTTTCCAGACACAACCATAAATCAGTTCAGTTTCACTAGAAAGAGCAAAGATTCCCAGAGAGCCCCAGGCAAGAATCTCTAGCCCACTTTCCTAACCCCAAACCTGGCTCTGCAGCAATACATTATATTTGTTTTCAGCAGTGGAATAATATCACATATGATCACAGTCTCAGCAGCAAGAATTTATGAGTTTGTTCCCCCTAACCCTTCTACATCTGGTCCTTCACAAAGCTAGTATCCATGTTCAGAAATCATATGAAAACCACATCTTTTCTCAACACTGCTTTGAACCCCTGTTGTTTTAGAAATATGGTAGCAAGAGGAAAAAGAAGAGCTATGAAAGACTGCAAGGTTGAACCTCTGCTCTGCAGCACTGGAGCCCAGGACTGTGTGGCTGGAGTCACCACCTTGCTGCCAGTTGTGGAGCAGCTTGGCCAAGCAGCACCAAAGAGCCAGGCTTGAAAGATCTTCCGGCTAAGCAGTTAGTCAGTTTGGGACACTCACCAGGAAGTTGTAGTGGTCTGACAGTTAACTAAACTCAGGCCTTGACTCAACTGCTTTCGTGGTGATGCCAGATAGAGGAGTCCTCCCATCTCCTCCCTGCCCCAGCTGCTCCTCCTCTTCTCAGAAAGTGCGCTTCTCTTCACATTCAAACACAATCTCTTTATATTCAAATACAATCCAAAAGCTGAGGAAATTTGAAATACACTTCTGACATGCTCCAAAGACTGCAAATTGCTAGGCGTGGAGGGAGCTGGTCACACAAAAATGTGTTGTGGTTTTGCACCATGAACTCCATGAGGGTAATAGCCATTGACCACTCGGGCTTTATGCCAGTCAGAAGCTGCAATGATAGCAAGCAGCCCTGAATGCTTGAGATCAGCAGGTAAAGCCTCAGAAGCATTTCACTGTTCCATGTTCTGTTTCCATATTTAATTTTACACACAAGTGGGCAATCTGGAGCTTCAAACCTTCATTCATGTGCTATTACAGTAAATATTTTTAAAGTCAGACTAGCTCGAAATGCTATTTTACCCCATCTGTTTTCTGCTAAGCTTGTGCACCTTGTGTACTTTTTAACTTGTGAAAAATCCTTAATTTTTCACTTGCAAAACACAGGCAAGATAAGAGCCCTACTATTAAAATCTCCAATTTAACAAGAAATGAAGGGAAGCAATGCATTTTCACAGTAATAAAAATTATCCAGCTGTATAGGTGGGGAAAGACTCCAGTACCTTTACAAAGCTTCTTCTGAGGATACCACTTTTCTGCTAATTATTTATATAAATATCCAATAACAGAGGGAAGTCACCATGTCATGTAATGCAACTTGCATACTGCTCACTGAATGCAAACAGCTTTTAGCCCCATACTCAATTCAATCCAGTTGCTAAATTTGTGTGCATTGACAGACAGATCTCACATCTGTGGGATGCAAGAAGGAAATTATGCCAAGTCCTAAGTCTGTTCTTTCCAAGTTCAAGGCAGTGGGCAGACCCAACCGAGGAACCTGTACCTTCCCCTCTGGGATCCAGTTATGGGGAAGCACAGGAATGGTGACAATTTGGAAAGTGATTTGATTTGTCCCAAATCAATACTCACAAATCACGTCTTCAGCAGTGTGGAAATGGCAGAGCTGGCCCTGATCCCACCTCCTGACCTCCCCATTGCTCTGTCATGCCAGATGTTTCATTGCTTTTGAGTCTTTGCCTCAGTCCATCTGCGTGAAGCAGAACCTCCCTCTCATTTTTTATTTCACCTTCCAGTGCATTCATGAGGATGAACAAAATGCACAGATCACACTCTGTGACCACTGAGTGATATGTAAATCCTGTTTCTGGGGTACACATGCATCCTAGGGCTTCTTCTGATGCTTCCTGAAGCACAGCAGACATGCTAACTGGCCTTTCTGAATCCAAGCCCTTTGCAGGGGGAAGCACAGCACAGCCTGCTGCATCTGACTTCCAAAAGCAATGGGGAATATGCACAGAGGTGGAAGATGCCCATGCCTCATCACTGTTATCATATTACTTGTTTTACGTATTTACCAGATTTTACAGACACACACTCCCCTGGCCCAAGGTCTTGGCAGTGTCAGTTTAGATTAATCAGGCCTGAGCTATCCAGGTCAAAAAGGGGGTCATGAGGGTTGACATTCAAAACATAGAGTTTCTCTTGACAACAGAAGCAGCAAGTGCTATCCCATATTATGATCTGAAATAAAATAGCATCAGTTTTCCAGCAACTTTGTAAAAATCTGTAAATTGACTAGACTTCATCAACCGTGATGACAATACCAGCACCTGTTTTCTTTTTCCTGTTTTCTGTGCAATAAAGTGACCCAGAGATGTTTTTCCATTCATGAGACAAAATAGGGAAATATGAGGTTTAAGGCTAAATAGAAGAACATGCCTAAGAGAAATAATTCTTCCCTGTTATAATTGTTTATAATTATTGTAAATATTATTGTATTACCAACCAAAATACCTCTATTATTTTATGCAGCACAACTCATAGGCCCTATGATCTACTGCATGCAGTTGCACAGCAGTCTAGGATAGGCTTAAAACACACTTCCTTATTAATCCTAAACAGACATGTGATTTTCTGGGGTGGCCTCAAGAAAATCATCTCACCTCCAATGACACAGATGAAAAATGTGCCCTTAAGTTCTGACCCACTGCTGATGTAAGATGGAAGATCCACAGCTGATGTAAGATGGAAAAGACCTGCAGAAATTGTCCTGCCACAGGCTTGTATTGAGAATACCCCCTGCAGCCAGTGAAACTGGTAATGCACAGTCCTAGCTCTCTGCGTATTCTTCCCTGCACAGTGACAGAGACTGTAAAAATATCCATTTACACAGCAACAGTCAAACTAAATTTCTCCATTTAGATATCCCTTTGGCACTGTCAGTCACGCTCATGGTCTTATCTCCAGGGAACTTCCAACAGCTTCATATTCTGGTTGGAGTGCAAATTCCTACAACATGAAGTAAACACCTCTGGCTCCTGGAGAAGCCCTTTTCCCAGAAACCTGCATAGGAAAACCCATGGCACTCTAAAAGACCACATGGCAGAATGGAATCTTTTCATTCTAAATCCACTTTTATTGCTGTTTCCAACCATGACAGGAATCACACAGCGTGCTAGTCAGGAAATGCAGACACCAGAGATCAGCTAAGTGGCAAATAGCTCTCGCTAGATCAAGCTGCCAGCTACTGCCCTCAGCACTGCACTCCCTTCCTACCTCCTTCACAACGACTATGAAATTTGGTGCTAACCTCTCTGACACTGAAAAGTCATCATACTGAATAAGGTGGCAAACCTAAACTTTATAGTCTGCTTCTCCAACTTGTCTTCCATGAAACACACTCTCCGGCAACAATCCCAAATAAGTGCAGCAGAGAACACAGACATTAGCAAAGCTGTTGGGTTGGTTCATTGGAGAACTAAACCCAGCAGAGCAAGCCACTCCAGAAGCACATTCCTGGTCTCTGCCCACTAACTGGGCACTGAAGACAAAGTGAAAACTGCAGTGTTGAGCCAATGGATAAGACGCCAGGAAATTTCAAACTGCACAAAGCATGACGGCAAATGGAAACCATGACATAAAGTTCAGAAGAAGGTCACTGCTTCAAAATCTTTTTCTAAAGAGAGGCTTTATTATGTTTTTTTATTTTTCTTTTGAAAGCATGCACCGATGAAGCTAGAGTACCAGAGACAGAGAAGAAGTGGGTTTATAAAAGGGAACAAAAATAAAGTTTGAAGTACTTTTTGCCTGGATGGCTCAGGCACGTATTTTCAGTCTTTGGTACAATGGGTACATCTGCAAAACTCTGCACTGATGGGCAGCAGTTTAAATGGCAGCCCATGTTCTGCACACCTGATAACCCACCTGCACTAAAAGGTCAGTGGAGATGGACAGACCCTACCATGGCACCTGACAACCAATTCTCTCTGATTTTGGAGGCTTTCTCTTCCATACTCAGATATTGAGACTTTGACTGATGTACCCTTGAGCTGGTTTATATGTGACATGGGACAGAGCTGGGACCCAGCCTCATGCCTCCCATTCAGTCACCTCCAAAACACCAGCCAGCTCTTGAAGATTTAAAAAAAATTATGCTTACTAAAAAGCTTTGGAGATTCAAAATGAAAGACCAAGGCCACCTGAAGGGATTAATTCTTTACAATGGGACTTTCCTGGTATTTTCCTGTGTCTAACTAGGCTACAGCTGAGAGTATGACTGCACTGCTTTACAGGTTTTCTACTTAATATCATAATAACACATAGAAATATTTCATTATAGTGACTGCTCTCTATTAGGATTGAATCACTTGTGCATAAAAGAAGTGGAAAAGAACCCTCAAACAACAAAAAGCTCTGGGTTTTCTGTCAAAAACTGTGTGCTTTTCTTTGATTAAGAAGATTAAGCAGAGCTCTTATAGGAGCTTTACTCAAGCTAAGACAATTAATTTAAGGTATTTTATCTTGTGCAATTGGGATAAAATCTTAGGTTTTTTGGAAGTA
This sequence comes from Cyanistes caeruleus, assembly GCF_971803275.1. Classification (NCBI taxonomy): domain Eukaryota; kingdom Metazoa; phylum Chordata; class Aves; order Passeriformes; family Paridae; genus Cyanistes; species Cyanistes caeruleus. The sequence goes on from NC_141701.1 coordinate 106,530,883, forward strand.
AACAGAAACATGACACCAGTTCAGCCCCAGGTGTTTTCCTTTCATCATGTTGTGTTTCACAGCAACTTTCCATATTTAAAAGCTATCATACATGGAAATCCATCTCTTACAACAATCCACAATCATTGATGTGACTCCCTAGATCAAGCCAACTTTAAGAATCACGTGGACTCAGAGTCAGAAAACAGGTTCAGAGATGATCCAAACAACCAGCATGGCTACCCTGCTGAGAGAGCTGTCAGTCAAAGTCACTTCTAATCCTACTTGTAAATAAATACAAAACCTGCTAAATGGTTGCTAAAGAGTTCTCACTGGGCTGTTAAAATATTTGCCTATAGCCTGTTGTGCAGTCCTTAGTAGGGTCCACTTCTCACAAGGTGATCACTTGAAGCTTCTATAAAATACAAGGGAAAAAATGCCACTCAAATGTTCTCAGAAAAATCAATCTACAATGGAAACCCAGGAGAAGAGATCTTCTCTCCAGCAGATCTCTCCCTCACATTCACCACATGTGCACCTCTAATGCTGAGTCCTCTGATGAAAAATTAAATGACTTGTGGGTAGGAAATTACAAAGCACTATTAAAATTATATAAAACTTTCTCATGGTTTTTCTCTGGTGTTTTCTGCAACATGTCAGAAGATTAATTTGTTTACTGCCCACAGATGCAACAATAACCACAATTACTTCCCAAGGAACATTCAGTACAGCAAAATTCCATATCTCTCTCTGCCACGATTGTTTTTCCACAGCATCTAATGGGGACTGTCTCTGCTGAGAAGTATTCTGAAAACTCAAGGTGTTCTGCCTGAGCTGAGAGAGCCAGGCTCACTGTTGGCAGGGGAGGAAAAAACAGATGCAATCTGCTAAGGATTTTTGCTAAGGATCTTTGCTAAGGAGCAAAGAGAGGGACTTCATGTAACCACGGGCTACACTGCACCCTGCACCACTAAAGGCAAAACTCTACGTTTCTAAACCAGTATTATATTCATGACACCACCCCTGACTTTAAAATATTATCAGTGAAAGAGGAAACAGGTTAAGATAAACCATAGATAACTGTATATGCTGCCACATAATGAACTACATGACTGTGTCCCTCCATGCATGCATAAAAACTCACACAGGGGTTATCACCAAAGCCCATCAGTGATGAGACACCCAAGAAGCTGCCTGTTGCTGCAGATAAAATGCTTATCACATCACAACCTGGCCCACCAGCATATTCAAGTCAGAAGGTGAGTGATTCATTTGGACTACTTCCATTTCTGGGACATAACTTACATCTCAGTCATTTGTCTGAGTTGTTCCCATTATGCTTCCCTTTTCTGAGTGACTATTAAAGTAGTTAGAATAGCAGGACAAAGCTCTCCTCCTGGGCATTGCAGGAGTTTAGCATGTGTCAGATAAATGTATCAAAGAGGAGATTATTCCTGAACACTAAAAACCCACTGGAAATATATATGACAGCCCCAAAGCAGTCTGACACTAGCATCCCTCACCTGGGGCTGTTAGACAAACAGCTCATATTTTACTCAGAGTGAAAAAATCACACACGTTATGGTACTGTGACACTCTTTAATCTTAACACAGCTGTGAGCTTCTTTCAGCAGAGAAACCTTCTGGGTGAATGTGACCTTTGGATAAATCCTTCCATGTTCTCTGTCAAGGTATTTATTGTTACAGTCAGGCTAATGATTCACTTTGTGAACAGCCCTGGGAGGGATCATGTTTCCAAGAGCCCCATAGACCTGTAAACGTGTTCTTCCATCACTGTCACACCTGTACTACAACAGGGGAAAACAAAGGGTCAACCAAACAAAAAGGAATATATACTCTTTCACACTTTCATTTGGATTACTGCACAGAAAGACAACATTCACATTTACAAGATATATAAAGGAACACTAAAAGTTTTTAACATTGAGGTAACTGGCTTCTGGTAAACTCTATAAGAAGTTATAACTGTCTGTCAGAAACACTAGCTATCTGAACGTAATGCATTTTCCTAGGATAAGTAAGGCATCACTTTTCCATTCAAAACAGACAAAGGACACTACAGGAGAGGAGGACAATACCAGTACAAGCCTTGAAAATCAATCCCCGTGTCTGCCAGTTTTCAGAAATACCACTAACCTTAAGATAAAGCTGGTTTTCTTGCAGCTGACACTCAATATTACAGAAATTGTTTCTGCTCCTACTGCACATAAGCACAGTAATCCTCTCTTGGTCATTCCACACTCAGCTCATAACAAATCCTTTTGCTGAGCCACCAAGAAGCCTGAATTCAGTCTGAGCATGTAATTTGATGGGCTCCAAGCTGCCTAGGAAGAGAGGTGTCAAGAGCTGCTGGATAAACTACTTTGCTGGATCTAACTGTTGAGTGGGTTATTGGGCTACTTCATGAAACACCATCCTGTCTAGAACCCTGAGACACGAGCCAGGTCCTCTTTCGCCAACAACAAAAAATGAATCAAAGACTTGGTTCATGTCAATCTGGATAACTTTCTCACATCTGAATGGAAAGCAGACTAAAGCATTTTATTAGTACCTTAAGCCTGAAAATGAAGGATGCTGCAAGCCACAAGTCAGCATCTGCAAGAAATTAATTTCTGTGTTCAGATCTTCAGCAATGAATATAATTCAGGCAACAGTTAGGAGCAGGCAAAAATTCATATGTTGTGTATGTAGGAGTGATAGTCACATAATGTTGGTTTATGAGATTAGTCTTGGATCTCTGGCTTTCCTGGCTCAAACTCTCGGGCATCTGATGTTTTCAAATGATAAAACTTTTAACACAAAAGCATAAGTAAGGGTGAACTGGAATAGTTCAGGTGTATTGTCATGCTTCTTAGGAAGGAGCAGATCATGTCACAAAAGTCATCAGTTGTTTGCAGTAATTTGCAGTCAAGGACTGGATAGATACAGGGATGATTCTGTGGACTTCAGCAAACCATGCTGTCACACCCTGAGCTGGAAACACAAAGCAAGAAACTTCTGCTGCTGTTTTTCATACTGTACCCACTCAACACTCTACCAACAACACACAAAACCCTCCATCAATCCAGTATTTTCATGCACTCCACATAACTCCAACAATTGTATGTCAAAAGGGCATTTCCACAAATAAAAAGCTCTTAAAAGCATTACTGCAATACTAATGTTCCAAAAGCATTGTAAAAAACATTAGAAAAAACTTTGGAGTCTTTCAGAAAGTCAAAGTTCTTATACTTGAAATAAGTTGCTATTGGATGTCTAAACCATGCAACTTTCTGCTTTCAGTCACCATCCAGATTTAGTAGGTCTTAAGGGAAAAATCAGGCCTAGTTTCCCCGCAGTCAATATTGGTCCTCAAGTCAATAAATCTTAATATTGACCACAACATAGAAACCAGTAAATGTTTAATATCTTCTTCTGGGTTTTAATTATAAACACTGAGGAAATTTATCAACTCTTGACTTCCTAGTCATATGGAAAAGCTTTTAAACATTCTGCACAGACCACTGTCGATCATTCCCATCACAATTATGGAACTAAAATATATTTCACCAACAATTTTCTGAGCATTTACATTTTAAATCCTGGCACAACTTTGAACAGAGCCTGCATCTTTTGCAAGGACAGCAAAGAAAATGCATTTTTTTTAATGCTATTACTTCCAATGCCACAGTTAAATATCCTCTGCCAATATAAAATTTTAACTTCTATAGATGAAGAAAGTTGACAAAAATCCCTGTGGTATTCCATAACTAAAAAGTGTTCCTGGCCAAGTACTTTATCATTTGTAGAGAAATATGAACAGCACTGAGAGACAGAGAGAAATAAAGGAGGCAGGTGAAGAAAATTCTTGGGGCTACAGTGTACAGTTTGCATGCAGCTGATAAAAAGAACCATGCAGTGTGAATTCCTTGCTTCAAAAACCAGATGGGAATCCTGGCCAGGGATATCACTGGCTACATGTAATATGGACTATGGCTATGGAATAGATTATGTCAAGTAAGGGAGCAGTCTAGACATCTTGGGAGAAAGCACAGGCTCATGAGAGAACATACTGCCAGGGAAATTTGTTCCTGTGGTGTCTCTCTGCCACCATGTTTGGTGTGATCTCACCCAGCTGTGCAGAGTACACCGTTCACAGATGCCTGCTAATTGCATTCTTCATCTGTAAGAAATGGGTGGACACCAGTTTGAAATGACTGTATAGAGATCAAACTAACCAGAAAGACAAATGATCTGGAAATCAGAGCAGGTGAGCTAAAGGAGAGCTGGAATACGAACCAAATATCCCTAACAAATGGCCTAAAATGACTGTGTAGTGTGTTTTTGATTTTGGGCTAGTGGATATTTTGAAGTCAGATCTTTACTGCTAATGGTTGCAGGGAAGATTTGGACCTTTGGTAAAGCGAGGAATTGTGATGCAAGTAGTGAGAACTACATTTTTCAGATGCTGACAAAACACAGCCAAAATAACATATAGAGCCTGAGATCATATTAACAAGCTCAATGGCAGATAAAATAGGCACTTTTTTGTGGGATCTGTTTAAGTTCTTCTCTGATTATCGAACAACATTCAACCCCTTCTAGTGATATATCGGTGATCTTTACTGTCAGCAAATCGTTTTTGCCTTCAGACTATTCCTCATGCCAGCCAGTCCATAAGGCATTTTTGAAAATGCTTTCTATAACCACAACAAATCTTAAAATTATTGAAAGTTTTTCTGTCATCCTTTGTGGACAACAAGGACATCTATAATCTATGTCATCACCTTGCCATACTCCAGGGAATATGGAAATTTTTTTTTCATGAACAATGGGATGAAAAATTAATACAACAGAGGAAAAACCATGTAAACAGACTGATGAACAGAACAACAAAAATGGGCTTTCAAACCTCAGCCAAATCTTTGATATCTGAACACAGAGTTCAGTGGGGGTTTTCTTGCATATTGTCTCCTCCTGCTCCAAAAGCAAGTGTTTTATAGTCCATGCCTCAATTCATTACTAGGTTTTGACTTATTTTAAGGTTCTTACTTGCCAAAGACACATTGCTGCATGGAATATTAATGAGGTTGTCATCTCTACTGGGCCTTAAAGGAGCAGAGAAGATTTAGTGCTCTCTTAAAAAAAAAAGCAATGCTTTTTTCTGAAAGTTTGAGAATTTGTGCTTTGACAAGAATAAGACAATATACTTTTTGTGCATGCAAAACTTCTTAAAATCCCATCAGAACTTGAGCTTGAGGCCAGGAACTGGGCATTTTCACGTTTTAATCTCAACTCTGCTCTTAGCTTCCTGCACAGCAAAGAAGTCTTTCTTCATTTCAACAGCTTCAAACCAGGGTACAGTGAGAATTAGATGTTTACACTGTGATTTGAAAATGTAAAGTGCTAAGAAGGAGCACTTAGGAAATGAACTTTGTAATCTTTTCTTTGCTGCCATGGTATCCACCATCCTCAACAAGCTCTTCATGTACTCATAGACTACATAATCTTAAGCACTCACTCTCTGTAAACTACATACCTCATTTGAGAGCTGATGTACAAAAATCAGCTGTCTGAATACCTTAACACTTATAACAGCTTCCTCTAGACTTATCATAAGAGAAATCACTTGTTATTAATTTTCACATGCTAATTTATTTTAGCTTTTATGTTTCAGAAATATTATGTAAACAGAATGTTAGCTGTAGGAGTACTTGGGAATGCAAGAAAACATATGGCTCCAACCCTTCAGTATTCCCAGCACATTCACCAACAATTTTAATTTCTACTGGCTTAAGTGGAGGAGTTAGAGAGAGACTTTTCTGATCCTCTGCATGTCATGATGAAGGGGTGAAATCACAGCACCTGCTCTCACAGGTATTTTGGGTGAAAATATAACCCTGCTGCTCCCTTTGGGTGAGGAAGGTACTCGTTATAGTGCACTTCAGATCCAGTGGCATTTTAGTTCTACTCCCTGCTCCAGGATGACGCTGGCAATCTCCATAAGTCTGTGTCTGCTTTGATGAATCCACCAGAGACAGAGTTAATCATGGGAGTAGTCACAAATGTGTTTCCAATGGGCATCTCATCAGTTTAAGAGTGGGTGAACCCAACACACATACCATACATTATCCAAGATTAGGGATTGTAGTGGCAAACATTTAAAATGCATAAATACATACTCTCAGATAAGCACAAGTACCTGTGCCACCATTTTTGCCTGCTTCCACTGAGTCTGCTCTTTGCTTTGGAGCTACGATGCCCAGGGATACAATAATCCTCAGGAGCTAAAATTTGCCTTCAGGGGTCATGACCTTTTGTTGTCATGCCCCAAGCCCTCACCAGCACTTGCCCTGCCATACATGTAGGGCCTGTGTGCTCACAGTTAATCAAGGGCTGCATCTGTCTCTCATCTCACTGTTGGTGCCTGGTGCTTGATCTGCTCTTGCACTCAGAGCTCACTGCCCAGAGTGTGAACATTTTGCAGGTTGAATAGCAACAGGAGATCACCTCAAAATGGATTGTACTGTGTTTGTTTGAGGTACTGTGTAAATCACAGTGTGTAAATCACAGTAAGTCCTGTGAAGTGCTGATTCCTTCATGTGCTGTGAAGAACAATAGAAAATTGAGGCTTGAATAATTAAAATTAATTGCTTTTCACATTAGCAGTTTGTACACTTGAGAGAGCAAGTGTGGTGTATGGGATCTTCATACACCTCTCAGTACAGTGAGCCCTTATGGGGACAGACAGGAAAGAAGATTTGTCTATACCCCGGATTGCTGCTTTATACCACAGACAGCTACTTAAAAGCTGACATAATGCAGAAGTCCACAGAGATCTCAGAGCCTGGGAACATCCCAGATATTTTGTATGCCCTGTGAGATTGAGAAAACAAGACAGCAAAACTGAAGGAAAAACCTCTAACTACTAAAAACACCCACAAGAAAGCTTTCAGCTAAATCTAATACATATAATGCCTCTAGAATAATGTCAAGACCCCTCACATGCAGCAAGTCAGCTCTCCAAAATACAGGGAGAGAAAGTTTGATAAATTCCTTTGAGCTGTCAAAACCTTCCTAAGGCAAACTTTCTACAGAATTTTTTTTTGTGCTGGTCACAGCTCACGTCCTGCTTTGTCTGGTTGTCCTGCCAGAAATATAAATGAACTCATAAGAATAACAGGAGGATTAGGTTAAGCTTATTTTTAAAACATTTCCCACAAATTCATCTCATTTGCCCGCTTATAAACACCCTTGCTCATCTTTGTGCTGTGTCTAATTAGGTAGGATAAAGTGCAGGTGACTTAAAATATGAACTAAAATATAGTAGCTTTGCAATTATGCATGCTAAAGGAAAGATAATTAAAATGTCATGTTATGAGATGTAAACTGATTATCTCAGGGGCCTGAAAGCATTTCTCCCCCTTATATGACATGGCACAGTTGGCCATCTACCATATGGGTGGGTTTCCTCTTCCTTGCAACACTTACTGACCTCTCCCTAAGGCAGAATATGAGATCTGATGGGTCAGTTTCTTGAATTATTTATTTACAGAAATAGACACTGCCATCAGCTAAGCATCTCTGCATTTTATTTAAAGTCAATACTGCAATAAAGCTTAAAACATGAAAAGCTAAAATTAAATTAAAACAAATTTGCAAAGAAAGCCCTGCTGAGAACCTGTCATAGAGGTTAATTAAAATGAGATTGAAGTGAGGTCTTGAATTTTGTAGCAGCTGTAGTTAAAAATCTGTGGTACCTGACAGTCATATATGGTGGTTTCCTCTGACGATGCTTAAAACTTTTCCAAATAGCATCTCTCCAAAAATGGGATTTGTTTCTGCAGCTAAAAAGAAATACTTCAGAGTAGCAGGTATTTTTTTTTGGCAATGGATTAAGTTGCACCAACTGGCAGATGGCATCTTTTTATAATATTTCCACAAGGGAGGATATAAATCGGCTTTTCTACCAGTTCCTATGCACACCTTCTCTCTTCTTTTTAAACATCATGCATTTTAGTATAATACTGAAAGTGGTGCTTTCCAGAATGGGAAAGGGCTCTTTCAAAAACTATTTATTAGTGTATGCAACAGGGATGTGCTTGTATTTCACCATGGCAGTCCTACAGCATGTTCACGTTCACTGTGAAGTAGTGGCATTTGAATATTGTAGCTTTAATAAGAATATTTATGATGGTGAACTTTATATTAAAGAAATTATGCCTAGAGCATGTTTTGAAGCCTATCAAACAAGCTTTGAAAAATGTGAGTGACAGCAGACCTTCCACTGCAGGTTTTTTTCTACAAGATTCTTACAGATAAGAAAAAAGAACCACAACTGAATTCTGGTCAGCAAAACACAGAGAGGATCTCTCAGTTGCCTGTGTCCAGACAAATTAGTTTTTTTGCCTTGTAAAATCACTCTTTAGTTTTCCCCTAGGGAAAAATAGACCAGCAAATAGGATATGGGTGTCCAGATTTGAATGTGTTTTCTTTTGTCTACCCCGGTAAAGAATGCTGATGAAACAACTAGCTGAAGTTTTCTGAAATTATCGGTGGTACAGCAAATGGTGGGAAGACAAAACAAGGATTACTAACTGATGCAAAGATTACTGTAATACAGCTGCCTGGGACAGGAAAATTCATAATGTCACCCAAATACAGCAAAATTCCCCTTCAATGAATCAGAATTTTATCTCATGACTTCAAGGCACTGTAGAAAAAAAACCCAAAATCAACTACCAAACCTCTAATAAAAGTAATACAGGAACAACAAGTTCTAAGAATGCAGTCCATAATGATAAGGCATTGGGCATACCCTGCTTTTCTGTTAGATGTCTCTCCCCTCCTCCCTACTCCATAGCACCTACCATCCTTTAGGATCATTTTTGTCTCAGTCAAACTGACCTTACAGTTTCACATGCAGAGTCTCACATCTGTCAGACAATGGACAATGAGGAAGACAGCAATAGGTTATGAAACACCTGACTTGAATTTCATTGAGCCAGGTAAAAAACCAGAAAGAAACGGAGTTTTACTAGACAGAAGCACATTTTCATCATAAGTCTCTATATACCTCCATTTATGATAATGACAAATTAAGTTCTTTCCTGGAAAAGTGAGAAATGAAGCCTCATAATGCACTTACAAGCAGTAGGAAATAGTATCTCATGGGTTGTGATCATGTAATTAGCATGCAAAACAAAGACATTCCAGACATGCCATCCTTTGAAGGAAAGGAAACTTCCAGGGGTTTAATCACATAGTAGTATGCTGCTTCATCTGGTTTTCCTATAACAGATCTCTCCTTGTTTAAAAAAAAAAATTAACTTTCCATATAGGGAAGTACGAAGTCAGTTACTGGGGAAGCATGCACTCCTCAGCTGGAAGTAAGCTATGGACAGTCCCAGGTGAATGGTGTCTATCCAAAACCACTGTTTTGTCAGATTTTGGAGCTCTCTCCACCCTAATACCTCCCCCCCACTGAATCCAAATACCTCAACAGGAAAGGAGACATCTGTGAATCCTCTGGCACTGCTTCGATGTTTTACAGCTGTAATAACCACTGATACAAAGAGAAGAATGTTTTCTAGCCCCAAATTCCTGAGGTACTTTTCTAAACACACACAATTGGATGGGACTTAGCTACATGAAAAATACCCCACCAGGGTAAGGGGTGTGGGGAAAGATAAAGAGGACTCATGATCTGCAGAAAATTGAGCTCAGCTCTGCTTTAGATTTATCTTTTCTGACCACTCAACCCATTTGTCCAAATCCAAACTTCTAATCTTTACATCTAAACAGTATTTTTCTGGCAGCTTCCACTCACTCACTCTTGGGTATAACAGATGAAAAACACTTCAAGGAGGGGGCTTAAAACAATGGTGATCTATATACTTACATATATGCAGTAGTTTGCAGTACCCTTTACCATTAGCATATAGGCAAGGCAGTTTGATGCTTGCTCCTAGAAATCCCAAAGTGCATCAGACACCACAAAGTCCATTTTATATCATTGTTAGCACTGTCAGCCACCAACAGTCTAAGTAATGGTGCCTCTTACCTGTATTTCAAGTAGTTCATCACAGCCTTACACAAAATGTACAGGTTGACATTGAGTGATTTGGGGGATAATAATTCATACAGGGGCATAAAGAAAAGACAGTAGGCAGCCCAGACAGATGTGTGGGGAGAACTGGTTCCCAAGCACTAGAGCTCTTGCAAGGGTTGGGAACACACTGGTTCTCCCAGTGCCTGTGCATCTACTACCAGAGTGCTGTGCAGCCCCTCAGAAGGACCTCAGCAGGTTGGAGTGATGGGCAGAGAGGAAGTGTCTGAAGTTCAACAATGGCAAACGCATGGTCCTGCACCTGGGGAGGAATAACCCCATGCACCAGCACAGGCTGAGGGCCAAACTGCTGGGAAGCAGCTCTGCAAAGAAGGACCTGGCAATGTTCCCTTGTGGCCCAGAAGGCCAATGGTGTCCTGACATGCATCAGGAAGAGCACTCCCAGCAGGTCAAGGGATGCGATCCTGCCCTTCTACTCAGTGCTGGTGAGGCCACATCTCGAGTGCCGTGTCCAGTTCTGGGCTCCTGGGTACAAGGGAGATTTGGAGCTCTTGCAGCAGGTCCAGGAAGGGCAACAAGGACTGGGGAACTGGAGCATCCTTCTTATGAGGGAGTTGGGCCTGTTCAGCCTCAAGAAGAGACAACTGAAAGGGGACATCATTAATATGCATAAATTGCCAAGAGAATGTTTCCAGGCTTGGTGATGCAAATCAATAGGAAAGGAGGAAATGGGCAGAAACTGATGCACAGGAAGGTCCACCTGGACGTGAGGAAGAACTTTACCGTGCAGGTGACTGAGCACTGGAATAGACTGCCCAGAGAGGTTGCGGAGTCTCCCTCACTGGAGATATTCAAGAACCCTCTGGACACAGTCCTGTGACATGTGCTCTAGGATGATTCTCCTTGAGCAGGGAGGTTGGACAAGAACACCCCACTCTTATCCCCTCCAACCTTACCCATTTTGTGGTTCTGCAATTCATAGAAAACTCACATCCTCATGCAGATTTGCTTAAAAATAAAGAAAAGAAACAGAAATAATAGTTTCAAATATTTTTAAATTCCTTTCTAACCAGAAGTTCCCTGGGTCATGCAGCTGCTCAATGACAATTTGCTCAAGAAGTTGAATAAATTGTTTCATCCTAAACTCCTCTCTGTTGTGGTCATTCTGCTGCTAGTACCCAGACTCAGGGCCAGCTTCAGGCAGATAGTCTGACAGGCACAGAAACATCCATTCCTCAGCACAAGGGCCAGTGGAAGCAAGATCCAGGCCCTGCTCTGTGCCAGGTCTGTAAGGGGACCAGTCAGTTTCATGCCATCAGTCCCTTTCTTGAGCCAACACTACTGGCTTTGTCTTAAAGGGGGACACAGGCCAGCTCTGCCCTGGGGTGGGTGGAAAGACAAATGTGGAGGCTGCTTCAGCAGCAGCAGCCAGGACAGGAATCATCCTGGTGAGCACTAAGAGCTACAGCTGCCCTGCACTTACACCACAGAAGAGCCCTGGAGCAGCTTGGCCTCAGCTGGAGCAACTGCTGTGCCCTAACTCACATCCAGGACCTGAAAAGCTTGTGGGGAGAATTTTGCAATATGCACCTTGGCAGTAAACTGAGGGTTCCAGAGAACCCTGTTCCATCCACCCCTTAAACACTTGAAACAGGATTTTCTTAAGTCATTCTTCAGTGTATACTTTTTTACCATCTTGCTGAATGAACATAGGGGCATAACTACATGAATTTTACAGCTGTAGGACATCATTAACAGGAAAAAAGACCTTCACACCTTTTGCTTCAAAGCCACAAATCCTTCGTCCACATCTTTCAAACAGAGTTTGTAATTACCTTTGCAATGCACTGGCTCACATGTTCTCTGTAGCCATTTTATGGCATCACTGCCAATCTTAATAACAGAAATCTAACAGGCTACACAACATTGTGATTTATGCTTTAACTGCAAGCAGTAATATTTTCTCTAGTTAAGTGAAAGTTTTTAGAAAAACTGCAAGACTGCAGTGGTTAATTGCATAAATTTAATAGGTTAACAGAGATAGAAACTCTTTTACTGATTAACCCAGAACTACAGATGGAGTAATGTCACCATATCACAAGGAACATTTAAGTTAAGAATTGCAATAAAGTAGATTTGCAATTCTTGAATGCATGTGATTAACAGATTCAAACAAATCATGCTATTAGTATGTTAATTATTGCTTGCCCTAAAACACTGATGATTAAATTGAAGTGTTTAAGAGAAAAACACGTCCCAGGACAATTACAAAACAGAAAAAGAGTAATTAATTATTCAGAGTGCTATTGCCTGCTAAAAATACAATAACAATAGAAAATATATATATATATATTAATAATAGGAAGAGCAATAATCATAAAAAGACTAATTTTAAGAGTTAGGGACACAAATTTTCCAATGTGAAATAGAGGAATCTACTGCATAGCAAAACCAAAATACTGAAGATACTGCCTCAAAGTTGTGGCAGTAGTGAGAGACACAAGAACTGTCTAATTAGTCATTTATCAACTCAGCTTTTATGTAGGTGTATTAGAGATGGGCAATACACTGATACCATGTCAATGTCATGTTCCAAATCTGTTGATGCAACTGTTAAAAATCAAAAGAGCCCACCAACCTACTAGAAAGCCATGGATGCTAATGAAGGCAGGTGTTCAGGGAGTGAGTCCTGTCTTCCTCTACAGTGTCTCCTGCAGCCATATTTCTCCCTCCACAAAGCAGCATTGCTGTGGCTCTCTCACTGCAGTCCCCAGACCCATGGTAGGGGCTGCCTGCTCCTATGCCTCCCAAGGGGGCTCCTGAGGGGTGTCAGTCATGAACAAGCAAAGCAGGCATGGGGACACACTGGTGATCTGCCCTGCATGATCACATTGCTCCCTGGCCTCACCTGATGGAGTCACCTGCAGGTCCCTGCCACAGCACAGCTCAAAGATGCACAATGAGAGTAGCCATGGGGTAGGTTTTGGTGAGCACAGAAAGGGTGAGCACAGAAAGTCCTCTTCTCCATTTTCAAGTTCCCCAAGATCCCCAGATCTTCACCCATAAACTTAAATGGTGCCATAATATTTCCCAATAATGTGATAGAGCTTTTTCTGGTAACAGCACAAGATATTGAGATAGTATCACCTATTTTTAGTTCTGCTTATACTCAAGAGCAGTTTCAGGAGTTTGAGTGACAGCTTTATTGCATACATGGTTTAAATATCTTGCCTAAAACTTGATGCTGAGTAACCTTGGTAACTTTATTTTACTTTTTTCTTTCAAAGACCACTCTAGGATGGTTAGCCATAGCAAGGCATGTGGCAATGGTGATGGCACTAACTGTTAATCTCTTCTTCACACAGGATTTATCAAAATCTCTTAGAAATTCAAAATAGTTTCTCTGCTTAAAGAACTTGCCTCCAAAAAGTTAAACCCTAAGGGTTATTTTTAGAGTATTACTCATGAGTACTGAACAACTAGAAATGCATTAAACAAAAAATACCAGCCCCAAACTAAACAAAGCAAGCCACAATTAAAAAAAACCATAAAATGTGTTTAGTTACAAAAGAACTTAAAAAGTGGTGTAAAATTAGATACTAAATTTGTTAGTCTGCAGTAAGGACTATTTCAAAATCCTTCCTCACACACTTACATTGTGTGTATGGCATTCCTCTGCCATATGCTTTGCAGGGAAACACAACATCAGAAAAAAAGGGTTAAGGGAAATGTGCAAAACCTAAGGTGTCGCAGATTTCTCAAGGTCAACCTCAGGAGTTAACATGCAGCTAGGTCTTTGCTCTTTAAAACATGAACTATATCCTTTTCACTTGACCATCACAACAACCATGCTGTATGTTTTTTGGATGACTAAGAAAAGGAGAAACTACAACCGTAAAAAGAATGAGTCTAAAATGAATTTGAGGTATCTTCACAGAAATCTTCCCAGTAACACAATGTCAGACAAATGTTTGCAATGCATTGTTCTCTGCCTTTTTTTGGTATTTGGAGAAAACACACCCTAATTCCTAATGATCCTGCTGAGTATATTTCTATTTCTGAGAATTTTTATTAACAGCAAGTCACTAACTGAGCAGGAAAATTAAAATGAAGCAACGTCAGTAATATTTGCAAGAATGACCAAGAAAGGTTAACTCTTGAAAATATAATATTTCAAAAGGAAAAATTCCATAATATGTAATGTTGGAGGGTAAAAACTGAGAAACTACTAAATTCAACGAGACCATTGTGAGAAAATAAAATAATCTAACCCTATCATTCTGCCTCCTCCCTTTTCTTACTGCTAAGAGCCTTTTTAGAGTTTAAAAAACCAAATTTAAAATAATTTAGTTAAACTTAGCATGAAATTAAAGAATATTGACTAAATATACCTTTCTAAAAAAACCTCAGTTAAAAGCTGTGTTAATTTGAATTTCTTTTAATGGAAACTAAATCTCCTGCAAAAGCACATCACCAGTAATGAGTTATTTAAAAATAAATTAATAAAAAATGCAAATCTTTCTTGATTGTGTGTCCCGTAATTGTTACCTCCTTGCGGACATTTCCTGGTATGAAAAATGGTTGGTCATAGACAAAATTCTTTGCTACAACTTTATCAGTTTCTAACAAGAAGCAACATTCTATTAGATACCATTATTTATTATTTATTATTATTTATTAGCTATAAATTATAGTTTATCTTCATTCCTGTGTTGGAAGCTGAGCATTTTAACAGCTAGCAACATCTAAATGGAAACAAATGAACGTCTACTTCTGACAAAATATGATAGTCATTTCAACACACCATTTCCTGAGGGAAAAATACACTTTTCTACAAAAGGACACAATCAAATTAAATACTTGCTTGATTTCATTGTCTTTCCAGAGACAAACATTAGACATCATTTTAAAGGAACAGAAAATCTCTATAGTAATTCTTGAGTGCAAGAATGCAGAATTTTTTTGACTGTTGTAGCCAAAATATAAATCACTTTCTGCTGTGGTGTCAGGAAGTGTATTGCACTAAATTAATCACGAGCTACTTTAGAAAAGGAACAAAAAATCCACTGCAAAATTAAACAAATCTCTCTGTGCCTGTTTTCCATTTGCATTGTCATCACTTACCTTTAAAGAACGATGGAAGTGAGATGGGAATGTTGCTGAAATGTATTTAACAGACCCTGTGTGTGTGTTAGCTTCTCTAGTGCTCTCTATTGTGCCTTCCGCCATTGGAAAAGATAAAGTATTATAACCTGCACAAAATATAATCTTTACTCTTTGCTAGGCTCCTAGCACAGGGATACACCACAGCAAAGTCTAGAGGCACACAGACTACAAGCCAAGCTGTATGTCTTCTTCTAGCATTTCCTAGTCGCAGATGTATTCTGCTGGATTAGATAAAAGTCTGTCTCATTAAAAAAAAGAGGAAAGGCAATTCATAAGGGAAATCAAGTCATTCTAGAAAGCTTTTCCTAATAAATCAAATAGTTCAGTGGCTGTGCCCAAGTGGGGAAAGCTGGGAGCACAGAAATCAGGCAGCTCCACCCACAACCATACAACTGTGGCTCAGCTTGCTCTTACCTTTTATGTCAGGCAATAAAAAGAATAGACAATTGTATTTACTGAGTGAAGGGTAAATAAACTCATGCCAATTAAATAACAGAAAATATGTCTTTGTGGTTTAGACTGTAAGCATTTTAAAGACAAAAGAATATTAAATAATTCACTCAGACAAAGATTCTAGATCCTCATCTGTCCTTCTTTTCTCCCAGGGCAGGACAGGCCATGCATAGAATTTTTTGTTAACTCTCCCCTTTAAACTCTCAACCCACAAACCACACCATTGAAGAGGCATTAGACATATTTAATATCCCTGCTTTAATAAAATAATTTTCAAAATGTTTCTGGGAAGACACACTTCTGTGGACCACAAGCAATAGCAACTGAAGTCAGCCTCAACTTTACAACTGAGTTTGAAATCAGAGGGAGTTTACAAAAATGTTTTGAAGTCTCCTTCCCCTCTTTCTTCAGTCTCCAAAAATACTTTTTCTCAAGGTTATCACAAGCCTGCCTGCCTTTTTCACTGTTGGCTGCTCAGGTCTCTTTGCTCAGGACCATGTTCTGATTCTGGATTCAGAAAACCTCCCATAATATAAGCCTGTATATCTTCTTAGCAAAATCTCAAGACATGTTCAAGTGCTACTGAAACAGAGCCTACTACGTGTTTTTTCTCTTCACAAAGTAACTTAGTACCTCCCTCCACAGCAAGGCACACTTACCTGTAAAACGTGGTATAGTCCACCGTGGAATGGCAGCTCTGGAACTCCCACGCTTTGAGTTTCTGGCATTCCCGGTGAGCTCGGAGTTTCACCCTGACTGTCCCATGACAGAGCTCGGGTACGGGTTTTCTCTGTGGGCGGCTGCAGAACTCATTGGACTCCACACGCCAGGATTCAGCAAAGTCATCCACATCAAACTTAAAATTCCCGTCCCCCCCAATCAGGTCATCTCGTTTGTGCCCATTGTAATTGCCACACAGACCACAGAGTTTGCCTTTCAGATGAGGTGCAGCCATGACTTCCACAAAACTGTCTCCATCCCATGAGATTTCCAAGCCTAATAAAAAGATAAGACAAAAATGCACCCAAAAAAAAAAAAAAAAAAAAAAAAAAAAAAAGAGAGAGAGAGAGAAGCAGGAATTGAGGATAACAAACTGCACCTTATGTTTGTGAAAAAGTGTTAATGGGAACCTGAACAAAGCCATTGGCTTAGTTCTGAAAATGCTGTTAGATTTTTATATAGCTCACAATAAGTGCCTCTGGCAACTGCAGTGTTTCTTAAGTTACAGTCAATTACAAAACATTCATGCCTATTTCTTCTTATTTCTGTTCCTTCTTGTTAATGAATGGGGTTATCCTAAAAAATATGGAGCCAGGGCAGGATATCAATATCAAAGGAGGGCTCTTGCAAAATTCTACCAATTGAATTTGCTATGGTAAATTTGTAGCTGATTTCGCATGGGGACCAGAATTTCAACCATTGGTACCCATTGCACAGATAGTGGTCATACAAAGATGCTAATGTCTCATGAGACTCCAGCTGTGACTTTATGTAAAACGTCCTATTCTTGCCTACAAAGCTGATCACTCGTTGGGGTGAATACAACTATTCCAATACAAGGTACTTTATTTTGTGTGAGTAGAAAGAGTTAAAAAAGATTACAACAAAGATATATCAGATTAGCAAAACCGTTGTAAGAAAGCATTCTGAATTGGATTCAAACTGTTCATTCAAAAGGTATTAATTACCAGTGTTTTGAAGCTGTCTGCATAAGTTAGCATCACTGAGAAATGATGATAAACATCTAACCTGTATCTAGTGGCTGGGATGTAAGCCCTCCACTACAATTTGCTTTACAGGAAGGTTTGGCACTTCTAGAACATCAAAATCAAAGTTACTTTTTGTGAGTGACATGCATTTTATCTGTACCCATCTAAAAGTTAGGTGTCTAGCTGAAGTCAGCTGTCTAGACCCTTTGATGGAGTAAAATAGGCAGCTCTGGATCACCACAGGATTGTCTATTGCAGAGGGAATAAACTACTTCCTGAATGTATTTCTGTTCCCAGCGATACTCTAGAGGGACTAGAGATCATGTGGAGACTAAACTTCCAGTTTTTATCTGAGTGTCTGTAAATTAAACAAACTCCATTCTTTGAGGTGTAAATAGGCAGCTCATAAGGGAAAACAATTTTGATATCATTTGGGATAAAAAAAACAACAATAAACATTGCTGCTTAACTTCTACCCAAAAATGGCCGTTCTTGTAATTACTTCCAATGTCTCCTGAATGGTTCTATGCCACATCTGCAGGAACCCTACATCTGAAGACAATTTTGCTAATGTTAATGTATTCTCATAAAATACCCATGAGCAGCCATTAGTTAAGGATAAACACAGGATCCTGCTTTTCAATAGGATAATCCAGATTTTACCCTGTTATCCCTACTTAACCAAGAATATCAAAGAGCATCACTCTGTGGTGCAGGACAAGGGCTTCACTCCAGCATTCTTCATTTGCTGTGTGAACTTCGCACCACCCTTTCCCCTTGTAAATTTGTGCTTGTCACTGTGTGATCCAAATCCTGCCCTATCCTCATGTAAGTAATTAACATACCAGTGACTCAGTTCAAAGTTGGAACCCTTCCTTCAGCAACACATTCCATTGTCTCCTATGACAATTCCTACCTGCGCTGCAAAGGAACAGGGTGAGGTTCAAGTTGAATTTATGGCTATAGAAGGGTTCATCCATCTTATCATCCTGCCCCAGTGCTTGTGTACGTTACACCATGTCTCCAAGGGTTTGGAGAATGATTTACTCATCAAGGCTGTGAAGGTAATTCTGCATCACCTGTCACTACAGTCTAATACACTGTTTGCTTACCACCATAAGTTAGCTATGGTAGCACAAATGTATCCTAAGCTAACTATGCCTGAAATCAGTTTCAAATTATCTCAGAAACCCAGCATGGATGGGGCCACTGTCTCCTCCTCCAAAGGCACTTTACACCCAGCCAGCTGAGAAATTGTGCAAGACTACAACTGCTAATGAGGCCAGCACAGTGGCAAGGGGGAAAGCTGCCTTTTAAGCTGCTTCATACATTATCATTGCTGGACAAATTCAAAATCCAGCTGTCTTTGCTTCTGACAACACTGAACAAAACAAAACACAGCTTGATTGTTGTTGTCTTGCAGACACAAGATTAATACTGCCGTGCTGGCACTTAGAAAATACTTGCCATTAACTTATAAACCAAGATTTCTTCAGACTTGAGAATCACATAAACTTTCTCAAAGTTTAAAGCATCAAGATCCAAATTCTCAGACAGTAATTTTCAGAAAATAACTATAGTTTTTAAGGTTGTGTTCAAGTTCTTCCCCCAGAGAAGCTCTCTACTTTAAACAAAGTCAGAAAAGACTGGCTAACAATTCTACCTTAAGTTTCCTTTTAGGAATACTTTTTTTCCTTAAGGCAAAACCTACTAACCTTCAGTGAAAATACATTAATTATGAAAGGTTAATTTGAAAAGTTTTCTGAATATTTATGTCCTCTTTACCTGAGTTAATTTACTTGTTCCATGTTGCTTTTGTAGGCCTACAAAAGGAATGCAGGTATGCAGAAGAATAACGTAAAATTATGGCTTTTCTTCTCAGCATATAAAAATGCACATTTTTAAATCTAGAGATTCCTGTCTTGATTACTGGATTTCATTCAAGAGACTCACTGTGTAACTGCCACATGAACTTACTTCCCTCTAGCTGGTATGGCTTAATTACACTTTATTCTGCTGTAATTGCTCAGATGGTAAGGGTAATTTCTGGCTTTGATGAACAGCCTAAAGGTTTCTGTCCACAACAGAGCTTGTTCCTTTTTGGAATAATAAGGAAGGGTATTTAATCCTACACGTATGATAATTTTGTTGGAGCCTGATCGCACTGTGCAGTGTGTGCCTTTTGTTTGTTCACAAGCAGAAAGTCCAGTTAGTCTCTGTAAACCAGTAAGAGCTGTGACAGACAGGATTATGCTACAGAACAGTGTTTGAAATGGTCTCTTTGGCAGACAGAAACTGTTTGGAAGAGTTTCTTGGTGCCTATACTCCCCCTTTCTTCCCCTCTCTCAAAATGGATGAGTTTCCCATTCATTTGGACAAGAATCAGAATTCAAGGGAAGAGAAGCCAAAGGATGCAACATCTGTCCCATTTGGGGATGTGCAGAAAAGGAATATTCTCTGAGTTACTTTTTAATTTTTTCCAACTACCCCCTCTCTTTGAAGGATGCTTAACCTACTTGTTACTTGATTTCTTAACTTGGCACATCATCTGCTCTACTCCATTAAAAAAAAATCCTTCTTGATTTATGTGTATCACACACTAAGTTCCCCATTATGGAAGCTCTCATCAATTGTTCTGCATGATTTTTTCATGGCATCCTTGAGATTTAAAGGCATCCTCAAGAACTGGCAAATGACCCTTCCCTAAAGATTCAATGCCAAAGTGGTACAGAAAAAGTGCAGCAAAGGGGCTTTGTGCCAAACAGAGTGCAGAAACAACAAAATGCTCATGCAATAGAGGAACAGATAAGTAGCACCAGCCCCATGAAACTCTATTCTTGTCTTTCTAACACAAATTTGGATAAGGACTCAACACATCCCAAGCACACCCATAGCTGTCAGTGCAGAGTGCAAGGACTGCTGCTGCGTGGCATCCAGGGCTACAGCTGGTGAGGAATTTAGCAACAAAACAGGTTTTCACTGGAAAATGCCAATTCATCAGAACTGAAATGCTTCAGGGAGACATATCGTATTCAATGAACTTCCAACACAGCACAGGCAAGGCTCCAAGCTGGTTTCCTGCCAGCTCGCCTGGTGGGCTGCCTGGAAGCCTGAGCAATCAGGGTATAAAACTCCAGGACTGCCCTGCCATGCACACTGCCCTGTAGCCAGGGACCACAAGACTTCCTGAAGCTTTGGGCTTCCCTATTTTATCCAAGGCTCAATTCCCAGATCTGCAAAAGAAAAACCAAAATCCGTGGGAATGCTAGCTGAGCTGTAAGCACCAGACCCTGCATTTCCCAGCCCAATTTTACTTTGAATTTTACTTCTAGTACAGCAGTTTTGCTTATTTTTCATTACTTCCTCCCTCTCTTTTTTTCACCCTACACTGGGAAAGCATATATTTTTTAAAAATCCATGTTTCCTTCTGAAAGAGAAATTTCTCCAATTTTTTTCCCCCAGCACTCAGAACTTCCTGCAGAACAAAACGTTTGCCTTTAAACCAGTTCTACTCAGCACATTCTTCCTCTCTACAGCCTGCTGCTTGTCCTCTCCCAGCAAAATGGAGCCAGATCATTCTGCTACTTTTCAGGCCTTATGTGCTGAGGAAAGGAGGACTTGGCCCATCATACCATTGTATTCAGAAAGAGAAACCTGATCCTGCTCCGTTAAGGGGAGGAATTATTTAGGCAATAATTTGCAGTGATTACACACTGTTTGGTATGTTGTCATGTGCCATGTTTGCACTTCCTCTGCCAACATATGGACAAGGATGTGTGTAGTCACTTATTAGGCTTGCACCAGAGACAAATGGAATAGCAGCAGGATTAGCTGTCATTCATCTTCAGTTGAAAACCTTTCCTTGGCTTGTGGTTGGCTAATGAAATCCACATCGCCTGAATTCATAGTGTTCAGCTGGCTGCAAAGAAAAACCCTCAAGATGCTTCTAATTAGAAGTTGTGAATAATGGTCAACTTGTGTGCATTTTACAGACAGCCACAAAAATCTGCATTGCCACTTTGAGGAATGAGCCCAGAGCCGGGATTTACATTATGTATGCAGACTCACTTTTCCAGAGGCTATATGAACAGGTGTCTAAATTCTCAGGTCAACAGTGGGTGCTAGTGTCCCCCTTGAAAAAAAATTACGCTAGATAATGAGTATGACTATGCGTCACGCCTGCGATCGTATCACTCCATAAGAAAGACTGGTTTCACTGCTTTCACATGGCATTTAATTGAATTAACAGTAAATAGTATTCTCACTGAAACAGTACTTCACTGTGTAAGTGAAATCTCCCAGGACTACAGTAGTACCTAACACATGCTAATGAGAAAGTTTTAAACTTCCCCTCAGTATTTATCTATACGAAGATACTATAGTTTCAGAACAGTTTATCAAAACAAAAGTAAGTCCTCTGGTTTTGCATTTTGACAATTAATCTATTTTCTAAGACTCAAAACACCTGAAAGAATGCTATTTCCCTTCCCTGTTTCTAGAAATAAGGTAGTATATTCTATAAAGTTTCTAATTTCCTCTTGCTTTTGGTGCTGTAGACTTTACTCCTTGCAGAAAACTTCTTACTTGGGCACAAAGCAAGCCAAATAAGATGGCACTGAACAATAAATTAGGCCTTGTTTTTCAAGCCAATGTCTCCATTTTTGTGGATAACCCTAGTGAAATATTTCCATAATTTTACAACCTAAACTCATTAAGCAACATTTACAACTTAAACACATTAAACTCAAGACATCTATAACTATTAATTTGTATAATTGATCACCTTAACTGCAAGGTATGTTGCTGAAACTTTTAAAAACATAATTTTATGTTTAAGAACTGATATCCTCTCTGTTCTTATCTGTAAGTATCAAATAGTACAGTCTGTTGAGCTTGTATGACAAGATTTTGGAAGCAGAGAGCTACAGGGGTGGCTTCTGTGAGAAGCTGCCAGAACCTTCCCCCATGTCCAGTGAAGCCAATCGCAGCTGGCTCTGAGATGGACCAATTCCAGCTGTCTCCAAGATGGGCTCAGCTTTGGCAAAAGTGGTAGCACCTCTGGGATAACATCTTTAAGAAGAGGGAGAAAAGCCCTGTGCAACTGCAGTCAGAAAGAGAAGGGAAAGTGCAAGATAAATTCTGCAGTCAGTGGAGAAGAAGGGAGAGGAGGCACTGGGGCAGATGTTCCCCTGCAGCCCAGGATGCAGACCACAGTGAGGCAAGGCTGCCCTCCTGCAGCCCATAAGGGTCCATGCTGGAGTAGAGATCCACCTGGAGGAGATGGAAGTCTACAGGAGACTGTGACCCTGTGGGAAGCCCATCCTGGAACCATGAAGAGAGGAACACACCCTAGAGCATATTTTCTAGTAGGACTTGTGATCTGATGGGGAAGCCACATTGGAGTCTGTTCCTGAAAGGCTGCACCCTATGGAAGGGACCTGTGTTTTTGAAGTTTGTGAAGAAATGCAGTTCATGAGAGGGACTCGCATTGGA
Source organism: Cyanistes caeruleus (assembly GCF_971803275.1). Taxonomy (NCBI): domain Eukaryota; kingdom Metazoa; phylum Chordata; class Aves; order Passeriformes; family Paridae; genus Cyanistes; species Cyanistes caeruleus. Next base: position 106,553,752 of record NC_141701.1, read on the forward strand.
GAACGTTGCAGTGAACTTTCTTCTGTGGAAGGGACCCCATGCTGGAGCAAGGAATGAGTGTGAGGAGTCCTCCCCCTGAGGAGGAAGAACTGGTAGATACAATATCTGATGGACTGACTGAACCCCATTCCCAATTCCCCCTACACCACTCAGGGCAGGAGGAGATAGAATGAGGAGTAAATTTAAGCTTGTGAAGAAGGGAGTGTGGAGGTTTTTTGAAGATTCTACTTAATTTCTTATTATCCTACCCTAATGTTATTGGCAATAAATTAAACTAATTTCCCCAAATTCAGTCTATTTTTTCTATGATGGGAATTACTGAGTGATCTCTACCAGTTCTTATCTTGAACCACGAGTCTTCCACTATATTTTCTCTTCCCTGTCCAGGTGAGGATGGGAGAGATACAGTGGCTTTGGTGGCCATGTTTGGCTGATGTCCAGCCAGGGTCAATCCACCATACTCTCCACAGCCACTTTTAAGTTACTGGAAGTGAAAGTCATGGCACATTTGTCTACTCAGGCAGCTAAGGCAGCTGCAGAATGAAACACAGCTTAGCAAAGTCCTGCAGACTTCAAATTTATAGCTGGGATTTCTGTCTGCTTGTGGGATGCGGGAATTTTGAAAGAGCTGTGGGTTTCTCTGATCTCTAAATAGTAATAATGATATTTATTACTGCTATCATGTTTTTTTACTGACTACTGTTCATGTTGAACTTCAGAAGTTCTTCACAGAGAAAGAAGTCACACACAAACACACACAGACACACACACATATACTTGTCCTACCAGCTTTGGTTGTCACTTTCAGCAAATAACCATCCAAATCGATCTGAAATTGTGGTGTCTCGCAAGGTAGTGAAATTCGAGTCCCATTCCACTTCACTGTGAGGTGCTGCTGGAGGCTGATTGTGCTTCTGCCCAACACAAGGTCCACTGACTTTGTCCAGGAGAAAGAACGGGTCCGACGGGCATCGTTTTTTACCAGCACCTGAAAGGGTGAGGCAGAGGAGGAGCAGTCTTTTGTCAAAACGTACTGACATGTTCCCTGAAAGTTAAATGTCCGTCCATCAAAAGTGTTGTAGTGAGGATCTCCAAACACAGTGCAAACTCCAGGCTCTGCAGGTGAGTGAGAAAAAAAAGTGCCATATCAGGATCAAAGTTGGAAAAAAGCAGTAGATAAGAACTTAGAGATCCTGCTCTCACCTAGTCTATCTGCTCTACAGGGTAGACTGGTGCCCACTAGGATTAAATATACCTTTAAAAAACAAAAACTTCATTGCTTTAGAAGTCTTTCCCAAAGTGGCTGGTAACCAAAGGCCAGTTCATCCCTGGGGCAGCATAGGAAGGCTAACCTGTAGCTTTGTCCCTTAAACATAATGTACAGTCTATGTAGTAACCTACAGTATGTAGGTTATTAAAATGCCTGTGAGCTTTTTCAAATTTCAGTGCCTCACTGAAATTAAAAGCCATCAGATCACTTTAGCCGGAGCTGGTTCAGTTCATATTTTATATATACACACTTATACATAATGTACATTTATAAACTAGGTGTGTTTACATGTTTTTTCCCCAAAATACATATAGAACCAGCATCTTTATTCAATGTTACAAGCTACTGTATATGCTGTTTATACAGAACTGACTTGTAGTTACTGATATCACCACCAACTAAAAGTCAGTAGTACATGACTAACATGATGCAATGACTGCCAAAGAGCATGGTGTCTCTACCAATTATTTATGTCATTACAAATGGATGGAGTTCTCTTAGGGATATTTGAAGCCATACAATGCTCAGAGAAGTCACAGCTCAAAGACAGAGCATTTCTATCTTCATTGCAATTATGCTGAGTTACCCTGCAGCTACCCAGCAACTGATTGAATTGTCTCACAACTAAAGATAGCAGCAAATACATTTGCCTTGCAGCCTTCTGGTATAACAATAGATTCTAACCACATTGCTGCTGTTCCTGGAAGAAGGAGTCTCAAGGCAGAGAAATGCACACTGCTATATTGCCAGTTGTATACCCATGAGCTAAGGCTGCTTTTGAAAGATGATGCCTGTTTAACTAACAATGGCTTGCTTGAAAAAAACAGCTTAAAAAAGCCAAATTCAAATCTACAAAAAAAAAGGAGACATGAATGTTGTGGAGAAGGGGAAGGAAATTGCTCCTGTGGAGTGAAATACAATTCTAACTACACAATACACCTTTCCCAACAGAGTTTTTCAGCCTAGGCAGAGTGCAATGCTAAAGTAACTGTAACATTTCTGGTGTTTTTCTAGCTGTAAGGAGAGCTCAAGGAAACCCACATGGAGACACAGCAAATGGAGCTGAAGGAGACCCCAGGAGATACTACCTTCTTCTTCTCCAGCTGCAAGGAAGAACCACCTCCACCTATATGATATACGTTTATCTAACCTGTCCATAAAGAGCAGTAGTAACAGCAATTCCATTGTCACCTCTGGCAACCTGTTTCAGCCTGTTTCAACCTACTGCAAGAAATGTCTTCCTAAAGCCTCATCTCACTTTCCCCTCACCACATGATGCAGAGCCATCACAGAGCAGGTCCCTGGGTGATTTGTACTTTACCCCTAATTGGCCACATGCATGCTTCTTTAGCTAAGCCAGTAACTCATCTTGCCATCATTATGACCCATCTTTACTGCATCTGGCAACTAGGGACCAAAAGTTTCAATTCCTCAAGGACATCATGTTGACAACTCCATCAGAAATTAAAATGATCCTTATTTGATGAACATCTTCAGAAAACAGACTTAAAGCAGACCCTGAAAACCAAGACATTTAGGCAAGAGAGTGCTTTTAAAAATGTGCACTTCTGTGAGTTTTATTTTCCTCACTGATAGCAATAAGGATGTCCATAACTGCTTTCCAAAGTTCATTAAAAGATTAATTGATTCTCCAAAATTGGAACGAACCATATGGCTTTTAATTAACAACATCATTTTTACCAATAGGAAACATAATCTATAGATTTTGTATGGAGACCATCTGACTTTACCCATTAGCAAATCATACTAACATGTTTCTAATTTCCTTATGTATACATCCAAGTATCTGCATGACGAGTACTAAAGATACATGTTATTACCAGCTCAGATTATACTTCAGCTATTCCAGCTTCAATTTTTCCTTAAATTTAATGACAACTTTTATGAAAGCAAGGAAATTATCAAAATAAAACAAACCATCAGCCAAACATCAGCGAAGACTCTAGAGGAAAGATCTGATTTTTCTCTTGTTTCTAAAGGACAAGAATGCGGACATGTTATACATGTTTTTAATCAATCTGTTGGGAGGAGGAGGCTGATTCTTCACCTAAGCAAGTGACTAAGAGGAAAGACATGGGAGGAACAAACATAATTTAGAGATGTGCAAGTAAAATTGATAGTGCCAATGGGATCCAAAGAAAATATTTATTTTTAATTTCTAATGTGTTATGCAGAGTAATGTTGTTTTATGTTATGTTACATCGTGTCACGTCATATGTCAACTTGATGCTGTGCACTTAAAAATGTATTTTGGACTGGATAGCTGAAGGTCTGATCCAAATTTTGCTGTTTTCTTTAATAACCAAGGAAATGGAGGAGGGAAAATCCACCTAAAAACCATCTGAATAATTGATTCTCTGATATCACTGTGTAAAACATTCTTGAAAGGTTTGCTAAAATTGTGGGGTTTAAAAATAAATCCACACCCTGCAAAAGTGTGTGCGATAACTCAGGCACTGCCAGTAAGAAAAACTGGTTGGCCTAGAAATAAACCTTAAATACTGGGTGTAATAAGACTGCAAAAGACCATCAACATGAAAAGAATTCCTGCCATTTTTAGCTTTTGGGTTGTTGTTTATTTCCTTTTGGAAGAATTTCAATCACATCATATTTTATGGTTTGCTTCTTCTCTTTTTTTTTTTTTTCTTTCTTCTTTTTTTTTTCTTTTTTTTCCTCCTTCAACAACCAGCCTTTTTACTTGGCAATTTTTGAAATCTATTGGAAGCACTGATCTGTAGTTAGGACTGTGTGTGACTTGTTTCTCTATTGGGACATAACAGATGAAGAGGTGCTGCTGCATCACCAAAGTTACGTTCCCCAACCATGGAGTATGAATTTTGCAAGCTTATAGTAACAAGGCATAGGGTCACAGGTGTAGGTCTTTCCCTTTTTTCCCCTACAGTAAATTGTTCCCAGCTTATTGCCAACACTCCATGTGTCAGCTAAGGCAGAGCTAGAAAAGGGCAATTCTATACAATAGAATTCAGATTAGGGACTTTGTGATCTAGACATGGTTTCTTTTAATTCAGTAACCTTTGATAGAAATATTTTCTGTAAATTTTTCCAGTCCAAAAATGGTTTTAGCATCTACAACATCCTTGGGCAAAGGAAATGAAGAATCATTGCCTCTTCCTCATTTTGAAAGTGGCATTCATGATCTTTGTTTTGTTTTTTGCTCATCTAGACATGCACATGAATGCAAATTTACCCATTCTCTCTCTATCCTTGAAAAACACAGGTTTTTTCAAAGGAGGGCCCCAGAGCTATGTTTAGCAGGCTGTGATTTTTAAAACACTTCAGACACTTAACTCTCATTAAACATTATTGAGAGCTGGATGCAAACACCACTAAACCTCTTTTGGAAATCATGCATGTTGCCTCCTAATCAATACTCAGACATTCTGGAATTCATAAAAGCTTTTGGGAGCTTGGCAGTTTTCACATTTGTTTTTTAAGCAACTAAATGCGGACTTCACACTTTTACATTTGACTAAAATATTAAACTACGTGTGATTAATGCAGTTTGCTTACCTCCCACCTAGGGCTCTACAGCTTACTTGCAAACTAATAATAGTATTTAGGTGCTAAAAGTGAATACTATAGAACTGTTGGCATGTTTTTCTTGAATTTTCAAATCATGTTCCCAATTCAAATGAAATAGTGACTTTCATTAGAAAAGGGAGTGTTTTTGAAAACACATGTAGCTGTACAAAAAAGGAAGCTAAAAAAGCAAGAGCATGGAAAAGAACACATTAGCATTTCCTAAGTTTCAACATACTCTCATAAAGAAAAAAAAATCACAACCTGTTTGGCCAATGTGGAGGGATAAAAGTCTGAAAGACCACTCATTTCTAGTAACTAGTACGCTGAGTACAGGTAAGAACCACTTATTAAACTAACTGGTTGCCAAAAAGTACCTTTCTGCCTTCCACCCAGTGCCTCAATTCCCCCAGACAGTATTTTGCCTTTTTAGAAAGGCAAAATATATATACTGCGTGACGGAGGCCAGACAGACAGTCAGTACACACATCCTGACCAGCCAAGAGCACAAGCATATTGGCTGGGCAATTAACACACTTGTAGCTCCAGACCAGCCACAGGATATATTGTCTCTAGCTGGGTTTATTATTTGTTGGGACATAAAGGAAATGGGACACAAATCCATAGGAAACCAGGCTCTGTTAGTTCTGGTACTCATGGAATAGCTTGTTTTGTTTTTTCAGGAGATCAGAGCAGTCAATTGAAGTCCAAGATGTCCAGATGTCTGGTCACACTCTGCTGGGCTTGTAGGTAGTTAAGAGTGGCCAAGAAAAATATGCTTTAAATTGTAACTAAAATCGGTTTGGACACTTTCTAAGTAAGGAGAAGGAGGAAAAAACACAAGTTTACCAGTGAAGGCTGTTCTAGTTGTAGATCTATAATTCAAAAATAGCTCAGCTTTTTAAAAATAAAATGAAACTTTGAATGTAATTAGCCCATATGCTGAATTAAGCCCTAAATCAAACAGAACATTATTGACTTCTAAAAACTAGCTACAGAACATGCATAACAGAATTTCATAGGTTTTCTGTAAACACTGCATAGCCATAGAGGACTTTTCCTCATAACTGCTGCATAGGGCAGCTTGATATAATACACATTACAAGGTGTGGTGTCAAAATCTCCACAGGAGTCTTTATGGTCTATTTCATAAATAAAATAGCTATTCCAATTTGTCCAAATACATATTTGTACAGTAGACCATCACAGCTGAAATGGGAGGTAAATTATGAACAGTGTTCCAGTATGAATAAACAATTGCAGCCTTTTTGCTGCTTTATTTCTTCATGGAAAGGAAATAACAGAAAAAAACAGGAACCTATGTGGTTCTTCAGTCCCACTTCCTTCTCTCACAGGTACCCACAATGCATAACCTCACTTTGTTTCTTTTTCTTTTTTTTTTCCTATTCTTTGAAAGTCAGTGCTTTTATCAGTAATTCTATAAAAACACAAAAAAAGGATGCAGGACCAAGTGGAATACCAACCTCTTAATCCTAAGGTAGGTTCAAATGCCCTCGAATTTGGTTTAGCTCAGTTGACGATTTTGTCAATTAAAAAAGCTGTGGAATGATTTGTGATGAATGACATTTTCTGTCCCAAAAGCAGCCTTTATTGCAAGATTAATCATGTGTACTGTACATGTAAACCTAGATGACTGCAGTCCACTTTGAAAAAACTTCATCCACAAAATCTCACAACTGATGTAAGATTGTGCTAGGACTATTAATAATGATTAAAGTGTATCTACGTGATTTTAGTAAAAAAATTTCATCCTGTGTACTGTAATTTCAACAGAACCTATGAATTCTTCCTTGTCAAGAAAAAAGATTTTACTTCCACTGTAAGTTCCTATCTTTGTCTGAAGTTAAGAGAAGTCTGTTAATGTTATTTGAACTCAGGTTTAGTTTTTTCTTATTTTTAATATGAAAATGACCTTGGTCTAACATAGGATTACTAATTTATGGAATTGACGTCAGTGGTGATTTTTCTAAATCAAGCCCGAAAGAGTACATTTCATTACATTTTTACAGCAGCATAAACTAAACTGTTGAATTTTCCACTGGTATGACCACTGTGTTTAATTAGTGATAACTGTATGCCAGGCATGGAGCTTAAAAAGCAACATGCCAAAACTAACTATAGTTAACTTCAGCAACAGTAGACAAAAGAGACTCTCCAGCCCTTTAGGAGACGAGGTGCTTTTTCTCTTTGCAACAAACTGCTTTGAAAATAATCCTTTGATTATTTTTTTTTTCCAGTTTAAAGTGTATTCTTTCACAACTTGACTGGTTTTGACCCACTTCATAGAAATTGGCTGCATTTAAACTGTACTCAAGGCTCCCCCATGTACAATATGTTCTTGTACCTCCCTATGTTGTTTTTACTTAGGAAAATTAATATCTGCTGGAGTGCCAGAAATGTTGGTGTGTTAGTATGTAGAGACAGGATCAGGATCAACATGAGTGAGTGGGTGAGGGAAGGGGCTGTGTGTACATCTTATCAGAAACTGGCTGAATTAGCAAAGTTTCCAATTCCTGTCAGATGATAGTTGTGATGAGACTTACAGCACTTCTTCTGCAAAGGTGGGATTAATTCTTTGCAAATGGCAAATGTTAAAACATCTAGTGGTAGCCACCACTTCTGTATAACACTGTATTTAAGCTCCTTGATTACATTCTCTGTGAAATCCAAGAATGCCCTGTTAATCACAAAAGTTTGGAATTAGCTCTTCTCCTAGTACTAAATGGGTCTATAGTGAGATAATTCTGTAAAAAAAAAAAAGACCCCTCTGTTTCAGGTGCAACGGTGGAGCATAGGACCGTGTGACAGGACAACAAGCCTAGGCTCAAGCACAGGCAGTGCAATGCAGACCCTTGATTCCTTGATCCCTTCCCATAAGGGAACAAGGCTGTTTATCCTGTGGGCAGACCTAATAGCAGGCTGTCAGTACATAGAAAGAGGTCACTGGGAAGATGCAGCCAGGCTCTTTACAGATCTGCATGGCAGGAGGACAAGCAATAATGATCTGACCTTAATTTAACATGTTTGTAGTCATGATTATTCCCTCTTATATCATCAAGAAGTTTTGAGATTTTAGGTAACCAGGCTCCTAGATAACTTATTTTAACGCTGAAGAACTGTAATTTTTGCCTCCTTCTCCCATGAAACAATTATCACAAGTCATCACTCTCTGGCAGCATTTCTGAAGGAGTCACTGTACTGTCTTCTTTTGAACCTCTGAAAGTAGAGGGTCTCCTGTGCTTTGAGGCAATGACTGGCCCCATCTTTTCCTCCCCGCTTATGTTACAGAAGAACCCAGGAAGAGCACATGAGAAAGGTTAAATGAGACTGAAACATAAAAAAAAGAGGCAAGATAGAGATTGATAAATTAATTACACTAATGGTATGTCACATCTGAGCAAAGGTCTATACAAATCTCTTCTCCCTTAAAACTGAGCTAACATGAAATCAACTGCTAGTCAGTTGAATCCTCTTTCATTTCTTCCTCTGCTCAGTATTATTTCAAGTGTTTCTGAGGTTGTCCCTTGTATTTACTCTATTTTGATAATGAAGACTTGCAGGCTAGATTTATTTTATCCCAAGATATACATTTCAAAATGAATGAGTCCCAGAGTGAAAAAACAGATATTTAGCATATGGGATTTGTGCAGTTCAAGAGAAGCCAGAAGTGAGTTGAACAGCAAAACCATTTGATTTTAGGCAAAAGAACAGGAACACTTTCTTCTTGCAAAAGCCTTCCTATAGGTCATAAAACCCCATTTTAGCAGTCTGTCCCTATTTGGTAAAATATTTAAATATATACTGAAGGAAATACGTAATGGTATCTTGTTAACTTCAGGTCTCCCAGTTGAGTTAAATAGAACAAGCTGAAAGATAAGTATTTGAGTAAGTCCTTTGCTGACTGGGAGGGTGATACTGCAATTTAATGATCATTCCTGAAGAGAGGAGTAAAGCGATTAGAATGTAAGAGCTGAACTAAACATCATAAACAAAGAAGAATAATTTTCTATTCTACTTCCCACTGCTGCCCCAGACTGTGTCCGATATTTCTGCACACCTTTTTTTAACTCTCACAAATCATCTGCAAAGGTGTGATTATGTATGCACATAGCTGGATTGTTAGTTATAGGTGTAAAAGGTACCCAAGTCCTAAAGTTAGAACTCCATTCATTTTCTTGCTTTATTGCCTACAAATTTCACAGACCAACTATATCTTTCAAAATGCAGCACCTCAGATTTGACAAAAATAGCATCATTTTGAAAAATAAAATAAAAACAAAATACCCAGGCATCTTATTTTAAAATTACAGATTTATAGGAGGCACAATCCATGGCTAAAAATAATCACTTGCCCTTTAGCTACCTCTAAAAAGAAAGCAGAAAAGCAAACATACTATTATATAGTTATTTTCTCTGAAAGAATAAAAAAGAATTTAAAGAATGTGAAGAAATAACTTACTTTCAGTGCAAATTGGACAGCATCCTTTTCTGTTCAGGATTTTACCCTAATTGGGAGAAAGACAGGCTGTTTTAATGAAAGAGTTCTTGGACCAATGACTGTGTCATGTTGTAAGACTGGATAAGCCTTTGAAAATAATTTAAGTTGTGTTTGAACTCAGTGCCCTGGTTACAACTTCAAATATCAGGTGCTAAAAACAGAACATTCAACGAACTCCTTGGCAGTCTTATAAGAAATGAAATATTAAAAGGGTTCTTTGTTACCACTTTTCTCTTTAGAGGGAAGAAGGGAGGGAAGGGAGGAGGGATGGAAGGAAGGAGGGAGGGAAGGAGGGAGGGAAGGAAGGAGGGAGGGAAGGCAGGCAGGAAGGCAGGAAGGCAGGCAGGCAGGAAGGAAGGCAGGAAGTCAGGAAGTCAGGAAAGCAGGAAGGAAGGCAGGAAGGCAGGCAGGCAGGAAGGCAGGCAGGAAGGCAGTCAGGAAGGAAGGCAGGCAGGAAGGTAGGCAGGCAGGCAGGAAGGAAGGCAGGAAGGCAGGAAGGCAGGCAGGAAGGCAGGCAGGAAGGCAGGAAGGCAGGAAGGCAGGCAGGAAGGAAGGCAGGCAGGAAGGAAGGCAGGCAGGCAGGCAGGCAGGCAGGAAGGAAGGCAGGAAGGAAGGCAGGAAGGCAGGAAGGCAGGCAGGAAGGCAGGCAGGAAGGCAGGAAGGCAGGCAGGCAGGCAGGAAGGAAGGCAGGAAGGCAGGAAGGAAGGCAGGAAGGCAGGCAGGAAGGCAGGAAGGCAGGCAGGAAGGCAGGCAGGCAGGCAGGCAGGAAGGCAGGCAGGAAGGCAGGCAGGAAGGAAGGCAGGAAGGCAGGAAGGCAGGAAGGCAGGCAGGAAGGAAGGCAGGAAGGCAGGAAGGCAGGAAGGAAGGCAGGAAGGCAGGAAGGCAGGAAGGCAGGCAGGAAGGCAGGCAGGCAGGAAGGCAGGCAGGCAGGAAGGCAGGAAGGAAGGCAGGAAGGAAGGAAGGCAGGAAGGAAGGCAGGAAGTCAGGAAGTCAGGAAAGCAGGAAGGAAGGCAGGAAGGCAGGCAGGCAGGAAGGCAGGCAGGAAGGCAGTCAGGAAGGAAGGCAGGCAGGAAGGTAGGCAGGCAGGCAGGAAGGAAGGCAGGAAGGCAGGAAGGCAGGCAGGAAGGCAGGAAGGCAGGAAGGCAGGCAGGCAGGCAGGAAGGAAGGCAGGCAGGAAGGAAGGCAGGCAGGCAGGCAGGCAGGCAGGAAGGAAGGCAGGAAGGAAGGCAGGAAGGCAGGAAGGCAGGCAGGAAGGCAGGCAGGAAGGCAGGAAGGCAGGCAGGCAGGCAGGAAGGAAGGCAGGCAGGCAGGAAGGAAGGCAGGAAGGCAGGAAGGAAGGCAGGAAGGCAGGCAGGAAGGCAGGCAGGAAGGCAGGCAGGCAGGCAGGCAGGAAGGCAGGCAGGAAGGCAGGCAGGAAGGAAGGCAGGAAGGCAGGAAGGCAGGAAGGCAGGCAGGAAGGAAGGCAGGAAGGCAGGAAGGCAGGAAGGAAGGCAGGAAGGCAGGAAGGCAGGAAGGCAGGCAGGAAGGCAGGCAGGCAGGAAGGCAGGCAGGCAGGAAGGCAGGCAGGAAGGCAGGAAGGAAGGCAGGAAGGAAGGCAGGAAGGAAGGAAGGCAGGAAGGAAGGCAGGCAGGAAGGAAGGAAGGCAGGAAGGCAGGAAGGCAGGAAGGAAGGCAGGAAGGAAGGCAGGAAGGAAGGCAGGAAGGAAGGAAGGCAGGAAGGAAGGAAGGAAGGCAGGAAGGAAGGCAGGAAGGAAGGCAGGAAGGCAGGCAGGCAGGAAGGAAGGCAGGCAGGCAGGAAGGCAGGCAGGAAGGCAGGCAGGAAGGAAGGAAGGAAGGAAGGAAGGAAGGAAGGAAGGAAGGAAGGAAGGAAGGAAGGAAGGAAGGAAGGAAGGAAGGAAGGAAGGAAGGAAGGAAGGAAGGAAGGAAGGAAGGAAGGAAGGAAGGAAGGAAGGAAGGAAGGAAGGAAGGAAGGAAGGAAGGAAGGAAGGAAGGAAGGAAGGAAGGAAGGAAGGAAGGAAGGAAGGAACTAAATTATCTAAAGTTCATCAGCAAGCTAGCAGAGAAGCCTGAAAAATTTGACACTTAACAATGTATTTTTCCAAGCAAAAATTGATGTTGGTTATAAAAGAACTTACAGTGATACTGAAGCTCACCCATATTCCCACACAGGTAGTGAGAGGTATATGGAGAGGAAGTCCACTCTGTGTGACTATTGCTCCTATTCCCACCAAGTAGGTAAGCAAGGTGAGGACAGCAAAAGTGAGCAAATGGAGCTATGCTATCCTGCCCCCTAAACATAAAAAACTTTTGAAAACAGACAAAAAATTGGTGACAGGTCCATGCAAAGAGTGGGGAAGTGGGCAAAGGCAGCCCTATTGCTGTCTGCCTTGCTTTTTGCCTGCAGTGCTGCCAAGCTTTGAAAATGTGCATGGGGAGGCATGAACTCCAAGTATCTGCTAGAAAACTGGAGTGGAGCATGTTCCATCCTGCTCTTGCTTGATGTAGACACATGGCATGAACGAATCCTTGGTCATGAATGCACTTGGGCACAATACCCACACAACCCAGTTCCGTGTAGGCTTGTCTTTGAATATGCAACTTCATGTGAACACACTTGAGACACATCTGGACTTAAGAAAAGGGATCAGAGTTGCACTGGCAGAGTGAGCAGCACTTAAATGTTTGTGTGGTTCCCAGGTCCCTGGGCAAAGAGAAATGCTGAGGACCAGGCTGCAACAGTAGGCTTATCAAGCACCTGCTAGAACAGAAACCCTTTAAGGAGGAACTCTTAAAACCACCCAGAAATAGGGAGCTTAGCAACACATATTTGTAGGAACAGAAACATGCAGCTGAATGCCACACACTGCACTGCATAGCCTTACCTCTCTGTTTCAATAAAAGAGTTGAAATCATCAGCTGAGCTGGAAGTGGCAAGAATTCAAGTGAAATTGGAATCTCCAAGGCAGCCTGCTGAGGCTGGTTACTTGAGCCACCATGTTGGCCTGAGATCCTGTTTTTGTCTTGTAGAATAAGGAAACCCATTATTGCTAACATGTGCTGCAAGAGTTCGTTAGCATTGAGGGTTCCCTTAGGAGTGGGATAAGTGATGTGATCCCATTTTTCCCTATGAATATTTATAAGCAGACCACATTTGAGTCTATTTATTTTCAGGGATTTTTCTTCCTTTTTATGGGGTTTTCAATTTTGTGTCTGAGGTTTCTATTTTCTATTTTTTTTTTTAAGGCAAGACTAATTGCTGGGGAAAAGAGGTTGTTTGGTTGTGCAATAGCAACAGCTGTTGTTTTTTTGTGCTTCATTTGGCACTAGAGTAAAAACAGCAACTTTTTGTTTGTAATAATAACAGATGTGTATAACATTATATGCAGTCTGTGCTAGAGATGGGAGAACGTGTTCTGAATAAATTTTCAGCTCACTTGAAGTTCACGGGTTCAAAATTTACCCACAGAATCAAACTCTGCAAATGTCTTCACCTGCTGTGAATTTAATTCTATTAACTTTTGCACAGCCTTGGAGCTCAGAAAAGGTTATATGCTGTAAAATTCACCAAGCTCTTCTCTAGCAGTACAAAAAGAGGCATGTTCATGGCCACTGATCATTACCACAGACTTAAGATGTTAGTGAGGAATTCAAAGGCATAAGAAGGGGCAAGGTGATAAATTATAAGGATGAGTAATCAGAAAGAAGATGGCACCAGGCAAAGGAATGACTAGAGCAGAGCTAGGGCAAGTAAACAGCAAATTCAGTAAGAAGTCTAAAGGATCTCTGAAACTGTTTCCAAATGTTGAGATTGTTCCCTTTGTGTAAAGTATTTAAGCATGTGTTTAAGTTTCAGCACACATGGAGAGCCTACTAACTTCAGCAGAACTAGACGTGTGTTTAATAGCTTTGTTGAGTGGGGGCCAGTATGTACCACACCTTGCAGGCTGACATTCCAGGTAACTTGAGAGAGGGAATATCTGTGTGGAGTCAGTGACCAGAAAGCAAGAAATAGGAACCACAAGCCACAAGGCTCACTAGAATGCCAAGGAGGAGCAATCCTACTATAAATGTGACAGGAGGGACTGAATTTGAAAAATGTATTGGCTCTGCAGCAGATGAAAAGAATCTAAGAAAGACATTTCCTGCAATTGCTGATACGGGATTAAATGCTCCAAAAAGCAACAGAAACTTGTGTCTACCTCTATGAAGAAAACTAAAGAAATGGCAGAAACAGTCTTAAAAAATATGTCAGCCTGCAACCAATAGATTGAATAAAACAAATGGTTGTGCAGTATTGGAAATTTCTGCAGAACTACCACTTTGAAACCCATACTTTCAAGAAATAATTGGCCAAAATTTATTATGATAAGTAAAATAAAATAAAATAAAATAGCCAAAAAAAGCCATGCACAGTATCATGCAAAGAGTATTAAGACTGCATGGTAAAGCGTTTAAGTCAAGGAATAATATTCTAAATTCTTTGTGAATCTTCAACCCTTTCACACTCAGTTGTCTGTATAATAATACACATTTAATGAGATAACTTTATGTTGCCTGACACCTAAGGGATATGAAACCACATTTTATTCCACAGCAGTCTTTAACAGTCAGTGGAGACTGCTTACTGTCAAAAATATTGTGAAGAGAGAAAAGGAATGGACGCATCTACAGTTTGCAGAGACAGCAGCATAACTCTGTGTGTGATATTCAGGCTGTCAGTATCAGAACCACTAATACATCTTTATCTTGAAAAATGTGGTGTGTTTAAGTGATGTTTATAGATTTCTGACAGAAAGTCTCATCAAAGATAGTGGAGCAGAGATGAAAAGTAAAAGATTTAAATCAATTAGCATACATTATTTGCTTTAAAACTATTTGGTACCCATTTGGAATAGGAAAATAAATCTTACTCCAGAGTTTACATTCTTTCTCCTACTTTTCCTTCCAGTTTATCTTGGAACAGCAGAAATGTAATGTGTACCTATAGAGGAGAGTGGGTTTGATTGCAACTTGCATTTTAAGGCAGGGATCTGGCTGACTGGTTATATACTGGAGGGGGAGGTGCTGCAGGGTAACAAAAATGGTCTTTCCAGCCCGAAGGAACCAGACCTTGTTTTCATTCAGCTTGTTTGCAGACTCACCTCAGAGGTCAAGGGCAGTTTAGGACTTCACATTAGCCTTGGAGCAGGTTCTGTAGCAGCTTTGAATGAGTTTGTCACTCTCACGTGCTGCAGCACTGTCCGTGGTGAATTTTTACCCACCACTATTTTTATTTTAGAAACCACTTCAACTGATCATCTCAATGCACAAATTTATATATGGATACAGCTGAACTGATGTGCTTCATTGAAGATCTCTATTAGGTCATTTTAGCTACTTGATCTCAGAAGCACCTTAAATGTTTAAAATGCATCAGCACAAGAAAAATATAAATGCAATGCAGTGTGTGCAAGACCTAAAAAGCCCAGGCTCTCACCTCCTGCTTATACTGTGAATGGCATGAAGGTAGCAAACCTGACTGCCATGAGCCATACATGTAACATTCCCAGAAGAACAGCTCCATTTGTTCACGCTTCCTGATGTGCATGCAGCATCTCATGTGAGGCCCATTAAGAGGAGAACTGCTCTCTGCAGTGAGTGCCAGAGGGACAGGAAAAGGATTCTCCCTCTTCTGAGGATCTTGAAGCCCTCTGTCACATCAGAATGGGGAGAACCAATTTATTTGGTTCTTTATACTACCACCACTTCCGTCAAAAGTTTACACATAAAAAATTTTACAAACTAAGAGTTTTTCATTTAAAAAATTTATATCTGCGTGTCTGTGACTCACATTTCCCCCACTGGCTTCCAGGATTGAGAAGGAAACACTGAGAAGGTGTAATGCTAACAACTTGGGTCTCTCTTCTGCAGTTTTGCTCACAGATCTGCCCCTACATGAGGTGCTATCTAGAGCTCCATCTTGTGAAACCTTGAGCCATAAGACCAAAATCATTTATCAGTGTGAGAAATCCAAGAAACAAAGGCTGTTTTTAGCTCAGGGTTTCAAGCAAAGCTATTTTTTGATGCCATTAAGCTACAATTACAGCATTCTTTGGGTTCACTTTAGAGTTTCAAATAAAAAATACCCAGGCCACAACCTTAGTGAAGGCAGCATGGCTTGGTTGAACTAATTTTCTTAGATTTGTCTAATTTACATTTTCAACCTAGTATTAAGCCCCATATGCACTGAAAAATGCAAGTACAACAATCTGCTGTGGCGTGCCTTAGCAATATACACACTACTGAAATATTAACATAGCCACCTCACCACTCTATAAAACTATTAAATAAAAGTCAAAAATAAGTGTGCCAATGCAGATACTTGGGACAGAGAAAGTTAAAGGAGAAGAAGAGGTGGAGCACAGAGTCATCAGAGAAAGGACAGAGGCAGGAAGACCATACTCAGGATAGCAGTAGCACATTTGGGGAATGCCAACCTAAATTAACATTCCAAATGATCCCTTCTTTCCAAACAGTATGTCCCACTGTCGTGCACACACTTCCAAGAAACACTGGAAAAGATAATGGTGGAGCATAAAAATGAAGAAAACTCAGTTCTTTTAAAAAACTCACATGAGGACAGCTGCTGACTGGAATGCACTGTTTCTTGCGACACTCTGTCTTGCCTTTCACACAAGCACAGATGGTGCAGTTCACAGAGGACCACATCTCTCCATCCTGCAAGAGGGAACATGATATAGTATCAGCTGGGGTGGCAACAAAAAGCTATTTCAGCAATGTATCATTGCACAAGAAAGGATGAATTTCCCTGTTGGCACTGTGTCATTGTTTAGTCTAAATTATTTTGAGGTGTCTGTCCATGGCCAGTTGGATTCAAGACAGAGATCAAATTCAGCCAGGTTTTCTTCCCTTCGGCCTTGTTGGTAAGAAATTTATTTTTCCAAAGCTAACCAAATCACATTTGCATTTCTCAACAGTGTCCTGATTATTTGTATTGTTTTCTATCCAATAAGCATCTGAGTTGTGATCACACCTACCACAAATTTTCATTTCAGTTCACATAATCAGAAAAACCTGATTCTGGGGGCTGAGTGACATCTTTAAGTTGTTGCACATGAAAATATTTGATTAAGATGTCAGCAGACAGTGAATTTATTCCCATATGTAGCATCTTTTCAACATAGGGCATGAATGGTCAAATAATTCTAATTTAGATTACTACGGCACTTTCATGGATATCTGATCTGCTAAACATCTGAAAATATTTAGAAGAGATACAGTATTGAATCTCTCAAAAGCAGAGCAGGTAAGACAGCCTATGTATAGCTCTGAAAATATGAAGTGTAGAGCATAATATGCCTTGTGGTCTTGTCCCCACTTGGGATGAATTGCTTGTGGAACTGCCCTGGCTCTTTTTTACACAGTGTTGTATCTGCCAAGCATGGTTCCTAAAACATTCTGTCTCACCCACTTACAGTCTTATGCTAGTCCGCTTAGAGCCAAAGTGTGCATGTTTTCTGTTTACAGGGCTGCTGGGAAGGAAGGGTGAGGATAGACCTGACAGGAACAGGCAGTTCAACCAGACAGCTGTGAATAATTATGTGCCCACCTCAACATGATGTTCCGACCAGAAACAGAAACAGACTATATCTGAAATGCCAAGGAGACTAACTTATTCAGCTCAGCTTGCTTCATCAAAGGCTGTCTCTCTCCTATTTTTTGTTTCTAGGGCATGTTTCTATTGCCTGGAGTTTCTGATGTTCTTCGGTCTCTAATGACCACTCACCAGGCATCTGCCAAGATACCAGAATACATCACAGCTGACTGCATGCAGCTGCCCTGAATTTTTGTCTTACAGCTGGTTTTGCACAGGAGTGCAAAAACACATTTGCTGTGCCCATTCTGTTTTAGACCATTGACTTCATAGAGAAATATTGAATTTACTTTTTTGCACACAAGGCCAGAAATGGATGTACTGTCTCGTTATTTTTTCACACTCCATATAATACTAGTAATATATAATAAAATCTTCACAAGAAGCAGAATATTTTAGTTGGGTGCCTAAGAAGTAGGCATTTGTTCCAGAAGCACAATGGTGCCAGTGTGAAAGTGCCAATCAGATGGAGCATAGTCTCAGTGTACAGTAGGTTCACAAGTAATTTCCAGAATAAACACTTCTGCTATGTACACAAAAGATGGAATAAATGGGAAGCAATTCTGGCTGAGCAAACCAAGTACTCACACAGGACTTAACATTTGATCTGATTCAAGGGTCTCTTAATTCACAGATGGCCCATGAGGTGACAGAATCTTTTTCTGACACAGTGTGAAAAAAAGCTGCACCACTTGGAAAAACAAATGGGGTCTCAGAAACAGCAGAAGCATTCTGCAGGGAATCCCTTGTGATTTTAATACATAGGGTGAGAGTGCAGTAGGTAACAGTTATTACATGGCTATCCCAGTATAAGATGTCAGGGGTGCTGTCCTTAGCAGAGAAGTGAAATGTAGTAAATCAAGTAACTTTCAGCCAAAACGAACTTCACAAAGCTCTTGTTGGCTCAGTTACGGAAAAGACTCTGGCTCAGCAGATAAAGCCTACATACCACTCAGAATATCTCCTCCATGACTATCAATGTTTGTTTTAGAAAGCAGAGCATTAGTTTCTCTTACTAAAAATGAATCTGTTGTCACGAAACTCCAGCTTGAACATCTACATACAGAGGGGCAAACAACATGTAACATTCAAGGGGGAACTAAACTTTAACTGTTGACTATCAGCAGAATTTATGCAAACTCAGAAAAAAAATGAACAGATGGAAAATTTTGCAAAGATTTCCCTCTGAGTTGTTCCATCGTCAACTAGGATGGTGACAATTCTGCTAAAAACGAGTCACAATAATAATAATTTACAGCAAACTCATGCTCTTTTAGTTGTTACAACGGCACCTATCCTTGAGCCACATGTGAAACCTTACCTGAAAGACCTTATTGCCAAACTTGCATACTTTCACCTCCTCAGGAGAGATGTATGAGATACATTCCTTGCAGCAGTGGTCTTTGTTTTTATTGCATTCACCAGGAAGTAAGCATCTCTTCTTACATATCACCGTTGAATCCTAGGTACAGAGGTGAAAGGAAATCATAAAATCATCACCAAGATGTTTGTGCTCCTGTGTGTCCTTATATATTTCTGCTTGCTCAGTCATTGCATCCACCCAAGCCACTGGACAGGTGCTTTGAACAGGTCAGCTCAGAGAAAATAAATATTATTTCTAGATAAAGGGAATCTTTCATGGTCTATGAATTTAAAGACTAGCTTGCACTTCTGTTGACCTGCAAAATCTCACTGATTTTGGTGGCACTTTTATTTTTTTGCCTTGGTAAAAAAGTCTAAGATGTTGCAGTCATGTTAGGGAACTAAATAAAAAACACTGACCTTCAGCAGAGATATGGTAATTCATAATTTAGAAAATCCTCTTCCAGTCTAATGCAGTCTTAAAGAGGACAACATAATCTGAGCAACCTTATCTTGCATCAGACAGGGTCAGGCATCATGTCTCAACTGAGACTTAAACTTTCCTAGCACAACTGCAAGTGCTCTTCAGATCAGATTCTTTGAGACCACACAAGATGCCAAAGAATAGTATCAGGCTTACAATTTCACAGCCCTACAAATTACTGCTAAGCCAGACAACCATCAGCATACAATATCTAAGCACTATGGACTTACCTTGCATGTACACACTGTGCAGTTGTCATAGATAAATGAGGAACCATTATCATACACATTGCTGTGAAAAAGGCAGCTTCCAAATGGGAGGTCAAACACTTTCCTCTGTCCTGAATATGAATAAACAGTAACAGAAACAAAATGTGGTTGAAAATATGCCACATTGTCAACAAAAATAGTAGGGCTTATTGTCACCAAATTCATGTGCAACGTGTCATTTGCTATGTGTTTCCATTTCAATCTGAAAAATACGTACTTTTAACAGTTCACTATTCTTTTGGTACACATTCATCTCTGCACATTCTACTGTGGGATGGAATATAAATGATTTATGGCATGTTTATAAAGGAAAAATCTTCTTCTCATCATAAAGTGCACAGTGCAGCTAAAGGAATAAAAAGTGAGCACTGCAAACTCTTAAGGTAGGTACACTTAAACTAGTTTAAACAGTCTTTAACTTAAAGCAATAACTTATCAAATAAAGCAGTCTAAACTTTTTTTAGCATATCTGCCTCAGGGGTTCACAGCAGCTAAGCTAAATCAACTCAGTGATACTGATCCAAAAAAAATCATTGGTGTTGTCCAGTCTCAATAAGATAGCTTGGTGTACCATGTGTTCACGCAAGGCGACAAGAAATATAGGAATTTGCATCGTTTATGAACAGGATGTACACAAGATATTTAGTTTCCGTAATCTGAAAATTACTTGGGTTTAATGGCAGTGAGACAAAGGTTTGGGGCACTATACAGGGAAGGCAGCACCAAAATCAAATCTATCTGGAAGTCACGTGATCCTGCAAATACTTTCAGACCCAAGTTACAATACAGTTTTCACTCCTGTAAGCTTCTCTTATTCCTCAGCTTCTTTCTCAGTAAGTTATTTTTAAAAAGAGGCTATTCTAATACATACACATGGGCTCTTCACAAAAACACTATACTTACTTTCCTACTTTTGAATTTCCCTGTTTACTGTTGGAGGCAGGTAACTAATAAGTTCTTTTATGCGTGGTTGTCACTCTCCTACCTTATAATTTCTGACATCTAATGTTCAATAGGCATCAAATCCAAGGCAGGGAATTCCCACTCAAAGTACATATTAGAAGTGCTAAATACTAGGCCAATATTTTAGCTTTCAAACCATCAGGTCTTTGGCACACTGTAATTCCTTCCTTTTTCAATAATTCTTGATAAATGTAGAACCTCTTTAAAAAAAAAGTTTCATTTTCCTCTCAGATATAAGTGAACAAAAGGATAAGCATACAGCAAAATCCATTGGATTTTCCTTCAGTTTTTACAAATTGAATGTTAAACAAAAGTTATTAAATAATTGCTTTTGTTCTGTTAGACACAATTTAAACATCCCTCTCCTGCAAATTAGCTACTTGGAATTCGCCTGTGATTGCATAGCCAGCCTTCTTTCACAGGATGTGTGTCTTTCTCAAAAAGTTTAATTTATCTTGCAGGACTGACATAAGGAATCAGTTGAGGATGCTCAGTAGTCCTAAAAGGAACTGCTCCACATCCATGCACTACTTAGGGGCAAAGCCATGCTGCAGTCCTGCCTGTAACAACACTTCTGTTGCTCACTGTGGGGCCAGGACTTCAACTGCAGAGCTTGTGTCAGCAAATGAACAAAAGTCCAGTTCTCTCCCACACTATCTCACCATGCCTTGCAAACAGCTCAGCACAATCCCGGGTGGCCTACCCAGTTCAAATAGTTGGTTAAAAACCACTGTCAAAGGAGACACCACTTTAAAAGATGTGGTGATGAAGATATTGGCTTAATGGTTGTCTTTGCTGGCTCATAACCACTAGTTAAACTAATAATTCAAGTCCCAGTAGAGTCCACAGCATTCTTCTAAGCTATGTCTGCTGAGTATCAGGAATTCAATTGCAGGGAGGTCCTTCATATGATACTTTAAAAACCATGCCTCAGCATCCCTGGAAATTTTTCTCTTTCCCAACTGCCATGCAGTGTGTTACTCATCCCTTGGCTTTACCTCCCCACCAGAACTTTTAACACTTCCCTGTAAATAGACATAATCTATTTGCAGGTATATGAAATGCTTTAGAGTAAAAACTACATAAAATGAAATACATTATTATTACTGAATTTGTTTACATTCTAAGAAGGGAAAAAAGAAATTTTAGAAAGATTCCCTTGAAGCAGTCAAAAATTAAAGCTGCATTTTGAATGCCTCGTTCAGGAGGGGAAAGTTCAGTCAGGAAAAGCATAGGGAGGACAGGACAAGGGGAGTTTTCAGAAGGAAAGGAAAAATGTTCTCAGCCAAAACAGAAGCTCAGCGTTTGGACTGTTCTCCTCTCCATTTCATTCCTCTACCGCATTACTCTCTGGTACTGTGGTTGAATGTTCCAGGCCGACATTTATTTACCTGAAGCACTTCTCAATTAGCAAATAAATAAATTCAGGTTTGTTTCAAGCAGTCAAAAATGTAAAGTATTATCAGAACCTGGAACTCTATATAGCTTTGCTGGCTCCAAGGCCAGACATCTCTGTATCTCCAACCTAGACCTGTTAAGAGATTTCAGATAAAAATATAGTCAAAATTACAAAAAGTTTCCATTGAAGGACTGGAAGTAATTAGCTCTGAAATTTTCCAAACCTAGTTACAACCCTAGTTATAGACCAAACTAAAGTCAATTTACTTGGTAGGATGTAAGTGCTCCTTGTTTAAGAAAAAGATGGAATGTTAACCTGTGGGATCTGTGGACAAAGTAAGAGCACAAGGCAGTGCCTTATTTTGTCACTGCCTAGCTTGTCATGTCCTGGAAGAGCCAGCCCTTCTTAGAGGCCTATGACTCACACCTTTCAAATGTGTTGGAAAGATGTAATTGAAAACATTCCTGGATGACAGTGTGATTCCACCTTAAGAAGGCCATGAGGAGGAGTCCATGAGATGGACTCCTGGATCCATGGCCTCTCTGACAACAGTTTCTAAAAATGCAGTGTCAGTTCAGAAGTTTCCTCTGACCTGCATTTCCTCAAAAACCAAAAATGCAAATGCTCACTCAAGTAATAATATGAGATGATGAGGCCTTTTTCTTGTGGCAAACTCCAAAGGAACATTTCCTCCACCTCAACCTCCTTTGTAAAATATATGACGAAGGTGGGAAGCATCCCTATATTTTTTCTTTTAAGCAAGGCAACTGGTCTGTGTTCAAATGCTCTTCTGCAGCTGCTTGATTAACTACAAGCCTAACACTGACCATTCAGAGTACCTGTTCAAAATCTGTGGATTATAAACTCTGAGCAATAGAGTCTCTTTCACCTCCTGGAATTTACCAGTACTGTGAAATACTGGTCTAAAATATGTTATGCACAAACATATTGTATTAATTACAAAATTCCTAGGGGAAAAACCACTCACCTAAGCATTTGGGGCAGCACTGTCCAGCAGGAATGTGACTGAGGTGCTGGGGACATGACAGAATGGGGCAGACTTCTTGGATACACTGTGTCCTGCCACCCTGAAGGAAAATAGGCTCCATTAGAAAAAAATTAAAGCAAAACATCAAGCAAATGTGCGTGTGTGTGCATGCGCACACACACACACACACACACAGAGGCAACAAGGTCTTGAAAAGCCTTACCAAAGCAGTTTTTGCCAATAGAAATTTCTGCTTGCATCAGACATACAGGACATGTACAATTGTCCTTCAAGAGTTTCTATATTGCTTGCAGAGACCTTGGATTATCCATACTTTTTTCAATCTCTCAAACAATGAATGTAGTAATTGAAGAAACAGTGTTTTTCTATCTTACTTCTTGGTGTGGATATGATAAAACCAGGGAAAATAAAATCACTATCCATGAACATTTCCGTATGTTCCAAAAAGTTATTGAGCAATTTTTTATATTATTCTTCATCTCCTGTGTTGTGCCCTTCTAGGCTTGTCTGGGACAGGGATTAAGTGCTGAAACAAGATGAGAGCAGGTGTTCTTCCCCTATGTCTGTGACCTCAGAAGCCAAATAAGGCGAAATCACTTAAGAAAGAACATTCTTGTTAGTTTCCAAGTCCAACTATACAAACCCAGAAGGTCTGCTTTCTTCAGAGGACTGAAAACCAAGTGGATATATGAAATTCCGGGAATAAATGAGAAAAAAACAAAAGAAAAGAAAAAAAAAAGCAAACTAGACTGAATATATCCTGGTGTGTCATAAACAAAGACAAAAGCATAGAAAATATATTGAAAATTGAGTCAGTTAAAGAGATCTTATTTCTCATTCTGCTCTGTTGCCTGATTACTTCATCACACCTTCAGAATACTGTGTTTAGCTCTAGACCCTCTACCAACATGTGTTCCATATGTTTATGAGAAGTCCAGGTTGCCAAACTTTAAAAATCAGTCCACCTTTTTCTCAGCAAGTCAGGTTTTTTCATCTAGCTGTCTTGTCTTATTTATCACTCAGAGCTGCAGGCCCATCCCAGCAATAAGCTTTGTGTTTCTGATGCTGTGATTGAAGGCTTACAAACAGTCTCCTCCAACCTACATGCTGAATGGCTCTCGGGGCTCCCTGGGGAGAGATGGAAAAAGCCGTTCATTTTGAAGAGCTCCGTGCCTGAAATGATGGCATACCACTCCACTCCTAATGGCCTCAGTGAATCATGTAAAAGCTTCTACATATAGGCAGACCCACTGTTGCACAGAAAACAACATACTGACTGTACCCCTGTTCTATAATAAGTTTTCAGGCACTGAAGTCTACCTGTCCCATGGGGCTACCAAAGCATCCTGAGTGCACATGGCTGAGGACTGCTCGTAATTCTTTCACTGCAGCATGCAGAAACACAGACCTTATTGTAGACTGAAATGACTGCCCTAAATTAAGGGTCAGACCAGAAACTTGACAAAACTAAATTAATTCTTTAGTGATGTTCCTTAGTATGCTCAGGGAATAGCTCTGTGAGAAGAGACACAGGTGCAGAATGAAAGGAAAGAAACAAAGAAGGGCTCTCTGGAGTTGTGCTGTGATTCACCCAGGGAAAAAGGCTACAAGAAGCCAAAGTTCAAACTTCGGTGACAATTCAGCAAAAGGGAAAGCAGGGCATGGATGTCTCAGCCAGACTGGTGACAGGATCAGAGATATATCCATGAAAGATAATGAGGAAAGGCTGAGGGAACTGGGACTGTTCAGCCTGGAAAAGAGAAGGATTCAAGGTCACCTAATTGCAACCTTTGAGTACCAGAAGGGAGCCTACAAGAAAAGATGGAGAGAGGCTATTTAGAAGAGAATAGGAGAAGGAGAAATGGCTTTAAACTGAGAATAGGCTTAGATTGGCTATTAGGAAGAAAGTCTTTACTGAGAGGGTGGTGAGACACTGGAACAGGTTGCCAGGAGAAGTGGTGGGTACTCCATTCCTGCAAGTGTTTAAGGTCAAGTTGGATGGGGCATGGAGAAAACTGGTCTCATGAAAGGTTCCCCTGCACACAGCAGGGAAATTGTACCTAGATAATCTTTAAAGTCTCTTTCAAACCAAGCTAGTCTATGATTCTGTGAAGATAAAGCAATACTCCAACACATGGTGAGCACAGGTCCATTCTTGCAATCTTGCTGCTGCATTTAATATTCACATAAGCTATGGCTCTGCAGAGCTGCCATGGAGTTTTGCTTCACTGACAGATTGAATCAAAGCTCAAGCTTAGCACGCTATTGAGATGTTGCCTTTGTAGCCTCTTGCATAGGTATCTTCATAAATACAAAATGCCATGGATAATGTAAAATATTTTCTCACTTTAGCCTTTTGTTTATAGCTCCTGCCTTACTTTTTGTACTGGCCCTTCTGCACAAACTAAGACTAGTTCCACCTGTCTCTTCACCTCAGTGCTACTCCTGCTTCCAGCTGGAATGCTGCTTTTTAACACCAAACTATTTTCTAACTTGCTGCTGTCCCAGATAGGTTCTCCCAGGCTTGATTTTCAGGCAAGTGCAAGTTCAAAAACAGTCTGAAACAAACAACCTGTACCATTTAAAGTAAGAATAATTCTACCTGCCCTAAAGAACTTAGAGAGATAATTCACCGGGCACTTACTAAATGTTAAAACACACACAATATTTCTATTTTCTTAAAACTCTCAGTCATCATAATTCAAGACTCACAAAGCATTCAGAATACCTGTTTTCAAAGCAGCTGATGCAGCCAGTGCTTTAAATTGCATGGACTAGAGATGGGTAGGAAAAAAAATGAGTGCAACAAAAGTTCAACAAAAATACCAAAAATCATTAGAAAAAATAACTCTGGAGAGTAAGAAGATTGGCTTTGGACAACCTAAGCTAGGATGGGAACTGCACAGTGAACACCTTTCCTCTTCCATTTCTCAATTGCATCTACATCTTTTAGCTCACATTTTCTTGTATGATATCTCCCAGGCAGCCCAAATGCTCCAGGTCAGGAGCAAAACCCCTCAGTTATTCCAGTAAAACCAAACCTGAATTGGAAGCCAGTACAGACCAATAAAGTACAAGTGACATCTGCTTCCTGTGGGAAATGCTATTCAAGATCTAGGCAAATAAATCCTTGAGCAATAGTTAACCTGAAACCTTAATCAGAGGAGGCTGCTGCAGCTCACAGTTTTCTGGAGGTAACACATTTTGTAAGAAATCTATTGTCTACAAAGAAAATATTCACTTTCCGACTTGTAGGCAAATAGAAATACTGTATCTCCTACTGCCACCTCATATCTGCAAGATAAACCAAAAGGCTCTGAAGCATCAGCTCAGCAGGTGGTGTGGACTGAGGTTTCATCTTGTCTAAGCAGTTTTATCAAGAGACAGAAGAGAGAGGGAGATGAAACAGCACTTTCTAACACTCCCGCGAGAGCTCCATCTTTGAGAAAGACAGATAACAAATCCTTATTTAAATGAAAGCATGGAGCTGGTCCATCTAGCCATCCATTCACTTCTGCTCAGCTCCTACCTCAATTATGATATTTTGCTGTTCAATAAGGACACCTTGGCAGTGTTGACACACCCATCCAGACTATGACCAACTGCTGGAGACACTGGATGAAGGACAAAGGGGCAGTTTTGGGGTAGGTGTCCTGGTTTAGGGCACATGCCTGGTGCACAGCCTATGTGCTGGAACAGACAGAGCAAAAAATGCCTGCAGAAAAATGTCTGCAGGTTAGGAGTCTATTGTAATTAATCCCCAAAAACCTTCAAGTTCATCTACCATGAGGGTGAGAAAGTGATCACCACCAACAGCTTGTCTTTAGCAGATTTTTAAAGAGCTCATGAAATACCAGTAGGACAGAGATTTCCACACACCCAATTTGTTTGCTACTGTTAATGAGCATGTCTAAACAATATTTTACATACATGTTATTTAAAGTCAAAGGTTAACATCAGTATTATCAAGAACCAGGTTTCTTGTGGGTATCTCATTTTCTATTTGACTTTCAGGTTTCAGCTCTGTGCTTTAGTAAAGCTATAAATCATCTAAAAAGATTCTTCCTTAGTTTTGCCCTATGTTCACCTTGCACTTGAATGACTGCTCATCCTCTAACAGAAGTAAAATTTCCATTGATTTTGCAGAATATTTTTTCTAAGTGCTGACTGGCATTAGGATTCAGTGGATGCACATTAATTTTTAACTTTCATTCTAGAAGTGTGAAAAGTTTCATTTGCTACCAGTGAGCCTATCCTTTCAAGAAAGAAAAAAAAAAAAAAAGGAAATATCAAAATAACATTTCTCTCAACTTCGGGATACATATTCCAGACATTAAGAGCAAGGTCAGACACACACTGTAGACTCAGCAGGGTTGTTGTAAGAACTAAGACAGATGTTCAAGGCTGTCTCCAGCTATGAAGAAAGATTTTACGCCACCAGCATGAAAAAAAAAACTTTGAAAGTTCAACAGGGTCACTACTGAGCAAGTCTGCCCCATGCCAGTGGCAAGAGAAGCCAAATAAACACACAACTGTGTGACTGTTTGTCTTCAACTACTCTGCCCCAGTGCAAGTAACTACAGTCACTATGAACATAATAAGAAATATTATCATTTCTGTGACAACAAAGGCATAAAGGCAATAGACAAATACCAATAAAGAGATGGACATATTATTTAAGATTCAGTTAACAATGGCTATTACCATTCTGGAATTAATAAAATATTAAGGAATTCCAGAACTCGTTTCATTACAGCACATTGGCTGATGTGTATAGGGCTTCCTAGGTGAACTGGATGGTGTGTTGGTTTGCATACACCTGGTGCACCCCAGGAGCTCTGTCTGACTTGTTAACTACTCTGTGACAATAAGGACTTTGACTACCTCCCAAACATATACTAAAAACATAAACCAGGTCAGCAACACGTACTATGCAAGCATCTCCAAAATGCCTCTGGAATCATGTGCCCTGAAAACCCATACCTTGATTTTACAATCAGATTACAGTCCCTGATGTGCCATGTAAGTAGATTTTGTGCACAATAAGGAAAGGATACTCGACTTAGAGTATGGGTTTAATCTGGAAATTTAATCTGGAAAGGTGTTCTCTTCCCAAATCAGAAGAAAGACAGTCCACTTCTTATAAGAACACTGGTGCAGCATGGGGTGGACAGCCTCTGGAAATAACTTCACCCCTACACGGTATGTCAGGGTGCCTGAAACAGCCATGTCATGCACAGTCAGAGTTCCCAGGAAGGGTCACAGAAGGAAGATTTTTTGAAAATGCACAAAGTAGCGATACAGTTCTCACCATAAAAGCAATCAGCACATCAGACAGACAAGCCAGAGCTTCCCACATCCCTGCAGCCTGATCTATTGTCTAGATTAGTATTTTTAAAATCCCTCTCTAGAAAGTGTTGGATAAAATTCAGAATAGGGAGATCTTGAGTTTCAATTCGAAACAGCAGGTATTTACACTGTCTTGTATGTGCCAGATTTTTAAACTTCAAATCTAGATCTCAAACCCTATTTTCTGCAATATCAGTCCTATGGGAAGGCTTTAGAAAGTGGCCCTGGTGACAGTATAAAGTGGTGTTGTAAGAACAGGGTGTGAAGCAAATACTCTACAGAGCTCATGTACATTTTAAGACCAGGTCATACAGATTAATGTGGATATAAATAAATATTCTTAAATGCCTTAAAAATCACCTAAAAATCAATACAGATTAGAAATGGTAAGATACAAGATTCTTGTGAAATAAATTACTAAACCAACTCTGGGGCAAAGCAAAGGCACAATTCTTGAAATTATTTAAATTTTTAATCTCTCTCTGATGCAAAGGCATTCCTTGACATGGAAAAAGAAGCATATAAAATTCCACCTGTTTCTAGCAGGTAAAAGTTTGTCTTCCCCCACCTCTCCTAAATGAACCCTTACGATATAACTTGTTAGGTGTACAGTCTGTGTCATCAACAAGCTGCAATAACAAAAAAGTCTGACTAATTGTCTCCAACTAATGTAAATGCATGTCCCTGAGTTCTTAGCAAATTGCAAGTGTAGTTGCAAAGTGTCACAGAGTTAGAAGATCTTGACCTAAAACCAAGAACCAAAATGTCTCCCTCTTTTGGAAGTTACTGAGTATATGGTTGCATGCATCTGCTGAAGGAATAACTACATTAATTCATTAATTAGTAATTTAGGATAGAATGAGGGCTCTAAATACTGTTATCTGTTCCAAATTATGTGTTCCATTAACCAGTGTGTACAAAGTAACATGTAGGTGCCAGGTCTGTCCAGTCTTGCTATCCATTCCAGTTTGCAAGAGCCACTTTTCCTGGGATGCACTATATTAAAAGATTTCTCTTTTGAAGGGGGAAGTGGGTTGCTCTTTGTTTGATGAAATATCCCAGCATCCTAACAGGAACTGAAGTATGCTCTTCGGGGATATAGCTCTCCACTTTGAAATCAAACGGTCGGGAAGCTGCTAGTACTGCTTCTTTCAAGTTTCACAAAAACATGAGTTGCACTGAGGGTCCTGTGGGAGGAGGTGGAAGACCAGGGTAATTTCTGCTTTGGGTGAAATGGACCATTCTGGAACATGAAATTATAGGCTGCACAGTAACTTCCTTTAAGGTATGCACAGGCAGAGACACTGGTCCTAAATTTCACAATTGCTGGAACTGCAGAAGGGCTCCTTGGAGGAGGTCACAGTGCTGAGTGCTGAGCACTCTGCTCTCAGCTGGGGGACAGTGCAAACAGCACTTGGCCACATTTCTCCAGTCTAATAGCACTGAGCAGAAGTGTTGCTGTGATGATATTGCATCTGGCTTTACAACCCAGCTGAAATCGAATCGTTTGCTGACCCAATAGCCTACTTGCAAAGTCACACAGCTGAACAGGCAGCAGCCCTCTCCCCTCTAGGGCTTCCACACTGAGCTCTTGGCTCTGTTCAAAGTGATGTTGTAAGTAGTCCCCCTTCTCTTGGAAGCCCTGAAAGGTTTAATTGTGGTGCATACTTTCTCCCTTTCAGGCTGATTTCCTAAGGAAAGAAGGCTTATGGAGGCGGAAACCAGGGACATCTGTAGTTTGTGAATCACTGACTAACTCCAGTCACAAATGATCAAGGGACTACTCTGAAAAAGGTATATAGAGACAAAACAGCAAAAATCAAAATTACAGTATGATCTCAAGGACATTAAGTTCCTACAAGTTGGTTTTTTTTTTTCAAAGTCAGACTCCTGTGGAGAATAGAGAGTCCCTGAATTCTTTCTTTGTAGGAACTCCAGAAAGCATCCCACAGTGGTTGGCAGCAGCTGGCCTTCCAGCCAGCACCTGCCAGATCTTCTGCCTTTCATTCAGTGCTTGTGCCATGGTGGTGCTGGGAAAAAACAGATTTTTGCAGACAGGACAGATTCAAGTCATTCATCTATAGAAATAGAGCTTTGCTGCTTCTGCTGTTCTGGGAACATAATCTCTATTCCGAGGTTAACAGGCACAGTGTCCCATACCTAATACACTTTTCCCATGAGATGAGGCATTTCTCTTCAGGCCATTGCTGTGTTGGTTTTTTCACTCCCAGTACCTACAAGGATTCATGGTACCTGCATCCCAGACTGGCCATCAATTATCCTAAGTCCTGGATGCTTTCAGATGCAGCCCATGTATTTGTTCTGCTGTGAGAGATATTATTTTATTGATCCTTCTCCTGGACAGTTCAACAGCTGAGGCTTTTGCCCAGGTTAGATCTGTTTCTCTCAACAAATCTCTCCTGCAAGTACAAGTAATGTATCCCACAAATTATACTGTCTTTCCTTACGTGGTTTTTAATGTCTCTGAAGTTTCATCCAGAAGGCAGAGCTTCCAACAACGTAATCTATTTCTTCTGCTGCTAGTTGATTGTAAATTAAGGGAAATCCAACAGAAAACAGTATCTCTCAAAAACTCAAATGACTGGATTCACACTGCACCACAAGCACCTTTGTGGACTGTCTAATTATCCCAGGCACTATTTCCAACAACAGATCAACACTTTCCATGTTTTGTTTTGTTTTTATCCAGTGAGAGACTATTTAAAAAGTTATCTTAATTTTCTTAAATTTACCAACTACACTTAATGCCTTAATGTTAAATAGCTGGTTAGTTCTTGCTTTCTGCATGGAGATGAATGGCCAGCATCACAAATCCAGCTTTTCCTCTAGTCTGAATCCTTTCATATCATTTCCATCTCTTGCTGCCATTTTATTCACTTACTAATCAAACTCTTCCTTGCTGCAGGTCTCATTAAACTGATTGCTGTCACTGTGCCTTATAAAGTCCATGCTGGGTAATTGTATCAAAAGGCTTTAGCCTTCTGAAATTAAAAATAGCTCATTTTTAGTAGGCAGCTACGTAACAGTAATGCCACAACCGCAGGTACCACTGTCCCTATCCTCCACACAGTGTTTTTTTATGAACCAGATGTCTTTATACAGCCTATGCTTCCCCCTCTAATCTCCCTGCCAGCTTCTGCACGGGGCACACTCAAACAGAGCCAAGGTTGGAGGTTAGAATATATACACCGGGTGGAAGAGGTAGATTTTAAGGCAGGATGTAGACAAGCACTGCCCCAAAGGTCATGTAACCCAGTGGGGGTTTTCTAGTGATTTTCAGTCTACTTCGGATGACAGCACTTTCAACAGAAGTCCCAGAAGTTGCACAGGCAATGGTGAAAAATGAGGCAAGACAGCCACTTAGGCAGGAATGGGCCAGGAAGGCAGCTGCACACTGCAGAAAGGGGGCTCTTCACCACCTTGGGGGTAAAGAGCTGCAGCTTTTTGGGGACAGCAGATGGGAAGAAAAGACATTGGCAAGGAAACAATTCTGGCACACCACTGCAGAAGGGAGTTCAGCTATTCATGACTAATTTAGCTGTTGCACCAGAGGTCTCCAGTGACTACAGAAGCTTTGCTGTGAGCCACATGATTATTTATTTCTCTTCAAAAAAGAACTGTTTCTATGAAAAATTGCAATAAAACATGCTAAGCTGGAAACTGTCTGTGGCCAGAAAAACTATTAAAAACCACCAACAAGCTTCTTCAGCTTATTCATGTCCTTTTCCAGATCATAAGAAAGTTAAGGTTAAATCCAAGGGACTTTCCTAACTTCAGCTATTAGAAGCAGAGCAGTAGCTCTGTAAAACAGATCCTGGCTTCTTGCAGCCATGACTTTTCCCCTGAATCAGTTGGAGCCTGCTTTGTTTTCATTGGCATCAAGAACACATGAAGCACAGTCCAGTGGGTGTACAGTTGTGTATACACCACCAGTGCATTTGCATAACGTTTCAAAGTCTTAACTCAATGCCTGCAAAATGATAGCCACTGCGACAATGTATTTATATTACAGTCATTCGCTTTCCATAAGATAAACTTGCACAAAGAGGTTTTTTTCTCTTTTTTTTTGGCTTCTTTTTCTACAGCATAAGCTTTGTGATAGTGCCTCACAAGCTTTTCTTACTACATCCTACAATAAACGATACTTCTATAAACACCACACTTTGGCAACCATCGACGACGCCCTTCACCCCCACATTACTGTGCAGTACTGGCCTCCCTTCTGAGAACAGCTTTTCCTTCTGAACAGTTTGTTCACAGAGATACAGTTATTAAATCCCTCCTGTGTCCCCAGTGTGTTTCTTGCACACACAGAAGACTAGTACCATTGTGGCCCTGAGAAAGGTGACAGTTCTGACTCTCACTTCATCATCATTCTTTAAAATACTTGGTCACAACCAGAAACTCTACAGATGTATACACACAGCTTTGCCTTAGAGCATTAGTTTTAAACAATTCCCCTTAAGTTATCTGCAGGAATATATTGCAAGACTTGAGTGAATTAAATCTCCAAATGCCCAAATTCTGACATCTGGCATTTAGATACAAAGACTTTCTATTCAGTAGATACTTTCTTGTAGACAATATGAACGTCATTTAATGGAATGGTTTGAAACTTCAGGTTTTGGGATACAAATGAGTAGAAAAGGCCATGAATAAAATCAATTAGGATTGTTCTTGGAAGAGCAAAAAAAAGCACACAATTTAGAAGCAGCACCTACACACCATAACTTTGAAAAGTTGTTACTAGGTCAAAACCTACCAGAATAGTTCACATCACATCACTGTTCCATTCACAAGCAAAGAGAACAAATCTCCTTCTGTGATTCAGGGCAGTGAGGTATTGGAAAGAATGAGATATAATCCTTCACCAGCTATTTCTACAATTTATGGAGGACCTTGCCTCAAGGTCTGATGATATAGCACAGTGGTTGGTATCTGAAGAACATCCATGATAAAATAAATCATACTGTTGTAGTAGTAGCAGTGACACTGCTTCTAGCTTTTTACAAGACCTTTACACAGGCATCTACACTCCTTAAATGTAATGCTCCATGTATACTGGTGAGGTAACCTCAGGAAATATAGGATTACATACACTCTGCTTCCTTAATGCATCCATCAAAGGTTTTCATTAACAGGAGATCCTGTTTGTCCTAGGCTCTTAGCAAAATGAGTTAAAAATGCACTTTAAAATGTTATGTGAGAAAGAGGCGAACTGCAGCTCATTCAGAGGATTTCTTGGAAAATAACATTTTAGGAAAACTAGGCTACTTTTATGAAACCAGTAGGTTATGAAACTGTTCCTACAGTGAAGTAGTCACAGGGGCAGCTTCAATCTACCCAAAGTGATATAAGATTAGACTCACTGTCAGCCAGTGGTACCTATCTATAGCAACATCTGAAATACTTCAGTGCAGAATTCCACTCTTTGTACTACATAGAGCTGTCCATCCCCAGAGATGTAACTTGGCTCTACTCCAGGGTAGGGCACACTCTGGCTTGGGATCAAGGTAAAGAAACATGTTTTAGTCTTAAACACAAGCCTGAGCAAGGGGTGCTGAGGAATCTGCAGCTCTCCACAAATAGCCTTGGGAAGCATTTTGATTAGGAATCATTTACAAGTCAGAGTTCCTCTGCCACTTCCTCCTTCCTCCAGGGGTAATGACTTACAGAAGCATGAGCAGCAAATGCTGACATTTCCCAGTCCTGGCTAGCAAGACTGATAAAAGAACAACAGGGTATTTTCCTCTCATTCCTAACTTGCAAACAATCTGGACATGCATGGGAATAGGGTGAATGAAACCCTAAGAAATCCATGCCTCCTTTACACCCCATCATGACATACATTCAGATATTCCAAGTCTTTGCTTCCAAGTTTTTCACAATTAAGTTCATATCTAGCTATTGCTGTTCTTTATGGATGAGATCCTGTTGCTAAATAACAGCTTCTCATTGGCAGCAAAACATCTGTAAAAGGCTGATGCCCAGACGGCAACTTTCTCAGAGACACCTTAGGCATGGTGAAGCATCCACAGCCATATTATGCCATTTAGGCATTTCTAGCACACCACAGCTGGCTTTATTTTTGGGCAGGACAGCCCTTCTGGCACCTGCCTAAAGGCCTGCTGCTCTTCTTGGTCTGTGTCAGCCCCATTACAGCAAGCTAACCAGCTTGGAACTTATCTCCAAGATAAGCTCGTGAGATTCCCGAAGTGTATGGCCATACCCAAATACTCTGCAATGCCATATGTATAGGCCATGTTCAGGCCAACTTCACTCAAAAAGATGGACAGAAGAGGTGGAAATACTTGTACCTACCTTTCCAATAATGTCCTGCTAACCAAAGCACTTCAAAATAGAAGTACAGAGCAGTCAAAAATCAAAAGAATCATATGAACAATGAGGTTGTCTAGAAAGAAGGGATACATTTCCAGAACCCAGTGAAAGGGGCATGTACCCCAAGAAGGATTTTTAATATCTGGGACTTCTCACACAGATCTCGCACATCTTTCTGCATTTTACATTTCAGAAAATACTTACAATTAACACTTAAAGAAAGAAAGGGGTCACACCACGTGCAACTGCAACTGCAAATTGCAATGCAACCTTATACTTGGCTTACTGTCTCATCATCAAAAACAATTATTAGTCTCTCAAAGAGAAAATAAGAAAGCAAATAAAATCTGGGTTTGGATGCAAGTGTAGATGTCTCCTTGGCCTTGTTAAGTCTCCTTTGTACCTGTCTAATTACGTAAAATTGTCTTTAAATCAGTGTAAAGTAACTCATTAAAGACTCTCATCAGAAACAGAAACATACATTTTTATGCATAGGATTTGCTGAAGTACTAGAAAAGGGTATGTTAATGGGCCAAGCAAAAAAATTTGAAAAAAATGTGAATTACTTATATTGCAGCCATCATCCATAAGCAAAGAACTTTGAAAATTTACTTCTCCAAAAGCTCTTGTCTTTTTTTCCCTACTCTTAATTTTATTTAACATGCTCCTGAGACTGCAATGCAGAACTCTCTTCTCAGCAAGTTTTCAGCATTTGCAGAGCTCTCAGTTGCACACACTTTCAGTTATTAACCTTCCCTCTACTCATGCAGGATGGTTCTCTGATTATGTGAAGAAGTGTCATTTGAAATTATTCTACAGCAGAGAATAGCTACACACACCAAATTATAATTGTAAGTTAATATTAACGATCACTATACCTTTCAAAATGATACAGTATTTTCTTACTATTTAAAAAACAGACCCATCATAGAAAACAGCTGCCATGTTTATTTAGATAAGTGCTCCTCCACTTTTATAAAGTGGAGACTGATGACAGATGCGTCTTTTAGGCAAAAATATTAATTCTAGAAATGTCAGCATCTGCTTCTTTTCAGCCTAGCCTTACAGATTCACACATCATTTTTCATCTACAACGAGAGTTTCTTTTTTTTTTTGTACAGAGAATCTGAAAACATGGGTGTAAATTACTGGTCTCAAGGCCTGACACTTTTATTAGCACGTCACTGGTGCTACACGTGTTAGGTCTGATTAGACATAGAGAGCATTTTCCACTGCCCATTTCCCATGCAATGAAGAAGGCTTGCACTTCCCTGACAGAAATTTCCCACCTGACTGTTCCATTTCTGTGAAGCGGTACTTGCTAAAGTTATGAGATGCAGTACAAAAATACTCTATGTAGCTCCTGGGGTTACTGGAGATTAAAAGATACAAAAAAAAAAAAACCCAGGACAAAAAAAACCCAAAAAAAACCCAAAACAAAACAAATTTAAAACCTCACACAGCTACATTTTATACTGAATTCAAGGAATCCAACCTTCTGGTTCACCCAGCTACCATTCTACAACTCATTTGCATATATTTAGTACAGTAATTCCTGTTCTTTTAATCATTTACATGGTACTGTTAGTAGGTACAGGAGCTGAAGCCCTATACCTCACTCACCACAAACACACAACGCTTCCTACATCACAGAAGAGCTCTGCAGTACTCACATTACCTCCCAGAGAAATGCATTCCAATAGAAAACATCATCCACGGATAATTCTGTACAATCAAACCATGAACATACATACGAACAAACAGTAATTAGAAGGCGTCTGCTAACTAACCATCAGTAAACCAAGATAAATCATCTTACAATCAGTGACCAGCTGGAACAAATTAGAGCTGCTGCAAGAATGGACCGCACTGGCTAAAACGTCCCTCTGGGCAAACTCTTATATGCCGCTAACCTGTGCCACATCATCCCCAGTGACTATCCAAGACATAGCACCTGCAGACATGCTAAAGGATTTACTACTGAAGATCCATACCTACCTGGAACAACAGCAAGCAGCCAGGTGTTCTACTCAACTGCACAAAAAATGCCTCTGTTGAATAATCAAAAGCTGTCCTACCCCAACTGGTAGCTGCTCTCCACAGCCAGCTATTTTTTATTCAGATGACACTCAGGTTGTTACCCTAAACATTTCAGTGACAGTAAAACCTTTCCAGCATGGTTGCAGAGAAAGGTGCTGACAAATCTCTATATTTCAACAATTTGAGCTGGCCAGAGATGAGACATCGCTTCTGGCTTGCCTGCAGGCCACACTGACCTCTCAGCGTGGCAGTGCACCGAGCCAATATTTCTCAGAAAGAACAGATTATGAGCTGAAAACTTGAGGCTACCCACATCCATTACAGGGGCACTTTTTGCAAAGTGCTATCACTAAATTACTTAACAAAATATTCACAGTTTTCCTTGGAGTGGAGCAGTGCAGATCTTCTCCTGTAAGAGTAAGTAATTTATTTACATAGGTACAAACAACGTGCTGCAGGTTTTAAGCATAAACAAAGAAGCTTAAAGACCAAGTTCTTGTTTGGGCAGCCTTATGATCAAAATAGGTAACACAAAGCCAGGGAACAAATGGGAAGCAGCTTAACAAAACTGCAACTGTGACTGTCCTGTAAGCTTTGTGATTTCTTTGTTTGCTTACAAGCTTTTTGCAATTTATCCTGCCTTTGCTCCTTGGCAAAAACATATTTTTACAGATGGGGCTAAAAATAGCAATGATAGAAACATAGGACTGAAGAAACAAAGAGTTGCCAAGTGAGGTCTGCATGAGGTCTCTGCAATTCTGTGTCCAAATTAAACTGATTCTATAGCAGCCTTTGCTAAGAGCTTTCTATTTTACTGTTTTCTGTGGGTGACAAGCACTTTTTCCACTGGCTATGCTTAATATTCCTGAACTCTTAATTATTAGGATTGACCACGCAGATAATGTAAAAGAAAAGTTATTCTGACTAAAATCAAGCTTGTATTTTTTCAGTAACACCAGGGGAGTTTGATTGGCAACACCATTTTGTTTGTAGTTCAAAGACTCTGCAGGGTCTTTATTTTCAAAATATTTCTATGATTTCTTTAAGAGAAAATGGTTTTTTTCTTTCATGCATTTTCAGATTGCAGAAAAAGGTCAGTTTGAACTTTTTGCAAGTGTGAGTACAGCCAAATCCTGTACACTTGCAAGCCCTGGTTAGTATTGAGAAAACAGGATTAGACAAAAAGGTCATTTTCAGCTTTGAGACTTCCCTTTCTCCCAAGGTCTCTGTAAAAATCATGCAATAAAATTGTTCAGATGGTAACTTGTAAGCACAAACTGTCTTCCCCAGCATTGATTAAGACACACGCAAAGAGAAAAACAACCCCAAATCTACTTAGAAATCTACTCTGCTTTTCAAGGAAGGATGCCCACTGTGTCCCAGGTGTTCTTGAGGCGGCATAGGCAAGAGACGTGTCCTTGAAGACGACATAGGGCAGTATAGGGCTCTTGATTTGGCACAGGCATGACACAGCTCATTCCTTACTCATAAATGAAGTAGAAACAGAAAAATAAGGATGAAGAGAAATTCCTAGCAGAGGCATCCCCAAAAATACTGGTTCTTCTTTCCATGACATTTAATTAAGTGTATGTACCAGAAGCAAGAGAATTGTCATTAAAGTGAAGACACAGAAGAAAATGCATCACTCTAGATAACAGCACTACAATTTGCATGAGACCTTCCCCCTCAACTCACTTCTGCTTCAAACAATCAGGAGCAACCAAAATAAATGTACAGAGAAGGGGATTATTTAGCAATTTCATACTCAACCCAAATGTGAAACACTTGCTTAGGAAGGGCTCCTCTTCAAAGCTAAATGAAATCTTCTCTGTATTATCCCTCCTATCCGTAGCCCTCTCAAACTTCCTTAATTAATTTCACTGCTGGTTCCAAAGAGCACTCCAAGTTGGCTCAAATTCCTTTGGATTGCATATCAGCATTAGAAACAGGAGATGTATTACTATTCTCTCTTTTTCTTTTTCAACCCTTCTTTCTAAGAGGAAGCAATGAAGGATAATCAGTCACGTTATCACTCTAGAGAATGAGGCCATTATTGCATCTGAGGCAAACTCTGGACTCCTCATGTAATTTTTACATACAGTTCTTATTTGATAGATGGTTTTTCTTTTTTCTTTTCTTTTCCCTTTGCTTTTATTCCAGCAAATTCTAACAGACTCAGTCTATTCCATAATAATCTCATTAAATCAAGACAGGTCTGAATTATGCTCCTTTTTTCTTCCTTTTTTTTCTGCTTTACATGACTTCAGCAACAATTACAAAGCCATGATGCTCTCCTCTTCCCTCTCTCCCTGATGCCATGACAGACCTTGTTTACTTTCACTCAGCTGCTGGTTCCCCAGGAGTCAAGTTAGGTAAGATGGCTAGACAGCTTCAGGGAGGTGGCCAGAACCTCTAAGTTTAGTTAGAAAAACACTTTCCCTGTACACAGCAGAGTTCTGTTGAGAACCTCCAAATGCCTACAGGCATGAGCCATGAGCTGGTAACCTTCTGCCCTATCTCTTCCAGGAGACACCTATCCACTTAGCTGGAGGGAAGGCTGAGTGTAGGTGAGTTTGGATGATGCTTTGCTCAGGTAAGAATTCACAGTGTCAAACACTGCCAGCAAAACCAGCCTCTCCAAGGCACCATCACTACAAGGTCCTCCACACTCAGTGCTGGGCCATCTTAGGATTCTCATTCCAGTTTTGCTTTGCATGATGGAAGTAAGGAACAAGAACTGAATTTTAATATTACAGAGAGACCTAAAAACAGGAAATAAATTGGAGAAGCCCTGAGTGAGATTCATTATCTGAACAAAGCCTCCACCAATTCAAAAATGTAAAGCCCATGAAGATGGTACAAAACATTTACGTCATTCCTGACCAACACAAAAGAAGGGATAAGCAAGAATAAAGGTTGCAGTTGTGATTCCAAGACCACCAGCTGATGGCCGCCTTCCAGATTTTAACATTGCCACCTGGAGGCTATCCCATACTCAGAGGTTTGCCAAGTCTATCAGCTTCAGGTGGTCAGGTTGTCTCAAGCCACCTATACCAGATGCTTGAGCTCATGCAGCTGATTTTCTCTGTTTAGCAAGTGCTTTCTGGCTCCCTTCCACTGGTAGAACTCAGGAGACAGGAACGTACGCAGGATGGGAATATTGAGCATCTGGGGATGGTAACATTTTAACCAGCACAGCTGCCGGGAGTGAACATCTGTCTGTTGTCCAGGTCTCCTTTCACAAAGAAAAATGCTCTCTCCCACAGGCTCATCTGCATACTATACAAGTATCTGCTCCCTCACTAAGTACCTTGGCCACAGTTAAGTTTGTCCACAGTGTAAATTAGCCCATGCAATGGTTTGTGTCATCATGGCTAGATTCCTTTGTATATCAACAGCTAACTTGAGTATATTGCAGCATCAAGCACACTAACCATTTTTTTATTGCAAGCTTCATGTAAATGAGCCACAAAAGAACCTGAGAAGAAACAACACCTAGGAGAATATTCTGTATGACTTTTTAGCATGACCAGTACTGCATATATGTTGGATAATAACAATGTGATTACCTCAAACTACTTCTTTCCTAAAGAACATAACACCTGGTTTGGTTCTTAAAGCTTAAAGTTATTTTCCACTCAGTAATTAAGTAAGTTATCAAGAAGCTGTCCCATCCGCAGCCAAAACCATTGTTTACAAACTGTCTAGGGCCCACTCTGAAGCACTGTGGAAGATCTGGAAGCCCCTTAGATGCAGCTGTGTCATGTACACCCTGCACCATCTGCATGGCAGAGGGAAGCACTACCACAACTGAAGGATGTTGGTTAAGACACAGAGAATTCCAGAATTTGGAAAGTCAAAGCCCTAGAGTAGTTCTTGAGTGTCATGTCAGTCCCACCTGAAAATGCAAACCCTGTTACAGAAAGAGCAGTGTCAGGTGGAAGGGATACAGCACCCAGTGCTTACCACAAATCTTTCTGGCCTGGAAAGATTCTCATGCCTCCCAGGCACTGCTGGCGTCACCCAGCATGAAATCACCACTAACACTGCCTGTGTCTCACAGTAGCTCATTTTGCTCCAAGGTGCAATCAACTCTTATTTTACTCCAACTCACATATTCCCACTGGTGATGTCTTGCTCTCCTAGTCTCATGACATCAACCAGAGAGTTTCTTGCTCTCATTAGCCAATAAAGCTTTGAAACAACTGTGTCTGGGGAGGGAATTCCTGCCTGAGAACATAAGAAGTCACTTCTCTCTCTGGGTGCTTCACTGTGACTTCCATCAAATCCCATTCAGCTTCCCAAGTAAATGCACTTCTGCCTGTTCATCTACTGCCTCCCCTCCAGCTCAGTACAGCACAGCTTGGCACATCTCTCAGTTCCCTTTCTACCATTGCAAATTTCATAGAAATTATGTGCTTTCAACCAACAGAGTAAGTTGAACACATTTGTGCTCTGTTTTTTCCATGTCTAGCTAAGTACACCTCTGCCATTGTTCCTAATGGTCTGAACTGCAGGAGGAGCAGCAGGGAAAAAAAGTAACCATTCTTTTACCAAATTCCTTAGTATAATGATTTGTTCTTCTAATACATTTCCTGTGTTTTGAGAATTTTCCATGTTTCAGGGGAAGGTAAATAAATCCTGAAACTCACATGAGTGTTCTATTTTTGACAGTTCTCAAGGATATCAGATTAATGGACAACATTCAGTACCATGAAAATACTGTGCAAGAAAAGGGAAGCCACACTTCCTGGGAAAATGCATAGAGATAAAGTGCTCCAGCTTGAAATGTATTTTGCTGCTCTCCTGCTGGCTCATTGCCTGCCTTCATGTGGGGAGAAAGGATAAGGTGTGAAGCCAGATCAAGCTTTCTCTTTTGTCTCCAGCAGGACAAGCCACAACCAAGGAAAGAGCACTGTGAATAAGTCCTGCATACAGATGCATTTCAAGAGAGCAGGACAGGCAGTCCCAGTGGAAGGTGAGCTCATACTTAAGCCTGGCTGGCCAAATGCCCATTTTCTCCAGAAGTGTTACCAGTCCAGGGATATGGCTGTAGCTGAGTCATATGGCCCTTCCCCACCTCCCAAAATTTTTCATCATTAGAGCTATCACTGAAGTAACACAAACTCATTTATCCCATTTGTAAAAGCTACAAATAATGTGTTCCATCACCCACAGTTAAACTCAAAGTTCAAATAGAACTTTTAATCCTGCTCCTTCAACATGAGAAAATACTCTGCTCACAGGATACAAGCTCCCAGAACTTGTCATGTTTGTCCAGTTTTCATGTGTAGCTATTTAATGCTAGTCCTACATCTGTATGTCACATTCTCTCTTTAAAAGCATAAGTGCTTTTCAAAGCATGCCAAATGCCAGAGTTTTCTCAGTTATTTCTAGTTACTGGAAGACACTTCTTCCTCTCCTTTTTCTTGGAATATCATCTCTGTAGGTGACCCAGGAAGGTGCCCACTGACGTGCTCTGGCTAGGGTGCAGTAGCTCATTGGAAAGCTGGTAATTACTAAAGGCATCCTAATATCCCAGTTAAAGGAACACCACTGTAGAGTAAATATGTACCACATCAGTCAGAAGCAACCTTACCAGAAAGAGAAAACAAGGGTTAAGAGAGTGTGAGTACTGGAAACACAGGCTATAGCAGTAGAGTGAAAAA
Organism: Cyanistes caeruleus; assembly: GCF_971803275.1. Taxonomy (NCBI): domain Eukaryota; kingdom Metazoa; phylum Chordata; class Aves; order Passeriformes; family Paridae; genus Cyanistes; species Cyanistes caeruleus. Next base: position 106,595,659 of record NC_141701.1, read on the forward strand.
AAACCCCAAACCTAAATGCATGATTAAACATTTAGTAAATAACAAATTACCTCCTTCATCTGCTCCAACATTTCAGGCACCTTTTCTACTTCTAAATCAAGCCAATCTCCCTCTACATCCTGAAAAAAGCCTGTCCTTTCTGGGGCATAAGACAGCACTGGCCTCCTCCTCACCTTCCACTGTGCTCTCTCAGAGGGGTGGGATGGTCTAGAGCCAAACCCACGGCATTTCTTCTAACTATATCCAACCATAAAAAGCCTTTGACCCTCTGATTTCTGCTCACTGCATGATGGGGCTCTATGTAATGCTTCAGGGATGAAGTCAACCTGGCCTACCCAAGGTTTTATAATTGACAGTTTTACTATGCTTTTTAATCACCACATTCCTGGCCTCAGCATCTCTTACAGTCAACTGAAGAAACCAATAAAACTTGATATATTGTATTAGGAGGAATATTAAATTAACACCTCCTTATAGGATCTGCTGGAGACAAGACACACACCCAGATGAACCACTCTTCTGCCTCAATCTGTTGATCCTTGTCTGAACAAGCAGAGTATTCGGACATACAAGCCACCTAAACAGGTTATTGTAGCAGTAGGCACAAAGGAAAAATGTCCACAGGAGTCACAGTGAACACAAAGTCATTGGCTAAGTAGCTGAGATATTTCTTTTTAGATATTCAAATGCCAGTGAATTGGTGATGACTCAAAATAAACAACTTTCTTGTCTCCCTGTGAAAAGTCAAGCACGCAGCAGCCAGAGCTGCCCCTAGACGAATTCATGTGGATGCTTCTTCCCAGGATTAGCAAGGCATTCTCTACTAGAGTGAAAAGGAAAGAAAGTGAAAGAGGAAAAAAAATCTACATATTATTCTACATATCTGCTACACCACCCCAGGCTCTTCACTTCAGAGACAAGGGAAATAATATGTGAACGGCAATTACTAGGGCATAGACTACTTGTACCTCTAAAATATAATAGTACTTTGGATAGGCACTCCTAATTACTTACTTCATGGGGTGGATCTTCCTGCTAACTCACCTGAGAGAACAAGAGGAGTAAGTGCCTTCTAGCACTGCTTCCCCTTGGGTCTAAAAGAGAAAGACCCATCACCAAGAAACCAGTTGCTGATTTCCAGGTGGTTACAAATGCTTTCAGTCCCTTAAATCCTTCCCAGCCTTGCAAAAATTGAAGTATTACCGAGTTTAAGATTCTGCTTAAATTTGTCCCCTGCATGGTGACTTCAGTGGTGATGTGAACACTGACCAGCCACAATGTCCTAAATCAAGCCCTCTACCCAGTAATCCGCCCATCCCACTCTGTTTTTAGCTTGCTTCCCTGCATGGGCACACCTTACCCATCAAATTAGCCCAAGAGAAGGTATGTCAAGTGTGGGATAACCCTGCAGCAAAGCTGTTGCATTCTGTTAACTGCTGCAAGGAGGCAGAGAGGCTTCAGCTGCCCCTTGGGAGTCTGCATGTGTGGAAAGGCATTTCAGAGCTCTTTACACATTGTGAATTAATGACTGGTGATTTCATTTATCTTCATTCTGATAATAAATAACAACTCCAGCTTAGCACTTGTAGCTGACCAGTCTCCAACTCAATACTGCCTTTCTCCCCAGCAAAGCACAACTGTTCAGGTTTCATTCCTTTGTATTCTCCTATAGTTTTAATTAGGCTGAAAACCAAAAGCCGTAAGTTAATGCCTGTTATTCCTGTATTGCCAGTTTTTAATCAATCTGTATGTGCAAAAGTTTGTTTCAAATACTGCACTGTCACCAGAAATCAAATCCAACAATTTTACCCTGCTGACCTAAGTTTCATTACCAGAGAAATTATGATGGGAAGAGGTGAAAGCAAAGAACAGGAGCGCTTGTAAAAGGCCTCACTAGCACAAATACACACACAGGAACACCACCAGCTGGGAAGTCAGCTCATACAGAAAAAAAGGGTCAAGTACTTTCAGGTTCCAGGGAATTATATTTAAATCAGGGTTTCACTGCATGCAGAAACAGAGCTGCTGGAATCTCTGAATATGGCTCCTATTAAACGTCTGTTATTAATTGCCCAGCTAGTCATAGTTGGACATTTCTCTGCTGAGGAGCTGCTGAACTCAAGGGCAGCCCATCAGGCTGTCGTAGCACTTCACAGTGAGTTTCTACTGCTAAGTTATTGTGGCAAGGGGTAACTATTCCTTTATCATTCTGCATCAAACATCCCCTTCTGCACCCCCTGTGCTGCTGCCAAAGGCAAGCGCCCCTGGCCAAGCTGGGTGGAAGGCCAGCCTCAACCTCTCTACTCACCACAGGGACGGCCCAGGGCCCTCCCTGAGGGGCTCCACCAGGCCCAGGGAGATAATTTGGTGTCTGTTTCCCCCGCCTGCTGTCTCCCTGCGGTTTGGTTAAGGACCTCAGGCACACCTTGGGGCGATGCGTGCCCTGGCTCGGGCGGAGCCACCAAGGCATGGCTGAGGCGACCCTGCCAAGCCCCTGCAGGATCAACATCACCCATCTTAACGAGTCACTCTTCACCCAACAGGCTTCACCTCTCTGACCGCCTTCTCACTTTACGGCTCCTGGTCATTTTCACAAAATCTGCCATCACAAGAAGTTTTCCATGTTATTTTTTGGGGCGGCCCCTCGGGAACGCGCTGGGAGGGCGGAGCGGGCCTCTGTCCTCCCGCGGCCGCCAGGTGGCGCTGGGCAACAGCGCCCAGACCCCGCGCGCCCCGCGGGGCCGCGCCCGGCAGCGCCGCCTGCTGGCGGGGCGGGAACGCGCACCCAGAGCCGAGGGACGGGGGACGCGCAGGGACACGGGGACACCACTGGGACACCACGGGGACACCACCGGGACCCCACGGGAACACGGGGATCCCACCGGACACAAGGATCCAGGGACGTGGGGACCCCTTGGGACACGCTGCCAAGGGCACCGGGTGCGCGCCCTCGCTCAAACACGCTCACGCGTGGGCGCGCAGCAGCAGCGGAGCGTGCGAGACACAGATAGGCGCAAGTGTGCACAGACAGAGGGACACACACACTCTCCGCTATTTCCATGCCACTGGGGGTGTTCCAAGAAAGAACAAGAGAACAAATGAATGAGCAAAAGAACAAGAAAAGAACGAAAAAACAAAACAATTTTAAAAAATGCCCTATCTCCCCACTACCACCGCTCCCCTGCACCTCCCACCTCCAAATTCATATCCCTTTTTCTCGATATGGCAAAACAATCCATTTAGATGAAACTTTCCATTTGGCCTCCAAGCCTTTATGCAGAATGTTAAGGTAGAGCTTGCCAGTATTTGCTCTTGAGTATCAAAACAGCAAGTTACAAATGCAGGACTCAATCTGTCTCTGAGTTAGCACTACTGAAATGAACCTAATTAAACAAGGAAATCGTGGGTTGTGTGGGATTACACAAAAAACAGTTTGTTTTTCAAAATTGAGAGATAGCACATAGTCATCTCCAAAGACAGCAATCTGCTGTTTTGACAGCGCACTAGCAATAGGTGATAAAACTATGCAGCGGACATAATTAGTTCCTCATTTTTATCCCATCCAACCCAGCTCCCAGATTCCATTTTTATGAACAAAGTTATCTCAATTTTATCATGGAAAACCACATTCTTTTAAATATTTGTAAATTTTTAAGTTCAGTGTTGTTTAATTCAGATAAAAGGAGGAGACATGGAGCCTAAATGAAATTTGGTTTAAAAGGACTAGAAGAAACGTCTTCTCTAACCACCAGCATTTCAAGGCCAGTGCTGTTGATACTTTCTCACTTTAGAACGAGGTGGTGGAATTCAGTACTGTCTTATTTGAAGACATGTAGATTTTGGAGCCAAATTAAAAACTAAGAGCACAATCATAAGTTATCATCTTTGAAAATTTCCATTCTTTACATTGCTTTCCTTCCTGCACTGAAATGCTGAAACCCTAAATGCTAAAAAAACTCCAGCAACTTTAATTCTGTCAACAGACTGCAAAGAAACATCTTGATAATATTTCATAGGGCTGACACATCCTCATTCTGGTATTATGGCTGTTGAAGACAAATTGTCAAACTCCTACACATTTTCAACATATTGCTTCTGATTTATTAAACCAGTAATTTTAAAAGCTATTATACAAGATTAAATTTTATCCAAATTCCTGTTCAGCACTGGGGAAATGGAGAAGCAGAGTTTAATACATTTTGTATTATACGCTACCCAAAGATTGTGTGCTTAAATAATTTTTAATTAATAGTATTAAATTGTTATTTATTCTGTAGCTGAACCACAAATATGCTTGTTGGCATTCCAGATATGAATATTTCAGGCTATTCTGACTAGGTATGTGTGGTATGCTATGTTTTATTTTAGTTTTCCTTCTGTGGGCAAATGTCATCCATAGGAGAAAATCTGCTATCTGATCAAAGTTGATATGAACTTCAAATGAGATTTTAGAATTATTTTATGATACTGACTTAAAGCTCCTACTCCCATCCTGACTGGTTTATTTTGTTTGCAAGAGCACAAATACCTTATAAATCCTTTACACCAGAAATTACTAATTCTTTTTTTGCCTTTGCTTTCATCTGCCCACTTCCAGGATATATCTTATGCATGCTTCCCCACCTTAATAAATATAAGTATTTAGAAAACTATAGAGTTTAAAATGAAGGAGAGATGAAGGATTTTGTAGGGAGCTGGGAATTACAGATTTTAATCTCTGTACTGTCAGGATACCCCTGGGTTTTCATGGGAAATCTAGCACCTTTGCTTTCTGTAGCAGCTCCAGGGTGCCAGCCTGTTTGAGTCCTGCTTGCTCCCTTAGAGCACTGTGTGCTTCACACATTATTTTGCAAGCACCACATCATGAAGGACAAAATTATTCCCTAGGCATGACTTGGCTCCCTCCCACTAAGGTTTGTAACATGCTGAGAAAGGAACATCCTCTCTGTTTTGAACCCATTGCCCTACAAAAAAAATCAGACAAGGAATCAAAAATTATCATAGAGTATACCAGGCTACACACTGAAGTCTGAAGAGCAGTATCGGGGAACAAGCAAGTCAAATCCAAGTCTGCTTTGGGAACTTTGCCACCTTTCCATAAGTTTGAAGAAAGTATGAGATAAAGGATTTCCCAGAGACTGTCAGTGATGAGAGGCATTTCTATATTTAGAAATAGAAACTGGCACTCATTACAAAAACTGCAAAAAGTACCTTTGGTCATATTAAAAGTACCTTTAGATATATTAATAGTATCCTCATTAGCCTCTTATATGACTCAGAGAAACACTGCAAAACATTGTTCTCAGGAGAATGACAGCAAGAGTGTTGCACAGGTTGATGATGATACTTCTGTTGATGTACAAGTGTGTTCCTTTTCCCTCCATCTCCCTCCCATCCTCAGACCAGCCTGTAACTTACTCCTCATTTTATATAATCACTTGCTATTACCTCTGCTGCACTGAATACTCAGGAAGCAAAAATGTGTCCTCCAAATACCACAAATGCTAAAGCTTCAAGTGATGGCAATTTGAACATGGAGTAAAACCCCACAGCCCATACTTCAGGAGGCAGAGCTATTACTGCAGACCACAAGGAATGTAACACCACCACGAGGAAAGAAAATGCCTCCCTGGCTTGGTTTCCACCAGGTGTCAACTTTTATGGGCCCTATTCCCGCTTAGCTGCTTTATAAAATGCTCACAAAGTTAGAATCAGGCTCACAGTCAAAAAGACAAAGTCACAGTAGCAGATGCTGTGCAAGTACTACTGATAAGAGATTTTACATGTGCCTGTCAACTACAAAAAGCAGTGGAGAGTAGAAGATATAATAAACATAGGATTTTCCCTTCCCACATCATCCCAGACATACACATGCTTGCTTAAGTGCAGCACTAAAAGACCTAGATGGGGGAGGAATGGTAATTGCAGGAACCTTTGGGAATTTAAAAAACTGACCTCAAAAGACAGGGAGCGGGGCAGTTCAGCTGGCTGCTGAAAGAATAAATAGTACACCAACAACTGAGACTGCTAGGAAGAATTTCTATTCAGCTGCATCCAGGAGAAGGAAAGTTATGCTGCCCCTAGGAGAGAGGGCAGAGAACAGACCGAGCACTGAAAAGCAGAAAATACTTACACTTCTTGCAGTTAATTATTTTCACATGCATTAACTCATTTTCAAATTTTTGTTGAGCATACTGAATATCTGGGTGCAAGGCAGAGGGTAGTAAAAGGAACAAGACTCTCCTCATTGTTATGCTCTCAGAGTTGAGACTGGCTCTGTTTTTTCCTGGGAAGAAGGATTCTATTGGCAAAGGCACATTAGCTTCTGTCCTACTCTCAGAAAATTCCTGGTGCTGTGTTCCGGAGAAGGAAAAGAAAAAAGGGAAAAGGAACCATACAAAGCACGCAAGCTACTCAAATCCTTTTGGGCTCCAATGCTTCAAACATGAGATCTGAGTGCTGGAAATCTGGTCTTTCAATTGCATCAACTCTGACACCCAAGTAGGGGCAATAAAGAAATTTCCATGCCAATGATTTTAGCACAAAATAACAACTAATGCCAGTAACTCCAGTTAAAAAAAAAAAACAACAAAAAACAACAAAAAACGAGCACATGTACACACACACACATCTGCTTTCTGTAGAAAATCTCGATGTTTCGTTACAAAGCTTCTGGCAGAGAGCTGAAAACTTCTTGGGTTTTCAATGAACCTTGGAGTTGTTAAGTTTAATGGTGTTCTAGTCATGTTTGGGACAGAAGTTTAGGTACCGTGGGAGTGGAACTTCCTGGAAGAAAGCTAAGACATTCAGGCAATTTCTATGGCTAGAGTTAGAAAGCATTTTTAAGGCGTCACCTTTCATATTCAGGCACCCACACCAGAAGCTGGGTGTTTATGCCCTACTCCTGACCCTTTGCTGCCTGCAAGGATTTCTGAAACTTTGCTTCACATTGATGTACCCACAGCAGATTGCCAAGGATGCTGATAGTTTGGCACCTAGTCACATTCTATTTCTGACAGGTTAAACCAGAGGGAGTAAATCACTGTCGTGTCTCAAAGCACTCTTTTTTTTCCCTTTTTTCGTTCCCATGTCTATTTTGACAGCCAATGAATTATTCTGCCTATTCTGCTCTCAGACTAACAGGAAGCACTATATGAAAAAGTTACAGCCTGTCACAATCCTGAAAATAATTTGCTGGGTATCATTTTACTCTCCTTGACTATCCAATGTGTTTGTCTCCAATCATTAAATAAGGCAAAAGCAGTGAGTATTTTTGCAAACATTTAAAAAGTTGATAGAATCCAAGGAGCTTTAGCTATCCTTTCAATATGACTAGTTTGTTTTTAAAAATGTTAATGTATCACATATCCCAGCTGGAGACTAGTTTATCAGTTAGAGTTGGAAACTTACTCTCTTATCAACACAAAATGCTTCAAGGACAGAAAACAAAAACAATGCTGTAGGATGCAGTAGAAAGACCAAGGAGAATTTAGGAAGAGTGATAGTAAGTCAAAATGGAATTCGGCAACCACACTAGAGCTCAGCTGCAATTCAGACTTACTGATCCCAAGTTTCACTTTACATCTTCTACAAATATATTAAATATGAAGAATGTCAACAACAACGATGTGATTAACTAAAATAATTCAATACCCAAAGTGATACAAGGTCAGACTTAAGAAAGAGGGGTTGGAAAATCACAGAATTTCAGAATATTCTGAGGTGGAAGGGATACAAAAGGATCATTGAGTCCAGGTCCTAAGTGAATAGCCCATACATGAATCAAACCCACCACCTTGGTGTTATTAGCACTATGCTTTTGCCAACTGAGCTAATATTCATTTTCACTCCAAACTAGGTTGTATATGGTCTTGAGCATCCTGGTCTAGAGAGAGGGGAGGTGGGACTAAGTGACCTTTAAGGTCTAATCTAACCCCTTAACATTCTTTGATTCTATGATATAACCTGAAGTCCCACATGTAACAATATATTGTCTCTAATATTTTATTTTTATTTTATTTTTTGCTTGTGAAAATCAGGGAGAGGAAACAAGTAGGTGTTGATTGATTAATTAATTAATCTGTTAATTAAGCTGTCGTGTAAATTCATTTACCAGGATTGTGTATACTAAACCATCTTGTCTAAGGACACAGAGGGCTGTGTGCAAGTTTAAAATCGTTAAGTATTGTTATCTGATAACAAGCCCCAAACCTGCGACATCCAAGTTTATTTAAACTGAAAGGATGACAAACATGAAAGCCAAGCACTCCTACTCTTTTCAGCCTTTCCTTCATTGTACCACCAGCCAAAAGAGTCTTGGACTCTCCATAAAATATTTGGCAAACAAAGGCTCTGTTAATTGACAAGCTATTGCTTTTACTGCTTCCTACCACAATTTGTGGGAATCTTTCAGACCCAAATCAATTCTGCACACAAGCGTTCCCATGAGATGCCACACGCATTCCCATTTGAAGCCACTTACAAGCAGTGCTACAGCCTCTCATAAAACCTTTGTCTTCACTGGGCACTTCTGGAACCACGTGCAACCCTTTCATCCCCTGATGGACAGCAGGTTCTTTTTTTTGCTTGTTTGTTTGCTTACTTTAACCAGGTTCTTTGTTTTCTGCCATCTTACTGCTTTGTTTTTACACTAAGATAGGTCCTTGCCTTTGCAAGGAGTGAGTTACAGCAGAGATGTTTGCAGTCCTCATTGCACCCCAATGCCAACAAATAATAGTCTTCCCCTTGTCAGAAGCTGCCTGTTAACAGCTCTCCTTTATTGCTAAAGATCAGTGTAGTTAATTCTTCTTTGTCAGTAAGAAAAATCAATCTCAGCCTGTTAATTAGGAAAGTTTAACAGGGAACAGGCACCTGACAGTATAAGCTCTGTTCCTTTTACGTCAGGAACAACAGCAACCTGGATTCGTGCTATAAGCCCTTATTATCGTGATTTAAAAGCGGTCAACCTGTGTTATTTCTTTCTTTATATGTTTTAGGAATTCAAAATCCATCCTCCTTTGTGTATTTATTTCCTTTAAAGGACAAGAAGTCCTGGACACTTCTTCTCTGCACTGAAATGCCCCCATTCAGGAATATTGTTAATCAGCATTCATTTGGGCCATTGAGGTATCCAAGAAGGTTTAAGTCTTTCATGGCTTCTAGTATCACTTAATTCATTCATTATCACAAAACCATCTTTGATCATAAAACTGGAAAAACAGTCTCTGTCTAAACAAAAGCCTTATAAAGTTGGAGCACCTTTCTCCAATTCCTCAGCATTTCCACCCTCCTTTTCTTACAGGAAAAATTCCCCACAGAAATCTGCTAAATCATGCTTTCATCTTTCTTCACATTCTTTCTCCATGTTTTTTTTTTTTCTCTCAGGGACAGAATACACGTCCTTAGAACATAAAACACAACAAGCACTCATCTTTTACTGCTGCCCATACATGCCATCTCAGAAATAGTAACTGGACAGTGCTACCTATGTGAAATGATGGACAAGGAAGAACAGCGGGAGGCTGACTGCACAGCCAGAGGAACAGGGACCATGCTGAAGCATGGAAGGCAGATTTGAGCTGAACCCTGAAGCATAGGAGGGGCAAGAAAAAAGGCTCCAAGAAGGAAGGAAAGGATATGAGAAAGAGGCTGTCTGTTCTGAGCCCATGATCCTTAAAGAGTAATCTAGACCTTCAGGGCGCTGCCCAATACCTCTATTCCCTTGGGAGTGCACCCAAACAAGGCATGGTCTCTCACTGCATAGAAAGACTCATTTGATCCTCGCCAAAATTTAAAGTATGATGAAGGGTTTCTGCAGCCTGGGCTGGGAACACACTCTGAGTAGGTGAGCTAGAAAGCTTGCAGGTAGGAGAGACATAGGATGAAAGTCAAATATCCACAGAGGGAGGAAATGTGACCTTGACACAGAAAAATGCTTCCCAAATTCTAAGATCGAGATGTTATAAATAAAAATTATTTACCCTGAATAACTCCACTGAATCATCCCATTTGCACTTCTATGCCACAGTTTACTTCCATTTCAGAAAAACTGTGAATAGTTTTTATTTTTAACTTTGCTTCTTGACTCCTAATAAAATATTTTGTAACTTTTCCTCAGAGATGTGTTTTTTGAGAGAAATCAGAAAAAAATGATTAAAAATGGCTATGCATGTTGATAAAAGAAAAAACACACTGTGTTTAACCTTTTCTTTTTTAAATATACTATTTTTTTTTTAAACACTGCTATTTCCAAATTTAAAGGAACTTAATATTTTAGACATGGCCATGGTAGTGTACAATCCCCATGAAAGCAGGTATATTTTTTGAAGCCTGAAGAAAATCAGATAAAGAAAATATAAATAACAGAAGCATGCTTATGTCTCCATGCTGCATTATTTTTCTCACTTTAGTTCCACACATACCAAGTCCTTTCTCTTCCACATCCACCTCCTCAACCACACTTCACCTACCTGCAGGACTGTTTTTTGTTATTAGGTTACTGGGAAAGCCAAACTCCTTAGCCTTGCAAAAAATCTGCAGACAGAATTATGGGGTGTTCCCAGAGAGACACAGTGACCAACCCTTCACATCCCATTTCTGAGCTTTCCCTGGTCTCCATTTGCATCCACCCATAAACAAACCACTTTGCTAATGTCCCTAACTTTGAAGATGTTGAACACCGCTCTTACCAAAAGACCAATTCTTTGCTTTTCCACCCCTCACTACAACTCCTTGTCTCTGTTTCTTAGCCCCAGAGTAAGGGTAGACAGTGTCTGCTGCAGTTTGGAGCTGAATCAAAGCAGCTGAAGTACATGGAAATTTGGGAAGATCAGCATTTGGCACTGCACTAAGGATGGAAATTTGAATTTGAATTATCCTCAGCCTTCACTGAGGATACATTTAATTGCGCGTTCCCCTGAGCTTCCCAGTAGACTGGCGTAACTCCCCCACTGTCTTTTGTGGTGGGAATGTATTCCAGCAGTTCCCAATACCAGTTAAAGCCAAGCTTTCAAAGCAGTATCAGGGTGCTTAATCACCCAGCTGACTGCAGGGGCAGGATCCGTCTTGGCTATCTTCAGCCATCTCTGAGGCCAGGAGCTGGGTAGGCTCCCCCTCTAGTTAGTGAAGGAAGATAAGCATCTGCAGAGAGTAATCCATCCCACCTCTCTCTCTCTCTCAATTAACTGAAGAGGAGCCCAGATAAGTAGTTCAGATCAGACACATTACTTCTGAATAGCTGCAGCTAGACAAGATTAATTCCACCCTCGGCATCCAAAACACTTACATATGTAGTTTCTCATTACTTATCACAGTTGAAATGCCTGTTACTCATTGATTTAGAAACAGATTTTGCATTGTGGTCTCCTTTTCTCTGTGCAAAACTTTTATTATTCACTATTTGTATCCTAGCACTCAGGAATGTAAGTGGCAAGACATTTCCTGCACGCACATACCCACAAGTGCACCTGCAGACCAGTAGCTGGGCACATCTTGAACCCCTCTGAGCAGTGGTTTAAAAGCCCCCAAAGATGCAAAAGAGATTGAGCAGAGGCTCCTTTTTGACTCGGCTCTCCAAGAGCCTCCAATCCCTGTGCTCTGCTTCCAGCTATTTGGGTTTCATTTGTCCCAAATCATTTTGGAAGAGCAGCTAAGAGGACAGCATTGCTTTTGTGAAACGATGCTGTTTGGGGACCAGACACTCCTAACCCTGCTGATGGTTGTCTCTGAGACATGCCTCTCTGCAGGACAGACAGACAGCGCAACCTTTCCCACTCCCAGCTCTCAACCAGCCCAGCAATGCCGTAACCCAGCCTCCATTTCCCAAGCAGGTTGGCTTCCCTGCTCCCCGCAGGGGTGTGGAGCGAGGCCGGCCGGGGGCTGCGGCATCTCCGCGGGGCTGCGCGCTCCCAGCGCGGTGGTGCCTCGCACGGACACATGCCTCACATGCCGGAACGCACAGCGCCCACGGTCTGGGTAACAGCGCTCAAAGGAGTCTAAAGGGGCTACTTATGAGTTTGGATACTACCACCTAAAGATAAGCTTCTCCATGGTTACCGCTCTCACGCAAGGTCACTTTCCTGCCAAACCTCCTCTCCTCCCTCCCTGGCTCTGTCTCCTTCCCTCTCCAATATTTTTTTTTTTTCCCCAAACGTGCTACATCAAAGGAGAAAATGAAAACATTTACGATAATCACAGTCTGACTATTTTAATGCAGGCTGTAGGAAAGGAAACATGTAAGCCAAGTGCTCTTACTGTGCAAGCAGAAACACACTCTCAACCTCATAAAAGTAGTATCTGAGAAATAACACTTGATTAAAGAAGCCAGTCCTTCATTTAAGTAGGTGCTTATGGTAGGGAAAACAGCCAGGGTTTCTCTAGAACAGGCCACTGGCCTATCACGAAAAGCAGGAACAGGCCAGACAGATGAATTATTGCGAGACAGCTGCGTTTCAGCCTGGGTGCGAGGAGATCCCTATTATCCCGTCCACCTTTCCTACACAAATGCCTCTCCCCAGAGAAACTGAGTCATTAAAAGCAGGCTCGTTCACTCCTGACAGGCAATATGCATTGAGTGAGAGGTGATACATTCTCATTTTCAGCAAGAAATCTTAGTCGCCCCAAGGAGCAGCTCACTTAGGAGAGCGGTAATGGAATACAGGGCCTTTCATCTCCGCCTCGCTGCCGCGAGCACAGCCTGGCTCGGTAACAACCCAAAAGTTATTAGTTAATGGCTTGTTTCGATGACCTCCATGAAAGAGTTTGGTGGGTTAGGTCTGGTTTTCAGTAGACAATAGCTAGGACCACAAGTGGTGTCAAACAGGAAACACAGAACAATGAGTTGGGCACCCAGCAGGTAAGGACCGAGTGAATTGCCCAGGTATAGCCATGATGTTGCTTTCTCTGCCCCTCAGAGCCGTGGAACACATAGGAAGCCCTGCAACTGGCCAGACTGCTCCACCAAGATGGGGACCCCCAGCTCCCAAGATCCCAGTTTTGTCCTCATTTACACAAACAATGTGTTAAAAACAAATAAACAAATGTCAGCCATTTCACATCCTTTGGGAGCTCAGTAGTATCTTGTAGGCACCATTTGGAGCTGATAACACCACAAACCTGTGGTGTCCCAAAATGTGTTCCCACAGTCCAGATATGCAGATGTGTACTTACTTCTGGCTGCATCATTGTGCAACGGTAAAAATATTTACATAATTTCTCATTTTAATACATTTAGTGAGTGCAGATCAATCCTACATCTCTCCAGGAAAACAAATCACAGCCATCCCTCTTTACTTTCTTCTTGTTCAATGGTATCTGCAGTCCCAAGTTTGAACTACCCCTGGGACAGTGATGGCCTATGGAGTCCAGAATTGTCCTAAATTATTTGGAGAGCTTGCTCCCAAGAAAATGAAGAATTCACCCTGAAGTGAGAGTAGCTGGAATCCTTATACACCCATCCCCAAAATACCCGTTTGTGCTACTTCCTATGCTAAGTTTCAATGAAAGCCTGAAATCCCAGAAGAAACCTAACTTGGGTTGAAGAGCTTCCCTCCATCTGTTAAAGCCTGCACAAATTACAGCACATCACACACAAGCCTGTTTCCATCACTTTGCATGACTGGATAGGTATCTTCAAATAAGACATCCATCCATCCATCCATCCACCAACTGCTTAGATAAGAGATTCTCTGAGGACCCATTCTCAAAAGGGAATGGATGCAAAGCAGGCAGCAAACTGCTATCACAGCCTGAGGATGCCTCCTTTATTTACTTGAGATTTAAATCACATAGGAATTAGCATAGGCTCCAGTTCTGGGGGGAACAGGCAAGAGGGTAAAAAAAGGCTCTGCAGAGAGAGCAAAGTGGCTTACACATAGAAGGCACTTCTTTAGCTGTCAGAAAGATTCAGACTGAAAGCTGGACATTTTATACAGATGGTATTAACATCCAAAACAATCATGCTCTCCTTCTTGGAAGGAATAGTTAAGTAGCATTAAACTTCTTACTCTCAATAGCTGATGCTGAGACTGGTAACTCTCAAGGTTAGACCCTTAGCTGTGACCCTTTATTCCTTTATTTCTTTACACCATTCTCCCTCATTATCTCCCACCTCCAATGCTCTTCTCAGCACAGGAGCTTTTGATATTCAGAGAACAAAGGAAAGTTGATCAAGGAGATGTTGGTACACCAATAACTGGGCAATAGGCAATATCTGTACAGTACTTATGAAAGAGCAAAGCAGAACCCAAAAAGACTCAAGCATGTCTCCACAGAATTCTCAACCATACAGACCTGCCTTCCCCTGAGGAACATAACTAGGGAAAGCCAGAGTGAAAAGATACTGCTTTGCAGCTGAAGCTGAAGTGAGAGGGGGACCCACCAAATACAGAGGGCGTTCTCAGCCTGGGTCTGAAGGCATTCAGCAGAGCTGGAGCCCAGGGCAAATATCACTGTGACATATGTGACAGCATGTTTTCATTATTACAGGATTAAAACTTGAAAAAAAAATTACCTGAGCACCCTGATCTCCACAGGAGAAGTGATGACTTAGTGTAAATTGATTTTGCAGATTACCAGGGCTTTTGTCCCCACAGAACAGTAAAAGTACTCTGCAACAGCTTCATTAAATGTGTATATATGTGTAAAGATATATTAATTTTTGAAGCCTATCTTTCTGTCGCCCTTCTTTTATTTTATTTTCATGATGCAGGACAACTGTATCTGGTACTGACAAATTTCTTGGCATTCTACTGAAATGTAAAGCCTTACATATTCTACTGATAACAGACCCACAAATTGCAACAAAAGCAGTAGTTTGAACTTTGTGTTTTACTCATCTCACAGATTACAAAAAGGAAGCCAAAGTTATCTGCCCCAACTCATACAGCATTATCTTTTAACTTAATAGAAGTGAAAAAGAAGCCTGCACTCGTTACCCAAAGGATGCAATTATTACTTCCTCTCTATATTGTTGCTAGTCAAGAATAAAATCCAGGATATGACCTTTTCATCAAGCGTCAAGCCAAAAATCCACCTGGGACAGCCTCAGGAGGCTACCCTCACTCTCACTCAGTAATTCAGAGCAAAGGCCCTTGTTGCATACAGCTAAAAGGAATCCTTGGCAAAGTTTGGCTTAAGGAAGCATCTAATAAATGCTGACCAATAGATGAAGGCCAAAAAGATTACTGTTTCCACTTGCATGATCCTATCACAAAAAAAAAGGCATTACCAATTCAACAGATCAGCCCTCTCCCAAAAAACCTGCTCCGTCTGCATACAGTGTAAGGTCAAAGTAAATATTATAAGCTCAAAATGTGAGTGATACAATGAAGTAATGCCATAAATTCTTCAACAGAGACCTGAATTCCAAGAGAAAAAAACATAATAGTGTTGGATTCCTTATATTTTTTGCTTTGTTATGGCAATAATAACGTGCCTTTTGAAGTTCATAAAGGAAGATACAATGCCAAAAGGCAAATACTTACAATACAAGAGCACTTGGTACATTTATTTCCTTCAGGCCTAAATTCTTCTCCTTCATTGTAAAGTCTCCCTTCAAATACACAACCTGGAAAACAGCATTTGAATAAGTTTAGCTCAAGATAGAATGCTGCCCTTTCTCCCTAACATGTAAGGCAATGTGAAAAGTAAATCATACCATCCTTTCTTTCTGTTGGAAAAGATTTCCAAGATATCAAGTTCAACCTTTGACTGATTACGGAATAGTCAAGTAGACCATGACACTAAGTGCCACATCCAGTCATTTCTTAAACACCTTCAGGGATAGTGACTCCAACAACCTGGACAGTCCATTACAAGACCAGCAACCCTTTCCATGCTGAAATTCCTCCTGCTGTCATCAGGAGAGACTGAACCTCCCCTGGCCCAGCTTGAGACTGTGTCCTCGTGTCCTGTGACTGGTTGCCTGGCAGAAAAAAACAATCCCCACCTTGCTACAACCTCCTCTCAGGTTGTTGTAGAGAGACAATCACTTCAGATGAAAACAAATCACTTCAAAATCCTGAATAAATCCTTGAGACACCCTAAATGTCTTGCAGGGGGAGGGGGGGGGGGGGGGGGGGGAAGAAAACATCCTTCTACAGCAAAGAAATTTGCAAAAATGAAGTCGAGGCTAGGATAAGTCTCCCATTACATGTGCCTTTTAAATAGGTTTTTAGGCTGTTTGCTTTTTAATAATTCATTCTTACTCCCTGAGTTTATATTAGATATTAGCAGATATTATAACTAATCAAAATATAATAAATACATTACATCGCAACTAGAGCAGTGCTTACATTCAAAATCTCTGATAAAATCATATTAACCTAAAAAAACATGGCAATTTTCCACTGTTCTTCACGAAGGCAACCCATTCTCACTCCCCTTAAAAAAGTTAATCTCCTTTTTTATGATCACTGTTATCCTTCCTCTCCTGACAAAATCATGGTCATCAGTCATGCAAACCCATCTAACAGACCCTCTAAAAACTGACATAAACACAACTATGAATATTAGCCCAGGACATTGCCTATGAGTCCCCTAGTCTGCATGTCCTCTATTAAAACATATTAAAATAAATCTTGTGTCATTTTGTTCATTGTGAGTCACCAGCCCACATTTTAGTAACTTCTCAAAGATAACAGGGAAATTAGAGGCAGCCTCCCAGGTAATGATGGGTATCACTAGAAATACAGTTGCACAAGTAGAACAGCATCTTAACTATGAAATCTCACCTGGACACACAGGACAACACATTCCCCTGAGTTTCGAAGGGTTTTTGCAATGAACAACACACTGTACTTCTGATTCTACTATCACTCCTTCCTGGAAAAGAAGCAGATTAGACACATTCATTGTTAGTGTTGTGGTTTACTTGTTTTAACTTGTAAACTTGGTATATAAAACTTTAACTTGTAAATCTGTCTTTTTGTTTAACTAGTAAAAATTCACAATTACTTTCAGTAGCTGTCAGTAGAATTAAAGCCCAGCACATGCCACAAAGCACTGGGTTTCAAAACTTCTTTTCTTTCTGTACCTGCTGCCTGGTATCAGGATTTGGGTTAATCCACAGTCAAAAGATCCACTTCAGTCTCCCTGACTCCAGACACAGGATTTGCCTTAAAATGCATCAGGTAAAAAAGCCAAGCATCCTCTTAGGGAAAGGAATCCTGCTTTATCAGGAATCCTTAACCTCAGTAATCTGCCATGCAGCTCTGGTGAAAACAGGCCAGACACAAGGCATTCTCCTCCCTCTCCTACTGGAGGAAAATAGACTTAGAAAGCAGATAAAAGCATCTTGTTCTGTGGAGGGGAGACACTTATCTTTGATATTTTGCCTGATAAGTATTAGTAAATTAACATTTCCTGTACTTATTTGAGAACTCAAGTGTCCTGAACAAATCTGGGTGTGAGGGTCAATGCATAAAAGCTGCTACCCTTCTTTCTGCTTCCAGCTGTTTGAGGCAAGGCAAAATAAATTTTTAAATGTGTGTATCTAGGGTAAACAGGATCACCCAGTTTTGCATTGAGACACTGAAACAGACAATAAAGAACTGACCATTTCATGCAACATATCTAAATTCATGTAATGAGTTTCTTTTCATTAGGTGCAGAGTACTGCTCCAGCTTCAGTCACCTCAGTGCACTTATTTTCAAAAAGAGTTGGTGTCACAGAGCAGAGGTATTACAGAAAAAGAGAAGAAAACCCTTGAAACTCTCTTCTCCTCTTAGTAGAAGCTCTTCATACTAATAATTTCCTCTTTCCAACTGCAATTCTTAGTACCTGCCTGAGTGTTACTATTAAAACCAGATCAAATTGTCAGCAAAAATGGCAGACCTATTTACAGACATAAGATAAAATCACCTACATAATTTCTTGGTTTGAGCCTGACAAGCAACACTCTTGAAAATTTTATGGCTGCAGATAGCCAAGCTACCAAAAATCCCATTGTGTTAACAGGAAAAAAGGTTTGGTTGTGGGTTTTTCTTAAAGAAAGGTAAAACCCATGGACACATACACACAGAAGTGTCCAATTACTAAAATAATTTGTATTGCACAAAAGGCTTTGAATGCTGAAGAAAAGAGGACTTACTTCAAGGTCAAGACAGCAGGAAATTGCATGGCTGTGTACCTCTCCTTCAGCAAAGTTTGGGTATTGGGGTACTCAAGTCATTTAAAACCTATACTTCTGAATATTTGGTTATAGCTGGCTGCATCTGAGTGGATTTAAATTAGTTTAAATGCAAAGTCCATATTGTGTTTTGAGCGTAAGATATTTCAGATTATTTGGATTGGATAAATGAAGGCTCAGGATTTCCTGGGAAAAGCTTGCAACTCAATTAGCATGATTTTTATGACATCCTTACCTGGCACTGGTACGTAACACAGGGATTGCTGGGGAGGTGCCATTTCATGGAGCTGTTGTATGTATTTCCTCCAAAACTGCAGTCTAGAGAATGAGAGAGAAGCCCATCAGTTCAGCTGAACAAGATCTTGTGGTAGGCTGCTGCTGAGGATCACAGGGCAGCATCCTAAATGCAACCCACCCTCTCCCCTGGGTTAACAGAAGAGGTAGAACTGAGAGCTGGGATGAAAAAGAAGGATCATGTCCTGGGAGGACTGACAGCACTGCCCCAGACACCTGCTGCTGATGCCCAACTGGCCAAACTCCTTACTAACTCTGACTGCTCAAAACAAACCAAAATCAGCGACAATTCACTCAAAAGTGGATGTCAGCGCTTGCTCTGCAGTCCATTCAGGAAGTACTTAGTTACTTAAGTGCTGGAATACATAGAGGGAGGAAAGAGGCTGAAAGAAGAACTGGAAACATTCATCATCTAGCTTGGCCATGCTATCTTCTTCCATTAGCCAAAGCCCTCGGGAGTGCTCTTCAGCAAGCACAGCTCAGCATGGATGAGCTGACACTGGCAGCTACCTCTCCTTTATGCCTTTTCATATCCATGACAGGAGGGATCATCATCAGCATGAACTGAAAGTTCTCATGTGTGTGTGGTGAATCTCCATGGGGAGACATTTTGGACTCTCGTGGAGTTTGGCTTTATTCACCTTTGTATGCTATATGACCACTTTGTTAACAGAAAACAGGTTTGTTTGCCCGTGCATTCCATCAACCCACATTTGTTTTGTGCAAAAAGAATTTTCATGGAGCCACTTGGAATAAAGCAAACACCAAAACAAACATTAATTTTCACATGTTTGATTACATGTTCCTACTAGTTTCTCTTCCTTTTTGGTTTTCTCTTTTGCCATTTTCTGGTATTCTACAAAAAAAAGAAAGCCAAAAAGAACACAAAATAATGAAATAACTCACCAGAAAAGCAAAACCAGAAAACACTTATAAAGTAGAAATATAATATTTGTTTAAAAAGAGTTAGTTTATTAATGCAAATAGTTTCAACTGAAAAATAATTCTTTGGAGACCTAGAGTGGTTCTGAGAAAAAATTTGGAAATAACACATACCCCATTCTATGGGAAAAATGCCCATTTTCCATTTATTGCTTTTAGGGGTTTTTTTCCTAGTATATTTTATTCAAAATTAGCTTGATCAAAGAGCCCATGAAACCAACAGGAATCTTGCCAAAGACTTTGAAACACAGACATGTACACAGAGCTGGAGAATCACAAAACTACAATCAGTCAAACAATGCCCACGGCACCATTCTGTTTCCACACCCTACCTCAACAAATACTCTTTCTCTGCTGTGTAGGGTGCACTGTCCTGCTTTGGAATAAGTTTTATATCCTTCTGAAAGTAAAGGCAATTTATCAGCCCAGCACCAGTAAATCTTTGAGCCCACTGTAAAAGAAAACTCGAGAGTTTTGGTTTGAGCTCTGAAGTACTCAGGAACTTAAAATCTCTTTAAAATCATTTTGAATTCAACACAAAATTTAAAGGAATCATTATGTATGAAGATCATTTGCAAATGTGTAAACTGCCTCCAGTTAAGTTCCTGAACAACAGAAGACTTGCACTTCAGGATTTGCAGTAATCAGAAATTCTTTTTCCGGGCTAAATACAGAGCAACATGGGAAAAATGTGTAGGTGCTGTGGCCATTTCACTTACCTAAGCTGAAACAGGTATATTTTGAAAAGAAACAATCAATAGTCTCAAAGTTGGCTCTGATAGTTTCATCTTTGACAAACATTGAAAGGCACAAAGTATACAACTGAGTCTTATATTTTTAACTAGTAAAGCCCCTATGAAATTATTTTGAATAATAAAGAAATGTTCAGATTCTCTGTGCATTAAATACAGTTCTCTGACATCTCACATACGCAGGACAGCACATCAAGAGAGGAGTGTGAAGCCCTGTAGTCCTCTTATGCATTTTGAAGTTCCATTCTGAAAAACACTGAATTAATCTTGCAGAACAGTCTCACTTGCTGCTCACTGAAAACCCTGATGAATGCAGAGCCTATTCAATGTGTTTAACATCCCCAAGTTGCTGAAGCCCAGGTCATACTGGTCCCAGTCTGAGAAACAGTTTACAAGTGTGCAGGACACTCAGCATGGAATGAGCTGTGTTGTTCAATATCTGTGTGTGTATTTTACCAGAATCAAGAATCAAGGGCTGGGTTGGGAAGTAGCAACTGCAAAATACCTTACATATTTGCTCAGCAATTATGTTCTTTAATGTAAAATGTTTCCTCTATAAGAAAGCTAATGACCCTGGGCTAATCTGCATGTACAGATGTGCATATTAAACTGAAATTTTCAGCTCAAGGATTAGTCTGGTCGACAAAGCATGAAGGTGGTGCACTCATGCAGTCAATGCTGCTCGTGCTGGAGGTGCACACCCAAGCTATGCTATAAAATCCTCTGCCCTGCATCACCAGCCACTGTCCCTGTGGAAAGCAGCAAGGGGATGGCACACCAGAAGCAACCATGCTAAGGAGAGTCTGCAGTCACCTAAAGGGGAGTTTAAAAATGGGAACCAGAATGGAAAAGATGGCAGAAGCATGGGAGCTACTAAGACTGCTCTCGAGCTTTGGCATGGGCCAGCGTGCTGAATGAGGGAGACAGAGCAGCACCTGTCCAACACCAGTGCAGGGCGTGGTGGGAGCTGGATTTCAGCAGATGCTCAGCAGAAGGAGCAGTAGGAAGCAAGGGGAGAGTTAGCCAGTATAACAAGCAGCCCTGGGGAGAGATGGGGGAAGGCTGAATGTCAGGCAAAGCTGAACAGGGTAAGAAAGGAGTGTTTTACAAACTCTGGGTGACGCTTTAACCTGTCTCTGACCACAGGTGTGCCCTGACACTGCCCTTTGGACGCCCCAGAGCTACACCCACTACTCACTCTTCAAAAGGAAAAAGAAACAAAGCCCACATACCAGCTAGGTTTTCTGAACCTCACTTTCAATGTACAAATCTCTCAGCTGACACCTGCAAACATACAGCTGGACTTTTCTCGTCCCCCTACTCACAGCATGGGAATTCCTGAGCCTCACCTAAATTCATCTGAGTGAAAGCTGCTTCAGTCTATGTGCCAGCTCAGGCAAGCCATTCTGGCTCATCCATGGTTAAAGGTCCACCACATTTGGCCTGAAAAGTAGAATAGAAATATTCTACTGAAAAGTAGAATATTCAGTAGAAGTCACTGAGTATTTTGTGTTCAAAGTCATCAGCAAAGTCCCTTATGTCAAGTTCCACAACAGAGTATGACTGAATATACTTGAAGTTCCTTTTAAAAACCTTTTAAAGTTTTTCTTTTTTTTTTTATTCCCAAAAAAAACCCTTTGGAAATATTCCACCATTCAAAGGAAGAGCAGGAGAAAATAATAAAGCAAGAAAGTTCAGAGATTGGGACTATCACTTAAATGTTATCTTATTTACCTGAATACCTGAATACTTAAAACTTTAAAAGGGTTACAGAAGAAGTTTTCAAGAAGAGAACCCAAAAAGTCTGAGAACACTCTAAAGAGTATGTGAAAGATTTGACATTAATAAGTAAATTTGATCTTGACTTATATACCCCGTAAGGAAAACCTTTAGGATTCCACATATGGAAGGAAATTAAATATTAGTGGTCTACACCAGTTTTAAAAATGTTAAAGTGATTCATATCAGTCAAGGAGTGTGTCCTAATTTTTCAGTCTTTCCTGCTCCTTTCTTTAAAAATAGCTGGTGTTTTATTAATGTAAAATATTAACTTTCAGTTAGTTGTAGGTTTTGTTGCCATTACCTCCTTCAACCCAAACAGTTCAGATAAGTCTTGGATAAACATGCAAGCCTAAAGTTGCTTATCTGAATCTAACAAAACCACTAAATACTTTGAACTTGGTCAATTGTTGCATATGCAGTGGAAACTAATGCCAATTGCTTTCCAGTCACCTCTTAAGGGCAAAGTGATCCTCCAGATTTAGTTCTTCTGGCACAAAAAAAAAAAAAAAAGCTAAAATAAATAACTTCTAATATAATTATTTAGCTACTTTGTTTCAATATTGTGCATAACACACTTGGGCACCTTTGTTTCAAATGTAATAAACCAAGCCTTGGCCAATTTAATTTGAAAGAACAATTTCATTCTAAAACAAGCATCATCACACAGAATTGGACTAGAATAACAAAAGAAGAAAATTATAGCAGATTTTTCTATTGGCATGTGGACAAGCTGATGATCAGGAAGCCATTTGTCTTTCCAAACCATAGAACTCTGATTAATGACTCTTTTTTCTTCTTCCCCAGATACCCACCCATATAGCAGTACCATAAAGATAGGGAAATTGACTGTAAGAGACAGTTTAGCAGTGCAAAAGCTCAGCCAGTGTCCTCAGGAGTTCATTAAAAAACAACCCTTTTTTACTCAATTTGACATTGCCTAATTAGATTCCAGAAGAAACTTGTGCTTATTTTAGTCTAATGAGAATTTTATAGACAAGTCATTTCCTTATTCTCCCAAGAGAAAGTGATAGATTGGTGCACAATAGACTGGCTCCTCATCCCTCATTTCTTCAGCATCTTTCTTCTCCTATTAAGTCTTTTTTTTTGTTTTCCCTCTACTTTCTGTTTAAAAAATGTAACCTCTCTATTGGCATGGAAAATAAACATTAAGAAAAAGAGTCAGAAGACATGTTTTATTTAGTGTTTGATAAATTAATCCTCAGGGAGGTAACCAGGCATGCTAACACTAAATACCAGCTCTAGCCAAAAAGAAAGAGCCAACTCCAAAACCCTAAACAAAAAAACAAAAAAACCAAAAAAAAAAAAAAACCAAAAAAAAAAAAAAACCAAAACCAATAACTTATACATTCTGCAGTATTTCCCTGGCATGAAATCAGTTAGCCAAAATAAAAGAACTGAATCAAACATATACCTATTATGAAATATATTTTCACATGTTGAAGTGATAGTAGAGCCATTGACAGCTACCAGAAAATTAAACTTCCTGTTGAGTAACCCTGGTCTTCATTTGTCAACACAGAAGGATGAAAATGTATATAAAACCTCCCATGCTTATCAAGTCTGGCTCCAAACAGTGAAAATCCAACTCTTTCCTCTGTAACCAAGTACAAGCAAACCTATTTGCAGCCGAGCCATGGCCATTACCATACTCAAGGGATGCACAGGGGCCATGTAACACAGCAGAGTGAAGAGGCCATGGGGGTGAGCTGTGCTAGGACCACACAGCTCACACACAGAGGATGCAAGGCAGCCCATATTCACTGAACAAACAGCAGCAGAAACAAAGACATCAGCTCCTTCCAGTGCTGTTTTTGTCCCTTGCAAACCACTGGAACTGAATTTTACCTTCCCAAATGTCTTGTGTTCCATGCATAGGGTGAAAAAATTTAGCCCTGCAGGGTTCCTGAGAACATTGCAATTCAAAATGGCACACAGTTAGAGCTGCCACTGAATCTTGAGTTGATACTCCATGTGCTTGCCAAGCCTGGCAGCTGGAGAACTTTCACCTCTCATGGTTATGAGGGCTGTCATGAATGATGTTGCTCAGTGACAAAATTATTTGCTCTTGCACCCAATTTTCTCACACCAGCAAAATCATCCATGATCTGTACATCTTACAAATTCAAAATAAAATGGTAAAAAAATTCTTGTTCCAGTGATACATGTCCTAAGATGTTTATCATTTTTTTCCAGAGAAATATTACATGTGAAACCATCAATGTGAAAATCTGGCTAACTGATGTTTGACTGAAAAACTGTTTGTGATAACACAACAAGACTATTCATTAAAAGGTTCTTACATAATGGAAAACTATATTCACCAAGGTAATAAGAGCATCTGAAATTTGAGGTGCTACTGAGCACAACAGTATACACCAGACATCCAAGAGATGTCAAATGTATCTGCTAAGACCTTTGTAAGAAGTGTCAACTCAAAGAAAGGATGGAGAGATAGAGACCTTTTCTTAGGCATAACCAGAAGTAATCAAAGGTGGCGCTGTGACGATGCTGAATGGTAATGTCCCTCATGGCTATTTGTCACTGCTTCAAAACTTTTGCCTTTTCTTCAAATATAAAGCTAACATCCGAATGAACACTGAGACAAACCTGTACTTCCAGCCTCAAGAAACAGACCTTCTGGCCTAGAGCTGGAACACCAGGTGACTCAGAAGCAGTGAGAAGGGCCGAAAGAAAAGTTAAGAGTTGGTTACATCCTCAAACCATCTCTCAAAACCAGTCCCTGACCGAAGCCAGGTCTAGATTATTCAGGTGAAGGTGAAAGAAATTTCTTTAGGAAAATATACATATTATCTTCACATCCCATCCCCCTCCATCCATGTATTATTCCTTGCCTCTGACAGCTTGCCTTAGAGCATGCAAGGATGGGCTGCAAGGTATAGCGCCCCACTGGGGCCCCAAAAAAAGGTCCCCCCAGTCAGTCTTGCAGCAGGACACCAAAATGGTGTTGGGTACCTTATACTGGGGGTGTCCAGAGGTAAACAAAGTACAGAGGTTCTGTTCATATGGATCCTGCAGGTTGTCAGCAGAGCAGCCAGAACATTGGTAATCTCACAACCCCCCTCTAACTTCCTTTGCAAGCCAGCCCTAAGAGCTGAAATTGGCTGCAATCCTCAGCCATACTATTTGATATCCTTTCCAAGAAATGCACAATTAACTATGATACCTTTGGATATTCAATATTTAATAGACCTAGCACTGTTGTTGCCTGGGCTGGGATTCCATTCTCTGATAGATTCCACATCAATGGAGCATAGCACAAGAATTTCTAAGATCAATAATTAATTATTAAAAAGAAAACCATAAACCCAACCAAAACAAAAATCCCAGTAATTCTGAAAAGTTAACAAGGACAGAAAATGCAAAATTGTACATGAGAAGTGAAAGAAAATTCTGAACATATTTTCTTTGTTGTAAAAGAATTCCCAGCAACTTTGTCTTTGCACATCCATAGAAGCTTAAGATTCCTAAGATAATAGAGTAGAATATGGTGCACAATTTTAGAAATGCAAACTTTATGCAATCCTGAGCCAGTAATACCACTTCTTCAGAGTGCAAATAACTTACTATTTGATGTGTAGAGAGCTCTATATCTAAATGACAGGTCTCCATCCAACTAAATAAGATAATGCTGCCAAATCTATTTCTATAATCTCAGTGACCTCATAGGTTTTCATTAAATATATGAAATAAAATGAGAGATGAAAAGTGGCCTATTTAACCTATGCAAAAATAATAAGAGGTCTTATTTATTTCAGTATTTTCAAAATGAATAGCATGCTAGAGGTATGTGGTATGTTTTATAAACTACAGTAGATATCTGTCAAAAGAATAATCTTGCTGAAAACTTTTCCTATTAGACTGAGTCGCCTGCATTCTCCTTGCAGCAGGGAGCCATAATCATGGGCCCACATTTCTCAGTTCCAGACTTTTCACAAACACACAGAAAAAGTGAGCTTTACCCCGCCAACTTTACAATCAAGGTCCTATGGGCCTAAAGTCAAGAACATTGTTAAAACACATGGCTAGTCTGGAGAATTTAAATCTTAAATCTTAATTTAAATGTTTGACCTCATTGCAGCCTACAAATTCCTCACAAGGGGAAGCAGAGGGGCAGGGGAGGGCAGGCACAAGTCTCTTCTCTGTAGTGACTTCTGACAGGACCCAAGGGAATGAGGCAGTGTAAGGGGAGGTTCAAGCTGGCTATTAGGAAAAGCTTCTTCACCCAGAGGGTGGCTGAGAACTGGAACAGGCTCCCCAGGGAAGTGGTCACAGCACCAAGCCTGACAGTTCAAGAAGCATTTGGACAATATTCTCAGGCACATTCTTATCCCGTGCAGGTCCTGGAGTCAGAATTTGATGATCCTTGTGGGATCCTTGAGACTCAGGATATTATGTGATTCTGTGACAAAGCAAAGCCAGATCTTTCCATATGCTGCTTTCTATCATGGGTGGATTTTCTGATTCCAAAAGCTGTACTAGTGGCTGCTCCTTACTTTTTCTGTTTATTACAAAATATGAAAAAAAGATGTGCTAGAAATTACCTAAATAGCATAAAAATACCCCAAATGGAAGCAAGGGACTTATGCTCAGCACACAACCATTTGCAGGAAAAGTTCTCTACCAACAATCCAGTTTCTCCTGTATGCAGAGCTCTGAATAGGAGAGTTCAGGTGTGTGCACCTGATTGTGCTGCACATACAATCATAGAACAGTTTGGGTTGCAAGGGACCAAAATAGGCCATCTAGTCCAACCCCCTTGCAACAGGCAAGGAATGTCCTCATGCTCCTCATGACAGAATAAAATTCACTGGCAGAGATGACTCATGAGTGTTTCCTTCCTGCACAAGCCCACTCTGGAACATGCCCTTTGGTTTAACGCTATCCTCCCGATGTTGCACTCGCATGACAGCAGCCATTCATTCACTCACTCATTCATTCATTTCTTCACAAGGTAGGAAGACAGACGTGAAGCTGTCAAAGAGAGCTGGCAAGAGCCTGTAAGGCCTGATTAAGCTCTCCCAGGCTTTGGGAACAAAGCCAAGAAAAAAGCCATCAGTTTTTGATGTCTTTCCTTGGTAACATTTTGTTCATGTTTAGATGAAATGCAACTAGTAAAAAAAAAAAAAAAAAAAAAAAAAAGTGCCAAAAAAGCCCTGTTTTCCTTTTCCTGCCTGCATTCCCCATGGGCACTCTGGCAGCTTGACAAAATAGTAACTGAGAATGAGTGCTGCAGGGCCAAGTCCCGTCTGCAGCTGAGCTTTGTGTGGGGAGTGCCGGGGAGCTGCCGGGACACTAAAGGGAGTAGCTGAAGTGATACACTGCCAGGCTGGTATTTGCAGCCTTGATTCCCCAGTTGCCCACCATGGGACACTCATTTTAGGTCTCACATAGAACTTCAGCAGTGTTCAGAGTGGTGGGAGAGCAAGCAGCCTCTCCTGGGGTAGAGGTGGTTCCATCAGCCTCTTCCCCTGGAACCAGAACAACCTGGTAACAGAGCATGGTGTCAAGACTGTGAGAGTTAGATTGGGTGCATATTTTGCCTTGTCGTTCAGAAAACACAAAAAAACTTATTCAGAAATTTCATATCTACTTTGAAAATTTAGTCCTTGAGAGCTTTTTTTTTTTTCCTTAGGATTATGAAATTTATTCAGCACACATTTTAAGCACATAGAAACTGTCATCTTAGATCAGACCAAAAACCCTTCTAGTCAATAATCTTCTGTCTGATAGCAGCTACTAAGTGACACCTTGGGAAGTGTGAAAAATACAGACCAAGGTCCATAGCTCTAGTTTAGCCTCCAGAAGGAATACATAGCCTGTCTGACTCAAAGGGAAAACAGAGCATTTTGGGTTGTACCTTGCTCCTTTCCTAACAAAATCAGAGTTCAATTTTCTCTTTGGAGAACTGCTGAACATTGAGTTAATTGTGCCACAGAAGTATCATTTATAACACTCAGAAACAGCTACCACTCAGTAGCTGTCAACTCAGAGCACAGTATTGTATCTGTAAAGTTAGGACTGTTTTGTCCTGTGTGCATCTATTTATTCCCATCCACGTTAACTTGCTTTGCTGCTTTGTCATCAGTTGATCAATGCCCTGAGGACCTTCTGCAGCTCCTCACAGTCCATCCTCTTGCTTTACTCTGCTACAGACATCAGGTCACCAGCAGCAAACTTCCTGTCCCTCTTCGCCCCTTCTCTAGATCATTTCTGAGCACTTGGACAAATGGAGATCTTTGCAAGGATATGTTGGCAACCTTTTTTTACTGTGAAAACAATCATACACTAGTTACTTATTTGCTGATGAAAAGAGTATCTCTAAAAACTCAGGGCTGCTTAGTTTCTTCAGCAGTTTCCTTGTGAGGGATCTTGTTGGATGCCTATTAGTGGGATCTCTCTGTCCACTGATACATTCAAAGGACCCTAGCTATCTAATCCCTCTTCTATCTCAAGTGTCCATGTGTGCTCTAATTCTATTTTTCAATAGTTTCTATTAATTATCCCATTAGAGATGTCAAGCATACCAATCTGCAGATTCCAGGCTCAAGCCTATCGATAATGTTCTGTAGGTACCCACCCCAAATCAGAACAAACAGAAAATCTTAAAAGGAGTCTGAGTAAAAATGCTGTTTGAATTAAAATATTGTTTGTTCAGCTTTGAAACATTCATTCTTTTCATTTTGCATGCATGCATGCACTTATGCTTATGTATGTATATAGAATTTTCAGACCATTGAGCAAATACACATCCCATTATGAAATTGAAAAATCAAACTCCATCCTAATCCAACCGACACTTAGCAATATTTTCCTACAAAGCTGACACTAAACACAGTTTGACAAAAGAAATAAATTACATGTAATTTATGTAAAATCTGTAATTTAAATTCTTGTTTTGGTAATGTTTTAATATTTTTTCCAGTTCATTTCCTTCTCTTTTAAGTGTCATGTTTCTAGACAAATCCTTGAATTGGGGCTTGCCAAACTATTCCAAAGCTGCAGCACAGAAGCAAATCATAAGCACAGCATCTAACACACCTCTGCAACCTTCCAGGAAAAATACACATCCATCATGTCTCTTCCATCTGAATTTCAGTGTAATCTGTTTTCCTGCATTTGTATTTCCTCTGGGAAGGCAAGAAATGCTTTTATTTCCCAACTATTTATCCTACCCTATCTCCCTCTCAATCCCACACAATCACCAGTGAAGAATTAAAAATGACAGAGGAAAAATAAAATAAAACTGTCTGAATTTTACATTCGCCACCTCGTTGATTGTGGAAGCAGTCCCTCAGCAAAATTAGTGCTTTAGAGCGTATTACTTACTGCATCAATATAAAAAAAAAACAACTACTTTTCAACTTCATCTACTTGCATATTTTTCATGTGGTTAAACATAGCAGATACATGCCATGCATGCTTACACTTTTTTTATTATTATTTGATCATTATCTCGTTTTAAACAGCTTGGAATATACAATATTGGTCAATAAATAAATGTATAATACTTGGAAAGCTTATTTTGCTTTCATAAAAATGTCTACAATATTATTGTTTGAATCAGGAAATGTTTAATAAAATTAATAAAATTTGCTTGTTTTTTTTCCAGTATGAGGAGAGAGAGGAATAACCATGGATAAATACCCTGCTCTTTATTACTCAGAAGTATTATTCTGTCCAACCACATAAAAAGTTAAAGAGACTCTTACTGACCGGTGACGACTAGCAGATTGATGTTGACCTAAAATATTTCTGATAACATTAGAAGGGGGATGACTCTTAAAAAACTGACAAGATAGCGATGAAGAATAAAGATGTACTCCTAAAGGATTGTTGCTGTGCAAGAACTAATAACTGCAAATGTGTGAATTTATGTATTTCTCTCAGCTTTGTACACATATGTATTTCAGTTATGGTTACTGCCCTCTTCTAGCCTCTGGTGACAGCCAAGTCCCAGCCGAGAAGGTACAAATTTAGACCTATCTTTGGGAACCTAAATGTGCACTGATAACATTTTAAAAAGAGGGTAAAATGACAGGAAGGGAATGGCACCTTTGCAACGCTCACAGCAAGCTCCTCTCTGCTTAATGACGAGGGCACAGTCCTTGGAGAGCACTGGACACTTCTCTCTTTTGCACGTCACTTCCTTATTCTGGAAAAAGAAAAAAAAAAA
The DNA here is from genome assembly GCF_971803275.1 of Cyanistes caeruleus. Lineage (NCBI taxonomy): Eukaryota > Metazoa > Chordata > Aves > Passeriformes > Paridae > Cyanistes > Cyanistes caeruleus. The sequence continues at coordinate 106,625,772 of NC_141701.1, forward strand.
AGAAAAAAAAAGACAAAAGCTATTGCAAGTACACCAAACCCAAGGCTACCATTTCTTGCAATTCAGAAAATAAAATGTGGGGACAGCAGTCTGCTCTTTTGCTTCAGGAGAGGTCCTTGTGATTCAGTACACCTTTCTTCCCTTGAAGGAACACAGTAGAAAAGAGTCTTTGAATAGTCAGGGAACCCAACTAAATTGTGTTTAAACTCCATTTTGACAGGAATCAAAAAGGACTGCATCCCAGTCTTGTACAGCAAATGTGATGCACTGAAGAAATCCATGTTACTTAAATGAACAACTACCTACATGATGTGCTTGTTAAAATACCCTCGGGGTCTTGAGGAGCTGCCCCATGAACTGCACTGCTCAGGAATCACTTCTCATAGTGACAGAAGGACAAACAGCAGAGAAAGAGGTGGTAACCTCAGAGAAGACAAAATTCTGCCAATGCAGAAAATCAATTTTATCTAGAGGTTCTTTAAAAAAGGCTACTAGGTACTATATCAGACCAGATGATTAGTGTAATTCATCTTTCTCCCCAAAATGATGAGAATCAATGAAACACCAGAAGCAGACAGGGTCACTGCACGTTAGTGTCATCTTGTTATGGCAAAAAGTCAGTGATTTCCCAAGGCCAAAGAGCACATTGACCACATTAAGGAGTGTCAATTGAGGGTGTGCAACAGCAGGCAGCAGAGATATTCCATTTATTGCCTACCTTGCCCCAGTGGTGTCAACCCTTTTGGTTATCCCTGCCATTAAATAGGTGCAGAAAACAATACTTTGGGCGTTTCTTTTAGTAAAATTTTGCTACTTCAAATTCCTTACTTAAAGTAGCCCTCTGAAGTCACCTCCACCTATAATTAGTAGCTCAGTTCATTAGGTGACACAGGTGGCCATCGAGTACGTGCAAGTATCCACCTCACCCAATCTTATGACTTAATTAGAGACCAAAAAATCAAAGGGCTAGAAAAATGTAAATCATAAAACTAAGGAAAAAGAAGCTGTGCTTTCCAGTCTTTTTATTTTGCTCCCTGTGGCCTTATTCAAGGTGCCTGTGAAGAATAACACGCAGCTTTTATTACACTCCAGCCCTTTGTCTAAAATCAGAGGTTTATTTACTTCAAAGTCACTGCCTGATCTGATGGGAGCTATAAAGGCACTTCAGTCTTATCAGTGCAAATGAGGACTCGCTCTCACCAAGACAGTGTGAAATCAGCAAATGAGAATCAGGCCCTAAAGCGCAGCTGCGGCAACACAAACGCTTACTGTAAAAAGCCAGGTCACTGCTCCATGCTGGCTGTTCTGCATCACTCCAGCCCTGCAGAGCAACCATAAATGCAATTTAACCAGCAGGTTAAGCTGAATTTATGGCAGGTCTGTAGCTCTGGACTGGCACAAAGCAGCCACAACACAGAATTGCAACTGGTTCAATATCTCTTTTAAAGTGCTCAGTGGAATCTTGATTCCCATTACAGGAACGTGGTGCCCCCGTAAAGTTTGTTGAAGGGCAGCAGTCAAGCTTACCAACTCAACTACAGTCTGTATTTTAAAGGGTTCTTCTAATATCTGATTATCTTTAATGAGTTTGCTTAAGGAAAGATTTAATAAGCCTATCAGCCCCACTACCTTGATCTGTGGGAAAATCTGCCTGGTGAAAGTAGGTGTGAAGGAAGGGCAAAACCCAGTTTAGGGTTTGTTCCTGTGGAGAACATGGTTGACTCAGCTGCAGCATGCATTGTGTACCTCTGAGAGAAGAGAGGTGCCCTGGGCCCTTCAGAACCTACCTAGCTAGGCTGGATGTGTGTAAGGATGGCCAGTGGGCAGATACACATTGGACTCCCTCATCGAAGGACAACATTATTGTTGCAGATGGCAGCAAGAGGGACAACAAAAATAACACAGTTATGTATTTTTATTAATTCCCTGGTTCCCAGAGGACTACTGGGACAAATTCCTCAAGTATCCCAGCTTCCTAGGCAATTTGTCCCCTGAGTGCTGTCTGCCTCCTTCCACCCTTAGGCACATCCTGACATGGTTTCTTCTTGTAGGCAATGCAAGGAGTTCCTAAGGATGACCCAAACACACACATTTCAAACAGGAGAAACTTGCTAGTTATTTTTCCCAGTAGAAGCCTCCTGTTTCCCCCACATTGCTAAAATCAGAAAAATTCTCTCCAGTGATGAGCTTGGTATAAATGAGCCAGCCAAATTTGGGTCTTGCTCTTCTTTCCTTATCACCAGCAAAGCTGCTGGTTTTAGCAGGTTTTCTGGGAGGGAAAATTTTGGAATTCATGTGCTGATGCCAAGGGCTGTTTTGCATTAAGCAGCTGTTCCACATGAAGAATATTAGTGGTCCACAGTGCAGTGACAGGAACTGAAGGGCCCTTCCTCCTAAGAGGGTGTCTTAAGCAGTAGGCTACAGATTCACATTTCCTTTGTCAGTCTCAGTAGACTTTGAACTATTTGCTGTTCAGTACCCTTGCTCCAGCAGAAAGGGGCTTGTTCTTCATGCTCCCACAAGTCACTGGTTCTTACAGCAAGGGTACTTGTGGGGAAAGCAGGAGATGAGTCACTGAATTGCCTCTGGATGTGGAAGGCAGCAAATCGGGATCACTGGCTCAACGCTCACTTATTACAGCGCAGGTGGGGAGGAGGTTCCCCACTCACCACCCACTGCACTCTTTTTTCAGCTCTGTCCCTTGGGGAAGAAGCTGCATCCTCCTGCCTTAAAGGACAGCTCCATGTATCGTAGGTAAATAGAGCCAATTATTTGCCAGCACAAGAAGAGCAGCTAAGCACTAAAACAGGGTAGGATTTGCCAAGCTGGTGTTCATCGTCTCTAGCTTGTTATAGACAAGGCCCAGACGGCTCCAAAACAGGCTGTTTCAGATGTCATCCCAAGCTGCCATCAGGGCTGGGCTGCTCTTCCAGGGTGTGAGGTACAGCATCACTGAGGAGTGCAGCCCCACCACTGCTTGTGGGGCCTTTTACTAAAAAAACATACAGTAAAGCCACAAATGCAACATATTTCTGCCCTGGCATAGTCCTCATGACAAAATCCTTCTTGAAGTAAGAAGATATGAATGTAGCTCCAGGGAAGTGCATTCTCCTACTACTTCTATTACTATTATCCCAAAATTCTTTTTAAAAAGTCCTGCTGTTTTATCTCAGTGCTGTATCTTGTGGAAAACAAAGTCAGCAGATGTGGAGGAAAGGGTTAATGTACCATGCTGATCCATCACAGGCCTGCAGCAGATAAAGCAGGGCTGGTAAATCATTGTTTAGTCTATTGCAGTCAGGCATTATCCAGTGCAGATCTCCTGGGCCCACTGGGTGTAAAAGTACAAAAATAAAACAAAAGACTAATTGTCATCTGGAGGCTGGGTTTTTTCTCTTCACCCCGTTGCCCAAAACACTGCTCTTAATGTCTACTGTCCATCTGCTTGTTTCAATTTTGCTGCCTCCTCCCCTCCCATTTCACAAGGGCAAAGTGGAGGCTGAGAGCAAATGGGACTTAAGCAAGAAATCCTTTCCTTCCACTTACGTCCCCTCCTACCCCCAGTAATCATAACATTTCATGACTTGTCCCAGCCATACATTTAGAAAGTCACTAAGTAGCTGCATGCAGGAGAGCTGGATTACCAAGCCTCCATCTGTGCTGTCAACAGCGTCTCTGAATCTGTTGAAAGCTCTCAGATACTTCGAATTTTGCTGTTCTTAAGAGAAAACTTCTTAGACTGCAACAATCAGAAGCCAACAGTTATGGGAGGGTAGGGGATTTTTTTCTCCTTTTGTTTAAAGGACATGCACTCTGGCACCGAGAAGTGCGGAAGAGACACATGGCCCATAAATATATAAACCGTTTGCTAAGTCAGAAACCTGGGAGTCAGTCAAATCCATAATAGGATCCCAAGATTCATAATAAATAACTTTTAATTATAGTCCTGCACAATAGTTATTTTAAACAGATGGTTTATAGATTCACATCTGGGATTATTTTTTTTTTTTTAATTTAGTGCTCAGGCACACACACAGAAAGGGAGAGAACCTCAGCTAAGGTTTCTATTAGTGTTGGAAAAATACGTATTTTTTTAAAAGAGGTCAGGCTGATCCAGAACAATGCTGCTGCATCTGACGCAACTCCCCAGTCAGTGCTCAGCTCAGCAAAGGGTTCACTCTGGAATCCCAGACTCCCTTGGAAAGGAAAATTTAGGGAAGTGCTAGAGGGTCACTGTGGACTCCTCACTACACTCACCAAGCCTAGCTGCTGGAGAACTCATGTTCTAATGCATCTGGGGAAAGGATCAGAAATTTTGTTGGGTGTCCATGTTTCTCCCCTCTCCCATACTTTGTCAGTGACAACCAAGGGTTCTCCTTAACTTGGCATGCAGCAGTGATGTCAAATTCCCACACAGGAGAGATACACTAACCAGACCCAATATCACTGTTACTGCTTCATGTTACCTTTACTACAACCTCCTCTCAACGCAATTTGTTCACCTTCTACATACACCTCATATTTTTACCTTCTATCAAAGAACCCCACACAAAACAGCCCTTTCTGGAGACAAATTATATCAAACTAACAGTCTTAAACTCATATGGTACAGCTAAATAAAATGCCAACATGAAAAGAAAAAAAAAAAAACACACACACACTAAAAAGGAGTCTGAATATTTGGCAGAGATCTTGGAGAGGATATGTGCCAAACCACAGCTTGGAAGCCACAGCCAACTTTCTACAGGGTTCCCCACTGGACTCCTGCCGGCTCACAGCAGCCACCAGAACGATGGCTCTTTTCAACCTGGATTTGACTTCAAGAGGGGAAAAAAAAAAAGTAATAGGAGTCTGCTTCATTTATTCAGGACTGTACCAAGGAGTGCTTCCATCAATGGTATTCTGAGCCCTCTCTTGTGCTGTAACAGCTGGCTGCAGAAGACATTGCAGATGTTTCTCAGGGGGCCAGATGTCCACAGTGATGGTCTGGGGTTGCTTTTTTTTCTTTCTTTCTTTTTATGTATTGAAAATGCTTTTAGGAAGCTTGCACTGCATTTCTAATACCCTGAGGTTATTAATTATTTATACCGAATGGGAAAAATGTTACTTAAACTTTCATTTAACCAAAAAAAAATGCTGTGGAGAGAAAAATAATAAAAGCGAGACAGATGAGGTAGAAATACCAACTACCATTAATGACTAAACCTGAAAACATTCTATTTTTACCATTATTCATCACAGTCCCACTGGTAATTCTAACAGGACTCCTCACCAGGTAGCACAGGATGTCCTTAAGTTTCTGCTAGGAGAAGCCTGTGGGATCACCCGTGAAAACAATAACCATTTTCAAACAATAGCAAAAGTTACCCCAGAGGAATTCGGGATGGAGCTTTCAAATACACGCATGTGACCTCAGGAGAAGAAAGAGCCATTGAAAATTAATGAAACGAGTGTATTCAATTGACACAGGCAGCCTCTCCACCACAAGGCGAAGGGCAGGCTCGAGCGCAGGCTCCCACCACGTGCCATCAGCCCCATGTTCTTAGGCCACGCTGCTGGGCTCTCTGCCAGGTGCTGCACACAGCCAGAGCATCCTCTCAAGTGCACAAGAAGCCACACTCACACCACAAGGGCCACAAGGAGCAAAGGCCTGGGCCGGCACTGGCCACAGGCTCTGTCCTTCAGCAAAGCTTGGGAGCTCCCAAGCCTGGGCCTGCACCTATGTTTACGTGCAAACAACCCCAAAGCTGGGCCAACTCAAGAACAGGCTCAGACACATGCTTAACTCACAGTCTAGACAAATCCTGAGGCTCTTTCTGAAAATAGTACCCTTGCTTCTTTGGCACTCCTGCCTGGCACTCTTTGTCTCAGGTCTGATTCACAAACCTCCCTTTAATTGGCAGAGCTGATGCAAGCAAGGGATTTCCTGCTAAAACTGTGGGACTGCTGTCTTCCATGAGCCTTTTCCTACCTGAGCAAGAGCCACACAATTAGGCTTCAGGGAGGAGACACCACTCCTCAAGAAGAGATGTTTGCAGACCCTTTGAGTCACTGTCAAGGAAGGTGAGAATAAGGTCTTACTTCCCTCGTTCCCTTCCAATCATCTGCTGGGGTTTTTTTTCCCTTGCAAAACAAATTTTGTGGGTACAGTAAAAAAATGGTTTAGCACACTAGATGCACTTCTAAACTCAAGGTGGAAAAATATTTCCCTATGAAACGAAGTTTGTTCTCTGGAAAATGATAGAGTTCTCTCCATTTGCCCATATAAACTGACAAACACCAAGGCATATGCTTCATAAAGAGAGAGAAAGGTCCTGTTATTTAAAGCACATAAAGTTATGATGGGACAATTCACAGGAGTGAAGCCAAACACACTTCAGTACCTTCAGCATTAGGTCCTTGCCTGTGGCAGAGCATGACCACGATTTCAGCATGAATTGCATTAGATACAAATGACAGTATTTTAGTTCAGTTCACAGTCTCTCCTTTTTTGAGCAGAGCACTAGGTTGCCTCCAATTTGCCCCCTCATCCCTGTAATCTGTTTAGCTTATCTGGCCTCTCAGGGTGAGCAGGGAGGAGGCTGCAGCCTTCCCTGTGGTGATGCTCGGCCAGAATCAACCATCCCCCTTCATAATTTGAGCTCTCCCCGCTCCCTAGGAAAGATGATTAAAACAAAGGCCCTGCTGAAAGATGACACCAAATTTCACTTCAAATGGGTCATTCCCCACTACTGTGAGGAAGACATGAGTATGTACAAGTGATTCAGGACAAATCACTCAACCCCTAACAGACTGAACAGATTTTTTTTCCTTTTTTCACTGTGCTTAATGATGTTCACCAGCATGAGGAAAGTGACTTTGGTGGCCTGCTGCAATCCCAGCACTCCCTGATGGCAGCCCTCTGCACCAGTATTTGGTGAAAAGAAAGCACCCTCTCTTCCTCCTGCATTTTCTGGCATTAATACTAAGGCTGCAGCTGGGGTCAGGGTCCCAGAACATCAAATGTTTTGCAGCACATCCCTGCTCCAGTGAGCTTAGGGACAAAGTAGACATGGCCAGACACAATTACTGTAACTGCAGATTGAGTCAGTGAGAAAGCCAGAGCAGGATCCTGACTGAGTAGCATTCAGGCTCCCTGTCTCCACCTCAACCTCCACGTGCAGCTTCAGATTAGAGATCTTCAGCTGCACAGTCATAGGCAACACTCTTTGTCTGTCAGCAGAATAGTGTGGCAGCCTTCTAGCAATAAGAGATGGGGTCTTCACAAGTTCCCAGCAGCTCATACCGCAGCAAAAAAAAAATACCCAGAGTAATCCAGGAGCCAGATTTCAAGGAAGGGTTACACACAGGGGTTCTTGTGGGAGACCACACCTTCATATTTCATGGGATGCACACTTTTAAAATTCACACCTTTTTCTGTGAATTTGAATTCACAAGATTATATTTCTACTTTATCAATGAAGACTTTGAATTAATTATCAATTACCTAAATCTGATGACAATACCTAAGAAAAAGGTAGCCACAGGGAATACCTGTCAATTTGAAGCTCCAGCTGCAAACCTGTACCCATGCTGCTGTAAAAGGGTACAGCTTACTAACCCAGCCCTGTGAGTTTATGATCGACCCCTTGCTAAATGTTCTCAGCTACACAGATCAGTCAGCAAAACCTTTTGGATGATTACTGCCCAACTTAATTTCAGCTAAATGGGTGATGGTGAAAGCATGGTCCAGCTTAGTCCTAGTCAGGTTTACCCTGACTGAAGCTGGTGGAGAATTCATTCTCCCAGAGAAGTGACAGGCAGCTGAGGGCCATAAAAGATGGCTCAGCTACCTGAACTTCATCAACCAAACACAGCTGAAGTCAGCAGATGTGGAACAGAATTACTGTCCTGAGTGTATTAATTCCTGGAGCATACTGGTCCCCCTTAAGTGCCATAGGATGGCTTGGAGAAGGAGAAGTCTGCCAAGAAAATTGCTCTGAAACACCCTAAATAAATTCTAGTCCTAAAATCATTGAAGCTGACACTCATGAGTTATCGAGCGATTTCATAGAGGGCAAAGCAGATTACACCAAAGGTTTAAAACAAATTAAGAAATCATCTGAATTCAGCAAATTTTAGATCAAACCATGGTGTCATGGCTCATCTCAAAAATTGCCCATCAAAAGAGTGCCCTAACATTATTTTGCTTTTGTTTCTTTACTAATGTTATCCCAGTACTACCCAATGTTATTTTTCAGAAAATATTGTCAATGAGAAAAAAAAAAAGCCATTAAAACAATAAAAAGACATCAAGAGCAAAGCACATCAAAATCAAAATCTATCTGTTCAGAATTCCAATTTTTGGATAACTGTATTTTCTATTAGAGACTGAATACTGACCATTAGTATTTTTTCTTCTAATGTTGTGAATTAAAATTTCATTTAATATTTATCAAAAAGAGATGCTTTGACTGCTTTTAAAAGCAGAATAATTTCATCACATTTTGATAGGCTCAATCTACAAATATATTATCCAAACAATAGTTACCTGCCATTGCATCTTTATTACCTTCTCTGTCTGAAGCCTGCTTACTCAGTCTTTACACTGGAGATTTCAGCAGTGGCAAATACTCTAGTTTTGGGCTTCAGTCTGTTCTAAAAACTTTGAACAAAGCAGCCCTTGAGGCCTGTGTACTTCTTAAAGACATTAAAAAGCCCAATGGGCCTCCTAACTTACTCTGCAACAAGTCATATCCCATGAAGAAACTCACTTCTGTACAACACAAAAACAGGGCTAGATTAAAGAAAAGGAAAGAAAAAGAGCAGGGTCCCCTGCTGCTCTGTCTGGCCAGAATCATGTCTTTTACTGCCCATATCCTCTAAAGAAACGATGCTCTCATGATGTATTACCCTAATACATCACCGAGTGACAGTTTTCTCATGATACTGTATCCGTAAAGATGTGATGCATGCCAGAAGCAGCGACAGGAGATCTCAGCTGGGGGAGAGAAAGGGGAGGGTTTTTTTTATTTTCTTTCAAATGTTTAAGCTACACTTTGGGGTTTTCTAATGTTATTTTGAGAGGAAAATCCCTGTCAATCGTAGCTTCATAATCCAGAGGACTCCTAGAAGTTTTGCAGTCCAGCTTTTAAATAAGAAAGCACCAAAAAAAACCCAGTCTCTTCATTTAATTAAAGTCAGTTTTGAAATAGGACCAAAATGCTTGAGGAACAACAACCAAATAAAAATAGTAGCCCAAAAGAAAGAAGCAATGAGAGTCTGTTTTCTATTATGAAATTATTTAGGCAAAAGGCCTCCAGACACTGCTGTTTTAATGAACTTGCAAGGAAACTGAGCGCTGACCCTGAATTTGTTTTCTTACGTGATCTTGCCTGTGCTACGCAGTGGTTTTAGAAAATAAAAAAAGGTTATTCACAGCAGTCTGCAGAGAGAAGGCACAGCCTCCAACTTGTCAGTCAGTATGGAGAAGAGCAGGAAGAGAAAAGGAAAAGGAGCATTTCAGGCAGAACCCCTCAGAGAAGGCAAAAGCTTTCAGGGTCTTTTAATGCTGCCTTCTACCCACAAAGGCTCACTCATTTTTGCTGCAACTGCTGCTTGGCTGCTAGTAAAATCTCGTAGGGGCCGTGGTAATCCTGGGTAATGGGCAACTCACAGCAGGCATCACCCTCAAGCTGTCTTCATCCAGCTGCTGCCAGCAAAGGAAGGCTCAAGGTCATGGGAGAATTAGTCAGAAAAGCTTCTGACACTATGATGTTTCATTTGACACATCACACTTCCGTGTGCTTCTACTTCGTATCTACTGAAACTTCTTTGCTTCCATCAGATGCAAAGAAGAAAGGTAGAATAAACTTTCCTGTGTTGTGATTAATCACACTGCCAAATTAAGTAAGATTGTGACTTTCAAACCTTCAGCCAACGCTGTAGCTAATAGGAGAAAAAGTGTATTTTGACTTGTGGACTAAGCGAAAGCGATATGGAAGTCATTGAGGAGAAACTAAAAGCCAAAGCTGTCAATGTCACTTTCACAGTCCTTGAGCTGACTTTGACCATATTTTGTGGCCTGGCCATGGCTCCTTTTGGGTGAGATGTAACAGCCCTCAATCACAGCAGTGATCACTTAGCCACATAACAATACCACTGCAGTCAATGAAACCACCCATGAGAGCTCAGAGCTTTGAGCTGAGCTCTTCAGTGCAGATGCATGCACAATCCCCTACGCTCTGGGTAGACCCTGTTAATTAAACACTTATTTTTAAATGCTGCTCTGGAAAAAATTTGCTGTCCAAAATAAGAAACTCATCTTGCACAACCACTTTCTTCTTGAAAAATCCAGTGGTTAAAACATGTTTTTGCATAATCGTAGCCCTGCAGGGACAGTTCTCACTTCTGAAAAGCAAATTCCCTTCTTTCTGTTTTGCACATGTACAAACAAACAGATTCTGGTATGTCCAAAGCTTGCAGATCTCAACTATAATAATACATTGAATAGAAGCCATACAAGCAGGTTTTTTTTTCTTCAGCCTGTGCTCCCTTCACTCCTTCCTTTCCCCTGCCCCACTTGCACTGCAGGAAGTAAAAAAAATACCTGTTTCTGACAAGTAAATGGAGCTGACATTAGAGCGAAGCTCGAAGGTGAACAGGGTATGCACAAGTCATTTGTCATCTTGACAAAGTGAGATTTGGTCACCAGTGGGACACTTGAAAGACATCTGAACAGTTGGCCTTGACCACCAGCATTTCTTACAGCTTATAAAGGGACCCATGGGACCAAGAACACAACCTGCTTTTGGAAGTGACTCCTGCAGTGGTACCTCTTGATAGATGTAAAGGCAGTGTGATATATCAGGTGCCATTAAGATCTTTGCTTGCAGGTTCTATTTACATAAGTATGGAGTGCAGATAGCATCTTGTTAACCCAATTAATGAGACTCAAATGTCAGGAAACAGATTATGCCTGGCTCAAAGTCCACAGTGCTGTGAAGGCAGACAGACATGATTTCATTGTGTGGGACAGCGCTGCTCTCTTTGAGCAAGAACTCAGGCAGCAATCCTTCCACCTGGACAGCAAGGAGAGGCAGAAAGATGATCTGAAATACAAGAGTTTCACACCTTTAGCGAAAGAAGGGCTCTTTATGATGGGGGACTCAAGTGTCCTGTAAAACAGGGAACCTGCGGCTGAACTGATGAAAAGCAAAAAAGTATCCAGTTGAGGTCTTGAAACCAAATTTTTTATTAAGTGGACCTTCTTCTGCAATTAGAGAAAGTCCTTGTTGCCAAGTCACAGACGGGTCTGGATTAGAAGAGAAACACTGTTTCATCCAGGCTGTCCACACTGCTGTGTTTTACATGGGCAATTGAAATACGGTTCCTACTCTGGAGAAGAGAGGGAAATTCCCTGACCAAGATGAGATCACTAACCTCTTCATCAGTGACTCTCGACATACCGCTTTATACAAGAAACTGCTGTTCTCCCTCAGCCTCCAGCTATAAAGCTCTGTGATACAGAAGCAGATGCTCCTGTCACCCAGGTCAGAGCAGTGAACCCTGAATGGCACAGCATGAGGTGCTTGGCCCCAAAACAGAGATGGGGGGTGCAGGGAAGGATCTTGTACTCAGCAGTCAGCTCTCTGCTCAGCTTGACTCTAAGAAATTCCTGCTCCGAGCCGTCTTCTCCATGGAGGAGACAAGACAGAAAGCATGGGCTGCCTGGGCCAGCAGCCCAACATCAGCACTGCTCAGTGTATTAACCTAAATCCTCCAATGGGAACACCCACAGGGTGTGTACAAACACACAGGAGTCATATTAATTCTCCAGACACTTCAAACCCTTCTAAACCTCTGGTTCCAGAGCCATGCATAGCTCTCCTGAAGTCACATCACATCCACATTCTCTCCCACCAGCAGTCCTTTTTCCCACTGAACAGGCTTGGAGCTGCCTACTCATCTCTCCAAATGGCTGCCTTCCAGTGAAACTCCCTTTTCTGGTACATGATTGGTTTCCTTTTTCCCTTTTTTGGCTCCTACCTTTGTATGTTCCTGTATGTGGACTGCTTTAATTATTTCAAAAAACTCCTATTGATATCAAAGATATTCCTTTTATACTAAAATGATTATACAAAGTTTTAGGCAGCAAATATGTACACTTCACATAACAACAAGTGCATTAAACCATTCAAATTTCTTACAATCATAGCCTCAAGTTCTAGATTTTTTATAAATTTCAGCTTCAGATTGATTTTTGGGTCAAATGATTTTTGCTTGAGGATTGAAGGTTAAACTGAACATACACAGACATTTTCTCAGAAGCCATACAAATCAGACTTCTTCAGTTTCCTCTGCATTTTCATGTTAAACAAGTTCTGCTTCAGTATCAGTGCATCCTGCTGCATCTTAAATGTCTACATCAACAATTTCCTCCGGAAATGTTTCATGTCTATAGATCATGGACAGATTATGCCTCAAACATGCATCTGTTAAAAAGGTTTCTTACACTACCAAACCCCAAACATTTTAAGGTGTAGCAATTTCAAATTTTCAGCATTTTTTATCTACTGTAATTGCAAACACCCACCAACCCTTGGTTTAGAGTCTAGAGAACTTGCATGCTTTGCATTTTGTCTGCCAAAATAATTTTATTCATTTATTAGAATCAAAAGGATTTTCCAGATTGTATCACCAGTCTATCTATCCCCAGGACTGTTTGAGTAGAAGGGTAAAGTGCTACATGTGAAAATTATCATCTGTGCAGTGTCATATACAGAAAAAAAAATAATTATTCTCTGTCACAAGCAAATGATCAACAGCCTCGCTGTAGTAGAAGAGCCTTCTGGTTTGTCAATCTTTTATGTCTTACAGGCAATCCTTCAGCTAACAGCCTTATCTCAAAGCCAGCCACCCTGCCTGGCTCCTTCCTGCCCCAGTGGTTTCTAGGTGACATAACCTCGAGATGTTTCACTAACTGGCACAGTCAGATCATAATCATTATGTAGCCCTAGAGCAGTCATTTATCAGCTCTTCTCCATCTCTCCCAAGCCATACCTCAACCATATATCCAGACACAAAAAAGAACAAGGAGACAATCTCAGGACAACCAAGGTCTGTTTTTCTTCATCCACTAATAAATCCTAAGACAAAATAGAAAAAGAAATGCAAACGTATGACTCTAGCTGGCCATCAGAACACATTTTGATGATTCCAACTTCAACTCCCATTTCCTATTAAAGCCACCTAATATAACTGAACATAAACATGTCAGGAGCAGGTAAAAAAAAAGCCAAACCCCAAACAAGGAAACACAATCCAGAACACATGGACTTCTAGCCTATGAGCTGTCAGAAATCTGATTTTCCTGGCCAGGGCTATGCAACACATCTGCTTGCATCCCCCTGGTTATGGAGGAGTGCAAGGTGCTGCTGCCATGCCTCAAGCAAGATGTTTAGGCAGGAAAGAGGATTTGAGCCATACCTGGCCTTATGGGGAGAGGGGCAGCTGATCTTGCAGCCAACAGAGGAGCCTGGGGTTACACTGAGCACACCTGAGCTGCCCAGGGCTGAGCTCTAGCTGGTTTTCAGAAGCAGAAATGGCAGTCTTCAACTTCTCAAGTCTTACAGGAAGTTTCAGAACTGCATGCTGAGGTTTACACATACTTCAGGCTGCATTGCTACCAGGTGACCGACTGGTACTGCCCAGTGTGAACTAGACAATGTCTGGAGCAAAGTGCAGTGCAAGCAGGTCAGCAGAGCTCTGAGGCAGAGTTAAAGATGGCCTTACTCAACCTCTAATACTGAAGCTTCTAGTAAAGGTTTACCTAAAACAGGGATTAAAAAAAAAAAAAAAAAAAATGGAACTGCAATTTGTCTGGGAAAGCATCAGGTCTTCAGCATCATTTTTTCTACATGGCATTTTATCACATCCTCATCCTCAGTACTCACAAGAATAAATACATCTCAGCTCTAGTGCCATTTCACAGGACTGTGTTTTGCCATAGCACTTCCCAGCAGACACTTACAACGCTTCCCTCTCTGAAAAAACTGGGATACAATACAGAAAACGAAAACTATGGCCAGGAGGCTGATGTGCAGAATGGAGTACAAAACAAGCAAAAAGGACAGAAAATCATAGTCAATGCATGAAGACAAGTTATTTTCTCAGTGACATGGTGGTACACAGTCCTACTTTAACAGAGGATTATGGATGACCATCTAGAGCAAGTAGATTCCAGACATGGGGAAAATGGAAAAACAAGAAAGCCAGAAAAAAAATCAAATAAAAAATGGAGAGACAGACAAAAATATATGAAATTCAGGTGTCAGCACACAAAGTCAGCTTCTGGGGATGATAAAGGATAAGCTCCATGCTGTACTTGGACCCAGAGCTCAGCACTTGATTCAGTTGGATGCAGAGCACTGCACAGAACTCGATCAGCCAAACAGCCAGACTAGGAATTTTTTAGCTGCAGCTTAATGCATAAGATGAAGAGGCCAAGAGGCCTCAGAGGAAGTAACCACACCAGTTATTAGGTAAACTATAAGCAAATACCAGTGTGATAGTCATTTTAACAGTAGTAATACAGGTAAAAGCTTTTATATAATATTGGGGTTTTTTTCTTCACAATGGTCTTTTATTTGACCATAAGCTCAATATAATGCGATTGAATTTTCATTTGATTTTTTTTGGTTGTTTTTTAATATTTTTCTTCCCTCAAAATTTTCTATTAAAACATGATGGGGAAATAAAACCAGATATTTGGTGGGGAAAAAATATCTATTTTTCTACAGCAGCACAAAGCAGAGCAGCAGAAGTACTGACACTGTGAGCCATTCACTTACAGAACCATAATTCTTAAAAGGACCATTAACAATTCAATGGAAGAAACTTGAAAGCTAATAAAAGCTATATACAGGTAACCGTATGCTTTTAAAATGCCATTTTGATATTGGACCAGCTCTTTAATAATGTTTTTCTTATTGGCAATAAAAAAGTGTCTTAACTTAGACTGATCCATTTTGCGCTTATTGTAGACACATTCCAAAGACATTTGCAAGTTATATTACATTTTCCATTTAGTTTATGGCATTTTTGTGCCCTTCATACTTTTCCATGTATTATGTATACATACTCTTTTGTATTTGAGCTATCTGATCCTTTAATTACACCAAAGAGAATCTCATTTTCATACGTGATGGATTGGATCTTCATCATCGTTACAGTGACATATCACCAGCTCTCTTCCAGGAGGGTTTTGCCAAGACCTATAATCAGTTCAGCACTGTGTGCATGTGTGTATTTGCTCAGTCCAGCTGACTATGTTAGAAATGTGCAAGTAGTGAACTCTTCACTGTCCTATGTGGTCTGAGAACAACATGAAATAGATTCTTCCAGCCTGCAGATTTTCAGAAAGGCTTCATCATAAAGCTGTCACACATGACTGCGTACCACATCCCCAAAATAATTGTCACGACAAAGCAGAGCGATCTGAAGGCCAGCATACCTGTGCATGGATGTGCCACAGTCTGAGGCAGCTCTTGGATATGAGGTGCAGAAAGAGAACATCTAAAGCTCCATGGATGGCACAGACACAGCAAACCATACTGCACAATCCATGTGCACTCCCCAGAGGAGGAAATCAGACAAGACATTGCACGTGGTACTACTCAACCAGGGTGGGCATATCTGTACATGGAACTAAACTGACTTGAACACTCCTCAAAATTTCTGATGGAAACTTTAAGGATCAAGCCAGGGCAGCCATCCTCTACAACAGACAGTTTGTCAGGCAGGTCAAAGCCTTGTTTCACAGGTGTTTTGCATGAAATTACATGTACAGGTACAGCTGAACCTACCAGAATCATCCTCCAGCAGAGCCTACCAAAGCAATCACAATCCACCTCTGGGTCTTGATCCAAGTCACTTCTCTCTTGGAAGACCTCCTTCATATAAACATATATATACATATATATACATATTCCTACATACATTTCTTTAGTTTCTATGACAAAGCGCATATGGGACACCCTGCTGCACCAGACATGGCGTTATGTCTGGTTTTTGTTTTCAGGGTTTGTTTTTTGGGGTGGGGGGTGTTGGGCTTTTTCATTTAAGAGATGGCACATACATCTGTAATTGGGGAAAAAAAAAAAGACTAATAAAACTTTCATCATGTTGGAGCATGTTTGTGTTTCAGGAACCCTTCATGTTCCGATCAAAAAAGCATTCTCTTTTGGAGTAATATGGGGGGAAAAACTATCAGTACACTACTGTATCACGGGCTTTTTTGTCTCTCTGTTTATTATTTTTGTGGGTGAAGAGAAAGCTGACTGTATTATACAGTAATAAAGACCTAGAATATTTAAATTGAAAGAAGATGCAGTCTTGGTAGACACTGTAGCTTATGTATGTAAACTATTGAAATTAAATTAAATAAAATAGGTATGAAAGAATTGTTTGATGATTTTCTGTTTGGTTTTTAATATGCACTACTCCACTAAAAGTCATCTGGGCTGCATTATACCTTGAAGCAACAACAATTGAATCCTCATGTACTAAAACACTGCCTTCTTCACTGAACATATGTCAAACACTTGCTCTCAAGCTAGCTACGTGCTTTTCACTTGTGCACTGTGCCACAGAAATCAGCTATGCTATAGGTAAAGAACCCCAGCACATTGAGTAGCTGTTTTGCTTTAGTCTGCAATAAGGACATGGTTTTTAGGATTGGGCTTCTTTTTGGCTAGGGGTGTGTGTGTGTCAAAGTTATTTCATCAGTTTCTTGGTTTGCTTGCACTTGGTTTCACCAATTTATTAGTTCAAGCTAGGCAGAACACTAGGTCTTATAATGACAAATTTAACATAATTTTTTATGAGCAAAGGTCAAATTCTACCCTGCTCGTTTGGATTTAAAAGCAGAAATTTAAACTACAGAATGGTGTTCCATACTGAATAAAACTTATGGCAATCAAAGCTATGATTTCTAGTTTCCTGAGCTCCTGTCTCCAAACCTTTCTCAGATTTCCAACACTTGGTTATCCTTTCTGGCTCACATTTATTTCCTTCTGGTCTGGATTTGGGTGATAAAAGGCTGAGACATATGATTACCACTCCTCAGGTGCAATTGGCAAGTTTAAGGCACAAGCATGAGGGAAAAGAGGAGGAGAAAAGGTGGGGGAAATGGTTCTGGTTTAGATGTGGTTTGTCAAGATCACTACTGGCTTTTATCAGCTATTTCTTGATGCAACTCACTTTGTTCTAAACTATGTTGGGGGAAAAAAAGATAATAAAAGATCTTTTCTCCCCACAAAAAAAAAAACAAAAAAAAACCCAAGAAAAACTCAAATCATTCATTCTCTTTATCAAAAAAATTCTAAAAGCCCTCACAATGTCAAGGCCGCCGTTCGCTGAGGTACACTTATCTATTCCCTTGCAGTTTCTCACTTCTACCCTGTCCCTTTCAGCTGGCATTTTTGGTACATTCATTTTGAAACTACATACACCACTGGCCAATGGATACATTATTCTTGGATCCCTGCTTGCTTCTGGCGAGGTGTTCGGGGTCCATGGAGATGATGACAAACGAGCATGAAATTACATGGCTCTGCACACCACCGCTGGCACCACCACCTGTCATCGTTGTCACTGCTGAGCTCATCTCACCTTCAAAAAACTCAGCACTCAGAACTTTAACTCAGGCTAAGTTAATTCTGTGGTCTTTTTACATTCTCGCCCTATAATTATGCACAGGTTCTCGTTTCACCTATTTCCGACGGACTGCAGCATTTTTATGTCTTTTCCACGTGTATGTTGAAGCACGTATTTCTTGAAAGCAAATGCCATAATATCAGTTGTGAGCCTACTTCTATTTTGAGTGTTAGATACCTTCCAGCCAAAAAGCTGTACCAACAAAAACTCTGCTGAATTTGATCATTTACCGTACTTGTACCAGAGCTGAACTTAAATATTCCATGCCTGTTTTAAATGCTGACACTCAAATAAAAGAAATCTAATCAAAAATTCCCTTAACAGTCTGTTAATAGCATTTTCCACCTAACATTTCAAAAACCCCATTATACAAAAAGTCCCAAACATACCAAAATGTGCTAGGTTTTCATATTTATGAAGATTTGCTTGGTTCTAATAACAGAAATATACTTATGCCTCCACTCCCTTCAGCCCAAAACTTCCACATATAAAAGAGAAAGATCTGAAATTGTCATATACAACATGTTTGGGCTCCTCAAACTGCACAAGATGTGCAAAGTGCTCCTATGGATTAAAAAAAAAAAAATCATTTTTCCACAGATGTGGGAGGATAATTTTAGAAGATAATTTTTGCATTAGGTAGTGTAGCTATAATCACTTGCAGTCTTACAGCCTTTAATAACTGGAATCAATTTCTCAAAGTGAATCAATATAACTCCATTATGAATACCATCAAGATTATGTCTTTTTACCTATAGTCATCATTACCAATTCAGACTAAAATACAAATTTTTTCACTCATCTTCATAACCCAGAATTTCACTACTTTGATTTTCCGAAGCCAACAAGACTTAAGAAATTTTTACTGTTGACCATTAAGCATGACAATGTCAAAATCACATGTTCTCCAACTTGTATTGGTACTGTCAGGGGCCACACCATTATCTGAAATAATAGTTTCCCTTTTTTTGACAATTTTTCTGCGTAGGGGAGGTTAACCTACTGCCCATCACATCCAACATTTCTTTTCAGTGTTTACCTTCACCTGATACAGAACTTGCTGGAGCTGAGAACATTTCCCATCCTTTCATCAGAAAAGCCTTCAGCTGTAAACACACTTGCAATGGGATGCTTAGCCATGGCACAACCAGAAAAACAATTTTCAAATGCAACTCCTGTGTATCTGTTTCACCCATCAGCTCTAAGTACTTTCTCCGGTGTCTAACAGCATATAAGGTGAATGCATTTGAAAGCAGGTACTTTCAGTTGCCTTCAGCCTTCTTTGTCCTTTTCCAGTACCTCAGATCCTATGGAAAACAAGGTAGGATGTTTTATTTCCAGAGACAGTGCATCTCTGAGGAGATACAGAGCCACAAGACATTCAGAGTGGAAGTGGGTAGAACACCAGAGCACTCTGGCTCTAACAGCATTTGCAGATAGCAACAACAAGTCATAAAGCATACTTCCCCAAACCTCTGGATCATGAAAACAGCTTTAATTTGTCTTTTACCCATCCATGCCTCAGAAGAAGCTCAGGAGAGCAGACACACCAAAAACCTGGCATCTGTGCAGCCTGCCTGTTGTCAGAGAGACACAAAAAAAATGAGTATGTTCAGATTGTGACTGTATCACCCACATATACTTGTAAAGGGGAAGTGCATGAAATAAAAACCAATGTCTTTGTAGTCAAACCATTAGACCAGGAGTTAGGAGACCTGAGCTTTCATCAGTCCTACAAGAAATTCCTTGTGGATAAACCACATTCTGTTCTTTAACTTTGATGTTTTTCTCTAAAAGGACAAAACCGAAATGGCCATTTGTTGCAGTCAGCTGTAATTAATGACAAGTTCTACAGAGATCAAATTCACTCATGTTTATGTCATTGCTAAAGTGTGGTAGTTGTAAAAGCTCACATTGAAACTACTGTCTAAGAGATAATAAAAATTATCATTTTTGTAACATTATTAAGACCATTAAGTTGAGACACATCAACTATGAATTTGGGAACTCAAGATTTTACCCACAGAATCTTATTCAGCCAATAGTTCTTGCATGTAGAGCATTACAGTATTTATGTACACACACACCTACCTACACACCCTTAGTCTTACCTGTTTCCTTATATTAAAGCCAAGCATCAGAGCTGTTCCATGCACCCCAACACATTTTGACAAGCGGGGACACCAACCCAGAGGTACCTCACTGTGGGTGTCTTTTTATTAGAAAGCCTTACCCATAGTTCAGAAGTGAATGGCTTACCACACACTGCACATGAAACCTCCAGCATATGACCCTTAATGTGAACTCCTGTATCATCTCAACTTCTCTTTCCACGTGTTAGAGCAAGGGCTCAAGAATAAACAAATCTCTTTTGGTAGCTAAACTTGGCTATGTCTAGGAGACCCCTACCAACATCCATCTTGTGTTCAAGATCCAGGGGTTTGTGTTAACAACAAAATTCTAAAACAAGAGCTGGAAGCTTTCACCAAAGCAGTGTCCACAGACAGCAGTCTGTGCTCCAGCTGCATTGTTTCTGCTCACGTTCCTACCATGAAGATCAGTCCACCCTGTCTCTGCTAATCAATGAGAAAAAACAACTTTTGGTTTTGGTCTTCCTGCCAAGACTTTCCAGTGGTGTAAAAGGAATTGATTTTGTAATTGCTCTTTGCAGTCTTCATTTCATTATTGCAATTTACTCATAATCCATGAGCTCCCAATGTTTACCACATTTACTCCTAGAGTACCACCCGTTACTTTACCCTCCAAAATGATTTAGCCTGACAAGAGAAAGCCAGAGATCATTTTGCTTATGCTGCCTCTCATTCCCTCTTGCTAGGATGCATCCACATGCTCCACGGGACAGTCTGCAGAGTTCTGTCAAACACTTGACAATACAGTCCCTGCATTTCAGTTCTGTGTCCTCTAATTTGTGAGATAGGCAAAGTCCTGGAAGGGAGTTAATAGAATCATAGAATGGTTTGGATCAGAGGGACCCCAAAGATCACCTTGTTCCAAGCCCCTCACCATGGACAGGGATGCCACCCGTTAGATCAGGCTGTTCAGGACCCCCATCCCAGGCCTTGGACACTGCCAGCGATGGGGCATCCACAGTAACTAAGATATTCTTCTTCTTCCCAGAGCTGTTCAGATTTCCATGACTTGTGTTGTTATTTATGGCAGCCTGTGGTCATGGAAATGCATCACCACTAAGGAAGACATGCCATAATCCAATCTTCAATTTCAGTGACTCACATTACTAGTTTTTTTTTTTAATATAGGTGTCCTCTGATAAATTTTCTGCCCTCCCTTTAACAGCAATTGCTTCCTTTCTGTAACAGCTGATCAAGCTCTCTTTTTAATTGCTCACTTCTTACAGTATGAACATCCATCAGGTTTGCCCTTGAAGAGTATGATCACTCTTCCAGAGAAAGTTCCTCACTGAATTGTTATTAAACAATCAATATTTCTACTTGAATGTAAGGCAATCTGGTTTTCTCTTCCCTCCTGGTCACAAATCACCCCATTGTTTCTTTTTGTTTTGTCTCTCCCCATACCTCTTAAAATTGATCTTTTCCCTCGGGACAGGCCTAAACAAAGATTTCAGCAGTGGGCAGTCCAGTAAGTCAGTGCTTTGGATGCTGCACAGCATTAAAGCCAGGATCTCCAGGCAGGTTTCCTTCTCCTCTACCGAGTCTCCCAGCTTCCTACTCAAGAAACAGATTGCACTTATCCTTTGGCAGAAATAAAAGAGAGTGTAGCCAGGGCAGGTAACTGCAGTAACTCACTAGGCATCTGTGAGCTTAATAAAACATAGTGTTCTCCTGGCACAGAAGGGAGCCAAATGCCCTCAGCTGCCATTTCACTAAAGTAAGCCCTGCAAACCACAGGGATTTAGAGTTCTTACATCCAGTGCTTTTTGCAGTTCTTCATGCTTGCACACTAAAAGGGTGCTCATTGATTTAATAAAGCCAAGGTCTAGAGAGATCTATAAATACAAGTGTTTTACCCTCATGCATTATTGCCCTGATGCCCAAGACTGAACTTCTGCTCTTTCACAGATAAATTGCTTCCTCACTGGTTAACACCAGCTTCCATTAGCAAAAGTGGTGGCAGACATATTTGGGAAGGTGATCCATGATAAAACACAGCTTCATCCCCCTTTTTGTTTTCCCTTTGATTTCTTTACTCGCCACATCCCATGCTCCTCTTTTTCCCATCTGACTCTGCTCAGAAGAAATCAATAATGTATTCTTTATCAATATTACCTAAAAAGTTATCAATGAGTCTCATTTCAAATCTGCTGAACTCAGTGGAGTGACAGGTATCAACCTCAAGGGGCTTAAGATGATCTTAGTCCTACTGTTGCCAAAATTGCCTTCTAAAAGGCAGTCTGAAACAACTCTTTACATCTTTTATGGACTTACAATAATAATAATAGCAATAATATTAGGGAGACAGGGTGTGTTGATACTTCAGTCCTAAAGTAGAACACATTCTGTAAATTCAGCTACTCTGTAAATTCCAAATTGTAAAACACAGGGCTTTCTAGCCTATACTTTTCATTGCATTCAACAGCAAATTAAGGTTTATGGCTTTTATTTAAAAATATCATAGAAAGTTTTATTTAGAATGACTGTTTTACAATAACTCCTGAGCCTTGGCTTGTCCAACTGAACTGCTCCCAAAAATGCTTAACTCTGAGACAGAACAAGGAAGAAGAATTTCTCCCCAAAATGTGTATCAGCTAGTAACGCCATTAACCACTGAACTCCCAGCACAGCAGGAAAAGCACTCTGACAGAAGCATCACTTGTGCTTTCACTGTCATGTTCTTACAGCACATACAGTCACGTTGCTGCCTTCACCTTGCACCCTTGTGGAGCTCCTCACCCACTGGGATTGGTGACAGGGAAGAGATGGGAGCTCAAAGCAGCCGCATTTCCAAACTTTACCTTTCCTTCTTTTTGCTGAGCTACAAGTAAAGACTTCTGGGTGTACCCCCAACTCTGTGAAAGTTCTCCCCATAAATTCACATGGCAAACATGGTTTCACAATGTCCTGGAATAAAGGCATGTACAGCTCGGTGCCCGGGCTTTAAAGTCAAAGAAATGATTGCCAGATCATGTATTGAGTTACTTTCCATTAGCTCAGCTCTGAGATAACCTTGTGTTACATAAAGGCAACAGAGTCACCCAAGATTTGATTATGTGAAACATTCCCCTCTCTGTGCAGTTACATTTAGTGCACGTCTGAATGTTCTTACTAGCTGAAAAACACACTTACCAGGCAAATACACATTATGCAAGGATTGTCAGTGATAAAAGGTATCTGCAGAATTTCCCCTTCATTTTCACATTTTGCAACCGATCCTGAAATAGAAATAAAAATTTTAAAGTACTAGCATATTTCATTCCACCCTGACAGTTTTGGAAACTATCCTCTTCGCATTCACGTTTAACCCTTGCTCCCTTCCTAGCCCTCGATTTTAAACCCTGCCTTAATTTGCCCAATTTAGTCAGGCAAGGATGTCCAGCGTTTCTGCAAGATTCTAAAGAGAACAGGGAAACGAGTGGCCCTTTATTGCCGCACAAACCTAGACTTTCTTTGTGCCCCAGTTATAGCAAAGGACGCTTTTTCTTCTCTCAGATGACGTGTGGGGAATAACGAGTGCTCCATGCAAAGCAGGATACGTCTATAACGATAGATCCAGAGCTCGCTGCAATCGGCAGAAAGCTGTCCACTGCACTCTGAGGACCTGGACCAGCACAAGCCCTAAACCAAGCATCCTTTTAATGCACGGAAACCACTTGGCAAATGAGTCGAAATTAGCAGGCTGACTGTCAAATGGAATCAAATTAGGAAACACTTTAGGGCCCTAATGCTGATTAGCCGATATTCTGTCATGCTGGAATCACTCCTCAAAGTCTAATGGCTCCTCGCTGGAGCTAGAATTTGATTCTGCGTTTCCCTCCATGCCCCAGATCTCAGGAAAATAAAACCCTCGAGGGGAACAGGGAGAACGGGAAGGGGGGGGTGAAAAGGAATAAGGAAACCTTTTTTTGGGGCGGAGAGAGGCACGGTTACTGTGCTCAGCTGCCCCAAAGCACGCGGTTACACCTCGGGCCGCCCATCCCGCGCAATGCCACCCTGCGCAGGTGGGCCCCGCCGCCCGCGCCCCGCCGTACCTGTGAGCAGGGAGGAGGCCGGCGCCCCGGGCAGGCACAGGACGCCCAGCAGGACGGCGGCGGAGGCCGGGGAGAAGCGCGGGGCCGCCGGCCAACCCCCGCCGAGCCGCGGCATCGTCCCGGGGGTGCCGCTGCCCACCCGCCGGCTGCGGGGCAGCGTCCGGGACGCGCCGTCGGGTGGCGGAGCCCGCCCAGCCCGGCACGCCCGCCCCAGCACCGACCCCCGGCGCCGGGCAGCGGCGGGGGGTGGGGAGCAGGACGGGAGACCGCGGCCCGCCGGGGAGTCCCACCCCACGGCGGCACCGGGGGAGGGGACTGTGGGTGCGGGGAAAGCAGCTGTCAGCGCCTGCCCCTCGGCCCCGCACCCCCTCTTTCCATCACCCCCCTCCCTTGCCCGCATCCCTTCTTATACCTTCCTCTCCCCATAGTCCCTCCTCCGGCACCCCCCGGCCCCCATGCATCCCTCCCCCCCGGCGCACACACGCACAGACAGGCTGCCAGCCCCAGACCCCGTTTCCCTGCCGGGAGATGCCCGGCCACTCCCTCCCTGGCCCCGCCGAGCACCTCCCGGGCCGGCAGCGGCGTCGGGGGGCTGCGCCCGCGGCCGCTGGGCGGGAGGGGCGGGGGGAAAGGGAGAGGATCGAGGAGAAGAGGAGGAAAGAAGAAGAGGAGGAAAAGGTAGAAGAGGAGTAGCCGGGGAGGAAACGCGGATCCTCGGGCAGGGCCCGGGTACCTGGGCAGAGCGCGGCGGCGCCGGCTGCCTCCGGCGGGCTCGTCCCCGGCTTGTGTCAGCGCCCTTCGTGCTGCGGGCAAGTTCTGCCAGCCTCCGGCGAGCGGCGAGAGGGAAGGAGGGAAAGAAGTAAGGAAGGAAGGGAGGGAGGGAGGGAGCGAGCGAGGGGTCGGAGGCTGTCCTCCGGGAGCTCTGCGGAGGGGCTCCGCTCCCCGGCTGCCCGCCCGGCCGGGGCCGCCCAGCTCCCCTCGCCTCCCTCTCCCGCCTCAGCCGCAGCCGCAGCCGCAGCCGGCCGCTCCCCGGGGCCGCTGCCCCCCAAGGGGCTCCCTCCGGCCCTCTCCGTCCGGCTCCGGGGCTGCCTGTCCCCCTCGGGCCGCCCGGGGCTGGGGGGCAGCCGGAGGGCAGCTCCCGGGGCCGCGCTGTCCCTCCCCGAGCCCGGCCCTCGGTCGCTCCGCGGTGCAGCCTTTGCAGCTCCTCCTTAACACTTGCCGTTTGCAGGTCCACGCTTTGCTATCCCAGGTGTAAAGACGGGCGATGTTAACGATAGACATCGCCGACACCCGGCTCTGGCGCTCACAAGTAGGCGCGGGGTCTGGACGGGATGACACTCGTGGCGTTTGGCAGGAGCCTCCTCTGTGACAGATCTTCCCGAGCCTGTTTTACAAATCGATTTCTTCCAAACGGTAATGTTTCATTTGGGGAAATGAGTACTCTCTGAAATAAACTGGTCTGACAACAAGCTGAAAAATGCTTCCATATTTCTACACGTTCTTATTTTGTTTCTTTGGGGTCTGCATGTGAGTTGCGATTTCCAAAATGCTTACAAGTAGTGGCAAATCAGATGCATGGCAGGCTGATGTATACAGAACTGCTTCAAATACTGCTTCTTAAGTCCCAGTAAGATGCAAGACAATTTATTTGATTTGTAAGTTCATTTTGAGAGTAAAACCCAAAAGCCAAGACCTCTGAAAGTCTACAGAGGTCTTTGTGCTAAAAAGCAAAATACAGTCACCTCACTTCCAACACAATTTGCCACGTACCTTTAGCATGGTATAAAGCAAAAGTCCTAAAACAGCTGAAATTGCACCTATGGGAGGGACTACAGATCACCTTCTGGACATCACTATCAAAATCCCTCTCCCCGAGGAAAGGAAAGCTACTTTTTTCTTCCAGCCTCGATCTGTACAGGTTGAAGCTGCATAGGAACATAGAATAATTTAGGTGCCATTATAAGGGTTTTATATACCTGAAAAATACATGTGTGGTCCCAAACTTTCTCCATGCTGTGTAGAATACATTATAAACTCAGTATATAAATACAATACACATAATGTGGATGTTGGTTTTTTTTCTGGGTAATGTCATCTTTACATTTCCATGCATTTTAAACAAAGGCAAGCCTGTAGAGGTACATATTATTATGCACTACTTTAGAACAGATTTCCACACATGCAAAGGTTTGGGTTTTTTTCCATTGGAAAGATGTACTGAATCTTCTGGTAAACTGGCTTTTCCTTACTTCGCTATCTGTAATCAGTGGTTACATTTCCCTTTTCTAATTACAGTGCAGCCACAGCCTTTCTAAAGCAATAGCCATAGGAAAAATAAATCTACCCTAATAATTTCTTAAGTGACAGCTACCACAGGAGAGTACTTATATTATCGAATGCATCGAATCTTCTCTTTATGCTGGTCTAAAAGTCATTAAATATTAACATCACCCGGTGTGAGAAACATACAAATCACAGTGAGGGCATCAAATAACAATCCAGGCATCCAAGTAACAGCAGGAAACATGCTAAAATAGCCTGGAAAAAGCAAAGAGGAAAGTTCTTTACGAAATGAAGACAAGAGGTGACAACAACTGAGCATCGCACTCAATCCCTGCCATAATTCATTCACTAAGACAAATACTTCATAAGATCATATTAAGGCAGGATAAAGCAGTATGTACAGATTTGTGATGAGATTTTCCTTTTCCCATGGAAAGAAACCATTGTGATCATCAGTACAGCACCTTCAACATACTGATTAGGCCTGAAACTTACCTCTGAACATGTGCAGCACGAAAACATTGTCCATGGGGTGAGCTTGCTCAGTCTGTGCATCTTCTGTGGCAGCAGTAGTACTGAGGTGAGGAATTTTCCCGTCTTCTTTGCTTGAAGCACCTCCTGAAAAGGGACTTTAGGTCTCCCTGTACCATGGCTACTCCACACAGCCTTATTGCTGTCCAGTGGAAGAGCCTGCTGAGGACTGGTGCTGCCTCTGAGTCCCCCCTGGTTCCCTATCTCCTCTGTCATCGGGAAAGGGGAGAGATGAGAGAGACGCTCATCCTTAGCAGCAACCTTTGTTGCTTCCTTCATATTGATAATGATGACATATCACAGGGGAAGATCACTCATTTAAATCTCTCATGAAGTAAAACCCAGCCTGGGAGGAAAATAATGCCATCTTAATCCTTCCCCACCTTAGTTTCACCCACTCAGTGCTACAGGTTTGTCTTGGCTTTTTATCTCTCCTGTACCCACTCTCCCAAGCCTGCCTTATCAGGGATCAGCATCCTTTTTCATTGTAATGTTGTGTTAAGTTTCAAGGTGGGTTGGTTTGTTTTTTTTTTTCCTTTTGTATCCCTGTTTGAAGAGGTACTTATTTTTCCAAGCAACATTCAAAGCTGTGGTCATTTTAGAAAATCTGAGGGTCACACTGGAAAAGGGTGTCCTGCTATCAGATACATACAGAGATTTTGTGGTATGCCAGCAGTTAAAACAGAAGTCATGTCATCAAACCACTTACCTCTTTTGTATAAGCATTACAAGGTATCAGTTGTTATTGAAAGGACACGTTCATTAGTTCTATTTAGTGGTCGGCCTTGGCTCTCCCAGTTGATGGAGCGGTAGCTGTTCACAATTACCACTTTGTGTGGAGCTCAGCTCCTTCTCCAGGGATGCTTTCCCAGTAGTCAGCCATAAAAGAATGTCATCCATTACCTGGTCACCCAGCACCCATCCTAAAAGAAAAACAAAGCTTTATGGTTAACAACAGTGAAGAAGACAGTGATCATATTCACATTTCTCTTCATGATTTTTACTGGCAAGTCAAAATTGCTAGGAAGCCCATTCTTCATGGGCTAGGGAATTCTTCCAGAAGTGGCAGAAGGCAAAAATGAGTCATTAGAACTAGGATGGGGTTTTTTTTGTTGTTGTTTTGGTTTGTTTGGGTTTTTTTTCTTCTTCTGGGAAATCACTTTTCTAGGTCATGGGCATAGATTGTCCTAGGGTTTCCCTACCATGCAAGAAAGAGTGTAATAAACATGCTACGTGTATATCAACACTGTAAGAGTCCCTGCTTTTATTACTGTTATGTTGTTATACATTATTTTAACACAGTTTCTTTGTGTTTGTTAGACTCTCAGCATAAAGAAGAAAATATGACCCAGATATACAGAAGGCTCTGTAAATTGGCACTACTTGCTGTTTCCAGTTCTGGCTTGCTAAACAACTATGCATTTACAAGGTACTGAAGGTGGTTTGCATATCTGATCAAGCTTACACATTTCTATTGTTATTAACAACTTGCAAAAGATAAGGAACTCTCGATCCAGTAACTTACACCATCAAAACAAAGGTCAGGACAGACACATTCACTGTAGTTGGAGGTGTGGGTCTGATAAACTTCAGCTGAAAATTCTTGGAGAGAGACCTGTCATTTGGGATAGTGTTTTACTATCATGGAGTATCTGCAATTGAGGAGCTCAGTAGTAACTCATAGGATTGTGATGAAGACATGGCTCTTTGCTGCAGGAGAGCAGCTGGGAGTTTGCAGTTCATTCCTCAGTACTGAGTGGGCTGCAGCCTTTGAAATGCTTTTGAGTGTTCATTCATTTCAGTTCTTAATCCTGTTTTAAAGTTAAGAGCATCTGCCAGTGTGGGCAAACTGTATTTCTTGCATGGCCACTTCTGGTCTAGGAGATGATGTTAATAAGCCTTGAGAGTGGCCTGATTATGGCAAAGAGGTGCTCCTGACAAAGCTCCCCTTCTGCAAAATATTCCAAAAACTTAAATGGATGCAAGCAAGGTCTGGAGACCACACCAAGAGGTTCTAAAACAGTAACAGGATTAAAAATCACATATGGTTAAAGTCTTTTAAAAAAGGCAAAGTACAAGAAGTATCTGAAATTTACAGTGAGACTTACTTGCATAAATGTTTATAAATTTTATCAAACAACTCATAATTTTGACAGTTTTCCATAAACCCCTGGAACATGCAAAGCATTTAATTTATTTGTGGCAAGATAAAGATAATGAGCATCATTTTAAAAGTTTATTAACATAGAATGTCCTGGCACAGTCATACTTACATACTTCTATTGTTTAAATTATATTTTCTAAGAACCAAAAAAAAACCTTACAAAAGGGAGCTTCTGATTGCAAAAGCATTCTAAATTATCCTCATCATCTGTATTCATAGAAAAGCAAATCAACCAAACAGCATAAACTAAACTGGATACAAACCCCAGCCGTATCTGAAACTGAAAAATGTCTGTGTGCAGCAGAAAGTATGGCTCCAATATGGAGACAATAGACTGCTGAAATAGTCCATATCAAATATGCTAAAACAACAACAAAAGAGGTAAATTACAGCAGAAATGCTGAGGCCATCCTAATGATAGGATTCCCAGCAGAAGCTGTTCAGAGGCCACAGGCCAAGCAGAGTAAAGCAGCGTGTGCTGGTGCTCCTTTCTGTTATTTCACTGCTGTAAATAGCTTGCCTTCCAGAGATAATAAAAATTATTTTGTGCCAGTTATGTGGGTTTTTGTAACATATACCCTTGAACATCTGCTGTGTCTGATAAAGGATAAGAGCTAATGAAATCACATGAAGAGTGGCATACATGAAGTACTGCCTTGTTTTCAGCTTCTGAGACAAATCAAACTGTGCATTTTGCCTGCCTGTTCTACTACCTGATGAGTGCCACAAGAACTACTCAAGAAACATTCTATAAAATGGAAGACTGATTGATTGATTGATTGATTGCAGATGAGGATGGACCATGTCTGTACTAGAGAGGTTCTTTATCCCACCCCCCTTCCCCTGCAAAAGACTAAATACGCTTTTTGTGACAGAGGACTTCCTTCCAGCCAGGATCCAGTTGAGAAGCAGCTGTCTCTACCCAGCATAGAAAGGCAAAGGCTTGCATTTTTGCTAGAAGCAAGTCTCCATGGCATGCACGCCGTAAGATCATCACTTCACCTACTAAGTGTGTAGCCCATGAGCTCACTCCTCTTGCTTAGGGTCTCCTTTCACAGCAGAATTTTTCCCAGGACTGTTTTGGTGGGTTTTTTTTTTTTCCTTTTGAACGACACCAAACGCTTAAAAACTCGGAGGTGAGGTTTGAGGAGCGAAATCCATCCAGTCGGAGCCTCCTCTCCTTCTCGTGGGCGCTCGCACTGACGGCCAGGCGGGCGAGGGGCGGCGGTGTGAGCGGCCGGCCGGGCGCGGGGCGGCGCCGCTGCCGCCAGGGGGCGCAGTTGGGAGCGCCCAGCCCCGGGCGGGACGAGCCGGAGCCGGAGCCGCTCCCGGGATTATCCCGAGCCACGGGCGCGCCTGGAGCCAGCGGGAGAATCCGGGTGTCACCGCGTCCTGCTCCCACGCCAGACTCTCCCGGTTTGTTCTCAGAACGTGCCTTTTCTTTTCACTCTTCTGCCTTTGTCGGTACAGGACATTCGCTTTCGCTGTCCCTGCAATTAGTACAACACACCTCGCTTTATCCAAAACGAAAGAGCTGAACAAAGAACCCCTATTTAGTGCTATTTTCCAAATACAAAGCCTAGCCAATTTATTAGTTACCTTCTATCTTCAGTATATCGGTTATACAACATTACGGCTGGTACAAATAAGAAATCCTCCTTACCCTTTCTTCTTGGCTTCTGATTTAAGTGAAGCCCACTCAATTAAGCATTAATACCTGATCAGTCCTGCTGACTGACTGTACCACACGTACAGAAAGCAAGGATCTGACAATCATAAGCAGCCTTGTAAAGCTCCATCAATCAGGATATGTTCAAATAATGCACCTGGGCAAACTGGGGTAATCCTGCACTGATCCGCTGAAATTTCTGCAAGTTACGATGTTTAATAATGATATATATATAAAAATAAATAAACAAATAAATAAATATATAACCCTTATTAAAACAGCAATAGTGCAAGATTTAATTATTATACTGAGCTGCCCACAACCCTTTCCAATTTAATTAAACCCTGGATATTCTGCATACTCTTAAACCAAGTAGATACGTGTATACACACACACACAAAAAAAAAAAAACCAAAAAAAAAAGCAGAAATAAGAAAATATACTAGCAACAATGCAGAAATTCATTAAAAATGCATTCCATTTTGCTACTGATTTACCCAGGTCAGATCAGTCTCCGATCTTCACCAAAAAGAAAACACAGAGCCACTCGGGCAAGAGAAAAAAATGTACTTCCAGAAGGCAGAGTAATTCATCTACCTGCCTCTCCATCTAAGGCTCTTTTAAGAGATGAGAGCAACATTTAATGTGCCAGAGGTGGACTTTTGGTGTCATTACACAAATCTGCAGGGAGTTTTTGCCAAATCCCTGAGTTTTCTGACAGTAGCATACCTCCAAATACATCATTTAGAAGCATGAGGTGAGCAGAGACAGGGAATAGTATTTACTTTGGGAAAGTATCAGTCACATGTCTTGTATATATTAGCAGGTTAAACCCAGGAGAGGCAGCTGAATTACTCGTGACCAAAGAAAACGATTAATCAACAGTTTTAAGGCTTCACAGAATTTTAAATATGTATTTACATGTGGTGTACACTATTTATTTTAGGTATCTTTAAACCTAGACTCTGAAGTCTCAAGCTGGCAGGTCTTCCAAGATAAAAAATATCTTTTGAGAGGTTGTTTGGTGATAAACTATTTTCAGACTGAACAGAATTTGTGGTTTAGGGAATCTGGGGTTTTAATTAAGCTAACTTGAAAAATAGCACTGAGCTGACTCTTTACCAAGTTACTTAAAATGCTAATCAGTTTTAGTATTGTTAAATATTTTTTTAATATTTATCAAATTATCTTTATTATTCTTATGTTTGGATTAAATTTAAGTCAGTCTATATGGCAGTAGGGTATCTTGTATCGGTATGGAAGTCAGATAATAAATAAGACAGCTATTATTAAACAGAGAAAATTATGGTGCTGAAAGTATTTTGGAAACTGCTCACCATGCTAATAGACCACACAATTTAGACCTTTTCCCTGGCAATATTCACACATCAGAGTAGTCCCAATGAGGTCAGTGTGAATAATCCCATGATGGGCAGAAGGTCCTTTTCTGAAGGCACTTGTTGCAGCAGGTGCTCCAGAGGAAGCCAAGATAACTCCATTCAAAAGTGGGGTGATTGCAGCATCAGAATGCCCCTGTGCTCAAGGTTCACTTTGTGTTGGATTACCTAAGGGAGTCTTCTTCCATGGGAGCTGCACCTCCTGAAGCTTCCAAGAGAAGAAATTTGGGTCCACAGCCTTCTGCAAGTGGCAGCAGTGAGGGCTGTGCAGCCAGCCAGCTACACCTCTGGCCTGAGGATATGTGAGCATGGTCCAGAAGTTACTGAGGACACTCCACCCCATTTAGTTATCCCTCACATTCCAACTGGCAACAGACATAAAATAATCCACAAACTCAGCTAAGTGGTTGTTTGTGCCTAGGATCTCCCAGGCTTCCCTGGGACAAAGTGGTTTCATGGAAACTAGACAGAAAGAAACCCAAAAGTCCAGCTGGAAACCTCTGGAGAAAAGATGTGTGACTTCTCTGTGCTTACAGACTACAGCATGCAAGCTGCATGACTTGGCTGCCCATTGGCATCTCTTGGATGGCTTGAGTGGGACAGCTGCAAGATGGAGAATCCCATGCTTTCCCTAGAGATCACCCAGGATGGCATTTCTAAACTTGCACAATTACTTTCTTAGATGGATTTGTTTTGAAGTAGGCGCTTTCTGTCGCAAATGCTCCTACGAAGAAAGCAAAATATCAGTTAAGAAATTACAGAATTGAGGTTTTCTCTGTCCCACAGCAGAGCTGCTTTCAATTGCTGCCATGCCAGCAGTAATGAACACAACTGGACTTTTTAAAAGACCATTTCAGTGCATCTGTATTTTAAAAAAATCCGCCTCATGATCCAAATGATGATGACTTCTCATCTGAGCATTTCACAAAAAGACAATGCAGGCCATCTATTAGAGAAAGTAATTCTGTGAGCACTAACGAGAACTCACAACGGTTCCACACTTTGCTTTTGGAACCATTCCAGCTGAATGAATAGACAGCACATTTCCCAAAATACAGGAATTTTGCTGCCATGAAGCACACTGAGGACAACAATCAAGCCTCAGCTTTGTAATGATAGGATTTCAAAAAATGGCCATTTAATTTAAAATAGTCTGTGGTTTGTAAAGTTGTTTCTGCAGAGCACACAGAGGATAAAATGCACATGCTTTCACAGGCTTTCAGCTGCTGGCCCAAGTGCAAAGAAAGATTAAGGCAAGACAGCTTGAATTTACATGATGCAAACTAGGAGAATCAGGAAGAAAAGATGGCTCTGAAAATTATACTTTGTTTTGTCCTAGAAGAGGGATAATACAAACCAAGTATTTTTATTTTTTTTTTACAGCTAGCAGGATCCAGCCAGATTGCAAAGGTATGAGCAAGGGAGCAGCCAAACAATAGCTCTATTCTCCCAAAACCAATTTCTCTAAATCTGGAGTCTCACTTTCTGGGTTCCCACACAGGCCTCAAGCTTAAAAATGAGTGCAGTCCAAGAAATTATTGGTTAGTTTTGATAATGCAGGCCTTAGCAAGGGAAAGGACAGATAGGGACTGAAACAAATGTAGCAGAGTGTGGTACAGTAACCCTACAATATTCCCATGGGCACACAGTGAAGAGAGGTGTGGAAAACTGTAAGGAGAGGCAGAAAACTCTAATACCAGCTTACGAGTATTTTCTAAGCACCACTCTGTGGTATAGATTACAATAGGTGGAAAATACATAAAAGGGAGCCAGAATACACCTCTGACATGAGCCAGGTGAAGGCACATAGCTGGAGGAATGTGTGGTGAGTTTTAAGGGATGTTGGCACAACCTCTGCTGCCGTTCTCTGCTGGAGCAGACTTACCCTTGAGAAGTAAAAGTGAGCATTCCTGTTTCTGGTCTGTTCAGGAGCACAGAGGAGCCTGTGCAGATGTGGGGAAGGGGGAAAAGGGATACTGCACAGCACTGGGGCAAAGGGGCACAGGGACAATCTGATCCTTGACTGAACCCAGACTCAGTTTGTCCTAGCTCAAAATAGAACCCACACTCTGTTCACCACAGAAGCCACATGACTAGCAGTCTAGCCTCGAGCAATGATGAAGTAGGCACAAAATATTGAGAAGGAGAAGGGTGCTCCTTTTGCTTATACCCTAAGGCTGGGATTTTTTTCTGAACAAAAATGTCCCCTGGCCATATTGGTGAGTAAGTCCCATTTTGGGAGCTGCTCCGCCACACCCATGGGATGGTGAATCAGGGAGAGTTATACAACTTTGCTATTTATGGGAGGCTTCACCCACTTACCTCTGCTGTACTGCTCTCTCTGCTTGCAGCTGTGTACAACCAGTTTTGAAGGATGGGTATCCAGGAGTAAAAATGATATAGAGAAGGAATAATTTGTCTTTGAACTTGGTGAATAAAAATTCACAGCAGTGAGGGCAATCACCAGAAAGAGACAAACAAATTTCAAATCAGAAGTCAGCCTGGAAATCATTTGGTAAGGAACCTCTATACAAAAAGTCACAGTGCATGTGGATTTCCATAAATGTTATGACAAAGCCTCCCCCAGTTGTACTGCAGCAATCAGAGTAAACAAAAATACAGGTAAATGCCTGAACTCACTTCCTAGCTCAGCCCCCAAGGGATGGACACACCCACTGGTTTGAGATCTAAGCAGCCTAATTCAACCAAACACTTCAGGGTTCAGATTAATGTTCTGGATATCTCTAAATGACAGTGAAGTGGAAGAGCATTTGTAGAAGTTGTTTTCCTGGCCAGTGCAATGATCCTGAGCAAGTAGGACCAGACTGTGTTTTTCGTGCGATCAAATTGTCAAGCTGAAGGTAGGGAGCTCACCAGGCTTAGCATCTCTCAGCATTCTGTAAACTGGAAGCCAAAAACCAGTGGCTAGGCTTGAAAAAGTTGATCTTGGTGAGCAGCAAGAAAGGTTAAATGCATGAAGCTCTGTTAGTCATTGGGATTTATTTGCTCAGTTCTAATTTTAACTTTGGTTAGCCCAATAAAAGGTATCACATCACTGTCTGGGTAGCTGTCGTACAAAAAACAATGCAGCTACCAACTTTCCTCCATTGGATGACATACTTGGGCAGTAGCCCTTTAAAAAAAAGCATCAGCTTCTTTAGCGCACATTTGGTTTTCCATTCATTATTTTCCTGATGGCGAAAGCAACGTTATTCATCCCAGTGAAGAATAGATACATTGTATTTCAAAAGTTTAACCAAAGCACGCAGTTTGCTGCAAATTTTCCTTCTTTCGGGATTTTTAAAACACACCTACAAAGTGGCTGCTGGGCAGAATCATCAATTTAGTCAGTGGAATTTGGTAGGAAAAAAGGCAAAAGGAAAAACAAATGAATGACAGGATTGTAAGAGCTGACTGCTACCTACAAAAATGCAGATGATGAGAAGAAGGACTAAAAGCAAAGACTCCTCTCCCCGTGAAATGAGATAATAAATGTTAAACATAGAATGATACTCTTTATAAAAGAAGAGACAAAAATAGGAAAAAAAAAAAAAATTCTCTGTGGCAGCTGGCATGGGAGCATTTGGACACAATTCTGTTGGGAATCCAGCTCTTTGGGTTTCCTCTTCCTCCTTCCAGCTCCTCTTCCTCCTTCCAGGACTTGTAAGTAGCAGCCAGAAGGGACAAACCTCTACATTTGAAATACTGTTGCCCAGAACAATGGGGGAAATGCTCCCCTCACAAGTCACTCTCCTCCTGACTGCTTTTGAGACTTGCACTCTGATTTAGGCAGTCTGGTGTCATGATGAAAGAATCATGTCATACCACCACGAAATATCCAGTTAATGCTGGAACAGGGCGTTCAAACACGCTGCCAAGAGAAATTCTCTTTGTTTCTACTGGATCAGAAGCAATCACACCATATTAACCAAGCTGTACTCGTGCAAGTTCATAGGCCCAGTCACTGCTCAAATGGAAGGAGGACACTACACATCCAGGGAGCTGGAAAAAGCAATTCCTGTTATATATGCAGTAACTTGACTGTTCTCCAATATTTATGGATCTTGACTTCATTATGCCATTAGGGGGAAAAAAAGTACAATAATCCCCTTTATGTCTCTTGTAATTGAATTCAACCATGATTTTAAAATATTGCAAGCATTGGAAGTAACTATTAATTACTGACTCCTTGCTTCATAATGAATTGAAATATCAACTGTTATAGACCAACTTTTTAATATATTCTCTAACACTTCCAAGATGCTGTGGGACTAAGCTATCCTTTAAAATGAATGAAGTATTAAAATCAATAGAATAAAAACTCTTTTCTTTCCCAGAGAGACTGTAAACTTTGCAAACGGTCTCATCAGATTTCGCAAAGTATAGAGAACTGGTCTAAGTCATCCTTGGATCAAAACCCTTGCTGGTTCCTAAGCTTCTCTAAGAATAGCACCTGTGTAACATTCACTGACAATGATAAAATGTCTCAGTATAATCAGAGGACACCGGAGCCTCCAATTTTTAAATTGTATGTGAAATTCAGGAAATAGTAATTGTAACAACAAAATCAATTTAGAGAAACCATCACAACTTTTAAAAAGAGAGTGCCAAGCTTCATGCTGATCAAATGTCAAATGAAGTATGTTCATTCTTCTTAATAGAATGTATCCTGGAAATACTTTCTTTCCACATTTTCTTGGTTGAGGAGCAGAGGGAGAGCATGCTGCTCATTGCTTGATTTCCTAAACTATTTAATAGTGCTGCTGTGATTGTTGAAAAGCTGCTATCATCATCCCAAGAGTGACTTCATCTGTAAGTGGCTGAAGTAACATGAATAAAATGCTCAGGGGTTTTAATTTGCAAGGACCTATTTCATATGCAGCATCACTCTCTGCAGAGAACTAATCACTTCTAGGGTGCGGTGTGGCAGCTATTCAAAGAATACCCACTAGCTGAGCCCCATGCAAATTGAATTTTAGGAATATATAATAATATATATCTTTCCTTATGGAGAGACCCTCATAATTTATTACATCATCTAGCTAGGAGTTCAGTGGTGTTTATATGTCATCTTATTTTGACATCCAGCCCCCAGCAGGAGACTATGGATGCTCTCCTGTCAAAATCAATAGCAAAATGCTCACTTAAATTTATCAGAAGTAGATTTGGGCCTCTAAATAGGTTACAGTAATGATTCAGGATGACTGACCTCCCTTCAAGATTTCAGGCCAGCCAGCAGCTTACACAATTGGAACAGCTTTTATCTTGTTTCTGCATCTGAATATACTGTCAGTCTGCTGGAACTGTGCTGGAGGGTGAGCTATGATTGGTACTGATCATTCCCACTTCGGAAGCACTCCAAGTCTCTATTCTGCTTATAAAGATGAATGAAAATATCTTATCAAACACTGTTATCACATTGGTCTAGAGCATTAACTGGTTTTGCAACAAATAATTACCCAAAGGAACATTTTTTTATGATGACAGTGTGGTGTTGCAGTGGTGCTAGCAAACAAATGAACAATACAATACATGTTGATGCTATATCAAATGGAAAACACCCCCGTCAGAGTTAACATCAATTTATATGGTGTAGCCTGAGGGTGGGATCTCTTCCAGGGCTTCTGCTTACTTTCATGATTTTTTACCTGATACATAAGCAGGACTTTGCTCAATCCTTTCACTTAAAGGACAAGAACAGAAACTAAAATTTTCAAAACAGCAGGTTCATCTGCAAGCATGAATGCCTCTTAAAGACATAGTAAATCCAAGCATGTAGCAAATCATGCAAAAAACCCCATCAACCTACCATAACTGCACATGAAAATAAATAGATATTTTATTCCCTTTCCTGGTTCCAACAACATGAAACTTTTGAAAAATACCACAGTATTTAAAAAAAACCAACAATTATACTTATTTAAACCTATTTATTCATACTCCTTGATATGGCAGATGCAAAGATAGAGCAGTCAGGATATGTTGTCAGAGAAGACCAGGTCAATTCAATTAGCCTGGGTTATGCTTCCATCCCATAATTAACTGCAGCACTTGCCATACACTTAATGCAAATAAAACTGCAAAGTACCTCTGCTGTGATCTGGTGGTCTCCTGGAAAAAGCACACTCCCCCAGGTTAGCAGCTTCTATGCAGCAAACAACCAGCTGTCTTGCAAAGGAGGATAGAAATAACCATTCCTGATACTACTGACTATTATAAGAATTTACAAGACAGGGGACAAAAAAATAGGTAGTTCAAGACTCTAAAGCAATTTTTTTCAGTATTTATATAAATAACAAACTCGTGTTGAACTTGGTCTGCCTAGAGTATTAGGATAAATTCTCATTGAAATAACGCATTCATAACCTCTTCCAGCTTGGATGAATTTTGTTAATTATAAGCCTGGCCCTGTGGGCATGTGCCCTCAACAAGATCAAGGCTCATGAAGCAGCATAATGCTGTGCAAACTTTACCTTTGAGCTGCAAAGGAGCTAAGTTACCTGCAAACAACACATGAAGATACCACACAAATACCAGAGCAACCTCATGCTATAAAGAAGTAAATGAAGAAAGCAACAAGACATGAAGGGGTGACAGCAAACAAAGCTGTGGGAAGCTCAGGGTTAATTTCAAATGAGGAAGTGATACAGAAGCCTAGTTTCAGGAGTATGTCATATTTT
Source organism: Cyanistes caeruleus (assembly GCF_971803275.1). Lineage (NCBI taxonomy): Eukaryota > Metazoa > Chordata > Aves > Passeriformes > Paridae > Cyanistes > Cyanistes caeruleus. Next base: position 106,664,377 of record NC_141701.1, read on the forward strand.
ACAGTGCTTTTGCACCAGTTTGGCTTTTTTAATAGATTATTTATAAACAGAAGATTCTGATAAGAAGGAAAGATACTTATTCAATATGATGCATATCCTGTAAATTTTTTTTTTTATTTTTTTTCCAGTGCTGGAAGAACTTCACATAGAAATACAATCTCTGCTCAACAAATTTCAGTTTATGGCAGTAAATTATTCTTTATAAGCAATACAAGAATATTGAAACTTATCTCTAATTCTCTCTGTACAGTAAATGCTGGAAAAGAGAAAATAACAAGACATTATAAAGCAAAACCCAACCCCTTGAAAGTAGAGAAATGTTGTTTTTCTGTGTCACAGTTGAATAATAGTTGGACAGAAGAATGAATCTGGGGCTGGAAACCACAGTCTTAGTTTGAACTCAGCATTGTGTACAAAGCCCAAAAGATGAGCGGTGTCCAGACCTCCAGATTTTGGTCATCAGAGTAGTAATTGTTTTAATCTGTTTTTCTAAAATGCAATGGCAGAAAAACAAAATTAAAGAAAAGTCATTGGACAAGAACCTTCTGAAAATAAACTTCAAAACTTTAGAAGATTTAACTGCTTAAAAGAAAAATATATGCTTTATGTTAGGATTTATTTTAGAAAATGTATTTCAAAGTTCTAGATAATAAGGATGCCATGACTCACAGCATTATTTTCAAAATATCACAAAATTCCTTTTAGATTTATTTCCAATAAAATTGCCATTTAAAATTAATTTTAATCTTTGAGCGGCTTAACCATATAAAATCCTATTCAAATAGCTAAATGTGCAGATAGGCTGCCTATTTCAGCTGACCAGAAGAGCAGGAATTACTCTAAAATCCCATTCAGAACAGTTTGACTGGCCACCAGTGCCTCTTTCAGTCTCAGAAACGTTACTGATGAGAACCAAACATATGGTTCCCCCAAACTAGTAAGGTTTCCTTTCACTTCTCTAGCTTCCAAACTTCCTGTAATTGGCCTGATCTTTTTCCAGCCAAAAAAGAACTTTCTTAAAAATTCAAACTACATTTGAGAACTGCTAAGAATTACTTTACAATATTTCCTCTTAGGCTGCTGCATAAATGACTACATTTCAATTACTTCCTTCCTCTGAATTAGATGGACTATTTGGCATTGGGGGAAAGTAAGTAATTTTTATTCAATGCAACTTTTAAATCTTGATGATACTATCAAATACTGCAATTTAGCACAATATACAAAGAGGTCATATTTTACTACTATAGATACTTCTAGCTTTTTCTTCCTTTCCCCCCTCCTCTTTATTACCAGCATATTTTCTCCTTTTTGTAAAAATATTCTCATGAGACCTTATTTTGCAAAGCATGGAGCAGAAAAGGCAAATAAGAGTGCTTCGGAGCATTACATCTTAAAATGACAGAAAATAACTTAAATAAGAGTGGATGATATAATTGACCTGAGTGCCTACTTGTCATTTACCCTGAAGTCCCAATGAAACCAGGCAGCTCTGAGCACTGGGATCACATTCAATAATGGGAATCATGACAGAGTAATATATTTCACAGAAGTCTCATAGCAGTGTACTTTCCAGCTATATTATATGCCTATAATTTAGGATTCTTTGGTCCAGGACTCTACACCATTATGGTATGGGCTTTCTGTGGTAACTGTGCTTGATTTTTCTATATTTCCTAGTAGCCACTGACAAGACAACAAAAGAAGATTTGAGATCTATAGTTAACGTTTAAGCCTAATAGCTACAGTAATTGATTAGTTCTCCATGGACTTTCTTTGGTCACTGAGGTGTGTATAGAGACTACAGGAGATTATTTTATTGTGTAATTTTCACAGCGCAGCAGGGTACCTTGACAATGGGTAGGATACCACCCTCCTGACAAAAAACCACAGGGGAGGGATTAGAGTGAAGAAAACTCAGAGAGCAGAATCACTCCATAACAAGAAGGGGGTAGGATTTTTCCTTTCTGGGAAAGAAACAAGATTTCTGCCCCCACAGCTTGTAGATAAATCTGAGGTCTCCTGGGGAACAGAGTGATTTTTGTTGGGAGTTACAGCCCACTTCAGCCCTAGAGGTATCAGAGGCCTTACCCAGTTCCTTGGCTACTGAGCTATTTAATAGCTAACATGTTGAAAAAGGCTTCTTGAAACAGTTATAGCGTGTACTGAGCCAGAGTAGGGCCAGAGGGTTAAGCAGCAGATGCACAAGTGCTGCAAAGCTGCTTTTGTTTTAGGGGTGGATGCAAAGAAGTTGAAAGTAGACACAGAGATGATGAAGGTTGATGGCTTAAGAAATTCTGAAAAATAATGTTTCCTTATTATCCATAGATCAAGATAGCATTGACCACAGCAACTGTTACAACCTCTTTTGAAACAGCACAAAAATGAGTTGGAGGGGCCTTTACTACAGCTAGAACAGGAGCTGGCAGACCCCTGTTGAAGAAACCAATAGCAATGTGGGATGTGGAGATGGCTCATGCAATTGCATCTACCACAAACTAAACTGGGGCTATCAGTGCATTTTGTATCTGCCTTCCAAGAGACTGCAACTTATATTTTGGTATGAAGTAGCAACAGTCAGGAGAGGCCTTGTTCAAATGCCCATTTATACACTTGATCTAGTTCTCAGTTATTTTCACTTCCAAGTGTATTTTAGTAATATCTCAACTCACTCACAGAAATCCAGACATGAGCCTGACTCCTCCAAACTCTAGGCCAAGGTCCTCTCAAAGTTTGCCTCACTTATTGGGTGTTGTATTTCAGCTACCTTGCAGGGGTCCGACTTTCAGAAGGCAATACTCAGCATTTAGACAAAATACAAAAGCGTTTAGATGGCAATACTCAGAAAATACTGTTTCTAAATACACAACACTCAAAACACCCTCCAACTGGATTAATAAAAGTTAAGGCACTCAAAAATTGGTAGTTACTTTTGTAAAATCTTACCCATAACTAGAGCAGACTGCTTGACAAGAAAAGCAGAAATCACAGGTAACCATAAAAAGATCCATGTGTTGCTGTGCTCAAGGTACTCACAGTGTAAACTTTATTCCCATTCATAGTGGCATAGTTAACGGCAAAAAGGTTTGCCTTTTATGTCCAGTAACCATATTTTACTCTATATCTCTAGAGAGCAGGAGTCTGTATAAGCAATGAGAGGGGGGGAGAAAGAGTTGATGGATTACCAGTTTTTCTCCTGGTGGTGAATTCAGCTGTCTGGAATCATGAATGTTAGTACAGGAGGAAACGAGATAGTTATCTTTTGTCAGAACTGTGATATAACAAATGTTAATATAATCTCAAAGGGAGGTGCAGTTCAGAATATCTTTTTTAAAAGGACAAAATATATCCTGAAACAAAGGTTGCTTTTAACTGTGTATAAACAGTCTTTGATCAATCAACTGAATCCTTAGAAAGGGATGATATATCGTAAAACACAACACAACACCGCTACCACAGTTGGGTAAGTGCTTAAACTTCGCTCACAGGAGGGATGATAGCAGTTGGCAAGGAGAACCAACCAAATTATTAGAGTGGAACTGATTTTGTTTTAATATAAATTAGCACAGTCCTCTCCTTCTGGAAGCTGCAATCACTACAGAGTGAAATGGATTGGTACTGCTGCGTTATAAATGCATCTGGCATCAGAAAGAAATTTCTCCTGAGAGTCGTCGTCAGAGTTCGTGGCTTTTTGTTTCCTCTGCTGCATCCTCAGACAGACCTGTAAAGCAAAAAGGAGATGCTTAAAAATTTAGTGCAGTTGGCAACTACATGCACTATATTGTTGATTTTATCAGTTTGTCAAAGCCTTGGTTGTAGCTGGAGGAAACAATTTATTACATGCAAAACACTTAGGATAAAAATGCTTAACTTGCAAATGCAAGCACTCACAAGTTCAGAAAATAAAAAAAAAATGCAATAAAGGCAATTTCACATCAGCTTTTCTATACATATCATGGACGATGACAGTTCAAACTACAAAACCATGGACTATCATCAGAAAAAAATGACAGAGAACAGCTATATGTATGATCTGAGACACAGTTACTCCAATCTACCTGCATTTATTCTGTCCCTTTTTGTGGGAAAAAAAGGACAATACAAGTTGCAAAACAATAGAAAATTGAGTGCACACACTCATTAACAAGGATATACTTTTATATACATATATATGTATATATATATACACACACACATATATATCTATACACACACACACACACATATATATATATATGACTTATCAGTCTGGGCAAGAGGAAAATAGCCAAACTCTTGTACTGATGATAACTTCTGCCTTAAGCCAAGGGAATGAGTTTCCCATTTTCAAATATTAGTTCAGGAGATTAATCAGTCTTGGATAGGATAATAATCTTTGCAATAATGAACCTGATGGAATTTGCAAAGGGTGTAGAGACTCATAAAAAGTTGCTTCAAATATCTATGGAGAAGGAAAACAGTGGATAATCACACAAATTTGTACACACATACTTGAATGACTAAAATTAAAAGTGGCTGTTTCACCCAGCAGTTTCCTACATATGCGCCCTTAGTTTAGATTGAAAGTTATTTAACTTAAATCCTTTTCTAATTAATTTAAGCAATCCAAAATAAACTGGCACCATCTCCAAATTATATATGAGTAATAAGAAAATAATACAGAGATTGACTGAGATTTGTTTTGATATGTTTTTTCCCCTTCTTCTCTAAAGATGGCTGAAATCCCCCAACACACAATGAAATGATCCAGCAGGTCAGCAGAAAAAAATTTGACCATCCAGTGTTCTAAACCAAAGCCACCAGTGTCCTGTCAGCCTAACTACCTTCACAATCATGTCCACAAAGAATTTAGTCTCAACAACCTACATAAACTTAAATCAATAGACTTTCATTTAGATCTGTGAAATTTCACATGATCAAAACCAACTACATTTATTTCCCAGCTTTTATTTTCCACTTCTAATGTTTTTGTTGCTCAGATATTTTAGTATTTACAGTGGTTTTCATGGGTGATGGTACTAAACTGAACAAATGTTATCTCAAGCCTTGAGATACAAAACACTAAAGCAGTAAAATTTCAGCAGCAGCTGGAAGCCCAAAGCCCCAAGGGCCTAAGAAATTCCCCTTACTGAAGTTGCTATTTTTTTAAAGGACAATTAAAAGCACCATGTTAAGAACTGACTTGGTTTTCCAAAGGTCAGCCCTCGAATGGCCATTCTTTTGTTCAGAGCTCTCATCACACAGCTGGGATGCAAAGGGACCAGCAGCAGGTCCCATCTTGTTTCAGTAATGATCATGGGAAAGGAGGTAGGTAGCATGATAATGAAACTTGTGGATTTTAGGAAACCAAGATGAGCTACAAATGCTGGGGAGGAGAAAGAAATATTGTTCTAGGACTAAGAAATTAACAAATATGAGAGAAGATAGGAAATATTGCTTGAAGTTCAACATGGAAATAACAAACTTTCACTTTTTCCACTGCGCTACTTCTGCAGGGCTTTCCTCAGTAAGTATCTATGTATAAGTTATAAACTGGCAGCAAAGCACCATAGCTCAACACAGTATAGAAACCACTGCAAAGCTGCAGTTAACACTGTTCCTGACTACACAGCTTTGCTGAACTCTTTAGAGGTCTGCATAAAAAAAAAAAAATACCAGAGAATATCTTGTTTTCTCCCCATAGTCAAGGAAAATGGTACCAGAATTATGAAACTGGCTGCTGCACACTCCTATAAAAGCTGGACACACATATAATCTGAATGAGAAAGAGAAAAAAAGAGTTATGACTACGGTCAGCTCTTTGTACCCAAACAGAATGGCTGCAGATTTACCAGAGACCAAGAGTTTACCAACTGTGCACTGGTGTTGCACATTTAAGCCATGACACTGCCACTGCACAGTGCCCTCAGCCTCTTGACATTAGAGGACTGTCTGGCTACAGCACCCCTAAGAAGCAAAACAAAACAGAAACTAAAGAAGGGAGGTTTACAAAAAAATCTGCAGGGAAGAAAACCTCTCAATAAGAGGTCAATAATATCCTAATGCATTTTTTCCTTTGTTAAGCTGAAAACATGGCTGTTAAAAATTAAAGTGCAATTATAAACTTATAAAAAAAATTCTTTGAGCCAAAAAATAGTGCCCAAGACACTGCCTTCAAAATCTGTTACTTCCCTGACATTAACTTCTCACAAATAACACTTGTGTCTATTTCTACAAATTGCCATGCCAAAGTGAACCATGAAGGGTTACTTTCACGAAAAGCTGTGGATCCACTAAATCTACACATTTACTGTAATTACTGGCTGGGAGAACTGAAGTCACAGAGCAGAATTTACCATGGTTTCACACCAGTTTGCACAACAGCTCTGTAGGTTCCAGCTATAGGGAACCTGGAATACTTCTGCATGGATCAAAGTACTACTACATGAGTAAACTGGGAGAGGTGAGCTGACAGGTGAGGCACAGACTGCAGCTATTTTTATTGTGCAACTCCAAAATGGAAGGCAATACAGAATCAGGAAAATACAGCTTGCAATAATCATCCCTCTCACCTCTACCCTGTATTTTTTCCAACATGCAACTTTTATTAGTCATCTAGGAGAACAATGTAAATGTCACATTGATCTAACTGGCAGATTCTACATTATAGCAGATGAGATAATTAACATCAGAGGTTTCTCATTAGCATATTCCAACAAGCTTAGGCAGATCCTAAAAAATACAGGGTATAAATATAAATTCTGAAGATTAAGGCTTCTTTACCACATTTCATCAGGAATAAAAAGCTTCCTTTCATCTTCATATCCTCCATTATGAAGTTCTCAATGTTTAGTTTTATAGGGCATCCAAAAATCCTATCATAATAACACTGGACGGAGCACATACACTTAGATAAATGTGTATTGAAAGGTTTATGTCTCTGTTTATTAACATGGCTACAAACTGGGAAGCTGCTTTTGGAAATGATCATGATAAATTCTAACTCAGCAGTAGGCAACCCCAAGCAACTCCAAGAGCTTTAGGAGTTCATTTTTCAAATCAGAGCCAGAATACGTGATTATATTAATATCCTGATTAGTAACATGAGATTGAGGATATCTGACACCAAAAAAAGTCACTTAAATCTCTCAGGTGTCATGTATTTGTCAATTAGCACCCTCAAGAAAGCAGCTTCTATAAACAAAGACACAGAATACTTTAGTCATTTTATTTACATCTTCAAAAGCATGACTTAATACACACATATCACTGAGTCACAGAAAGTTCATTTCTAGATCAAAATGTACTTTTGAGGCTTGAAAACTAAAAGTTCAAAGAAAATCAGTTACAGTGACAGAAGCACCAAAGACAGCAGAAAAACCCCAACTTTCCTGTATTATTCATACAGTTAGAAGGAAAAAAAACCCAATGACACATTTAAAGGGAGAGATGATATTTGAGCATGATGGCAGAAGGGAGGAGAAAGAATAATTTCCTGTAGTCATAAATTGTTCACACTAAGCATGATGGTGTAAGGTTTAAAGATGTTCAGGTTAAATAATTAGGCAATGGAAGAAACTACCCAGGGAGGAGGCTGAGTCAGGGATATGGGAAGTTTTCAGAGATAGGGCAGATGAAATCCTAGTGGGGATAGTGAAAAGGAAGATACAGAGGTTTCGAAGTGGATGACCTAAAGGATCTTCTCCAATCCTATCATTTATGCTGCTATGATTCATCCTGAGGAGAACATTTTGGACCCTTATGAATTACTGGCCGAGTTTCCTGGATACTATTGTACATTAGTCTACTCTAAAGCATGCATAAAACTAAGTCAAAGTTGGCTTTGAAGTGTTTGATCTACAATATCCAATACTTCCAGTCTCTTTTTCATACAGTGACTCAGAAAAGAGCTGTTATAACAAGACAAAAGTTATTTTGAGTTCAGATTAAGTTAGAAAAGGGAGGCACCCTGTTCTTCAGCTATTCCCACCTAAAAGAGGAAAAAAACCCACCCCATCTCATGGCCTAATGGTCAGTATTGCTATTTCTAGACCTGACATAAGACAGCTTTAGAACAAACTACAGTTTTAAAGTAACTGTTTTTCATAAAATTTTGGATCCAAAACTAAATGTTCCAAATGACCAAAGTTAATAGCTTTTTGCTTTTTTGTTAACAAAAGATGACAGGTTTTTCTCAGCACCTTTAAGTCATATTTCTAAAAATCATAATCCTTCTTTCAAGAAGTCCCATCTATTCATTACTAATCATTTTCTTTTCATTAAAAACTGCTTGAGGAAATGTATACCACTTCCTTTTTCTTAGTATTTAACCTTTATTCTGTAAACACAATCCAAAGGGCTTTTCAAAAAGTTGAGGAAAGCACCAGTCTTGCTTATCAAACAGACAGTTTAGTAGGAGTGCAAAATGGATTACTGTAAAATCAACAAGCTACAAACTTTCCTATACTGCTTAAATGGGAGAACCTGGACTTCATTGGTATTCTGTATCACTTTTAATGGGCTAATAAGCTGAGAGGGGCCTCAGCGTTGGCTCCTCAAGTCACCAGTGAGTCACTGACCACTGCACACACAATTTAAAAATGGTCAGATTTTTGTATCAGAAAGTGGAGTGGTGGTAACTGAATGAATGGGAAGCATGGCTGACTCATTTATTAAAGAATTGTGTAAAACAAATAAATTTGTTTTTCATTTAGTGTGAGTGAGAGAAAGGGCTTCATTCAGTGAACTTTGCTTTGTCCTGAGGGACCATATACATCACAGGGTGGATAATGTGAAACAACCGTTTCCATCCCTGTAAATGTGCCCCCCACTAACTGCGACTAACATGACAAATCCAACCTACATGAAGGTATCCACTGATAAGTTTCTAAATGCCACAAAATAGCAGGGGTAGAAGGGGCAGCTCTGACCTTGGGGAAGGAGGAGGGTCTATTCCCACAAAGCTCACAAAAACCTTGCCAAAGTCTTCCTTTTGTCATTCTGACTTAATAGTGACATGTAGTAGCTGTGTAACACAATGGAGTTAATAAGGAGGTAACAGTGACAAAGGCAACATTTACCAAGCGTCCATGTAGGGTTTTTTTAATTAAGTTTTAAACAACTTACAAAGTTCTTGTGCATTCATGCCTCTAGTCATTAGCCCTCAGTAGTCCTCAGTATGCTTCCTCTAGGTCTTTCTTCTGATTCATATTTGGAAAATGCCTAAGACATATGAAATGTTTCTCACATAAAATTACCAAATTTGAAAACTGGGAAAAAACATCCAGTGGCAACACTAAAATTTCCCAAGGTGCACAGATGCTTCTTCTAATGACCACAGTTACACTGAAGTGTACATACAAATATATATATATATATATATATATATAAGAATACATGCACTCTATATATGCACAGCTGGAATAAACACATTCTCCAAGAACCAAGGAGCTGTCAAACCACCAAATCTAGCTTACATATATAGATATTAAAGAGATCAAGATGAATGGGATGCTTGTTAATTTGATGCAATGTAGAGCTCTGTAAACAGCATTCTAATAACAGTGGTTTAAGTTCCACTTAGGAACAATATCAAAAATATCTGAAAATTATTAAAGAGCAAAGTGAGTATGCTTGTAGGATGACAAGCTGTTTAAAAAATAGTTAACTATCTAAAATTATTTCAATTATAATTACTATAGGAAGCATAATTTCAATGAAGCCAAAATTTTGGATGAAAAATACTCATTTTTTCCAAATGTCTCGCTTCTCACAATCACCTGCCAAATCCTGAACATTTTTCTCAGAAAGCTTGCAAAGGTTTTGAAAAGTGATTGTTTTCATTTAGAGATGATCTCAAGAAGTCACAAATGACACATTTCAGCTGGAACTGATATTTCTTGCCAGGAAGTAAATCCTAACAAATGAGTTTGGTTTTCAGTAGCCAAACCTCCCTTCTTTCTAATTAGCTATCTGCCTTTGTCAGGGTGGTAAATTGATTCAATGGCTTCTAAGCCAAATATGCACAATACAAGTCTAAGACTTAAGTAATTATGGCCATACAAACACCCTTGCTTCAATGTATTCTTCATCATGCCTATATCTTCCCATTCACTGCAAATCTATTAAGCTTTTCAGAAATGCTGGGTCTTTAAGAATTTGCTTTCAGAAAAAAAAAAAAAAAACCAAAACACTTGGACCATGTACCTTGAGATTAAACAGACTATAATATATTAAAACCAGAGTCTTTTTTGTGTGGACATAGCTCTTGGCTTTTTCCTGGGGAGAAGCAATGACATAGCAATCAGTCTTTTGCCTGCCTGATTCGTTGTGCTGTTGTGTTGCCTTCCCAGACAGACGACCAGTCAGCTGACTATTAACAAATCCTTTATCTTCAATCACCATGACAGATAGGCAAAACTCCAGGGGTAGGTTAGCTTTAGGGCAAGATTTTCCACCATTTTCATATGAATAGCAGTGAATGCTACTCCTGGAAACAACCACCCAGTGTCTGCCTGCAGGAAGATCTAAGAGTCTTCACAGATACCATATATGTGTGTGTATATATATATATATATACATATATATATATATATATATATATTACAGTCAATTTCTACTCCTACAGGTTGTCTACAACTCATAATTGATGTCTTGAAGACCTACAACCTCCCACTTCAAACATTCCTCATCTACATAATGTCACTTGAGCTAATAGTGAGCAAACTTTTCAGCTGAGACTATTTTCATTTGTAATCTGCAAATATAGCTCAAATAAGGCATAGGTCAATTTTCTGCTGAATTTATCAGAACAATTTGGCTAAGCATTAAATATATACAGCATTTTAAATATTTTAAAAATCTTTTGAATCTTCATTTCATATTGAAGCATTGCAAATAAACTTCCCTAAATATATATATATATATATAAAACTAAGTCAGTTCATATGAAGTCTAAGTGAAATACTTCATTTGCGGTTAAAAAAGAGAAACCTGAAAAAAATCATTTGAGCTTGTCCTAAAAAGAACAAATTTTCCAATTTTTTTTTCTTCAAGTCAGAAACTTAAAAAAAAAAACCCAAACCAATCAGTTAATCACAGACCTCTACTCTTGTTAGTATGTACCTGTAACTTAAAAGAGTGAAGTTACTCTCTTAATATGCATTATATCATTGTTAGAATGAAGCTTTAAACAAACTTATCTATGATACATGCATACAAAGTACAGGCAGTTTTATCCAACACCATTTTCAGTAAAACATAGAATAAAAAGTCTACTAAGTTTGTGGGGGGAAAAAACCTCACTTTTTCATTAAGAGTCTGAGACAAACTTCTACTTATGGCCTGTGCTGTGTTTCTTGTATGAGTTTAACTTGTAGGGCCACAAAACAACTCAGTACCTTTGTACACAAACATCAGTTTCTCCAGTAGAGGTTTCCAGTGTGTCCATTATAGCCTACAGTACACATAAGCCCATGGCTCCTCAGTACCAGAAAGATATAACAAAACAGAAGAAATTCCAAAAAGAACAGCATTAGTAATTGTGATTTTGTAGAAAACAGAGGAGAGAGAGAGAAACAAAATAGCTAAAGGCAAAGCAACATTAGGAATAGTTTAGTAAAACAAAGAGATATGAAAGAGGATCAAGAAAATGAAGTCAAGGAAAGGAATATTCAAGGCTGCTTTAATGCCATGTATTCTCCCTGGGGAAGTAGTAGAAGCCATGTGGCTTATGACATTTGCAAATTAGTACCACAACGAAGACAAAAATCTGGTGGTGAGGGAGATGGTCAAGCTGATATAACAAGAGTTTTCCATTTCCAACTTCTATTACTGTACAACAGATCTGAGGTGCTACAAATTCCTAAGCGCTGTGTAATATTCACAGAAACATCAGCTTTTGCTTACCATCAAGTATTCAGCAACTGAATACTCTTCAGTATGTTGCTCCTTGTTAAAATGGAACATTACAGTGCAAATGATAAAATCATATTCAAGATTTCCATGGATCCTTCTGGAAATAACATACAACAGGATTTTACCATTTGATGTCATTTTTCCTTTGGAGTCTTGTGGGAAAAAAGACTTTGGTAGAGAAGTAGGTTTGAGGAAAAAAGTGTTAATAAAAAAAAAAAAATTAAAAAAAAATTAAAAAAGGATAAACTACTTTTGTATAATACTTTCCAATCTTGAATTTCACACATTCTTTTTAAGGTACAGTATATGAGAAAAATGCTGCAGGAGGTTTTTCTCCAATCTTCTGATAAGTCTCAGAGCTGTCTTAAAAACAAAAGAACAAAATAAAAAGAGCCTGCACTAAAGTAACAGATGAAATGCCTTATAAATGGACACTTAACTCCTTTCTATTGCTCTCCAACATGTTTAATCTGCTTTTTTTTTGTTTTTTCTTTTTTCCTTGGGGTTTTTTGATACTATTGCCTCTTTTCATAAAATCATATATTTGCAAATGCAAGGGATGATTTTTGGGGGATGAAGTGGAAGTATATCATGGAATAACCAAAGCTGGAAGGCAACCACAAGGATTAAGTCCATCAAGTCCAACTCCCATATAAAAGCACTTTGCATTTTTTACCCAATATGTATTCTAAACTGTCTTAATATCTCAACATACTAAAGACCTCCTCATATGCACTGTTTTCACACTGCTAACAGTCTTGTTTCATACAAATTGGAGTTACTCCCTCTACACCCCTGAATATTTCCACACATATCTTGGCCATCGTAACTATAATGGGAATTTCAGTACTCACAACCAACTGCAAAGCTACCCCAATTTGATGATCCAATTAAGGATCCTTATGGCTAAAACCTAAGCAACAACTAGAAATTTCTGTGCCCTCCAACCTCACACCAATCAGCAGAACTAGAAGAAGGGCAGCACTTTGTGGGTCCGAGCCTTTTATCACCTCCAGAAAGAGAGTAGAAGCCAACGCACCAGCATCTAAGGCTTGGAATGATGAAAGTAACAGTTTTAAATGTATTATGGATTTTCTCATGGGCTCAGGAAGCAATAAAAACTAAGTACAGTCAGACTGCAGGAAACCAATATAGCTTTCATAATTTTTTGTGACTTTAGGGAAAACATGCTCAACTTTTATAGACAGCCAGTTCAGCATTACAAATTTTCAGGAAATGTCACTGCTATGGGATTCCCACAACAAATGCAGGTTATGTTGAGATTACTGTTTTCTGCAAGGATGCTGCTCAAATTCATGTCAGGTAAATGATGTGAATTTACAATGCAACACAACTCCTTGATCACAGGCTTTCCATAGAACTGGACACAAATGACACTAGGAGAAGCAAGATTTTATTCTGGTGGTTACATAACATTATATAACGTTGACTATTGATTAACAGGGTAAGTGCCTATTGAAAAAAGCTAAGAAAGCAAAGATAAACATGCTAAATCAAAAAAACAATCCCAAAAGATCTAATATGATAAAAAAATCCAGAAAATACAGTGAAGTACAAGGAGAAGGAGACCTTTTGTTGTGCAATGTTTCAATTTATCAATCAGTGCAGTTCTTTCCAACTCTGGAGGAAGTTTAAACAACATCAGTGGCTTGGCACATTTTAAAACGAAGTGCCGAATCCCAACATAGTTAAAGGCTATACCACAGATAGTTAAAAAAAAAAATAAAAAAATCCTTGATTTAAGGTCAGGTACTGTAAACACTTACTGTGGTTTATGCATAAGTAATTCAACTGAACTTAAGGAGTCCTGTAGGAATTCTCACACATGTAAATGCTTGCAGTCAAGCCTAATTTTCATAGTATACAGTCTTTACTTGCCAACCAGTTTTCTCTTTTTATGCTGATGAGTAGTATAGCATTACCAATTAAATATTATTAATTAATGCAAACAATGATCTCTCTTGAAGTATGAAATTCAGGTTTCTCTGATAACATCCATTTAGTAACATTTTTTTTATTTTTTTAAATCTTTTACACTTTACTGTGCCCATGACCTGCAAGTAATGTTGATATGGGGTTTTTGTGGGAGGTTATAAGTCTAAAAAGAATCTGGTGACATCACCCAAGGAAATGCCTAAGTCCTATATTACATTTAACTCAATACAATTTTGTTTAAAACTTTTGAGACAGAAAAGCATCTGTTTCCTAGGAAAGTGTTCTCAAAGGAGCCTCTGCTTTTACACATGGCAGTTCTGATCTCTCGCTGCAGGAGAGCTTTACATCAAAGTTCACAAAGCTCCAAAAAGCTCTATTGGAGACTCTCAAGGTGATAGTTTCAGCAAAATTATAGTGAGAGAAATGTTACTGAGGAACATTTTGTTATAGCAAAAGTGAAATCCAAATACAGTAGATGAAGATTTATCAAAATGTAGACATCTTCCTACTGTGCCTGCCCATTATCTGTTCTGCTAGGATCTTACAGCAAGTGGGATGCTACTGCTTCTCTCCCAGTGCATTTGCAGTTTACAGGTCTTGTTGCTGCAATCTGGGATATTGTTGGAAGAAGGGCAATACACCTCACATGTGAAATGTTTTGAAAGGACCTCTAAGTTAAGGTATAGACCAGTTTTAGTTCAATCCTTACTTGGAATGGTGAGAATGTTTTACAGCCTCTCATCCATGAAATCATGGTCAGCAGTCCATAAAATTACACTAAACAGGAAAATAAACATCATCCTCACAGTATTTTCAGCTAAAGGTGCAAAGATATGATCACCTGAATGAAACAAGCCAGCAGAAATGCATGACTAAATAGCTGAAAACCACTCATTACAAGTTTAATCTATAGATGATGAGCATGAAAACAGTAAAACATATGAGCTACAACATGGATCGATATTTTAAATAACAGGTTTAAAGTAGTATCTACCCTTCTCTCATGCCTTTCAGAAGGCACTAAAACTGCAGCATTGTTGAAATAAGTCCAGGTATTAGAATCCAAATTTAATGGGTTTCTGTATGGACTACCTAGCAGCTCAAGACAGATGGTTCCTTTAGGCATGAAGGAATATGCTTAATGCAGCCATATCTTCTGCACCCACAGAGGAGAAATCAAATCGTGCCTCCAGCAAAAGTATTTACCTGAAAGATTCCATAGCTTTTACCAGCCTGAGTTCCAGTGCAGTAGCTTGGAAAAGGATGGCCAATCATTTAACGAGTAACATACAGATTTAAAAAAGAATCAGCTGTTCTCATATTTATCAACATCATACATAGGATTATAAGATAAATTACTTAATATTTGTTAGACTAGACTGGATCATACTGAGATACCAATCTTCAAATATGCTTCAACACTGCTTCCCTTTCAAGCCAAGACTATTTTAAATGACACCTTAGAAATATTTCTAATACTTTTTTACCTTTTAAATTCTAGGATTTCCAGGATCAAAATGCTCTCTTCCCTTATTCTTTCTCTAAATCCCATCTAAAAATCCCTTTATGTGGTATATGATGCTACCTTCATCAGACAATACCCAGATCTGCAATACTTCAAGCCTCATCTATTTTTCCAGGCTCTTCTAGGAGAGACAAAAATATATGAGGCAGAAGATAAAGTCTGAATACAATTTGAAATACATTCCTTTCTCTGCGAGACTTTTTTGTTATCATTTTGACACACTGAGCTCTTTATTAGACTCAATGACACACTGAGCTCAATGGCTGGACTTGATTTTAAAAGTCTTTTCCAACTTAGACGATTCTATGCTTCTAATAATTCTATTATTGGTCCAATCAACCTAAAACCTTGGGTGTAGACTATTATAAACAGGAATAAATAATTTTAATTAACTTAATTAACTAAGGGAAATAGTATAAGCCCCTGCCATATCTTCCTTAAAGGCCCTGGCACATTTGTTCAGAAAGTACATCATCTACTTTCTTAATCAATGGGTACTCAAATTCATGACAGGAACTGGAACTGGCCTTCAGAGTAGGAACAAAAGTGACCCTCAAAGCTCAATGGGATCATGAGTCAACTGAAGTCATGAGTCAACTGCAGCCTGCTGCTGATTGACTCTGCCTCACCAGTAGGTGTTACTTCAGCCATTAATGCAGAGTGCTGTATGGCTGCAGGGGTATGCATGCCTGCCAAGGTACATAAAAAACATCCAAACCAAACTAAAATCTGCCAGGTCCTGAAAATATCATGTAACACCCTGCCCTGTATCTACAACAGCATCCAAAGTAATGTTTGGGAGAGCTGACCACAACCACACCCATCCCTGTGTCTGCCTTGCTGCCTGAAGGCTTTTCATTGACGGGCCGTTCCACTTAATCATTCAAAGCGATGCTTGGCCATTTGATTGCTGTGATTTAACACAGTAATAACAATAATCCAGACTATGCTTAAACCCCTCATAGTACTTCCAAAACTGTTTATTAGCATTGGCTTCTGCTTTACTAGCTATTTTCAACACCCTTAATACTGAAGTTCCTCCTCTGCCACCTCCAAGAAGGCCAAGAGTATAAGAAAAAGGCTGCCTTATTTTTTGTTTGACTAGTAGTTGATAACTGCACTTAACTTCACAGTTTATTTATTTAACCTGAGCTCAAGCCATCTAAAATGCCCTGTACATTACAACTTCAGGTCCAAGACAGAACTGTATACAGAACACAGTCTCTTTCTTTTCCCTCTTGAAAAGAAATTCAATAGCTCCTCTTCAACCCATGAGTCAACTGCAAGGCCCTCATTTAATAATCCCATCCTTTTATTGCAATCATAGTCTGAAAATTCAGGCCCCCAAGCTCAACACCTCTGAGCAAAGCACCAGACACACCAGACTGAGGACTTCTGTCATGCTTTGACTAAATCCTGTCATTGAGCTAGCTCTTTCCAACTGGTAACTGAGACTCTTTGTGAAGACCTCCACAATGGGAAGCTCCCTACTGGCAGTTTATTCTATCATAGTCTTTCAGCACAAGACAGACTTTCCGTGGACTGGAATGACTTCTTTCTTAATGCATGAGTCTCATTCTTCTTCACATTAGAATTCACAGGAACTGAATGTATAATTTAAGACTTTTACCCCAACAGAAGCAAACATTTTACCAAGGAGCCATCAAGATTGGACAAAGAAAAGGACATTTTCACTTTAAAAGTAGGTTTTGTTCAACAGGCAAGGCACAAGAGCAATAGACAACATAACAATTTTTTTGTTGTTGTTGAATATAAAATACCTCACATTGGTTTTCTGAAAAACATCCTCTGTTTAAAATATGCACTAACATTATTATCAATGTTTCTAAAAACCTTACACAACTATTTTTGTCTATATAAACACAGTACATAAAAGGCAGAACTATGCATCCTTTCATCTATACACAGTAAGAAAGAACAGCATTTCTCTGGGAGACTTTTTTGCTGTAAATCCAGTGCTTATAAAATCAGTGTAATTGAAAGAAGGTGGGATGCAGCACAAAGGTTTCTCGTCGTTCTAAGGATACAGTTCAGCTCACTCAAATAATAAAAACTCTATGCTTATTCAGTCTTATACTTCTCTTAAAGTGAAGCTACTTGATTGTGCCAAATAACGTGTTGTCCAACTTGGACTGAACTGAGAACACTAAGCTTATTTTCCTTGTGAACTGTGCTGTACTTGTACGATTTCTACATTACAATCAGACATTATAAGAAAAAAGAAAATTTTCTAAAATCAGCTCCTTTCAGATTCCTTAGATTGCTGGTGAAAACTTAAAGAATAATATACTTGAGATTAAAACTTAAAAAGACAATTAATACCATGATGTAAATATACAGTCGTTTATAATTAGGTAATCAACTCTGCCAAATTCTGCACCATTGCCATTATTTATATTTGATCTGATAGCTGGAAGACACTCCTTATACTATGTTTTTTTAAACTGTAAAGAGTAGATAGCATCATCATTTTCAGCCATTAAAGATTTACAAGTTGCTAACAAAACTTTTACCACATTCGTTTTTTGCTAACTTAAAAGTAAGAAGAAGATAAAAGGATAACTTGCATCTCATTATGTTGAATTGTAACAGTGCGAAAGAAAAACAAAGATAAAGCAGAGATTTACATGGTAAATCTTCTGATTGTTGAACATGTTGAGATAAAATAAGGGCCATAAATCAACTTGAAACACTTGGAAGTATTAAAAAGACCAGGTAACCTTCTAGTGTCTTTCATTCTTCCCACTTCAAGTTATCTATTTTCATTAAAAACTCATAAATTTGGCTTATGGCTGGTATCAAACACTAAAATTAGGGGTGACTGTAAAAACGGCTTTTTTCCTTGAAATGTGACTTGCCAAGGAGTGAACTGTCACCTAAATTTGCAAAGACAGTTCTTCTGAGATCTGAATAAAACATTGAACTGCCAAGAGGCCAGAACAATGAAATCAGAATTCTTTTAAGGCTGACTTTCAATACTGGTACTGGACATATATATTTATACATGTATATGGATATATGTATAATATATGTATAGAAATATGTATTTAGAACTATGCAAAGTCTGAAACTGCAACTGTATTCTGGAAATGGAATGCTTGCATTATGGAAAATGTTGGTACTTGCTATATCAAAACATGTAAATAAGGCAAATAAAGAAACTTCTTACTAAGTTTCAGATTGGCAATGCTGTGAAGAACAACAGAAATGAAAAACTCATATGCTGATGCCTATTTCTGATTTTTTTTTACATTTTGTCATTGTAAATTTCTGATTTACATATGTCCTGTCCCACAATTTACCCAGCTAAAGCCACCTGTTTCCTCTCATCTCACCTCACAGTACCTTTCATATCTACTAATTTCTTCCCAAGGAAGGCTGGTTTTGAGGTAAGGCAGTACTTATTCAAATTAATATTAAACCCAGCTGCTGATATAAATTTATTATTTTTTGAGCCTTCCCTCTAGTAATCTGAACCTCTCCTTTACACCCATCTGGTAACTTCTATGAAAATTGTATGAAATTATATATTTTTGAGATATTTATTAAACAGGCCATGAGGGTTGAACAAGGGTGAGGAGATAAGAACATGAAAAATACTCATGTTTACATAAGGTTTCAAAGCAGATTAAAAATGAAAGGTATTTTTGTTCAATACAAAACAACTGGATAGAAACCATTTTGAAATTTTAATTTTGATATGTTCTAGCTCAACAAATCCAAATGCTCCATTTCAGTTTGTCCAATTCATTCATGTTAAACAAAAATAGAGGCACTTTCAGTTTGGTTCCCTACAATCCACATGTCTCAGAGATATTCACTGAAGTTATATGAAGAAGGTTATGTAAATTAATTCACCACTAATTTCCATGCAGTGGAAAAAAAAAAGGTGTTGATGATTTTCCCTGGATAAAAGTAATTTCAGATGAGAAATTCCGGAAAACAAAAAACCCTTTCAAATCAAAAGCCACACTGTGACATTTAACTAGATACATGACTAGGAAAATAGTCCATAAGGAAGCATTTCTAGGTTAGAGTCTGGTATTAAACTCAAAAAATAACCCTACGATTTTGCCACCAGTTAGCTTTATAAAAATGACACACATTAAAGAACAACTGTAATTTAGAAAGCAGGGTGAATTCAATACCTTTAAAAATTCTTTCCTGCTTGTAAATGTTCTGTAAAAAGATTGTACTGAAAATTGGATCATTTGAAGAGAGGAAGAATCAACACCATTTGAGATGCCCAAATTTTACCCTCATGTTTCTGCAGAAAAGAGCATGGAAGTAATAAGCTCTGTCCCACATGGGTATGAACACCACACTGGCAGGATCAGATACCTCCATGCACAAGTACAAACCAGCACTGGAGACCCCACATGTCCTGAGCAGAGACATCTCTGCCAGCCCCCATGAGATGTGAGCAGGAGAGCTGTAATCCCTCTGCTCACCCTTCTGGCCCTCAGCTGCTCTTAAGGCAGAGAGATTTCAAGGAAAAACGTGGAAACCAGTTTCTGCATGTTACTGCCCACAGAATAAAGGAGAGAACAGGAATCTATGGGGAAAAAACTTCCCAGTAAGGGTTTGCAAAACAGGTGCTCACTTTCAAAAGGAAAAAAATGAGATTTTGGGTGTTTTGTTTCTTAAACATATAGTCCTGGATGAAGCCTGAACTGAAGGTCCTCATCCTCAGAAGCATAAGAATGGAGTTCTTTCAGCTGCTACCATACAACCCTAAAGGTGCATCACCAAACTGACACTTCAATGGATAAGTGGGGAGAGGACAATGTGTTTATGCATCTGGCACATGCACAGCAAACACCGAGCACCTATGTGTCGGTGAAACTCTCTGTCAGGAACTTAAAAAAAAAAAACCTGCTGGAGCTAAACTGAGCAGAATTTGTTTTAAAGGAATACTGGGTATTATTGAGCAGCCTTTAGAATGCTGCTGTTCACTGGGGTACACCACTACAGGAAACAAAGCATGGTAACACGAAAACATATGCAAGCAACCCTCACTTTTCACAGATTTTAAAGAACAGAAGGGCTTCAACTATGATGTTCTCAATAGAACAATCCAGTTGGATGCCTGGAATAATAATGAATATAGAATTTCACCCAATAATTTACTCAATAAACCCTTAACTTCAAGTTGAGCTTTTTGAAGTAAAAATTTCAATCACATCTGTAAGGAAGTTATTCCTCTCTGTCCAAAATTTTCCTTTATTTCCAGGTCCAAATTTTTCTTGCTTCTGCTTCCAGGCACTCACATGTGCAATACATTGGCTCTAAAATCATTATCTGCTTTTGTTCATCTCTACTTTACATCAAACAAAACACAAGAGGAAGTAAAAAATAGCTGTAATATGCACATTACAGAGCACTTAATCTCATGGCTAGTGACATACAAACTACAAGATAGCAATCTGGAATACAACACACATTGTCTACTGAAATTGCCATTGCTTGGATAGTGAGTTCAATTTGCCAGTACTAGAAGGATTAAGTCTAGGTAAAGCAAGCATTTTATCCTAACAATATATCCAAGCAATTTATGCCTAACATGGATAGTCTCCTCATTTGTCAGGGAGCAGTTACAGAATGAAGGAGACAGAAATGACACTCACTACACTGTGCTTTTGCAGATTCAGCAGATTTTTTCACAGGATAAGTAAGAGTCTGGTGCACTTCTCTCTCTTTTTTCCAGAGTGTGTTTGAAAGCCAGGTGACCTGGCTTATGAAAAAGGTTTTGCTTTAATTAGTCATTCTACTGCATGATAATTTTCTTGATAAAATAACAGTACTTCTGTTTACCAAATTTGCTACTCTGCACATTGAAACTTTATACCAGAATGTTCCCTTCTGATTAGGAAGGACGCTGATGTTTTTTTCACTAGAAGGCACTAGCAGACATATTTTTCCAGAAACCTTCAACTTCAGTTCCATAACACAGTAACAATGGTAGAAAAAGCTTTTTGTTAAGAAAGATACACACTTTATCAATAAAGAAAAAAATGGGAAACTCAGAGGAGCAATGTGTACAGATATAAAGACAAACTATATAGTTGTTCAGTGTCCTAAAAATATCATTTGAGCGCATGAAGTAGGAAAACAAGTTGTATGGGAATACTGCACCAACATAATTGCACTAAGTGTAGAAGAGGGAAGGGCAAGAGCAGTTTTGAACCATGGGTGGCTCTCCATCACCTCTGATGGATGGCAGTGACTAAAGCCTGTGGCTGGTGGTGAAACCTTCAGCCAGGCTTGCAATATTAAATGGCAGGCAGGGACGGAGCAATGAAAGCTCTCTGTGGGACACTGAGGTAACAGAATTCATAGTATAAACATAATATTTCAGAAAAAATACCATTTTACCATGTTCATCAACAAACTAAGAACAATACCAGGAACATAGTTACACCCACATCTACACCATCTTTTACCATAGCCTAAAGGCAAATCCTAAAGTCATTCCTGGCAGCTGCTCCACAGAAGGCAACTAGACCAAAGAGAGCAGCTCAGTAATTTAGATATACATAGATACTGGGACCAGGTCCCCCGCTCGGGTCACCCGGCTGAGAATCAACAGGCTACTGTTGCTTTGTTTCTAACCACTTCCTGACTACAGTTTGGCTATTTAGTCTTTCACCACCTGGTTTATATTTGATTTGCAGAAATAAAAACAAACAATATCCCTCAAGGAACAACAAGAATACTGCACAGTTTGCAGTTTGTGACCAGAGAAGCAAGGAGCTGGGGCCATACATTCCCTGCTACCTAAGCCACAGGTCAGACCAGTTGCCAGCTAAGCCAATACTTCTGGTTTGAAGCATCTGCTGAACTCTTTCAGACAATTAGAAAGATTTGTTCCATCACTGAAATAGAAAACCAAATTTAAGAACTGTTTAAGGCTGTGTAAATAAACTGAAAGTTCATTCAAAACCTGAGACACAGAGGTCAGCTATTTCTGCAATATAAAGAAAATTAAATCGGAAAAAGTTCTTAAAGTTTGAAGCTATCATTCTGCTTATTTCCTTCACTATGAATGAATGTACATGCAGGAATAAAAGTGGCCCCAAAATATAAAATTTAAAGAACAATATTAATATTATTTTAGCTGTTTCTCTATGGATAGAACAAGACTTCTTATTTTATTAATGACCTTAAAAGTAACTTGCTGAATTAAAAAGCTAGAATTCCGATCTTTTCATGGTAAATGCACGTTGTACTGAAATAATTGCATTTAAAAATGTAATATCATAAGCATTTTGTAAATAAACAAATCCATTGTAATATTTGATGTAATTCTCATATCTAATAATTTTAATTTATCCACTTTTAATTAACTTGGGAATTACTTCTTCCTACAAAATTAAGTTTCAGGATTAAAGTAAACTATAGTTCAAAAGCCAGCTTAAAGTTGCTCAGGTAGCATGTTTGCTTAAAAATATAACTTGTCAATTAAGCAAAATGGAATAACAGCATTTTAAAACTCTGCTTAGAACTTTAATTCCCAAATGAGTTCAGAGCTGCCCAAATCTCTTTAGAACATGATTATCATTATGCTCCTTAGCAGTCTTTTAGCATGGTGTTTGAAACCTGAAAGGAATCTATCTCCAGAAAGTACAGAGTAAGTGCATTTTACCACCCTTGCAAGCTGGACTGATAATGCTCAGTCCTGGCAGTAAGGCAGTGTGGGAAGAGAAAGAAGTGCTTATGTTCACCATTATTTTCTTATACCCCAAAACAGCTACACATCTTGTTCCCTGATTCCAATTCCTAACTAACCAATATTAGGGTTAAATATTAGGGGGAAAAACCAAAAACCAAAACTTCTCTGGCAATGACTACACTTATTTTCAAACTGAATTGCAGGGGAAAAGAAAATTTTAAAATCTGTTGACTTGCAATTGCAATGTTCACATGGTGCCATAACCATGGAAAAATTTAATGTATGCTTACATTTTAGCACACACATATTTCCATTTATTTCTGTGTCAGTACTAAAAAATTTAAAGTTAAGCATGATCCAATATTTTAGAATAAACTGGGTAATTCCTACTTTCCATTTCCTTCTGTGCCTTCTGTTTCTGTCTAAAACCAAACCTTTCTTTACCTTTAAGAAAAAAAACTCTCTCTCAAACATTACTTAAATAAAAGCACAGGAGTGTGGTTAGCTCTCAACTCATGATTATTTCATAAATTCATCCAATCCATTTGCATTTTGGGCTTCCACAACATCCTGCAGGAAGGTGTACTGCAATTTACATGCCACGCAGAAAGGCAACCCCTTTATTTTTTTGCAACCTTCTGCCTGATATTTTCAATTTCAATGGCCCTAATTTTAATATGTTGAGAATTTAGAAATTGTGGATGCCCCATAACTGGAAACATTCAAGGTAAGGCTGGACAGGGTTTTGAAAGCAAACTGATCTAACTGAAGATGTTCTGACTTATTTCACACCATTCAAGCTTTCCTACATCTCATATCATTCCCCTCTCTTCTATTCTAGAAAATGTTACCATGAAGCACCTTGGTTCTAGCTTAAATTTTGTCCTTTGAATTGATCTCCTCTCCTTTGTCTTTCCTGTCCTCATGGAGAAGCATGTCCCCTCCATTTTCTAATAGATCCTGTAAGTGCCTTGCTAAGTCCATCACCTCTGCACACCAATTTCCTAACTCAAGTAGGAATTTGTCCCTCTTTGGGTAAGTGGTCACAGTTGGATAAACTATGTTTTTTTTCCCCTGAGTCAGACTGTTCCAAAAAGAATTCTAGTCACGTACTCTTCCCTCCCACAGCAGGCCCAAGAGGAGACAGCACAGGTACAGACAACACTTCTGTGTGTAAAAGGCCCTGTTGTTCTAAGCAGGTGAGAGACAGGAGATACCAAACTGGCTAGATTGCCTTCTTGAACCCTTCCAGACATTGTGCTTCCAATCCTGCTCCTTAGATGCCAAATTCCTGCCAGCAGAATGTCCTCATTCATGACTGTCACAAGTACAAACAGGACTCACAAAATAAATGGATTCAAAACTAAACCTAATCCCCAAACTGTGACAGAAGCCATTTGACTAATCCTTTATCTGTCAGGGCTGTGCTCCACTTCCTCTCCACATTTCCCACCAAAAAGGGCAGAGATGAGCACTGCAATTCAGTTGTGGGAAGCTGCTGGCATGGAAGGAAGCTCCAGCTGAGCTTATAATGGAAACCACCTGCCCCTTCACTATGACAGAACAGAATTTCTCATTATATTCCCCTATATTCCTTACAAGACAGGAGAATTTCAGTGTCATGCTAGAAAAGGAAACACAATTGCAAAGGATAAATGCATACAAAGGAAGTTAAAAACAAAAGATTACTCTATTTTTTTTTTATAGTGGGTATGTTCAGCACCTTGGTGGGTTAGTAAAACAAAAACATAGTGCAAAATGTGATGGAAAAGAAATAGAAAGTGAGAGTTATTACAGCAATTTATTTTTATCTTAAGATAATGTCATCATTGTAGACAATATGAAAAAAAAGTCCATCTGCTTTCAATAACCAATGTGTTGTTGGCCTATCAATGTCCCTGTCTGAATTACCGAAGCATGAACTAAGAGCTAAGCACAACTGGCACGAGTCCCTTCACCCTTTCCCCACCTCAGCTATATTTTCTAGTTTGGATGTCACACAGAGCACATTGAATGTCAAGATTCCATGGAAAAATGCATTGTTTCGGGTCTCAGACTTTGTTGATTCAATGTATTTGCTCAGTTTTGAACATAAAAGTAAAATCAGCTACAAGAAAGAGGGAGATGAAAAAGGTGCTGGCACTCTACAAGTGACAGAACAGATGATATCTTCCTCTTTTAAAATCAGTATCACAGTACCAGGCCTGAAAGTAAGAGGGACCTTGTTTATTAGAGGGGACACCCTGTTGAACAGAGCGTCACAGCACTTTGAGCTAAGTCAGGCAGAGATTATTAGGAAGAGATCATTTGGGGGGACCTTAGAAGCAAGCTCCCAGGCCCTCAAAGTCATCAAAAAGATGGTGGAATGTAACCTGCAACTAAGAAGGAAAAGTAACAGGCAAAGAGATATGCTGTCTAACAAGATTCACCCTGCAGTCTCAGTGGGATACAGTATTTTCTCCGCACTCTCTCCTGAGCGCTTGTGGAGTGTTGCTATGTACTATTGACTACTTACCGCATTCCACCCCAGGGGTGGCTCCGTTTCAGTACTGGGTGAAGTGATCTTATTTAAACATTACTTAGCTCACAGGAGTGCTGTGAAACTTAATTAAATTAATGCCTGCAAAGTGCTTTGAGGTTCTCAGATGAAAGGTGCTACAGAAATCCAAAGTACTATTAGTGTTTCTAAGGATAGGTGAAGCAGTTTGAATAAACTAAAAACCTACATAAATCTTCCCTCAAACTAAAAGTTTTTGGAATATCAGTTAACCTGGTTTTTAATTTTGTTTTCATTTTTAAGAGCTCTACAATTCCTAACTCCACTTTCAATTTAAATAACCATTTTACTGGTAAAATAATTAATAACCATTACTACCTCATCCATTTTCAGTCTCAACTTTATCTCTTCTTAAAAAGGTGCATTCAATATTTCAAACCTCATCACTGTTGAAGATAGCCACCTTTTACCTGTGATACACTATGCAGGCAACTTTATTAGATACAAAACATCCAGGTCTTGGATCTCCAGTGAGTTTACAGTTTTGCAATTAGCAATCAATTGTTATTGGAGAGTTAGCTCCAGTCTCTAACTATTTTGAGTAACAATAACATGATGAATTGAAAATGCAAGCCATAACTACCATCATCATCTTGAGTCTACAGACAGGAGAAACAATAGCTTCCAGAGAAGAAAACAATAGCTTGGAGTGAGTTTGAGGCTTTCTCCTCAGCCTCCATGACTGCATTTGGAATAATGCATTTTTTGTATGTCCAAACTAGGACACTTAAGAGGTCCTAGTCCTAGTTTCCTTTCTTAAATAATAAATAAATAAATAATAAAAAAAGGTTCAAAATATTATAATCAAAGGGCTCTGTTAACATGCAAACCAAGGCCAGCTATTTACATGGCACATAGCTAAAGACTATATAAGAAATGCACTTCTAAAAAGCATAAACACAGAGCATTATTAAAGTCATGTCACGACATGCAAAACTTGTACTCAAACAGAAGGTAATTAAATCCCAGAAAACTCATGAAAATACTTGTTCTCATGAAATTCTCATCTTACTTTCTGGGTCAAAACAACATGAATAAATATTCTAAACAGAAAACTGAAGAAATTGAGCTTTTAATTCTTTTGAGATTTGTCTGTCACCATTTATTTCCTTTGCAGTCTGGAAATGAGGGAAGGAATGCTGAAACTCTGTCACCTGCAAGAAAGTACTGAGGGATGTGGGTACATAAAATGATATGGCTAGTCCACTTCAGTATCACTTTATTCAATGCAGACCAAGAGGAATTTTTATTGATTCAGTGCACTTTGGGGGTTTGGCATCTAGTTACAGGTTGTATAACACTACTGTGAGAAACCATTTTTAACCTTGAGTATGCATGACTGCTCACGACTGCTTTTATGTTATGAGGTAACTACACAGGAACAGAGGAGGCTGTGGTTGAAAGGAAGGAAGTCCCAATCTCTGCCCTATATATATTCACTATAATTGCCATCTGCATATAAAAATATGTGCTTAGTTTGAGTAAAACCACATAGAACATACCCATTCTCTTGTAAAAGCACAAGAATATCAGCACCAAGCAAGATAATGTAATGCACAGAATGTTTCAGACAGGATTGCATGGCAGTGTAATTTGACAAGCAAATTAACACCTACCAGGCTAGAGAGTATTCTTCTCACATGCAACCACAGAAGTCAGATCTGGTGACTGCATTAGAGAATACACACCA
The DNA here is from genome assembly GCF_971803275.1 of Cyanistes caeruleus. NCBI lineage: Eukaryota > Metazoa > Chordata > Aves > Passeriformes > Paridae > Cyanistes > Cyanistes caeruleus. The sequence continues at coordinate 106,691,693 of NC_141701.1, forward strand.
AAAACCTGCCACAGCTTCCATGGCAAGCTCATTCACCCTATCAGAGCCTGGCATATGTTTTTGCTACCTGTGTTGCATACCACCATGAATCAGGAACCATTCACACACAGATTTCCATTCATCCAGAGCAAGAAACCACCTTGGACATTCTCCTCACTTAAATCCTCATATGTTCACTAGATATTTTCTTTCAAATACTTATCCATCTCTTTTTTGAAAACTGCAATAGTTGCTTCTCTGTTGCCTACTCTCTCTCTGGAAGCTCTACAATATTAATAGCCATCTGTAAACAGTTATTAATATGTAGAGCTTCTAGAGAGAAGGCAACAGAGAGAAATTTCTCCTCAATTCCTTCCATACACAGCACTTAAGTCTTGTCTATATCCCCTTGTTTTCTGGTCCAGACTCCAGTTCAAAAAGCCTTTAAAGACGTACTGTTCCGATTCCCTTTAAAGTTACACACTTTTAAAGTGGAATCCTTCTTAATTCAGTAAGATCCCCTTCTTTCCTAAAGAACTCAGATCTAGTTAGAGGCATACCTGAAACTCCCACATTACTGCATTATCCTAGATGTCCTTTCCTCTGCTGTAACTTTTCTCTTTTGGTGTTTTTCCCTCTTTTAAAATAACATGCATTCCTTACACAGACCTAAAATTATTTCCCGCAGCTATTCCAGAAATTTTAAACAGTTATTTTTACAGTTTAATATAAACAGTATTTATACAATGCCTTCTATCCAAAAAGCTTGAAGAACTTAACACTTTATGCTAAGTTTTACCATATCTCCATGAACTGCCTCCTTATTTACAACTCTCTTCCCTCTGGGCAAGTAAGACTATATCCACGTTACAGAACCAGAATCCAATGCAGCAGGGACCAGAAAAACCTATGGGCTGGCTTCACCCTTGGATGAAGCTCATCTAAGTATGGGCTGCAGCCCAGAATGAAGGCCCACCCTTCCTCCTCCTCCTCCTCCCTCCTCTTGAGTCCCTCCAAACAGGGCTCACACAGCCAAATCAGGCAACAGATGACACTGCTGAAAACAGATATTTTCTTTTGTCAGGTTGCTAATTGTCTCAGCTCAGCTGACCATCCCACCATGCACTGGCGGTGTCACCACAAGGCAGGGAAAACACATTGCTGAGCGGCAAACCTAGCTCCTGCTCCTTTCAGCAGGAGCTTGAACTTAAATGATTCAGATGCCCATAAAACTGCAGCCACGGTGTAGAGACAGGTAGATGGCTACTCTAAGGAGTTAGTAATACAAAATGGAGTGCTTACCTCCTGTCTCTTACTCCAGCTGCTTGTTTCCATTTCTTCCTTGTGCTGGTGCTATGGCCCACCAGACTTCACAACTGAGTTATCACTTAACAGCAGGAAAAGCTAAAGTGATATAAATCACACAAACTTCTTTTCTGATGGTTTAGTGAACAAAGTGCTAGCACATGGGCAAGGCAGGAGCAGGAGAAAGAAAGTGGATCAATCTCTTCTTTCCAGCAAGGAGTGATCCTGGACCAGCTTAGTCATCTCATACAGGCCTACACTATGGGAAAGGGCCACAAGCTAGAGTGTTGAGAGAGCTAACCAGAAATACGTACTGCCTGTTTAGTACGTGCTAACAGTACTTTAGTACTTTAGCTGTGCTTGCAAATACTTCAGGCTTTTATCTCAAATAGCCTTAGAAACCTTTTGTCCACTCATTGTTTGCCAGTATTTGTTGTCTTCCTACTTTCTTTCTTAACCTCTTAGCTTTTAATTTCTTATAATTCACCAATTAAGCTCTGCTGAATATTTGCTGACTCTTACATTCACTAGTTACCCAAACTCTGAATCACCCTATTCTCTATGCATAAATACTTTTCATCTTCCTTTACTGTTTTAACTTTCACTCAATTTCTTCAAAAGACTTCTCAAAGTAAATGTTGTACTACTTTTAACTTTGCTAGAAGTGGAATTTACCCAGTTTTATTTTCTATCACAATCATGTCTTTCTTTAACACAGCTCTGAATTTCTAGCCTTCCCCTTGGAGCTAGCTCTCAGAAGACTCAATTTGTTCTCTCTGTTAGTGAAGAAGAGCCATCTCTTTCCCTATCCAAAAATGGGCAGCAGTTGTATTTTACACATCACAAACAGAATGTCATCCCAAGAACAACACACACACCAGTCAATAGAGACCATACAGCTACCAGGTGATGTCTTTATTGTAACAAGAGGCTGTCAGTCTATAAATGGTTACCTCCATTTAAAATGTGTGACAAACATCAGACCAGAAGCAAGTTTTAAATTGAATTTCACCTTCTATCTATTGGCTCTCCACCTTACACTTAGGTCTAATTAGACTGTGTTAATAGACAGTGCTGAATGAAACACCATATAAAGAGGGACAGAATAAGAGCTGAGCAATACCCTCAGTAGAAGGATTTGATCCCACGAGGTTCTGAATGCCCAGAAGTCCAATGCATTTAATGTGAGGGTACCAACTGAGCAGTAAATAAATGTATTGCCTTAACAACAATATGCCACCACTGATCTGAACAAATTTTACATGCCAGGATACATAGCTCTGCTGCCATGAATCCCTAGAAGACTCGATTTACAGGAATGCTTTTCCAGACAACAGTAGATAATCTCTTGCCTACATGGCACATTCACTCACACAAAAGCAACATTGAAAACCTCTCAGGATTGCTCCAGCTATGAGAACCTGTGTTCACCCTTAACTGTAAACTCTTGACCAGTCTTAAAACACTCAGGAGAATGACACAATTGTGTAGAGATAGACACACAGGCTATTGCAGACCTCTTCAGAGAATAGGATGGACATGTCTTTAAAGCATGATAAGAACGCCTTTTCTATTTTTAATTCAAGGATGCAAAGTATTTTATAATTTTAGTTTAAATTTAAGGGCAGTTTAGGTTACTGTGCTTTCTTACACAACTGTCATGCAAAGAGCAAAACTCCAACTTGCTGTCAGCTTAAAAAGCCCCCCAAAAACAATTTTAATACATTACTACTAAGAGGACAAATTGGCCATCCTGTCAACAGAGAATTCCAAGAAGTTGACTAGTCTCCTTACAAGATGGGCAAAGATGAAATGTGATGAATATGCAGCTGATGAAGGAAATGTATAGTGAAAACTCTTCAGGATGGTACTCAGAAGGCTCTGCCTTGCCAGCTGCCAGAGCTCAAACAAAGCCTTTGATGAAATCACAACTACCCTTGTCTCAGTTTCACAAAAAAAAAAAAAAACAGAGAGGCTGCGGACAGTTTAATTATCACAGAACCATTACCATCAGCGGCAGTTTCATAATCTTGAAATGCTGCCATTCTCAAAAGCCATTTGCCTGAAAAAAATCCTTAAAACACAAGAGGCTGTCATACTGTCCAAACAATAGAGCGATTCTTATACAATCAGACGCCACAACTAATTATTCAAAACAAAAACACCCCCCCCTATTTTTAAACAAGGGAACAAAGGACGTAAATTTTATCCAGAAATATTAGATTTTAAAAGGAGTAAAAATATCCAAAAATCAAAACAGATGAACAGTGTAGACTTGCCTTTCTTTCATGCTTGTACGTGCACAAAACTGATTCTGTGTTATAGGAATGAGTACATACACTGTTCATGTTCCTAACAAATGCAATAAAAAATAATAAGTAATAAAAGCAAACTGTAGGAGCTGTTTTGGTCACTTTCACTTACATTTCAAAGGAACTGCCTGCTTCATTCACACTCTATCTTATTTAGGTTAATCAAACAGTATTTTATTTTTTCTTTGACACTTATAAAGATTGCTTCGATAAAGTGCCTATTAAGATAAGTGTTTCAATGTTCTTTCTTCTTACCATTAGTCACAATTTCCTAATGCTGATATTTTGCCAGGATGACAGAGGAAGCAGTTACAAATGCAAGTGATTAGTATGTGTATGAGTGCCTTGACACACAGTTTTGGTCACTTACTAATACAAATACTGAGCTGGCCTAAGGGCATCTTTGTGTCATTTTCCATTAATAGAAAGATCTGAACCCTTTGTAGCAAGTTGCTACTAAGCATTATGTCCTTGACTTCTATTGAGTTAACTTTTCAAACATCTGATGTTTGTTATTCATTTTGTACAGCATTTGGACAGTCTAAAAACCTCAGTAATCAAACCAATATGCGCATTGGAGAATGTTCTTTTTGTTAGTCTATACTGGTCATATATCAATCATCTGACTATACAGAGACTGGACGAAGTTCAGCTTTTTCTTTTTTTTTTTTTTTTACAAGACAGATCCATATGTAACAATTATGTATGCAAATAGTGCCTGAACACATGGGAAAAAACCAACATAGACAGATGCAGATGGCAAAATCCTCAGCCAGTTGAATTAAATAGGGCCAGAATTACATTCCTAAAATTTTGGCTTAAGAAATCCTCTTTGAGAAGGTAAAAGGAGTCCAAAATGCTGGAGTTTATGAAGAGGAGACTCAGAGACTGGAATAAAAACACACTGCCAAGATCCGAAGACAAGTCAGGAGCAGCTAGAGAAGAACTGCTGCAGGAAAAGCACAAGTACAGCTGAAAGTCTGAAAGCAATGAAATGAGAGGATGAAAATGGGTGATTCAGACAGGAGACAGTAATTAATTGAAGCAAATAAAACCAGTGGCTGTCAATAGAGGAAATAAGAGATGTATCTGCTTTGCAGCCCAGTTCATTTGACATAAATGAGTGGAAGGAATATGGTTATTGGTTGTCAGAAGGGGTCCTGAACTTGCAGGAGGTTCTTAGAAGTGCTGTAAAGCAGTTCAGTGGTGGGTTTGATCCAAGTTTGAAAGGGGGCATATAGGACAGTCTTCTCACTTCTGACAGTTCTGTACTTGAAGGTGAGGCTCCATTGCCTGGGGATTTCAGAGGTTTGCATGGTATATGTGGAGAATGGATGCAACAAAGGGAAGCAGAAGCAGCCCAAGACTTGAAAACAGTCATGTGAATCAAGTGACAGGAGCAGATTACTGAAGAAAAAAGGCTTGCACCTGGAAGCTTCAAACACCATAAGTAGCAGCTCCTGTTTCTAAAGTGGCTGACCTGCATTAAGACTCAAAGAAATCCTTTGGAAGAAATCCAAATGGATTTCTCTTGCTACAGGAGGGCCCTGGCATTTGCGGTCACTTATGGTCCAAGAGAATATTTTTCTGGCTGACTTGAAATGAGAACAAGGCAGGAAAATTTTCTTTGCTTCATTCTTCTGACCTGGCTGCTTTTTCTGAAGTCTCTTAAACCAGTAGCAAAGGTGTGTAAGTAAGCTTCTACAAAAATACATTAGTGGGGATCCATGGAAATCATGTATGTAACCAAGACCTGCCTTCCTTGATTTTAACTAGTCTAGCTTCATCAGAAGAGGGAAACCTGCTTCTTCCTCCTTCAGTGTCTGCTTTTTCTTCTTTTCCCTAACAAACAGAAAATAAATGCATAAAGTAATTTGGGAAAGGTGTGCTGTACTGCATACATTATCTTTATAGGACACATAACAGCCCATGAGAAGAAACTCTGAAGATGGATTTAGCTCACTTCCACATCCAAATAAGTTCTGCAGAGCCAGAAATATGGGGAACTCAAAGATTGCTTCAGTGGCATCTCCTTCCACACCCACAGCAACATTCAGCTCTGCTCCTAGCAAAACAACCATGTCTAGAGCAAAATGTTTTAAACTCTGCATAGATGTAAAGGCAGAGAGAAAAATAATCCCTTCACTTCCTTGGAATCAGTTAAGGAAGGGATAAATTACAAAACAAATTCTAGATGTAACTAGAGTTGAAGTGAGGTGAACAAGTAAGACAGCAAGGTACTGCTGGCATCTTGTGAGATATTTCCATGAAGTCTAACTTCTTTTTTCCTCCTTAGGAGACACACAAAAAGACTGTTTAAGCAGCATGCAGAGCCCTAACTAACCATGTTCTGAACACAGTCAAACACTTGGGAGTCTCAGTGGCTGCCACTACACAAACAGTGAAAGCAGACTGGTGTGGCAAGAGATTGCTTATACGTGTAGCAAAGTACTTGGATCTAGCAGCCACTGCATCAATGTCACCTGCAAGAAGGTTTTTGGGATACTCTGCTTGGCAGTTTTGACTGGCCCTGCACTGAAGCAGAAAGCACAACAATGTCTGCATGCCTGGGTGTGTAACTTCCAAGAAGAGGTAAAACACAGTGCAGAGAATATCTCAACAATCCTGATAACAGTGAATTTATTGAATGTTAAATAATAAACCACAATATAGGTGAAATGTGATGTAGACCATCAGTCTTCTACAGAATTCATATATGTGTTAGTTGAACTTATAGACAGTAGGAAGAAAGAATTTTTGGAAAGATACCACATTAAACAACAGAACAAATGCATAAAAATATGCATCCTTTATTTGGGACTTGGCATAAAACTGAAGGAAGGGACAAACACCACCTTACCTTGTTGACAGAACAGAAATGTATTTAACACTTCTTCGATCTTATATAAATAGTAAGCTTATTCTATGAAGATTTATGACACTAATTCCACTAGATTATTTATTTTAAATGAGGTATTTAAATCAATTCACAAATGGATTGTTCCACGCCAACTTGGATAGCTCACAGGCACTGTACAAGGATTTTAACATAGTAGCCCTTTTGGCAGGGGAGGGGAAATAGCCATGTTTTTCCTTCCCCACCAAAAAAGGCTTTTCTATTAGAAATATAAACTCAAATCCAGGGTGACAGCTCATCTCTCCCTAAATCTAGGCATGTTTTTTTTAAAAGCCTATGAAATTATAAAGAGTTAGGAATTATATACAAAATAAAAATATGACAGAAAGGGAAGCTTTCATCTCTCATGGAAGCAAAGACTGTTTTTGTTGATACATATGGAAAAAATTAGGCCCAATTATATGTTGTGCTTTGGCACTGTGGTTCCAACTTCACCACAGGCTTATTTTTTTCACAGATATACCATTACAGCCAATTCTACCCTTGAACATTTGAACTCAAACCTTGTAACACAGGCATTTTTGTTGCTAGATTACTTGCACCCTGGATGAAATGTTCTGTGTTACCGTTGTCCTATATTTAGAAGTTAAAAAAGGGTTATCTGTATAGACTTCAGAGAACATATAAAAATATAGTAAGATTAAAACATCTTGCAGATAAAGCATGCTTTATTGCAGGATAATATATCAATTTATAAATTAGATTGTAGAGAGACTGAATGTGATGTGGTAAGAGATAGAATAATAGAGATCATCAGAAAGAGGAAAAAAATAATCCTAAAAAAAGAAATCTGTATCATTTTTAAACAGGACAGATGGGGGGAAGGAAGCCATGATGAAGACAAGATTGTAACAGGTAATGACAGAAAGGACAAAAAGGGTAAAACAGACAAAAATCTGAGGTTTACGGATGAAAATTTTTATGAGGATTGTATTAATTGTCATTTAGGAATGACAATTAATACAATTCAAAAATAGGCATCTTTAATTTGTAATAAACAGTCAATTAAAGGCCTTAAAAACACAAATTTTCATCACATCTTTGCAGCTCTTTTAGAAATAGTGACGTAATTTACAAATCAAAAGAGTTTGAATAAGTGCTAGACCAGTTACACCATAAGTATCTCTTCAGCTTAGTCCTTATATAAGCTTAATGATATTTTATTATTTGAACAGAGAACACAGACAGCTATCTAAAAATTCTGCATTAATCCTCTCTGCAATATCTGTGAAGATCATTAGTCAGAGCTGGGCTAACAACACAAACTTCCCAAAGATCACAAGCATAAGCAAACATGGCCTGGCACTCTGTAACTTGGAAGAATAAAAAGTCAGAGCAGGCAAGCCATCAGCCATCTATCCATGGTATTTCCTAAATGCCTAATATACCTTGATATACAGTGTCACCTCACTGAAATACTATAGCAATAATTGGTCCTTCCTGTACTTAGACAAGAATGAATATTATGCACAGAAAATGGAGAGGGACATAAAGGACAAGGGAGAAATATCAAATGGAAACATAATGCAGACAGTGAATATTAATAAATTGAGCTATTGTGGCTTGCAGGGGAGGGCACTGAAGTTTTCCCCCCCTGTGTAGTAAAGGCTGCTGCAGAAATAGGAAAGAATTCTTTTCAAATTGATTAATTTTTATACATGAATACTGCAGGAAAAATTTCTGCAGATTCAGATGTTTCACTTAAATCTTAAAATTACCAAAACCTCTTCAAGAATCAGCCCAATTACATAGCCCTTAGAAACAGTTGGAGAAAAACTGAAAGTCATTAAATGTATCCAACATTTATCCAGTATTTTGACAGAAAAGGATTTTTTTAACATATTTTTCTGATGCTTGTATAGGACATATAATTTATTTTCTTAAAAATTAATACTGTCCACAAACAACAACAAAAGAAAACATCAATATTATTAAATAGAATGTGAACTTAATTGGTTTGTTTGAAATTGACTCCAGCCATCTTGAAAATACCAAAGATGCTTTTGTGAATACAAAAGTGCCCCTTCCAGTCTTTCACAGGAAAATACATCTACTGTTGATATCTGCAATCTTGACAGTATGGATAATCACATTCTGATAAGATCATGTTGTCTGGGCACTGCAAAATTACAGAGTTTTGTAGTCTGCTACAGGTTTTCTATTACATACATAAAGACAAGAGTAAGCTGCAAGTTCTGAAGCAAGTCACCTATCAAGCTGATGACACTTCTCCATTATTCAAGTAAAATTTGTAATTAGAACCCAGAGTTTGATAAACAGACTTGAACACGAACTTCGTAAGATTTTAGAAACTATGTTTAAAAATAATAATATGTATATTATGACATTAAATAATTATGATATTAACACAAAATAACCCAATCAAAAAAAAACCAAAAACAACAACCCCAGACACCACAAATATATGGTCTCTTAATATATCTGTTGCTTATTTCCTATTTCCAATATTTCTGTCTCCCAAAAACTCTACTAAGGAGTTTATGCTTTCATAGAATTTTTTGAAATTATGAATAAAAAAATTATGATGAAAAAACAACTTTATTAAGACAAAATTAATTAAATTATTATTATATATTTGACCTGGCACACCAAATTTAAAAAACACCAACTATCATTTTTATCTTTTATCTCCAACCTTATTCATTCCTCTTCAAAACATATAGCATTAAATCAAATATTTTTGTTGGACTATTTTTTGACTAACGAAAAATGGGATAGCACAGTAAAGTTATGAAATTAGATCAGTAATGCATCCTTTAAACATGTATAGTCACATTAAAGCAGCCACATTCTCTTACAGCAGTGATTATTGATTCAGTGGTATTTGAAAAAAACAACACCATTTTACATTTCCTGGAAAGTTTCCTAGGATGGCTTTCTCATGAACGATGCTTCATTTAGTAAGAGGCCAGACTTTCTCACAGTGGTCTCACAATGCACAGTGAGATTGATGCTGAGAATGGAGAAGCCTAAGGCTATGGAATACCTGGTATATTTAAGAGTGGCAAGCATAACACGATGGCTGTGGGAGTAGCGTAACTCTCTCCACATGCCACTTTCTCTTTTGGAGAAAAATGTTGTGGGCTTTTTTCAACAAAATCTTCCTATTCTATTCACATGATGAAGTTAAGCCCCAGAAAACCTCACGTTACTGCCACAGAAGTGAGGTGGTGATCCACTGGCTGGATTAGCCTCATGCATCTGGGTTCATTCAGGGAAGTTAAAGTGATTAAGCAAAAAAGTTTGAAGACTAATGCATTAAATAACGTTTGTTACAGCTTGTATATTTTTAGCACCCTGGTGGCACACTCTACCATCATCTTAATTCCAAAAAGAGACCCTTCACATGGGCATCCATCCACTTTGGTTTACACGCTTTATTTCTCAATCTTAAATATATTCACTCTCACTTTCTTAATCATCCCTCTATACACAAGCACTCTGGAAACAATTCACTGCAATCCTTTTCCTTTCCTCTGTCTCCACAGAGAATTATACAGGCTACAGTTTTAAAGAAAACACAGTTTATGAGTCAAAAGGACTGTTTGGGGAAATACAAAGTAGATGACAGATGTGTAACACAATATGGAACTTGCATATGTGTATGTAGGGGCATACAGGTTAAATTATTGCCTGATGGATTTCCCATGGCAGCGAAATATAGGCAGTCATTCTGACCTTTTAAAAGTTGTTCATTTGTGCTCTGGTGCTGAAAAATAATCATTAAGAATTATTTTCTGTAGTAAACAGATGGCTCACCTTTGCAAAGCTCTCAGATGTTCTGTATAATGACTCCTATATTTCCTTACTACCCACCTGCTGGTCATAAGGTAAGGAAAAAAGAGAAATGGCTGTAGTAGCTCTAATTCTAAGTAGGCTCTTGCTGTCAGCCTTTTGGGTTTAGAACAGGTACATGTAATTTATGACAGATATTAGAAGAATGATTTTGAACACTACAGAGAAGCAAAGAGATCTATACTGCATATACATATATAATGTATGTAAGGTCGTCTAAATCTCTGTTAAGTCAGTGAAAGGCAATCAAAGGAAGTAATCCTTTTTTATTGGACACATCTTTTAGGAGTTTTGCCTGAGTAACATTCCTTCTTTTTGGCCTGAGCAGGAAGCCAAAATACAGCATCCTTAGGGTATTTCTACTACAAAGAGAAAATCAAGAGAAAGTTGCTTGTTTCTTTGAGGCGAATTCTCACTAATGATATTATTTGCCTTTCGCCCCAGATCTGGCCTCATTTTAGCTCAGTCTTTGCTTTTTCTGAGGCTCAGCTTTCACTATTGTGTGTCTTACAATTCTCAAGATTCAGTTTGTTTGTCTTCCATATATTTCCACAGAGAGAGGGAAGGCTAATCAGGAATTTTAATGGGCATCTCTGTGAAGATGTGGCCCCAAAGACAAGCTACAGGCCTGCTACTGGTTCTCAGTGATCTTTGGCAATGTTGGTTGTGCCACCACTTTGCCACTGCTGGTGCCAGCAATGCTGGAGGAAAGCTTCCTTTGCTAAAGTCACATTCATTCCCTTGCTTAGATATGTAAACATGTAGACAGTAGTCACTAAGACTCCTAAGTCTACATGTTTTGCTAAGAGTTAACATTAAGTGGCAAAATATCTCTGTATCTTGGCAGGAAAGAACTTTCACCCCTCACCTCCCAGCTGACTCCACAGAAGTTTTACTTCTTGAATTAAGTCTTAAATTGCAATATAATAGCAGTTCCACAAAAACAAACAAACAAACAGTAAAAACAGACACCAAAAACCACCTAAACAACAAAGTCAAGGATTAGGATTTAAGTTATTGATTGGAATCAGAAAAACACTGTTGAAGAACTTCTCTAAGATGTAAGATTTTGGGGCAAAATCAAGAGATAAATAATTACCTTAAATTTACAAAAAAAGTAAAACTGAATGCTTGCCATTCACAGTGCACCACACAACTACAAAAGACAGCACTTGATGCCAACCAAATGATGTCCACAGCTCAGACTGAAATTAACTACAGACAGATTCACAGCCAAGCTCTGGAAGATGCTTTCTATCCTCAAGATTCTCACTGAAGCCCAGACATTCTCATGACAAACATTTGTAAATATTGAGCAGTTTTTAGCGACTACCCAAATACTCTAATTTCACTGAAATGTACTGAAATCTGGAACTATCAAGGAGGATGTTTGGGGAATTTACAGGGGGTTTGTGTTACAAATTGCATACACCGTATTTTGAAATGAATGTTAGCTTACCTTTGATGTCTAGGATCAGTAATTGATTTTTCCAGATTCTCTGTAAGTAATGTACTTGCATCTATACACACACACTATTTTGATCATGGATTTACTAAATCTTTGAAGTAGAAAAACTCCCTTTTTTAAGCTAACACTACCCCTTTAGTATGGCTCTGGTACAAGACTACTTAACTAATCATTTCATTTTAATGATGTAATGAAAATACCACAAGGCTGTCCTTACAGTCCTAATTACTTCTAAAGGGATCTATGAATCTTTAGAATATATTCATCCTGCACTCCATATACCATAAATTCAATTAGCAAGCTATATGTTAATACCTAGATTAATATACTTCAGAGAAATTAATTTTTCATTAGTGACAGGTATACTAAATACTTCATTCCTGTTTGTACCACTTGCCTCCCTAATTATGATTTATTCCAGGGATTAATTTCAAGTCTTTGAAGTAACATAAGATTACTGTTGAGTAGCAAATAGAAGCTAGAATTAACAGAACATATATTTATCATTCTCAAGAAGTTAATATGGACAAGTCTATCTATCTAAAATGAAAATATAGTTTGCTTTTCCAGACAGCAATCATTCAGGACAGAGGCAACAACAGAATTTTAACCCTAAAATTTTTTGTATTTATTGCTTTATTGTCTCAACTTATGTATCTTCCTATGTACTACATACCTCATGTCTCTGTGGCTTTTTTTTTTTTAAGTTGCATTTCATTTTAAAAGGCTCCACACAAAAGGACAGGTTTAAACATTCTAAATAATGAAATTAGATCCATACAAATTTCCGAAGCAATTAAAAAAACTATGCCCCAAATACAGGGTTTTATAGACTTAGCCTAAGTTCTTCTCTGAAGAATTGTTAAAGTAATTGTCTTCCTCCCAAATTTCCTCTTTCCAGGAGTCGTCTGAATATGCTCTTAAAAATGAGCAGGCTGATTATTAACCATAATATTTAAGATCAACATTAACAACTACATTATTTGAGACTGACATTCTTAAAGTAGATTTGCCTTTTTTGTGTCTTTTTTCAACCTGTCAAGAAAAGAAACCATTTCACTGCAAGTGTATGAAAGCCACATTATTTCACTGTCCACCAGCACAGTTTTCCTTTTCTCTTACATTCTATTTATAAATGAAAACAGATGAACTCAATAAAACATAAATCCACAGAATTATGGCTTCCTTTATTCTAGTGGTAAAGAAGTTATACATAATTGGCACATAATTTTATCCAGTGCTTGAAACTTTTTTCTTGAAACCGAATAAGGAACCACTCTGTTTAAAAACCTGATGGTTTCATTTCAGTGCAATCCATCATATTTTCTGATGCTAGTAAACATGGGTTGACTAAGCAGCACCTACCTACTACATTGCTTGATACTCAAAAAGTTTCCCTATTTTACTCTCAAACCTAAAGTCCACACCATCACAGTGCACCACAACAACCATTACTTTATCCATAATGAAGACAGGGTGACTTAAGAAGATGGAGACCAATTACCCTTTCACATTAATGTTATCAGGAAATTGAATTCCATTCAACAGAAAGCAGAATTTTGTCCTCTGTTTTGCCAATACAATATTAATCAAATAAACCTCTCTATACATTTAATTTTCAAGTTATATTTCAGGTATATACTAGAGCTTAACATTTCAGTTTCCTGCCAACACTCAGATATCAAAAACTGCTTTGTATTTGCATTTGGTTACTTTTGGGTAAAACAACCAATTACCAAATCTTTTTTTTCACTTTTTTTAATTCACTTTTTTTAAACTATGTGGAACAGTACGAGTTGCAAATAGACAGGATGTGTAGCACTGATGTTTTTCAACAAATCAGTGCAGATAAGTTCCTTTAAAATCACAAAGCAGTATTGTTTCCATCTCGAACTACAATATACTTAAAACATACAGCCACCTTGAAAAAATCAAATGGGAAGAGGTTATAAATTACAATCCAGTCATTAGCTCAAAGTTCTTTTCATCACAAGATCACACACAGAATAATTTTTCCCTTTTTAATCTCTCCCACGATTCAAAAGAAATTGGTTTTGGAAAATTTTAATTGCTATGAATACAATTGTGTGGATATACACAGAAATTCTACTTTTCAAGTCACTTAGGTCACTCAGCCAAAGACTTGCTGTTTCATAATGCATACCTTGTTGTGTGCTATAACCTGCACAAAAATATTATTCATTCAATGTTTGTAATAACATACTTTTAGCATTATGATAATAAACATTGTTAACAAATGCTCTATAGTTGGCAAGAACAGTACTCCACCTTACACTAGCTACCAGTCTTGCAGAATAAAGTTTTGCTTCTGATAATTCTAAAGCCAGAAGATTTTAGACATGTTTTTGGAAATAGGAAATAATTTTTGTACTTGGAAATAAAAATGCCCAGAGAAGCAGAAAAGATAAACACAAAATGAAGAAAAGTAGCATTAAAAATCTGAAATATTATGTTACAGACCAAATTAAGATTAGAACTCAACAAGAAGTTTTCAATAGACTTTTTAAACTTGAAAATGTAAAATTTCCTGATTCAAAAACCAAGGATTACAAAAATGCCTCCAGGTAGAAGATACATTTCAAAAAGGAGTTGAATTCCACTATTTCTCCAGATACCTGGGCATTCCCTTCCTATCAATATATTGTCTTCTTGGATGTTGACTCATTGACTCATTCTATGCAACATTTTTGATAATTAAAATTCACTGAAGCAAAGATAAAAAGTCAAAAATCTCTATTTCCTAAGAGAACTCAATGGCACATCCCTTCAATTGTGGTCTTTCCCTCTCATTGATACTTTATTTAAAATGAAACAATTTCAATAGAATTTAAAAAAAACAAATAGTTCAAAATTACCAGCATAGCTAATGATACAAATATATTCATCTGTCTTAAGAGAGCCATGATCATGCTTCTGCTTAGGTCAGTGAATAAATATCAATTATCAAAACATACCCACAGGCACAATTCAAATTAATTTTTCTCATTAAAGTCACTTGGAAACTAAAGCCATCTAAAAGTAACCCAAAAATAATAACTAGCACCATGGAATCTACTGAAGGCATTTAATTGAGCAGGCATACCTGGACTTTGCATGGATGAACCAGTCCTGTCCCCCAGCTTCTGCCCTTGGTGGGGAAACTCCAGCCCTGGCCACCTGAACTGGCTCCAGTTCATTGGTATCCTTCCCTTCCCAGAGGTCCCAGACTGGGTGCAGTACCAAGCATGTGGGCCACCAAAAATGTGGCCAAGTGTATCCAACAAGTGCCAAGTAGAGGGGGGAAAAATATGTTCTCTCAACCTAGGGGCTGTGTTCCTGCCCATCAGGGCTCAGTGCTGTTCTCCATCTCTGCCAGGACACGCTGGGGACTCGTGCTCAGTGACCTGTCTGACCTCTGCAGGCCCTTCTCACCCACTGCTCCCAGCCAGACCCTCCTGAGTATCACTGTAAGGGGTTAACTCTTCCAGCTGCAGCACTTGACAGTATCCTTACTGAACCTACCAAAGTTCCTATTGGCCCTTTCCTCCAGCCTGCTGGGGCATCCCGAATGGCAGCCCTGACCTTGACGGTCTCAGCTGCTCACCCCAATTTCATGTAGTGCACACCTGATGAGAGTACACTCATATCCTCCACCTGATGAATGACAGAGATATTCTATAGCATTTAGTCGCAGACAAAACTCATCTGTGACTGGCCTCCAGGCTGAACATGACTCATTACTATTCTTTAAGCAGTTTTTTGCTCACCTGTCTCCCATTCCAAGCCACATGGCTCTAACTTGGATATTCATTCTTTTTGGGTAGTTATAGTGCAGAGCTATGTTCTCATGTCATGTCTTCTGTTTTCTTCTTCAAAACTCCCCAATTACAAATGGTAGAAAAGGAGACCTAAGATATGGAAGCCAAAGCTTCTTTAAGGAATTTATCTTGCTACTGAGCTATACATCATAATCTATATTCCAAAATATGATCTATCATTGGGACAAATAGTGGTTTTAGAGTATTCCTTCAATTTTGCTAAATATTGCCATAGGAATTAAGAAAATCGTTGCCATGGGAATTAAGTACATGCAGTTCCTAGTTTCTTCCCAGCCCAGCTTGGTTACTGACTGCCACACTAGCAGCAGCAGCACTTGGTTCAGCAGATTTAAGCTTTATACCTCTAATACTTAAAAGGATCTGTCATGGGTGGATATGCAGCTTGCATTATAACAAGTTGCGCACCTGTTTTGTCAGAGATTTTGTGCAAAAAATGTTCAATATTTAGATCATTATTTCTTTTCAGTCTAAATCACTTGAAAATCTTCTTTCTCAGCAAGACTGATATCAGCACCATGAAAACAAAGCAGCTAAATAGAATTGCAGTAACTGTCCCATTTAAAGGTCAACTTTCAGTTTTCTAAGAACTCCAAAGTGTAACATAACATACAGCATGTAGTTTTCAACAAGAGCCTTCTATTCCCACTCCCCCATTTCTTTGAGCCTTTGGAAGGCTATCCAATTTAATGGTTACATCAGGACTCTTAATCCCTCCTGACTTTAAGTGCTCCTCTGATTAGATAATCCAGACTGCATGAAGTTCCATTTGTTTTCTTTGATTAACAAGAAATATCTTCACAATAGTAGAAAGTATGTTCTCAATAAGTAAAGAAAAATGTAGTCCATTAAATAAACTAGGAGATGCACTGAAACAACTTTTGTTTTCAGTTATATACAAGGAAAGACTTGGATTGGGATTTTTTTGGCATAACCTGTTGTAAGGCCAAACAATAAAATAGACCTCTGATCTCCTTATTCCATTGAAAAGAATTGCTTTTTCTTTTTTTATATACAAGTATTTGGGTGGTTCTCTTGATCAGATACTAGCACGAAAATAACCTACAGGGGGGAAAAAAAAGAGCGATGCTGAGAAAGCCTTTGATTCTATCAGTGACTCAAAGCAAGGTCAGAAGCATGATCCATAAAGTCATGAGCTTTCTGGTCATTTTTGCTAAAGGAGCATCTTCAAAGGAGTAGAGAGGAGAAGAGTCAGCCAGGAAGCTACAGAAGTCATTCCCAGATGAGTGAGAACTGGCTGAAACTAGAAATAGCCCCATGAGGGAACAAATTCCTAGGGACAGAAAAATCATCCCTGTGTACTCCTTAGGAAACGGAAGAATCACCTCTGTAAGACAATTAGTTCAGCTACAAAAAGTCTGAAAAAAGAATAAGACTCAGTGGTTTCTGCAGACACAAGGAATTCCTCTTCAGAAGAGAAAGCCTCAGCTCCTCTATATTTTTCAGTATAGAAAGAAACTACAGATGCTTAAAGAATAGTCTTTCAATCCAGCTTTGGCTGTTAATAACAAGCTGAAATCCCAGAAAAAAATAAAGTACCACTTAAAACCTTTCAAAACATCAGCTAAGATGGAAACAAGATTGAATTGCTACTACTCCTCTTTGTATTCTAGCCACATCCTTAATAAAAATCTGCCTAAGCCTCTGCAGCACTTGGACAGTATTTAAAACAACTAGAAATTCATTATTATGAACACTGATGCTCACTTCCTCTTATGTCATTAATATAACTGCCTATGGAATTCATTGTCACAGAGGAAAAGTTCAACAGAATTTCCAGATTAGGCTGTCTATAAATACTGAAAACTATGCAAAGATTAAGATACATCAATGGGATTACTCTTCTCTGAGAAGCTACTGAAAAGGTAAATGCTCCTTTAATCAAGCAGCAGGTCAGGTTCTTTGTATTCACTGCTAGCACAAATCCTCTGTGACTGCCTCAGTCTTCCCTTCTGTCATACAACCTCTACTCATTCTTAGAATTAATGTATTATTTGGCTGGACTTTACAGTAGGTAATGAATCATATCTGCTTCTCTCTTGCCACATTATATCCAAGTTACCAGGAAAAAAAGATTAGTCAGGAGTGCAGACCACAGCATTAAAAGAATAAGTGCCTTGGATTTTTTCTTTGTCAGAAACATTACAGGGAAACCAGAGGTTGCCAGGTCACATTAGGAAAGCAAGCTCATTAGAGAAAAATATAAACAGCAGTTCTAGCTCAGACGGCCTTAAATGTTGCAAAAAAATCATTACAAGTCTCAAAGGGCACGCCACATGTGAGTGATTCTGAGAGTCATCATTTTAATTATTCAAAATTAAATATGTGCAAATCTTGCACAGACACACTCACATACACTAACGTCACAACAGCATAAAACCAGCAATATGATTAGTAAAACAAGATGGGAGCCTCTAGACTTGTGTTCACATGCCCAAATTGAAAATAATGAAGTTACAATTTGAATTCTGCAACAGAAATAGGTTAGGTTTTTTCCTCCTGCCTGTGCCATCATAAAGAGGTGATAATTCCAACACTCAACAATGCTCCACAAAGGAAGTTCCAAAAATACCACCATGGACTCATATATCACTGCCCAACACAGGATGTACTTAATGCTCATCAGTGAACGTACCTTTCTTTAACACCTTCCTTTAGTTGCTCAGTTTACTAACACATGATTCATTACTGTCAGAAAAATATCTTGAAACATTCGATGATCCAAGTTATTATTGTAATTGGCATCAGCCTAAGCTACATTCACTTTTCCACAGCTAACTGTGAGCATCAGATGTGATTTAAAAGTCCTACATTTGTGAATAGATGTATGAAAAATATAACACTTTTCTGTGACTTCAGTTGACTTTCTGGCTTGGTTCCAGAAACAGTTTGTGCTCTGGCTAGGACGAGTCACAGCACTTTCCTCTGCTGTGCCAAGATCCTATGACACATTCAGCACCTTCAATTCCTATCAAGTTGACAGCACTTTGATCTTCAACTTTATTTCACCCCCAAAAAGCATTTGGCAGGTTTGTGAGTAGTCACTGTTTGTTTCCTTCTTTCTCATGAAAATGATAACGCAAAGTCATCGTGTCTGGTTTCTAACCTCGGGTGCAATCAAGAGCTTCCTGAAATTTTTCCATCATGTTGTTTTGCCTTATTTGAAGAATATAAACAGAAATTTGGTCATAAAGGCGAACAGCTCTGCTGTGAAATCTTTGATCCCTTCCAGCAATTTCTGTAAAAACTTACACATTCACATTTGCTTTTCTAAATCACTCACTAGCCTTTCCATAAGGAAAAATAAATCATCTTTACTAATGACCACTAATCATCATATTGGGTTTAAAAAAATTTTTCAAGTCCATTTTCCCTTTGATTTTGTCTTTGGGGAATTGGTTCCAGTTAATACATAGCACACCCCTCGCTTGACTAACCAGCATTGGCTGGAGGTGATTTATCCGACTGCCATTACCTAGGTAATTTGCCATGTATCATTACACTGTTGACCAGTGATTTGGGAGTCCCAGCAGTATCCCTGGGATGTAAAACTAGTGAGAACCTACCATATGAAAGCTGGAGTTATTATACTGCTCCTCTCTGAGCTATTTAAGCTACTTTTAGGAGACCCTGGAGCTTGCTCCTTCAAGTGCAGTATTTATTTTCCATGACAGTTACAGACTTAAAAGCTCAGGGCCCGATGCAAAGACTCTTGTAGTCAATGGTGAACTTTCTTTGCTTCACATCAAGGCTTCACACACCATTCGCAGAAGCTACAGCCACAGTCGGAGCCAGTTCTTAGGACAGATGGCTCAGAAGGGGTGAGCCTTTACACTTCCCCCTACTGTTGCTAACAGCTGGGGAGGGCAGGAATGTGCTGCAGAGCCCTTCTAGAGCCAACTCAGAAACAAGTACAGAGGAAGCAAAGAGGACCTTGACTTCAGATCCCAAATTTTACAATTTGGAAACAGTTTGCTCTCTTGTTCTTTCTCAGTGTCACACAGAAGATTCATTGGGGGGGGGGGGGGGGAGGAGTGTCTTTTATTTATTTTGTTTTAATTATATTATATACATTTTCCCTGGGAATGAGAAATATTTGTGTTTCAATGACAAATTAAAATATTCTATTCCTTCTAAATTTTCATGATTTTGTGGAGAGTGTAATTTCTACACAAAGTTTAAAAGTATCGGCTGTGACTTCACACTCATACAAATTCTTACTAAGTTAAAAAAAAAATGGGGACCCAGACCATTCAGGAAAATAGTGGGTAACTTCTGCAAATTATCCTAATTCACAAATTAAGGATTTAAAAAGAGATAGAGCCTCCATTCAAATATCTGATATAAGAAATTTTAAAGCAACTTTAGGCATCTTTTATACCACAGTGACTGTGAATATTACTTTTCTGTGGTACAGAGACAGTTTACAAAGCTCCAAATCTGAGATTTATCCATTGGATTTGCTCTCTACTTAAAAATCTCATTTTGTACATTTAAAACATCTGTTGTTCTGAAAGATCCTAGCAACAAGGAGGGAACTAAATCCAAAAACAAAATCATAATATGGCTAAATCACTCCTCAGTTTTACTTCTGTATTAAAGCTGCTTTGGGGTTTATGAGCCAGAGAAAGTTTGTCTCATTACAAAAAGGAAACTAACATACACTTCAAAATTACTGTTTAGAGCACAGATTGTCATCAGATGAAGAGCTAGTGCTTTCACTAGGTAGAACAGACTAATGTCATAATACTGAAAGCTATCAAAGTAATAGGATATAAAATAAAATAAAAATTAATAAAAATTAAAATAATATTATTTCACACAACTATTTTCAAATAATTTTGCCCATTCAACATAATAGAGATTATTCTGGTTTTACAATATTAAATATTAATTTTATGTCTCAAAAATGGTAAAAACAAATAATTTTTAAGACCAAGTATGCAAAGTTCTCTTTTTTCACTATAGAGGTATTGAAAAACCCAAAGTACTTTTATAGCTAAAGAAAAACAAGAACAATAAAATAAAATCATTAAAAGGTACCTTGAATTTTTTTCCCCAAAATCAGAAGGGGAAAAAAAAGGGAAAAAGAAAGAAAATAATAAACTGATAGAATTAGATTAAGTATGACTTTTATATATGAACATATATATTTTTCATGTAACAGAATGAAAGCAACTTCCTGAAACATTTATATTGTCTATTTCCAGACCTTCACACATCTTCCTGGCCTTTCTCTTCACTCTAAAGCTGGCTGTAGGATCTTTCAGCTTGAATATCCTTGTTTCACACCTGCCTTACAACAGTGACACATGTTCAAATTATTACATTATGCACGTGTTCATAGGACATGCCAGGAGTTAATGTTTCTGATCTGTAAAGAAAACAATGGCTTCCTATTACCAGTTAACCAATATATTGTGCATGTGAGTGCACTGTAGCACAACTGCTGGGAAATTTTATGTACCACATACATTTCTTTGACCAGTGCCAATATTTCCCCCTGTGAGTAGCTTTTACACTCCACTTGTACGAACTCTTCCAAGGATTGCTCTACTTTATTCATTCCACAACCCAGATATAAGCACACCATGGGCACAGCAGCTGCAGACAATCCTTTTTTTAAGAATTCCACCAAAGGGTCAGCTATGCTTGTTAAGATATTTAAGGTGTCTGTTCTATTTAAACCAAGTCTAAAATAAATTTTTTTGAATGGAGTCTAGTAAGAGAGAACAATTCCACATAAATGAAAAACATATGGAATTGTTCAAAAGGTCAACTATGTAAAAACGTGTTATATACTGTGTTTATAGGTATTTTATTCACAGACAAGGCTGGCATTGGGGTTTTATTGATATCCTGGTGAAAAGCACATTAATCAAAGGGTTGCAACGCCTTTTTCTCTGCATTTTAATGCAGACCATGAAATAGCACAGCAACATACAATTATTTTTGAAACATATTAAATTGTATTTAATCTATATTATGTTTTGATTGTAAATCACTTCTGGCTTTGTATCCAGATATTTACAGGTGACCTGTACATATATGCCATATGAACATTTCTGAACTTCACAGCTGAGATTATAGATCCAAAATCAGAATCCTATACTATGCAGCAGGCTCATCTCCACTCAGAGGTGCTGAATATTTTACCACAACTAACTAGATAATCTAATCAAAATAGTAAATACACTATCAGATTTTTCTGTGTTGGAGAACATTCAAGATTTGGGCAGAAGTAACCAGTCTAAGCCTAAACACGAAGGTCCAAAGGAAAAAAAAAGCTATTGCATAGCATAGACCTTGAGATTATATAAACATTTACACACAGGAACAACTTAAGAAAGGGGGAAGTTTGTGCCTGCATGTGATCTTTTCTTTTAGTGAAACTCAAGATACGATTGTGAATAAGATATAATGCAGGTATGGTGTCTATACATTGACTCTATCAATGCAGCACATTACATTTAGGTTTGGCCCTAGAAGTTATGCCAGTTCTGTACAAGGTAACCAGTCAGAAAGTGCCTGGCTTTCTCCTGGGTACCAGTTAGGAACCTCAGTATATGGAATTCACTTTAAACTATCACCTTGATAACTGTCCTTACCCAGCTGCACCTTTACTGCATTTAAGGAACGAGGAGCCCTACAGGGAATGCATGAGCAGCTACAGGAAGTTGTTAGCTGCTGGGCTCAGCAGTCAGAAATCTGCTTTCCATTTACACCTGCTCCTGCCAGAGCCTGTAGAACAGAAACAAACCCTTCCTTGATTGAGGTTAGGAGGTGTAATAGTAGGTGTGATTGTAGAATTCAGAAAACCATTTATGGGTAATGTTCTTTCTCAGACTATTTAAGAAGCAACCATGGATACTGGGTTTTGTTCATTTTAATTTTTTTTTTTTTCAATCAACAGGCATACATGGTGAAAAAGGTCAAATTTATGAGAGATACCTAGAGTAAAATTGACCCTATAGATTGATATATTTGCTCTCTATACTTCTACCTGCAATAGACACATTCAATATATAAAACTAGTCTACATACATACATAAATAAATATTTATATTAACTAGAGAAACAATATTGTACAATTTTCTATTTACTAAATTGAGATTTGGATCAAAATTTTATCCAAATAAAAAAAAAAAAATAGAAGAATCTTTCACCATAGAAAGCATTGTATGTGCAATTAAATAATTTGCAATGGACACAAGTGAGAAGAAAATCTGAATATTAAATATTTAATTTTCAGACTTGGAGGGAGAGAGAGATATAAAAAAAGATAAAAACTGAAATTAAGATCATCTTCTATGTATATTAATTTCATTTGAAATATGTCCAAAGAACAGCCCTTCTTTTCAGAGGTGTTATAAAAACAATATTGATCTATACAATTTCTGAAAACAGCAGAAGCCTCAATAAAAAATACATGGGCTGCTCAAATTAATTGAAATTAAAAGGCAAAATTTAGGGCCAACAGGTGCTGGAAATGCTCCACTCATTTGTACACATGAAAAGAGAAGACAACTAACCCTCCAATCTCAGTGATAACATCCAAATGACATAAACTCCACCATTTACATAAACAGACATTTCAGGTTCCATGTAAGTACTCAAGTAATTTCAGTTCTTTTTTTTTAGCCTTTGATTTTTCCACCAAAAATGTAAGGTACCTATACACTTAAGCATGAACCCACATGTCCATAAAAGTACATTCAGAATTGTAAATGGCAGCATTTACGACACTGATTTGAGAACATTTTGTTCACAACACATCTTGCAGTAGAGGAAAATGCATGCAAATTAATATGCTGCTTTTTAAAATAGCTAATAAGATTTATTATTTGCTATGATAAATTCTTTTCATGAAATCTTACAAGATTTATCTTTTAAAATATATTTTTCTACTAAACCTACCTATTCAGATTTTCAATCCTAAATGCTAGAAAACACCCTCTGCATCCTTCTCATACTTATTTCAAAGATGTATCTACTCCACTATTTTCACTAATTATGCTTAGCATCTACTCCAAGCATTGAAAATAAATCTACATTCCCTGTTTCTTCTCCAGTCTTTATACTGTTAAAAGG
Source organism: Cyanistes caeruleus (assembly GCF_971803275.1). Classification (NCBI taxonomy): domain Eukaryota; kingdom Metazoa; phylum Chordata; class Aves; order Passeriformes; family Paridae; genus Cyanistes; species Cyanistes caeruleus. The sequence goes on from NC_141701.1 coordinate 106,715,438, forward strand.
ATTTTTGATCCCTTAAATATGATAAAGCATAAACACACGTAGACAGCACTTTTGTATACCCTGAGTATCAAATTGGTAGCCACTGAGTAAAAAACGCATTATAGATTTAAAAATTCTGTAAAGCTACTGAAAGCACCCTCTAGGAAATATTAGGCATGTTGATTCATATTAGTCTTTTCTTTGTTTCCTATATAATTATTTACATCAATGCTGGTGTGCATTTATTTACTATTTCAGCACAGAAAAAAACCCTCACCTAAGGACAACAAAATTTTTCTCTCAGGATCCATAATCATAATCTGAATCCATAATCAATAAGTGGTATTGACCACTAACTCACTAAATGGTTATTTCACATATGTTAGGGACAGATGAAGTTTTAGTGCAATTCAGAACTCTCTATGTGCAAAATTCATATCTCACTTTCTTCACTTCTTTCTTTCCCTTGTTCAACTCAAACTGAGACAATTTCAAGTCTCAAACATCTCAGAAGACTGCAGCTTGAGGAGAAAACTGTAGCTACCCAAGGTTCAAATTACTTCCTTATGCCCCTGCTTGGGCTTTTTTTCCTACTATCCTTGCTTGGCACCAAAATTCTATGGAACAGTTAATAAAACTGTTCAGAAATAAAACTCATCTTCTCTCAGAAAATTATCTGTAAAAATGCATCATTCACAGTTGCTTTATTAACCTAGGCCAGATTAAATATCGCATTTCAGGTTATCACAAGGGTTAAGTTACAGTCTGAATGTACCTAAGCTGCTTCTTAAAATTTGCTGTGCAAAAGTGTCCACACACTTCCCATATCCATGCCTGTTCGTCCATTCTTCATTTTTCTTGACCTTGAAACAATCATTATCTATAACCAACAAGTTATATTATTATCTATAACCAACAAGACTACTTTCTAAACCAAAATTACTTTCTGCTTGGCCATGATTTCTTCTACTGTTATAATTTCGACCTCCAAACTCCTTAACAAGTCCCATTTAATCAGAGAATGCATAGATAAAATTTAATTAAATGCTATACAAAAACTACAAACCTTAAACAATTCAAGCAACACTTGTCACTGATATTATAAAATTGGTTCTAATGGAATCCAGTTTGGTAAAAATACAGTGCCCAAGATGAACAATCAACCTTCTTGTGATGCACATATAATTAAATTAATATGCCAGTGTAAGCTTCCACACAGAAATATGTCTGAAAACAGAATTTCAATGAGGGAGAACATTCAGCCTATATGAATAAAAAATTTGAAATGCAGGAGAGATTTCAACAGAGAAGCAAAACCCAAGCCATTAAACAGTGCCAGCGAGGGGAGGATGATACATTCAAAAGGAAACACAAACTGGGGTTCATGGAATTTTTCAGACAGAATGAAAACAATGTAAAAATGGGACAAAGAATGAGAAGAGTCACATAGTTCAATCACATGGAGTAGGATTTGGTACAGGACACGTTTGCAACAGTGTTCTGAAGACTGAAAATTCACAGGCTTACTTTCTGGGATTTGAGTTGAATAAGATTTGCAAAAGCCCTTAAAAGCAACTTTGTTCCTTTGAATAAAACCCCAAAACTCACATTAGTCTTGAAAACACACTAACTCTCGAAGCATGCATTTGAACCACACACGTTTTATTCCTTACAATTTTCATTTAACCCATTTATGTGGGGAATGGGTGGCCTGAAAGAATTTTTGGAAGCCTTATCAGAAGACATAAAAAATACAGATACTGGGAATAGGAAATCTTATAATGAAAAGCATGACACATGGCATGAAACCCTGAAACCAGTTTCCCCAAAACATCTGGCTTTCTTTTGTGGGATTTTATGTCCATAATAATAAATAAGTCAGGTTTAGGAGTGCCAGTTTATTAACTATTTAAGAATGTCTAAGGCACAGCAGCTGCCTGGATCTCACAGCATGTCCAAATAGACCGAATGTTCCCTGTTGGTAACAGTATATTCAAATACAAGTATTACTATTATGGATTGATACTAATAAACACAGGTTTAATTTTAAATGAGGTTTAAAATCCATTTCCTTCCCTTACCATTTGTTATTTATTTTTTAGCTACTGAATATTCCTGGACAGTTAACAAAAATCTTAAACATTTCATCACTTTGCAGTACTGTTGAAGGTTTCGGATGTAAAAGTACAATATTTCTGAATTAAAGTCACTTTTTTGGAATCAAGTACATAAATACATACCATGTCTGTATATTTTTCTTTAGAAACTTTCATTTTAGTTCATGCCTTACAACTCATCAATTTCTATCATCTGCTCTGAGGCTGAGGAACAGTAAAAGAACAGTCTTTTAATGTCACCTCTCCTACTTCTTACCCTCTTGAATACATTTTTCTCTCTTATGAGCCCATGAAGATGATTAAAAAGACAATATTTTCAATCTGGATTTATTTTGAAAATTTGTAAACTCCATTTCTGAAATTAGGCAATCTTCACAAGCAACTGATGATGTTTTTTGGTCTTTTGGGTAATCATTTTGGATTAGGTCACTAGGAATTTTCTTGCTTTAAAGGAAATCTCTGGGTAGCAGGAGGACAGTCGAATTGTTAATAAAACTTGTTTTAGAGAATAATTGTACATCAGGTATAGCATGGAAAAGGAAAAGAAGCTAACAGTAGAGTTGTGAGTACTCTTTGCTAAGAGCCAACAGCTATAAACGGTTCTCACAGTCTATTTATCAGGTTTTTTAGGTACTGGAATTTACTTAACTGCTTCCAGTAGCTTGAAGTAAGGAAGCCATGGAAGAGAAAACTCCTCAAAAAAAGCTGCATATAATCACTGTAATGATTGAAAAATGAGATGGGTTTTCTGCACATGGCATATAAAAAGACAAATACATAAGTACCTCTATGTTTGCAAAATATGCATATCTCATAAAATATTCCAATGTCATTGACTAGACTTCTCAAAATTAGAAACAAGAATGGAAAAACATGTGGCATATTCTGGGGACCCAAAAAACATGTTGAAAAAATGATACCTGCCTTCTGCCTGTGGTGAGACTGAATCCAATCCAAGGAAAAGACTTTGAGCAGTATGCTACAGCATGCATTCTAGGATTTGGCATATGAATGGAATTCTTCTAAAATTTTTGCTATGATATAATGATGTCAATCAAAACAATTCAAGCCAAAAAGAAAGTAGTTTTCTTTTACAAAATATTTTAACCATCTGGAATTTTTTGAAAATAATTTTATATTCCAAAACACAGCCTGTATCAAAACTAAGTTAACTAAATGGAATTTTTCTTGTCCTCCAAGAATTATCAAATAATAAAAAAAAAAAAATTCCTTTAAGATTATCAGATCCAACTGTCAACCTAACACAGCCAAGTCCATCACTAAACCAGGTCCCCAAGTGCCACACTTACATATCTTTTAAACACCTCCAGGGATAGTGACTCTACCACTTCTGGCAGCCTATACCAGTGCTTGACAGTCCTTTGAAGAATTTGAAAGAAATTGAAGAGTTTCTTCTGAACATCCAATTTAAACCTCACCTGGGCACAGCTTCAGACCATTTCTCTCGTCCTATCATTTATTACTTGTGAGAAGAGACTGACTCCCACCTTGCTATAGCTTCCTTTCTGGTAGCTGTAGAGAGAGATAAGGTCCTTCATGAGCCTTCTTTTTTCCAGGCTTTAGCCCAGCTTCCTCAGCCACTCCTCATCAGATTTGTGCATCAGGCCCCTCACCAGTTTTGTTGCCCTTCTCTGGACTTGTTCTAGCACCAAAATGTCTTTTTTGTACGGAGAGTCCCAAAACTGAACACGGGATTTGAGGTGTGGCCTCACCAGTGCCGAGTAAAAGAGGACAATCACTGCCCTGCTCTTGCTGGCCACACTATTGCTGATACAGGCCAGGATGTCATTGGCCTTTTTGGCCATCTGAGCACATGCTGGCTCATGTTCAGCTGCTGTTGACCAACAACCCAGGTCCTTTTCCATGTGGCAGCTTTCCACTACTCTTCCCCTAGCCTGTAGTGCTGCCTGGGGTTGTTGTGACCCAAGTGCAGGACCCAGATCTTTGCCTTGTTGAACCTCATGCAATTGGCCTCAGCCCATCACTGCAGCCTGTTGGGATCAAGCTCTGTGAAGTTTACTTGATACCTGCTCAGCTAGCCACTATTTCAGTAAAGGGAGCTCATGCTCCCTGAAGGGCTTGCTAGATATTCACCTCAACCTCCTCATCAGAAATGCAGAAATGCCCACCTTCTCCAGACCAGCTTACAATCTGCTTCCTTAACTTATTTCAGACAAAACAAGTGAGCTTGACTTAAGAATTTAAGCAGTAGGATTTTGCTAAGTAAGGTCGTTTTGTTTGAAGCAGTTTAGACAGCATTCAGAAATTAGCTCCACTCACAAATTTAAATTGTTGCTAATCTCTGACAAGGGGAAAAAGAGGGGGAAGAGGGAGAGAAAAATAATGCTTATCTGTGAGAAGGTTACAGATTATTCCTTTCACTGAGAGGCAGAATAAGAATGTGTGTTTGTGATCCATTAGAAAATTGCACTTGTGAATTCTTAAAATGTATATTTCAGGGAATAGAAATCTTTGGGAATGAAAGCCTGTCCGGATTGATTAAGTCATCAGACGCAAAGTGTTAGAATTGCCGGTCTTGTTTCCCTGTTTAATCTCTTGTTGAGGAAGTCCCCAAGGCACTCTTTAATTGTGTTTATACAGCAAAGCAATGATATATCACATGTGGCAGTACAAAAATATTTTCATGCTGATTCTATAGGTTTGCATAACTCTGATTAAGGTACTTTTCCTGTTTTAACTTTACAGCTTAACGTTCAAATTTAAATTTGAATTTAAAACTGAAGACTTGCAAAATTTGCACTTACACAATTAAAGAACACCTTAAAAAATGACACTTGACTTAGTTTCATTCTTATTCCATTTTCTTTTACATTATATAAGATGTCATACAAATGTTTACTGTGAATTTCTTTCACATACCTTCACAAACAAAAGCAAGTCTGTTCCCCTGGTGATCACCCATTCAAGCAGCAGGGCACACAAGATTAACTGCAAGCCTATGCAAAGTCTTAATTCCCAGTATCTCTTAAGAAATGCAGACTGCAATACTTTTCTGTTTTACTCACTTGTCACAATGCTTCACAGTTTCCAAGTTCTTTTTTGTAAAGCCTGACAGATGTATAAGATCTGAAATATTTGTTTTGGTTTTTGTTTTGGCTTCTTAATAACTGTATAATTCAACATTGTTCAAAAGTCTTGGGTGTGGCCAAGAAAAACCCTCTAATGGTCTCCATTACAAATGGAAAGGCAAGTAATTCAAATTGGAATCTAAAAAAATTTACAAATGTTTTTGAAAGGAGCACCAACTAAAAACTGTTTTCTATTGTTTGAGTAGGATGAACTACATTGGAAGCTGCTAAACCAGATAAAAAAAAAAATCCATTCCCAATAAATACTTGAGTTTGTACTTGTGTTGAAGCACTGTTATGTAAAAAATGTTAGGATAACTAAACTGCAGCCCTACCCCCAGTAGAACTAGTTTGAAGAAGGATAATTTGTTTGGTTTAGTTCCCCATAAACAGGCTCCATACACAGCATTGTAGACTCCATACAAAACATTGATTTTTGCAAACAAGGAAAAGGCATCTCAAGCCTCAAAAGTAGAAACAATTATGTAACAAATATTCCTAAAAGGATCTCAGGTTTTGTTTGTGAAGTTGCAGCTAACAGAGCACTGTGACATCTTGTTTTTATCTATTTTACTCACAAACATACCCACTTTTATCTACGTACTGTATGTATAAATGTTTATGGATAATGCTACATACTACACAACCACTTGTGTAGTATGACTGAGACTTCAAGAGCATTAAGTATTGTTTAATCTATTCTGAATTTGAGTAATAATGAGAATCACACCACATTTTCTAACAGCTAGCATATATAACATGTATATATTTTCAGATATGGTTTTATCACAGACAAGATACATAAGCAAGTAAAAGTTACTCAGGTTCCTATAGATTTTGCTGACTTTAGGATCACATACAAGACAGGAGTTGGACCTCCTATAAATTACAGGCTTTTTTCAGTTTTAGAATACATTATTTTCACTAACATTTATGGAGTTCAAACAAGCAGCTAACATGAAACACTTCTGTTTGAATGATCCCATACAGCCTGTGCAGAGAGCTCTAAAAACTGCCATGAGTATTACACACCACACTTCTGACACAACAGTAGGAAGCTATCAACAGTTAATCCCAACTGGTTTCTACCACTGCCAAAAACACCCCTTAAAGTAAGATGTCCTTATTTGTGTGCATACCATGTTCCACTTTCATACTGTGACAGAACGTATCAAAGGCTTTGCATTATTTTTAAAAAGCAGTTTAATAAAAGCAAATGAGCTACCAGCTTTTTTTAAAAAGAAGAGTTCTTGGCACCCAAATTCCATTACATTTCAAAGGAATTTAAGAGCTCAACTCCCTTAAGGTCTTTAATGTAGGTTAGCAGCATACCATTTATCAAAACAGTGACTATTTGATCCCCGCTTGTGTAAAAAAAAGATAGGCACCAAGAGGCAGCTTCAGCATCCTAAAGTTGGTGATTTACATATATCAATTTAACCTTATATGTGGTGCCTCCACAGTCATTACCCAATAACTACTTTATTGCTTCCTGGCTGGGGCCTCCTCCACTGTACCAAAGCCACTAAATAATACACTCAGGCTCCCACATCTCTTCCACATCATGGGTCTATCACTGGATCACTAACCCAGCAGTTGTCATCCTAGGATGGGAATAGTTCTGAAAAATTTGACTAGACCAGGTATGACTTATCTTTCTGAAACAACTCAGTAGAATTTTCATAGTGTACTATTAGATCAATTGGGTGCACCTAAACCAGTTTTTTTAATATATCCACTGCACAACTGTAAAAATACTCCTAGCACTGCACACTGCCTCTGAGGGAATGAGATATTTCAAAAGTGGATGCTCTCATGTTTTTCAGGATACCTTCATTCTGAGCCTAAGCATGGATGGCTCTCCAATGCCACCTAGGCAATTTTTCATTCTTCAATTCAGCACCTCTTTTTACACTGTGTAGGAAAAGCAGCTGCCATTCTTATTGCCCAAACAGTAAAAGCACACAACTTTTAGCACAAAAGCACAGAACGGGAGGTAACTATTCCCTCAGTGTAGATCAGCAAGAAAGAAACTAATAGCAGAACCAAGAGGCTGACCTCATGTTGTTTTGTAACATAAGCACTTTCCACCCAAAGGGCAAAAGTCAAGGAGAGTTTGATTGTGGAGTCAAAATAGTCCTACTGCTCTGTTATTTTAGCCTCCCTTTCTTCCTCCAGATTATTCCACTCAACATAACCTACAGCATTTAGTGATAAACCTGCTGGCACACAATTTATAGAGAAACAACACTTGACACTCTTTCAGCTACTTATCTTTTTAAGCAGTGGAAAGAAAAAGACTCCTACTATATATAGTGACTCCTTGGTGTCTAGCCTTCCCCTCCACCCCCAGGCCTGTCTTTGGTATGCACACAGGACATGATGGTTTTAAGCACAGCAACAGAGAGCAGTTCACTTTCCCAAAAGGACATAATAGATGCTTTTTCACAGCTGAAGGCCACTTGTAATGCATGGTTGACTGTGAAAAGTAACTGTGAAGCAATGATAAGATCAAGTATCTTTGACCATATTGAAGAACCCAAAGCCATGAAGTTTATGCCACTAATTGAGAATTAGGATATACTTGCATGATGTACAACCAAATCAAAGATTATCCCATTATAAAAGTGATGTAAAGCAATAACAAAAGCTTTTTTTTTATAACTAGCCAAGTATTAGAGGAGCAAAAGGGAAACAAAAAAATTGGTAAGTAGTAAGTAAACTACTTTCCTATTCTCATGAATCTGGAAAACTTCAGCGGCCAATGTGTGGAAAAAATTACAGAAAATGTGAAAGATATTTTCTACCTTGTCAATTAGTAGTAAACATTATTTTTCCAAAGCAACGCCTCTAATATTGTATATTATTAAACTACACAGTGCAAAATTAAATATTTCTGATTCTATAAATAGGCAAATTAATGTACAGAAAATTAAATATTTGAAAAGTTGTAAGCAGCACCCCCAGCACTAATTCAACTAATCAAACATTTCCAAATCAAGTTTTTAGAATATCAAACTGTTATTCCAGTACTGATATAACCAGTTATCAGAAATAAGACACTTTCCCCTCAAAATTTAATTTGTAGGCCAATGCTAACCCCCTTCTCAGATTGGAGACATAGCTTTTTATGGAGTCATGCAAAGGTCATATGAAGTGCTGCATTTGAGCTTCTTTATTTGTGCCCAGTAACATGAGCAAGAAAGAAGGTAGATTGCAATTTGAAGGATTGCAAAAAATCCCAAAAAACCAAAAACCACAACCAAACCAAAAAAACCCACACCTACTGAAGCCTGAATTCTGGGAAGGCCAATTTCTCTGCCCACTATTTTATACATCTCAGACAAAAGCAAATGTGTTCAAATCACCATTGATGTGCACAGGAAAACAACACTTACTAATGCACAGAGAACTCTGATTTAAACCAGACAAAGCAGAATAGCATTGATTTTGCATAAAGAAACAAACTCAGAAAAGAGTAATTTGAAATTCATCAAAATTTCAGAAGTTTCAAAAAGCTCTCTGTATTTTTCCATTTGTTGCAACTTGGTCAAGAAAATAAGAAAAAAGGCTGTCTTCCATCTACTACAACTCTGCTTCTGTTATAGTTATTCTTTTATCTTAACCAGCTTGTATATGCTTATTTCCTAGACAAAATAATATATATTTTTTTATCAGTTACAAAAAAAACCACTAAGAAGTTACACAAAAACACATGGATTTACACATCTCCAAACTCTCTAAGATAGAAAAATATCAAAAAGAATAAACCAGCTAAAAGAACTGTGGGCTCTGCATGCCTATATGGGGATGACACAAGTCCATAAGAACCAATCTTTGTGTAACAGGCTGAGTTTTGAGAACTGAAATTTCCAAAATGAGTGGTGTTCTGTTTTTTAAAATGGGAAAATGGATCATGTTTGAGTTAGAAAGCTACAGATGACATTCTTTTTTATTCTGCAGTTCATAAATGTGTCTATAAGGAAATGTGCTTTTTTCTTTTTTTTTTTTTTTTTAATTTTAACTAGCTTTTAGACAGTAACTCCCAGGTGGTTTCAAAACTCAATTTGTTCACAAACTATGCTCAACATATGGTGACTATTGAAGTTGACCATAAAAAAAAATTAATCACATTAAGTGCACTTGAGAAAGATGTTGGCCTTCTAACCAACATAGCATAGAACTTTCTGCAAGTGTTTCTGCAGCACAGATCTATCTGCTTTTCATAGCTTTCTATGACATATTAAAGGACAAAACTGAGCAAGGATAATGTTATCCTACAATCAATTGTACAAAAAGTGAACCTACAGACAGTGGCAATAACTGGCTTGGCTCTTACATCAATAGGAGTATTCTTGTGTGCTGTCCATGCGCAGGCTTTGCAACTATGAAGAAAATAGCCAAGGGACTCATTTGTATCCGTTTTTGCAGATGATACAATTTAATATGAGGATCCATGGGGTGCATAACTGTAAATCTTTGACTGAAAATTACACATGGAGACAGAAAGCAACAGAATTATTGAAACAGTTTGAGCCTAACAATGAACATCTCAGAGCTCCTACAGCATCAGTACAGAGTGCCAAATCCATAAATCACTAGCCTGAATGAAAATGAAAATGCTTTATTTGTGTAAAAACATGAGAAAGGATGACTTAATTAGAGAACAAAACCTTCTCTTATATCCAGTTGATTTATATGTTTTTCTCATCCATGAGACAAAAGAATCTTGCATTACATTTCTCTGCAATAAAGGGTATGAGTTATCCTTCACTACCACAGTAAGCAAAAAAATACATAGAAGGGCTCAGGAAAGTTACATTTAATGATATCCCTTAGATAGTCCATAAAGTAAAACAACACATATTGCCATTTCATTAATCCCACCCGTCCTAACTCTGCAAGTATATCAAAAGGCAGACAGGCTTACCAGTACCTTAGCACAGCTTTAGCAGAAAGAGATGGCCCTGAGTCTCCTACTGCTAAGCAAAAACATTTTATGGTATTATGTAAAGTATTTTACAAAGTTTACAGAACTAAATAATAAGCTATGAATTAATACATTTATATAATATGATCATACTTTCACAGAACAGAAACATACGTTTCTCTGTGCCATTTCATCCCACCCACAGAACGTCTCACTAATCTGAAAATCCTGCCTGTCTGTGGTCTATGTTATGCTGAGGCTGGAGATCATCAAAGCACAAGCTGTTTTCAGGACCTAGAATTTCATATTTTTCTTTTTCTGAGTTCAGGCTATTTGTACAGCCTGCCTGCCCAGCAGCAATGAGGTCAAGCTCCTTCAATGCCTCCTTTCTTATCAGCACTAGTCACATCAACATTATAGAGGCAGGTGAGGTCAATAAGCCCCATGGACCAGGCAGCATGTTTAGTTTTCCATATTTCAGGTGAGTGAGCCTAGGATGTCTCAAAGTTTTCTCTTAAAGGCTGTGACTGTGTAACACTAGAATTGAGACTAAAGGGGAACACCTAAGCTCAGATGGCAAATATGGCCTTCTCTGCACAGCAGGTGCACACAGAGATTCTGTATTACCATTCTCCAGTAAGGAAAATAAAATTCTCAGGTCCCTAATATGTGAAGCTTAAAGGCAAGGATCAAACTATCTTAGGCATTATACTACTATACATGAAAGCAGACAGAGCTAGTTCCACCTGTGTTCCTGCACCACTATCTATGGCATAAACCTACAGAAACATCTAAGCTTAAAACACAAGGTTAAGATGTGGTGAGTGGAATTTAGGTTACCTAATGATTTGATGGAGTCAAGTTTCTCCACAGTGCAATTAAGAAGAGCTTAAATAATAAACAAAAGTTTGTAGTAACAGCTATTGGTGTCTTACTAGGATTTAGGCAGCATGTATATCTGAGCAAAGCACGTGTGCATTTACCTTCTCCAGTGCCAGCCTAGAGGACACACCATTTTTTGAAGAAACAGGTTACAGGAATCAGTTCCTTTTTGTAAAACTGAATAAAACCCACACTGTGCTCCTCCTAGAATATTAAAATGCCAGGTTGTTGGTGATTTTCCTCTTTTAACCTCCCAGTCCAGGACACATTAGGCATTTTATGGCTTCCAAAGCACAATTTTCCCAGAAGCATTATCGGAACTGAGCTTTTACCACCTCCCCCAAAATGAAGTAGTAATTCAACAGTAGAATAGTAAGGCTTAAAGCATGCTGAAATCACTGCTTTGCATGCATATTAATGCTGTCCCCTTGTATTTCATTGTCTTCTCTATTTCCACTTCCTCCCTTATGCTTTGTTTTCTGACTGAAAGCTCGGGCACAGGCTGCCAGGCTGCCCTCCGTTTATACAGCACCTACTATAACAGGGTCACAGCCTATGAAACAAATTCCAGTGCACTTAAACACTATAAACAACCACAGCCAACAGGCCTGTCAGAGCAAATTAACGGAGTATGTTTTGGTGACGCATGATTCCCAATGGCTTCTTAAGCAGTTTCTCCTCCTGATTTATGAAATCATCCAGTTTTCCACAATGAACTAGATGGCTGTTGGTGAGAATTATTGAAATTCTGCTTGACTTTTGCAAAGCACTTTATAGGCAGATCCTATGCTGGTGCAAACTAAGACCTTCAACAGCACAACAACAACAACTTATACCACCGTCTGCCCCTTCATCCACACTGACCTCAGCCCTCCTCATAAACACTCCAATTTCAAGGGTATGACTCAATACACATTCATATCTGAGCTCTCAGTCCTGTGGAAAAAAACATCTATTAGGGTAGGATGCTACAGGATATAGCTACACTAAGTGAATCTTTCTGCTCTTGGCACTGCACATACCTGTAAGTAGCTCTACAGGAGGGTGACAGGAGGGTGGAGCTGGGAAAGGGAAGATTGCAACTCAATCTGCACTCCTCAGCTATCAGCAAAGCCATCCTCATGTTTCAACCATGAGACAGAAATGGATGGAGTACACAGGACCTCACTGGCATTTAGAAGATTTTTCCCAGCAATAGCTGGTGGCTACAGCTTGGTCTAGACACGAACAATTTAAGTTTCCTTGTAACCCCTGTGGGAAATGTCCAGCTGTGAAAACTGCTGGAATTTCCTGATAACCACAGCATCCTGCCTTGTAGTTTAGAATAAACAATGTTGACAGCGACAGTGTGCCAGAAGTAGACTTTACCAGTTTGCTGCAGAAACAGGGAACTTCCACCTACTTTTCAGTTTTTCTTGTTACAAGAACTGATATACATATCATGAGCCATTCCTGCTACACTCATTCCCATTCCCGCAGTTACATGAGTGAGTACAAACAGAAGAACACAGAATACACAGCAAAGCAGGATTATTTCAAAAGCTTATACCCATTGTTATATACTCTTGTTTCTTTCACTATAAGAAATTATGACAAATTCTATAATCAGTATTGTCTTCAACCAATTTTTAGAGAGTAATTACAGTAAACTAAGATTTCATGTATGGTATAAAATCACGCATGGGGAAAAATAATATTTATATACCTCTTTTAACCCAACTTCAAACTATGGGAAGCCATGTAATCAGCTTTTGACTGTTCTTTTCAAATCAACATAGACTCTGGATTGCATTGCCAGAAAGATCAAGAGATATAACTTCAAATATACATACCTCATCTCTGTACACACTTTAAAAAAAATTATTACTAAAGATTATTATTATTGTTGTTATGTTTTGAAAAACTAGAACTCAGAATTTTATACTACACTACTTTTAGCCACATCCCCACCTTTATGTAAAACATTAAATATATGTTGAAACTGATTTTATACACTGGGAACAAAGTAACACACCACAAACTAAAAAAAAATTCATGTCACCTACCCAAAAATAAGCTTGCATTTCTTAACATGTAAAACCCACAGAATTTCAGGAGGGTTTGTTTTCTCCACATGACTCTACAGATAAGTGATCAGCTCAAGTGTCTGCATGTTCAGCCATCATTTGACTGAATGTGGTAACATGAGCATTAGCCACTATGCATTGTCTGTCCTTCCTATCTCAGGTATTCAAAATTTCAAAATTTGACAAAACCATACTTTAGGATTCCAGGAAACTCCTGCATATACATCCACCCAGGCTGATTAGCCTGCAAAAACATAGTGACAACTATGAAAGACAAGTTCAAAGCCAGGTCAGAAGGTAACAAAACTCCACGTGAAGAAGGATCAGTTGAGCTCAGGTGCTTTCTCTATGATCAAGCGACACAATATCGCGTCTCTTTCTTTAGGACTATGCTCAATTCCTGCCTCTCTTTTTTCAAACTAAGCTTCAAAAGCCAAATACAAATATCAAGCAGCAGATTTGCAGCAAGTGAATGGTGACAGCAGAATCAAATAGAAACAAATGGACAGGAACATCATCAACTGCTTCTATGGGATAAGATTTGCAGGTCACCAGCTACCTCTGGTCATGATGGCCAAAGGCAAAGAGATGAACAGAGTTGGAAGATGAACATGTATCTTGATATGGTTGTATCAGAAAAGGCATAATGGAAAATGGAAACTTACTGGCTAGCAGCCAAGAAAAAGAGAGAACAGATATATTCAAACCAGAATCACACTTATGAATGCTTTTAGTTGGATTAAGCCAGGCAGCTCATCTCAAATTACTTTACACTACCACGGCGCTTCTGTGAAGTAAAAATCCAGCCCCCAGTGTCGAAGTAACAGTGCCAGACACACCAAGTCGCTCGTGCCTTCTGTCAGGCCATTAAAATGTGCTATAGGTCTCAGACCTGGTCCAGGAGAAGTAGTTTTATTTGACCACCCGAGCCAGCGAAGGTGGCAGGCAGCGAGTGTGTGCTGATGTCTTGCCACAGGGAGAAGTTGAGTCACTGTTCACTGTGCCAGCTGGATTCCGGCACGAGTTTAATAAACTGGTTCACTGCAGTGATCATGCCTGGTTGCTGCTGGCACCAAATGCTTTCATCTCTAAATGTCACAGGCAGGTTAGTGTGGCTTTTCCTTTTTCTTTTTTTTTTCCAGTAGGTGAATAAAAATATAAAAATGTAGAAATTCCAGCTACAAAACCCCAGCAAGAAAAGAGAACAGGAGAAAAAAAAAAATCTACTCTTGATGTTTGTTGCAGAAATAAACTGGCTCCATAATTCTAGCTCCACATTAAAATAGGGACAAAAATAAGCCTGTCCTCTGTGGTCAGTCATAATTGCTGAAATCTTGGAATTATTTTCTGTGCAATCATTCTGCAAAGATTTTCTTGGAATGGGTCAGGGAAACATCAAGCAAGGTGGTAACTTCTTGTCAGACAACCTGAAGAAACATGTCCAAGCAAGTGAGAGGTAACCAACTTACCACTCGCCAGGAAAGCTGCACGTATATGCTACTAAAAATTCTCAATAAATGCACAATTGTAGTACCCATTGCTTGCTTAATTCCTTCTCTGGTCGGGATTGATCAATTTTGAACTCTATCACACTTCAGAAAAAGAACTAATCTCTACATGGGTATAAACCCTATTGAGACCTTTCAGAGCTTTTTAACCAGATATTAACAATCACATTACAAATTACCTCATCATAAATAGGAACAAGCAATGTCAACTGCAACATTTTCAGGAGGAATCTTTAAATCTTAGTACCCAAGTAAGCTGAAAAATATGCTTAGTCCTCACTGCTCCCAAAGCTTCCAGGAAACAATTTAAAGCCACCCCAAAATGTTTGTCACATCCAAATGTTGGCAACAAGTAGAAGAAGGACTTCTATAAAATTTCGGGTTATCTGTTTTGCTGTGTCACACACAAGAAAGGCCTATGATAAAGAAAACTAAGGTGAAGGATTATTTTTCATTCCTCATCTATCAGGTTGCACATGTCTACTGACCATTGAACTTATTTGCAAGGGCAGCAGGGAACAATAACAATTCTTCAACAAAAAAGGAAACAGAAGAGTTATAGAATCACACATAACCCTCCCCAACATCCTTTTAACAATCAAAGGAAAAAAGATAACCATATTTCCATTGTGGATAATGAAATCTGAGATTCAGGTCATCTTGTTGCCTCCTTGTTGGCAGAATTAATTTAAGGAGAAAGTCCTAATTTCCCTCTTCAAATATAAGTGCCACAATCAAAGATAATTTACACTTTATTTATCCTCTTCCATCAGAGAAACAATACAGATACAAAACCAGGCTTCTAGAAATTGAAGGTCATAAATTTGATCATATTTAAAAGGAGAAAGAAAAAAAAAAAAAAAGAAGTGTATGTTTATACCTTTTCCAGCATCTAAATAGGAAAAAATTACTTTCTCTTATTCATTCTGGATACAGGTCAGATGTGTCTCTCAAGTAATTTGCGTCACCCATGGCCTCACTAAGGATTGCCAAGCCTTTACAAGGCTATTTCTCAGCTTTGGATATTGCCAACAAAACTGCTTCAAGTGTATTACAGGGAGATGTGAGGAACTTGTGTATTATAATACTTGAGTTGTGACTGGAGCCAAGACTTAATAAGGTCTTGCTTCTTTTTGATAAAAGCTATTTCTTCAGAAATATAACACAAAAATATCTTTACATGGACAACCAACAAGTAACAAGAGAAACAGGACCATTCACAGTGTCACAGCCAGTCTAGACAAACATACAAAATCCTTTGCTCCATCTCACAAGGCTCATTATACAAAACCATACAGAAAACAAACCAGGACCGAGTAAGCATTTCCTGCCAGGAAAAATATCATATGGCTTACCAGCTGCTGAGGACAGGAGTCTGTGAATTCAAAGTAAAAAATTACGTGATTCAAGATCTAAATGTCTCCTCAAAAAGAACAGGAGCAGAATAGTCAAGCAGTTTAGCATGCCCAGGGCAGGATGTATTAGCAGGATTACTGGAGATGACTTATGCTTGTTCTGCAACTCAGAGTAGGAAATGCAAGCATGTTTACATGCCTGCCTCAGTGCCTTCTTGGACAGGACATCAGACCTCCTAGTGACCTTCTAATTTCTCTTTCCTAAACCCATTTGGACATCAAATTTTTGGACTGCAACTTCTTTTGTTAATTTTATGATAATCCATGTTAAATCAATGATGTTGCTTTATACAAACAGTTTATTCTAGAGTGATGGTAGTAAATTTTTACCTCATTAGACAATGAGGGGATTTGGGTGCTACATTTTAATTAAACAGGTTGACTGTAATCACAGCTCTGAGACAGATGCACAAATTTTGGCTTAAACCAAACATGATAAAATAGAAACATAACAAAGAAACTTCAAGCCAAACATTCTTTGCCATTATTTGCACAATAAAAATGCACTAACATAATTTGTCTTGTATAAGAAATTAATTTTTTTTCCCCATTCTATGGATCACAATGAAATCTGACCTTCATATCAGGTCCTAAGTAGCTGCCTCTCTAACCAAATTCCTTCAGAGTTCCCTGATAAGCAAACACTGGTCCAATATCACACCACAAATGGTTTTGGTTAGATACTGGTAACCTGGCACTGATTCTGCTTTTCTCAAAACTTTGGAAAATTTTGGAAATCATGTGGTTGGCAGCACAGCAGCTGGTGGTGGAACACAAACTTGCACCTTTTCAGCTCCACTGAAATATTTTGTGATGATCCAAAGCAGCATTTGGATGTCTTGTAATATATACAAAAGACATTATCATTGCTTATTTACCTCAGAAAAAAATCCAGATGCTTATGTCATCAACTGCCTTGTCTTGATACTTAAAAAAAAAAAATTGCTCTATATTCATATACAGAAGCTGTGTTTTTCAATACAGAAGAATAATTCCCATAATAGTAAAGTTTTAACAAAAGAACTATTAGGCTTTGAAGATTCATGAACTCTGCATTCCGGAAATCTAAAACGTCAGAGCTATTTACAAAGATCTGTAAAATAGGTTCTTAGCCTTTTTTTGCCCACAAACCAGAGAAGATACATGAAGTTATTTTATTCTGAAATATTATTGATCATTGATCATCTTCCTATTCCTTTGAACTTCAAATGAAAAGAAATCATAGACATCAGTGTTTGGAAAAACTCAGCTTTTCAGAGTCAAGGCAGTGATTCAGGTTATACCTGAATTTTCCCCAATATGTTCCTGTAATTAGTGAATTTGACTTCCATTAAGTATAAAACACATCATAAAAATATCATGGTCTAGCATACTAAGTGTGAGATTCAAGTTAGGTAAATTCTATATTTTGGTCCTTAATTCCTCCTTATATTTATCTAATTCATGTAATGTGTCTGCTTTAGCTTCTCCCTGCCTACATACTTCTAATTACCATTACTTGCATCACTGACCATTTTACTGACAAATGAATCTAGAAAATGCTTATGCTCAAATCTGTAGAATGAGCATGGAAAAATCCTCATTTACACAGTTGCTTCTTGCAAAATACTGTGAAAGTTTGTTTAAGACACTGTGTGTCAAGGAGTTAGCATCATTTCTGGGACAGGAAATAAGGCAGAGAAACAAGCACATCAACTGTGGTTGAAGGACAGAAACTGATTCAGGGATTCCTCCAAAGAAACTAATAACAGTGGGATATTACACCTGCACAAAGCATCTGTACTTGGCAGGTGTTCTTAAATGACAGTTAAATGCTTTGGAAGCTTTTTTTTGTTGTTGTTGTTGTTTTTCCTTTTCTATATTGTAGAGGTGGAGCAAACACATTTTCTTAATTCTGGGGTGATCAACTTGACCAATAGGAAGTATGTTTTACCCCAGCATTCATAAACAAATGCCTGCATGCCCTTCCACACTCCAAATGGCTCTAAAATGAAAGGATACAGGAAACATGACATCAATGACATATGTAAATGTTGATCTATTGAAAGCAGTTTTGGGAGGCTTAGGTTCAGACCCTTTTCTCCTAGATAATCAATGAGCTTTCCTTTGTTGCATGTCCCAACACCTGAGTAGATGAAAGTACATAAAAATGGGGAAAACATGAATATAATTCAGATATCTTGGGTGGTTTGGAAGATAGGAGAAAGCCACAGAATGAAACTTTCCTTCACAGAAAATGCAACTTTCAACACTTATTTACTGCTTTAAATGTAGTATTTTCTATCTACCACTGTGACAATTTCCCACTTTGGTAAAACATGGCTTTTAAACTGAAAGCCTGTGTAGCAATTAAGGATTTAAAGTGATAGTATGGAATCTTTAGTTAACTGATTACATGCACACAATAGATTTTAGAGTGTGCAAAACAGAAGAAAACACAAAGGTAAAAACATATTTTATCACTTATCTGCTGATGATTAATTCTGACAATAAACACCATTGGCATCCCTGTGGGCCTAATATTTTAAGAGTATAAAAAAAATATAAAACTGAAATAAAAAAGTATAAAATTGAACAAGTTGTGTGGCACTTGTCATTTATTAGAAAAAAATTACCCATGGATGAAATTACAAAAGAGGAAGGTGAACAAAAGTTATCAAGTTTTGACTGAGCCTTCTTGATCAAAAAACATAACCCTCTGACCTTTCTTTTTCCTTTTCTTGCAAGAAAGTTATTCCATACAAAACATTTCTTGCAACGACTCAAAGTTTCAAAGGCTACTGGACTGGTTGTTATTCTAACTGTAAAGGTAGCAAGCAGCAATGTTAATTAATGACCTAAAAATTTTCACAGAATTACATTGTATGCAAACACTTGAATGTTAGTATATTATTTCCCTTCTAGACAACAGCAAAGTTTCTTTCTGCATATCATTATATAAACCTATTTAGACATATATTTCTCTAAATTATGTCATAAATTACCTTACTTCCAGTATCCCCATGTTAGCAGCTGAATGAATATGCTGAGGAGCTGTTGCCATGCACTTTAGTGATATGATATTCCACAGGATTAATTCCTGCTATACCTTCGGGTTTTGTAGTGATGTTTATGCTAGCAGCCACTGCTAATATTTTATTCAATATATTTAGCACAACTTTTTGCTACATCACTACAGCAATGAGCAAACACTAAGAAAAGAAAAGAATGAACAATTAGAAAGTGAAAACAGCAAATCATGGTCCAGTGAACTCTGGCTTTGCCTTAAACACATTAGCAAATATGTCCCTCAGCTCCTCATTTCTCCCACATTTCATAAAGCACTGTTCACCCCTTCCCTTTGGTTGTGGGTGGGAGCTCAGTGCACCAATAAGATATGTTCAAATCCACACAGCCTTCAATGAGTTAACTTTTCCTCCACAAAGGTGAAGAGTTTTGCTGACCCAGTGCAAGTTGGCTTAAATAAAATTCAGTTCTGCTGTAGTCAACAGGAAAGTAGGAAGGAAAATAGGATTTAACAAACAAAGCATAAAAAGTCCACAGCAGGAAATCATTATTTGGGCAATTGTTCACTTTGTTAACAGACTGGACTGTATTAATATCTATCAGTGCATACTGCTGTGTTTGTGGTTTCTCTGTAGTGGCACGTCTGGTCTGATTAGTTACAAAGTGGTCATATAGGCAAGTGAAATCTGCAATTGTGTGAGGTTTCCGAAGAATACAGAATACATATGTCATTAATGCTTAAACTGGCACCAGCTTACTCTGGTTAAAGTTTGAGTGGTTGACTAAAATTAAATCAATACTAAAAGAAGCTCAGAATGCCAATAGAAGTGGTTTACAGACATAGTTTCACTGACCATTACAGCTGCTATGGATTAGGCACGTGAAATGGTTCAGTTCAAGTTAACATTTTTAGTACTGATACACAAAAAACTGCAGCCGCAGTATTCTGTGTGCCTGCAATCAAAAGCATTCTAGGAACACATATAACATTGTTCCAAGTTACCATTTCACATTTATCAATTTCAGTCATGCTTCTTACCACAAGAAGGTTAAATTAAAATTAATAGAATATATACAAGTGTGTGTGCATATGTGTGTGTACATATATATATATGACATTATTGTTAAGAAATAGATTTGTAGACAAAGATCCTATAAACCACTGGGGAAAGCCTGACATTCTACAGGGTTTTATATAATAATTACATTATAAAACTTTAAAAGCTATAGATATTAATCAGTGAACACGGTAACACCAACGATGTTTGTACTGGAACAGTTCCTTAACTTCCTTGAGAGGAGTCATAAACCAGTTTCTTTAATGTACTATGAAAGTTCTGGATACAAAGCAGGATCACAGGCAGAACACCCATCTCTTCATCTAGCTATATTTTAGGTCCCCTTTTCCCAAGGGAAATATTTCCCTGCCTGCCTTACTCAAGCTTCTTTGAAGCTACCTTCAAAGCTACAACCAGCCTCTGAGAAATGAACTTCTGGTTAGAAACTGCAGGTGGTGAGGTAAGAAAAGGCTTGCAATATAACTTTTTATCAGACTCAGACATTTAAGATCAATATGAAGGCAGTAGAGATGCCAATTTTAATTGATTGCAAATACAGTTCAGTGGTTGTTCTGAAGAAAGATTTTGATTTACTTGTTTTATGACGAGAGCATGGCCATGCCAAATACTATTTCCCAATACTGCAGAGACTTAAGTGAAACACATGGTGAATATATCACTCTGAGCCATTCATTTATCATCTTTTATGGAATTTGAGGGATTTACTTTCTTTTAGGGGCCACTTTCTTTTAACTATGAACATTTTATCCAGTTCACAGGGCATCAGCTATTCAGAAGAAAACTGGAAAAGGTCAATACACATAGCCAGCAATTACAAAACCCATCCCATGCATTGCATTTCACTCTTGACCCAATAACTTCCCTTTCCCGACCTTGATATTTCAGAAAACATGGGTATTTTTTATATCTGATAGCTCATAGGACTATCATTAGCCAGCTTTCACAGTACTATGCTTTGACCACTTTCCAAGGTGTGGGATCCAATCCAGTATCTGACAACATTTCTAATCCCCTCTAGAAAAGCCATTAGCTGAAATGTACAAAACTGCTGCAAGGTTCTTGCAGCAGTTAAGCCCCACATAAAACCACTTGGCAAACTAGGGAATAAGCTCAAGAGACACCTGTGTAAGTTACCTGTGCTTCCTCTGCCTTTCACCTTTCAGCCAGCTTTATGTTTGAGCAAAGGGGGTTAGATTTACAGAGAACCAGTGGCCCATTGGCCTCCATAACTAACATGGAGGAAATGCCCTGTTATGCCTATTCACTTTCAGCCGCTTTTCAAAAATAAAGTATATAAGATTACTTACACGTGCCTCGACACACTGTTTTACCCCTGTGGATTTCCTACCCTGTCTGTCAAAATAGTGCAGGAGCTTAAAAACTTTCAACTGAATAACTAATTATTCTGTCTACCTTAATTTTTATAAAAATTTTGGTTTGAGTCACATTTAACTTCAAAATAATTATTTTCAGTTTTGGCCTCCTAATTTGGAATCAGTTTCAAAAGTAGATTAACAGAGATTTTGTTGAAGATCCTGTAATTTACAGTTTCATAAAATCACCCATGTAAATCTGGAGGATAAGACAGGTTGTTGGTAATCTGAATTTACAGAACAGAATTTGGTCTGTTTACTGTGAAGGGTTACCTTTTAAATTTTACTTACACAGACTGCCTTTTTTTTGAGATAATTCATTGTAAAAGTAACAAATCTCATACTCACTTTTACACAAGATTGCAACATACTGAGTTACTAGCAAGAATGAATCTCATGATTTATTTCAATTTCAGTTACTTAAATACCATCTCAGTGCACTGAATTCTGTTGACAGTTGCCAGGAATTTTGTAGGACAAATTGATGAGACACAATGTAAGTTTCTGCAGTTAGCATTCAAATATTACCCATATAAAACATTATTTCTAATTATTTAAATGATAGTGCGATACTTAAGTCAAGCCTTACAATGAGACAATCTGCACTGACTTAATTCAGGAAAAAAAGAGGAGCACATTTGGAGATAGGTGATTCTAAAACAAATATAACAATGGAAAGATTGCAGTAGGCACCTGCAAAGTAAAACCTAGGCATATTAAACACAAAAACTAACACAAACATGTAAGGAGAAAGCATCTCCTGCTATTTTGCACTTTCTAAATTGTAATTGCTATTTCATGTCTTTTAGACTTCTCTTATCCAGTGGCACACGAATTGTATTTCAGTTACATACTAAATCAATACCAAGACAGTGTGAGACTTTTCATTCTTCTGATTCATACAATAACTGAATAAAATAGTCTAAATCAAATCTTCTGCTCCAAACAGGGTCAACACTGAATTCAGATCAGGTTTCTCAGGGTTTTACCTAATCTTTCTAGGCCTGACACCTCCAAGGAAGGAGATGCCACAGTTTCACTTAGAAGCCTATACCAAAGTTTTAACGTCATCATCATGAGAAGTTGTTGGGTTTTTTTCCTTTTATGTAATTTGGGAACCTCTCTGGTTTCAATTTACAACCATTGTATCCTCTCCTGCCTTGCAGCTCTGTGAAAACCAGGCTCTTTCCTCTCAAAAACTCCTCTTTAATACTGGCAAACTACATTCAAGGTCCATACTAAGCATCCTCTTGTCCAGGCTAAACAAGTCCCATCGCCTCTACTCCTCTTAAGAGAAAACCTCCAGCTCTCCACTTCATAGTCCACTGTTGTTCTTAGACAATTTTACTGACATCTTCCTTGTAGTGGAAGGGACCAAAACTGAACAGTATTGTCCATGTGTATATTTTCATGTTTGCTTGAGATTTTTGACAGTGGGTTTGCTTGTTTGGGTTTTTTAATGGGTTTTTTTGGGTTTTTTAATACAATTACTTGAATTAATCTAAATGTAGCTATTAATCAGAAATACTAAGATAATGGACTATTAAAAAGGACATAAACCTCACGGCCTATGGCCTGATACTATTATGAACTCCTAAGATAAGGGATATCCTCTTCTGAGTATACAGTTTATTTATACTGTATTTATATCAATATCTGTCAGTATATACTGGTTTTAGAGTGTTTGTTTAACCAAGAACTATATTTCAATACCATTTTGTTAAGAGAGCAGGTATAGCTTAGAAATAATAGATCTCCTGCATGCAAAGGACTAGAATGTTCTCATAATAGTTTTGTTATTCAAAAAATAAATTGTCAGATAGAAGTATCAAAATCTACACCAACTTTTCATATTTTACTTCTCATTTTCTCTAGCTTGCAGTATCTGTGGACAAATTCCTGCTATAACTATTCTATTAAACAAAGTACTAAAATCACTCTATGAACCTGCTTGGGTTCTTCCTCACTTTGGACCACCCATACACCAGGTTCACGCTGTACACTACTTTCTATATTCACAGTAGAGAAAACTCTGTTTCAGCACTATGAAATTTAATCCTTCTCCATTGCTGCATTTTAAAAAACACCACCTTTGCCTTCATACATCTCAGTCATTATTTTCTCATGTCACACTTTTCATTGGAAGTCTTATGAATATATAGGACTTTTTCAGACTAAAACACCAAAACCCCAGAAAACCTTACCAAGCTTGCTATAACAAAGCTTGCCTTATTTGCTGTCATCTTGATCTCTTCTGTTTATCAGTATCTTCATCTTCTCTCTCAACCAATATAATGTCTTTGGAAAGGAAAAAGTGCCTTAAACCCTTTTGTAGGCAAAAATAATTATTGCAATGCATGAGTCCTATTATATACAAAAAGCAATGCAACAATTACTTCCTTTTTTAGGAAGAGGTTAACATCACTCTGTGGGCTCCTTGTCAAGTTCCAGCAGTTACAAAATGTCCTTGTGTAATGTATCAGCATTCCTGAAGTTTTGTGAAACTGGGGAGGGGAAATCAATATTAAAAATCAGGGATCTGGAGCCTTCACATGAAATACAGTTTTGTTCCTTCCACAAAGCTAAGTGGTTTTGGTCTTTCTGAACTTCTCAATCATGTGTGACCAAAAAATTCTTTGCAATGAATTATGTTTGCCGTCTATGTTAATGAAAAGCCAACATGCATAATTTATAGAAGCTAGGAACCAAACATTAAAAAATAAAGTAATAAAAAAGCCATAGGAGTCTTTAATGGCAGAGTTCTCACCATCTAAATGGAACTGTTATACAATATTTTTCTGTCAGATTTATTAGGTTTTATTTGAATATGTTTGACTTCGCCATGATGTTTGTACAAAAATTCCAAAGAGCAAAAACATTAAAAACCAATAAAATGAAACAAATGAATGGTCACAAGAAAGACACAAAGTCTGTAGAATACTTCATTTTCTTTTTAAGACGGTATTAGGCTTAATTCTCAGCCATAAATATCTAAAATACAATGCCCCTCTTTCACAGAGGGGTATCCCAATATTTTACTCTCTTTTCTGCTTTTATGCTGCTACTCCTCAGTACAATGATTTCCTGTAAGGAATTGTATTCCATCAAATTAACTGTCATCCTCTTTCTTTAATGTCAGAGAAAGGCTTCTTCCAGGAGGAATTGAAAAAGAAATGGAAAACAAGAAAAGGTCTGAATCTTGAGCCACAAGCATCAATAAGGAGCATTTCCATTGGCTTACAGAACTTCAAAGTATCAGTTCCTGCTTTTGGGACATATAATTTGCTTGGTATACAGAGCAATTAGCAATAAGAATTACCTCTCACCATTTTAAAATCAATATATGTTGTTTGAGCTTGTCTACTTGAGGTTTTTTATCTGTGCCATCTTGCAAACTGGAACTAGTAGAGCAGCGAGTTGAACTACTAGCACACTAAGTGCTAAGCTGTCACTAATTTCATATGACAATGCAACTTGCTTGAGATGTATTAATACAATTTCCAGATAAAACAACTATTTTGTACATCTGAAGAATTTATTTTCCAAAGTACCTTTAATAACCAGACAGCAAGATCTTAACCAAAATGTTGTATTGATAGCAAGCTTGAAGGTATGTTTTGGGAAAGCACTACAAACTATCAGTAAAACAAGCTTATTCTGTGCTGATGCAAATTACACAATTATGAATGCAGTTAAGTAAGATTAGACTGCTTAAAGGCAACTTCTGTAAGCAGAGGAATGGAATAGCTTCTACTTTGAAAACAACCCAAGAGTTGGGTCTCATTCCCAAGGAAAGTATAATCAGACTGAATTGTTTCACAAGCAAGCTGGTTAGAGAGCACAAAACTCCACTTACCTACAAGAAAAACTGAATTGTCAGTGCAGATGGGCAAGAGCACCCTTGAACAATACCCTTCCTTGCTTTTTAAAATCAGTAACTGAGAAATGCATCCTCTCCATTTATTACTACAATATTCCTTATGAATCATGGGGGGAAAGTATTGATTTGGAGAGAAGCTGCTATAAAATTCATTGCTAAGTTTAGTAAGATAAATCATTGGATCCTACATTGATTCCAGTGATAACTATGGATTACAAATCCAGAAACAACCAACTGTTCACCCTTTCTTCTAGCTAACCTGCTACATTTTGGCATTTCCTGTTTGCCTGTGGTAGGTCTGTCCAGAGGTTACAAAGAAAAGCAGCTAGTAGAAAAACATGTACTCCTCACCCTGACAGCCATCTTTTTTCCCCAAGCATAGTTTCTATGGTAAACCAGCCTTCTTCCTTATAAATATTTTAACACAAAACCTACTTCTCAGGGTCAGTCATAACAAATTCATCATCTTTTTTTCAAGAAGACATACATGCAAAGACCTGTTCTGCAGGTTGTCAAAAATAATTGGCTAATTTTCTTAAACAGCTGAATGACAAGAAGCACTGACAAGACATTACAAGACAAAATTATAATGTTTTTTTTACCCAACATTGAAGTTTTATTGGGAAAATTAACTGAATAAAAAAATACTCAAATTATTGTCAGGCATTTGCTTTTTCTGCAGCATCTAAGAGTTAAAAGCATTAAATCATCTGCTTCAAAGTGTTGGTTTGGCTGTTATTATTACAGAATTTAAGTCTTCAGATATTTGAAAGCCCCACTAGCTTCATACAAAAAGCATAAGCAATTCCATGTATTTCTTACGTTTCATTATGACATTATCTCCATGATGATTAAACAGATCATGAATTGAAGAATAATTAGAATAATTCAAATTGTTCATTTCATATGGGATCGCATTCAGTACCACCGGGTATAGGGATCTTGATGTCTTTCATCAGTGTACCAGTGGGCAAGAAATCAACACCATAAAAAATATACAAAGACTTTGACAGACCTTTCTGACACTTCTATCATATTTAATTACATTCCTCTCAGATTTCTATGGAAAGATTCAGAACTGACATCGACTTCCATTAATGTCTTGAGACATATTTAGAACACAGAGTTATATCTTTGGAAATTTTAGGCCTTAATTATTATTAAATTTTAAAGAATTTTGCATTAGAAGCCTGGACACTAGAAAACAACTAGCAACTTTGGGCTGACAACCTCAGAGGACATAAATTAAAATAACTATATATCCTTTGATTCAGTTTCTGAAATAAATTACAGACATACCATGGCAATACGGCATGAAGGAATCTGACCATTGCTGTGTCTTATTTTCCTTTTCTTTGGAATACACTGTTAAATAGACAATGTAGTAAATCACATGGATTCTTTAGTAAGTACTCAGTGAATTTAGTGTCACAAAATAAGTTGTTTATGACTTGGAATCAATTTATAAAATCCCATAATAAGGGATTTTTCTGTATCCTTCACCCAAGTCTTCTAAAAGACTGTTCATGCAAACTATGCAAATGTAACCTCCAACACAAGCACAGACCCATCAATTATGGTTTAGCTGTTCATAAGGAAAACAGATACATTGTATACAAGATCACTTACCACTCGTTATAACCTTTCACAAACTAAAATTCCATAACTACATTATTTATTACTTAATAGACTACCACCCTGAGTAACTAATTTATTCATTGATGTTAAACAATTTAGTTAATAGTAAATCCAATACTTTAGAGCCACAGATTTTGCTAAGGTACCTTTTGCAGTTGAAGTTTGCATTGCTGCAATGACTTGGAACCCAAGTAATCATTTGGCTAAATTCCAATCAGGATTCTACTGTGTTATGCAAATTCAAAGCTTCATGACTACAAAATTAAAATTGTTCCTGAATGTGAATAAAAATAATTTTTTAACTCTGCAAATGTAATAGCATATTTATAATACCCTGGAAAATACTTAAAAGTTCTTTCTTTACTAATACATAGCAATAAACTCAGCCAAAACACCGCTTTAGTGCCTTAATCATTGCAAAGTAAAATTAATATCAATATCAAATAGGTCCATTTGATTCCACTTAAATACCACTGACACTTTCTTTCACCATTTTTTTTTTTAGAGAGAGACCAAAGGAAATTAATGCAATCCCATACTTTAATAGGAAAGTAGATCTCTATGCTTAACATAATGAACAAACTTAAATAGTTTCTAATCAGGTCAAACTGTCAGTAAGGGTCCTGTCTCATAATCAGAGTTCAGGAGAATGAAGCTACTGCCTCATTATCTTATGAGATATTCTAGATGGCCAAACATTACTTTTACAGTTGATATCCTTCTCACTACAGAAGTCTGATTTGATCAGGCACTTTTGATGCTTTGATGGAAAGACAGAAAATTACTTCAGTGATTGAAATCATCAGTGCTAATAAAAAGGGAATTGAAAGAGATGTGTATGATGCACTGCTATAATTAATTTTTATATTTTTTTTAAATTAAACTCTGAGCTATGGATCATAAAATAAAAATTTATTTTGGCTAAGACAGAAATATATGTATAAACTTGCTACAGCTTGCAGCTGAAATTATACTTTTCAACATAGCCAGAACAAAATAAAGCAGTAAATGAAGCACAATCAACAAGACGACACAATGACAAACCTGAAAATCTCATTTCTGATGACCACAGGTATCTGAAAATACAGATAAAATTTCTGGGTAGAAGCTTCAAAAGTAAATACTAAGTAAATAATAAGTAAAAGGAATGCTTAAAGTTATACTGAGCATGGTTGTATCTAAATAAAACAGAATTTCACCTTACGCATTTCTGTGGTCTGAAGACAATAAACACTTACAAAAGTGTAAGACAGCTGGAAGATTTTCACAGCTCAGGAAATGACTATGTTTTAATGCCTCAAACCCCAGTATTAGTCAGGATGAGTATTCACACTCTTAACCTGTTTATTAGTGATTTTTAATGTAGCTATCAAATAATAAACAAGTGTACATTTGTTCCTTTGATCAGCCTACAAACAAGCCCTCCTTAAAAAAAAAAAAAAAAAGCAAAAAAAAAAAGCTTTATATTATCTTCCTTCACATGTTGCAACCTTAATTGCACAGTAAAGAAGCATTTGAGTGAAAAAGAAACCAAACAAAAACACACCACCAAATCAAAAACAACTAACAGGTAACCCTAAAGAGCCTGTTTCTACTTTACTACTTTTCCCATTTAGACTTTTTAACAGCGAGAAGAAAAATACAACCCATACAAAAAATACAAATCTTCCCATAAAAGTTCCTTCCCAGGTTGACTGTTAGAGCATATGGGAATTTAGTACAAGGACTTAGACTTGTGCAAAACTTCCAGTTTACACAATAATGACTGAAAATATTACATCTCTGTTAAACTGACTTTCTATTTATCAGGTCTACAGGGGAGACTGATTCTGGACAAAATTTCTAAGACTGAATAGAGACATGGCACAAAGAGAAGCACTTTTCACTTTATTACTGAGAAAGCTTTGCCTTCTACATCTCCAATTTCATCCTAATACACAGATGATTTTATACCTATTTAAGCTGTCACTGTACACACACCATGTCAGTCATAGTCCTAAAGAGCAGAAAATCTTTAAGAGTTAAACTATTTACAACCACCATACTTTTTTCTTCCTGAAGGAAAACACTGCAGCATTATGTATTTGTTTTACAATATCTATTGTTAAAGTTTTCACAAGGAATATATAAGTTTATGCAGGGGCTGTTGTCTGTAAAGGGAGTAAGGTTACAGATCAACAATCAAATTTTACAAGGGCTTTCACTGTCACCAAGGGGTCAGTTTAATTAACCCTTTATCAGTAAGGCTTTGCCTCAGGAATATAGCAATTTTCCAGTTGCAGAGAATTTTCCCCTTGCCTGTTCCAATAGCTTCACTTCTCCTCAGAAATCTGGCTAGTGTTGCTGACTTTAATTTTAGATTTTTGCTAATTTACTTGTTAAAAATAGTACTTCTGTCTTAATAATGTACATTTTGAAATATTGCCCATTCTGTAGCACTTAGAGACATGTATGTGAAAAAAAAAAGGAAAAAAAGTAGTTAAAATATCCACTGCTTTCATGCACAGAACAGGACCAGAAATCTAATACAGTGTCAGCAGACAGACTGTTTCAGAACCACATCCACACAGTCTCTGGCAATATGTAAACTCGCTGCCTCACCCTTATATATTTTCTTCTTCAAAGCAGATACCAAAGAAATGAGTTTGTCCCCAGTTTTTTGACATCAAAGACATCAGGCCAAATTAATCCCTAGTGTAACTCGATGGAACTGGTCCTCAGTCTTACTCCCCAAGGAAAGCACTACTCCAAAAAATACATTTAATTAATATCCTCTCTCGTCTATAGGTTCCTATAGGGCTTTTAAACTTTTCCTTGTGGCATGCTCTTTGCAACAAGTCTAAGTTCATACAAAGGCCCCTTCTATCCTGGTGCTTTATTAGTGCTAGGAAATAATTTTAATGTGTATGTTAAGAGATGTTTCCACAAGAACACGGATAACAGAGTGAACACTCAACAGTGGAATTTTGCAACTAACATAAAGCAAAACCAAGGAAGTAGCTTTATAGTCTGTGACAGCATATGGAAAACTAGTGGAAGAGAAGGGGAAGCAATGGCCCAAGACAGATTGAAAAAAAGTAAGTTTGACCACTATCTTACTCACAATAATAATCAAAGGCAAAACTCATATTAGCTAAAAATATATAGGATCAAGTTTTCATGAAGTGGAGTAAAATTCTCTTAGGTCTCTCAAGCAGAGATTATTACTGAATTGATGTAAGCATATACCAAAGAGTCTTTCTGAAAAAAAGTCATCTTGAGTGTACATATAAGCAGAATCAAGATGCATGGGGTATTTTAATTTGAGTTAATATAAGGAACACAGCAGCGAGGAAGAGAAAACTGAATAGAAGTGTAATCAAGACGAGTAATATAATCAGAACTGCATTCAACTTCTTGGCACTAGAATTAGTCAAATCAGGTAAATAAAGACACAGGCTTGTTTTAAAAATCTTTTAACTGCCTCTGCACGTTACCATTTCTAGCTCTGAACTGAAGTGTGGGGATACTGGACAGCAGAGACACATAGATATTTTATGCTATAATTTGCAAATGTGTGCATTTTCTGAGTTTACTTGACAAAGAAAACCAAATAGACCCTCAAACTCATGCTCCATGATTCTGAAAACACTCTCAACATTAGCATACTTAGCCACAAGAAAGATGTGGATTTAGATTTTATAGAGACAAACCATATAATTGTGAACTGCTACACATGACAAAAAAGATCTTTCTGAAATCTACTGCAACATCATTCAGGTCCTCAGATTGCCTAGAACAGCAGGACCTAAGATTCCAGTAAGAAAAGATCAGTGTCAGACCGTGAGACCAAAACCAATGCCCTTAGCAAGGTGTTTGCCAAGTGATGCTAATACCAAATATAGAAAAACATTTGAAACTTGGTTCTTGGACTTTATCATCTTTATCCTCTGCATTGTACCTGTTTTGGAAATACCCAACTGAACAGAATCACTAGCCATGCTAATGCAAATATCTTTGATTACAATGTATCCATGAGGTCAGAAAAAACTCAACTATCCAGAATTCAGTTTCTGGAAACATTTTAATTAAAATCTCATTTTACACACCTGATAAGAATATGACTTAATAAAATATACTATTTGTGGTACGATGTGACCTTCTAGTATGAAAGTCATGCCAAACATTCCGTAATATTTCATTATTTTCTCATGTATGAAGGTTTTTTTATATTAAAACAAATTCAGCATTTATTGTACCATATTTTCAGCTGCCATGATTCCTAAGGTACAACAAGATTTTTGAGAAAGAAATTAAAAGCAGTGAGAGCTTGAAAACAAAATTAAGCTGGTGCCTTTAAAATCTCTTCCCCCCAGTTTAAGTGATCTCACAACACACACCCAACTCTGAGCACAATACAGTTTAAAGTAACTGATTATTTGCAAAACCATTCTAAGATACAGCACTGACATGCTCTTGCATGTCAATAAATGGGAGTAATATATCATACATGCTGTTAATTTGTATTTTCAAAAAAAATTATAACTCAGGAGAAAAGTCCATTAGAACAGCACTCGAAATCACTGTTCACCTGAATGCATTCTGCAGAGAAAACAACACAATGTCAGGGTTCTGTAAATGATCTTCTTATCAAGGGATAAGCTTTCTAACTTTACAGATCTTGCTCAATTAAAAATTCAGCAGCAGCTTCCAAAGGTCATGGAGCAGGTAGATTATCCTAATCATACTCACATTTTGGTGAGACCCTAGATGTGTTGCATCAAAGGGAAGGTGCTCCAACCTACTTCAGGAAAGGAAGCTCTCAGCCCTGGTATGAGGTATTACTCCATAAGCAGTCCCACTGGTCAGCAATTATACAAGAGCAGCAAGAGGCAGTAGAATTACCAGTCATACAGCTCTTTTCAATTCTCAAAGAATAGCTATGCTTGTTTGACTTGAAGTACAGCTTTTAAGAAAATATTTTGAACCCCAAAGCTTACTTCTGATCCTGACTTTCTGCATGACCTTGGGTAAATTTCAAACTTATTATACTTCAGCTCTTTCTGTACTAAAATGAATGCAGCATAACATACCCACCTCTATAAATCTCTATCCTGCTTAGATGAAAGGCATTTTGCAATGTAAGTGCAAAATCTTGTTATTTATTAAAGGATGCTTCAACCACAGCCCTTCATTTAACGTTGTTAGGGCCACCCTTTACCTTTAAATCTAGCAAGACAACTATTGATTAATGACCACATCACCTCTGTAAGAAATATAAAAGCAATATAAACTTGCCTTTGCCTGACAGATCAGCTGTCTCAAGCAGTCACTTGACTAATTTTATCTATTTATCCTAATGCACCCCCAGTTTAGCAGTTTCCAGTAGTCTTAAGTACATACACTTACTTTAGCCAATCCTAGTTCCTCTGTGGCGTGCTGGGACTAGTTCCTGAGGTGCTCTCAGCTATACTTTATGAGTTACTCAGAGGGTCTTTTACAGATTAGTTCTTTCATCCTCACATTTAGGTTTTTCAGCTCATTGCAAACACAGGTTGAAATTTCCTATCCAACAGGTGGGACTAAAAATAGATAAATATTTATAATAAAAAATAAAATATCATCTTAAACTACAAAATACATAGTTAATATTTAGTATTGTAAGTATATTAATATTTGAAGGTACCCTACTAAAATTGATAGGAATCTGCACTGTTCAGGGCAATATTGGCCAGTGAACAGTGGGGGATAAAATTATGCTGAATTCAAAGACACCATACCATGAACAATGTGCTGTTGGGATTGCTGTAGATCTTAGTACTGAATGCAATTTACTACTCAGAATTAATACCTACTTTCAAATAGCAGGGACTGAAAAGATACATTAATACTTGTTAGTAAGTAAAAGAACCACATTAGTAACCTATTTTTGGAGTGCATTACTGAAAGAAATTTCCCAGTTATTATAGGCACCAGTTACATGGTGTTGCTGGCAGTAATTTCATAAGTTACCAAAATTCATCTTAAAACTATACTTGATCTGAATGAATCTTACTAGAAAGCTGTTTAAGAGCATCACTGTGCTTTGTAGATGGCAAAGGGGTGACTTATTTAAGAATTATTTTATCTTGGAAAGAAGTAATAAAAAGCAAGACATTCGGCTAGAAAGTAACAGTCTATCTGGAGCAAGTTATATTTATCCAAGAGTTTATATATTTAATAATAAGAGTTATATATTTAATAATCAAGTGTAGGTCTGTTAAAACATACCATCCTCTGCTAAAATTACTTATTAAAAATCGCACAGGGAGGGAGAGTAAAACTGTAAGAATGATACATGCTTGGTGACTGAAAAACATTGTATTAGCCATAGATCAGCTGACTGAAATAAGCAGACTGTCAAAATATGACAGGAGCAAACTTTTGCATCCCAAATTTGAGAACAGCTTTATAACATGACAATAAATTATAACTAAGGAAGAATGCACACAAATAACTTTTTCATCCCTCACAACAAAAATTTGTAACAAACAGTAACCAACTACACACTGAAGTTAAAATACCATCAAAATCCATGTATTTAAGAATGTCAAATGCAGTTTCTAAGACACTGGGATAAAAAATAATGAGTACAAAATATAACTCCTCTCCACTTGCCAGTTAATAAACTCATCTCTAAATTATTATAAATTAAACAAACAAAACAACCTAAGAACAGCAACAAAAAAAGCCTGTCATACCCAAACACAAATCCCTCACACACCTGCAATTCCCTGTAGCAGTTTTTGTAGAAGAGAAGCATTATTTATTTTTCTAACAGCTGTAAAGATATTCAGCTTCCTAAAACAAGCAAAAGATGCAAGGTATCCTCTAATTGTGAATCTAGGTCTAAAAGGAACCTCTAAATCCCATGAAGCCTCAAGGTAAACTCAAGTTTCAAGGTACAGTGGAGTTGTTGGAGGCATTTCTTTACCTATATATATTATACTTTGAATGCATCAATGTCTGCATTATTTAGACATTGATAGCACCAAATATATTGTCTAGTCATACACAGAAAGTGCCCTAAAAAGGAAATGACACCACATTAAGAATCATTGCTTTAAAAACACAGCCTAGCCTGAAATAAGGGAAATTAATAGTTTGTAATCAAATATGCTTCTGCATCTAATATCCTACATTTTTCTGGGAACATTTATATCCAATGGATATCATAGGCAGTGCTGCCAGGCCACTGCATGGGTAAGTCAGATGTGCAAGAATTTGTAGAAAACAAAGACACCTAATGCTGAGGGTAAACACTCACTGCTACCTTGCTCATTAATTTACAAGAAGTCCCACCATTGGACTCAGTTCCTTTAAGCTTTCCTTTATACTACATTTTCTTTCTTACCCCTAGGACATTTCTTGAGTGTAGATAACTAACTTTTCTGAAGAATCAGAGGCCTAAACTTCAGCATCCACAGATTTGCTAAAGTATAGTCTTCCAAGAGCTTCACTGTTTAAATGAATGATAAAAGAATTTGCAAGAGCTATAAAAACAACTATCCTTTGTTTAGTGAAAGAGTTTTACACACCAAAGTAATCAATAAATTATCTGTATGATCTTCACAGCCTCCGTCTCCCTCCCCTTCCGGTGAGTTCAGTAGGTACAAATGAAGTCTCTATTACATATCCAGGATTCCTGTTCTTTTCCTCCAATTACCACATTGCTCTGAGTTTTTCCTTCTCTCTAAACTACTCGGGAGAGAAGTAACCTTTTTTCAAGTGGCTGTTCATCAAGCAGATGACCCTTGGTCATCTTCACTTTATGATCTGTTCAGTTCTGATGAAAATTGTAATCAACAGAAACATTTCTTAAAAAGGGCAGTAGGTTGTTTAGAACTCAACACTGGGAAAAAAATAAGAATGAAGTTTAAGCCATTTTTCCAACAAAGATGTTTGTCTTTGAAAAGGTTATAAGTTTCACAATATAACTGGATGGACCTGTTCTCTAGACCTACCCATCTTTTCTCTCAGAATGCAAAATTTTTTCACTGCTAGCACTGTGCCATGAGCCTGGAATTCTACTCAGAAAAAGTCTCAGAAAAAGAGGCAAGGATGCAAATAGTTTTCCAATAGAAATGAAATTTGCAGTGTGATAAAAGTATATGCAAGGAGCTCACAATCTGAAGCCAGTATGCATAAAGTGTAGATACACACATTCCCTATGGAAAGCTTTAAAAGCTCTGCAGGAGCTACAAATAGCAGTGAGGCCTAAAGGAAAGCCAAGGAACACTTGGAACTTCTGAGAAACTGAATGTCAACACAATATCATTTATGAAAGTATGCGGTAAATTCTGAGAAGCTGCCTTGCAAGTCTCAGTTCAACCAATGACTTTAACAGGAGCTTAATTGGTTTTCCTGCTACCCTTCTTCTTGAGCTTGTTCTATTTTGACCATTGAGTGAAAAGCAACAGCCAGTGTAAATCTCCTAATCCGTCACTCATGACATTTAAACAGACTGTGTTGTCGTGAACAGCGTGACTCAGGTTAAATTTCCATTAAATACTTCCCTGCTTTAATTATTTTTTCAATGAAAGCTGACACTAGTAACTAAAAAAAATAAAATAAAATCCCATCATAAGCAGGCAAATAGACTGGAACTCTATTATGAAGTTGTCACTAGGCATGGTGAAGAATTCACTATCAGGTGGTATTGGGTGGTTACTCATCAACATAAGAAAATTCATCATATTTAAAGGCTCACCTTTTCGGTCTATATGAATTCCTTCTGCCTGTGACATAGTTATTTTTTCAAACAGTTAATACCAGAGTTCAGAACCACCAAAGAACTCAGAAAATTCCAGACAGTAGAAAAGCAATGCAACACAAAGATTAGTGTCAAATACTTTTATCTGTGTTAGAGCCAATAATTCCAGGTATAATGGATCCTACAAACATGTGAGAATATACTTAATATTCATAGTGTGATGGCAATAGGTATAAGAAGAGCCTACACATACAAAAGGACTGTTAACACCTTTAAATTCCTGCTTGGTGCATGAAATAATCACATGCATAAATGCATTCCTACTCAGTATAATAGTCCACTGATATTAAAACACATTCTGGAAACCATTCACTTCAGCAGTCTGAACATCACAATTATCACATTAAAAGAGGTGACTAATGAATTGGGTACACATGTGGCTACTCCATCATAAAATCCTAAAAGCTTCAGTGATTTAAATGCCATTACGAAGAGAGATAGTTGAAAAATCTGGAACCCATTCATTTGCATAATAAGTATTAGACTATAAAATGTGATTTTCTCATAATTATTAGCCAGTAAAAAGGTACTTATTCTCTTTTTATGTGGCTGCTACTGTTTTCAACCACTGGAGTAACAGTTGAAAATAAATTCAAAAAATTCACAACTGCAGGAGGAGTTACTAGATAAATATAATAATTTTAAGTAAAACTAAGCCTTACAGAATCATACCAATGACAAAATGTAGACAATTCAGCAATATTTCCTTTGGTTGGAATGAAGACCATCCAATATCCAATTGACATCTGATAAAATATATACTAGTAAAAAATTATTCAACCTGACCAAAATCTGAACTTAATTTTACAAAATGTGATGACATTAGAATTAGATGAGACTTTAAGCAAGCTTTTTCTCCTGCATTCCACTTTATCAAAAATACACTGAACAAATTTTGAGGCAAGAGGCTGAAAGTCTCAGCATTTGTCACACATAGAAGGAAGTCTTTTGTTTTCTATTTCATGTGTCACTCAAATTACATCATTATCAAACATGAAGGAAAGAATAAGCTGTTTTAGAAAATCTAGAGAAGTGGCCAATATCTCTGGGAGATAAAGGGAATAGGTGGATCTTTATGAGGAAACTGGCAGCCTTTCCTTGCCATTAAAAACAAATACAGCCCCTGAAGAACTTTGGGGAGTTTTTTAATCTCTGTAACTCATAGGAGGGACATAACCAGGGAAATACAGCTAAGAAGTGGTACTATAACCTCTCCATCATCTGACATATGAAGTGTGCCACAAGATGCTAAACCTGAGCTCTGATGCCTTTTCCAAGAACTTCCCTTCTCCAGAATGACTGTTAGCCCCTAAAAAATAACACATCTCTAACTGAAGCAAAGACAACACATGCAACAAAAGGGAGATCAGCAAAAGATCAGCAGGCAAAGAAAGTAGTAATCTCTGAGTCTATTCAAGTAACTCAAAGATCCAGTCATCTCCCAATTCACTTCAATTTCACCCAACTATCTTTTGCTTAAACATGGAATTTCACAGTCTAAAATATAGTCTTCCTTTTAACCTCCTCAAATACAGAAAATACAGGATGATTGGTTAAACACACATACGTAAAATCAGACAAGGCACCCATAATAATAAGATAAGCTAGAATTATATCAGCCCAATCCATTTCCATTCATATAATGTAACCAGTTCTTCAGACTGAAAGTTAGCACAATCCAAGTCATGCACAAACAATTTTAAAAATTATTTGAGCGTATCCAACTTACACAGAGAAAAATTAAGAACAACTTATAAATTTGTCTGTTTTGTCATAGAGGTGGTTGTTTCTTGTAGTTTTATAACTGCCAAAGAACATAAAGATCTTATAGTCCAACCTCAAGCATCTCTTGCAAAAAGCTATAGCATCAAGGGAAGTTTTGACTACACAGCGTTCCTTGAATGAATGGGAACATAAGACCTTTTTACTGGTCTAAAACCATAAGTATGAGAATTCACAATGTTGATGATAGTATAACTTAAGAAAAAACTGAAAGTAGAGGATTAATTAGTTTGTTGTTTAGTTGGAGGGTTGTTTTTTTGTTTGAATATTCTACTCAGAAGATCCATTCAGTAATGTATCATATGCATTGAGAGATAGAGAAAAGATTTTTATTGTGTGTTAATGGTATCAAAAGCATAGTTTTAGCTGCTAGAAAAATTTAAACAGGCCCCTTCAACTGAGTTGCACATGAGCAGGACTACTATCTTAGACTAATTGATGCTGCTTCACAGACAGTTCTTAAAAAATAGTTATCTATTTCCCTAATGGACTTAATTTAATCCTCCAGTGTGGTTAATGGTTATTTTTCCCCACAGAATAATATTATATATGACCATACAATCTTTTAGTGTTTTGATCTTAAGTCCACAGGCACACTTTTCAGGGAGCAGATCAGTCAGCCTAAAAACTGAGTCTGAAATAAGACCAATTTTTTTTTTTTAATGCATTACAACCCACAAGAATTATTAGTTCTGCTTGTCAGCTGCATTTTAATAGGTTTTACAAGTCTAATTCTGACATTGTGTGAGATATAGCAGGCAAAAAAACCTAACTATAACTTATCAGGGAAAACACAAAGAAATGTAAGCTATCTTGAGTGATTCTCAACAGCTGCACTTTAAAAACAGAATCAGGACTGCAAGTGCATAAACTATGATGAAAACAGTGATTTATTTTTAAGTATGTTGTACTTGGAAAATCATTATAAACCAAAACAAGGCAGAACTCAGCAATGGAAAAGCAGCTAAAAGAACTCCATATGGGCTCCATATTTTCACATTTTTCCCCCCAGATGAATCCTCTTGCCCTCACTGCTCTTTTATGTGCCCCCAGTTGTATTCATCTACCTCTCTTATATTCCTGACACCTCCAATAGACACCTGAGAGCTGCTTGTCTCTATCCTTCCCTTCCTTAGAACTAATTATCCCTCTACTTGGCATTCAGATCCTTTCCAAAATTTCCATAGACATATGCATTCATATGTACATGCAGGACAAACTCAAACCCAGAGGAAATTAAGTCAGTAAGTGTACTTGCATACCTGGATATGAAAATCAGTCTGGAAAAACAAGAGGCAAAACCATAGCAGTTGAATTTATTCTACATTTGATTCTGCAGACTGGATAGCCAAAGTGTCACAAGTTGAATTAGAATTATGGGAGATATCCAGAAGTACCTTCTTAGGAATCCCTAAATTAAGGGTTGAAATACCTAGTTGGACATTTGATACCAGACTGCAGTCCTGATCACTTGCCTAATGCAGTCTATGGACACAGAAAAATATCTTCAAAGTAAAGGGTCCAAAACCCCAAAAAGCTGTTTAGAGCCAAAAAGGACAGCAAGTAGGAAATATTGTAATTACATGTAAAAACAAGTGTTGGAACTTCATCCCTCTTCTTTATCAAAAGCATGACTGTCTACCAAGATTCTCCATTTGGAATAGGTCAAGGACAGAAGTCTCTACTGAAGACAGCCATTGTCTCTTTGTTAAAAAACCTCTCTAGATTTTGAGTATGTATAGTGTTATGCTGAGCTGTGCTCTGAATCAGACATTGTGGGTGTATTTTAATAATACTCAAAGAATGCAGCTCCAGGAATTTTTAGGCATATTCCCTCCCCGCCTCCCCTTACTAGGTAAGGGGTAGTGAAATAAGGGAACTTTCAGGCCAACAAACTTTCTTAGTGCATTTAGGGCATCTTTAAGGCTAATGTAGAGCATGAGCTCACTACTGTTTTCTTAGGAATTTTGTCCACTTCGTCCAGGTCCAATTTTAAACACCAAAGCAGGTGTTTCCAATTTTTCCTTCAGCAAACATTGTGAAATCAATTTCAGTACAATACCCCACCAAGAAAATATATTACACCACTGTGCAATACAATAGACAGAAAAACTACTGTATATATGCCTTAAAAATAAAAATCTAGGTTGTTCTTGAAAAATAATTATTGTCAATTGTGTCCTTTCATGATTGCTTTGTCAAAGAGTATACACTGTACAGTAACAGGACCTGAAAAAAAAATAAGATAAACCAACTACTTTCCTCAGGAAGAAATTCTGTATGGTATCTCAGTGAACGTTATTTGTAATTGCAGCCCCCCCCCCATCACTATTCATGACATTGCCTATGTAAAAACAGGCAGCAATTGTCAATCACACAGCCCAGAGAACAATAACCTGGAATACCATTTCAGAGGAAGAAAACTGAGAAAGACAGTAGAGGAAAAGTAATTCTGGCAGGAAGTTGAAGATATAGGGTTTGCTGCTGCTTCCATACCTCAGGAGAAACCTCTCTTCCTGCCTATTTAAATAACTGCAACAAACACACAACATCAACAAGAATACAAACCACTTAAAATTTTGGCTCAGCACCATGCTAATAGATGATATAAAAGCACGAGGGTATGAGGACAGCCAGTAGGTGCCATATGTTAGGAAATGCCAAACTCTGCATGCAAGGTACTAAGAGACCACAGCCTCTGCTGAAATAATTTGCAGGCGCTTGGGATGACGCCTCTGGTTGTGCACTGCCAGCTGTTACACAACACATTCCTGGAATGAGATCAGCGTAAATGAGCAAGGCTATCTTTAGTGCGGGACATAATGGGTTATGAATCAGGAGCACTGAAGACAAGCTGGTCTCTTTTTTAAAAAAAAGTCATGTTTCCAACATGTATTAAACACACCAGTAAAACAGTGACTGCAACTTTGAAAATATCACTGCAACCATTTATTCCACTTAACATACCACCTGTATGACAGAAAACAAAAATATGTGAATACAAATGGAAAGTAAAATTCCACCACAGTTAAATACACCACACAGAGAGACCTTTTCATACAACATTATCAGTCAAAATAAGAAATGTCAGAAAACATAACGTCAGTGAAATTTACTAATAAAATTAAATTTCGTCAAGGCTGCAGCCAGAGGAGACAGCAATAAAATCTTGGTAAACAACCTTACACTGTGTTTTATAAAAATATCAGAGGAAGAAAATCTAGCACCATTTTTTGTTTTTATTTCAATCCTCACTATTTCACTCTAATAGAGTTCTTTTTGCAATTAACTGGAGAATCAGATTAAGGGGGTTAGTCATTTAACTACCTAGTAGGCAGGTGCAATCAAGTGAGTAGGTGACTAAATCCCAAAACACAGCTTTGCAATTAAACAGCTAAAAAAAATTTGTGCTTACAAAATTATAGGTCATCTTTCAAAAACAACCCTTTAAGGTAAGAAGAAGGAAAAAAAAAAAAAAAAAAAAAAAAAGAGAGAGAGTTCCTTATACTTTCTCTGAGATTTCAGTGCCCAGAGGCTTTTCTGATAGAATGATTTTTTTCTTTTAGAATGAAACACAGAAAATAATTTAAAATGAAAGGGACTTGTAAGAGGTTCATCAGTAACAGATATGCTTTTAATCTCCCATATAGGTTTGTGACAGATCTGATCCAAGTGAGCCAAATTAATCTACAAACTTGATTAAACCAAAACTCTAGTTGAGGTTTCCCTGTTCTGTGGATCAAGTTATTAAATCACTTTGGACTGCACCAGCACAGATGTAATGTGCTCTTCTTTAAAGCCACCAGGTTTATAAAGCCATATCTTTTTTTTTTTTCCCCTTTAGAAGCCTGTGGACAAATTCAAACTCATGAAGCCATCCAACCTGAACAATGTGGAGATAGAGCAAAGAACCCCTCTCTGTAACTACTGCAACATTTCTGTTGAATCAAAATTATGAAGTTTTATGGTGGATTATCAAATCAATATGGTTGCTTTCTGGGTCTTTTCTTGATGTAGGTCTTTAAACTTCTCCTCCTGTTAAGCCTATGAATCAGTGAAATATACAGCACTCCTTATGATAACTGAATATGGGCAAAAGGAAGCACAGAAAAGAGATACAGTATTTTATGTAGAGAGGATAATTTATTTTTCACATACCAACTCATAGAAAAATTAAGCTACAAAAACACTTAAAAAAAAAAAATTAGGGTTTGTCCTACACATCATTTCAAAAAACAGTTTGATATACTTCATTAAAACATAATAAAGAACCAAAAATTCATGGTACACTGCATAAGAACAACTATGAATGCTGCAATTCAAAAAAGTTACAACAAAACACTTCAAGAGCACAGCTCTCCAGTGGCAGTGAAGTGCTTTAGCTTCAAAATACTTCTACATTTAAACCAAAAGGCAGAGATAAATATTTACTGGACAAAGTAAAAAGATCAGAACATAGCTCGGGCCTCAGTTCTGCAAACCACATATCTAAGAATAGCATCACTGCTTTATAAACTAACTTATTGTCATAGCTTTATGAACAGTACCCAAATCAAGCACAGAAGTTTGCTACAACATTTAAATATTCCATTTGTAATATTAAAAACATGCATACAAATGATGAAACTAGAAGTGATTACAAATACGTAGTTCAACCTAAACACTATTATAATGAATCTTCCAAGTTTTTGTTCTTTTTTTCTTAAGTATGCCTCTTTTTTTTATCCTGCAGAACAAGATGAGAGAATATAAAATTAAAGAAAATTTCAATTCAATTAAGAAAAAAGTGAGTTAAATTATATTCATCCCTTATACATCATTCTTCTGAGAAAAGGTTTTGCTTGTCAGACCAGCAATGCCTAAGAGAGGACGCCCTCAAAGAAGCACTTTTTCCCAAAATAATTTCTGTCTAAAGGAAATGTGCTTGCATCAGAGGGCCTTTTAGCTTTTGTACCTAATAAGGTACAGCTGTATTTTTCCTTTCTCCATAGAAATAAGTTTAAATCAGACTGGGAAAAGTTAAAGTAACAGTCTAAAGAGGCAGTAAGGATAAGTGGCTATAGTAAATATTTTTCGATTGACCTTACGTACAGGGGAAGCTTTCATATAGAGGATAAAGTCATATCAAAGTTCTAGCTGGTCAGAAAAACAATAACCTTTTACAGGAATCTAATATGAAAAAAAAAAAAAAAATTAATGAGAACCCAATAAAAAAATCCCAACCACATGAAAATCTAATTGTCTATATATTTGGCAAGTACCGAGCAAGTCATTCTTTCTTAAACAGTACCCAGATCCTCAAGTGTGCTGAGGATGTTATTAAAGGTTCACTTCATTGATGGATAAGTGTAAACGTACTGCAAAACTTTGCACCTGAGCAATAAATTAAAGAGCTTGTTTCAAAATTATATTGAGACTTTCAAAACTTCCCATAATATTTGACTAGAGCTTGACTCTCAGACTAGAAGAATTCTAAAATTTCATTGTCTCCTGATTATTGCTATTTATGGATTTATAAAAAGGTTTGTAGATTAAAAAGTCTGCACAGCACACAACATAGTTAACTTTTATTCTGCTTGTATGAAAAATGCACCCACTGAATGGCAAATGTAATTGTGACTGCTGCATGAAGATCAACTTTACCAGGCATCCACAAAACAGAATGAAAAGCTGATAAATTTTGCAAAGTCTGTTTCAGAGCCTTAGAAGGGAGAAGTCCTGGACAGTAGTAAAAGGCAAACTAAACCAATATTGAAGACAGTCAGAAGTAAATTTTTATCAAAAAGGTACACTTGTAGTTTTGCAAAAGGTGATCATAGATCAAACTGCAGGTATCTCTTGGATACTTAAAAATTCAGCTTATGTTTCATTTAGTTGATAAAGACACATTTGGCCAGTTCTTCACACAGTAAAATAGCCCTTACCAGACATGGATGTTAAATTTTTTTTACAACTCATATTGCTCTAAATTTCCACACAAAATCAATTAATAACAATATAAAGCAGTGATAGATGCACTAAGAAAAATTCCTTTAAGTTATATATCAAAATGCAGCAACATTTCCTATTCTAAACAGGGGTAAAGCTATAGGTAGTAGGTAAGAACAGGGAGATTAGAGATTAAAATATGCTTTTCAATTTTTACTTGAATGTGGGAATACACTTAAATACAATCAATATTTGAATGGTCCATAACAAGAAGTACTCAGGTAAAAACAGAAACAGGAGGACAAAATATTCTAGATGAAAACAATTGGAATTACTGTAAGAAAATATTTTGTTTAAAGGTTAAATACCATATGCAGAAATTGAATATTTAATAATTAAAAACCAATTACTGAAATGATTTACTCAAATATGAGTAAAAAATGAATAGCATGTTCAGTTAATTCTGTTGCCGCTATCAGTGACATACACTGGATGTATCTACATTGCAGATTAAATGTGGAGCAGAAGTGAGCTTCTGAAGTCATCTCCATTTCTGTACTGCAGTTCATATATCACAGAACTAAGAGAATACAGATGAGAGTCCTTTTAGATGGAGCAATGCTAGAAAATGTACTCCAACCACTAATGGAGTGCATTGGACCAGATTAGAGAGAGTCGGAAGTGAACACCCTGAAATATAGATAGTGTGAACATCAAGCTCTCCACACAAACTGTTTCCTTCCACAAATGCTGAGCGGTTTTTGCCCTGCACTGCTCAGCACAGCCATTACAATCACTTTTTACACCACAAATTATGCCTACTGTCACATGCACTTGCTTTTATGTACTGAAGTGTAAACTTTACAAACTACACTGAACCTGTTACTCATT
Organism: Cyanistes caeruleus; assembly: GCF_971803275.1. Classification (NCBI taxonomy): domain Eukaryota; kingdom Metazoa; phylum Chordata; class Aves; order Passeriformes; family Paridae; genus Cyanistes; species Cyanistes caeruleus. Next base: position 106,759,813 of record NC_141701.1, read on the forward strand.
CCTGCTCTTTGGAATCTGAATTTGAGAGCTCTTGGTCTCCACAGCCCCAGGCAGAGAGAAACCTGCTGATGCTACACTTCTACAAATGTAGTCAAAGAGCATAAACAATACTCATTGCGAAATAGGCAACAGCACTCTTCCAGCCCTCATCATTTAACTTTCCAGGACTGACTCAAATATTTTTGCAGCTGCACAGAGAAGTGGCTGACAGAACTGCTTGAAGTGGGACTAGCAAAATGTGCAAGCACGGCATGAGAAGTTCCAAAGCAAAGGCAGTACCTGAACCTATTAGAGCTTCCCCTAGTGCCATGCAGCCCCCTGCACAGCATTCAGGCACCAGAGTAAACTCCAAAACCATCCATGGAAAGATATGGGTAGATATGGGTATCTTCACTAGTTCTTTAGAGGAAACTGCTTTCTTCACTAAGTCTTCAGAAGCTGCTAATGTAGGTGGAATGAATGATGAAGTCTGAACCAAAGCTCAGGTTGTCTTTTCAGATATTGAAACACTTTTGTGGGGCCCAAAGTGAGCAGTCAAAGCTCTTGGGCTTGATTTGAAGTGTACTTAATTTAAAAGACAACCTATCAGTGGTATGAATGATCATATATTGATGTTATGATATACTAAACACAAGCAACATTCAAAATAATTTAAGAAAATATTTTGCCATCTACTTTTGCTGTACTGAATAGTGAAGTCAGTGGAACAAAACTCTGACCTATGGATTCACTAGAGACAGTAGAAACTTGTCTTCCCTTTTAGTCTTTTTAAAATGCTAGGTATCTAGTAGGGTTGACCTTTGGAGAAGGCAAAAGTCTGTTTCTTTCCAAATCTAATAGATTAATTAAATAACAAGAATATTTGGATAAACATTCCAATTAAATATGAATAGCTCTGCATAAATCTTACACAGATCCTGATGCTGAATTCAAAACTACCCAGGCACAAACCTTCAAATAATAAATTATACCTAAAATAACTCAGAGGTTCATTCCAGAAGAGATTTAAAATGTTCATAATTTACTAAGACATTTTTGTTTAAAGTTTTAATGAATGAAATATAAAATACTGGCAGCTTTGCCTCATTCCACTGCTGTGAGCTCAGTAGAATTTAAGGGACATAAGTAGGGGGACATGTATATCAAGTCACATAAGCAATAAGGAGTGTCTTACACATATGTTTAGCATTGTTTTCTTTATTTTACCACATGCTTAGTAATGCACTTGGCTGAATATACTTTCAGATTTCAAGCACAGCATTGAAGCACACTATAGATCTCTGCATATACTCCAAAGGTGAAAAGTTTACACTTTCCTATTGGCATCCTTTTTGTGTTGGATCAAGCTTTACCCAAACAAAACTGTACTACTTGTGTTTGATATTGCACTCCCATTGTTGGTGTCCTGTATTTTCACTCCTGTCAAACTGCAGGTACTTGGCTACCATTTTTTGCCTTTTCTATTAAATACCTAGTCATTAACACATCATCTAAAACCATGGCAATGATTTGAGACAGCATGGAAGAAATAAAGAGAAGAACACCAAATTTGTTATGCAGCTCTGTCTTACACTATCCTGAAAGGGAGTGTGGGGGAACAGACACTTGAAAATATTTTTCTCCATTTTTTATTAAAATTTTAATTAAATTGATCCTTAGGTTTTGAAAAATATTTCCATATAATGTTGTTATCCCTCACTGGCCCAAGATAAACCAAGAGTTGCTGTCAGGTGTCTGTTACACAGGACAAGACTTAAGCAAACTGAAAATAGATTCAGAGTTTATTCAGTCTTTAAAAAACTGGAGTTTATAAATGCTCAATATATTCTATCTCTCTATAAATTTATGATCAAATAATTTTAAAGCATCAGTATTCAGCACATTGACCCTAAGGCTCCTCGGTCACAACATGATAGACTGTTTCTGATCTCACTTGAATGTACACTACCCTTAAACAAAATTAATATGCCCAAACTTAGTTGGCAAGAGAAAAGATTTGAGTCTATGCCAAAAAGGACTTGTCCAATGTCAATGTTTATATCACCAAAATACTTAACAAATCAGTTTTCTTATCACTGTCCCAGTATCAAAAATATTCTGCCACTACAGCAAAGGTGAATCTTACCAAGATTCCCTTTTCTATTGACTGTAAATCTAAGTTGAAAGCAAAGAAAATGTTTTACAAATATCTCAAATTCATCTCAACATGAGGCAAATTTCCTCTTGCCAGAACTCAAAAATAATGATTCCAGCTTCAGCTGGAATGGCAGGTGGAAAGAGGTGTCTTATGACAGGACAAACAGATATGAACAGGTAGGAGAGATATATATTTTTCTGGGAGAAAAGAAGTTCACAAAAAAAAAAAGAAACATCTATACAGAGATTCTTATGGAAAGTTTTGGCAGTTATTTTATATCTGTACAAAGAGAGAAGGTCTCTGGGGATCTCTATATCTCTATCATGATGAGCCTGTTAATTCTACTTCAAGCAATGCCTGCCAAGAATAGTCTCCCCTGAAACTGTTACCTATGATAAAATCAGGCAACAAGCATTGCTTAATGTATATTGCAGATTTTAAAACTCATCCCATTTGCTGTAAAAATAGAGAACAAAGCACATCACCATGGATATGCAATATAGACAATAATATATATCTAGCAGAATCACATTCCAAACACCTAAAACGGCTTTAAAACCTACCTCAGGAAGTCAAATACAACTTGTATTTTTCTATGCAAGCAGATAATGGTGAGAAGACAAGAATGAAAGACCTACTTTCAAAGAGTTAGCAGAATATTTCGCTCAGAGTTAAGAAAGAGCCCCTCCACCTTCTTTACCTCTTTTTGGGATATAAGAACCAAGTACGTCTCAAAGCTACTACTCCGAAAATTAGACACTTCAGCATTCATGTTGCTTTTCATAACAGAAAAGAAAAAAAGGAGGGAGAGGGAGAGGGAGAGGGAGAGGGAGAGGGAGAGGGAGAGGGAGAGGGAGAGGGAGAGGGAGAGGGAGAGGGAGAGGGAGAGGGAGAGGGAGAGGGAGAGGGAGAGGGAGAGGGAGAGGGAGAGGGAGAGGGAGAGGGAGAGGGAGAGGGAGAGGGAGAGGGAGAGGGAGAGGGAGAGGGAGAGGGAGAGGGAGAGGGAGAGGGAGAGGGAGAGGGAGAGGGAGAGGGAGAGGGAGAGGGAGAGGGAGAGGGAGAGGGAGAGGGAGAGGGAGAGGGAGAGGGAGAGGGAGAGGGAGAGGGAGAGGGAGAGGGAGAGGGTATTTAGACCATTCCAGATAGATCTCTCGTCTTTGCTCAGGCATCTGGAATTAATCCAGAATAAAAATTGTATTTTATAGAAAATGAACTAACAAGGATCTTCAACAATTTATTATCCTAAAATTTCACTGTTAGCTATAAATATTCTAAAATGTTAAAACTGCTGCTCAAGGGTATTTATGTGTTGGCTTAGCTTTGTGTTCATGATGAAGTCTTGACCTATTCTCCATTTGACAAAACCAAGAAAATGCTAAGGAGAATAGGAGAAGCAGCTGTCCTAATATGACATTTCTTTCAGGCTTACAACCAATTCTACTCCAAGGAGGACCAAATACAGCTGATATAGAAAGACCAAAGGGCGTTTTCACTTTGCCTACTATACTCCCTTGTGAGTCCAGTGAGACTACATATGCTTGGCAGTATGTGTGCTTAAAAACTTTGTTGGATTAGGTCCTGTGTCCACAATTTTAGAGCTGTGAGAAAATTGCCAGGAAAAAGTATAAATGAGTTCTGGCACAATGGACTGCAAACACAAGAATGAAGAGGCTCCCCATCATACACAAACCACCTTCCATGGCATAAAAATAAACTAGTACTTCTAGCACCGGCTCATTAGGTAAGAGAGCTCAGAATAACTTTACAACTACACTTAATAAGGCAAACCACACAATTTAAAATATCCTATTAGCATTCTGGGTTCTTTTCTCAGAGCTCCTATTTAAGGGTTTGATTATGTTGAAGCTACTGTGACAGCACAGGCTAACGCAAGCTGGGCTAATTGCGGCTTCCCCTTTCTCTTATTCCTTGATCCAGCATTCATGCTCCTGCTGCTATGAGAAGAATTCACACAGCTGACTGAGTCAAAAGGTAGAAGGCGATCACATTTTATACTTAATTTCACATAGCTATGGCCTGCTGCCACAGGAATGTTCATGCTCTCCTCCCTGCATCATGATGCACATACCAACCTCTCCTACAGCAGAACTAGCAATTTTGCAGCTGTGGACACACAGTTCAGTGACACCACAAGACAGTAACCTTCCCTTCTGATGGTCTAACTATATGGATAAAGATTAAGGTTAGAAAAAAAACAGCTTGCACTACATTTTGAAATTTCGATCCGTTTAGCTCCCTAAAGCTGCCTTGCCCACCTGATCATTATAAATAGTGCTGGCACCAGTGGATGGAGAAACACTTGGTGACTGAGATGATAAGAAGATAAAGCCATTGCAACCTCCCCACTCTAGGCTGCTGCTCATTTGGACACAACCAGTCTTGTTTAGAGTTAGCTACCCTGAGTACTGCTGACAGCCTAGCTCTGCAGAAGTTATCTCTTTAGGCACATTTTGCAAGAGGCCTGAGGAACTGTTGCAGTGATTGCTTGTTTAATGCTGCTAGCAGTGCAGCCCAGAGGAAAGTATGCACATGTTTTTAATCACACTTTTCACACTTAAAAACTTTACTCAATTATGACTACAGGGGAGAGAATTAATATCCATGTGATGTGTTACATTTAATGTATTTTCTACTGTACTATTGTCTTCTATCCTCTGTTCTTACCTTGCTTCTTTTTCATCTTTCTCACCAGCAATGACAGCAGTTTCCAAGCTCAAAGTGACAATTTTTTAGCACTCATAAACATGAGAAGAATATAACATTTGTTGGAATATACACAACAGAAGAAAGCCAGAAAATAACAAATTTTTCTTGATAAATAGAGCCACAGGAGACCTCTGGCCTTAACTGCATATAATTTTACTATTTCTTACACATAACTTTTAAAAAATTTAAGTTTTTTTGAATGGGATTGAGATCAAATTAAAATTCAAGTTGCATTTTTCTAAGGCTATTTTCCAGAAAATAATCTTAGCTTCTAACTTTTAAAGTAGTATTCTCCAGGGTGTTAATGCATGGCTGGGGTATTGTACAGTGCTACACAGATCACCACTCTGTCCATGACACTCAGAGTATTAGATCTGAAGACACCTATGACATCTATGAGCCAAAATTAATTTAGAAAAAATAAATCCTGATTCAACCTAATTATGAACATGAAGGCAAAGGTCTTCTACAGGGCAAGGGCCCTAAAGAAATTTTAAAGACAACTACAAGAGTTCAGGTTTTATTAAGTAGTATCTTATTTGCTAGACAGTAACTACACAGTGAGCTGAAAAGCTATGTAGCCTACTGGTGCCTCAAAATTGTTTACTCTATTTAGAAACTGAGCAAGCTAAGGAACTACAGGGCTTCTTTTCTGGTTTACCTTGTCCTGTGAGGCAATGTGGGCTGTAAAATAACTTGATACTAATAATAGAAATGTGTCTTCATTAAGTGATATAATACATTTGCTTTGGGGGTACCATGAAAGGAATCAGACATAGCTCTAACATCACTCCAAATATCATACCCTGTTCAGATTAACATTTTGGAACATCTTTCTATTTTTTCCTTTAAAAGTGAACCAAACTTTGAAAACAAAATCTGTCCTAGGAATTACAGACTATTTTTGCTTCCAGCCCATGTTTCCAATGTCCTAAATTTATTCAGCCTTGTGCACTAACCTACCGCTTAACCTTGACACGTGGGTATAGACATACACTAACAACAGGCTGGGAAGACACACCTGCTTCATGCACTGCTTCGTGCAGCAGGAGTCATCTGGCTCTATGTTCCAGTAGTTATTACAAAATTCAGCACTCACCCTGTTTTTCATTCATTCCTACTTCAGCCTCATATCCTACTTTTGGAAACATTTCACTAGGCTTAACAGTAAATTGGTGAGGGTGACACCCAACCACAGGAAGACATAATTACTCTAACAGGTGAAATAGCTGAGAGGATACTCTGTGGAGCACAACAATACCAAATAACTCAGAATTAGAATGTGCCTAGCAGACATTACCTCAGGGTAAGTTATAAGTACTGCATTGATTGCTGCTGATTTTAATAACAAGGGCTAGTGCTACTGCTACTGCTCCGCTGTTCCTTGTCCCTTTTGTGGAAATCTTCCTAAGTGGAATATTGTTTGGTCCCAGGTTACTAAACAATTCCTTAACAAAGTCATCCAATCACCCTCATCAGTATGGTGAACTTGAATCTGTTCTGGAAACCTGACGTTTGAATTCTGCCATTACAATTGATCTGTCATCAGAAGACCTGCATAACTACAGTCAAAGTGACAATAACTACTACATTTAATTCTCCAGAGAAGTTAAAAATATGATAGATTCAAGTATTAGGTACAACATAGTCACGTGTGCTGCATCTCACAACCACAGGCAATGAGAGCCAATTCAAGAACCAAGGAGCTCATGATAGTCCATCAGCTATGATGGTTGTGACAGCACACAGGGATGTGGCCCCAAAAGATATTGCTTTTAAAAGTAGAATGTGGATTAGGCCTATGTTCACTCTGGAGAAGTGAGTGGAGAATTTAAAAAACTGTGGAAGAGCTCTTAACACTACGGCATACAAATGTAAAATCAGAATTTTTAAGTAACCAGTTTTAAGAACTACAGCCAGCATGACCAAAATGTGTACTGCTCCAGAAGACCAAAGTGAGAAAAAATTTTATCTACAATAGACTACTGGGATTTGGGGTACAAGCCTCTTCTGAGACATATCAACAGCAGCATCACAGTATCGCCCACCTGTACAAGCATGGCAATCAAATTGCCTCAATGCAAAAGCTGTGAGTGGTACAAACTTGATGGTGCAGCAGCATTTTGACTATTTCATTCTAATAATTAAGAGGAAAAATATTGTGATTCCAACCCCAGAAATATTTCAATACTATTCACAATATTATTTAACTAAGATGATGTGAACTGGCAATATACATCATCCATATTACCAATAATATCCATTTTCTTATAATTCAAAGTTCTATCAAAGTTCCAAAGTGACTTATAATGGCACTGACAATTTCCACAAAATTACATGGAAAACTTATTTGCAGTTCCAGTAACACTCTCCAACAAGAAGCATGTGGGAATGTGCTCCCTCTTTTGAGGCGTGTCAGCAGTTCCTTAAATGAGAGTCACTGTTTCCATTCAAATCCCTTATTTTTCAGGGGGTTGTAGAGTCAGCCCTCAGGGAGAGAGAACTGATCTTAGCAGTTTCAGGTGCTTTCATGCAATTCTGTATCTCAAAAACAGTCCTTTTTTTCTTTTTTCTAAAGAACGTTTAAGCCATTAGCTCATAATATGGATGGCTGCCTTCTGGAACGGTGAGGGGAGAAAGGGGCGCAAGACACTAAAATTACTTCTAAAAGAAGATATTTTGGAAAATAACCTCTAACACCTCCACAATGTCATTTTTTTCCAGCAAACAGTTCCTAAAGATCTAGAGCTAATCTCCATTTGGTGGCCAATGTTGACAAGCTATAAAGTAAGACTTGGCATTTTGTATACCCTGGAAAAAAAGACCTGGAAAACCATTTTAAAGGCTCATCCTGGAATTCACAAATAACTAATACTTATCTGATATATCAAATGATTACAAAAATATTAACTTTAGGGTTCTAAAAAAGGTAATGAAACAGTTTTAGGATAGAAGTAACCCTTACTAAGTGTAATCTGACTTTTATATAAAGCATACAATTTCAATTCCAAGCTTCTGCATCAGAAAAACTCTTCCTTGGAGTGCTCAATGAGTTTTTGGGATTTCCTGAAATTTGCAGTACTGGTTTTCAGCAGTAGAGGAGATGTTACAATGGAGTGTTTGGCTCTGTTTTGTCCTTTTGAATGCCTCTGATTTAATTTTCTCTCTTATACAAAGGTGGATGGCAGAAGCCAAAAATGTCTGTCTGCCAACTGTGTTGTCCAGGCCATGAGAACGTGAGCAGGATTCAATAAGCCTGGCAGCATCTAAATTCTTCTTGGCTTGGAATGTTGAGCAGGCACTCAAATAATATATTGATGAGTTTATCTGTCCCTTTTTTCTCTCTCTCCCCCTGCTTTTTTTTAATAATAACACCTTGTTAGAAACCAGAACAGAATGAAATGCTTATGGTTCTCAAAGAATGGCATTAACAAATATGAACCATTAATATCTAACACAAATAAACATAAAGAATCAATAACAGAATGTAAATTTTATATGTACTATTCTATAATGTCAAAAAAGTAGCACAGATATCTGTTTACTATCTCACAAACCAATGAAGATCTGACAAAAGAAGTGAAGCCAGGAATAATGCACTAATCCAAAGAATGTCAATTCTTTGAAATTCAAAGCTATCCATGTTCTGAACAAAAATTATTTTTTCCCAGTTAAACAAAAAATTAGGTACCAAAATTTGTGTTGCAGAACTGGAGAGTCAGTAATGCATTAGTAAACACAGGATAAACACTTGTGTTGAGAAACAAGTTTTACTTAGTATTCAGTAAAAATATTTCACCCAAGCTAAAGAAAACAGTAGCCAGCAGTCCAATTCCATGAGAAAAAATACAGAATGCTGGGCATATTTGTAGTATGCACTTTAAATGGCAACACTTGATGCAGTGGAGGAAATAACTGGTGTGAGGAAACAAAAGCAACACAAGTCTTATAAACATTCATAAGGAAAATAGAGTATTAATCTGCACCTACCCAGATAAAAAGTAAGCAGCAACAAATAACAGAAAAGTCTGACTAGTTTCTTTCCTGCCCATCTTTACTTGCAGAAGACAAGTGCGTGAATGAATCCTAGTGATAGACAATCATCTACTTCTCTTAAGCTCATAGTTATGCAAGAAAACTGCCAAGGAAATATGAAAACCTACATTTAGTCACAAAAAAAGCTTTTAAATGTCTCTCTTTTTTGTTTATTCCTTTTACTGTGCTACAGTTTACCTTTCTTGCCTACAAAACCTAATCATAATTCCTAAAAATGTGTTTAGATTTGATTTTTGGGTTTGTTTCATATTTAGCATACTCTCTCTTCTCAGCCTAACTTTTATGTGCTCCTTACCGTCTTATCCTTCCATTATCCATCAGGATTTCTCGTGCTTAGGCATGGTTAAAAATACGGAAACGCCTTTTGATAGATTCCAGAAAGCTTTGGATATGTCCGTGAATATGTTGTTATGCTTTGTATCACTCTTTGCTGCTCCTTAACTGCATCAGTAGCAACCTTTTGTTAATAATTTTAAGACTGCCTTTGAATTTTCTCTCCATTAAAAAATAAAGCAAAACAAAATACTTGACACAAACAATTCTTTCTATTAAAGCCACCAAATTTGAAGGAAAAGGGTCAGGTTCTCTATACCATGACTTGTTCAATTCCTCCGTATTTTCTGTGATGTCACAGAAAATTCTGAAACAACCCACAAAGCAGAGTGTAAGGTAGTCCTCAGGTCTTTGTTACATTGAGAGTCATGAAACAAAGTGGAATTAATCAGACACTTTTTTTAACCTCAGAATGAAAGCATTTTGTAGAACACTATACCAACTGTTGGTATGGTGCAAACACACAGGCTGAGCTCTTTACTCACTGCAGTTGGCAATATACATTATAATATAGTACAAGCTGCAAATAATAGAACATATAAAAGACTTGCTGTGTTCTCATGTGCTATATTACATTTCAGAGGAGATGTATATACAAGCTCCTGCTAAAAGAGAAACTGCACTTCATTTGGTATTGACTTAATGAAGGAATTCTCACATTAATCTCTTAAGCTGTACTGCTCTTTAGAAAAACAGACTCTGTGGAAAAGAAAACCTCCATAAATCTCTTTAACTCTCTCCAGAAAAATAGGCTTTTTGTAGCCCAGTGATTTTCTTTGCACCTTTTCTTGTGGAAACAATTAGCTTAGCAATTTTAAAGTATTAGGTGGGCCCAGCTGCAGGCTCCCGGTATCTTTCCTATTGCATAGCAAAGTCCATATAGAAAGAAACAAGGATCTAGTCTCATAATACCACAATACATCAGTGAGAAATACCTAAGTGAGCAACTAATGAGGTTAGGTCTGAAGGAGCTTTCACTTACCTGAGGCCATCACAAGTTTCCATATTTTTGACAGATTTCTTTCTAATTCAGGTCTCTTTGTTACCCAATGACAAAATACTGTCACTTGTCAAAATGCTTGAAACTGTGGTCAAACTGTCAGCATCACAATTATCCCTTCAGATGAGCCCTGTTAATTGGGCCTTCAATGATTTTTTTAAAAAAAGTCTGTTCTCTACTCTTGCCATGAGTGTAGTAACCAAACTTCAGACCGGAAGTTCAGGTTCAAGACTGCAGCCATGACCAGCTGAAAAGGATGTGTTGCCAACAGGACTGACTCATACAGCTGATTGTTTAGAAAGTTCACTATGGGCATGAAATCCCACTCCAGACAGTATCGACATTCTTTTCAAGATTATCTTTAGCATAACTTAAACATTTCCTTTTTATTTAATCTCATGTACAATAGTCAGTATTACAATTTATTTCTGTCCTATTATACTGTCTAACCTGGAAAAGTGAATTGCTTTGTACTTTGCAAATACTTTTGCTGTAATTGGCAAAAACATCTGTATCCAAATGATTACTAGTGCAGCAGATTATGATAATTACAATAACAGTAGTAAGGCCATCTGTACCTTACTCACGCATGTTGAAAATGTAGGGCTGTTATTACTCCAATATATAAACAATATATGTCTTAGAGAAAACAGAAATCTTTCACAGACCTGCTTTAGAGTTTTTACAGCAAATTTAGGTACCCTTCAAAACAAATTCCAGGATATGCCTTTCTTCAAATGTGTAGGCAAGAAATAATATTAAGAACAGTACAGCAAAAAAATTAAAAGACTCAGTGGAGAGCTGACAGCAATTTATATCCAAAAGCTCTTTACTATCTAACTCTTTGTACAAAGCCAAGTGTTTATGTGTTTACCTTCCTAAAATCAAATACATGAAACACTATCACAAAATTTCATTTTGTATTACATCACTTTTTGATGAGCTACTTAGCAGATGTAGCTTGCAGTGTCACACAGATGTGTATTCATAAGAAAAATTAAGCAAATAGATAAATTTAAATGTGTCCCTAGACCCTTTAAAGGAAAACAGTTTCATTCTTGTTTATTAAAAAGGTTAGTACAACTAAACATCTTTGTGGGCTGGAACCATGGGATAGTTCCTAAAATTGTCTATGCTATTAAAAACAGAAATCTTTGATTAGGAGGGTGAAGTTGAAAGATATTCTTAAATCACCTACTACATCTACATGAACATTGCCATTCATTGCTGAAGAAAAAGTAACAAAATAAATAAACTAAACTAAAGACATGCAGCTGTACAATGTCTGGGTGCAACTTTGGAGGGTGTTTTGATAATCTGACTAAGAATGTCTTGTTTTATTGGAGTTTATAGCTCAGCCTCACAGTTGTCTATGTATAGCTGCCTATTTAATCACAAATAATAAGCTAGATTCAAACGAAAGACAGTTAAAAATCTATTCCAATCATAAATATAAATGCTGACATAGTTTTTGGTCTTAGATGATTTGAGTATTAAACTATGGAAGTTTATTTACTTTACTAAATATAATCATAGAAGATGAGAACTTTGAAATTTAATCTTTAAGTTATCTAAATATTTGCACAACAGCAACATACAAAGAATTTAACTAAAACAGTGGATGCACAGTAGCAAATCCAAATGCTAAATCTTTTGTCTTATGAATAGCTTTTCAGAAATATTTGTTTAAACGATAAATGTAAATACTGCACCATACTGCTCTCTCAGGAAGAGACAATTATTCTGAAATACCATAGCAAAGTCAGGCAATGAATGCCCTTAAATATTAAAGATGTTGTTTGTTGTTGCTGTTTTTGTTTAGATAGATCATTGACAGAATAGGTTTATGGGATCTTTGATGAAAAATTTTGCCAGGAAAATCAAGTCTTACAAGTTGTGAAAATTCCAATACCTGCATGTCATCACATCTGACAAATCTGACTCCAGTTGCATTAAAATCCTGAGCAAGGAAATTACAAAGTATTCAGTGCAATTCACGAAAAAAAAACCTCAAAAAAAATAAAAGACCAAAACAAAACCAATCAAAAAAGCCAATATACATTTTTCAACCCATTCTTTTATTCATACTAACTTTTTATCTGCTTTTCCATCAGTTTAGTGAAGTCAGTAATGATTTACCAGCATAAAACTCTTTACTCATAGAAAAACAACCATACCCTTTCTGTGTAAAATATTCAGTAGGAATACTGGTTGGAAAAAAAGGTCTTAGGAAATTCTCTTTCATAGGAAGCAGCATGCAGCACAGAACATACAAGGAGTTCAAAATACTTACTTTAAGGGCTATATCCCGATAAATGCAAATGTTGTTATTACATCCTAAAGCTCACCATCAGCACAGTTTAATTGTTGTTTTAAGGTTGTTTCTCATATTTCTTAGAGATTTCTCTAAAAGCCTTCAGGTACAAGAGCTTCTCTATATATCTTTGTGACAAACCATATTTCCAATTAATACCATCAGAAATTTTTGAGCACAAGTTTGAGAAGTGGAGCTCTGCAAAGCTCTGTTAATTGTTACCCTCTAAAACACATGAAAACTTAAAATAAATAAATAAAATGTAAAATCAGACCACTCAAGCAGATGCAACTCTAGTTAGAAATTCATAACTTGTAAAGAAGAAAACAGAAGAGTACACCAAAAGACAAAGGAACTCCACAGTACCTATGCAGAGTCTACAATCACTATATTTGTACTTGTTTGCAGTAGAGGTAAGCATTAGTATTATAGCTGTGAGTTCATGGAAAAAGTAAAGACATAACAAATGAACTTCAAATTACATTCAGATTCTCCCACCAGACTTGTGCATATTGAGAGAATATATATATATACACACACATATATATATAATATGTGCTCTCTGTCCTCCTTCTAACCAAAACAAAAGAACAAAATTAGCATAGATTTATTATGTTAACCTTATTCCTCCCAATGCAATAAACAGAGACTCTGAGTCTTAAGGTGGTAAGAATGGAAGAACTCTTTTCCATTCACTGGGATAGACAATGTCCAAGGAAGTATTTTTTACCTACTCAAAGCAAAAGCCATCTAAAAGAACCTACTCCTACAACTGCAACAATATCATTAGCTTCCAGATATCGTTAAAGTGATCCCATTCTCTACAATAAAATCACAACATATTTGGATTAGAAATAAATAAGAAAAACAACCAGTGAGAACTATTTCAGCAATTAAAAGAAAGCATCATAAAACCAGAAATTCCCTTTCCAAAGAGACTCTGTCATTGAGCTAAAACCATTCATTCTGTCCTTGCACAGGCTTGCAGATGACTACTAGATGTCATTTTCTGCTCTCCCAAGTAACTATTCCAAGTAAAGCCAAAAGTCTCTCTCACATGCTTAGCAGCTGCCTGGAAAGTCTCAGTATAATACTTTGCATGACATAATTTGCAAGTCTGTGACAGGATGATGCCCTACAGCACACTTTCTCACAGAACAGCCTTCCAGGTCTCAGTCCCTCATTTCCCTCAGTTCTCTGCATAGCTCATACAACACATTATCATATAATCACAGAACATCCTGAATTGGAAGTGACCCACTAGGGTCATCAAACAACCGACTCTCAACTCATAATGAGAATCTATCTTGAACTCCATTAGGAAATGAAGGAAGATGTATCAAGAAAAAATACTTTTACCCTACTTTGTCCTTTTCTCTCTTTTATTTACTGCACATAGTTAAATTAAATGTAAACTCAAATAAAAAGATACATAAGACACAGGAAATATTCTTTGAGGGCTCTTTGTAATCACCCTGGTCTTGCTGCAGTCTGTGGTGCCTGAGCAAGAACTCAGTCCAAAAATATCATGTAGAGAAAAACATTGAAAGGCTGCGATTTCATGCCTACTGTTACCGTCAGGTTTAAGTAGCTCCCTTGGCTCTTACACTCACAGCAATTAGAATTTCCAGACAGCTCGGTGGCAGATATTCTAGGTGTTCTCTATATTGCAGCACTAACTGGCAGATAGCAGTCAATTCTTATCATGAATGAATTAAACTCACTTGTATAACACACGGCTGTAAACCTAAAGACTTTTTTAAAAGGTTTCAAAGTTTTCATTCTGCCCTACATAGTTACAAAGCAACAACAGCCAGCTATGTGACGTAAGTCTCAATTTATATCATGGGCTAAGACTTACACTAGGATATGCAGGTCCCCATGCTGTTGTTTCTGGATCTCACGAATACATTTCTACACTTTTCCACTCATGCTAGTCTTTTCAGTAATAAGGTTATTTAAATATAGGAGAACATTATCTACTGAAGAACAAATACGTGCTTGATCAGAAGACTGGAGCATCAGACAAAGAGAAATAACCTACCATACATTTGTGATTTATTAGTCTAATTGCTTGAAGCTGGAATTTTATCAGGATTGTATCCTACATCAGAGAGATGATATACTTTTCCATTACCAGGAGGTTACTTAATATATCCAGATGGCAAAGGTTAAACTATATTTATGTCAACTTTGACAGGCTCTCTTCCTCTAATGACCTAAAGTCCATGAGGACCACAAGCAATTAGCACTCTAGGAAAGTCAGAACTTTAGGCCTTCAGGGGATTTTTCAGGTTGCTTTTGTCAGCAGGTACTAATTTTTAAGTTACACTGTGGCATTATTAAACATTGCTGCATTCCATATCCTTCTTTCGTGCCAATTATTAAAAATTTGGTAATGTAAATTTTGCTACTGAAATTAACTATCTATTCCAACTCCCTGCCTGTCTGTGCTACAGTTAGCTGGGCAAACCAGCAGCTGAATGCTTTTTAAACACACAACTGACTGTGTTTTGCAGGTGTGTAAGAACCTTCTATTTTTGACTGCTGCTGGTTGCAACCTCTAAGCTGCTTTTCTTCAACACCCATCCATAATGAGCACTTCTGATTTACAAGCAACATTCAAATACATTTTATAATAAATATTATAAGATAAAATCAGTCAAGGAGAGGGGAAAAGAAGTGTGACGGTACAACTTAGTAAGCAAAACGTGAAATTGCTATAATCAAACCCTGAGAATTTACCAGACACTTTATTAAACTGCAAGGCAATACTTTACAGTGCTGCTTTTAAAATATGTTAACACTATATCACAGTTCCCGGCAGCATGAAGTCTTTCCAGAAAATGTGTCATCACGGTACGCAGCATATTTTATAGCCAGTATAATTTCATTTTATTATATCCAATAATATTTTTCTGAAATTCTAGGAAGTCTCCCCACAAAAGATAAGTAATGACCACATTTTAATCAGCTGGCACAAAGCATAACCACCAGACCACAGGAAAAAACCCACCTTTGTTACATCAAAATGCCCTCAGTTTCATCTTGCCTCTGTGGAGCAGATAGTGAATAAAACCTGTGAGAACCTCATTCAAGTATAACATAGCACTAAACCTTTTAACTTTGAAGTTATTTAACTCCAAGACTGATATTTACAGTTGAGCCACTCTTGATAGAGGAAGCTGAATAAGCTCAGAATCCTACACATTGTACTATTGTAGCAAGAAAACCTCTAAGTGAAATAACATAATTTTCCTTTTCTTACCAGGCTTGGATTTCTGCTTTGTGGTCTGCCCGTGACTGGCAATCATTGCTGTGGAGCCCGGTATAATGGTCCTTTCCTCTAAATCAGACTCTGGGATTGTAGTGCAGCCACCTAGTTGAAAATGGAAGACATTTAAAGTGGTGTTTATGCAACAAAACAAACTCACTGGGGCATAATTGAGGAAAAGAGGCAATAAATTAGCTGACAGGAGCATATAAAACTAAAATAATCTTTACTTTCACTTCAAGGAAACATTTGCTAAAGAAAACTATTTCCATTGTTTAGAAGGTTGATTATGCTTTAATGAATTCTCTCTACTACTTACATCATCTTGAAAAAGAGTTTGAATTAACTTAGACCACAGAATACGCAAAACATGTTCCACATAAAACATGGAAAATAATGTGATTTGTGTTAAAGATCAGATTACTGGGAGCTATTTTTG
Organism: Cyanistes caeruleus; assembly: GCF_971803275.1. Lineage (NCBI taxonomy): Eukaryota > Metazoa > Chordata > Aves > Passeriformes > Paridae > Cyanistes > Cyanistes caeruleus. The sequence goes on from NC_141701.1 coordinate 106,776,093, forward strand.
TAATAAAGTAATTATGTGTGAATGAAATAACTTTACAAAATCAACAAACCTTATGAAAATTGTTAGCATGCCACAAAGAATGACATACTGATTTTTTGGATGGGCCATTAAATACAGTATTTCTATTAAAGATACAAAAAACACAGGGACACTTGCAGTGTCCAACAACATGCCTTACTCAAGCAGTTATAGGATGTATGGTATAATAACTTCTTTGTATGTTTCAACATTGCTTTACAAGTCGTTCATTAGGCAACACACAGTTTTTTTCTTCAAATACATTTCAATGCCTATGTTTAAAATATGAAGGGATATATAATTTAGTAGTAATAGTAGTAGTACTATCAGCTGTAGTGACTTGCAGTGGAATAGGCTGATGTAAATTTATTTCAGAACAGCTGTGGTCAGGACACTGGAGGATATGTCACTATTCCACAGCAAAAAGATGGCCTCTCAGTGAGTGCATTGCCAACAATACAGTATGCAGCTGAGCTGCATCTTTTTCTCACAGCCCTCCCAGGAACACCACTAGCAAGCAAACAAATCCATGTACTCATCTAATGTGCTCTGAAAGCACATGCTTATAAGCAGCACCTCGACTCCCAACAGTGTGCAAAGACTTTTTACCTTCATAAGAGTTGTTCTATTTTGAAAAGACATGTTCTACTCCAGGCCCTGAAAAAAGAGCACCAAATTTGCAGAATGCAGTCTATCCTCCCTTTTTTAAACTAAATGAGTAAATTAATTAAAAATAAGGTTGCACTCCTAAGTAGCAGAGTTGCACTTTCCCTGGCAGTTTCAGAAGCCCTGGCAAACCAATGCACCATGTGTTGCAGAAATATAATGTCCTGACCAGCCAGGGTAAAGCACAGCAGCTCCAGTGAATCCTGTGAAAACAAACAATCCTACCAGATGAAGAACTAATACAGCATCTTTTGCTCCTAAGAAAGAGTAAAGACACAAGCGGCTTTATCCAAATACACCCTGAAAGTATAAGGTGCATCACAGGATTTATGTTCGATTTGCAGCAAGCAAATCTTGACAGTAAGAAAGAAAGGTTAGGAGTAAATGTGTCAGTGTACAGACTTGCAACCCATGACAGCTTCAAGTATTTAGGATACCTGCTATGAAAATAGAAGAAAAAACTCTAAATTAGAAAAATCTCTTCATGTTAAAATACTGTAACAATGGGGTTATGTCTGACATTGCATTAAATATAAATGTATCAACAGCCTAAATGAAAATAAATATCTGTAAACCAATACTTCTGTTGTCATTTGAAAATTGTGACTAAAATGTGAACTAAGAGATTTGAGGAAATGGAAATGAGTGCTTTAAAAGTCGATTTCAATTTTTTTCATTCTTATTGTTCAGATAAAATCTACACTCTTAAACACTAGCCTGTAAATACAGGATACAAAATTAAGGTTTCTTGCCCCAAAGAACTATTAAGAATGATATCATACATTTTAATATTATAACATTTTGTAACAGCATGAGCAAAAACTCACCAAGTCAATTAGGATCTATTGAATTTCTACATGGAAATAGAGAACTTTTCTAACATTCATTCTAAAACCCAAAATTCAGTAACTTACATAGCCTTGAGGACTGATGGCCTTTGGTGCCAAAATATTTCATTAGTTTGCAATGCTGACAGTAACTAAATAAGAGTGGGAAAAGGTCTATTTGCATTAGCTACGACACACTACTTGTTAAAAGGAAGCAGGATGTCATGATTTTGATTTTAACGTGAGAGATTGAGATTTACTTGTCATGATACCATCACAAGTTATTTCAATTAAAACAAAAATTAACTTCTTCCATAAATTTATTTTACTGAGAATACTGACGACTGAAATGTTACCAGTGACATACTATTTTACGTCAAAAGAAAATTTAGACAGAACACACAGAGCAGTATTATCAGCATCAATACTAAGAGTAGTAATTACAAGTTACTTCAACCAGGATGCCAATAATGGTTTCTTTCCTATGAATTATATTTTAAATGCTATTGTTTCATAAAGGCATTCCATGTGCTAAAAGCACTGTTCTCAGCGGAGTGGGATTTCACTAGGATTTTTGTGACAATAGTAATTTAAATAAGTGATCAAACAAGAAATCAGTATAATAGTTGTACTTTCACCTTTTTTCGAGAAAATGAGGCTTACAGGATCATTTCTACCTTGCTATTTTAATACCAGTACTACCTTCTAAAGGAAGAAGCTACTCAAATTTGTTTAAATGTCGCTTAACTTGCTCAGATGCATAGTGCTGGGTAGTATGACTGGGCCCTCATACACACACAGCCTGCCTCAACACAAGTGGTACCCACTTCCAAAGAAACTAACAAGAAATTTTCTGTGCCAATCAGAACAGGTACCCATCCTCAAGATAACAATGGACACCCTTGACAACATGCTATGATTTCCTACAGGAAGGAAGGTGTGGAGACCACACTGAGACTATTGTCACACTGAAAGAATGGAAACATTCAAAGAAAATTTCAAACTTTCACTAGACTGAAAAAGAAACTGGATAAGCCACAAATATACACTACTGAATATAATATTTGAACCATGGTAGACCAGGATTTTGTGATTCAAAAACATATTACAACTCAGGACAGCTATATGGAAAAAAAGAAAAAAAAAAACAAAAACTTTTCTGCTAGGACTACAAGCTTTTCATTTCATACTTCAAAATATCTACTCATGGTCTGTATTCTGACTTCTCTGATCAGAACACTTTTAAATTACAAGAACTCTGAATTTTTTTATATCTCTAAATACCTTTCAATAAGTATTCACTGAATGTCTGTTTTAGCAACTATTTTCAGTTTTTATCCACATTGAATGCTAAAAGAAATCACAGCAACAAAATCATTTACATTCATTCACAATTAACTGAATGGTACAGATCTGAAAAGTGAAATATTAAAGGAAAAAAGGGGAAAGGATGAGGAATAGTAGTACATAAATCTACACACTGGAAATGATCCAAGCTGAGAAGTCCTCCAGATGTCAGTCTGTAAACAGAGCTTCATAAAATGAATTTCCCCATTAATTGTTGGCAGGAATAACATCTAGAATATGTTATTACATCTGACCCACTCTTTTCCCCTTTTCTGTGTAGCTAAATTTTTGTCTGGCATCACAGATCTTTTATCAGTTGTGATAAATCCAAGAAAGCAAGCTTTTGTCAACAAAACTGCTTGATAGGGTACAACATGCAAAAAATTACACTCAAGCTAATTGTGAACTTTGTTCACCAAAGGAAATGAGACTTCTCTTGCTTATTTTCACTACATCTGTTTTTGTAAAACTTTTGGTTCTTAAGTTGGAAAAAGATACCCACACCCAAAGGAAACATAAACATATAACACATATTGAACAAAAATTAAGCACTGACAGTTTTCTTACAGGTTCCTATCTCCATGTTTTTATGCATTTTAATATGGTTTTAAAAGTTGAAAAACAGGAAAACAAAAGTGGTATACATCAGAAAAAATGAAAAGTCACTTTGAGGTAAGGAGTATTTGAGTTTCCTTTTTCTTTTCCACTCAATCACAACCTAAACTATGCATAAAGTTTCCATTTTCCTCTGAAATTAACTATTACAAGAGTCCACAGAAAGAAGAAAAAACAGCTTCCTGAGCAGTCTTTGGCAGCAAGATAGTCAAAATGTGAGCAGTAAGCTCTGTAAATAGCAGGTTTTGCATCCGTATGTATACCACTATAAAATGGAGATAATCTAGAGAGTAAAATTATTTCATAGACATTCCCAAAAGCTATACCCAAAACCATGTTCACTTGGGTTTTCTGTTCCGTTGACAATTTTAGGAAAGTGTACACCAAAAATGAAGTCTAATGCTTTAGAAGTTATTCTCTCTAAAAGTGTTTATCAATTACTTGTACTGATTCTGTTAGCTACATTTATTCAAGTCCTGTAAATTTTATTAGGATCTGCCCATCAAAAAGTAACTTTCCTGTTGAAATAAACACTGCATGCAGGTTCTGAAGATAAGTAGTGCTACTGCTGCAGTTTAAATGGAAGATAAAACAACACAATCTATAAAAGAAAACAATACATATTTGAGTGTACTATGAGATCCATGGAACATTTATTCACATACCAGCCCTGGATTAGAGGCTATCATTTGAATAGACACATTCCAGGAATGCAAACAAATTTCCATTGCAGAGTTTGAGGAGAAAGAGGGAGAAGACTTATGAGGAAGGGGAAAAGTGAGGGAGAAAAATAGGGAGGGAGAAAGAGGGGGTGGGGGGACTAAGACAGAAAGGAAGGCAGGGAGTGGGGTGAGGAAAGCAGAGAAAAGGTAGATTTGCTGGTTTATTTTTTCCTCCTAAATGGGTATCTGGTAACAAATACTGTTACAATTCACAATAGCAAACAGTCCAGGTTTAGTTTGGATATTCACTTACAGAATGTAGAGTCACTAAATAATCAGTTAAGGATTTCAGAACATATCACTTAAGTCTAACAGTGGCTACAATCCTGCAACCACACAATTCCATTGTTTCTGTCTGCCTTGACACAACCAAATTCGACAAAATAATGGAAAATATTTCTGTATTACATTCCAGTAGAATAGTAAATTAGGGGAAAAGATTATATTAACAGAATATGTAGTACAAGGTCATAAAAAATCACCAAAACATATTTTCAATGGAAGCACACAAAGACATACTAGACTGTTGTTCTGATTTACTCATATTTTACTGAAATGATTCTTAACAAAACTTCCAGTTCTTAAATTCCATAGCTTTTTTTCCTTTAATGTGTTGTCACTATTTGCACGGAGAGCTAAGCAAAGATAATTCACACCAATTGTGTGGCTTCTGTTTGAGCTTGTAGCCCATTCAAATATTTTGAACACGCCTGAGTTCATAAAACCTTGACTTACAAAGTTCAGGGTACTTTGGCAGCAGAACCTCTTTATGGGAGCAACTGTGGTGTTTAAACTGTCAAATAGTCTTGGCCATTCTTCCAGGATGAGGTTCAGTGCATGTGGTATGCAAGTCATACGAATGGCATTGGGAAACACATTGCTAAGAGCAGATCCAACAGCTGTTTTCATTAAAGACACATTATTGGACATTCGGCCAAGAACACAAGATCAACATTCAGTAGTACCCTTTCTAACTCAGGACTGAGAATGCAGAAACAGTGAACTGTATAAATGCCACCCAATATCTGCCAAAGGCACTTGTTACACACAGTGAACAAAGGATGAACGATGACAGTTGCTCTTTGGCCATAAAAGTAAACTGTCCCATCCAACCACCTATTCATCTGATGAACACAGACTGGCTGAAAAAACATTCTTTGTGTTCTGATATCTGCTGGGAGAGGCAACTTACTGCATTTTCTAGAGCTTGGAGGATTTCCATCTGCTTTAGCATAACAGAAAAGAAAAATCAGCTTACAAAGGAATTTTTCAAGGCGAATATCAACACTTGACAAACAACATAATCATAAAAATCACTATTTTTTCAGAGTACACTGCCTCACAAAACACCTGGTGGTTTTTGTTGACCTGGTCTCACATTCTCTTCCCCATATTCAGTGTATCACTAAGTATACCTTTTGTTCATCATAATTTAATAATGGTTTTCTTTCAAAATGCTCAAATACAGCAGTAGCAGAAGTCACAGAATATACTGTCATCAATCTATTCTCAGGACAACACTGTCCATTCAGTAACAAACTAATTTCATGCTACCCTTCTGGGAAGCAAGAAGAATATGCAAGGCTTTTGTTTTGGTTTATACAGATAAACTCATTTTGTGTGCATAAATATATATATATATATATATATGTATTTGGATATATGCACATATGAAATATATAAATAACTTTACACAAAATATATCTATTTTTAGCAAGACTTTTTAATTTGTAGAGCCTGCATCGCATTGTTTTGGTAATATACAGTTGTATAGGAGGCTACTAGACCTTTCGACTTCTATACTAATTTACATCAAAAACTTCATCAAAAAGGTAATGCTCCTTTTGATAAACACTCTCCTGATAATTTTTTCTAAAAGCATATTTAAATTAATTGGCAATGTCAGTTCTGGTTTCTATCTGCCAGTACAATAGAGAGCATCTCAAAGACAGTGTTTGGAGCAGATGGGATCTCTGGAGCATGCTTGTCAAAAAAACTTTCACAATATTGTTTTTATGTAGTCTCTAACAGTTCTTCAGCACACAGTGAAAGTAAACAGACTAAAACTGACTTTTATAGTCTCAATAACAAACCCTTCTGGTAGGCATCATTCTAAAAAATTTAGAGCAAAATTTAGAACTCCTATACCCATTTAAAACACTTGTATTTCCTAGAGCACATACATGAAACTTTCTTCCAGTTGAAGACTCAGTTATGAAGACACATATACAGACGCTATACATTTGTATGTATGTGCATACACACACAAATTTTGGACCTACTAGTGAAGGAAGAGCAAGCCCTAATCCCCTGCACCCAGAAGTTGAAGAAACTGTAAAATGTTTGTTGCCTGGTTCGCAGTACTGTAACCCATGAGTCACAGAACTGTTCCATCACACAACCATAGTGCAAAGACTGTCAAAATGAGCAGTCTTTGACTGATTCAGAGGAAAAACTATTTACCTTCAGGGAGTTTACAGTACGTACAGGCCTAAGCAAAACACTTAACAGGAGGAAGCTAAAAAATGCAAGTTAGTGAAAGTGGGATTTTTATCTTAGCTGTGAATAAAAAATAAAAGACAATGCAATTTGCTGCATGAGGCCTTGTTATGCTGGGGATTTTGGATGTTTGATAAAACAGTAGGAGGACAGAAACAGTTGATAAGGAACCTATGCCTAATCCAGAAGACAAACTGAATGAAATCAAAGAAAAAGCTATAGGGATGTATGCTAATGCATGATTCTGGGCCAGAAAATAGAGGAACAAAACGTACTGACATCAGATGTAATCTCAGATATGCTGTGGATAACAGAAGACAGCGGACTAGTAACTGGGATTAAAGTGTAGGCACTGAAGAATGCATATTGCTCATAAAAACAAAATTAAATTGGTAGAGTAATACTTCCTAGCTCTATTGTGATGGGCTATTGAAAGAGCCCATCTGGTCACTTTGGAAGACTACTGTAAAGTAGTTTAGTACACAAAAAGTCAAATTTTAGCAACAAAACAGAAATACCTTATTTCAATAGTGATTGCAGTTGCTTTAATATTATGAGTGAGAAATGGTATTATGAAAATGAAAGAAGATACAAAACCCACAGAAATAACCACAGGCTGACTGAAGGAAAAGGTCCCAGTGTGAGGACTAGTAAAATTTTGAAATCCACCTCAAAACATTTAATGTAAGGAACAAGAAAGGAGTAAGACTATTGAACAAGACACTAGCAAGACATCTGGAACACTGAGCTCAATTCCTGTTATCATGTTCATGACAGGTTAAATAAACCTGGAAACTTCAGCTGAAGATTACCAAGATCATATAGGAACCACATACCTTATTCACATTTGAACAGATGACCAGTGTTGCTGAGCCAAGACCACTAAAAACGGAGCAGACTGATCTTTATCAATAATGCAATTAGGCCAGAAACCCTTAGTGTCTGGCAAAATAGAAGACACTATTAGAACAAGGAGGAATTGTTCACAAATTAATTTCTACTAGAAATTAGATTTCTGACTACCAAGAGAGCAAGGACATTGAATCACCCCAGAACAGAAACCATGGAGGTAAATTGCTTTATTCTAATACAGAAATGGACTTTCTGAACAAGGGGTTTCTTTTCTTCCTTCCCTTCCACCACCTCCAAATAGAAAATAAATGGAATAGAGGTTAAAACAGATACAGATTTATCTATTAGCATTCTGAAATTATCCAATTACCTTTTACCTAATTGTGAATAGGTATCCAATTCCTAGAACATAAATAAATTACTATTCTCTATTTATGTATTTATTTATCTACCTAGTGATGAAATAAACACGGATAAAAGCACTCTCTTTTAATGTTGTTGAAATAAACCAACATCTCTATGGTGGATTCATTAGACAAACTGCATATAGATCCTTTTGGCACTAAGACTTTCAAAAATCAAAGCATTCATAAGGAAAAAAGAGAATTCTCATTTTTAATAACATTGAAGTTCCCTTCCACAATTGAAAATCAACCTTTGCTGAAAATTCTTGCTTCTCTGTAAATTATATCAAAGGTAACATTGTTTTCATGTATTGGAAATTTCTACTTTCTCAGCTGTACCTAAATATTAGATTTGTCCACAGTATGTAGAACATAATGTATGTAAATAACATGGTATTGTTTAGTCATTAAAATGTTTTAACAGAATTGTCAACTATGACTTCTATTCATTCATTGGGAGCTAAGAATCAATCTAATTATATTAACCTATCTTTGCTCCAACACTGCCAAAGGAAACATATATTACTTTTATTTACTTTATTTTCACTAGCATTTAATACTTCATTCACTGTATACTCCACTGACCAAATAAATACAAGTATTATCTTGTGTTAGCTCAACCTTCTACAGCATTAAAATCTTTGGGATTGACTTTAAAAGAAATCAAGTAAAGGCAACTTTGGCTCCACTAAGTATCATAATACCATTCAATTAATTTAGTTTATTTGGAGGAAATGACCACAAAACTGTATATAATAGTTTAAAATTACATCTTATCCTATAGATAGAACTTTTTCCTTTGTTTACAGAACTTCCTATTCAGAAAATTTTACTCTACAAACTGCACTAGTAGCACACCTATACCTGTGTAAATCACGTAATTTTACTGAAGTCCCTACCATTCAAATGTTATGAAAATGATACAACTGAGGGATAAACAATTTTGCATATAAAAACATTTCGTGTCATGTCTCCTGCAAACATTTTAAGAAGTAGCCAGATTTATGTGCTTCACATGATAAACCTTAAATTGAAACGACTTTACAAGATTGCAAAGTATCTTGTGATCAAACAAGTTATCTGAAGATCTGAAAAACCATGCTTCCAAAAAGCTCTAATAACTGGGGGAAATCCTGATACTGAACTTTTCAGACAGGGGGAAGAGATTCAATTTGACCGTCATGAAATGAATTATATCCACTAAAATTAAATGAATAGTTATGGAGAACTCTGCTCAAATTCAGGTGGTTTTTCTGTTTTGATTGGGGTTTTTGTTGTTGTTTTTATTTTTGTTGTTTTTTGGGGGGTTTTGTGAGGTTCTGGGTTTTTTTGTTTGGTTGGGTTTTTTTAAAAGCAAGGTATGCTTTTACAATAAAAATGCTATGTCTGAAATAAAGTGGCTTTTTATATGAGAAAGCACAGGATTAACTGTTCTGTTTCATTTTATTTAAAAGCTGACATTGCTACTGCTGTCTAAGATAATAAATAAATTAAGTGACAGAGCAAGTGATATTCTCAGTCTGCTACTTTTATGCCTTATGCTTATTTAATTCTCTAGTTTTTAAGGATCATCTTGTAGTTTGACCAGGACAAGGGCCTACACATTTTTAAAACACACTATATTTCTAAATGTGATCGGATACCCTGAAATCTGCTAAAGTACAAAGTGAAAACTGAATGCAAAGGAGAGCCCCTACTACCCCTCCAAATCACATTTTTCTTTGTTTTTACATCAGTACGTGCTAGAGAAAGCCTCTTTCAACTTAAATATACATTCTGTAAACCTTATTTTAAAGAAAACAAAATTTAGAAATGTCTACCTCATCTTCGAGGAAAGCATACAAAGCAAGATAAAGACTAAATAATGAAATATACTATTCCAAATACAACTAAAAGTATTGGACAAATAACACAAAATTGGAGAGATCTTGTGGCTTGCTTTTCCCAATCACACTAATCAAGAAAAAAAGAGAGGAAACAAGTTTAGAGGTCCTGCCAGGAGCCTGCTCCAAGCCAGGCTCTCCATGGGGTCCCAGGCCCCTTTGGGCACATCCACATCCCAGTGGATAATCTGCTCCACCATCTACTTTCATAGGCTGCAGGGGGACACTGCCTCACCATGGTGTTCACCACAGGCTGCTGGGGAATCTCTGCTCCTCTACCTGGAGTACCAACACCACCTCCTTCTCCACTGACCTTGGCATCTGCAGAGCTGTTTTTCTCACACATTCTCATTCCTCTCTCCGGCTGCAGTTTAGCAGACTTTTTTCCCCCTTCCTAAATACACTGTCCCAGAGGTGCTGCCACCATCCCTGATGGGCTGGGTCTTGGCCAGCGTTGGGTCTACCCTGGAGCTGGCTGGCATTGACCCTGTTGGACATGGGGAAAGCTTCTGGCATCCTCTCAGAGAAGCCACCCCTGCAGCCCTCTGCTATCAAACTCCAGCCAAGCAATACTCAATATACCCTCTTACAGAACTAGACCAAAAGAACATACTAGTATCCCTTTTTCTAGGATATAAATACCACTTGGTCTGGAAAGTCAAATATTATTTAAAATTGTTTTTTATTGTTTAAATCAATTCTTAAACAAAGCTAGGATGATTCTGCAAACTTTGATATGTTTTAAATTATTTTGTGGACTTTATGAAGCTACTAACATTAGATTAAACTAACACCATGCCCTGCTGCTTCTCCTATACTTCAGCAGTGTAACTTTTCCTTTACTGGTTCTTTTTACACTCCACCTGTTCTTTCTTTAAACTATCTTGCCACTACTCTGACTTACTAGCTATATTTTCTCTACTTGTACATTACTTGAAGAAAACTAACTAGTCCAAATACCTGTATCTGAGCGGCAAACCAAAGACCACCAAAAAATAAATACGACATCCAAAGATCATCACTGTAGCTTGTTGACTTCACACCCAAAATATGTGATAACTTCTTTTGGCAGTTCATTAACAGCATGAGCAATTTCTTAGTGCCCACAACTGTGGGATATCTAAAGTTATTAAAAATATTTTAGAGTAAAATTTACTCCAAACACTATTATCAAATATTGTCCTTTTCATGTCATTAGAAGGAAGAAGTATTCAATATGAAAAAAACAATTATATCATTTTGACTGATGGGTTGGGGGCTTTCCGGACTTAACATCAACTTCTATTCCAACAGTGCCAAAATTCCTCCAGACCTTGCTAAGATCTGAACTCCTTCATTAAAAACAGTAACCTCATGCGGGACAATTTCTATGAAAAATGAAACCCATCAAAAACCCCACAAACCACCACCAAAAAAAAAATCCCACCATGTAAACATCATGCTTCTTAGTTTCCTTCCATTAAAAGTCTGTGTTCATATAAAGATTTGTTGTATAGCCAAGCTTACTGTGACATTATGATTCTCTTCAAGTAATCTTCTCTCAAGATTACTGAAACAGGCTGGGTTGTCTTGGATCCCCTCCATAAAATACACTTAATGACCTCAAACACAAAATAAACAAAGGCCAAGAGTACATTTTATTGGTAAAAAAAGTGTTCTCTACCTCTTTTCTTTAATTTGGTCATGTCTACAACACCAAGTGAAGCAGAGCAATGTTAGACTGTGTTGAGTGTAAGACTTCACACTGAAGATTCAATGTCCCCTCTGAATATTTTTAAAACACATTTTAACCCTGTTCATTTCTGAAACTTCAAGTTTTGATCATGATTTTATATTCAAAAAGCAGTTGAATATAAAATTCAACTACAAGGACTTTCTTCCTCATTGAAAATTTTTGAAATCAGACCAGTATATAGAATGCAACACATCCCTCAACTTTCTGAGTATATGACAATAAATTAGAGGTTTTCAAAGCCTTGAGAAAGACTATATTAATTAATTTTAACACCATATCATTTACATTAAAATTACTTTGTTCATAAATAGAAAAAGATTTTAGAAAATCTTTTAGAAAATAGAAAAAGTCTTAGAAACGCTAAAAAGGAAACTCCACTGGCTAAATATAGATTTTCCCTTTCCAAATGATCCAGAACTCAAAGAGAAATTGGAAAAGACATTGTCTAGATAATGATTTACCTAAATAGAGTTACTGAAATCCAGCTCCATTTTCCATTATGTAGTCAAATAGCCTGAAGGTACAGTATCTGCAGCTGGCACCAGTCTTAATGCTTTTTTATTGATCTGCCCATGGCTTAAGTGCACACATACGATATGGATTGTTAAACAATTCTTGTTATCTATCACTGATTATGGAAATACATTACATCTTGCAGCAGCATCTGTATTTTCTCTAACACGAAATGCTACTTAAAGCAAACTGTCCATTTTATTCTATGAACTCTCTAACACTTGTGGGGGCTTTTGTGTACCAGCTAAATGGCTGAATTTGTTAAGTACCAATTACACAAAAAGCCCTCTCTGTTACAGCCTGTTATATAATTGATAACATATCATTAGATTCCTCATATTTGATTTACAACAAATGCAATGTATAATTATAAATGAAAGTAGTAAGTACTTTCAGATTCTTTCTATTTTTTCTCTTCCCCAATTGATCCTTACCATCTTCTCCTTTGAAGATTTCAACAAATTTGTGGGATTTACTCAAGTCAGTCTTTGCAAAGGGTTTGGGACACCTATTAATGCTGCATGCTGAGTGTTTCCTATTTGGTAGGAATAGGAATTCAGTCAGAACTAATAGAAATAAATCAATGCAATTTTCATATTTTTTTAAAACTTTTCTCTCTGTACTTGTCACAGAGTATAGCACTGCCATCATAGCATCAAAGTTACAAGGAAAAATGATGTTTCTGCAGTCCTCTAGGTTTTTTCTTCCCACAACAGAATTTAACAGTTGCGTTTTCCTTTCTACTAACATCAAACCTGCACTAAGATAAAAAACACTTTCTGTACCTTCATTTTGTCCAAACACTGAAAAAAGACCCACCTAATGTGAATTCAGTCTCTGAAGGTACTTCTTTTAAAAGAAGTCTACTTCAGGGTTCACTCTCATGCATTCTGCTAAATCAGGTTATCAACCACTACATGGATGTTAGCAGAACAGTAACAGAGAACTGTCAAGTAAACAGGAGAAATCCTGCCTAAATTAATTCAATGGCAAAACTCCCAGTGACTTCAATAGGGCCAGAATTTCATCCTTATCTTGTTGATCAAGCAATTATTTCACTGTTCAGAAGGACCAGACTGCTGCACCTGCCAAGAATTTCTTAAAGCAGCCTACCATGGTGAGTCTTAATTGCATATACCTCTATAACTATTCCTATTTCTTTCTACTAAGGTAAATTCTTCAACTGACAAAAATATAACATGATAAACAGCAACCTAAACAAAGATCTTTCCTTCATATTAACAAAAGTGCCAGACATAACAAAGCTCTCCTTAGTATAACCTTACTGCAGGTCTGCAAATGAATTATTATTACTCCCTCAACACATATTTCCAACCACTGATGGTCATGCCTGCTGAAGTTGCATACCTGCATTAAATAAGAATGATTGGACACAACAAATAAAGTGTTTTCTTGGTTTGGGGAAGTTGGGTTAAAAAAAAAAGCTTCCTATTTTACAGTGAATCACAAAGTACACACTGGAAGGAATATTTTCTACATACCATGGACCCAAATTCAGAGTAGATTAACTGTGAGTAGTATAACTCAACACTTCTTCTATTTCTTCACAGGTTTTACAATATACACTGTAGCTACACTAACCAAAATGATGTCATGTATATGCGATTCAATAGCCAGAGAGAATCAACGTATCCACATGAGAATCAATTTCACACTAAGCTAGAAGAAAACTGATTTTAGTGTGCTGCAAAAATAACCAAAACCAAGGCTCTTTTTTACACAGACACCAGTATTTTTTATTTGGAAATATTTGAGAAATCTGTTGTAAAATTGTACAACAAGCATTTTTCCCTTGATATCTAATTAAGTGAAGTAACCAAGCACAACTACTTCATTTTTTCTCCTCAGACTGGGAAATTATTGCAAAGTATTAATTCTGCCAATACAGTTCCTTTGTAGGGAAACATGGCAGTTGTTTACTGCCAAAGCCATCAGAAGAACTTGTCTTACTTTCAGAAGGACTTTTAATCACAAGAGCATAAGAAAATCCTGTCTGTAACACGTAATATGACCTTTGCTAAATCTTAACATCTTTAACTACTTCATCATATCTGGCTGGAGTGTATTTTACATTACTCCACAGAATCTCCTCCATCTCAACAACTTTCTGGTAAAATGTAACCAGACCCAGGATTTCTAACATAATTTATTGCACTAACTTTAATCTCCTGTGTAACTCCTGTCGCATTGTTCCATGCTTTACTAACGACCTGATTCAAATGATAATGTCAGTTCACAACTTCATTTAAGCATCTCTGAACAGCAACCCAGTACCCCTGATGACTACTGTGGTTACAAGAAAGCTGCTCCATTTTAGAAAAAATAAAACCCAACTAATTCATATCTATTGAAATAGATTTTAAGATTGCAAAGTCTGATCACTCAGAAAGATTTTATCCTGAAATGTCCTCCACACATTCCTATATGTAATTCAAGCATCCATTTATTTTTAAAATGGTTTTAAGAATGTCACCAGCTATTTTTTTCAATTTTAAAAATCTTCAGTTTTGACTGAAAAGTTTGATTGAAAAAAGTGCTAGGAGAAACACATGCTTATCAATACTCTGATACAGTTTTAAGATAATTACGAAAGATTTCTCAGTGCAGCTGTAAAATTTAATATAGTTCAGCACCACATAACTTACATTAAAAAGGTTTTCCATAATATTTATTACCTCTAGTTGCACTATTTCTGTCCACCCATTCATTTGAATTGAGGCATCCTTCATCATCCATATACATCCAGAGATCTCTTTGATCTCTAATGGTAAATTTAAAGGCTGAGTAAATGTTCTTTGAAACACAGAGTGTGGCACAGCTGTTTATTGTTACATAGAAGACAGTAAGTCATTAAAATTGAAACTCAATTAAAATAGTGGAACATCCCCCTAATCATTTCCCAACTTTGAAGTAATACCCTTTTTGGTGATATCTCTAATTTACAGTTAACTAGTTTTCTTAAAGTGGAATAAGTCAAGCTTTGGTTAGGGTCAGAATTAATAAAGTACATCTTTCATCAAAAGACAGAGAGTTAGTGGTAATGCACCCTGCTGTGGTATTTGCACTTATAACACGCAGCAAATACCCACCAGATATGCAGCCTACCATGATAATCACATGAAACTCATCAAGCCTGAAGTTTTTACCAGTTTGCTGAACGTTTTTACAAACCTAAAAAAAGTGCTCAGCATTACATAGCTAACTACACATTCCTTTTTTATTAGTTCCTTAGCAATATTCTAATTAGTAGAGAGTGAGTTAAATCTTCACCTCAAAGTGTAACTGAATCAAAACAAAACCTTAAGGATTCAAGTTTATAAACTCTTTGCTTTTGCATGCCCTGTTATCATCAGTCTTTGTGTTTCACCCAGGACACAATTTAAAAAAAAAAGAATTCTTTTTAAAAAAAATTTAAATCTGCCAGAGTCATGAAGCACCTCATATGTTTGATCTGATGACATTTTCCAGCTCAGATACCAAATCAAAGTTTTAGGGATGGGCAAGTCTGAATAAACACAGGGGCAAGAGAAACATTAAATTTATGGACCTTCACCTACCATGTGAACATTAGCTGAAGGACCAATACCAGGCTTATGAGTAGACTTAACAGCTGACTGCTCACAAAAAAGTGGAACAATCATAAACATGCTCTCATTCTTTAAGAATCCAGGGGAAAAAAAAAGTCTGCAAGTTTAATACTGATGAAACACAGCATTGTAACAATGTCAGGCATTCAAATTCAGGAAGATGTTGCCTTTTTTCTCCCTACGAAAAATCCATCAAGGCCACAGAGGTGCAATTCACAACACAGCTACTTAGGAACATTACTGCAGCCGGATCTGCATCCAATCTATGCTAGAGGTGATCACTCAAAAAGAAAAAAAAATAAAAGGGAAATTGAGAGAGATTCTACACCTCACTGACTGTCATCCACAACCCAAGATGCTACCTTGAAATGGCACTATTTTAATCTTAGGCTGATATGCAAGGGTATGAGTGATGCTTGCCAAGGCACTGGCTGTGTCTCATGCTCTCTAAGACCCAGCATGTCCAATCACATCTACCTCCCTCCCTGGCTCTCTGAAACTCATAACCCAAGAAAATTTAGCTAAAGTTAGGTTAAAATTGCAGTTTAAAGCTTTGTTATCATATAGTTACGCATTTTAAAAATCTTCTAGTACAGAGTTTGTCAAGCTTAGACTAAGACCCAAGGCAATTTCAGCTTCAAATGTTAAAGCCACTCTTTCACCTAAAGTTAAAAGACCTTTAAAACTACTTTTTTTTTGTTGTTTCAAAAAAGCACTGGGAACTTTCCTGTATGCAACTCAAAACCAGCTGTACTTTGCAAGTAAAAACTTTCCAAGTGCCTGGCTCTCTGCAGATTTTTGGCAAATCTATTTGAAAAATTGAAAAGTGAGGGTCTGAGCCAAAGCTTACTGAAGTCTATGGAAAAACTCCCACAGATTTCATCAGGATTTGGATTAGGCTCTGAAAAAGTCTGAAGTAATTGAAAAATCAGTTCTGCATGTACAAAATATGAAATTTTCACTAGGTTTAGATTTATTGGACTCCTTTATGGTAATGTGGAAGAGCAAATACACTGTAAATGGTGTTAGTGATGTACATATAGTTTTACACTCTTAATTCACTACAGAGTTCCATAGACTTGTACATGTTACTTATAGTGCCTACATAATAGAAATGTTGAAATCAATCCTACATATACAAACAAACACCTTCATTTTAAAAAGACCTGAATATTAAGAAAAAAATAACATTAATACTTTTATTGTTCAAGTGTGCTTTCAATTATTTTTTTTTTTTTACTGAAGACCAAACATTCACTTAATTTTTTTTAACTGAAGACTAAACAGACCTTCAAAAGCTGTAAGACCAATTCAGTGATAAAAACAATAATTATGTAAACAACTATCTCATTCTGGCCACACTTGCTTAGGACAGTTTATAATAATGTAACACTAGCAAATTCAGCTAAGGTACACCTAATTTATGGCAGCAAAAGAGAATCAGGTTTACTCAACCTAAATGTGCCAGAAAACCAAGAAGAATAGCAAATGCCAAGTAAATGGATTGTGGTACCTGAAAAAATGGCTACATCTCCTGATGTGTAAACAGTTGCATCTCTACCAACTGAAGGATGCTGCTCCCAGTCAGAAGAAACTGAGTAACTCATTATACTTGACATATCTTCTTCATCTGTATCATCTCTCTGCTTATAACTATTTGTGGATGGATAATTTACCATGGGTGAACTTAAGAAAGGTAGACAATCCCGGTAATTTTTTGGTGGTCTTGTCCAGATAGGGATTGGAAAAGTAATGTCATGCAAACTGCAGAGCTAATTATGGTTTTCAAATGCCTACAGCTCATGTGCAAATACCAGTGCACTTCATCATATAAGCTGTTCTCATAGGCTATTCTTCAAATATCACAGGAAAAAAAAAGCTTAGAGGAACCAAGAAACCTGGTAAATGGAAATCCAAAGATTAACTAAACATGCAAGACTGAATCATTGTTAATATCATACATTAAATAAAATAATTATACTATATTATTAAAGTTTGGCTTTATTTTTTTTTAAATTGCATAATTTTTGCAGCCTCTTAAAATAACTATTCAGGTTTTAGCGTTACTTTTTTTACCTGCTACTACTGAGTCTCCTCAAATGGAAGATCAGAGACTGTACAGTTTCTCCATTAGCGATACTTTTCCATAGTTTTGAACAATTACCTTATTAATACAGATTTTAGAAATGTATTATTGCTTGTGGTCTCTAAATGTTTCAAACAACATAGAAAATAAAGTCCATTGACAAACAGGATCATTAGGGGAAATTTTTTCATCTGACAATTATTTTCACCGAAAGCTTACCTCAACATTATGAATCATTTGTGACCACTTGTACCTAAGTAGGACATATTAAAATTTAATGGATTTCAACGCAAAGAGCCAGCAATAGAATCGTGCACACCAAGGCACTAATGTGTTGATCCGAACTGTACTTAGTTGAGGCAAGTTGGAATTGCAATGCTGCCAACTAAATTTCATAGTACCACAAATGAATGAATCCCAGATCTCAAGAGGGATTTCTTTTTTATTCATTATGCATGACATTTTCCTCTTTAAATTATTCATTTTTTTTAAAATGTTATTGCTTTAGCCTTCTTAACCTTTGTACTCCTTTCCCCTGTGGTTTTTGCCAGCTGTAATATCAATTGAGAAGGGGAGATGTTCTAAACAACATACTAAAAAACTTTTCACAACCCTACAAAAAAATGTGTCTTGTTACTCTTCCATCTTATTTTTCCCCTAATCACAACACTGGAACTTGGAATGCCCTGTGAGGAAAAAAAATTTTAAAAAAAAATATATTTTCTATAAGTGCTTTCATTCCAATTAAAAAAAAATTCCAGTGCTTCACTGTTATTTATACAATCCCTGAAAATTAACCACTTGGAGAAATATCATTTGAGACCTGCAGAGTGATGAAAGCTGACCAAGTGAATTAAAATTAAAGACCACCTCAGACATTGTTCCCTGCTTTCTTCCCACGTCTGATATTCAGATTTCCAGTTTTCAGTGTGCTCACCTGAACCAAGCCAAGTTATGTAAGAACAGGCTGCAATGCGTTGTAGGCTCACCACAATCTATTCATCTGTAATCTGTCTTTTAACAATAAAACACCTAAGAAAAAGTGTACATAGGAGTGTACATAGTAACAACACAAGATAGGCATATTTGAACTCTGCATATATATAGGTATTACAGTACCTATGTACTTCTGCATAGTTCCATTTTCCTTCCCACATAAATGACTAAAGTTATTAAAACAATAGAAATAAAAGTTTTAAAGAGCTAAGGAAGTTACAATGGAAAGAAATTACAAAGAGTAAAGATCCACATCAGAGAGCCAAGCAATCAAGTTTCTGGCTCCACTAAACTGTTCTTAAGCTTTTCTTAAGGAACCACAAAAACTTGTTGCTGTAAGCTCTCCCAAAATTCTCCCTAATGACTTGCTACTCCCCTTCCTTTTCACAAAATCAGCTTTATGGGATAAGGGATATATTTCAGTCTCAAAAATAGAACCCAAATAATTAGTTTGAAGTGTTTGATATATAATTATTCACTTATTTCTAGGCTTTTATATTAAGGTAGAGCTGTCCATCAGGAACAGCTGATAAATTTCTGAAAAAAAATAATTTCAATACAAAGAAATAGAAGTCAAATTAAAGCTGCAGCATTGTATCATGTTCCATTATATACTACATGATGTCTCATTGTTAGCTCACCCAACACAATTTAACAGGAGCACATGACAATGCTAAGGGCTGTAAGAGTCAGAGCACCCTCTTTGCTCTTATCATTCTTATGTGATTATCATTGCAATTAGACAGAGAGAAGAAAGTTATGTTTAAACTAGCACAACAGCTCAGCCATGCAGAGCTGCACAAATTGGACACAGAAGTACACAATGATTGCACTGTTTATGGATGTAGTCTCTGTTACGCCTTAGTCAAACCTTGTAAAAATCTCCTTGCCTGATAGATCCAGACTGGTACCACAGGATTTTCCCTGCAGTTACTGCTTTGGGGGCCCCAGATTGACAGCTGACCAGGAAAAGATCTTCTTACCCTTTTGTTGCTACCTCTCTCTGTCGGACTCATTTAGTCCCTTGGGTGGCAAATGATGGGGTTACTTTCTCCATCTATCACAGAGAAGGAACTGTGCATGGAGTTGCATGGACATCAAAGGGTACAGGATGGAGAAGGAAACCAGTGAAGCCAAATGTAGAGAGGAGAAATACAGAAAACAATTGAGGAAAACCAGGGCGGGTGAAAGTCAGAGCCATACTGGTAGCTTTACTAGATGGAAGAACTAAAAGAAGACAGAAAGTACATATTTTACCAAATGTATGTTTGCCTTAAGGCAGTATGAAAAATATGGGAATTTCAAAAAGACTATTACAGTGATGATTGATCTGTTTTGGTTTCAATACAAGCAGTACACAAGTTTTCAACCTGCAAACACACATTAACTTTCAAAACAGGTAAATACAAGTTTTGAGCAGGTAAGTAAATGAAGAATAATGAATGCAATACTTCAGTGATACGTAGCTATATTTCATATACATATATTCAATAAATTTAGCCAGCAAATGTAAGAAAAAACTTACTGTCTTTCTATTTAAATGAGGAGTTCTGTTTTATATTATACATCAAAACAATGCTTTTTCACTGATAGTAAACAAC
The DNA here is from genome assembly GCF_971803275.1 of Cyanistes caeruleus. Lineage (NCBI taxonomy): Eukaryota > Metazoa > Chordata > Aves > Passeriformes > Paridae > Cyanistes > Cyanistes caeruleus. Next base: position 106,796,465 of record NC_141701.1, read on the forward strand.
TCACTTCCCAGGGAAATCAAAAAACTTATTTAATTGATCAACCTCTATGATTTTAAGGAAGTTAGAAAAGATGAGTTAGAGTTTGCCTTGCAACAGTTAAAGTCACTTAATGTCAATTTCATATTTAAGGGCCTGTGCCAAGAAATCTGTAGGAATGAATTGACACAGTGCTTTGGACAGTAAAAACCTCCAGGTACATCTATGAAAAATAATCCTCAGCAAAGTGATTTGCAATGATAAATAAGCACTATTATTAAGGTTTAGATTTCCTGAATTCAAAGATACTTGATACAAAGATACCAATGCCCTTTAGACACTTTTGTAAATGTGACTTGAATAGAAGCAGGTAGGGAATAGTGGAAACAGCTGAGGGCTACTAAGATAAAGATAGTAAAATCCTCAATCTAATTTGGTCAATGACCACCAGTTTCACCAGTCAGTGCTGAACAGTGCTCAGGTCTACAAAATCCATTCAAGTACTTTCAACAACCTTTGTGAATACTCCTCCTTACATAGATTTCATAAGCAGTCCTAAAAAGCTTTACGACTACCCAATATATTGAAACTAAGAAAAAAAAAATCTAAAAACATTATTTTAAGGGTTACTAAAGGAAAAACAAAAAAGTAGTTTAATATTTTATCCCTACAGAAAATATATAGAAAATATCTTAAATGAGACTCACACTTCATTATGGACTATAGTCTTCTGCAGAAATAAATAACACTGGATACAACAATGGATACAACTTGTATCACATCTGCAAGAAACAACCCGTATTTTTATACACTTCTTTGCACCACCATAAGGGGCTACACAAAACTGACAATGCATCACAGTCTCAAGCTCACAATACTTAAGTTACAGGAAAAGATCTCAAACCATGCTCTGTGAGCCTCACATGATTTTTATAATTATCTGCTGGTGGTTCAAAAGTCTTGTCTGGGGCTCAGGGCCAACTTCTGTATCTGTGCCTTCTTCCGGCTACTTGAAATTCAAAATACACGATTCTAACTTCTCCAGGGGAAAAAAAAGTAATTGCTGTCAATATAGTATTACAAACACTGACTGGAACTTGTGTGAGTACAAATGGAAGCCACTACATTTTTCAAGATATCCTGAATTTAAGTCTATGAAAGTTGGAGAATATTTTGCTTATACTGCATGCTCCCTTCTGCTAATGACCTATGAAGACTTCATAATTAAGGGTGTAAGAAAGGAATTTACAACAACAAAAATCCTATTTCTTTAGATCAAACTATAACTAGCCTTTCTTCAGATACAGTCAGTGTACTAAGAACTTGGAGCAATATTTATGTCTAATTCTCATATATAAATTAATATTACTCTCCCAGGATCTCAAATCCACATGTTTTTCCAATTAGTATTAACATTCTTCCCAAGTTTAATAGCATGTAAACAGAGAGTTCCTTAAGGAATATGACACATTCTGTTTCATCCCAGTTTTCCAGTGAAGAAAACAGCTTTCAAAGGGGCAGTATGCACTCAAATATACCAACCACCACAGGATTTTGAAAACAGGTTTTTATAAGCTTATGCAAGGAAAAGAAACCCTAGAAAAATTTTTCTTCTTAAGTAAGAATATAGATTCTAGGTGCACATACATAATGTGGTAAAGAACATTGCCCTTAAAATTTGCATTCTACTATTCATAAACTAAATGGTAGAAACACTATTATACAAAGTAAAATTATATTCAACTTGATAAATTAAAAAACTATGAAAACAAAATATGCAGTCAAGCAAATACTACCTTGCTGATTCTATATAAATACAGAATGGGAAACATCTGGTTAGGCAACAAATTTGTAGAAAAGGGTCTTGAAGTTGAGATAGGGCAGAGTATAGTACAATATACTTCCTGCTCAGACTAAAGGAAATGTATTCCATTTCAGAAAACAAAGAGTAAGATTGAAAATTATTCATAAAAAGAATGCTAGCCTTTTATCTCATAAAAGAAAAGTTACTGGAGGAATGTACTAAAAACATTCCAAAGTTTTAAACACTTAAAGAACATCATTAATTGTCAGCTCCACTTTCAATACTCACAACACTCTGATTTTCAGGAAAAACAATGTATATCAAACATTAGGAAAATCTTCCAAGAAGGACACTAAGCTACTGTAACAGCTATCAAGATATTGTCCATGGTGTTTAAGAGTTCAGATAAGCTTAAGATAAGATAAGTCACTGATGTTCTGAATCTCTTAACCCCATTGCAATGCAAAGGGGAAAACTAAACGAGCAGTCATCTTGCCTTCTAGCTCTAACTTATTAACCTTTCAAATATTACACAAAACTACTTGTAAGTCCTATTTCCTGGATGCAAAATATTAATTCTTTTCCTTATAATTTCAGTTCTAAGGATTCAGCCATCTGGGAGATGATAGTCTTTGGCATTCCACAGATTTCAGTGATGGAGATCAGTAATTGACTTTCCAGTCAAATAATATTAAATAATATTTTCTCTACTGTTTCAGTTAAATTCAACTATGTGACCAAATCATGCTAAAGCACAGTACAATGATCTCCTAACGAAGCCACGAGATAAAAAATACTGAAGTCGAGTTAAAAAATAAAAAGGCAGTAGAAAAAGGATGATCTAAAGACAAATAAAGCCCTTTATTAAATTTAAAAATCCTTGCTTGAACAAAGCCTTGAACTGATATTTGCACATCACATCAGGAACTATTATAGGAAAAGCAGGATTGCATTCTAGTCGAAGAGTAACCTAGCTTCCCAAAAGATGGGTGAAGCTATATTGTAAACAGAGTTCCAATCAGACTGACATCTAAACAAGTCTTCGAACACCCACACTTAATACTCATCAAGGTTTTAAAAGCAATCCTCCACAACACACAGATATTATAAGAGACCATTAAAAGCTACAGAATTAACTCACTGCAGGTCATCGGGATTTATGCTATAAATTCTCACACCCATTAAACTAAATACATGACAATGTGGGTGGTCTACAGCACCTTTCCAAGCACTTCCCTGGCACTGACCCACACTCTTGGTTGGCACTACTCCCTTAACCCCTCACCGTTCCTCTCATCCAGCTACTTATGCATTGCCAAAGGCAACACAGTACATGATATAGCCTGATGTGGTTTACAGTTATAATCATATTTAGCCAATGATTATGATTAAATTTTAATCACCCACATAAGAACATCCTACATACTGGAAAGCTATCATGCCCCCCCTGAAATTTCTATCTTTCCCTCAGAAGAATCAAAACTAAACTCTATTCAGTTTGTCTAGGTTTTTATTAAATTGTGTTCCCCTGTGAATCCTACTCATGAAGAATAGAAAGAAATAATCATATCTCCTCATTAAAAGTCATATGACTACAACCCAAAGTTGGAATTCACCTTTAGTGAAAACATATTGCTGTCTTTTATTCAGTTGATGGTCCAATATAACCCCATGAGCCTATCCTATGACAACAGTGCTTATGGAATTATTTCTCAAATTTTAGTTTGTCAGATTCTTACTTGCTAGAGTCCTTGGCGCTTGTCTCAACTGAAAACCTTCTTAATAACTTTAGATCCTTCCTCTAATTTATCAAGATCAGCATTATTGCTCTCCAAATATGCCTCAAACTACTTCAAGCTTGTTGCAAAACCACAGTTTTAAGAGTCATGCCCATATTCCATCACTGAAGCTATTAAAGAAAATAGTGAACAAAATCAGACCCAGGAGAGACCATGGTCTACCTCTAACATATACTCTTGGATTAACTACAAGTACTGACTACTACTTTTGAAGGCATCTTTCAAAGAGCTGCACAATTCAAGATAATCATCAGCTTTTCAATGTGGCTTCAGGCAATTTCTCTAGATTTCAGGGTACACCATCTTGAACATATTAAATAAAACTTCTAGAAATTGAGCCTACTGTTACAGTGCTGCAATACTAGGAGGGTCCTAGGCAATTTAAAAGATTTTTTTAAAAGTTGGTTGCTATGGAAAAAGGGGTTTTCATCATTAAGAAAAAAGAATGAGCTTAAGAAAAAGTGGCACTGAATAAAATCCTCAAGCTAATGCTGGTTACCCTACTGAATAATTATTGGACCATCTTTGGCATGGCTTGGAGCTTAAACACCCTGAAGAACTTTCCCCTACATTACCATCCAGTATTTAACAAATACAATTCTCAGTCTCCCTCTCCACCTATGGTTCTACCTTGTTCTTCTCTACCTATTCCAGCTCTCTCCTTTACGGGCTGGGAAAAGGTGCTCCTCTATTTTCTAGGCATTATCAAAGAGTTCTTGACTCAAGAGCACAGTTATTTTTTATACTGGTTTTCCTTTATAAGGCATCATTCTCAACTTCTTCCACATGTAGACAGAACAAGTGCTTTTAGCTGGACCCAACAGCAAGCCAAATTTTTTTATTACCCCCACTAATGACACTGTTTTCACACTGAGGAGTGGTCTTGTGCATAGGAATTCATTTCTTTTAGGAAAATCCAACCAGGCAGATGAATTCCAGGAATGTACCTAGGGCACTCCAACTGCTAATGAGGAACCAGTACAGGCACAGAGCTAGTTCTGAAACACAGAGATGACACAAGCCATGTTGCTAGCCTCATCTCCTTCTACCTGTAGATCTGCTTCTAAAAGGACACATTAATTCCCATGGTAGAGACTGGCCAAAGAAAAGCTGAACAGATGACAAGACAAACATGTTTTAAAAGTGTCATTAAAACCTTTACTCTCAAAAAGAGTTCCAAGTTTTCTTAGTCCATTCAAAGACAAACACTGAGTCTCAAATCACACAGGACATCCTGCTGGAGGGTACCTACTTAAATACTACGCTATTCTGAGCATTTGACAGAAGTTTTTCTCTCTAATGAACTTCTCGTTATTTAATATAACATTTTTTAGTTTAAACCTCTTTCAAAAATTGTATTCTTTCAACAATTAATGAGTAAATGCAAAGTCTATCAGGAGTAATATTTCTTCTAATTTGTTTACAATATTTAAAAATTTTACTCTTTTCGTAACAGAATCATAATTAATTGCATAGTTCCCTGAACTCAATAACACTAGTCAACTGAATAGGAAGAAGTGAATTTCCTTATTAAATCAATTCACTTTATTAGCTTAGGTGGAAAAAGTTGAACTGCAGCTATTCACACCTTTTCAAAATTCTTAGAAGAAAAAACAATGATTATATAATCAAAGTTCAACAAATGAAATGCCCTTCACATATTTTAGTTTTGCAAAGAAATACTAACAGAAATTTGTAAAGCCAGTAAGACACTTACTCTGCCTCACTTCCTTACTTCACATGATTATGAGACAAGTTCCACATATGGAACAGTGTAACATTAAAGTAAATTAATATATGTTTATAGAATTTCTACCACTGCATAGTCTGCCGCTGTTTCACCATATCATTTATAGTGGCCCATGAAAAAGAGGGCTGTACATAACACAGACTTTTGAGTTGCTGGAACATTATACAGATAATTCATATTATATTATATTAAACAAGAATTTAATTATTCTTCATAATATAAGACAGCAAAATACTGATAATCAAGATATTTCCCTAACACAACTCCAATCTTTATCAAAAAGAATATCCATGAAGCCAACAAAATAAATTCCCAGTTTCCTTACATCCTTACAGATGTGAAGACTGCTGAAGGAGAAGGAAGGTATGAGGTCAAAGACCATAATGACACAGGAGAGTATGAAGCTGAATGAACAGCCAATCCAGATTTGGAGCAGAAAGATAGGGAAAAATACCTGTTTCCAAGCCACCAGGAGTATCTGATGTTTACTAAGAGTCAGCCTATCTATCAGTCTCTCTGGAGGAAAATGGCAGGAAGAAAATATCTTGCAACAGCACAAAGATGCTAAACTTTGAAAAAGTGTAACTTTGCTCCCACTATAACTAAAAAGCAGGAATATAGAAAAGGACATGAATAAAATTTCCTTTAAAAATAGTAATTCCATGATATTCATGTAAATCATTGTGCACTGTGAAATCTTGCCCACACTCTTATTCTATGTGGGAAATATTATTCAACACAAATTAGTTTCATCTTCAATTCAATGCTTTCTGTGTGATATCACCCAGTCAACTAGTACTTTCAAAAGTTGTAGATTCTTTTTATTTAGTGTTATCACTACTTCATGATTTATATGGATATGCCATAAAACCACTAATACAAATATATTAATTTCTTTATTAAGAAAGGAGAAATTTTCACTACTTTTTCCATCACATTAGAAACATACACATGCACGCATCCAACTGAAAAGTGTAAAGAAATAAGTGATAAGAATTTTCAGCATAACAATGACCAGCTGTGTTTCATTTGCTGCATTACTGTGCAAATTGTATGAGCAACAGTAAGTGTTGAATAAAATGAGAAAAAAACTCCAGTTTTGGAATTATCTTATTACCTAAGTAATTCTACTTATCAGCAACACAAACAGTGCTTGGTTGCCACAATCAATGAAAAACAAACTGCCAAGAAAATAAAATGTCCAATATTTTTAGTTTTAATATGCAAATAAATATTTTGGATTATGAACATTCATTAAATTCATGTCTTACCTGGCATGACAGATGCTTGCTGAGTGGCCGAGTCTGCACTTAATGAAAGGCGACCACCTTTGGCCAATCTATCACAGAAGAGGGTGATGTTCTTCTTCAGTTTGCTGGTATCTTTGGGCATGGACAACTGGCTGCTGAGAGTCAGGGCCTGCTCCTTGGAGCTCTTTGACAAACAAGTTCTTAACAAGTAAGAGACTGCAGCATCCACAGTTTCTTCCCAACCCTACATTAGGGAAAAGGAAATTAAATAAAATTAGGTGAACTGCAATATGATATAGCATATTAAAAACAAGGCAACAAATCGTGGAATGAAAATTTTTAAACAATACTGATACATAAAATATAGTTTTGGGGTTAATGAGTGTCATGAACCCCAACTTCAACTTGTACAAGCAGAAGTTGAAAAAACCAACTTGTTCCAGTATTGAGGTTGACAGAGAAAACTAATTTCAATAATAACAATGTATGAACAGTATGTGATAGAACAGTTAAATTCTGTCATTGCATTAATAACTGAAAACTAGAAGCTCCTGATTGTGACATTTTAAAATTAAAAACAGAATCCAGATGTAAATAAAAGCATAATATGTAGTATATAATATTATGATGATGATACAGCAAGGCCAGGGAAAAAATATGCATCCAATTATACATTCCTTGGAATCACAAAGATTCTCATAATATGCCAGTAGCAGAGAACATCATGACTGCAACAGAAACTTACAGATATTCAGCACCCATTTATCAAATCAATTAACCTTAAGTTATGAGCTGAGGTGTGTCAGTGTTGTGATGAACAGGGACTTTGATTTCAGCATAGTGCCAAGCTGTAAATATTTATGAAAAGACCAGCTTAGTAATCACTTCCAGTTAAAGCAAACTAATTATACTCTGTAAAAGCAAGTATGTTTCTTTTCACTAAGCACCTTGAACAGCACATTTAAAAGTTAGCTTTGAGTCTGTAATCTGTACTGTGGTTTTCAGTGACACAAACAAATCAAAGGCATTCCTTTAAGTAAGAATCCTGGATAGGAAAAGTCCTACTATTTGTGACAAGGTTATTAGGTTAATGCATAAAATCTAATATATGACATCTATCTCATTTTTGCAATATGACATGCAGATTGACTCCTCTTGATCTTAACATGGAGTCTTAAATTACACTCTGATGAGCTTATATGATTAATCCACAGCATCTATAATTAATGAACTTTGAGTCAGTCACAAAGCTTTCTCATGCCTGTTCATGACAATCTCACAGAGCTTGGATAGAGTTAGAAACTGACATAAAGGGCTTTGTGGTCTGCTAACTTCACTACTGACAACATCTCTTAGTATTTAGCCACCTGTAAGCAAGTTCTATGTATGTTCTGCCTACATGAACAGGAAAGTACATTTCATCACTGTAGTATTAATATTTGCTCTCTCAATGTTTCTGATGGGCTGGGACTTTTGGCAATTCTTTAGTGACTTCAGAAGTTTTGACATGACAATCTGGAATAACCCAGCTCTACTTGCTGATAAACTAGCAGAAAATAACGCCAAGACTGCTCTTTTTGAGGCAAGTACTCAGAAAAGAAAATTCAGGTACCCAGTTAACACAAACACAGAATCTTCTAGTTTTCAAGCACTTTCTCGTGATGTATTCTACTTGATTGAAAATGCTCAGCCAAACAGCAAAATTGCCTACCTACGCAAATTTCTATGACTCAGTAATAGTAACATTTGAAAGAATAATGGTGTCAACCCTGCCATAGCCCACTGAGCAAATAAGGTTTATAGATCTCTTCAATTAAATACATAATTGCTTTTGTGAAGGACACTTCTTTTAACACATAGAATCAAAGGCCACCTTCGTGATCTTGTTAAATTCCTAAGAACAGATCCAGGGCAGATGGTTACAAATGCTCAAGTATACCAGTGAGACCACACAGTCATATGCATTTCATCCTTGTCCAAACACTCTCTATACAGAGTGTCCCTGAAATGTGATGTGTGTGTATAAAATATTTACATTTTGTAGAGGAACAGGATCACCTAGTGAGGTTTTCTTAGTCAGCATTTGCCTTTCCGACTTCAGAAAAACAACATTAACCTACTATCTTATCTGGATTTGCCCCCCATAAAAAATCCATAAATTAGAACCAAACCCACATAAATTAGAAAAATCATGCCAATCAGCCAATCAATCAATTCTGTAGTAGCTTAACATTTTTCAAATATTCTAGAAAGAGTCCATTAGAATGCAATGCATCCACTGACCTGTGATGGTGACAGGAAATCATCCATTCTGCAGCCAATTTAAAGAGGTTAATGAGCTGGTAAATGCTGACTACATTCCCACACACTGGGCAATGAAACTTAATATGTACAAAGCACCAAAAACAGCCAAGCCAGCCACTCCTAATTATACTACAAATCATGAAAAATAAGAACAACATAAACATAAGAATCTTGAGTTTCACTAGAAGACAAAGAAACACATGATTAACTGTTGTCAGCATACAGTAGCTCAGAAGCTGGCCAATATGTCTCTCCAAATAAGTTGTAAAATTGCAGGCAAAAGCATTTAAATAAAAGCACTGAATTACAAGCTAACAAAAGTCAGGAAATTAAAAGTGGCTAGTATTCTGTCCTTGGCTCACACAGGTATGTTTTACTTTATACTACAGCCTTAACATTTTCCAACCCTTGTCTTGTATTTCATTTCCATGTAAAACTGGTTTCTCAGTAGACCATAAAACTATCTTCTCCAATTCAAGGTCTGTTGACCTAGTAAGTCCAGTCAAACCCAAAGCAGATTTTATGATTAATGAAAGAGTAGACAAAAGCTACCTCTAAATGAAAAAAAAACTTGTTAGAAAACTGTTCAGGTGATTTTGTACAGCTAAGAATTAATGGCTGCAAATAAGACTGCATTTGTCAGCAATTTTTATTAGTGCAAGGGGAGAATTGCAGGAACAAGAAAAATTCTTCACATGTTAAAAAAGCTGAAAGATGTTTGAAAATAAAAGTATTCTCGTCTATAGCTCACACTTCAGAATGTTTCTACTGCCATACTGCCATAGCTGCAATATTCACTAATGGCTTTCTGTGTAGTATTCTGCATATTTGAGGACCGAAAGGATCACCTTCAGGTGTGTGATACCAGTAACCCATCATTCTATGACCAGCGAGCATTGCCGTGACTGCAACAATAACTGTCAGGCAAGACTCACAGGAAGAGGCATTATTAAATCATCCAAATTCTGTATCTTATGTAAATAGATAAGAAAAATATTTAATTCATCAGTTTTACTTTTTCATTGGGAAAGGCTAGGCTTCATGTTTTGCATATGTACATTATTATTTTTTTATTTTAGGTAATAGGAAGAGATTGGCACTTTCTTTTAACCAAATCAAATACACTGCAGGTATTGTTTGCAGAGTATTTGATTGTATTCAGTATTACATGGAAGACCAAAGGCAGACTTGTGATAATAGCATGGCTAATAGTATATTAGTACATATCACTTGTGTTCCATACAAATTGCCACAAAGAATCCTCACATGTCATGGAATACCTGAGTGTGACCATAATTATACATTCAATCTCACTTTGGCAAAAAGCTTCATCCAGAATACCTTGTTTGTAGCCTGACACTTGGCAGCAAGATTCCACTCCCTAAGAGTTTAGATGGTCAAAAACAAGGTCAACAAGATATAGATAGGGGCAGGATCTGAGAGAAGGATTTCCATATTGCTGTTGTTAAGAGACACAGAGCACCTATGTGTGGGAGAAGTTTGAGATGGAGCCTATTGTCAGATTTGATAGGTTTACTCATATAGTGTACCTTCTTAATATATTTAGAGTTAGCATATTTCAGAGATCTACAAATGAATACTATTTGTCCTAAGTACAAATAAATCATTCTAATAGCCTATCAGTCAAACTTGAACAAGATTCCTATGTTGTGTGCATAAGCCAGACAAGTATTTGATTGTATATCTTTTACCTTGAAAGCCTTTATTAATAATATTCCAAAGGCAACGGCCTTTTTCCAAGCTGCCTATGATGTAATTTATGATTTATCCAAGAGTGACAATCAAGGCAGCTCTGAAAGAATTCAAATGTAATGCGAAATATACTGTATAAACTATGGAAAATTGGTGCCAGCCAAATTATGGGAATTCTTACAATTTGCCTGTCTATATCTTATTTCTTTATTTTAGACAAAATAGTGATTTCATCAGTTTTCAAAACTCCTAGAATACTTGAAAGTTCACAATATGAATTACATACTGTGCAAGCTTTTATGCTTAAACACCAAAGAAGAGGTTTCTGTACCTGAAAGCATTGTATAAGCTAATTCACAAGAAACGCTCTTGTGTAAAAGCACTCTGCTTTTACAGTGATTAAAAACATTACCTTTTCGTTACACATACAAACCAGTAATCCACAGCTACTGACCTGGTAGTACCCAACACAGGCACACACCATCAGTAAATTTGGCCAGGAATTTATTGTAGTACCAGTCTTCCTAACTCATATTCTTCAAGCATATTCTATATTTCTAACTGATCTATTTGTCTCAAAGAGGAGATAACAGCCACAGAAACCATAAAGTAGGCATGCAACATCTGCCTGTGCTGTCAGAAATGGAAATTACAAACCCTCCTTGTGAGTGTCCCTGAAAAATTATGGCTAAAAACAGATTAATAAAGCCTTTAGGACACCTTTTGAAAAGAATTGGAAGAAAAGGCCAACCAGTAGACTCAATGTCTATTTAGCACCCAGAAAAAAAATGCAGCAAAATATTACTTAAGTCTTAATGTATGATATCACTGAATGTGCCAAGAGAGTATATTTTTCAAGAAAAGGTTTTCTAAGAAAAAATTACTCTTGGTTGAAGAATTATACTTGTAACAATATAAAACCAGTTTTATTTAACATAATGCATTAGAAACACCAGTCACAGATTATCTAGAATCTCCTACAGTTCACATTTGCATAAAAAAAAAAAAAAAGCAAAAGCACCTTCACATATATAAACAACAAAAACCTACCACTGGGATAACTGAAAAACAGAGAACTGGCAAAATCCTACAGAGGAGTGGAATTCAAGTCTGATGAAAATCCAGACAAATGACTCAAGCTTAAATACATTCCAAACCTATTAAGTGCCTAAGAAGGACATTCGTATTGAGCACACAATAAAAAAATCTCAATTGAAGTTCTTAAACCTTCTCTCTATAGTTATATTTTTCTTTAAGTCATTTATGATGCATAATGTTCATAATATTAACTTGATTCTGACTTCTACTGTCATTTAAAGAAATTCAGTTCTAATAGGAATTCATAGATTGATGAAAACAATATCAAAGTGAGGATATACTTGAACATCCCAGACAAAGTAAGAGACAGAACAACAACAACAAAAAAAAAAAAAGAAGAAAATTAGTATTATATGTAGTTCTAGAAAAATAATTCAAAACAGTAGATTAATCAATTTTGTTTTAAATCATGGAAACCATCCTTATTCGTGAGACAATACTCTGAAGTCAAACTACTGTGAAGAGCTACATTACAGCCATTATGGACTTTTATATCTTATTAAGGGTTTGGACTTGGCAAATTTGCCTACTCCAAACAAAGTTACTTCAAACACAAGAAATAAAAGCCAAACAAGGGACAAAAGAAAATGCAAATCCCTGAGAAGTACAAGGTTACATCTCGATAACTGACCACAGTATGAGCAATCAAGTTCTGTAGGGCTCCTGGCACAACAGATATTTAAGGCAAAAACTTGAACAGTCTGTAAAGGAAAATAAATAAAAGACTACAGAAAGGAATCAAGACTTGTACAGGAAACTGTATGAGATTTCTTTACAATATTTATGAAACTGGTTAGAGTATAGCAAAATAGATCTGGGCAGTTATTTAATATTAAGTATTTATGCCAGCAACTATTTTTTTACATCTAATTCAAATACTAGTCTCTCACATTTTGAGGTTAATAGACTGCAAAAATCAGATTTAGCAAAAATCCTTTGTGAATAAAGTGGGTCCATTTAAAAGTCTATCACAGACACACTTGTAATTCCTGCACAGCTCTGCTGTAAATGCTAGTCATAACAGAAAGAGCAACTTTATCTGTTCAATATGGAAATATTTATTTAAAAGGAACTCCAGCAGCATAAACAACTCTCTACAAGAACTTCTCATTTTGAGTCCTACTTCGTAAACACATATTGATAGCCTATGGCAACTTTACCTGAGAAAAATCTTTATGACAGATTTTTTCTTGGAAAGTACACTTGCCTGGAAAGTACACTTATTTAAAAGTTTCCCTGGTATTTTCACCCTCTGAAGTTCAATTCCCAAACCACCAAACACTTTTGCATTAAAAATAAATACAGTTTTTGGAGGATTCTATTCTGTGGACATTTAACTATAAAATAAGGTTTGCCAAGCTCTCTTTCTATAGTGTCTTCAGATATGGAAAAAAAGTTAAAAATGCATACGGCTTAGCAATCAAAATAGTGTTTTTTAAATTATCTTACAGAATAGGTGATATGTTTCTTTTAGGAATGGTGCTCCTAAACTAATCTAATGGAAAAATCAAACTGTAGAAGAGCAATAGTAAAAGCAGTGGGTGTTTTAGGAATCCAGCAAAGTGAGCATTACTAAATAAAGGTTCTGAAAGCTGCATGCATGAGGACATGACTTCTATCTTTTGAGATTTTAATTTATTTTTCAAGTCAAATGCTGAGCAAAGTCCTGCTCACAGAAAAAAGAGTTGTGGTTATCAGCAGTTGTAGAGTTTTCTGTATTAAACAACTGGTAACATGATTGAAGAGTGTAAGAAAGCAAAACCTGTAAGAAAGAAAAATTCTGGGTGGGGATCATAGTCATAATATTTCTAACACTACTTAACTCTTGTATGCTTTTGAGATTAGTAATTTACTCTCAGGAAAGTGCATGCTTCACCAAAAAATTATATACCAGGATGAATATAGATGATGGTTTCATTTGCTTCTCCATTAAAATTCAACCTCTGTATACTGCAACCAAGTTTCCATATGGGCTGCCTCCTTTCGCATTGGATGTTCTTCATTTGCACATTTCAAAATTAGATTAAAATTAAATTATAATTAGATCACTAGGCTTCTTCTTAACAAGCATTTATCTGTGTTACTCAACTCTTCTTTCAAGTTGTCTCATATCTCAAAATTGGAGCAATACGGAGTGTTTCCTAACACCTGGTTTGTTGGGTTTTTTCCTGGACAACAGTGGTCTTTTATGAGTGGGTAAGAGACAGGGAAAATGGCATACTTTTTCAAAGGATAAATTATAACTATATAATTCTACAGTTATTAATCTAGTAATGCTTATTTCTTGTAATATTAATGAATCATACTTCATGGGTTTCTGTAGACACTATTTCCCAAACCTGAATTTTTGAGAGATTTTTTTCATATTAATCTTCTTTTTAGCATGACTTCTTATCATCATTGATCCCTTCTGGGAACTGATGAAAGAAACACTTGTTTCTTTCTACTACATGAATGAAATGGCTTGACATCTCTTGTTGCCAGCTTCAGAAGTCTGTTGTTTTGATTTTTAGCACTGAAATCATCTAACACTTCATCTTTCTTTTCCTTAATAACTTTTCACCAGGAAAACTGAGGTGCTATTTGGGTCTTTCAGAGGTTGTCAAACGTGTCTGAAGGCAAGAAAACACACCAGGAGTTGTGCACCTTGCTGAAGAATGCTACATGTCCAGCAATAGGTCTGTCATATATGAACTCTACAGTTAGGCCCAGCAAGAAAATTCTTAATATGGGGAAAAAGAATCAGACCTTGTTACACTCAGCCTGGAGGAAAAACGTAGATAAAACTTGTGCTAAAACAAGGTTATTGAAACTTCTCATTGCATCTCAGTCCATACTCCATCTTTTATATCACTGATATTCTTGGAGATTAACTTTCCATCTTCCAATTTATCTCTTAGCAGGTTGCCAATACAGTATCCTATGAAATACTGACAAATGAGTGTGTTTCCAAAACCTGTGAAATATGGAAGCACACACACTAAAATACTTTATAACTGGAAAAAAAATTGTTATAAAGTTTGTTTCCTATTTAAATTCTCACATTACTTTAGAACTACACACTGCTATCTTTAAACTCAGTTCTGTTGCTTCAAACTGTGGAATTTCTATTCTCCCAAAAGGCATAGATGAGGACAAATTGAGTAGTGGTAAAATGGACTTGCATGTTTACTTGGATAGCCAACTTTCACTTTTGTGCCAGGGGTTTTTGGGTTGGTTTTTTTTCCCTACAACAGTGTCATAAGCAAAATTCATTAACTCTTCCACTGTTTGTACAGATTTGATTTATAAACTGTTTTACTTTTGAGATATCTAAACTATATTTTTGCTTTTTCAAACTTTCACTTCATTGAAAAAGCCAGGAGATGATGGAGGACATAAATTGTGCAATTTTTATATTTCCTTAATCTGGCCTATTTTAATGTAAGCCTCTCACTACCTGTGAAATATCATTCTTAATCTAGGAATTAAGACAAAGCATCTTGCCATTAACTAAAAGAAAAATAAATCCATCTGAAAAAATGACTACTCTGAAAATCATGGTAAAAACAAAAAGTGAGTTTTTTTCTGGAATCTTGTAACAAGATGAAAAATTCATCTGACATCTTCTGTATGATATCCCTATCTACCTATCTCTGACATGATATATTTGTACATTACAGTAGACAGATTATACAACAGCACACCATGTGAACAAAGCCTATATGTTATCTAGTAATGACCAAAGAATGCTACATGATTTTAACTTAGAGCCAAGAACAACCATCAACAATTTCAGGACCAAAAACAGTCTCACCACAGCTGGTTCCCCCCACTTGCCCCAAAAAACAAAGATTAGCTTGGTGATTAGATCTTGATACACCCTCTCAGAAACATTTCTGACCATGAGATCTAAGGGAAATTCTTAATTTAGCTGCATACCATTGTTACATGTTCATTAGAAACACAGAACTTAACAAAATTATTGGGACTAACTCATTTTCTCAGAAAATGCCATGAGCTATGGCTAGATACAATGCTACTAACATAACACTACAGTATATTGTTATTATTAACACTATCATAGTTTTGAACTGATGCCAATCAAAGTAAAATCAACAATAAATATGTGATTTTTAATTCTATAAATCCTTTCCTATTAGGAGACATTAAGATCATACGCTAGTGATGCTGAAACAGATTTGTTGTTTCAGTATATAAGAAATTCCATCAGAATTTTACAATCAATCATAAATCCCATTACATTTCTAATATACTAGTACAGTACTGATCAATACACAGAATCATAGAATGGTTTGGGTGGGAAAGGGCATTCAAGATCCTCCAGTTCCATAGGCAGGGACACCTCCCACTATACCAGGTCACCAAAAGCCCCATCCAAGCTGACCTTGAATGCTTCCATGAATGGGGGGTACACAACCTGCTCATCACCACCCTTACAGAAAAGAATTTTTTCCTATTTTCTAATCTAAAGCTACCCTCCTTGACCTACCACTACATGCCCTTGTGAAAAATCCCTTTCTTCTAAACCCTTTTACTGGAAGGCTGCATAGCAAGAGTCTGAGGATCTTCCAATTAGGACACTATATCAAGGGAATGCTCCACTGACAATAAACTTCTTTAAAATAAAAAAGAAAAGCAGAAGAAAGTGCCACTGATTATATATATTGAGTGTCGAGACCCTTTGCTGAACAACATTTCTGTAATCACTGTAATGCATCATTCTTGTCATTAACAAGTTTAGATGACAACTGATCTGAACTGCTGGTATGCACTACATACTCAGTAATTACTACTATACTAAAATGGCTCTTTTTACCTGAACTAGACAGATCACCCTAACGAGAAAGTTTAGAGGTCCCTATTACAATATTACATAAAGAAAGATGTCTGATAACAGAAGATATTTAATTTATCAAACAAAGAGTACATCTCTTGGGACAACTGCTGTACTTCACAGGGTATCCAAATTCCTTTAAAAGAAGGTGATATATGCTGGAAGCAAACTAATCAAAGCAGAACACAGTTCTGCCTTGACTAATTTACACCAAGAAATAAGATTCCTAAGTAGGTCTCTGCTTACAACAGAGACAGCACACTGAAGATTAACTTCAGGATCTCCAATACCAGCAGAAAAAAATAAGATGAATGCTCAAGTTAAAATTAATTCTCAAAACTTTTTAATTAAAATACATATGACCAATAGGTATGTCAGATTCTCCATTAGCATAAGGTTTTTATGAAGGTTGAATGCTTGTTCTGAGCTTGATACAGTTTTCAGGCAATACAACTAAACAAGACAAGAATACAATACAACACTACAACAAGAGTTCTTTTTGTCCTTTGACAATTCATAATGCACACCAAACCTATTTCTACATAATTTTGATTAAATCAATTTTATGCCATCTCAAAGAAATAGAGAAAGCTTTATTTTTTGAAAACCATTTGTATTGCCAACCACCAGAAGCAAACCTGTTAAAAAAATTAAAATCTTACCCCTTCTTATCAAACCCCAGCAAAACAGCAAATGATAAAAAAAATGAAAATACAATTGGGCATAACTTGTCTTGATAATATTTTGAAGTGGAAAGCATAGATAAAGATATATTATAAATTTTCACTAATCCATAAATGTTTCCAATGTACCACATTAAGTCTTTCTTTCTCAGATCAACAGAATATTGGCACTTTTCTGTTCTACCCAGAGAATTCACTGTGAGGAATCACATGAATTTAGCTACACACAAAGATCACTAGATAGTAGTGCAATCTGTCTTCAATTTGCTATTGCTGCCATAACCCACTGTCTTCTCAGTAAATAAAATTAACTGCAGGAAGAAAATTATTAGCAGACACTTAAAGATACTGTGATAGTGCTTGCAGTAGTGGTAAGACCATCTCTTCAAATTCCTTCTTTTGTCCAAGTTACTTAACATTTGGTCTTCTGTGTTTAGACATTCCAACACTGTCAAATAATCAATCAGCTTGAAAGTCTGCTTTTAAGGATAATAAATAAAAGCAGAAACAATTGCAGTAACTTAGTGGCTTTACAACCACATGTTCTTCTGTCCACCTACTCATATTAAGAGCCACTGAGAGACCTGGGGCTGTGTAGCCTGGAGAAAAGGAGAGGGAAAAGGGAGACCGTACCACACTCTTCAACTCCCTGAAAGGAAGTTGTAGCCAGGTAGGAGGCAGCCTCTCCACCTGTACAACCAGCAACAGGACAAGACAACAAAATCTCAAGATGCACCAAAGGAGGTTCAGGCTGGACATCAGAATGGGCTGCCCATGGAGGTGGTGGAGTGACCATCCCTGGAGGTGTTCAGGAAACGACTGGATATGACAAAGGTTGGACTCCAGGATCTTGCAAATCTTTTCCAACCTTAAAGTTTCTATGATTCTAGTTATCTCTGGTATACTCTGGTATGTTGCTAGCAGGCAGAGCATTGATTTCCATATCAAAACATACTATAAAAGAATATTTGAGGTACTTGAACCATGCTCTCTTAATTCTCTTATTGTCCAGCTGGATCACATACACGCATGAGCAAAGGACATTGACAGAAACCAGGTATCACTACTCCATTTTTAACCTTTCTCCCCAATACAGGACTTTCCCTGCCCAGGGAAGAGTGGTAAACTCATTTCTTCACTTTCTTCCCCTCACTTGACAATCTCATGTTACCCTGAGCCAAACTAAACTTCAGGCTGAGACTGATCTTTTTTACTGAAAAATTATGGGGTTCATTTGGAAAAGCTGAAAGTGCCTTCCCTTTATTCTGGTGATTTAGGGTTTAAAACTTACTAGCATTTTTTCCCATATTTATTTTCAATTTACATGCTTCATGGTACCAGAAGCATCTTTCTGTTGCATGGCATTGATTCAAATAGGAGAAAAGCTTATCTATTAGTTTTGATCATTAAAAAAAATGTTATTTAAGGTCATTTAACATAATTTTCAAAGCTGGAAAAAAGGCAACAAATTCCATGTCTTTTTTCTCTCTAAAACCACTTGCAGATGTATTATTCACCTTATTTCTAAAAAGAAGGAGGGGAATAAACCTAATGTATCTGCTGTAAACTTGTCTGTTCACAATAATAAAGAACACAACCATAGGGAAAACTAATTCCAAGTTACCCATCATGGGCCACAGCCTTGTGGTGGTTTTGTGGGATTTTGTTGGTTTATTGGGTTTGGGGTGGGGTTTTTTATTACATTTAAGAAATTTTAACTAAAAGATAATTCGTACTAGCCTATGGCAAACAAGAAAATATTAAATATTTCAGCCTATTTTTAAATATTTCATTCCGGTACACAGTTGGAGCTTTGCATTTAAGAAGTGGTTACAATGACACATGGAATATAGAAAATAAAAGGCACAAAAAACTAATTCCAGATGATTTGTACTGCAATCAAGGACTAGGTTGGATTAATTATGAGAATTAAAGTGACATTTTCCAATAGATTCTAAAAATTGCAGTTCATAAAAATTACTCTTGCCAAAGATGCAACGATTAGCTCAAAGCTTCAAAAGTACTGGACAGCAATGGAAAATTCAGAGAAAAATTTTTCTCATGTCAGTCATGACAGAATTAATCCTGCTGTAATTACAGAAATAACAATACCTTTGATTTGAAGAGTTTATTCTCAGTAAAGGATTCTTTCCACAAAATGGTATTTTTTACATTACCAAAGAACTCTAGAGCAAAACCCATTTGCTATCATGCATAAAACTTAGAAGGCAATCTAGTCTTTCCCAAATAAAAGACTTTCTTT
Organism: Cyanistes caeruleus; assembly: GCF_971803275.1. Classification (NCBI taxonomy): domain Eukaryota; kingdom Metazoa; phylum Chordata; class Aves; order Passeriformes; family Paridae; genus Cyanistes; species Cyanistes caeruleus. The sequence continues at coordinate 106,815,942 of NC_141701.1, forward strand.
TTCTTGTGCAATACATTCACATCATCTTACAAAAAGCAGAGACACATTTGATAGTAACCCCTGTGACTTTTAGAGGCAATTCAGGAGTTTTTTCTAACACCATTTCTTTTTCATCATTGCCTTGAAGTATATTTTTCAACTTTATCTAATCACCACTGTGAAGAGGTAAATTTATAGTCCCTAATGTAAGTTAATTACTGTAAATCACAGAGTCAATTAAAATATGCATTTCACCCTCAGGCATATTTTTCTTTCAAATTACAGCTTCAGTAAAATCTTAAGTTCTAATACAGACATTTACTTGGTTGGTATGACTCCAAACGTAAATAGAGAAGGAAATGTACTTCCTCAACACCGGTTGATAGTTATTACTATTAACTATAGTAACACAAATGTAACTGTGACAAGCAAGGAATGATTCTAAGCAACGAAGCATTTATACATCATTATTTAGTAACATCAGGAGAACTATGAAAATATTTACTCTTCAGTAAAGTTGCTGTTGATGGCTGTACTGCCAAGGGCCCTCCATCAGTCTTAAAGTCAGAATGTTTGTATTGACAGACATATTCTCCCTTTGTAATGTCTTAAACAAAGAAAGCATTAATACCTTAACCATCAGGCATATGAGCCATCAGTCAATCCAGACGCCATCCAACCATTATATCAAGACTACCCCATGTAGCATGAACCCTTTGAACCCTTTAAATTAGCCTGGACAAATTCCCTCCTGTCCCAAACGGATTTCCTATTGTAAACATATGCTTTGTCATAATCTCAGCATTTTCCAAATATCTTCTTCTATCTAGAAAACTCAGCTTGGTAAAGGATAATCACTGAAAAACACCCCTTAGAATTGTAAGGTGGGGGGAGGGTGTTTGTTTCAGACTTTATAGTACTTCAAATTGCTGTCAGTACCTGTCAGAAGCTAATCAAAAAATATGTTAGTTTAGCAGAACAGTGACCAACTCTTCTGAAAAAAATGATTCACGTAACAAAACCTTTAGTATATTTTTAACATTATTAACAAATCATGGATTCTTTTGTCTCCAAAAGCATCCTAAAGTGTTTTTCTACTGTATATTTCAACAGATAGAAAAACATAGGACTCAAAACCAGTATACATTTGAAACTATAGCTTCCATGCAGCTGTAACACTATGCTCTGAAACAGTATTAATATATACTTCTATATTCTGAATATGGATTTTTTTTTAATCCCACAGTAACAAAGTACATTGGACAAAAGAATGCCTAACTTCCCTGCAGCTACTTTTCTTCAGTTTTAGCATCAATTTCTTAGTGGCTTCATTAGCAGAAGAATTAGTTCATTTATCCCACTGAGACCTGAGAGATGTCATTCAATTTCTGATGCTATACTTCTACAACTGTGCAGCATTCATGAAAGAATCACTGAAAAAGAGGAATTTCCTTGTATTTCCAACACTGAACTGACTTTTAGTCAGTTCTATCATAGCAGTGCTATTTAGGTGTTAGAAGTTTACTGCCAGAAACAAAATATGATGCCAAATATCTGTTATCCGGAGAAAATATGCAGGTTTGCAGTATTTCTTCCATGACATCTTTGTAGACATGAAAACACAAATTTTATATCTTCTTAGACAAAAGTCTGCAGCAACAGAAACCACTTAGCAGTCTGAGAAAAAATGGTGACACAATGAGAACAGAGAATGCCACTTTCACATTTGCTAATTATCTAACTGAAGTGATTGCCAGGTCTGGAAAACAAGACACAATCTGCTCTAAATGAAATGGCATGCATGAGAATAATGTTGATGTTATGGTAAAAGAGGCATTTCTTTTTATGTTAACAGTGTATTCCAAACACTTCCCTTTTTTTAAGAAAACACTTCCATAGTTTAATGCTCACAAGGCACAAAATGTTCTGGAAATGTAGGCTGCATCCAAACTGCCTTCTAACACATTCCCTCCAAATAAAAATACAACAAACCATTGTCCAGAATTGTTTGAAGAGTAAATAAAAATTCTTCAAAGTATTTTCTTTCACTAGTGTTCTACTTCACTGCTTACAAGGAAACCTGAACACCAGCTATGAGCTTCTGTCTGTAAATATCATTGGTATGTCAGAAGATTTCCCCATTCCCTGCCTAAGCTTCTTAAATTACATTCAGATTTCTGTGGTACCATAACAACTTCAATATGGCATGTAATTCAGTATTTTGTAAAGGTTTTGCTTCTATTTCCACCTCCAGTTATTGTTAGTTTACATTTTTCATCCTGACTGCTCTGCAGGATATACATCCTTACAACACTTACGTGAAGTCTTACAGCTTGAACATAGATAATTGTTAACCACCATGTTAAATCCACACCAAGATACAGACTGAAGTAATAGCCTACATTACAGGACACAACAAATTGTACCATATTTTAGCAAAACTTGCGACAAAGCAACCCAATTTCTGACAGCAAAATAAAAAGTTGTCACGTAAAAAACATTTGTTTGGGCTTTTAGGAGATTCATAGGAACTTTCTTTGAATTCAGTTTGTGGGAATGCACGTTCCTCAGTCGTGAAGCTTGATTTTCCAAGTTTAAATGAGGACTAAATCCAAAACAAATCTCAACAAAACTGTTTTGCTTTGCCTGCCATGACTCAATATCATGTAAAATGCCAAAACACTTTTTGCCCCCCAGGTGGAAATGGCAGAAGATCCTAGATTCACTTGGAAGCTAGCACAAGCTTTCTAAAAGACCACAAACCATTCTAACTATTCTGAGTATGCACCAAAATTTGGATTCATTGTACATTGTAAAAACCCTGTGCAGATCATGAAAATTAAAATTAATGTGTACTGAAGATAATTCCTGAAACTAACCAGGATCAAATCTTAATTAAGTTGAGAGCATTCTTTAATTCAACTAAAGCAATGTTTAGCTGTGGACCTTAGGTGTAGATATAAAACAGTATTATTTTTCTTCACAGACCATTTTCCAGATTTTATACACAATCTCACCTGGTCACACTCATTAAATCAAAACAGAATTAGCAAGACATCTACAGAATGCAGAACTATATAGAGCATGGTTTGGAATACAAGGAAATTGTCTATTCACAGTATTTTGTCTAAATAACTTTCATTCATTATATAAACCACTGCAAATACACTAAGGACAAAGTATGGCAAATGATTAATAGTCTTAAATGTATGTACTATTTTCTGTGTTTACTTTTTATATTTCTATTGGAATGTGGACACCTATGTTATAGAGCATTTATATTACAGTCTTCAAAACCTGGGGGTATTATTCTGTTTGTCCTAACCACAGGACAGAAGGTAAAAATCAGCTACATTTATGTGAGACACTCCTACTTGGCTTAGTAAGAAAAGGTTAAGCAGAATTTAACTGGCACCACCCATATCCTCTATTGAAACATTCTGTAATCTACTCCTCCTTTTCCACTTTCCTGTGAAATCAGTGTAGCTTGCATCAAACACCTACTTAACAAGGCTACTTAAATTACTCCAAAGGACAGTCTTCAGCAAAGTACAGGAAGAAATATGGGAATTTAAGGGCTTAAAGCTCTGTGAATGAGTATTTTTCAAGCACCTCTTACAGATTCTTACCAGCTCTTGTGTATCTTCTGCTAATGGCAAAAACGTAGCTTCCAAAATAGCAACTTGATCAGTGCTGAGCTTCTGCCACAAACTAATCAGCATAATCACCAGATGGGTGGCACTTTTCAACTTTGCAAATGCTTGGAACATGTTGGCTTGATTTTCTTCTGCTGCATCTGCTAGAGCTATTACCTGCAAAAATTACAAACATCTGTTAAATATAATTTTACCATCCGTGAACACTCAACACAGAAATTACCTTTGGCACACTCTTGTTTTCCTTTAGAAGATCCTGAGGAATTCTGTTTTCCATAAACACAAACCACAGAGTATTAAATGAGTTATCATTTATCTAGCTTTTCCTTTTACATACCCAAGGCAATTTCAAATCCATATGGCAACAGGATTAATCTATCTAGTACAATCAGTGCAGAAAGGATTTTGTTTACAACATATTTTTAAGGCATTCCTGAAATTAATCCCTATCATATCACATAATATGTGAAAACAAACTAATTTTCAGGTTTATATCACACACTAATCTCCATATGACCAGTAAGCCTACTGTATTAATTAAAAACAACACAAAGATTTTACGCTATTAAAAAGGCAGCATATAATTATTTCCATTGGAGCACAGCTGCCATCTGTTATTTTATTAACTCTCATGTCTCCCCACATTTTGTTGTAGCTTCTTCATCTTTTATGCCAAAATGTAAACATTATGGATCACGTATATGAAGGCAATATCACTTTAAGTGCCAGACTTTACAAAAGAATTTTCAAAATAAAATAAAAGTAACAGATTCACTTCTTCTAATATGGTAAGAGTTTTGCTGAGTATTTCAAGATGGGGAAAAACAGAAAAGCTGTTATGTGATACTCTACTTGGTTCAGAAACAACTTGTCATTGTATGTAATATTGTCCACTCACAGCATTTAAAAAAAATTGATCTTTTGAAAAATATTGCTGTTAGCATCTTCATTCTTGAAACAGAATGTTTAGACATTTTCCTACCACTAGTGAAAAGAGAAGATGACAGTGATTTCAATAGCCAATTGCTATAATGTCACTATGACAAGAGACTCTCCACAGTATTTGCACTGGAGTACTTCAAGTAAAAGAAAGGTATACAGGTTAGGGGTTCATCCCAAGGCACCACAATTTAGAAGACCTGTTCTCAGGAGTGCCATTACATCTCCATGCTACCTAAATAACACTTGGTTTACAGAAGTTTTGATTATCTGATTTTTTTAAAATCAGCACAAAGCACCTCTCTCAACCACTTTCTGTTTATTTATCTGCAAGACAGAGTAATAGGTGCTTGACTGGAGTCGTGAAAAGCCTCACAGAAATGCAGTTAAAGTGTAATTAGTATTACAACAGAATTTACGAAGTAAAACTTGCAGAGCCTGATCCATTAACATTTTGGCAACAGCAGGAAAATGAAAATACTATATGATGCATCTTCAGCAGGGAAAGAGAGCCAACCAGCTGTTAGCATTTTGTGGAGAAGAACTATTTTTAATCTGCAATGCTGGCATTAGAGATGTATGTGTGTTCCCTCCAAGCTCCCATGTGACTGGGAAGATAAAGAAAACAGCATTTTAGGGGACTATAAATATGAAACATTTAAAACAAAATGTGTTGATAGCTTTTGTTTTAGATTTTAAAATGTAATCTTTCCAAATAAAGCAGAGAACCCACAGGACACCCATGAGTCCAAACACTACGTAAATTTGAGCCAAATAACAAAATAAACAAACAAAAAAACCCCAACTAACCAAGTGAAGGAGAACCAAGAAATTAATCCCAAGCAGTGAAAACCAGCATAACATACTTAGTTCAGAGAATAGTAATGATATCACTGACATGTCACCTGATGCATTTGTGTTGGCATTCAGTTTGCTCTGACCAAAGCCTTGATGCTTCCCACACCTCATGTTCTACACAGGGTGAAGTTCCATATTACAGTCACTTTCCAAGAGTTACAGGTGACAAAGCCACCTCATAAGCACCACACTATGTAGCAAGGTACATCATCTGTCTCTGACCCATGTAACCAGTAATTGCATGCAGTATACATCACAGCTTCATCCTTCTGAGACAAGCAGCAAAAACAAGTAAAATCTTCCTCAGTCTAACAGAGGCCTTCAAATACCTAATCTCTTTTCCTGTCCAATATACAACTGAAAATTTGGAAAGAACAATGAATGAAGATGAATTCAACATGCTGATGAGGTGTGCTCATTCACTGGTATGCTTCCTATGTCATCACTGATTGGGATAGTACAAATTCAGAATTCCTGGCAAGCTACCTATACCCTATTATGGCTAATGCTCAGATGATATTAATTTTGCTGAAGATCCAGGCAAATAGAGTTACCCCTGTGTGACAGCTACCTGAACCCAACTTACACAGTAAAGGCTACTTTCTAGAGTCATTTATAAATTCCGAGGTGATTTCTAACACCCTCTATATTTCAACTGACACTCTACTACGTGCTTCAGAAACACAAACAGCATAAAGAGAACTGTTGTAGCCTTTTACCTTATGGAGCCATCATTTTAGGATAAGATTTCTTCCCATTTTATAAGCATAAACAAAGGAGATGCTCACCTTTTCGCAGGCTCTAGGTGTAAAACAAATATCCCAGAGCTCCCAAACAATGCCTGATGTACCAAGTCCATAACCTATTTTGAAAGCAGTTTCATAAAAACCCTTAAGAAGAACAACTATTAAAATTTTGTCTTTGGCACAAAATTCTACGGTTCTCATGCACAGTATTACTGGGTAATACTAATAAGACAAATGTTATAAAAGTGGTAGATCTAAGTTTTTAAAGGAGAAGTGGAGTCTTTAAGCATTGCAGGTCACGGAAACACAGCAATTAAATCTTTAGATAGCTGCATATATAAAAGTTCTACTTGACACTTGCAGAAAAATCAAGGAGAGGAAAAAAAACTGCTTCTAAGTACTACTAATTTTGTTAACAGAGGAAGCGACCCAATATAGCTTTCTGAGATCCTGGAATATCCAGGACACAATATGAATTACCACACTATAATGTAAGCTTGCACAGATGCAGTAATTTTTAAAAAGCCTCAAGACCAATGATTTCTTTAAAATATATTGTTTACATAGTAAATACTTGATAGGAGGGGGGAAAAAAAGGGAAATATTTTCACATGAAGTAAAATTACTCTAAAAATCTCCCAGGACACGAGCTAAAAATTTTAGAAGTGTTCTGTAGCTTTTCATTCAAACACTTGCAGAACTTAGGAATTACTAAGTTTTAACAACCTGACATTCACATTTTTAATAATTTTATTTTCACCTGAACATCTCATTTATATTTTGTAATATTTGAGGAAGATAAAGGTTCTGTACCCTTTGCAATCTGAGATCCTAGTCTCTTCAGACTTGGTCATGATTTTCTCCATAATTTGCCAATTTTGTTTTCAGTTCTCAGAGTACCTGTTGAGTCTGTTTAATATCTATTTTACCATCTTTCTAAATAGGTATAAAATATTATAAAAAAAGAAACCTCTCCCTGTCTCACTTTTTCACAGGATAGGTAGGAAAATACATTGCAACTGACAGTCTCAAATGTAGCTTACATATAAAGATTGCAGACCGACTGGAAAATATTAAGCAAAAAATCCATTGATATTGCATAAGACCTATCACTGCCGACTTCACATTTTTCTTTCTCCTTCTTTAATGTCACAAAGCTTTCAAACAAAGAAAACTAAAAATCAGTTTTTCAAACTTTCGAAAATTTATGAAAGAAAAGAAAGTATCTGATGCAAGAAATATTTAAGAGGTACTGGAAGAGTGTGGAAGTACAATATTGAACATATATTTTTATAACTGATCAAAACTTGCTTTTAATTTATATTATTTTTAACAGTTTTCTGAACAGACTCCTACTCTGTTCCAATACATGAAAAATAAAGGCCACTTAAGTTATTATGAAAGCATATTGTAAAAAAAAAAATTACTCTCTAAACAAAAATCATGTTTAAGATGAAACTTCTGATTCATACTGAATCAGAATACTGAATTTCATATTCACAGTTACAATGGTAGCTCTGAAATCCAGATTTTTTTTTTTATGCTCTTGAGAGCTTCAAACCCCTTCAACATTATTACAAGGATTTGACTTCAATAATTTCCAAGCATAGAACATTTCTCAGTGTTTTCAACTTTAAGTATTTAAGCAGAAAGATGTCTCTCCACGCTTATTTCGTTGCTAAGTAGAACTTGTGAGATGTCAAGCATTTGAAAATTGTAAACTGATAGTGATGCAATTTTTAAAACCAGTTAGAATTCTCCATCATTAGTGGTAATGTCAGATATTTTTAGGGCATTAACTCCCAGCAATAACTTCAAAATTAGTAATGCCTCTTGAAAAAGGCTTGCAACATAGCCCACTCTTGTACATGCAGACAAGTTTCTTGAGGCAATAATGACCATAATAATGACTCTCCCAGGTTTATTCTAATAATATAAAAAAATACAAGTACAATTCCAAGAAGACAAAACACTTTCTTCTTAGCTGGATAGGAAGTTGAAGAAAACTTTGAAAAAGTAAAGGGCAAGAAATGAGTGCGAAGTTCCAGGGAGCTTCCTTTGTATTGGTAGCATACTTTCTTGGAGTCCCTAACACCACTGGGACTGAAAACTCTGCCAGATTTTATCCCATATCCTAAAATGGAGAACAGGAAAAGTGACAGATAATTTGGTTTTCTTTTTTTGTGTTGTTTAAACAGAAGAAGGGAAAAAACAGCTATTCACCACTGGTAAAAAATTAGCCAACTATTCTTACTGACATCTAGTTCTAATTCACTGAGCTCACCTTCTGGAATTTTGGAGTAACTTTATTTTTAGCACAAATGAAGTTTGAAGAAACAGAATTTTGGCATTTAAGAAATAGAGAATATCTTTATGTCATCCATAACACTTATGAGCAACTCTTGTATGAAAAGTTCATTAAAATATGAAAGATAACATCAGAAATTTAATTATTCTGAAATGAACACAGGGATGCTGAAACTCACAGGTCTCTTCTGGCAATTGTTTTTACAGAATAATTTTTTGCAAGGAAGTTAATTAAACCAAACCTTTACAACTATTTTTAAGCAGAATTAGATCTTCATAAAGCAGGATGTTAATGAATATAAAGCAGGAAAAAATGGAAACCTGAGAAATGCTAATTATGGCTTCCTTATTGCTATTGACACAGGACATTTACTACTAGTCTCACTCTTTTCTTTTTAGAGAAGGGAAAAACAGTTCGGTTGCCCTACCTCAAACAAGATCTAACACTATTTTTTGGTGTCATTTTAAGAAGTCTCCTTCACATATCTTAATTCACATACGATTTGTAAGCATTCAAAGTCAAACGTGTTTTTTCTTACAAGCCCCTTTCTTTACCTTAATATATTAAATTCTTAATTCCCTTACTCTAGGAGTAAACTTTCTGTTTTTTTAAACAAGCTCAAGTTTGTCTTCAGTTTGAGTCTTTGTTTTTTTAAACAAGTCTCAAAGTGGTTTCCAAGATCGAGAAATAATGATTAGCAGCCTGATTCCCTGTGCAGACCATCTCACTCAACAGCCATTGTGCACAGAGCTTTTGACAGGTGACTAAAGCTTTATGGAATGTAGGCAGAGATATCCATGTCAGAGAGCGATCTTTATCGAACCCTCAGTCACCAGGAAGAATAACCATGTCCCTCTCACAAGGGAGCACTTCTAAACACCGAGGCGTTCCCACAGCGCAGCAGTGGCGATGTGAGAGCGCACGTTGGGATTAAGTACCCCAAGCCACAATTATCCGACCCTTATGAGAATGTCTCGACTTGGGCTAACCATGACTGCAGCTTTTTATATCGTGGCACAGGACCACCATGATGACAACAAAGCATCAATTCACTAGACGCCAAATACTCGACTTTCAAGTGAAGCTCAACATGGCCTTGATGAGAGAAGACAGCAGAGACAAAAGACATGGCAGCATGACTATCCATGCTTTATCCGCATGCACACAGCTACCTCCTGAAAATCTACTGCCACACTTGATGAACATGGAATTACCACGAGTAATTACTACAGCAATCTGTGCCTCTGGAAACAAGAAGAGTTAGATTAACAAAATACTGAGGGCTGTCAGGGAAGCTGTGTGGTCTTGTGTTCTTCTGTTGCTTCCATGACAGAATCATCACGAACAGCTCTACTGCACCTTTCTAAATTGGATTTTGCCAGAAAGCAATACAGTCCACAAGCATAACAAAGGTTGCACATTTTGATAACAGTCCACTCAAACACTTTACAAGAACCAAATGTATATTTAAGTGTCTGTTTAAATTCAGAATACTCTTCTGAAACTTTGCAAGTATCAAAGCTGTGTCTTACCACCACAAAACAAAAAGTGGGAGTAGATTATTGCCACAGAGAATAACGCTGCATCATTTATTTTGATTCCTTCATTTTAAGAACTAGTGACAAAGCAGCACAGTAATATGAATATTCAGTTCAAAAGGAAAAAAAAACTCCACCTTTTTAATTTTTCCTTTTTAGAATACTCAATAAAAAAATGGGCTTTTTCTTCAGCAGTCTCTCTCCCCCCGTTTTTATCTACGCCATTAGAGTCTGGATAGACTTTTCTTGAAAATTACTGCAAAACATTTAGTGGGTTTAGAACCCCAGGCACCTGAGCACATTATCCAAAATTGTGATTACTAATATATTTAAATCCAAATTAAAACCCTGATAGATCAATGTCATCCTATTCCATAGGAATTTTCTACTTTGCCTGTACTAAGTATATAAACAACCTTTCCAGTAAAATCCAAGCATGAAGACCACCTGGTTAGCTCTACCTTAAATTAGTACATTCTAATTGAAGTAAGCAAATTCATATTCCTTTGATTCTAAACATGCAGCTCTTCATGTGCTTAAATCAATTTCAAGATTTTTTCTGTCTTAGCAATACTAATGTAGTGGCAAAAACCTGTCTGTTCGCATTGCTGTTGCCAGTTTACTGCTTATTTAAACTGATCTCAGTGCTTTATACTGCTGCCCATCCTGAACTGAGCTTCCTGGTGTAAACCCATGGGAACAGAAATAAGGAATTCCATTTGTCTCTGGTGGTCCTGTCTGCAGTAAGGACTACAGTTAAGATTATTTTAACTTGATTAATATGCTTATCTCTATTTCTCTCTCTTTCATATGTTATTGGCTTTTTGTGTTTCGCTGGGTTAGGGTTTCATTGGGGTTTTTTTAAGGGTTTATTGTTTTTGAGATACCAGATAAATTAATATGGTCAATAGTAAAAATACAAAAATGATTATTTAAGTACTTGACACCTCCTCTCAACGGCCTAACCACAGGTAAATATCGCAAGCAGCTTTGCATGTGAGAAATTAGAACAGTGAGTAAAAGTAACCAACTCTTATTCGGTAAAACTATTAAACACCAAGAGGGGGGGGAGGAAATTTCCTGAAAGAAAGCTACAAACATGTTTGAAAATATATAAGGTACTTTGCAATAAATTTAAAAATAAGTTTTACATTATAAAATCCAAATTTGAAAGTGGAGTTATAAAATTAGTAGCTTATCCAAGTAACATCTGTTACAAATTACATAAAACCCAAGAACACAGTGAGTTACAATGAATCCTTTACTTAACCCTTCAAAACAGAAGTTCTATTTAGGCAAAGGGATGTGCTAAATAGCACACAGATATGTCCCAGAATCCGTAATAGTCAATGAATGTTGAAGACAGAGTTTCACTGTGAAGCTGTGGTTGAATTGGCAGCAATGTATATAAAATACAGCCAAACATGAGCTAAATGGAGACAGGGAGGTGGAGAGTTTGGTCTGTATCACCAAATACATGGCATTATGTAATGACGATCAAAAAAAAAATCTTTACAGTAAAGGAAAAAAATTTAAACAGTTGAAGTTGCATGCTTTATATGTTTAAATAAGCTTTGGACCTAGACAAACAGTTAAAAAAAACAGGAGACTCAACCCAAAAATCTTTAATTGCCTATTGGTGCAATTAAATTATGGATGGCCAAGAAATCAAAACACATTAGATCGCACTTCTGCAAAAATTAATGTACAGTGAAGCTCTATGGGTTAAATTAAGGATTCATTAACTCCAGTGGGAGCACTGCATCCACTCAGTAAAGGCAGAATTTCATCCTATCAAAGACCTCTACTCTCACTGTCATCAGTCATATACATCTAGTGGGGGGAAAAAGCATTTTCAAAATGCTAGATATCATGTTATGAGAGTAGTTTTAAAAATTTAGAATAAATCCACAAATTATTGCTTCCCAGAAAGTACACTGTAAAATATGTCCTAGAACAGCTTCGTCTCATATCTATATCTTACTGTAATAATGAAAAATAAAAACATGTTGACAAACACATCCTGAAAAGAGTAATAAAAACAAATCCAAGTAATACATAATATAGATATTTTCCCCTCTGTAAAAATGAACACAAAGCTATTCCACCAAATTCTATTCTGACACCTTTAACAATAAAAGTATCAACATTAAACAAATATGCAAGTTGAAGATAGTGAAGTTCTAACCTGAATTCCAAGGCATTGCCAATCCCACTTGCAATTTTGGCATTTCTACTTTATACTGAATTACCTGAAGAAATTTCCAGAAATCCCCATTCAGGAAAAGTTAGTATGTAATTTTAAGTTATTAAAAAACATTATGGTGGCTAATACAGTGTCTAAGAGTAAGACTAATAATGAATAAATTAAAACTACACATTCTAGATACAAATTCCAAACATAGAAATCAAAGAAAATGGATGGCAGGCTAATCAGAAGCTCAGATTTAACTATAACACCAATTTCATTAAAATTTCTTTTCTATTTTGAGACTTATAGACTTTCTCTGTTATTAGTAAAATCTTGAGAACATGTGACAATACATTTGGAAATAAAACAAGCTTCCCAAGTCAAAGTGCAAAGGTCACCATGCATGAATTGCTTGCTTGAATACTTTGTCTTTGAATTACAAGTTTTACATAGTGTTTCTATTCTTTTTTTTTTTTTTTTACTGAGGGAGACATAACCATTTCAAAATATAGGAACATCATGATGAAATCCAGGTTTTGTAAAACTCAGTCAAAAAACACAGTTTATAAATACTGAAGAAAATTAAGCAAAGAGAGAGAAGTTCCAGTCTTACTAGATTTACTAGCAAAAAAAAAAAAAGTTTAAAAAGCATCATTTAAGAAAGTAAAAATTCATTGTTCATTTGAGGTGCTACAACAATAAATTTCAGACAAAGAAAACTCTTGTGTTTCTCCACAGATGAAGTACAGCATAGACCACATGGAGGCTTGCTTTACAACAATACCCAGCAAAAAAACCTTTACAAACTGCATCCTACTTCATATGACATTAAAATTCTAAGTCAACAGGTACTGCCATCCAGATATGATTATTTTCAGTGATGTAGTTTCATTTTGTGGGGTCAAGACAAGTACTGAAAGACCAAAAATATCCTACTGCCAAGCCACACAGCAGGCAGTCTTAACCTAATAATGAAGCAGCAAAGAGTTTATCATATCCCTGCCTGAAATCCTTGATCTACAGAAGGAAAACAAACAAAAAAACAAAAAACATCTGAAGTACAGTGTGTTCAACAGCAAATTGTCAGGTGTTGATGAAAAGAACATATATTTTTAGGTCACCAAATTAGTTGTGCTGCAGATAATGGCCAATGATACTCATTCTTCTGCACACCTGCACCTTCCAACTCTCTTCTCTCAAAGTGAAGAATTAACAAAATTCCTGCCTGAAATACCCCGCTAATTCACAAGCACAAAGCCTATAGGTACACAGCCAGGTATAGTTTTCTTTACATGCACACCTGCCTTAGTCACACAATAAACTCAGGCAGTGCATACTGCCAGTTATATATAAGATTTAGAACTCAGGCGGAAATAAAAATAAAATAAAAATAAAATTGAAATAAAATAAATAATTTTTTAAAAACCCCACCACCCACCAAAATACTAAAACATTCATCCCAAAAACTGTTTCATTTTATGTTTAAAGAAAGATGAGACACAAAACAAGCAAGTTATTATTTTAAAATTTAAAAATCATTTTATCCGAAGATTATTCTAATGAAGTAAGCATGTCTCACCATAGGTTACAGGTTCAAAAAAAGTAAGTGTGCCATTACATATGCACATACATAGTCACAGGAGTGAGACTTTACTATTAATCATAACATTCTATGTCATTCTCCTGCTGCACTTTTAACATAGCTGAAGCTATATGGCTTTCTGATCTTCATTTCAAAATACAGTATTTAATGATGCCCTTTTAGTGTCTTAGTCTTTGATGAATGTCACAGAAAGAAATTCACAACTGGCAGTAATAGCAAAATTCCTTCGCTAATGTCTTTGGAAATAGAACTTTTTACCTACTTGCAAACAGGACAATTACTAGCTCCACTCATACCTCTCATTGTTGCTTTCTACTTAAAATGAAGATATGGAAGCACTATTAATCAGTATAATGAAACACCTCCCAGTATGTTTAGCACCAATTCTCTATGGAAGAAAAGATCTGTGTGGCAAACTTGCCAGTTTTTGACCTAGCCTCACTATCTATTACCCTAGCATGCTGTTAGAAAAGCAAGACAGTGCAGGCCACCTGGAGTTAAGGGAAAGAATCTCTCACCTTTAAAAAGTTTTTGGAGTCACACTCAAAAAAATTCACAGTTCATACATTACTTCCTAGAAGAAAGCCATTTTATCCATGAAGGAAAATTTTGACAAATAGCCTACCATCAAATGCACAAGCCTTAATGCATTTAGATAACAACCTTCCATGCAAACATCTGATTCCTCAACTTCTTTTTCTAACAACCAGTTGAGTTTATGGAGGAGATGGGACAAGATGTGCAGCTTTTTTTAAGTCCTGCTAAGATTGAGATTCCCAGTGCAGCTGCTAGAAGAAGGGGAGCATAAGGTAGAGATAGTAAGCACCAGGTGCAATTCAGTGTCTGAAATGGGATAATAAACCTTGTAACATTCTCTGGTTTAAATCTAGAAAAATCTCCTCATTGTCTGAGCAGAAGTTTAAGGATTATTCTACTGCATATACACTCAATTATGTAGAACAGGAAAGAGCTCGCTTTTCAACACTAATATATAACCACATGCAAACACCCCCCACTAAATTAGTAACAAATGCTCTTACTGATTTTGGATGAGAAAGACTTTCTGATAAGAGAAGATTTTCCTTAAAAAAAGTTTTAAAAAAGTTTAAATTAAACACTTTTCTTGCTCCCCAGATGTAATAGAGCTGAAGTTCATGCCCTAGTTCAGTCAAATCTAATAGTTTTAATTTAGTTTCAACTATTATTTGCCATAGCAAGTTGTATTCAAAAGGGTATTTATGTTTCCTTTTTCCTATTGCATCAAAGTTAGGAAAACACATCTGGGTAGCGTACATTCTAGCCATGCTGCAGACCAAAATCTAGATAAACGTTTTGTCTAGAGGGATGACTAAATAAGTTGGCCAAATATCAGAACAAATTCACTTTGATGTTTTCAGTTGGTGGAGCTCAGAAACATGACCTAAGTTATACAGTTACATCCCCTGTATGAGTAGCAACCATCTCTTCCTTTAGCATCTGTCAGGGTAGGAGAAGTGGAGGAAGAGAAGGATTTGTTATGGATGAGGGCAAAATTCACCATGGATAAAATGATAGGAACTTAAGGAAAAACATTTGCCTACTTTCAGTCATATTCATGAACAATCCATATTCACATCTTTTCCAGGACCACTTCCAATGCCTGCTTCCACTGTTACCAACAGATGTCTTGGAATCTGATTAGGAGCCCATAAAGAAAGATGGCATTTGAGATTCACACTGCAGGTCCACACAGCTGAAATCAGACTGCATTGACAGAGTCCATGTAAGCAATTCCCTCTAGAGTAATGCTGAGCCACTTGTCAAAAGTTAATGGTGAAAATATATAAAAATAGATAAAACTTCACATCAGCTACAGAACAAACTTCCTGAGCTCCATTGATCATGCAAGGAAGCACACAGCTGGCATGCTGTTTAATGATGGGACTGGAGAGAATTACTGAGCATCATTCCTGTGGAAAGAACTACTAAAGACAATCTGTTGTGCAATGAGAATATGAACCAAACCCAATGCTCTTTACTAAATGGAAAATTCCTAGGGGAATATATAAAACAAAAATAATTTCCCAAAGGAAATAACTCCATTGAAGAGATTTCCGTTAAAGGAACTGGAAGAAGAAGTGCCTTCTACCCTCACAGTGCAAAGAAGCTATGAGGAACCAGGAAGATATGCACTGTTTAAAACAGAGTGAGGTCCACAAAGACAAATTGTAAGATGAGGTGACTAGTTTCCCTTAATTTCCTTTATAAAAGAGTATAAAAGTATAAAAGACCATTATCTTTTTTTTTTTAACCAAAGAAGGTATCTAACATCCAGTGTCTTTGACTCCAGAAGATCCTTCTTTGTCTCCATTGAATACAGAGAAAATTGAAATTCCCTAGATGAAATCTGCTTTTGTGAATCTCACCCACCATATCCTAGCAAAGCATTCCCATGTTTTTCAAGGGATATGCATAGATAGCCCTTAGCCATGAAGTCTGTATGAGAAATAGAATCAAAGGACAATTTCGTCTCATCAGAGCCAATCAATTCATTATCAGTCAATGAATTAACTTTATTCAAACGACCAAAGGTGTTGCTGTGTTTGAGTATTTCAGTACAGATATATTCTCATGCCTCACAACACTGTATTAGGACACCTTAAACTCCATGAAGGAGGAGATCTTGGCCTTCTTCTTCCCTAAAAACAGCAATAAAGCTGGAGGAGATTATAAATTTTAATTACTAGCTACCCTTAATACAGCATTTATAGGCATGAATTAGTGATCACCCCTCAAATTATAATGAGATAAACTAAAACCAATATTTTTGCAACACATATGCTTATGAATGGCATTTTCCCCTAGTGTTCACAATTCTCCAAAACAAAAACAAAATATAAAAAACAGTTAATTCCATGTGACAAAAATGATTTTTTAGATTTCATTAAAACTGACATACGGAATTCAAGAGAAAATTTGTAGCTTAATACAGCACTAAGCAACAAAGGATCTTGTTTGAATATTTTATACCTACCAATTTAAAAAGTATAGTAACTAATTTTGTATGTTAGATATTCCTAATTTCCCGCACAGACATAGTTCATTAATTCTACTTGAGAAGCATTCCCAATATTGGGAGTCATTTCCACTACTTCCTACAGGGAGGTCTTTCAGTTAAAGGCACAGGTTCGTTCTCACAGCACACACACAGATAACTGCACATGCACTGAAGTTTCCTCAAGTATCTGAGTCTCTGCACACTCTGTTGACAAAGCTTTAACTACCACTTTACAGAATTGCTGTACTTTACAGTCTGCATGTCACATGGCTGGTTAGCATCCCATATCTCAGTAGAAAGACTGAACTTCCCAAATACTGTGGTAGAGCTGTGGTAGAGGAAATAGTTTTAAAAATACATTAAAAACCTTCATCTTCAAGTTATTCGTTTCTGAAAATATTACTCATCTTCAAAAGAGTTGGATTTTGATGATCTATATGGATCCCTTCCAGCTCAGGATACTCTATGAAAGGTATATATCCTGCATGCAGCTTTCATTGCTTTTTTCTGGAGTGAAAAAGAAAGCTATCCCCAAGACCTTCACTACTACTCTAAGCCTTCTTAAAAAAAAGTAATAGAGCATTGACTGTATCACACCACTTATTCACACCTCCTGTTCTGCACACTGGAGACACACCTCAATAATTCCTTAGGATCAAGCATAAAACTATGCATGATATTGTTAGGTTCGATTTTCCACAACTCCTGTTTGACTGGGACAACCACTCTCCTGTAAATGACTACAGAACTCTACCCTTCCCTCTTTTATCCATTTCTTATCAATATACCCTTGAAGGACAATAGGTGTCTTGAGGTGCATACACATCAAGGCATGAATCCTCAGTCAAGTCTTCCCACGGCAGCAAAATTTAAAAAGGAGAAGAGAAATAAGATCAAGGCATGTTACATACTAGTATTGGGCACAATCCTTCTATATAGCAGCACAGTATTGAGGACACAGGATTACCAACACTTTCCTTTACTGTGAATAGCAACATGTTTTAAACCTGCAAAAAGAAGTCAGAAAAGTGGTCCACAGAGAAATTAACCACAAACATTTTAGTTCCCTTAAAAAGAAAATTTTAGTACATTTGGGTTTTGATTCATTATCTGTACAGCCCAAAACCTAATTATTTCTGGCTATAAGCATTGAAAGCTTTACCTGAAAACCATTAACATTATTTTTTATCCATTGAAAAAAAACATTCCAACAAAAGTCTATTCTTCTGTTTAAAAGTCAAAGTACAGCTTAAAAACAATCAACATATACCCAAAACAAACAAATATCTTTTATTTGGGATGCCATCATTTTCCTTGTGTTGTGCTATTCCTAGTATTGCAAGAAGCTAAAGGTAAACAATATTTTGTGATAGAGGAAAGGTTTTTTTAGACCACTGTATAATAGTTATTCTCTGTCTGAACCTGAAGAGTAATCACAGACAATTATTCACTGAATTCACATAGCAAACAGGTTTTGAAACACAATATGAAATATTGTAGATCTAACCACACATCTATACTATAAAACACATCAGTACTAACAAGACTCAAAAACTACAGTTTAGAATACACTTCACATACCTCTGGTAGCTTAGGGTGTCACCATTCTTATAAGCCAAATTATGCAGGAGGCAGCCTAAATGTTTATTAGAAAGTTAGTGCTTCAGAAAATCTCACTGATGTGGTTGGCTTTACTTGGGGAAAAAACATTGCATCCTGTAGTCATCTTTCCTAGTATGATCTGAGCATTTTAAAATTAACTGAAATAAATTTATTAAATATGGTATGTGCAGGTCAAACTTCTTCATCTCTTTTGTTTGTCAACAAGTGTAAAACCAGATTTTTGCTACACAGTTTTTCTGTAGTAATTCTATTTAAAAATAATTAAATATTGACCAATTATAAAACATAAAATTTATTCTAATGAAACCAGAAAAGAAAGCTTAGTCACTAATTTCAGCATAACTGAGATTTTACATGAGGAAAAAATTAAATGCAGAGTGTAAGCAAGCTAGAAAAATATATTTTCTTCCAATTGATAATCCTAACTCTTAATTTATAATTAGATACAAACACATTATACATGCATAATTCTTAAAATATAATTCTATTTTTAAAAGGCAATTTTCTGTGTGTGGAGGAAACACATTCAGCTGCTATCAATTGCAATAATATTCACAGAAACAGAAAAACTGAAACAAACTGAAGCAAAGAGTAACCTTGATGCAATAACTCACTTGATAAAACCTAGCTCTCTATTAAATAAAATAAATCTCTCAACTTAATATTTAGCATTTTCAACATTTGAAGATCACTACCATTATCAGGAGTTACTATCAAAGCACTAGTGGACAAAATCCCTTTCAAAATGGCAAAGGGTACTTCTGCCAGTAATTATCCCTACTAATTGAAAAGTGCCCTCTTTCATTTAGTCTTTTCTAGTGAGTGCTCCTCTTATCTGTTTTTCTCTATGTGATATCAGCCAGCACCTGTCTCACCTGCTGCTCCATTCAAGAGTCTTACCCCTCCATAACTACTTGTTTTCTTTTCAAATATCTTCCAGTTTACAACAAGATTCATCTGTGTATTTCTCAATTTATTTCTTTATTATCTGTCTATGAAAACATTGCAAAGGATTTTTTTTGTCACTTGATATAACTGGTGGATGAGTTAGAAGCATATCTTATTTATGACAGGACATCAAGTTATTTTTTTCTTTCAGCTTTGATGATGACATTTCACAGCTGACATACAAGCAGATTTTACAAAAAACATACCTCAAAAAATATGTCTGAATCTGTAATCCATCTACAGGTCTTTAAAAAGCAATACAGTTTTCATCCCCTCATCTTTATTTTCAGTCACTTGCAATTTTTCCTGTCCTTTTGTGGTGATTTTGAAAAGTAATATCCAGAACAAACAGTAGAAATGGGAGACAAGCTATACTGAATAACAACAATCCTGAACATATAGTTTTTTACTTAACTGATGTGCAATACAATTCAGTAAGAAGTAATTTTTTTTAATAGTTCAAACTAAACACATAATAAAAAAAGAGAAATAAAAATATTGTGTCTTTTCATACAATTTTTTCAACAACTACTGGTTATATTATACTCCTAAGTAACTTCCTATTACAATTCCATTTCAGACACTCCATTATTTTATCCATGATTAATGTCAGGCAAATATCCTTACACTTATCTCAGTCTACGCCTAATTTATTTGATTATCAGCTTTACCCAGTTCTCTGGAACTGGCCTCCTCTGTCGCTTCTTATTGACCTTCCTCATACACAGAATTGTCTGTCCAAACTTTTACTGTTCTTAAATATGAGTTAAATTCTTATTGAGGATTTAAAAAGATTTACAGTAATGTTTAATATTCTCCTTAGTAACTTCTGGAAACTATTAAAGCCTTAGATCAGAACAAAAACTTCTCCCTTTAGATCAGTGAAGAATATATAATAAATATTTCTCTTCTTGAAGTTACTATGTCATGTCATAGCTGAAAAAAAACCCAAACAAACAATAAAGTAACACTTCTAATGGCAAAATATATGAATGTACCAGTCTCAGGTAACTGAAACTCTACAAATTCTCAAAGATTTAAACACAATACAACTTTCTAACATTCCTGTTTGCTGAATGACTCCCATACCAACCCATATACATGCATTTCAAAACCAATCAGAAGAAAGGTTTAGGAAAAATATGCTATTAACTAATTAACTTAAATAGGCAGGGGATCAAGCAGGTTTCTTCCCTATTGTGCTGAGGTCTTTTATCTCTATCTTCTGTTTTCAACTCAACTGATACTACTTCAAGACACACAAATACCTCTGCAGGAAAGAAAATTCACACCTGCACTAAATGTATTCCTAGAGCATTTTCCTCACCCTTTGTCACAAATTCATCTCCAACAAATTAATTTCTATTTCTTTTCATTACTCTCTGCTTCAAAAACATCTGATGCCACAAGTTCAGTAAGTAAAATATTAATCTACATTACATTAATGCAATAAAGAAATTGATAATTCATTTTTTAAGAGTTCAGTTTACTTACACAAACTCTAGATTTTATTAGCAGTTTGTTCTTAGATTTGATAGGATGAGAAAAGTATCTCAGTATGTACACAGATTTTTCAGTATGTAAATACATTGCAAAATGCATTGGAAAGCATCAGCAGCATTTATGAACACTAAACTGATGTTCTTTGCAATTTTGCTACAAGATGATTATACTATCAAATAAGGTCTTGGGTGGCTGTAATCAAACTTTACACTATATTTTAAACTTCTGATTGTACTACAAAAGCTCCATATACAGTGGAAGCACAGAAGCATTTATGCTCCATGGTAATACAACATTGTTTGAACGGTGTTTGCTTCCTGGTAAGGCTCAGATTTTGTTTATAAAGCACAGCCCTCTAAATTGGCTGGGACACTAGCTGTACTCAGGATTCTTCATGGGAGTTAAGATTTTTCAGGATTCAACTGCTGAAGATTCCTGGGTTTTATTCTCCACAGCCAGAGAGAATACAGGATAGAATATTTATAGAATGGGATATTTTGAGAGAAGGATAATTTGTTATTTTTACCATATATGGACAACACATAGTCTATATATAATATGGAAAGGATATTTTTAGGGACACGTCTTCACTGCTGCAAACCATTCCCTCAAGAAAGCAATTAGCAGTTAATTTGAGTAATTGTCAGGCAAAACATGTGACTTCTGTGTCTAGACTTATTCCTGTTAATTTTTAGGAGTTTAACAAGTAAAGAGGTTTTCCCTATATCGCATTACAACTATTTTTATTGACCTCCAAATAATTGATGATGTGATAGTAGGTACCAATATACTTGTCAAAACAAATATATTCCACATATTATCTGAACAAGATCCCTATAATTGAAAGCCTAATACATTAACCCATGGTGCCATGTACTGTGTGAGCAGCAAGAAAAGTATGTGTTTTCATTGCATATTTGCCACTTTGTTTCCAACCTTTCTCTGACTGCTTGGCAGCCCATAAAAATATTTTAATGTAAAAATGCCCAGTTTTAAAGAGAAACTGGTCTCCCTAATCTGCTTCTATAATGTAGTGTTGTCATTCTAGAACTAAAACAAAAGCAAGCTAGCAAAGTCTCACCACGTTCTTCATATCACTGCTAGAACATGGTAGCCTGAATTTTTTCTCATTCCACCACAATTTGTAATTGCTTTAGAAAGCATTAGTTGAATGGCCTTTAATCTGAATTATTAGTCTGGATAATTTTTACACTGGCTTGCTATATTTTCTGAGTCTTAACTCAGTCTCCTTTTAATAAAGGTATGCTTTTGTTTTGCCTAAGATCACTTAATTATCATACAGTATAGTGACAAGACTTAAGGGCAATTTTAACTTCACTTCCATAAATGGTACCAGCTAATCAAAAATTTTGCATGCAAGCTTAACTGAAACATGATGGCAATGAATAAAATGAGTTAATTTTAAAAGTGAATATAAAACATACTCTAGGTATAAAGCACAACTGTACATCACTATAGTCTATATACCAAAGTACAACTCCTCATCAGGTAATTTCAGTGTCCAGCAAAGTGTTTTGCAAATAGATCAGAATCCGTATGAGTCCTTGGAAAAAGTTGTGACTATAAAGGACAATTTTACAAGCAACAATCCTCCATGCCCACGAGGTTAATGTGAATGACAAACACATTCATCTTAGCATAAGATGACCTTTATTGTTTCTAATTGGGTTTCTGTGTCTTCTTCAAGCCAGGGAAAATTCTGTCTGATTAAACTGACAAACTTTTTACAGCCACCTGGTTCTGATGAACAGGAATACATCCACATGAGAAATGTCAGTGAACTTCAAATAGTACATTTTGCACTTTGACCCTTGAAGTCAAATGTACATGCAAATAAAGCCCTGAAAGGCTTCAAGAAAGCAATTTCTACCGGTGCAAATTAAAATACAAATTGTAGGAGATTAGCCTAATAATTCACAATTGCTGACCTTAAAATAATCTGCTTCTAATCCCCACTTAATTTAAAACCAAATACTTCAATAATCAAACCTTTATCAACCATTTTCTCCATGAGTATTTCCTCCCTTAACAGCTATATTATTTTTCTGCAGTGCTGATTTGATATTTTCCCTCCCTAAAAATTTGATATTTTAATGGAAATTAAGCAAGGATTCTGGCAAGGAAACAGAATATTTTTTGACTGAATTATTTTTATTTCAGAAGTATTTGTATTCTCCAAAATTACTTATTGCCTTCCTTTTAATCTTTATCTTCGGTAAAGAATCTTATATAGTAGAAATGTTACAAGCTCTTTGCATCTCAGGTGGAGAAGAATAATGTGATTGGGCACAGTTCCCTCTTTGTCCTGGTTAGTACTATTAAGACCTTTCAAATGAGCATTTTAACAAGTATATTCTTGAGTCCCCACCTTTATCTCAACTTGTCAGCAAGCTCTGCTCCCCATGGAAACAAACAATAAAAGACTAACTTGACATCTTAAACAAAGGCTCTGTCCTTCAAAGACACTGGGGTGAAGGAGCAATTTAATTAAGATGGGAAAAGAAGCTGCCAATCAAATTTTAAAACACCATTCATTAGATGGGTTAATAGATAAAAAGTGCCACAATTTCTGGAATCCAATCTCTTTCACTGCTGCAAGCAATACTTCACTGAACATGAATTGCTAAAAGGATTGACATAATATATTTTGGGGGAGGGAAGGGTTAGAAATGTTCACTTATTCCAGTGAATCACTCTGCCATAATGCTTGCAAAGTAAGACTGGTGTGTTCCCCTTGGGCAAACACCTGTTTACGAATTGGGACATATCATTAAAAGTGACTTCACCTTCTTTTGTGCTCCATGCCAAATTCAGTACAACTGGGCTATGCCAGACCAGCATTCCATTCTCATGTTCTGGACAATTAATTGCAACCTTCAGTTTGACTACTTATCTAAGGTATTTAAAACAGTGCCTAAAAACAGGGAAAGAAACAGAAACAGCTTTCAGATTTTCCACCTAAAGAAATTGTGCCACAACTTAATTAACACAAATATACCCTAGAAAACAATGAATGAGTAAGACAAATTATTAACCCACAAAGTGCACAACACTTCTCATTCATTAATGATGTCATTCAAATTCATACAGCTACCTTTCTTAAATCCAAAAACAAACTTGCAAACACAAAGAGAAACATTCTACTCTGCAAACTACTCAAAGGACTAAAAAAAGCTTTTTGTCACCCACAGCATTTTGGCAAAACTCCAGTATGGAGATATAGATCTAGATACACACACACACACACATATATAGGTCTGGCTGAAAATAAGAAAGAAATAAAGTAAAATGACAATGTATCTATTCCTTTGAACAACATCAGTAAGAGTCATGAGTGCAAAATCAGAAATATGTAGGCTATTTAAGTACCATAGACTGATGCTGAAATGCACCAGATCTCTTCCAATAATTTTGGAGAATACAAATACTCTAAGCAGCTTAAAGTCTATTGTTATTTGAGGTACCTAAATAAGGCATGGGAACCTACAGTGGATAACGCAAAATTCAAAAGTGTAAAGACTGGTATTTCTAATATTAAAAAAAATTCACCCATCTGCCATTTATTGCTGTACACTCTCATTATTATTGCAATCAGTCATCTCCTCTTTTGATTGTGCTGTAGAACTGTAGATAACAGTGGTTAGAAATAACACGAGAGATTGATGTAACATTATAAATACACACAGTTTTAGTTGTAGTGGACCACATCCTGGTTATCAGGCAGATGTTTGCTTTCTGCTAACACGCAGTAAATGCATACCATCTAAGCCAAAATGGGGGTCACTTCCTACATTGCTTCCTCCAGTGTCTGAAACTTCAAAGCAGCAAAGCCATCTCTGTGCCTGCAAAATTCCCTGCCAGTCTGCCTGAACTGTCTCCACGATCCCAAGGAGCACAGCAGGTTCTGACTTGTACCCACTGCCCCACAAAGAGCCTGGAAGCTGCTCTACAGCACACAGAGCCCACAAGTAGTCCCAGATGACAAGATCTCAGCGTACTCTTGATGACATGCTGTGGGACATGCTGGCATGTCATCCCCATGTTTAAGGGGATGCTGGAGCCTCCCTCTAAAAGCAGTATGGTCACAGAGTCTACAACATGCCCTCATACTCCATCCCAAAAACAGCTGTCTTTGAGTCATTTTGACTGAAACAAAATTCATTTGAAGCCCATGACAGCAAAACAGAAGGTTCAGACTTCCTCAAATTCCCCTAACAGGTCCTTTTTCTGATGCTAAATATTAAGAGGCAAGATATAAACATGACAGCCAATGCTTTTCTCAAGTTTTATGTCAGACAAAATCTAAAGATTGCACATACAGCATTATTGCTTATGAAAACACTACAGTGATCTAATAGTTAAACACTACAGTGATCTAATAGTTAAACACAAATATTTACATTTGGCTTTTTTATTTAAACATTATTTAAAATATAATTTATATTTATTAGAATATTTAAACACTATTTATTAATAGTTTATTAATATTTTATTAATATTAATTGAAATAACATTTTTAATGAGAAAACTATTGCCAAGCACTTGATAAAATAAATCCTCAAAAGAACCAAGATTAATTTGTATTCATAAATTCAAATTAATTCAGTGTGTTTCCAATAGTATTTACAATAGGATTGATGTAGTAAACACATATTGATTTTGACATAGATTAGTATTGATGACATATGACATCAGAAGTAATACATATAAAGCATAGCCTGAAAATGGCAACTTTTAATGCCAGTATATGTCTAGAGGAAGATGTCCCAGCCCATAGCAGCAGGGACTGGAGTTAGGTGATCTTTAAAGTCCCTTCCAACGCAAGCCATTCTATGTTTTTATGAAAGGACTAAATAATTAAAATAGAAATTCTGTTGACTAACATTAGTCACTTACTTCCATGTCACTCCATATATGACATTTCTCTCTCAATTGTTTTTTTTTCTTGTTATGGCTAACTTGTTATGCTGCTCATTAAGCAAAACTGACTTACAAAAAGGTAGAACACACATTTAGATTAATGAGCTGGAGGGACACAACTAGATTTTTTTTAACTTCTACAGCTTAACTGCAGTGTATTGCAGTAGCCAGGAGATATTAGAATTGTTCTATTTCTTCCCAAAAAATTACACTTAATATTCCTGAAAAAAACTTTGCACAAAAATATCTAAAACAAAATATTTTATCTTACTCTTTGCTAGCAACTAGCACTAATACTTAACCAATTTTTTCAAAAAGCATAGAAAATTTTAAAAAGCAACAATAACTTTTCCCAAAATCTGGTATTTATTCAAAAGCAATTTCACATGTTATCTTTTAGGCTGAGTATCTAACTATACAAGATCTATACATTTGAGCATAACAATTTCATAAGTGTCTTACTACAACATAGATATGAAAGATAGCACCTAATACCTTGGAATAACGTGAGAGAAATAAGGGTTCATGTTCTCAATGATGGCCAGGCTCTGGGCAACTGGTGCATTATGCTGTCTTTTGGCAGAAGTGAACTGAGCCACTTCCTTTGTGTTAACTGCAGCCATAGGAACTGTGCAGCTATTCCCAATTTATCTAACCTCTGGGGTTCTCAAGTGTGGCCTTTTACAGAGGTCTCATGAGTATTTTGATATCCTTCTAGAAGGATCTCAAAAAACCCAAATCTAAGAAGTACAGATGGCACAGGATTCTCTAGTTACTACATGAACAAGACCGTCAGGTGCAAGAAAGCACTAGCCAGAAATTTTCCTGAGGTGTTTTTAGCACTGTTTTAACCCAGTAATCTTAGGCACAGCACTTTGCACGCTGAGTCCAGAATTGCAGCACAGCCAGAAGTAACTCATATCTGCCCATTATAGACAAACCATACCAAAAGCAGAACTTGTATGGATTCATTTTCAATATTGCCACAGAGCCAAGGATCTTGCCAAATAGTGGTAATGTTGAGAAGTAAAATATATATGATCACAATTTTAATTTTAGTTGACATTTCATCATTATCACTAGAGGAAGAAAGAGGCTGAGTGTTGAAAAATCAAGTGCTTCAACTCCTGGCTCAACTCTCTTCCATCAATTCCTCATGTGCTAACTAACTAGAATAAAATCTCACACCTCAGTCTCAAATGACAGATCAAAACTACAATGTAAATTATCCAAAAAAGAATTCTGTTCCACCAAATTTCTGTCAGATTATATAACATATTAGGTCTAAACAAGAAAAAGTGTAATATCCAACTTGGATGTTGTACAGCCACGTTCCAATCCATGGAGACAAGGCCATCCCACCTGTTTTAACACAACCATTTCACATGTAAGAAACTGAAACATTCTAGAAATTAAACAGAATGTATGCTGTGAGACATGTTCTAGAGTTACCTTTATAAATTCTGCTTTTTATGTTCATACAAATCTATACACACAAATACATGTTTGCACACACTATATATAACATACTACACACTATATAAATATACATCCACATATCAGCTATGTAAAATAAGCTTGAGGAATCCATATATTTCCTATTCCCTTTACACAAAACTGTTGTGAGTTTAGGTCAAAAATTAATACAACTTTACTGTTTTGGGTATTTTTATCTTCTAATTGTCACCTTTGACATGAAATACCCACACTAAACAGAACTGGCCTTTTTCAAAGAGAACCAAAGCAGTGTTAGAGCACAAATTTTTCAGAAGTGAACTGTAGCATAATACATCTAATATGCATAGAGCACACTCTCCCAGAACTAGTATTCTGCTTTCAGAACAAGGGAGGCCCGCTTATTCAGCTGACCTCCCATCCTGAGAGGTATTAGGACTCCTCCTCAAACTACCGAGTTTCAATCCTGGCATAACTCCAGTCCTGCACTCGTTTCATAAACGTGCTTTCAGAGCCAAGACATCTGCGTACTTAAGTGACATGCAAGTTATAAAAGGAGTGTTTATATCCAACTTCAGCATAATGTGAAAGTTTAGCAGCCACAAGACAGCTTTATACAGTGACTGGATGTTACTTAAAGGCTTCATTGTACTTCCAGTGACAGTACTCAGCAAAATAACTAGAACTCTATAAATTAATTACACTTTCTTCTAATAATTACTAAACTCTCCTGGGTTTATAAATAAGGTGGCCCAAGCAGCAGGAAACATGGCAGGAAGCCCAATGACTGATTTAAAATTTATCCCTACCGACCAGTACTTCCCACTATCATTGTTCACTACAGGAAACAAGAAAGTAAGCTTTGAATCATACAATATGTAGCACTCCAGCTGCTGAGTTGTACAGCTTTCCAAGTGTGCTCTGTCCCAAGAGCAAGTTCTCTGATGGGGTAACCCAATGGAACCGAACTTCTTTCATGGCATCTTCATTTCTGCCCCTTTACTGTTAGTCTTCCTACATGTACCATCCTCTCTGGCAAATTCAATGAATATTCAACTATTTTCCCAGTGGTTTGAAAGGAATGAAAAAATCCAGTAGTTTCAAATACCTGTCTAGCTCTTTCAGACAGTAATGGTACATACTGCATGCTTACAGGAATTACTTGTCTTCCAAATAAAGCTGGACACTCCACAAACAACTTTTTAATGCATTATTACAATGTTTATATAAAGCCACTGCTATGAGCTTAGAGTGCAAATATGCTTTATCATCATTCACCGTCATCTGGATGGAAA
The DNA here is from genome assembly GCF_971803275.1 of Cyanistes caeruleus. Lineage (NCBI taxonomy): Eukaryota > Metazoa > Chordata > Aves > Passeriformes > Paridae > Cyanistes > Cyanistes caeruleus. The sequence goes on from NC_141701.1 coordinate 106,844,562, forward strand.
AGTCACAACTGCTAACAGTGATATCTAGACAGATACCATACTGGAAAAAGAATGCATGAATAAGGACGAAAGAAAACATCTGAAAAAAGCACCATTTGTACCTAATCTTCCATGGAAGATGTTCCAACAGTCTTATAAAAACTGTGCTTGCTCATCTTGTTGCTTTCTTCTAATGCTCCTGCTCTCATTTGCTAAAAATTTCCATTTTAGGTTCTTAAATACATCATTTAAATCCATGCTGAAACGTGTAGGAGTACACCCTTAAATAAGTGAAGAATGGAGTAGTGTCAGGGCCTTAGTAATTTGACAGAGTAATCTACATAATCTTTGCTGACTATGTCATTATATATTTTAGCATTATCAATCATACCTCCCTACACTTGCTTTTCCTTTAAAGGTTTTAAGGAGACTGTGACTTTGAGCCATTTTTCAGTAATAAGAAGAAAAGCAGAAGCCTGTAGTACCAGCTTGGAAAGCTTTACAGATGCTTTATTTCCTCAGAATAGCTGAAAAGCACATTCCTCTGCTCCCTTTCACCTTACAGATTCCCACTGCTGCTTGCATCTTCCCATGACTTTCTATACACATACCCCACATTCCCTGTTTGGTGGTGTTCATGCTCCTCTGCATAAATTTCCTTTCACTGTACACATTGCCTTCTACTCCCGAATTTATATATATCCAACATACCACATTCTATCTCCATAACCATTTACACTCATGGAAAAATATCTGAAGGGAAAAAACAGGCCCGATATAAATATTTAACAGAAATTGGGATTTCATCGCTTCTATCAGTTAACATATGTTTAAAATTTAAGATTTTCATCACATTTCTTAGGAAAGTTTGTCAGCAAGCATCAAATTAATGGTCTTTTTCACATTCTTTACAAATTAATACAAATCTGACAGGTCTCAATTTTTCTCCTCCTTGCTTCACTGATTGTCAGCAAAGGTAGTAAACTTTTTCCACAAACAATGCAACAAAATCCCCATGTTAAAAGTGTAATTCAGCTCCATCTTAATGGCTCCTTAAAATGTTTTATGACCTTCCTAGATATGTCCAGTGCTAAGGCAAGTGTAAATAAATTCAGAATTCTTTGAGAATACAATATTTAAATACAGTACACAAAGCTTCTTTTGTGAGGCTGAGGTCAATACTCAATACATTATGTTTTCTGAGACAGCTCTACTGCCTCCTTTTCATAAAGCCTTACTTGTAGAGAAGGGAAAAAATGCCTTTTCCTGTCAAAGAGCTCATCTGCTAGCACTGTAATGAATACGATATTTTTAACTATAAGATGAATGTACTGTGAAATGAACACAGGTATCTATGATCCTCCCAGCTCTAACAGCAGTTGTGTTATGAATATTTAAATAAACATCTGGATTCCCTTTAGAATTTAGCTGGAATGGGAATGCTATACTGACAATAGTGAATTGAGAACAAGGATTCAGACATCACTCTGATGCAAGAAATTGTTACATGGTTCCTCTCTAATGAATATAAAAACATACCTGAATAACAGCCTGAAAAATATTATTAACATGAAGTACAAGTTTTAACATTTTCATTTTGCAGAATATCTGGCAATTTAAAATCTCAATGCAAACCCATAGTATTAAAACTTTCCAGCTGAATTTATGAAACCATCCCATTTTTGAGCCACTTTATTTTATGGGCTTTGAGCTTTAAGATAGTCATGCTATCGATATGAACAACAAAACACCATTTGAAACCCAAAAATATCAAGAGTGGGAAATAACATTTCAAGTTCTTCATTTAAAAATGCTACCTTTCCAATTTCTTCCATTAGTCTGTATTAGGAAATTCATGTTACTTTAGATTTCTAGATAAGCAAGAAATATTCACATATGCTTGATACAGACAAAGTTTGAATAGAACATTCTGACAACTACAAATAATTGTGAAAGCCTGGAGACTGGCTAATACTAATTAGTAGGCCAATTTTAGTGATTTGGCATTTTCTGATGAAAAAATACTCCATAAAAAAAAGCTAAAGAGCTCCAGAGATGGGACAGCATTCTCCAGAATAATGAATAACGCTGTATGTGTAGTATAAGCTTAAAAAAATGAGTTTAATATGGCAGAAAAAGGCAAGTATAAAACAAAAAAATTAGGGCATGAAAGAGACATATCTGCAGTAGACATTCAGGATGCCAAAAAGAAGTAGCTCCTGGACTTCTAGATTTGTAGGCGTTAAAATACATCTAATTAAATAAATTTGTGGAAGAAAATACAATGAAAGTAATAGCATTATGTCCCATTTACACCCAAAATCATAAAACTGTAGAAGAAAATACAATTAAAGTAATAACCTTACTTCCAGCTTAAGCTCAAAATATTTTAGTAATTATTCTTTTCAGATGACAACCTGTGCTATGAAATCACTGCCTTAAGTATGCTCTCAATATTACAAAAACCTTGAAGTGGAACAAAACATCTGTTCTGGTAGTAGCACTAGCTTTATAAACAGTGATTGTCGAGTACAGTTTCTCCTACTATTTCAGCCATAAGGCTCTCTACAGTCAGTACATATCTGTACAGTCTCAGTACACCTCAGTATCCCTTTCACCTCAAGAAAAAAACAAACCAACCATAAAAAACCCTCAGCAAAGCTCAATTTCTCCCAAATTTCTTCATGGTCCACCTTAGTTCAATTCTTCTAACAGTGCTCTACTGCGTCCTCAAAATTTACTAAGGGTCCTCACAAAGACTTTTTTTGCACCTCTGCCATATTGGAAAAATGATGTTTGTGTTTAATTGAACATCATTCTTTATCAGTCTTCCTACTACTTCTTACACACCCCACAAGCTTGCAATGTGAAATTTGTGAACACATGGAAAATTCCATTTTCTTACACTCCAGGTTTACAACTTCACTGCTAAAATCAATCAGTAGTTCAAATGGATGATAAAACAGGAGTCACATGTGGATCCCAACCTACAGTTGAAGGAATACTCAAAATTGCTAGAGGTGAGCATCCTATGAGCAAAACAATTTAGCACTGTCCATCAAGGGTTTTTTTACATCTAGAAGTTGAATGCCACAGATTCATCTGCCAATCTGTTATTTTTCCTAATGTTTACACAGCTCTAAGCCTCTGACTTTAGGACCTTTGACCAGAAAAGTTTAAGGATCAAAATATAGCAATCCAACCTGGTAGAAATATTATTATTGAAACATACTAAAATACACAGTGAAATGTTGATGCCAAAACAGTATTTGATCCCGTTGCTGGATTTTTTTCACTTTTTTTAATTAGTGGTGAGATGGTTGGATGTTTTGTTTGTGGTATTTGAAAAATCAAATATCAAAAGTCTCAGAGGATTATCAACTCCAACAAATTCATTAAAGCATGAAAAATGCAAATAGAGTATTTCAAACATTAATACGGAGCACAGTTTGTGAAAATTACACAAACATATTTGAAATAAGAGTACATATTTTAAAAACTGAAAAGAGAAAGAACAGTAAACGGAGAAAAAATTTCCTAAGATGACAGAAATTCTTCATTTTACTCAGTATGGTTAAAGATTGATGGTTAAAGTCTCAATGTCATCTTATCACATTATCACTTGGAAATAGCACCACTTTCATTGGACGTTTAGTCCATGCATGATAGAACCATACTCTAAACTGCAGCAACTTAAGATTGTAAGAGCTGTCACAATAAAGTTGAAAAAACGTTCAGATCTCCCAGTACCAGATCTCCCAGTATATTCACTGGGTCACATTGCCCACAATGCAACTAATTACATGTGATACATAAATTGTAAACATTTAAGTGACAGAGACTGCCTACTGGACCTAACTATTTGATTTTTCAACTGCTCTGTTATCAGTTTGAAGCAAGCAAGGAAAATCTGGCTCTAAGTGTATTAAACTTGAAAGAAAGGGAAAAATGGTTACAGAACAAAGGCAGAGTTATATGCTAGCTGTAAAATTCCCTTACTGTTGTTTGGTATTTGCTAAAAACAGATTGGTACGGTTTGTATGCAATCAGTTTGTGTTGCTAATAAAGTTTTACCTTCCTGGAGGCAGGAAAAATTGACATTTACCATCTGCCATATTTCTAAATAATTTATATCTAGCCTAATACTGTGGTATATACTAATATATAAAATTACTTTAAAAGCTAAATACTAATTTTCATTGAGTATAACCTAAAAAAACTCATGTACTAGACTTCATTTGAATTTTA